>NC_072419.2:46935000-48185000 GCF_028858775.2 Pan troglodytes
CCAGCTTCACCGGCATGCGACCTGCATAGTCACACAGGACTCTGCAGTTAGAAAGGGCAATGCCTGGTTTAATGTTCTGCTTTGGCCATCTTGAATGTCTTCATACTTTTTAAACAAAAATTTTATTTTATTTCCATTTTGCACTGGGCCCTGCACATTATGTAAGTGGTGGTGTTAGGAGTTAAGAGGTCATAAATCCAAATTAACAGTGCCCAGCAGATGAATATATCTACAAGGGAATCAGAGCAAATCTTGGAAACATGGGGGTTTAACCATGGTGGAGGTGGGGAGTAGCTGACCCAATCTAAAGCTTTAGTCCTTGCCTTCCTAAGGGAATAACATTTTGGCAGTAGCCCGAAAGGCAGGTAGAAATGGGTAAAGCGGTGGAAATGAAGTTTCTTAACTATAAAATGGAAACAGCGATCTCCTGACCCCACAGGACCAGCCATGACAAAATTTTACTCAATTCATTCCATTCATCCATTCATTCATTCCAGCAACATACAGCACCCACTCTGCTGCAAGTGCTGACCAGGCACCCCATACATCCCTGTCCTGTGAAACGTGTGTTCTAGCAGATAATTATTTATCTATTCCTGGGATTTGTGCAGGAAAGAGGTGTACAGGGTGCTAACGGAGCACGTGATGGGGGCTGGACTGGGTTGGGGGCACAGTTCTCAGCCCCGCCCAGGGCTGGGCACAGAGGAGGCTCTAGGAGATTGCAGGCTGGCAGAGCCTGGCTCTGCAGAGCAGTCAGCTGTGGACACAGGCCCAGGAGGGAGCTGTGGGCCCTGCTGATTTGAGGAGGCACCATGCCAGCAGCCGCCTGGCTGTGTCCTGGTCCCAGAGGCAGTGAGTAGATCTTAGGAGGAGCTGGCCCAGGGCAGGAGAGGGCAAAAGAGAAATAAAAAGTTTAATTAAAGACAGGCAGCTTTTGGAGGGAGGGAATAAAGCAGGCTAGCCTTACTGACTAGCTGCTGTGTCCCTGCTACTTCATCGCATCTGTCAGATCACCTTCATGGCCCTCTAAAGCATGTGCCTCTATGTTACAGTAGAGGAAACTAAGTCTCAGACAGGCTAAGCAACCTCCCAAGTTCATGTATGATGTTGGAACCAGAATCTAGTCTTCTGATTCCCAGAGTAAATTCTGCTGCTTCTACCCATGTCCCCTCTGAACAAAAATCTGCCCAGGTATTTGACAAGCCACCAGAGAAATTTCTTTCCAGCCCAGAACCAGCAATACTTACATCTCTCCTGAGCAGTGGGTTTGCTTTTCCTTGAGAAACACCATGGGTCTCACAGTTGATCTTTTTTCCCTCTTCCCATTGGCCACTAGGAGGCCCAGCATCAACTCTTGGCCCATCTCAACACAGCTTTTACGTCATCATGTCACTTCTAGTTCAATCTGGACTTACCTACCTTGCTTTTATTTTCTGCCTTTTGTTTTTGTTTTCTGTTTGGGGGGTCTTTTTAAACTAATTTTTAATGTGCTTTGGCTCACTCTATTATACAGTTTCATTAAGCCATCTCCAACCTCTTCTGCATTCTCTACATGTCTGCTTTGCCTCTCCTTCTCTGCAGAGAGCCTTTCTGTGGCTCCTTATGCACAAGGCCTGGGTGAGGCTTCCTGGTTTCCTGTTCTCACCCTTTCCCATTCAAGCTCCCACCACATTCTGACCAGTACCCAGAATCCAAACACCAATTTCCAAGGAAAGATGAGGCTTTTGGCCCAACTTGCTCCAAACAACTGTGGCCATGGGCTGGGTCACACAGCAGAAATATGGCAGCAGCATTCCATCCCTGCAGGGTGATACCCAGGCTCCTTACCCTGGCTCTCAAGGTCCCTTAGGACCTGTGTGCAGCCTCTGCTTCCCAGTTCCAGTTATCCGGCACCTCACTCCCCAGCCACATGGGGCCTACTTGCTGTTCTGGAAACTCCCTCCATTGCCACCTGTGAGCTTTCACCCAGGCTAATTCCTCCACTGAGAGCCCTGTCCCCCAGCTCCATCTGTCTAAGTTGATGACAAACACAAAGGCTGCCTCCTCTCCTAAGCCTGCTCCATCCTCCCCACCAGCTCTTATCCTCCTCTTGGCTCCCACTCCATGTCCTTTATCCACCTTCCTGACCCTGCACCCTGAGTTTCCATAAGGCTCAAACATCCCTCACAAGATGCCAGCCTCCAGGAAGACAGAGACTCTGGAGCCAGCACCACATGCCTTGTGGTGAGACAGATCTCAGTTCAAATCCTAGCTCAGCCACTTAGCAGGAGGACTTGGCAAACCTCCCAGGCTCTGGAAGCCCCCACTCACAGTCACATGGAGTTATGGTTGGGTTGCGCGAGAATCAGCAAAGTCAGGAGTGCAGAAGGGCTGAGCATGGAGCAGGCGCCGAGCATTTGATGAGTGAATGAGTGGATTTGTGCCTGAAGCTGAGCGTGTTCTCAGTAACTTACATATACACTTCACTCTCAAACTCTTGGGCAGTAGCCCATATACCTGTCCATGACCTTCTTGGATCCCAGGGACACCAGGAAGGGCATGGTGAGCACACACCCTGGAGAGAGGGATAGGCCTCAACAGACCTTGGGCTCAGGCCTGGCCCATCCTCAATCTCACCCTCAGAGGAACCCACACTTGTCCCTGCTTTTAGGGGAGCATGTCTTAGCCCCTTTGTCCCCTTCAAGCTTCTCACCATCTCCTGTCCCATGGAACTCCCCTAGGATGGGAAGGATGTTAGGAGGGGAAGGTAGAGAGCGGGCTGTATTTGCTGATGAGCACCCCCTCTGTGCCAGGCACTGTGTTTATGCTTTATGGGCATTTTCCCATTCACCCCTCATTTCTCATTTACCACTTTACCAGATTACCATGATTCTATCCATGTTACATATGCAGAAAGTGAGGCTTAGAGAGATGACCCGGCCTCCCCAGGCCATTCAGGGGTTGAAGCCAGAATTTCAGGCCAGGACTGTCAATCTACAGAAGCCAGGGTCTTGCTAATATGCCAAAGTGAGGATCACCCCACCCCCAGTAAGAACCTCCTGCCTGGGTCCAAGGAAGGTTAGCCTCTGCTCTCCTAAGTGCTGGATGAAGATCCTTTACAAGGAGCCAAGAGTGGACAACAGTGAGCAGTGAGCGCTGAGGGCCCAGGCTGCTGGGCCAGCTGAGCTCTCCTGGCAGGGGATGGAGCCAAGTGTCATTACCAGAAGGCAGAGTGTGGGTCAGGAGCCGGCTCCTTGCTCACCATTCAGAGTGCCTTGAGAAGGACAGCTGTAGCTGACTGCACTTTGTGCAAAGAGGGCCTAAAGCAGCAGGGCAGGACTTGAACTCAAGGCTACATGCTATCCTAGATGACACTTGGGAACTTCACTGGGCCCTTCTCTAAGATCTAAGCATGGACCAAGCGCCTTAGAGATCTCCTCACCAGTAGATTGTCCTCTAGAGGAGTAAGTGGGCACCAATCATGGCTGGCAAGGTCATGATTACAGCAGTGAAGAAGAAGAAAAAGAAGAAGAAGGTGGGTGGTGGCAATGATGGCGATCATGATGGCAATAATAGCAGAGGCCCATGTATCCACCAGACACTGTTCTAAGCACTTTATGACATAATAATCCTATGGAGTAGGCACAAGTATTATCCCCATTTTATGGAAGAGACTGAGACATGGATGGTTAAGTAATTTGTCCGAGATCACACAAATAGTGTATTAGAGGTAACACTCAAGTTTCAGAGCCTGCGCTTTTCTTCACAATGCCTATGTTATATTTACAACACAATGAAAATGGCAATCACTATTTATTGAGCATTTACTATGCATCAGAAACTGTGCTAAGCACTTTATTTGCATTATCTCTTTTAATTTTCACAAGAGCTTTAACACTTGGCAATAGTATAGTTCCATTCACAGGATGTAAAATTTGAAACCATGAGAGGTAACATAACACGTGTGAGGTCACAGGGCCAGTAAGTGCAGAGGTGATGGTCAAACCCAGGCACGATGACTTCAGTCTCCCCATCTTAACCACTGAGGCACAGTGCTTTTCTGTGGCTATATATGCATGTGCACACACACTCTTCCATGAGCCCATGTGCACACACACACATGCATACCGGGACGAACTTAACCCACACAGACTCACAGCAACATGGACACCAAAAGCTGGCTGTGTCATCAATAAGTTAGGGATCCAGGCCTTTGGTCTCAGGACTCCATAAAGTAGTTCCCAAGGTGGGAAGCAAGTCTGTGCTGCAACTATGCAAATCTTCGTTCCCCAGCCAGGGCTCTGAGCATCTGGACAAAAACTGTGGGGGTGTGGGGGTAAGAATATTTGCGCTCAGGACTGAAACTCCAGATTCCTTTCAATGTACATTCACAGCTGTAAATCCCACTTCCCAGGAGCTCCTGCTGGGGTTTGCACACCACCTTCCAAGGTCTTCCTTCCCTGCCAGTTAATTTCAGTGTGAATTGAACCAGAGATCTTGGCCAGAGGATAAAACTGGTTGTACCTGCTTGACGATCTCCCCAGCTGCCATGCAGAGTCTGGGCTTTCTTCCTTCCAGGTTGCTTCTAGGAGTATTTCCTAAGCTCATGCCTCTTCCTGTAAGTCCTGGCCATAGACACTTGATACACTCAGATCCAGCCCCCTTACACCTCCTGGGGAGACACCACTGATAAGCCCAGCCATGCCCATGACAATCACAGCAGCCACCACACACAAAACATCATGGACAAGTTCTGTCTCCAAAGGTCCCTCCTGAAATCAGAAATGAGCAAGATGTTCCCCACCTTACCAAGAGGCAACGAAGGAGGCTCAGAGAGATGAAGTGACCAGCTCCAGTCTCCACAACCAGAAGAGGAGAAGTTGGGTTTAAAACTACATCTACCATACCTACCTCACCTGGTTCTGCAACCTGAATTTCTTCCAGACCCCCATTCTGGCTCCAGTGAGCATTTAAGAGGAAAGAAAATGTCGTCCTTTAGGAGCAATGCAGGAGAAGGTGCATCCTTCCCTAAAGAGGGAAGGATTACAAGTGACAGAGAGCTTCATGGGGAATCAGCTCAGACAAACGTGTGGAGGCCATTGAATTCCAGGCAGCTTCTGGAGACTGGTTTGGCCAGAGCACAGGATGAAGAGTAAAGAATGGAGGGGCAAGGGCTGAAGCTGCAGAGCCCTGAAGGCCAAGCTAAAGGATTGGAAATGTGTCCTGGTTACCATAGGGAGCCATCAGTGGTTTCTGAGGAGGACCAGATGCCAGTATTTCCAAAGAAAATTAATATTTTTTTTGAGACAGAGTCTCACTCTGTCACCCAGGCTGGAGTATAGTGGCGCGATCTTGGCTAGCTATAACCTTTGCCTCCTGCATTCAAGTGATTCTCCTGCCTCTCAGCCTCCTAAGTACCTGGGATTACATGCATGAGCCACCACACTGGGCTAATTTTTGTATTTTTAGTAAAGACAGGATTTTGTCATGTTGACCAGGCTGGTCTCAAACTCCTGGCCTCAGGTGATCCACCTGCCTCAGCCTCCCAAAGTGCTGGGATTACAGGTATGAGCCACAATGCCAGGCCAAGAAAATTAATTTAAAGGCAATATCCCTAACAAAGCACAGATGGCTTAAGAAGTGGAAGCACAGCTGGCTGAGGGGGACACTCCTCTCAAAGTTAAATCTCTACTGAATAAAATCCCAGAAGCATTTTCCAGCCTGTTACAAATTCACCAACTTCAGCCATCATCCAAACCCTGGCCTCAGAAAAGGAGAAATATTAACAACATAGCCCCCAGATTCAGACTTCCCGGGTTTGAATTCTAGCACTGGCATTTACTAGCTGTGCATCCTTGGGCAAGTTGCTTAACCTTTCTGTGATTCCATTTCCTCATTCAGAAAATAGGGATAATAATATCCCCCTAACTCACTGGGTTATTATGAAGGTTATGTGAGTTAGTGGTAAAACGTTTAATAGTGCCAGGCATATGGCAAGTGTCTGTCAAATAAGGATCTTTGTGTTCACAGACCCTGATCTATCTATCAAAATGAAAATAGAATGAGTATGATATGGTGTGTTCTTAATGATCCATTTCTAGGTCCTTGTGATCACCAATTCCTCTTCTACCCAAAAACAACCCCTTGGATAATATGCCTCAAAACATTTGGGCTCACAGGTCTATCATATGCAGAATAAACCTATTATATATCAACAATTTCATAGGGCTCAGCCTAATGCTTCCACTTTTTTGAGAGCTGGAGTTTTTGACCCATTTTAGCATTCTCTCTTTTTTATACTCTCTTTCCTCATGTCAACAGAGAAAGGAAGGTGAGTTCCCAAAAGAACACATCCTTTTCAGAGACCTTGAGAAAAAGAAAGATCTTTGAGACATATGGTATCTACAATCTAAATGATATGTAACTTTCCTATTATACAAAAAATATAAAACCCAAGGTCACTCTCTGTTGACCTTGAAGAAGACAGAGGCTGGACAAGCTAACAGTCAGACAACTATGGATCCCCTTCAGAAGATTATGTGAGGGCCAGGGCAAACTCTTGCACTCAGCTTCTGCCCTTCAATCTTCCCCAAATCACCTGAGAGTCTGACGTCAGCATCTTGGACTGCCAAAGCTATAGTTCTGTTTTTGTTTCATTGACACAGGAAGAGGCTCTCTAAAAGCAGAACCCAGATGAAGGGTGGCTGTCAGGCTTCCAGGAGGACATTTTTCCTGGGCAATCAGGGCTGGGAAACCAAACATATCTGGGAGCAGCCACGTCCCCCTTATCCCCTTGTATTCCTCTAAAGACCTTTGGCTCTTTACCTCGCACTGGAAGGGATCAGATATAAATGTCACTAGGTCCATTTCACAGCTAGGTAAATGGAGTCGGGGAATCTGACTCTCAGGCAATTAACAGAACTGAATTTTGAAGCATTGCTCTTTTCTGGGGCAAAGACCAATGACTTGTTGATTTTGCAAACAAGGCAGTGACATGATCCATGTTTGAAAGAGGACCCTGGTAGTCTTAGAGGAATAGGGTGGGGACTGGAGGTGAGTTCTAAGACTCTGGGAATTGACCAAGAAGGAAGTGGGGGGGATACTCCAAACTAAGATGTGGTGGTGGAAACAGACAGGAAGTTGCTTCTGAGAGGGGATACAAAAACAGATTTGTCCCCAAGAAATCAGCTTGTTTCTCAAAAACTGAAACAAGGATTCAAGGAGGTTATTTGGGCTGGTGGTATTAGCAGGCACCTGGAGACACAATCTCTCCCAGCTCTGCTTGGAGACAGATTCCCCTGACTGTATTTACCTAGCTGTGAAATGGACCTAGTGACATTTATACCTGATCCCTTCCAGTGCGAGGTAAATAGTCAAAGATCTTTAGAGGAATACAAGGGGAGTAGGGGGACATGGCTGCTCCCAGATACGTTTGGGCTCCCAGCCCTGATTACCCAGAGAAATGTCCTCCTGGAAGCCTGACAGCCACCCTTCATCTGGGTTCTGCTTTTAGAGAGCCTCTTCCTGTGTCAATGAAACAGAAAGTAGGAGTTTGGGAAGGCTGATTTTGACTTGAGGACACTGAATACAATCTTTTCTGGGTGTTTACAAAGTGTGTTTACCAAGCAGCCACTCTCCAAACCCTAGCAACTGCTTAAAACAAGAGAGCTGCTGATTTGTGGAGTGTTTTCTTTTCAAAAAATATCGCCGTAAATGTTGGATTTACAGACATTATTTCCTTTTAAAAATAACTTGTCAAGGGGACAAAAGTATTTAAGAGGCTTTCTTCTCAGCTCAGAAAGCCATAGGGAGGAGGAATGGTTTGCCTTGGAGTTTTTTGGTTTTTTTGGGGGAGGGATTTTTTATTTTGCATGAGGTTAGAGCTAGGAGTAGGAGAAGTAGGAGGGGCAGTTGGAAAGCAGGTGGGATGTTGGTTAGCTCTTTGCCTTCGGAATCCCAAACCCCTTCTCTGATTGCTCCTTCCCTCACCTTTTTCCCCCAAAAACCCACCAGGATCTAGGAGAAAACAAGATTGAGCTCTACTTTGCCCCCTCCCTTTCCCTTTCCCCCTCCCCTGCAGTCCCACCCCAGCGCTCCCCCACCTACCTCTCATATCAGGTGTCAACTTCTTCTTTCTCTCCACAGATGCCACAGTGTGTCCCCAAGTGCACCACTGATGGTATACAAGATTTTGGAGGTTGACATACAAATAAGCTTTAAAAAAATTTTTAGCAGTACATATTTTTTAGAGTACCAAAAAACACAGAGATAGATAGATAGATTATAACAGATAGATAGATAGATATGAATGACAGATCATAGATATGAATGACAGATATAGGTAGATAATGATCGACAGATGATTGATAGATATGATTGACAGAGAGATGATTAATAGATGATAGATATGAATGACAGATAATAGGTAGATAATGATTGGCAGATGGATGATTGATAGATATGATTGACAGATAGATTAATGATTGATTGATAGGGCGAGCCAGGACCTCAAACCCATGCTTTCACAGATATTACCCCTTTCCTTTTTAAGCACATTTTACACAACACATGATCATTCAACCAATTATTGGGTTGTTATGGTCCTACTAAGTGCCAGGCACCATTTATCGTTCTTAGGAACATCAGTAAACAAAACAGTCACCAGACACTGATCTCACAGAGCTTATATGCTGGCAGGCAAAAGCAGGAAATAAGCAAGAAGTGAATAATAATCTGATAAATTCTAAAGTGATTAGTGCTATAAGAAAAGAAATAAAGAAAAAAACAAGAAAAGAAATATTAAAGAAAAATAAGGCAGGTCAGCAGTGCCCAGGGAGGGGGAAGGGGGTAGGTTCCCAAATTTAATGGAGTAGTCAAAATAAGCCTCATGAAGGAGGTGAGATTTCAGCAAGAACTTGAAGGAGGTGAGTAAGTTCACTACAGGTTTATCTGGGGGAAGAGTGGTTCAGGCAGAGGGAAGAGCTTCAGCAAATTCCCTAAGCAAGGGCCATAACCAGCCTCTTCCAGAAATAGTAAGGTGGCCAGTGTGGCTGGAACAGAGTGAGCAAGGCAAGAAAGTAGAGGGAGAGAAAATCAGAGGAGACAGATTCTGATTCTGATCACTTATTTTAAATGTAATTAAAACTAAATGAAATTTAAAATTCAGATTCTCAGCTGCATGAGCCATGTTTCAAGGGTTTAATAGCCACTTGTGGCTAGTGGCTAACTTATTGGGTAGCACAGATAAGAAAATTTCTCTCATCACAGAAAGTTCTATCAGATGACACTGACCTTGAGTGTTTTGGCTCCTTTTTTGGCTTGGTTAACTTTTATTCGACTTTAACAGCTCAAACATCACTTCCTCCAGGAAGGCTTTTCTGACCACTCTTCCTGTACATCAGCTCCACTGTCCTATGCATGCTCTCAGAGAGCCAGGTGGCTTTCCTTCGTATCAGTTATCTCTTTGTGAAATCGTACACTAATTGGCAGTGCTTGATGGCTTGTACCTGAAGTCCCAGCTACTCAGGAGGCTGAAGTGGGAGGATCACTTGAGTTCAGGAGCTTGAGGCTACAGTGAACTATGGTCACTGCACTCCAGCCTGGATGACAGAGTGAGACTCCACTGAAGGAGGAGGAGGAGAAGGAGGAAGAAATTTTATGCTCATTAGTACAATATCTTACTGATGTCTCTCTCTCCTAATACATTGTAAACTCCGTTGTTTCTGATTTGGTTCATTGTTATATTGCCAGCACCTAGCACAGTGCCTGACGTATGAAAGACAAATAATTTGTTAAACAATCCAATGAATGGTTTTAGGTGGCAGGACTAGAAGCAGGGTATTCACTAAACAAAAGGTTATAGCACCGTGGAGAACTGTGATTCAGTAGGCTCCTGGGACCCAAAATTTTGCTGGGTGAGAGCATCTCCAGAGGCTGGAGTCCCTACTGCGCCAAACTTGGATTCAGCTCAGGACCCTTAATCATTTTTGCACCCACCTTCTCACCAAGGCCCCCACATGCTGTCCCTCCAGGATAACAACAGCATAGCATCTGTCTTTACCAGAGAAGCCAAGTCTCAGATATTCACATAATGCCTCTTCATTCCTTCAGTCCTGTGCTTGCAGCAGCAGCAGCAGCGGCAGCATTGAAATGCTTCCTTCTGCTGCTCGCGAATCCGAGGAGTGGGGACCGACCTTGGCACATTTGCTGGGATGCCTGGCTAGGCAAGGAGAGTGCCGTGTGCTCCAGCACGTATGTGGCCGCCCTCATGGAGCAAATGCCGGACTGCACAGCCCTGGATCTGACAGGTAACACGCAGCAGCTGCATGATTTACAAGGCCTTGTGGGAAGAGGTTTTGTCTCCCACTTTGAGAGCTTGAGTGCTTCATATAAATATTTATGGGAGTCTGGGGCCTCCATTAACCCTACCAGTACCACATTTCACTTGTTACATGGTGCTTGTCTGTGAATGAATGTGAACACCCGTGTTCAGTTATACATGCATGTATGCATGTGCGTGTGAGGATGTACATGGACTCCTATGCATTTTGGGAGAGCATGTGTAATCAATTGTATCTCAATGTGAGTATAAATACATACACTTATGTGCACATAATTGTGAACATTGTATCCACACTGTAAATGCATGTGCATGAATATTTGGACATGCATGCATATAGGCATGGATACATACATATGCATACATGTATAATGTATGTGTATATGTTTGTGTGCATGTATGTGGGCACATGAATATGAGAGTTTGTATCTAGCAAATGAGCACACGTGGATTCTGTGCTCCAATGTGTATGCAGGCCTGCCTCCATATTTGTAAGCATGAGTGTATACACATGCATGTTTATTCATGCACCTGCTCTAAGAACATATGCATATCTATGTGCAGGTCTAGAGCTTCAACATTACCCCAGAAACAGCTTTCATTAAACTATGGGCGATTCCATAAAAATTGCCTCGCCTAGAGGCTGCTGCTTCTATAAACACTTTTTCTGGTAATTATGATATATTTACTGGTAAGTTCAATTGAGAACAGATGAAAGGTGAAAGAACTAACTGTTCATTAATTGCAAACAGTACCAATGTCCCAAGACAATGATGCCCAAAGTGTCCTCCTCCACCACACACAGACACACAGACACAGACACACACACACACACACTTCCCACCACCATACTACTCTGCCAGAGATTGAAATGAGCAACAAAGCTGCAGTTTCTCTCTGACACCCTTGTCATCATGTTTGTACTTGTGCATCTCCAACTTCCCATCACCCATCTCTTTGCCTGGGGATGCAAGGAGATCATCTTATGGCTGGAGAACATGAAGCACACCCTTGTAAATGTAACTACCCTCTGCAGAGGGATTTAGAGAGGAAACTGTCATCAAAGATGACTATGTCCCACTCCTCCATACTTCCCCCCACTCAAGTGTTTCAGATAAGGCATAGTGGACTTACGAAGTTTGGTGACAAAAATACAAATTTCAGCACCAGATAGGTGGGGACTCAAGTTCTAGTTCCTCCACAGGGTGACACTGAGCAAATAGTAACCACTCTGGGCTTTACTCATCTCTGACCTGCAGATAATAGTAACCCATGCTTCATAGAGTTAAGTGAAATGTAATAATGAAACTAATCTCACAGTTTGGTTACACTTCTGCTTTGTGACCTTCCTGCCCATTGTCCACAGAAAGGGACATTTGTGCCATGCTCCGGCTCCCAGAACACAAAGGAGGATGGGTGTCAAGCCCTGCAATGGGAAGCACATCCCTTCTCTGTCCACTCAGGACAGGCAGAAGTGAGCCCCCAGGCCAGTCCAGGTCCATGATCTCTCTAGAGTAAGGCTCAGGTACCTGTAACACCAGCAGAAGCAGGGAAGTGAAGGTGCCAGATCCAGAGAAGAAACAAAGGGACACAAAGAGTGAGCTAAGGGCAGCTGTGGCTCCTGAATCCGATGGAGTCCTGGGCTATGATCAATGTCTGCCTCATGCTCCAAAGCTCTGAAGTGGGCACCTTGTAGTCTCCCACCCTGCTGTCCATTTACTGGAAGGAGTCCAAGCCTAGGTAAGATATACAGATCCCCAAAAAAGAAAACACAACAATATAAATGTTGGACTTGTGGATTTCATCTCCCTTCTTATGCTGAAACTGGCTTCTTCCAGAAAGTACCAGGGCTCCTCCCACTGCCTCCAAAGCTGTCCCTCCAGCCCAAAGACAACATCCCTTTGATACAAATACGAAAGAATGTGTAATGAGTGGCTGGTATATTTCATGAAAGTAACTTCACATGAAAGAATGCAGAGAGGCAGCTAAAACTGAGTTTGGCTTCATAACAAATCATTAATATAGGTGATTTTCCACATTGAAGTAGTAACTTATTTCATGTATTTTATTTCTTCCAAGTGAGAACACTGAGCTCTGATTTTCTTATCTAAATGCATCTTTTAGGAGGGATTCTGGGATAATGTATATAATGCATCTTTTATTATCCTAAAAGATAGGATAATATAAGATGCATCTTTTAGTATGCATCTTTTAGGATAATATGTGTAAGACAACGGAGAAAGACATTAAGAAGACTAAGTGTGAGGCACAGGAAATTGACAGAACGTGGTAACGGTGTTCAGAAATGAAGGAGGCATACGGAGGATGCGGAGGAGATACGGAATATGTGCTCCCCAGTTGGAAGAGGTGCTCTCCATGGTCTGGGCACATGCTCTAAGAGGCAGGAACTATAGAAAGAATAAAATTTCAGCAGTAGTAGCTGCCGCCTTCGCCAAAATAAGGCTAGGCTTCTAGGCCGGGAACGCCCAGCCTGGGAAGCCGAGTAAGGGCTACTTCCACGGACCAGGTACTCCCTGGACGCAGAACTGTCCCTTCACTGCAGCTGGATTGTCTTCTGAGTGTACTGGGCTAGGCAACAGCACAGAGCAGCTTTACCAACCAGATTGATTTCTTTTAGGAGGGCTGCTGGAAACCATGCTGCCTAATGGATGTGCCATTTGAGGACTTTTATTTTGTTGGGGGGGAGGAAGAGCAGAGCAAACCTCTAATCTTCTCTTCCTTACATAACAAATCCAAACACAACTATCTCTGGGATGGGAGGCCAGGCCAGCAGACTGCAGGCTGCAGAGGGAAGGGTTACGCAAGAAGCCAGTTCAGAGTTTTCCTTTCTGAAAACAGAAGGGCCTGGAGTGCAGATTTTGCACCTGAAAGCCTGCAAGGGAATGACCAGAAACTCTAAACCCACTGTCTCCAGAAGCCGGGACAGGAAGAGCTTGGGGAGTGGGGATGGGAGAGCAAGAGAGTAGGGGGTTTGCCTGGTGTGGCAGAAGCTGCAACTCCAGGTCACAGAGAAAGCCAAGTGACCAGCCTGGTGGATCTGGCGTGGTTCCTGGCAGCTCCCACTGCAGTATGGGTCCAAGAGGCCTCTGGGCGGGCACAGGCTGAAGCAGTGGGTAGGAGTCGAGTGCCCTCTGACAGGCAGGGGCGTTGTCCTGCCACAGAAATGCCCAGAGACCCGGGACCGAGGGAAGCCTGCCTGGTTCACTGAAAGAGGGATCTGGGTCCAGGTCCCAGGCTCAGCTTCCCCGGAAATCCCTTCCCGGAGAACCGACTGGTGCCGGTTCCCCCGCCAGTGGGGTGCCGGTTCCCCCGCAGCGGGGCGCCGATCCCCAGCGAACCTCGCCACTGGGGGAACCTGGAAGGGAAAAGTGGGATAGTTGGAGCGGTCAAGACGAGAGCCCGGAGCAGCGGGCCCTGGTCCTAGTGCTGCGCGGTGGCTCGGGGGACTCCAGACTCTCATTCCCCCGCGCCGCACACTCCAGCCACCTCGGGACCCCGCTCGGCAGCCCTTCCCCGCCAGGCAGCGCCGAGATAAAAAACAGAAGAGAAATCAGAACAGAAGGAGAAAGTTTTCTGAAATGAAAGAGGTTACGAAGGAAGGGCTAAAAGAATGGGAAATGTCAAAGAAAGAAAAAGGATGCCAGGAGGCAAGGGAATGGTGCCTAGGCTCCCACCCGTCCCCGCGCACGAGGACCCGAGGCTCCCGGCAAGCCCAGCTGAGCGCCTTCCCCGACCTGCCTCTCTGAAAGTGGCGGCGGCGGATCCAGTCCGCACAGCCTCCCGCACACCCCCAGAGATCCGGGGTCGCAAGAGCCGGGATTCGCGCCGGACTAGACTGCAGCTGCTCCAGCCAGGGGCGCGGTCCGGAGGGAAGCCCTCGTCCGGGGGCCTGCTGTGCCCCGTGCGTGCGTCCGGGTGTCTGAGCGTGCCTGTCTCTGAGTGCGTCTCCGGGTGCAGGCGCCAGCCTGTCTACGTGGGACGGGTGCTGACTTGGAAGACTCCCGGCGCTGGAGGATTTTCCCCCGGGGATGTGAAGGATTGCAAGGAGCCCGCGAGCCGCAGGGAGCGGTGGGAACGGAAAAGGAGGATGACGGTGGCGGGGTGCTGCTAGGATGGGACGTGCCCGAGGGCCTTGGGACTCGGTTCTCTTTTCCTGGGCTTGTGGGCTCTGGGGCATCACGGCGGGTAAGGACGACAGGCTACAGGAGGAGACACAGCCGGGGCTTGCCTGATGTGCGAGTCCGCCCTGGAGGCTCCGGAAGCCCGGGCCTCCTCCAAGGAGCTGCCGATTCCGCCTGACTCTCGCCTGCTTGCGCCCCTGGCGGGTTAGTGCTCACTTGGAGGGTTGATGCGGGGACTGACAGTGCCTCAATGTCAGTCCCCGCACCATCAATGTGGGTATCAATGAGGGCATCAATGTGTGCAGGATCTGTCTGTGTATCTGTGTGTCACTGTATCACTAAGACTGTGTTCTGGGATTGTCAGATTCTCCGAGAGGCAGCTGGTCACTCCAAACCGGCTTGAACCACTTTGTCTTCTGGATGCAATGTTGATGGTATTGGTCACTGGGTCGATGTCTGTGCTTCTGTGCTCTGGGGAAGAAAAGCCAACACTTTGGAGTTTGCAACCCTCCCCAGCTCAGAGGCTAAGGATGGAGAATGTCAGTCCGCTTGGGACGATTCCAAAGGGAGTCAGGCCACCGGATTTAGGGTCTCCACCAGCCAGGAGTTCGTGATCTTTTTGGTCTCTGGAGCCATGCAGTGGGATTTCCTCTGGCACCCTACCTGAGCGAAGCCTCTTTCACCACAAAGAGGATACATGTGTACATGTGAAAACATTCTGTGCAGGAGCATGTGTGTATGCAGTTACCCAACTCATCAAAGCCCCTTGCTCCTTCATTCATGCACGTGGGGGCAAAGGTACCACAGAGCCAGGCTCAGCTGCCCTCTCCTCCCAGATCACAGCCAAAGCCTTCCCCACCAGACACATCTTTCATCTTTCTGCCAGTGAAATCAACTGGGCCTTGGAATTAAATTCGAGCTAGAATTCCAAGCTTCTCTCCTATTGAACAACACCAACACACTATATAAATGTACATGAATGTTAATGTTATCTGTATCCTAAATTTTTAGGTCCCCTTCCTCTTCTCTAGACCTCAGCCATCACTACCTCCAGGCTTCCAGGGATCCAGGCCAAAATTCCCTGTTAGTTTCACTCTCCTTTTCCTTCTCCCAGCTCAGATTCCCAGCTGGGGCTCCACTTCATGGGTCTCCTATACCTCCCCATTTGGGTTCTGAAACTCCATGAGCCAGAGAACCCCAGGAACTAAACGCTAAGCCTCCTGGACTGCAGATAATGAGTCTAAGGAGACCGGAGCCCCTCGGAGCTAGCCATTGCCAAAGGATCACAAAAACTCTACAGGGGTTGGAGATCCTACTCCATGTCCCAGGGGTGTCTGAGGCCAACCCTGAGTTATAGACAGGACTCCAAGGAGGCTGAGAGGGGTTGGGGGTGACCTAGGTGGGCACCACTCTTCCAAGAATACGGAAAAGGAAATGTTCTAGGGCCACCTCCCAGTCGGGGATCTCCAGGCTGCAGCCGAAGCTGCTGCACTGGAGTGATGACACAAACCCCTCCAACACCCAATTCAAGGAGCCACTAAAATTCAGACTCGGCCACACAGTGCCCATCTGCAGAACTGAGGAATCCATGCCTCAGCGCCAGTGCACCCGAGGCATACTACCGTCAAAAACACAAGTCCGCACAGAGGGGCGTCCTGCCTGGAGGGTTTTGCACCCCAAGATCCAGTGCTGGGTTGTACCTGCTTCTATTAGCTTTGGGGTGAGGGAGATAGGCCCCATTCAGAGAAGGCATCTGGCTCTGGGCAGCTCCAGTTGCTCCCAGAGAGATGTGCTGGGTAAGAGAAAGGAGACTTGCACCCCAGGCAGGAAGGCAAGGGCCCGGGTCAGCTGGGCCAGAGCGCCAAAAAGACCCAGCTTCCCCATCAAGGTGGCAGCTCTTGGCTTCCTAGTCTCCATCAATCACTATTTCAGAGCAGACAGACTAGCAAGTCAGTTCTGGTGGCCAAGCCTGAAAGCACTGAAAAAGCGGCGTGTGCCCCATACCCAGGGACTCCAAGGCTGTTTGGACCTGCGCCCTCTCAGCTCATAATCCAGCTCTCTTGACCAGGGTCTGTACCTAGGGTGGGAAGCAGAGAACATATTTGAGGCTCATGTACACACACAGTCAGACACTCAAGGAAGGGATTTGCTAGGGCTTGGTTTGCTATTCCATTGGCCATGGGGTGAGAGTAACCCAAAGTTGGTGCGACTCTTGAGGAAGCAAGAGAAGAAAGTCAAAATCATGCGAACACAGAGTCCTCTAAATAAACACCATTTCCATGGTTTTAATAAGCAAAATAGGAAACCATTTTAATAACCAAAAAACAGAAACCAGTCTGAATAAAACTACAATAGACTAGGTTTTAATATTTTCATATCATAAGCAGGGTTTGAAATTGATCCCTTATTTTACATGAAATAAAAACAATTTCTGTTGCGGCAGGTTTGATTTCAACACAGTTGAATCTGTAAAAACCAAAGCTCGTTTCTGATGCAGGACAAATATCCACAATATTTAAAACTGCAAGCACCATGCGGTTCATACAATCTTGTTATTACTGTTAATTTATCAACTAATACAAACTCAAAAATGCATCCGGCCAGCAGCGCCAGCAATTTCAAATGGGAACTTAAAAATACACTTTTATTTTGGTATTTTTGTCAGTGCAACTTAAATCCTTTTACTGACCTGCAGAAAAAAAAAAGTAATAATAAAGAAAAACACCCATATCTTCCCTATAACTACTATACAACTGAAGAATTGAAGGGGGGGGGACACCACCAAGAACTCTTCCTACTATCTCAAAAGCAGGGAAAGAAACACAATGCATTGGTCTAAAGAACGCACTTGAAAGTTGCAAAATTACTTGCCAATGTTTGGGTTTCTGGTACATTCTGAGCATAGCAGTTGGTTCAGTGCAGTGTCTGCTCACCAGTGCACTGCCAGGGTCAGGGATGGCTAAGCCTCTCACCCTAGGAGCGCTGTGGCTCCTACAATTAGCGCAGGCCCAGACGGTTCAGAAGGGACCTCAGGGTGATTCTGGTTACAATAAAAAGCAGAGGGGAGGATCTGTTTTCCTTTCCTTTCCTTTCTTATTAAGGGTATCAATTTGACCATAAGACAAGGCTGGA
This sequence comes from Pan troglodytes, assembly GCF_028858775.2. Taxonomy (NCBI): domain Eukaryota; kingdom Metazoa; phylum Chordata; class Mammalia; order Primates; family Hominidae; genus Pan; species Pan troglodytes. The sequence continues at coordinate 46,952,593 of NC_072419.2, forward strand.
GTCCAGTACACTCCTCTGGGGTGCGGAGCTTGGCAGCTTCCCTGCCCTGCCCTGCCCTTGTACTGGGACCTCTCGGTTCTCTCTCTCAGCACCAACAAGGTTGAAAACTAAAGCGGGAGAGGAAAAAGAGGACCGAATGGGGATAAGGGAAGGAAAGAAAACATGCAACTTCCAAGTGTGCCCCAAGACAAAGTTGTTTTCTGATGCAAAATGCCCGGAACTTTTTCTTTTTTTTTTTCTTTTTAACTTACAAACAAAAATACCGTAATAATAAACCCAGACAAAGACCCTCAGCTTGCTGCCACGTTCTCTATGCGGTTTGGCGGGGCGGGTATTTACAAGCCTACAGCTGGGACTGAAACCCCGCACGCAGCCGCCGGAGTTTCCAAACTGCGATCCCTTCTCACCCAAAGAAACAAGGGGAGTATGATCCATGATCAACAACATGCTAAAGTTAAACAAGAAAATGGTACAAAATAGAAATTATTACCATACATGTCCAGCATGCAGGATTAATATTTTTAATGCAGATTTTTTGTATTTTTCTATATAATCGAGCAGGCAATAAAACTGATGAGATTTGGGCGCCGAGCGTCCTAACTGAGGCCCGTGTCTCAGGGCTGAGAGCCAGTGTTCTCCGAACTCTGACAGACGGGTCCGTCTGTCCTTCCTTCTTTCGCTCAGCCTCGCCTCTCGCCTGCCGGGATGCCAGAGTCCCTCTCCTTTCCTCGTTGCTCTCTTCCTGGCGCGGACTACTCTCCGGGCAGCAAAGCAGCTGTCCCGGCTTAACGCGCAAAGTTCAGAAAGCCAGGAGTCTCCAGATGGCCTTGGTGACTTCTCGGGACTATGCCTCGCCGCCCTCCAGCCAGGAGAGAAGTTACTCCGGGACCTCCCACCCTCTCGTCTCTCTCTCCGGCTCTGCTCGAGTCTAGGAGGCGGCGCTGGCGTGCGCTACTCTCGCCTTAGCCAAGGTCCCCTGCCCGCCCGCGCACCCGCCCGTCGCCCGTCGCCCGCGGCCCGCGCGCCCTTCCTCCCTCTCGCTCAAGTCAAACAGGTCAAGGCTGGGGCCGCGGCAGGGACAGGGTCCGGGGTAGTCTGGGACTAGGGACATGGGACAGGGAGTCCGGGCCGGGGCAAGGGCGGGGGCCAGGACCGGCCACGACTCACAGAAAGAACTCGGGAGAGGAGGGGCTGTCGCTGGTGGAGCCCGCCTCCCTGAAGCCGGAGTTGGCGAGTTTCTCGCACTTGACCTTGTAGGCGTCTCTCTCGCGGGCCAGCCGGGACACCTCCTGCTTAAGCTGCTCCACCTGCTGAATGAGCTGCGTCTTCTCATTCTCCAGGTGGTGCTTCTGCTGGACGCGTTTATACCTGCAAGACTGGGCGTAGCCCCGGTTCTTCAGGGTCCGCCGCTTCTGCTTCAGGCGGATCACCTCGTCCTTGGTGAAGCCCCGCAGGTGGCGGTTCAGCTCGCGCACGGACATGGACACGAGCTGGTCGTCGGAGAAGCGGTCCTCCACGCTGCCGTTGCCGCCCGCCGCCGTCGCCGCGGCCGTCGCGTGCGGCCCGGGCCCGGGGTGGCTAGTGGGCAGCTGTTGCGCCGGGCTAGCGGCGCTGGACGGCGGCGGCGACGCTTGGTGATGATGGTGATGGTGCGGGTGAGCGTGCGGGCCCAGCTCGTCGTGGGCCACGCCGGCGCCCGGGTACGCGTGGTGCGGGTGAGGGTGGTGGTGATGGTGGTGGTGGTGAGCGCCGCGAAAGCTGTCGAAGCTTTGCAGCGGCTGTGGCACTGGGTGCGAGCCGATGAGCGCTTCCACCGCGTCCTCGGGCGTCAGGTTGAGCGCCTCGGGGTTCATCTGCTGGTAGTTGCTCGCCATCCAGTACAGATCCTCGAGGTGTGTCTTCTGTTCGGTCGGGCTGAAGCTGGGCGACGAGGGCACGGAGCTACACGGAGTGCTGAGCGGTGTGGAGGACACCGAGCCGGCTGGCTGCAGGCGTGTGCAGGGCCTGCCCGGACGCTCCGCGCGCCCCAGTGGCTCCTTCTTCACGTCGAACTTGAGCAGGTCGAAGTCGTTGACATACTCCATGGCCAGCGGGCTGGTGGGCAGCTCTGGCCCCATGCTCAGCTCCGCGGCCATCGCTGAAGCGAGGCGCAGCCGCCGCTGCCGCCCGGGAAACTTTGCGGCCGGCCGGAGCGCGCCGAGCCAAGCGCGGGGGCGAAGAGCGGAGAGCCGGGGAGGCGGGGAGCGAGGGCGCAGCGGGCCGGGGCCGCCGGCCAAGCCTTTGTCTGGGGACGCGGCGGCGCGCCGGAGAGTCCCGAGGCTGCCTGCACCGCCCCAGAGCTCTGGGCTGTGCCCGCGCAGGGACCGGGCTGGGTAGAGTCGGGCGGGGTGGAGAGGCCAGCTGAGCGCGCGGTGGGGCTGAGGGGAGGCGTGGGGCGAGTGCCCGTTGCTCGCTCTCTAGCTCTCTTGCTCTTACGCTTTCTCGCTCGCAGCCGCTCGCAGCTCGGCGGTGCAGCTGTGCTGGATCCGGCGGCGCCGCAGCCTTTTATCGCCTCCTGATGTCACTGGGGTGCGGGGGCCCGGGCGGCCCGGTGCGCGGGCCAATAGCTGCACGGCCTCCGCGGCCCAGCGGCGCAGGGCGGGGCGCGCCTGACAGCTCCCCCGCCCCCCGCGTCAGCTGACTGGCGGCCCGAGCGGCCCCGGAGCGGCGGAGGCCTGGCGGAGCGCTGGAGCGGAGTGGGACGGCCAGCCTGGGCCCACCCCCCTACCCTGCAGGTCCCGGCCCACGCACGCTCGCCTGGAGTGCGCGCCCCACCTCTAGGCCAAATCACCGCTTTCCCCTCCTCGCGCACTCTCCTCCCTCAGTTCCCTTTGCACCCCACCCCCATCCCGTGTCACCCCCAAGGAGGCTCAGAATGAGCGCCGGGACAACGCCTCCTGGGCCCTTTGTTCCCAAGCGGCCCCCGCCCAGTGGACGACGCTCTGTGTGTCCTCGCGGCTTCTGGCCGTGTGTGTCGTGCGTTCCTGTTTCTGGAGATCTGCGCGTATTTGTATGTTGGGGAGGGCGGGCTCGAGGCTCCGAGAGTTGTGTTCAGACCCAACTCTTAACCTCAGGGGACCTTTCTCAGGCCAAGCGAGGGCCGTGCCCCTCCTGGCGGGTGCAGTGGCAGAGCCCTGAGGTTCGACTCCACTGGCCCCGCCGCTCCCCGCGTTCACCCCACCGCACAATGTTCACAGTGAAGGCGACGGGAAAAGAAGCAGCCCAAAGGCTCTGAATTCCTCTTCCCCGCCACACACACGGAATCCTGAGCGCCCGGAGCCTCGGGGCCGAGGCCGGCCCGGGACGGTGCTCCGAGTGGCTCTCCACTGCTGGGGAGCCGGCCCTGTTTTTGTTTGAACGTTTTGTAACGATTAAGCAGATCCCGGCTTCAGCCCGCCGCGGAGAGGCTCAAACAGGCATAAAGTGCGACCCCAAGTGGCCACTGTGCGCAAAGGCGCCGCGACCGCCCGGCCCACGGCCGGAAGGCTTGGACGGCGCCTTGTACCCAGCCAGGTCTCCCCTACCTGGCCCAACCCAAGCCAGCCCAGAACGCATACTGTGTGTGCACCAGAGCCCAGGACAGGTTCCCCTCGAGCGATGTAGAGGTCCTCGGGTCCCGTCTTCGTACTCAGCCGCGAGCCTCGAGCCGCGAGCTCCGCTCTGGTCGCCCCTGTTGAAATTCCGTGCCCCAGCGTTCGGGGGTGCCCGTCGGCTGCTCCCTGGGCCGGAAGGTCCTGGGCGGAGGAAGGCCGGTAGCCAAAAGTGGAAGCGCCACAGTGAAGCGGCCCAGGGCTACCTGGTGAGAAACCTCCCCGGAGGGCAGACGGGGAGACCGAAGCACACCGCACTAGGCATCCAGACTGGGCTTGGGAGCCGCGCACCCTCCCTACCCAGATCCAGGATGGCTAGAATTAACGGGTTCTTTCTGAGACCTCGGCTCAGGCGCCGAAACCGGATAGATCGCGAATTCGCTGGACCCGGAGACCCGACCCGCCTCCCGCGTCACCTTCTTCTTTCCAGCTTTGGGCGCGCGCAGCGAAAGGCAGGAGAGGCGCGCACTGGGTGAGTGAGTCCCGGCCGCTGTCTGCGCTGGACCAGCCCGACTGACCTCGCGCGTAGGGGTCGCGTGAGCCACACCAGTGCAGACGCGCCTAGATTATTTTTAAATGTTAGAAGGTAAAATATTTGTCTCCAATTAATCTGAAAACTCTCTATTCTCTTGCGCCCTCGGAGAGGCTGGGGTACGGCGTGGTATTGGTCCGCCTATTTTTAATAAAATGAGTGTATTTTAACTAAAACTTAACTCAATCTTGTGGGGTGGCAACTTAAATGCTGGAAGAGCGCGTCTACAACCCTCTTCGAGAAGCGTGTTCTCCGCAGAAATGAGTCGGCCGCCTGGAGAGAGAGCCTGGGCGGTGCCGCTGCGCAGCCCCTGCCAGAAGCTGGGGGTTGGGGACTCGCACCTTGTAAATGTCCTCGTCTTGTTTGAACGCAGTGAGAGAACACTCGTTTCCAGATCACTCGGGACCGGGTGTCTCGGATCTGTGCAGACTATGTATGGCTCCGGCCTCAGGCGGCCAGGGCGGGACAAGCACGCCTGACTCCCTTGGTCCCGACTGGACTAGAGCTGGTAGCACCCTCCCTCAGGGTCCTAAGAGACCTGTGGCTCCCAGAGTGTTTCTGCCACTGTGGACTTCTGCGCGAGCACCAAGATGGACAGGCCAAGCTGTGACCCACTCCACCCCCGCCCGTACGTCCCCTCGGCTCTGCCTGACACTGGCCGTCGAAGACTTCCGTGGCCCATTGAGGCCCTGGGGATTCCTGAGGCCCCAGGTCTGCAGTTCCGAACCTCCTCTTCTCCTGCGGGCGGCCTGCCTCCGACTCAGGGTCTCTTGGACTCGGGCTTTGTCTGGGCAACCGCGCTCCTCTTTGTCCCTGTGCCTCTGTCTCTGTTGTGGTCACTCCCTTCGCCTGGGCTTTGACTGAGGTATCTCTGTCCATCCCCAGGCTCACTTCCCCACCCAAATCCGTTTCTCTGCCCCTCTCCCAGCTTAGCCACTCCCTCCTCTGCACACCCCCCAACCTACCCCACCAAAAAAAAAATGTTGGAAACAGCCCTACCCCTGCCAGTCTGTGGGTGAATGACGGAGACATGCAGGTGGCCGAGGAGTTAAGGCCGCTGCTGCGCAGCCGGCCCCACTTCGTGGCCTGGCCTCCCCCACCCCGGTTACTGCTGCGCTGACTTGGAGCCCCAGGCCCTATGGCCTCCAACTCCCGACTGCTGTCGCGGGATGCCGCTTCTCATCTCTGGGGTCTCTGGATCAGCATGCCAGGCTCGGCTCCCCGTCATGGATACACAGCAGTACCCGCAGTCTTCACCCTATCCCTAAAACGTAAGCAGGGTTGAGGTGAGGAGGGTGAGGGGTTGCTGCTGTATACCTATTGACTGGGAGTCCGACACGCTGAAAGAAAAAAAGTAAAAGAAGGGACGGTGGAAGAAGTGAAGAGTCGAGGAGAAGTAAAGGGAGGCCAGGAGACACGCGAGCAGTGCACGGAGTCCCAAGGCATACTGAAGGAAAGTCGGGGATTTTGCGGCAGCCACAGCCCCTCTAGTGAACAGCTTGTTGCCAAAACTCCCATTTAAGGTGTTTATCCAAGAGTGACCTCCTGTCTACCCACGCCAGGTTGGGCCAGAGGCTATGCCTCTGGGACGCACCGCCTCGGGATTCTTTAGCTACAAATGGTGATGGAGGAAGCTCTGCAGGGTCCGAGCCGCTGCAGAGCCTTGGAGCATTCGGGGTAGGAGTAAGAGAAGAGGTTATTCCCTAAGGGAGCGTGGAGCCCACAGCCAGCCGCCAGGTGTGAGGTTTGCCGCGCTGCCCTCGTTGGCCCCCACTCAGCCGAGGGAATAACTCCAGAGAGGCCCGGCGGCGTGTCCTCCCGTGCGCCTGCAAACCAGAGCGGCACTCCTGGCATCCTCATTCAGCCCGAAGGTGCGCCGTTCACCTTCGGCGTTATTTCCCTGAGGGTTGCCGGTGGTTGGTGAGCGAGAAGGCGTCTCTGTGCACGCATGGGTGCTGTTGGAGGCGTGCGGGAGGGGTGTGTTCGTGCGTGTGCTGTTTCCGCGCGCGTGTGTGTTGGTGGAGAGGCGCAGCAGCACGCGGGATGCGGGAGCGGGAAACTTCCAGCTTCAAAGCTCGGTGGGCTCCGGATCGTACTATGCGGAGTCGCTAAGCAGAGGCCAGTGGTCTCAAGGGCCTCAGAGGCAAGTTCTGCCAGGGAGGGTCCTGAATCAGGGGACCCCCCACTCCCGCCCGCCGCAGGAGCTTGACTTCTGCCTTTGCATCACCCAGATGTAGTGTCACCTGTCTTTTCCAAGGAGCCCTCAGGTCTCTGCCACCTTTTGTGAGGCTCAGTGGAAAAGTATTATGTTGCTCCCATTCCGTGGGAAGCTTGACTTCTGCCTTTGCATCACCCAGATGTAGTGTCACCTGTCTTTTCCAAGGAGCCCTCAGGTCTCTGCCACCTTTTGTGAGGCTCAGTGGAAAAGTATTATGTTGCTCCCATTCCGTGGGATTCTCCCAAAGTCTATGGGACCCAAAAAGAGACAGGAGGGTTTTCTGGGGGATTTTTGTTTCTGTTTTTTGCCCTTCCTCTTCCTTTTCCTCTTCCCAAAGGCAGCTATCACTTCCACTTTCCCTTGCCCCATACAACCGCTGTCAGATTCCAACCCAGTGCTTCTAAAAAGGTATTCTTGGGTTTCTAGGTCCTGGTGGTCTTTAGGCAACCAAAAGATTCAGAGGGTCCCAGTAGGGAGCCAGAGTTACACTGACCGTGAAGACCCTGGCTGTCTCTCCTGGGGACCAGGGACAACACCCCAATACATGCAGAAATGTGCACGCGAGCACACACACACACACACACTTAGGGGTAGGAAATTATTATTAAAACTATTTCACTGTTTTTTTTTTACTGTGTTCTAATGTGACCAATAAATAATTTTAAATTACACGTGTGCCTCACATTCTATTTCTGATGGACAAGCCTGCATTAGATAACCACTGGGCAGTATTGCTTCCAACACAGATGGGATATTTGATAATAGTCACTCTCATTTGTACAGGGAGTTGCAAAGCCTTTTGTCATTCACCTTTTTGTGTTGTTGTTGTTGTTGTTGTTGTTGTTGTTGTTGGTTTGTTTTATTTTATTTTTTGAGATGGAGTCTCACTCTGTTGCCCAGGCTGGAGCCTGGAGTGCAGTGGCGTAATCTCGGCTCACTGCAACCTCCACCTCCTGGGTTCAATCGATTCTCCTGCCTCAGCCTCCCAAGTAGCTGAGATTAAAGGCACACACCACCACATTCAGCTAATTTTTGTATTTTTAGTAGAGACGGGGTTTCACCATGTTGGCCAGGCTGGTCTCCAACTCCTGACCTCAGATGGTCCGCCCACCTCAGCCTCCATCATTCACCTTTTCACTCAACTCTTACAACTCTGTGAAGTAGTAACTATTATTATCCCTATTTTACAGAGATAGGTAAGCAGGGAGATAAGTGGGTGGATGCAGATATATCACAGTGTCTTAAGAGCATTTTGCATTTCAACTCATTCAGTCCTCACAACTGCCCTATGAGATGAGTAGGATTATCTCCATCTCACACAAAGAATGAGGCTCGAGAGGCCAAATGTTTTCTTTACAGTTATACAGCAGTGATGAGCTGGAACTTCTGGTCCCAAGTCCAGTGCTCTGAATACTATGAAGCGTGTGGTTTCTGTGTCAACTGAATAGCATCCTGGGGATTCTGGTGTCAGTACAGTGCTTCTCCACCTGTTCTCTGGGTCAGGATTTTCAGCTGCCACAAGATTAGTGACTGTTCAGTTCACAGCTGAACCTTTACCAAGTGTCAAGTCCCTGCCAATAATTTGATTATGAGGACAGTGTTTAATGTGCCTTCTTGTCAGTGGCAGTCAAACTTCTCTTTCCGTTTTCTCTTCCTTGACTGTGTGGGGCTGGAGAGAAACCAAGGCAGGGGTACCAGCCAAAGGAGAACAATTTTGCAGAGTCCTCTCATCCTGTCCTTTACCCTTGGCGTCAGCCTGGCCTCTGATCCTTGGTCCTGCCTCTGGTCTGAGTTTGACCTTCAGTCCGTATTCATAAATCCCTAAATATTAAAGGAAAGAGACAGAGAAAAAGAGAGGGGAGAGATGATTCAGTGCTGATGAGAAGCTCACTGCTACTCAAAGCCACTGTGCAGTGAATGATAACCAGGACAGTTCCCTTCCCACTACACCTCCCCCACCCATGACCCCAGAGCCAGTGTCAGGAATTCTGAAACCTCATTATTGCTCCCCAGGGCTGAGGCCCTCACCTCCCATAGTCTAACTATCGCCTCTCTATCCTTCCACCAGAGAGATCCACCAGATCTCTCTGGTTCTTCATCTGGTACCTTAACCTTCATCCAAGCCACCCTTATCTTTTCCTTAAAGGATTGCAGAGGCTTTGGCTGTAGACTTTCTCCTTCTCCACAGGGCAGTAGAAATAGTTTTTATATGAATCTGATAATTCCCCCTCTCCCACCCCCTGGCTTAAATACAAATCACTTTAACACTTGGAAAAAGAACCAAATTCCTTGGCATAGCCTTTAGGCCATGGATGGTCCACCCTTGTTACCCTCTCCCACCTCATCTTGCTGCATCCCCCATCACAATGCTCCAGGCACACTGATTTATTTAAGTTCTTCCACAGCCCAAGCTGTGTTCTGCCACAGGACCTTTGAATATGCCATTCCCCTGCTTACAATGAGTCAATCTCTTGTTTCTGAGGAACTTAGAAGACATGTTTTATGGATCTTCCCAGGCCTTGGAGGGACTTGGGTGTACCTAGGCATGGGAGTGGGGTGAAAAGCCTATTAGCAAGGACAAGGTCCTGGTCATTCTAGGGAAATCCTACACACTGGAGTCATAGGGCAAAGCTTGTACCTCCATCCCATCTTTCTTCAACCTGGATCAGGGTAGACCTCAGGTTTGGGAGAAGCCTTAGGAAATAACACAGGGACATTCAAGGAAATGATATAGTCAGCTAGTCCAAATGTTTTACACTTGAGAAAATGGGTTACAAACACAAATTCGTGAGCCACAGTCTGATTTTATAGGTCTGAGTAGAGCCCAAGAATTTGCATTTTAATAAGTTCTCTGGGTAATTCCGATGCCTGGAGTTCAAGAAACACACTCTGAGAAACTAGATGGAATTTGATCATGAGCTCCAGAGGAAGTCTCCAGGAGGTGGAGTTGTCTCTGTGTCCTCAGTAGCCAGTGCAATGCCCATACCAGGAGGAACTCAATTACACGTGTGGAATAAATGAATGAATAAATGAAATTAATAACTAGGCAAAGGCTGATCTTCTTTACAGTGTGAGGTCTGTGAATTGTCAGGCCTTTTCTGCACACCCTCCAGCCCCCTCCTCTCCCTCAGTTAGCAGTCATTCCTGAACCAATCCTTCCTTCTTCCTCCTGAGGCCAAGGACTAACTCAAGAAATCTGCATGATTTGAGTTATCCCACCCCATGGGCCTCCCTGCTTTCGCTTTCTTCCTCCTTTGTCTGGATGCTCTTCAAGGGCCCAGAATTCCAGCTTCTCACTACATGCTCATCACCACATGGAGAGCAAACTTCTCAGGTACAGGGGAAGTAGATGGCACCCTCCCACTGCCCTGGGACCTGCTGCCTGGGAGTGGTGGAGGAAATAAGGCTGATTGGCTGTGTCAAAGCCCAGTCTCCATTCAGCCAGGAGCTGCTGTGGTCATTCAATCTCTCTTTAAAACAAATTACAGAAGATCACATTCTCATTGTGAAAAAATGCAGCAATGTAATTTTAACATCTATGTCTAGAGCTACAGCTTGCTTTTGATTTTTACTCAGCAAATGCTTGGTCAATACATGGAAATCTACTTCTTTTTAACTAATGCATAGCATTCTATCCAATGGATGCCCTATAGTTTTTTATCCAGGCCATATTGATGGACATTTAAGCAATTTCAAATCTTTTACTATTGCAAACAATGCTGCAACTCAGCTTTTTACATGCACCTTTCTGCACATGGGCAAACATTCCTCTAGAAAGCAAGAAATAAAATTGCTGGGTTGAAAGATGTATGCATTTTCAGTGTTAATAATGTCAAATTAGCCTCTAACAAGATGGTGCCTATTTCATTTACTATCAGAAATGGAAAATCTGTTTCCCCATAGCCACACCAACAATGAATTTCATCAAGGTTTTTCATTTTTGTTTCAGTTTTACAACCAGTGCTGGGAGATGAGGGTTCAGGGATGAATATGGCTTCTTTCCTCTCCTCCAAGACAGTGCAAACCTTGCCATTGTGACATGAAAGGTGTTGTGATGGCAGTATGTCCACAGTACTGCTGGATTCCAAGTAAATGATCCCTGGTTCTATTAGAAGAAATGGGGAGGGTGGCAGAAAATGCTCCAGAGAAAAGGTGACACTTGGTTAAGGCTTTGGAGGCTGAGCAGAAATTTGCCAAACACAGAAATGCAGGAAGAGCTGGTGGTAGGACTAGTCCAAGCAAAGGCATGGAGCAAAGGTACTGCCTCGTGCCCTTGGGGAGCTATTTCAGGGAGGCTGGAAACAGAGATGAAAGCTTCTGCAGGAGCCAACACTCGAAGGACCTTGAATGCCATGTCAAAGGGTCAGAGTTCTGCCCTGAGGGCTAGAAGGTCATCTCCACATGGGAAGGCATCTTTTTTATTGGACTGTCAGGCATATAGGCACATAGTAGGTGCTCGGTAAACATGTATGGAAATAAAAAGGAGAATTTCAAAGGTATTTAAGCAACATGCTTAATTATCTTTCATCCCTCATGGAGACAAGGTGCATTCCATGCCAGGGACGGAGATCCAGGCTTCATTCTGGACACTGGAGAGGTGGCACAGACACACTCAGCTCAGGAATTCTTTCCTGGGTTGCAGCCCCCCTCCCGGCCCTGTGCCAGGTCCCTTTCACCTCTGCCCGTTAGAGATTGCTTTTGGTTGCTGTGTTGACAACCCCTGTTTCTGTGTTCAGAGCGGCTGTTCAGTGCCATTTCCTGATTTAATATCAGCGCCAGCATACAGCAAGGATGCACAGTTAGCAGTTTTTGCTCCAAGTATTTTTCAAGTTCCCTTTTGATGTAAGGGTTGGGTTTGCAGCTTCCCTGATCTCACAGAGCAGGGAGGGAGAGACTGGGGGAAGGAACTGGGAGCCAGAGGTGGGAGAAGACGACCCTGAGAAGATTCATCTAGTCCAGCTGAGCTGAGAGACTCCAAGCTCCCTCTGCAAGGGGATGGCAGAGGGATCAGCTAAGACACGGCAGGCTGAAGGGTTTCCTGGAAGGTGTGGCCTCTGAAGCAAGGCTGCTGTTACCCTTCTGTGTGGGCATAAAGATGTACACGTGTCTGTGAATATATGTCTCTGTCACAAAAACAAAGGGTTAAAAAGGTTAAATGATCTAACATTATGCAATTCAAAGCACGAGGAAATGAAAACAAAATTGGTCCAAAGCAAAACTTAAGGTTGGTACAGGTCCCAGTAGTGCTCAGTTTTTCAGGGTTTGGGGTTGTTTGTTTGTTTGTTTGTTTGTTTGTTTGTTTTTGACTGAGCATCTACTATGCCCAAGGACTTCCTCAGGGCTGAGTGCTCATCCTCTTCTGATGGAAACAGATCTTTTTCACTACATTATGGCCAATGCAACAAGAGAGCATGCTCGGGGACTGTGCGCACTCAGGAACACACACCCACATTTGAGGGCAGGACACAAAAAGAGACTGGGCACTTCTTCACCAGAGTCCTTGAAGGCCTGCACCCCCCCACCTATAGACACCTCTGTGACCTGCTGCTGGGGCTCCATTCTACCTCTTCTACCACCCACCTGTTGGACTCTTCTCCAAGACCTTCTATGTCATTTGGGGCCTTCTGAGAAGCAGAAGCCAAAACAGGATTCTATGTGTAAGAGATTGATTGGGGGACACGCCTGTGAAGTATAAAGGAAGAAAGGGCAAGAGGAGGCAGGGAGAGCCTTCAGACCGTGATGTTGGTCTCGCCCCTGTGAAAGGAGAGGGGGAAGGAAGGAGGATGTGGAAGGAAGAGTCTTAGACTGCAGCACTGCTCTAGGAAAGTTGCAACCAGGATCATGCCACCCAGTCATGGCAGACTTCCCCAGGTAATGAAATTAGCCAAGCAAACATCTTATTGTGTGTTTTCTACATGTGAGGGACTGGATTATATTTAGATTGCATCATCTCACTTAGTCCTTCACAATAACCTTAACAGACAGGTACTATCTTCATTATTACCCCATTTTGTAGGCTGAGGCTTAAATAAATTAAGTCCCTTGCCAGAGGCCACAAGTTACAAGTGACAGAGGAAAGATTCAAAGGCTGTTTGACTCTAACTATTGCTCTGGACTGCTGTGGCCAGGAGGAGGCTTGGAAAGGGTAAGTGGGAGGATCATTTCTCTCTTTGCACCCATCTCTCCTGCTTATGGGCCCTGGGATGTGTTTCAGCACAACCCCCAAGAAGGCTTTTCTGGTCTCATCAGGGCTGATGCCAGCTCATTCCAGGCTGGTCTGCCAGTCAGCCCCAAGCAGATGGCCCAGAATGCTCACCTGAAATAGGCACTCTCCAGCAGCCACACATGTGCTTTTCTCTTGGGCATTACCTCCTCCAGGAAGCCTTCCTGCTGGCTGGCCCGTGTTTCCATAGCACCTTATATAGACACTTTGCCCAGAGCATCTGTTATATCTGTGTCCACCACCAAACTCAGCCTCTCTAGGACCAAAACTAGGTCTGAGTCATGTCAGCACCCAGCACGGGAGGGCATAGCACTGGAGAGACAGCAATATATGCACCTGGTGCTTGGACAAAGGAACGTGTCCCAGGCGCATCAAGAAGACACCCTTAGAGAGCATGGGTTGTTGTCATGAAAGCCATTGCTTTAGCCTTCAGATGTGCAGCCTGCACTCCCTGGCTTGGTTGCCAGGGGACTCACTAACCCCCAGGCAATGTTAACAATTGAGCTTCTCGCTTCTCTGCAGCAGATAACACCTCCCACCCTCACCTCAACTTCTCTTGGGGGCCAGGCCCAGGCTTATACCCTTGCTTCCCAAAGCCTCAGCATCTGCTTGGCTGCCAGTGGCACAGTGGGTAGCCCCAGCCAAGGAGGAGAGTTATTTTTATTTATTTCTTCTTAATCATGAACTTAATTTAGCTGCTAATCAGGTTACCATGGTGACTTGCACTGGATTTATAGCAGTTTCCTAAAGTGCCTTTTTCACACTCTTTTGGTAAATGAATAAAATTTGGGTGATGCACAAAGCGCATAAATATTGGGTGTCCTAGAAAAAGGTCAGATGCATCCGTTTTGTATTTGCCTTTTGCCCTGACTAATCAGGCATAAGAGAGCCATGACTATGAAAAGATTCCAGGTTCCTCTCCTCTGCCCTCCCTTTAAAACCTTCAATGGATCCCTACTGCCACCAGGTAAAGTCTGAGATTTTTGCAGTGTTTTCAAGGCCTGCCCCTCTATCCTCCCTTCACTAACACTCTACCTTCCAGTTCTCCTGTGCTGTTTCTTGCAAGCTTGTGCTTCTCTGCTTTTGTTTGTGCTGTGCCCTGATCTGGAAAGCCCTTCCCGGACAGCAGGAAAGCCCTCAGTCTTCTGAGCTCTCCAGAAGGGTTAATTCCTCTCTCCTCTGTTCTGGGAATGATGGTAGCCTGGCTTGTCTGAGAAAGGTTTTCCCCCTTGAGACCACTCCCATCCCTATGTGCTATTTTAGAAAACCTTTGAGCACTCTTACTGTCTCCACTATTGCTTGGACAGGGGTTGGGGGCTATAGTGCTGGCCAGCCCAGGAGAGTGGGGCAGGGAAGCAGCAAGGAGATGAAATGAGCAGTCGGCATTTTGACAGCTTTCCGTATTTCACTGTGTGGGAACCTCACCTCGTATTCTACCCCAGTGTTTGGGAAGAGAGGGATCATCCCAGGGGCTCAGAAGAACTTCTGCCTTAGGCCTTCTGCAAGCTCCCCCACCCCACCCCTTGTGGCTCCCAGAAGGGAGAGTGTCTCCAAGCTGGAGACCATAGTTTCCAGGTTTCCCTTGAGGACCTTGGGGCCGGCTGCCAATCAGTCTTGGGATCAGCCACAATCCATTAGCGAATGCCCAGGGCTCAAGGCGCCAACAGAGCCACCAGGCGTCGGCGCCAGATCCTACTCAGGGAACCCAAAGCCACCTTCAATTATTGTCTTGGACTTTGTAATCAGACAAGCTGGGCCCACAGACCATAGGCTGTTTTCCTAGGCTCAGAAACCCCTCCAGCCCCAGTTCTGGCACCCTGAGCTCACCAGGTACTCTCCAGGCCAGGATGTACATGCAACCCAACAAGAGACCACTCTCTGAACCTCCTGGGTCACAAAAGGAACCACCTGACTCCTTTGCAGCAGCCCACGCTGTAGGTAAGGCTATGTGAGTGCATTAAATTACCTACCCCTCTCTTAGCCTCACTTTCCCATCTGGAAGGTACAGCTGTAGTTATGGCAGATGCACTGGCATCAGTGTTCATGGACTTACTTTACTTCTGGCCTTCTAAACTTGGAGTCAGAAGAACTGAGTTCGAATTCTTGCTCTGCACCTTTATTTGATTTTGCTTCAAGATTGAAGCCAGGGGAGAGGAAAGGGCTGTTTCCAGAATGCCTTTGGAAGCATGAGATCAGTAGGCCCAGACATCTACAATAGTGACCAAGAAGGGAACGTCTTGTGATATGCCAGGCAAGCCCTGAATGGCTGCAGAACATCAGCAGGCAGGTTTGTCCCTTTGTACCACCAGAGGAGTTCTGGCCAAAATGACTCAGAGGATCTGGGAATGGGGAGTAGACGTACAACTCCCTCTAACCAAGAATGGAAGGACCCAGGTATCCAGACCCAATCACCCAAGGCTTGAGAGAGTCTGGGGTTCTAACCCTAGCTCAGTGGCAAACTTACTGTGTGATCTTGGGCAAGTCACTTAACCTCATTGGGCTTCAGAGAATTTTTCTGGAGACATGAATCCTTCCCAAATGAGGGTGAGACCTTAT
The DNA here is from genome assembly GCF_028858775.2 of Pan troglodytes. Lineage (NCBI taxonomy): Eukaryota > Metazoa > Chordata > Mammalia > Primates > Hominidae > Pan > Pan troglodytes. The sequence continues at coordinate 46,967,751 of NC_072419.2, forward strand.
GTTCCCCAAACCCTTCTCCAGCATGTGAGCTTATGAAGCTGGCTCTGGCCCATCCAACAGCAGCTGGGGGTGGGGGACAATATGACTTTGTAAGAAAACTCAGAATAAAGCACAGTAATCCCTCCAGTCACTGGGGACTGCCTTACTCTACCCCTGCACATATCTTAAGGTGAGAATTAACAGGTACTCATTCCTGGGAAGGACTTGACAAGCATCTTGCATGGAGAAAAACCGGGAGCTCCTCATTGACTTGGTAGATGTTACACAGCACTGTGTTTAAGAGCACAGGCTCTGGAGCCTGACTCCCTGGGTTCAAATCCCAGCTCTGTCATTTACTACCTATATGGCCTTGTGCAAGTTGCCTAACCCTTCTGTCTGCTCTTCTTCACATGTACAATGGGACTAATAGTAGCATTTACCTCATTGGATTGTTGGGAGGATTAAGTGAGTAGATACACATTAAGCACTTAGTGTTGAGGGTTGATAATTATGTATCAAACATTTCTCCCATATATTAGTTCTCAAAGCTACTATTATTAGCCCCATCTTACACTCAAGAAAACTGAAATGCAAAGAAATTAACCCTCTTACCTGGTCCCTATGCTCTCTGCTAGTGCATTTGCCATCAGACCTTGCTGCTCCCACTTCTGCTCAATATGATCAATGCTCTCCACTGACTTGTTTTGCAAAACAAGTTCATATAGCAATGGAAATAGAGAAGGGAGTTGGGAGTTAATTAGGGCAGGGTGAGCCACAGATCAATTTTAACATTGTTAAAGGAGAGACAACTAGACATTAGCATGTGATACAACAAGAACCATCACAACACCATCTACAAAGGCTTCTAGCCAAAAATCGAATACAACTCTGATCAGGCCTCTGGATCAAACTACTGATTTCCAGTAAACACAGGGGATGGAGGAACATGTTAAACAACACCACAAGGAGGCGCTCAGCTGAATCTGGAATGTGAAACAATCTACAGGAGAATGACCAAAATTCATCAAGAAACAAATGGCATTTAGAAAAGAGAAATAAATCACATTTTTAAATGTGAGAAAAAGCAAGGACTGTTATAAAGAAGATTAAGAGACATATCAGTCTAATGCAATGTTTACAGCCTGACTCAAACTAAATGTAAAAAGGAGGTTTTGAGACAATTGGGAATATTTGAATCTCTACCAAATATTAAATGAATTGGTTTTTTCATTGGGTTGGATGTGATAATGATATTGTGGTTATGTTAAAAGAAATTGTAAGTCCTTATCTACTAACAATACCTCCTAAAATGTTTATACATGAAATGAGATGATGTCTGTGATTTATTTTAAATACTCCAGCAAGGGGGTGGGGGTCAAGGGTGCATGCAGGTTTATAGTGATTTTCTCTTCTTCTGTATGTTTGGAAAATGTCATAATAAAAAGTTTAAACTAAAAAGGAGGGCAGAGGATGAAGGCAGATCACTAAGTATGAAGAGTTGTAGGTACAGGTTTCAGAAACATTGGTAGTGAGTGAGGTTTGGCCCCACAGAGATGGGACTGGGAAGGCACTCAGCCCCTCATGCATTCTCAGGTCACCTGAGGGAAAATAAGCCTTTGCACACCACTCTGGAATTCATTTGTTTATTCACTCACTCACTCTCCAATTCATTCATCCATCATCCATCCATCGGTTCATTGTGCAGTCAACACACCTGTTTGTTGAGAGCCTACCAGAAACTGAGATGTACCAGAAACTGAGAATACAAAGGTGATCATCCCGTCCTTCTGGCACTTACGGTGAAGGCAGGAGAGTCAAACGCTTGTTAAATCTGCCATTACGCAGATACAGCTTCACAAACCCTGAAAAGTCTGAGGTAGGAAGTGGATTGCATGCCATCAGGAAGTTTAACATGGGCAAACAAGACTTGTTCTGGAGTGAGAGACGGTCGGGGAAGGTTTCTCTATAACATTTAAGCTGAGACTTGAATGATGAAAAGGAGACAGCCATGTAAAGAGCCCAGGGAAGGGCGTTCAGGCAAAAAGAAAGGCAAGAGAAAATGTCCTGGGGCAGAAAGGAGCCAGGGATTTTCAGGAGTGTTCAGTATACAATAGGTACAGCAGAGTGGGAAGCGAGACTCACAGGCTGGGGGACATCTGGGGCTGTTAACTGCTGCTCTTGAACCAAGAGAAATGTCTCTCCCATCACAGAACATGTCATATAGACACAGAGGCCTCAGGCCAGATGACAAATGCTCCACCAGTTATCAAGACAGGTATGGGGGAAGTGCGTGTGCATGTCCGAGCACTAGAGAAAATGTTCTACTTCCTGAAAGAATTTTAATTTGGGACTAGGGTGGAGAGGAAGGGAAGAAGGCGGCCCTGGGGCAGAGAAGAGGCTACTACAAAGGGAACCATCAGAATCGCTGAGTAAGTAATACTCCCAATTAGAGATTTAAAAACCAATGGTGAAAAGCAGGCTTGTGCTCAGCTCAGCCCTCCCTCCCTCAGCCAGCCTCAGTCAGGGAAAGGAAGTCGTAGCCAACCGTGGGGACAGTTGCCTAGTGATTTATGGCCCTAAGACAAAGGCTCCCAAGGAAAGGCCCTGCGAAACTCAGACGTGTTGTTGGAACAATTAGAGCCCATCCATCTATTTGAGTCAGCACAGCATCCGGAAAATGGGCCTGGTCCGGGCTGAACACCAGCTCTTCACGTGGGACTTTCCACATGGTGAACACACACAAGAGGCCAGTAGCTGGTGGGGGAAAAGCCCCATTTTTCAGATAAGGAAAATGAAGCTCTCAGAAAGACAACTTGCTCAAGGTCATCAGCTAGGAGATTCAAACTCAGATCTGTTGGAGTCGCAAGGCCACACTCTTTTTGGCATTTCTTACTATCTCCCTGGAAGTTTCTGCAACTGCCCTGGGTGACTAGTCCCTTGGGGGCTACTGGGCTCTTTCTTCAGTTTTCCAAGATGGGGCTGCTGTTGCCCCTGCAGAAAGATTTAGCCCTCAGATCTCGATTCACTCTAAAAAGCTAAGCTGGTGTATCCAAAGCCAATAGCAGGTCCCTCTCCTGCAGAACAAAATGCGTAATTCCTCCTCTGGAACTGTGATTCTACAGGGACCTGGAAGGGGTCAGTGGTATCAGGCCCCTGCCTCCAAACTGTGTGCAGTGTCCTGGGCCCTTCTAAGAAATGCATATCAGAAGCACCCCTCAGGGCACATGCATAGCCCCGTGAGCTGATTCCAGCAGCTGCTCTTCAGGAGTGCTGTGTCTGACTCAGCTCTGTGATCCCTGCACAGCGTCTGATCCAGAGAAGCACACAGCAAATGTTTGCTGAATAAAGGAACAGACCTTTGGCATTGGAGATATTGCAGCAAACCCAACTTTAGAAGAAAAAACAAAAGGATGGCTTATTAAAATAAGCTTATGGTACAATGTTCATTGTAAAAAGTGGATGATACAATCATATAGCAAAAAAAGTCCCACAAAAATCCAGTATACATTTAATAGTGTAAAGTAACATGCATATATTTGTGCACTGTGAAAATTCTAGATTAAAATGTAAGCCAAAATATTAACAGTCCTATCACTGTGCAGTTGGCTTATGTGTAGTTTTATTTGCTTCTTGAATTTTTTTTCCAAAATGTGTTATAAGAGCATATGCTATTTTCATAATAAAAAGGAAAAGCTGTAACTATTTTTTTCCATAACATAATTTTTACATGATAAAGTTTAGGGTGCTGTCTGCCTCTCTGAATTCAGAGGCAGCTGCTGGGTGCCAGGCAAGGCAAAGATATTGTGTGAGCTCAAAGTCAGCTTCCTCAGTCCACAGACCCCAGGGCCACAGGACCCACACTGGCCTCAGGAGCCACCCATTCCCTGTCTGGGTCCTTGGGATAAGGAACAACATGGATGCCAGACCTCACAGCCATCTTCCAAAATCTTACCACAGCCAGGTACATTTCCACGACTCCTCTCTCCATAAGCAAGTCAGTAAATCAAAGTGCATCTCGTACACAAGGTGGGCCCTTTCTGGTAAAACACAAAAAAACTTAATCTTTGGTCCAGAAGCAGTAGATTGCGGCGGCAAGTCAGCAGCCAAAACCATTAATCTTTGCTGCATTCCCCAACTGGCCCGAGTAGTAAAGAAGATAATACCCCAGCAGAATCAGTGACCCACTACAAATTGGTCCTGAAAGGTCCACCAGCATAAATAGACTTTTGCTGATCCAACACTTGTTAGGAACCCCAACAAAGAGACTATTGGCTCATCTGATGAGCCGCTTGCAAGGGGCCCTTGCAATGGCTGGTGATGGATGACCACCCTCCCTTGGAGGGGAAGATGCAGCTCCTGGTATGGGGCCCTTTCTCATCTTAAATTTGTCCTCAATAAATCACAGGTGCAGAGAAGCCAGCATCAGTTTCATTACACCTACATGCTCCAGTATCAATCACGCCACCATGGCGGCCTGTCTGGGCGCAGTTCATTTCAAGTGGCTGTTTCTGTCCTGATTCCATTTCCACTGCAATGCACGCCTCCAGGGGGCTGGGGCCTGGAGAACGGGAGGAAGAAGCTTTTCTGTAAAGGCCTATGCTTCCCTGGCCTCAGTACCTATTCCCTTCTCCTTGTCTATTAACTATTCCCCAAATGTGTGTCACTTGGAGCTCCAGATCCAGCGCCTGTGCAAAGGGCTGAAGCCCCAGGATCAGAAAGACTTGTTTTTAGATAATAGGTCTGACATTTGCCAACTTGGAGCAAGTCATTTTACTTTGCAGAGGCTCAGCTTCTTCATATGGAAAATGGGGCTAAAGACACCTGCATCTGGAGATGAAACACAGAAGTAATTGTAAAGGACCTGGCACAGGCTGGGTACAAAGTGGGATCTTCAGTTCATGTCAGTCCCAGTCTCTGCTCATCCCTGGCTGAGATGCTGGTTGAAGAGAAAGTATTGCAGGGATGGCTGATCTTGCTTTCCCTCTGGTACTCAGGCCAGTGAGAAAGTGGAAATTCTGTTGTTCCTCTTCTCTGTGTCTACCTGCCTGGACCATTCCTGGTGCCAGCAAAAGTATGTCAATTATGGCTCAGAATTTATGAGGATGCTGCCACAGCTCGTTTTTTGTCTTGTTCCTTTCATTGTAGGCAGTTAAAATACACTTAAAACTAAGGACACCAGAGAGCTCTCAGACCTCTTCTTAATGCACATAATCAAATACTTTAATGTCATTAAACGCATACATAAGGCTCATCATAAAAGCTGTGAACTTCTTTTTTAAAGAACCATAAATGGGAATAAATGGTTCTTTTTAGGCAGGTCCTAAGCCAGTTCGCCTACAACCACTAGAGGCAGGACGGAAGCACTCCTCCAAGCCTGCCAATAGGCGTTCTCCAGAGGGCACAGCCCAGCTGCCTCTGCTGTGGGGTGGAGCTCTCAAGGCCTAGTGGCAGCCCTGTAAATTGTTAACTAAATAAGTAGATCTTTGAGCAGAAGAGAGGGGAGTGCAAAGGACCCTGCTCCTGAGCTGGTAAGGAATGTCAGACGAAACAAGCTTTCCAAAAAGACACTTCCATTCACTCTAAACCTACAAGAAAGCCAGAGTGACAGGGCCATTTATTTGCAGAAGAGCTGGGGAGGGGGTGGAAAGGGAAGCAGAGATAAGGAGAAGGAGCAGAGAAATAAGTAAAGGAGGGAAAGGCAGGGAGAGAGAGAGAAGGTTCGCAAAGCATGCAGAGAGAGGGAGACAGAGAAGGAGAGGGGGCAGGCTCTACCCCAGGGTCCAGTGTCTCATCCATCACCAGCCATTGCAAGGACCCCAGTGGTTCAGGATCCAATGTCTTGGTACTGCATGTTGGCTCAGAATTCTGAGACAGAGCCTACAGAGCTGCATATATATCCAATACATCTCAGAGAACAGAATATAATAGCAATATAATAAAGATGATGATGATGATGATATTGAACATTTACTCTGTGTCCAGTCTAATGTCTAAGTTCTTTACCAGCATGACCTCATTTAATTCTCCTAACAACGCTATATGGTAGCTACTGTATTTCATCAATTCTAAGACATACATTTTCTTTTTCCCATTTTAACACCTCTGAAATTGAGATGCTTTTTAAAATCACTATCAGCCTGCCAGCAGTCTTGATGTCACTGTCATATCTGGGAACACACATCAAAACTTGTGGAACAAGTATTTGCAGCTTAAAATCCTGAGGACAATAGAGGAGTGATTTTTAAAGAAATGCTATCACAAATGCCTACAATGTGACAGCAGATGATAGTCTGTTGAAAAACACGGACATTGACAATGCTGAGTTCGTCTCTGAATATGAGGAAGTTTTAGGAATACCTTAAACAAATTATTTCACTTATATTTTCCTTTTCATGTATGTATACAAAGGTCTTGTGACAAACACCTATGTTTAAATAAACCTGAAAGTTCTTTTCATAAGTATAAAAATAAAATTCTAAGTGATAAGAAAGTATTATGTCATGGTTTCACTGGCAATGATTTGACTGTTTTTTAGTGTTTCATAAAATAATGGTGCAACATACAAGCTCTCTAAGTCCCATCTTATAGATGAGCAAACTGAGGCACTTTTATTACTTGCTCAAAGCCACACAGATAGTCCAAACTCCATGTCTTTCTGATTCTAGAACCTGTGTTCTCAGCCATTATTGATCTTCATCTCTGACATCTCTGAATTCAGATCAACGTAGGTTCTGATTCCAGCTTTGCCACTTTCTGGCTTTGTGACCCATGATACTGATGTCTAGTAGTCTCTGAGCCATAAAGCAGAAATGCTAATGAAACCTGCTTCTCAAAGTTATGGGTGGGAAAATCCATATATGAGAAGGTTCAGCACAGTTCCTGGCCCCAAGAAAGTGCCCAGGATGTGGCAGGCTGAAGAAGGGTCTACCTATAAGTCTGCGCACATCCGAATCCGAAGAACACCCCTTTGCCTATGCAGCAGCGGACAAAAGACTGGGTGGCACCAAGAGCTCAGATCTAGGACTGGAACTGTGTCAGTAAAAGATGCTTTTAGCACTCTCAGGACAAGCCAGTCTGTATACACTTCCTGGTGCCTGCAAGATGCTCAACTCTTCCTTCCTACTAACAAAACAACAGCTGCAGTGACCGCAATTAGTGTATTACTTTATTATTACCATTTATATCTTTTGAATGCCTACACTTTGGGACTGTTCTAAGGCCTTTACTCACATTGTAATCTCACAATAACCCCAGGAGTAGGCACATTACAGATGAGGGGAAGGCTCAGAGAGTTGAAGAACACATAGGGCTATCTTTGGGCATCCTGGGCTGATTCAGAGAACAAATACGTCCAGTGTCTTAGGTTAATTTGGTACTTTGAGGTCCCATGGTTCCTTCCCATTAGGTCTGAGATTCAAGTTAAGACGTCGACTTCTAAAAGTCATAAAGGATTTCTTCTCCGCTGCCCCACACCAATGATAAATAAAACATGTTTACCGTGGAAAATTCGGAAAATATTTATAACAAAAAGACGTGGTCACACATAATCCCATTGCACAGAGAACACCTCCTGGTTTACATTTTTTTGCTCCTTTTCTCCCATTCTTATTTCTAACCATATTTTACACAGTTTATGTTATTCATGGAATTTTATATCTTGCTTTTAACTCCTGGCATAAGCATTTCCCACGTTATTAGAAACTCTTTAACATCATTTTTATTGTTACCAATATTGTTGAATGGGTGGACCATAAGGTCCTTAACCACTCCCTTCATGTGGGAGCATTTAATGTCCGCAGGCACAAACTTGTGTGCCTAAATCTTTGCTTACATTTCTATTCCTTTGGGATAAATTATTTACAATAGCATTACTGCATCAAATGACTTGTACATTTTTAAGACTCTTGATAGGTATTGTCAAATTGTAATTCATATTTAAGAATATCTGTTTCAACCTTTTTTTTTTTTTTTTTGAGACAGAGTCTCATTTCATCACCCAAGCTGCAATGCAGTGGTACGATCTCAGCTCACTGCAACCTCTGCTTCCCAGGTTGAAGTGATTCTCATGCCTCAGCCACCCTAGTAGCTGGGATTACATGCTCATGCCACCACACCTGGCTAACTTTTGTATTTTTAGTAGAGATGGGGTTTCACCATGTTGGCCAGGCTGGTCTTGAACTCCTGGCCTCAAGTGATCTGCCTGCCTCAGCCTCCTAAAGTGCTGAGGTTACAGGCATGAGCCACCACACCCAGCTGAATATTAACATTTTTTATTGTTATTCTGATAATGAAATTTTTCTGATTGTTTTCAATTAACATATTTTAGTTTACTAGTAAGCATGAACTTTAAAAAAAAAAAAAAACCTTATTTTACAATTGTATCTGTGGATTTGTGAGGTTACAGCAAAGCAGTTAGGAGCCCCTGCCTGCTAGATTAAGCTGAGTGATTTTGAATCCTGGCCCCTCACTTACAATATGCGTGATCTTGGGATGATTATTTAACTTCTCAAAGCTTTATTTTGTTTTCTCATCTTTTAATAGGGATGAGAATAATAACACCTAACTCATAGGGTCTTTGTAAAGAATGAATGAGAAATCCCATGTAAATTATACCTGGCATATAGTAAGTGTTCACTAAATATTAGCTACTTGAATTTCTTTTGCAAATTGTTTTTCACACCCTTTTCTCATTTATCTTTTGAGATCTTAATATCTTTCTTATCCATTTGAAAGAGTTATTTTTATAGGAAGAACATTAGCCCTTTGCTACATATGTTGTGAATATTTTCTAATTGGCTTTTAAAGCAACATTCTTTCTCTCTTGATGGTCTCCATGAGAGTATTTTAGGGCCATCCACATCCAGTGAAGCTGAAGGGAAGGGTTAGGTCTATTCAGTAAAGATACAGAAAAATGAAGTAGTTTTCATTTCCAATGATGCGCCCCAGAAAACATTGCTTCCATTCACAATGCTGCATTTCTAATAGATGAGGTAAGAATTGATGGGGTTTGTCCTACTCACAAAATGACGCCCAAGCGGGGATGCACGGAGAACGTTGCCACGGCTCCGACATGTTGATGCCAAACACTGCACGAAGCACTTCGTGTCAGGGAAAGAAGCATTAGAGCTTTCTCGAGCCCACTCTTTCTCAGTTTGGAAGCTGTCCTCATGTTCACAAGGATATTTTGGTAGAAAACCTCCTTTTCCAGGATCTCCATTTGCCCGTCGCCACTTCTGTGTACTCAGTACTTTTCTGTCAACGAGAGTTCCAAGGAGTGAGAAAGCCTGTTTTTGTTTTCATTTTTTATGTCTATTAAAAATAAACATGCTGAGAAGCTGCCTCTTAGTCTCTTTATCAAGCCCCAAATGACGTGTAGCCCTTGTCAACTCAGCGTTGACGAATGCAATCAGCATTTACAAAATCAGATTTGTAAGGCATCGGGAATAAACTTAACTAAGGGCAGGTTTCCCCTCCATTGATCAAAACGGGTTTTTGCCGAATGATGGGCAGTCGGTCGGTCCCTCAAAGTAAGTAAGCGTACAGGCAGGCAGGATGCTGTCCCCAGCCCACCCACCTGGGCCCAGCTCACAGGACACCTGGCAGGTTCTTCTGCTAAGAAAGCCGAGAAGCCCACCTCTTTATGGGTCGGCACAAATGGGGTACATTTCATGCTGAGTCAATTTAATCAATACTTTTCTTGCTTTGGAAACCCCGAGCATTTAGAGAGAGCCAAGCCACACTACGCAGTAAAACAGCTTTAAATTCTAATGAGCTTCTCTGTGCTAATTAATGACTTTGCTAACTGGAAGCTTTCTTTGTTAGAAAACACACTCTTGCCTTTCAAGATGACAGCTTTTCCTTTCCCGAATGTCTTTTATTATCAAACCAGAAAGGGAAGTACTTTATTCCTCTCATCCTGTTAGAACTAATAGATTTTTATTACTTAAAAAATAATTTTCTTTTAGTAACCAGCTTTGCATTTTGCCCTATAAAAGCTAGAAAGTGCAAGAGATCAATTTCTCCTAAATCCTACCTGTCACCCGCCGGCAGGAAACGGAGTTCTAGAGGGTAAACACAGCCTCTTCTGGAATAGACATAACAGTATGCCCCCTCCCGCCCCCTCCCATTGCACAGTGAGATTTGGTAATTTGCAAATTGAGCAGCCATCATTATTTTTTAAGGAGCAAACAGGGTCTCCACTCCTCACTAGGAGAATGTGGCCCAATCATTTGTCTCGGCAACGCACGAATTCTAGAGCACTTGAGAATTCTTAGCCATAAAGCTGATTACTAAGAAAGGGATGGTTATAAAGAAAAAAATCTTTTTAATCTGGGGAGGAGGGGAAGGGAAGATGAAGGGCAAGGAGGAAAAGATACATAGAGCTCATTGCTGGAGTTATCAGCCCAAATCAGAGCTTGAACTCTAATTTTTTGTGAATCAGAATTCACACGTGAATGTATGAGTGGAATTTCTCTCTCTTTCTCTTTTCTGCCTTGTTGTTGTTGCTGTCTGACAAGAGAGTTCGTCTGGGTCTCTCTGTCACTATCGCCATCTCTGTTCCTCTGTCCTTTCTGAGTACTTGATGAAGATACCCTGCCTGGAAATAATTGCATTCAGACCCCTGAGTCCCACTTAAAAGTCTTTGGGACTGATCGAGATAAATCCCATCAGGCTTTTGTTTCCACTCAAAGTGCCCCCATCATTTACTAGACGAATTAAAGTATCAATTTCTGTTTAAACATTAACAGGGTGATGCCAAATATTAGTCAGTTCCTAATAATTCTGAGGGATTAAAAAGATAATAAAAGTAATAGTCCATTACATTACCTACTTCAGCAAGATTGTAATGAACGTAATAAATTCTGGATCAGGGTTATAACAACTTCCATCTATTTAAAATGAATTTGTAGGGTTACTTTCATTAACTATGTATATGGGGAAAATGATCTGACATATTACCTTAAAAGAGCTGTAAAACCGATTAGGAGAAAATATGCTTTCCAGACAGGGATGCTGGCCACTGGGGACAACTGCATCCTTGGGAAGTCGGAACGAGCTGCCGAGATAGCCCGATTCCATCCTTCCAGCACTACCTGCTTGCGACTCTGAAAAAAATCATGACAGCATCAGCGCTGGTGAACGAGGGTGAGGGAACCTTCTTTTTCCCCTTCTCCTTTTATTTATTTATTTTTTTCCTTCCCAGGTATATTCCTGCTAATGAACCAGGGCTCACTCTGGGAACTTCTGCAAGGAAATAAACCCTAGGCCTGCAGCCCAGCCTGGCCTTTGGACCCCCAGGGGAAAGCTGCCATATTAAAGGGGCCCATGCCCTCATTGCTAGAGGAGACAAGGGAGCGAGCACTTGACTGCACCACAGAAATTACTGCTGTACCTCGAATGCCCGCTTCATTTATCAATTTCATAGCAGAAAAACCCATATGACTGCCTTGTTCAGTCGCACGCTAAATCTAGTCACAGAAAACTCCCCACCGCCAGTCAAGTGTGTTACGCACAGGCCTGGATAAAGTAACTTGAAATACCACTAATGATTTATACTTAATTGAACTTCTAAGTGATTAAAGTGGCAGTAATGAATGAATAACACCCTCCTCATTCCCTTGACCACCCGGCCCAGCCCCTCCAGACAGAGTGGGTCTCGCCTGGGGAAGTCAGCAGGGATGGCCGCCTGAAGCCATTCTCTGGGCTCCCCAACGCTGCTCATCCTGGCTCAATTGCTCTCACTTGCAGTAAATGACTCCATAAGCACCGAATCAGACCATTGATCCTTTTTATTAGATTAGCCAATTGTAAGGTTAATGCATTTGCATTTGGCAAACGGAGTCGGTCAACTCAAATCCCTAGCAGGGATCAGCGTTTAAAAGGACACATGTGGGAGCAACTCTGTCAACACACAGATTTGCTGGCAGCAGTAGCCAGATGCTGACGCCCTTCCTTCCCGTGGCCCCCCCACCAAAGAAGGTGCCATAAGAATCCACTTCCAGGCCTGTGTCTTCCTTAGCAGCAGCCCTCATGGGACAGCCAGGGGGCCAAACCTGCTGCCCATGTCCTCCCCACCCCCAGTGCTTCTGTTTCTGGAGGAAGGAAGAATCCTGCAAAAGTTTTCAGTCACCACAGACAGGGATAAAGGTGGATAGTTCACCTCAGGCCGGGAACCTTGCTGCCTTCTCTAAATGGAGGAGAGCCAGGACTTAAATCAGTGACAAGGACACAGGCTTCAGAAACCAAAAGTTCTTCTTTTCTGATGGTCATAGAGTCAGACAGGGGGCAGCCATTTATACCTAGGCCTCTATACCCGATGTGAATTTATTCTTGGATTTTCTAAATGCATTAACCAAATGCTATTTACGTGGTCTGCCTTTATTAGGATTTTCTAGTAAAGAAATTCATAAGTTGGAAAAACATACTTTGTTGATCTCATATGAGTTCTGCGTTGGAGAATATAGCCATGGTTTAGGGGAAATTAGAAGTTACCCAGAGAAATCACCCCAGAAAACCATGTCCTTTTATAGAAGAGGAAACTGGGGTGCAGACAGAATGAAACTTACCCAAGGACCACCCCCACCAAAGTGAGTTCACAGAAAAACTCCCGTCTTCTGCCTTCCAGATCACCCTGATGGGCCATCCTCGGGTAAGAAAGCAGTACTCTCAGAAGAGGTGGTTTTGAGGCTGTGACAGTAAAGAAATAGTCTTTTTATACAAATGTCTTAAGACACAAGCCATATTTCATATTCAGCTGCATAAACTAGGTCTTTGTCTAAATTGTTCTGTGGAGTAAGATTCGCTCTAAGTATTGCTTACAGGATGGATTTGTTCAGCATCTTGCCTCTGAGGACAAGGAAGCTGGTTTCATCATTTCCATTCTGTTCACTTTTTCTGCTGTTCACTTTCTAAAGGTGGCCAGGACGCTGGGGAACAACCCATCATGTGAAGTCAGATACTGAGGGTTCAAGCCCCAGCCATGTCACTTACAGGCCATGTTATTGTTCTGAGCCTCAGCTTCCTTCATTGTAATAATTCCTCCTTGCTGAATTGTTTTGAGATTAAATGGGATAATATATGTGAAAATGATCAGTGCAGATGAAGCTCTTATCTAGATAGGGCTCCTTATCCATGAGTTTTCTCCCTCCTGGTTTCATAGAAAAAGAGTGATCCCCTGGGCTTTACAGGCAGTAACTGACTGGTGACAGGTTTCCTAGAGACAGCCCATGTCAGTAAAGGGAGCTGTTTCCCATCCCAGCTCTTTCTTGCTTTGCAAGAGAGGCCCAGGCCCTTGCCAGCCTTTCATTTGCCTCCTCTGCTGAAGGCTGGAGGCTGTACCTTCTTTGAATCACTGCTCAGAACTTGTCTGAGTCTCACAGGGCCTAAGAGACCATGAAGATAGGGGTAGGGCAATTCCTGTAACAACAATTCAATTACACTTCAGTTGCCATAATCGTCATTCACTTACATTTTTTGAGTACTCATCATATAAGTATTTTTTACATGTGTTTAACCTAATCTAAGCCTCTCAGCAATCCTGTAAGATTCAAATGGCCATGCCCACTTTACAGAAGCAGAAATCGAGGCTTGCATAGGTCAAGTGGCAGTCCAAAGTGACACAGCTGAGAGGGGACAGAGCTGGGGTTTAAGCTCAAGCCGGTCAGACTCTAGGATCCGTGCTTCATCACTGTGCCCCGCTCTTAGGACTCACAGCACCTTTGTGGCAGGGCACAAGCCAGATGTCAGCAGGGACCCTGACCTATCCTTCCTCTTTTAGCCAGTTGACCCATTGAGCCCCAGGGACAGGTATTTGTTCTCAGGGAAAGCAGAGCATCAGAGGAGAAGGGGAAAAAAATCCCCAAGTGAGCAACAGCTGACCTCTGTGAGTTATTGAGAAAGTGCCGAGGTGGCAAGGCTGGTGGTGACAGGGCCCCAGGGGCCTAAAAGAAGGATGCTTATCTGATTGGGAGTGCATGCGGGCAGATTCTACCTAGAGATAGTTGCGGCTGGGCTGTCTGGGAAGAGAGGGCAAAGAGAGGCCCCAGCTGGAATAGGCTACCAGTCCAGAAAGAAGTTCCCAGCATTAGAGCTTGACACCCAAGAAGCTTCAGACCTGAGCAAGCCAAATCCCAAATCCCCACAGGCCATGCCATCAGCCGTGGCCTCTGTTCTAAGGAGGACACACAGAATACCGGCTGTAGGGAACAGATGCCTGTCTATGCATAGAAATGGACAGACTTTGTCTCTAAGTGGGTCTGTGTTTGTCTGCAGGGGTGTGTGCATGTGTGTGTGCATGTGCACGTATGTGCCCACACAGCATCTGAGAGTGATGTGTGGGACAGTGTCTCTCTGCAGTTGTGTCTCTCTGTGAGGATGAGGGTGGGTGGGCATGTGTATGAGTGACCATGGCTGGTCCCAGGACTAGCATCTATGGACCCGTGGAGGTCTTTGTGCCTATGACTCAGCTGAGGTGAAGGATGATGGGGGAACAGTTGGTCCCATCAGTGGGAATGTCATGATTCACAGAAGTAGGTTCCGGGGGACCGGGAAGGAAGGGTCTGCTCTGTCTTGAAGAGTCAGGAAGGGCTGCCTGGATGAAGGGGCATTTGCTACATGGAACCTTCCTCCTGAGTCTCTCATGGGCTGCACCTGAACCATAATGTGTGGAAACCCCTGTTACCACCCAGTCATATTTATTCTGTCGTCCCCAGAGCAGTTTGAGACAGGCCAAGCAGCATGATGGGCTGAGGAGTTAACCAGCCTCTTCCCCCGAAATACAAACACAAACCCCCCACCAAGCCCTGTGTTCATAGGAGGAGATGGGAGTAACCAGGACAGCCCCTGGCCACCTCTGACTCCTGGACTTGGGGCTCTTGAGTACTGCCTGGTGGGTGTTTCCCTGCTGGACTGACCTGATTTTTTATGCACAATGCAGAACAGACCCCTGTCCAGAGTTGGGCACTGCCCCTGTGACCAGGGCTGGTGTGGGCAACCGAGCTTGACTCTGTACCTCTGGCCTGGAGGCTACAGTGTCTGAAACCCACTTCTATCACCACCTCTTACTGCTGTATGATTTGGGACAAGCCCTTTGAGCAACGTGAGCCTCAGTTTCCTCATCTGTCAGATAGAAATGATTATTTCCCCCATACCTCAGTCATTGATCCTTGGTAGCTGTGCCTCAAGCACATCACTAAGCCCTCTGAGGTTCAGCTTGCTCATCTGTAAAACAGGGACAATAACAGCAAATGAGATCACGTGGAGAAAAGCACTTCAAAATTTAAAAATTATCTGGTGCTTGAGAGAAATCACCTGTGAGATGGAAAGACTCGGCCAGATTTTCAATTCTTGGCTCCATCTGCAACCCTGGCTGGCATTTCTCAGAGGATGCAGGCCTCTGGGTGTTGCTTCAGTGGCCAAGGAGCCTCAGACAGAGAGCTCCAGGACCCCAAGGACAGGAAGGCCCATGGACGGAGTCTGCCGGTCAGAAGGCACTGGCCCGTGGCTCCCTGGAGCTGCACAGCAATGATTCAGGAAAAGGCTGACAAGGATATTAGCAGCGTGGGTTTTTTTAATCCTGAGTCCAGAGAAAATGCACGATCAGGAATAAAGGCGCCCAAGAGAGGAAGGAGAAGGAGAAATAATCAGAATTAGCCAGCGGGCGGGCAGCACAAACAGGGGATATGCAGCCCCAACAGGGTTGGAGCCTGTGCAGGACCAGCTGAGGAGGTGGCCACGGATTGGGCAGGCCCGGACAGGCGCATGAGGGAACTTGGGCCGGCTGGAGCCCAGCAAGCAGGCAGAAGGGAAGACAATAAAAGAAGCCGTCATCAGGTGAGTCCAGCACCCTCGGAGGCTGCTGTGGGCCCCCCTGGCCACAAGGCAGTGGAAAGGGTGCTGCCAGAGGGCTTCAGTGCTCTGCCCCGCATTGTTCACGAAGCTCTGGATATGGACGTCGGGTTTCAGAGCGGCCAAGAGACTGCCCAGATCCTGTAGAAAGGCTGAAGAAGCCTCTGCAGGCAGCAGGCCTTCACAACCCCCTCCCTCGAGGCTGAAACCAGACTAGGATGACAGAGTCCATGGCCCTAAAATTTCACAGGGGCTCTCTCCCTGGCAGTTGGACAGGGTGTATCAAGGCATTTAGGGAGGTGATCCCAGGGCCTGCTTTAAGAACAGAAAGGAATGGATTTTGATGAGCTGGGACAGAGAAATCCATTTCCATGGGCAATGGAACTGATGTTGTTCCTAACTGAAACCTGCTTTTCACAAATCATTTAGACTATCAGATGGCTTAAGAAAAAGCCCTGGTCCTGAGAGTGGTGTGTGTGTGTGTGTGTGTGTGTGTGTGTGTGTGTGTGTGTTTATTGGGAGAGGGCAGAATTAATGAATCCACCCTTGATTCCACTGCAGATTCCAAAGTAATGGAGTATAAATTAATGACAAACATGTGTGGCGTCCTGGAAGCCCAGTGCTACTGTGACACCCCCTGATTCTGGGTCCTCAGGCAAAGTGCTTCCCTGAGCTGCTTTGCTACTAATCTGATATAGAGGAATGGGAATGCATGTCCCCAAATCCCCCTTGCCATGGCCAGGACCACAACATCCATTCAGTCCAGCTTTTTTTTTTTTTTAACCAGGAAAGGCCTCAAATTGAAGATTTGACAGTGTCGGCAATAATTATACAGAATTAAATTGTGTGCGCGTGTTAAAAGCATTCATTGGCTAAATATAATATTTATTACACCACAATTTTGATAATACCATTTGGGCCTATTTTTCTGCGATATTTAATATTCCAGAAGCATAGATAAATAAAGGAATCAGGACCTCTCTGACCCTCTAACCTCTGATCCTCATTCCCAGTTCTTATCATGTAGGTTCCTTTCACTGTCACTTTGAGGTAAATTGGGATCTTAGGATTCAGGAGAAGCCTAGAAGGAGAAGAGGGTTACTTCCCTTGAGCACTGCTGATTGTCCATATCTCTCTGTTAAAAGCTGTAAATTACACTGACTGACACGGAGAGCCCGGCAGCCGTTCCCGAGAACTACCGCAAGCTCTCGGCATTACTCTCTCCCATCAGAGCTGCACTGTCTCTGGGTCCGTAACTGAGCAAACACCCTCTTGCATTTGTACGCCTCTCTTGGGTGCCAGGTCAAGGCAGGAATCACCTGGACCTCTCACCTCCCCAGCCCACTCTCCATGGGTCATCTATATGAACATCAAACCCAAATCACAAGCCCCCAAATTTAATTTATTTCTACCTAAACAAGTTCTTTTATCATAAAGCAATAAATTTGTCTTGGTGCTAGCAATTTGTTGCGGGTGACATAACATTGCAAATTGATTAATCGCTACTGTACGCAGCAAAATGAGAAAAGCAAGGAATTATTATGAATAGCGTCCGTCTTTTACGGGAGGGATTCATTATTCAAAAGTGCTCGCTGGTGCTTACATGTGCCCTGGGTGCAGATTACATCCATTTGCAGACTTCCCACATCATGCTTACACAAATCAACAAACGTGCATTTATTAAGACGTAGAATGAAAGCTATTTAAAAGTGAAAAATGGCCTTTTGCATTACTTTTCTTCAAGGAAGGCAAATCTGGGTGGGATGTTCCTGGGACAAGTCCCCACAGTTGTCACATGAGTGTCTCTGGGTTCTATGCAATCTGGCTCATGCAGGTGCCAACAAATCTGCCTGCTATGCCTTTGACAGTCCCAGGATCAGAAATACCCCACCAGTGATTTTGCAACCCTTGCTATGGCTCAGGAGACTTAAGCAATTGGCTATCACTGCCTGCTGGGGAAATGCAGCAGAGAGTTCTCAGTTCTCCAAAAATGAGCCTCCTTAACATCCCCTGGGAGGGGGAAAGGAAATGAATATTAATTGAGTATCTATTCTGTACCAGACACTATCCTGAATGCTTTCCTTGCATTAATAAGGCAAGTCCCTCTACCTCCCTAAACCTCATAGGATTGTTGTAAAGACCAACTGAAATAATGTGTGCACACAAAGCACATAGTAAATGCTCAATATATATTAGCTATGATTTCTATTATAATTTCATTTAAGCATTCCTAAGGTCAGTATTAGTACCAACATTTTACAGATGGGAAAACTGAGGCTTAGAAAGATTTCAAGATTTGCCATATCACACAGTCAGTGAGCAGGGCTGGGCTTCAATTTAGGATCTGCCTCCAACAATTCATTTTTTTGCAAAACCACCTCCACAGCTATCCTTGACAGTCAAAATAAGATGTATTTACTTCCTCTAATCCAACAGAGGAGTCCACACACCAACCACACATTAGCTACCCACTCTTTGCCTTCAGGTGTGTCAGAGGGGACATTTGAGAGGGTCTGGAGATTTCATGGCCTTCCCCATCTCTGCCCCTAGCTGTTCCCACACAGGTAGAGCCCTCATCTGTCTCTGATTCTTGTCTCTTGCTTCTCTATCTACTTGTCCCGTTACCAAGGACACTTCCAGAAGGAAGCTTGTTGCCTGCCCCAGTGAAAGGCTGACGGGAGGCTCACAGCTTCAGCATTGATTATTCCTGCTGAACTCATGCTCTGTTTAAAAATAGACTAAGATCTCAACTTTCATATTCTAATTAGATTTCAAAGCGACTTTTATAAAACGAGAATGCCTTCATTGTTTTTCTGCTGCATAAAGGGCCATTAACCGCTCCCCAGCCAAGCTAAAGTCCTTTCTAATCCCTGATATCACCCATAAGATGAGAATAGTTACTCATCAGCTTCCGAGAAAACCGTACTGAACCACAAACCTGTCTCCAGGTGTCCAGAATCCAGGGGTGGTCGGGTTAGAAGCCTGGGCATGTAGCTCAAGCTGAGCGTTGGCCCCTGTGAGCATATCTCACAAGACTACATTTCACCAAGGGTCTTCCTCCAACCACCTGCCCTGAGATCAACCCGGGGCTTATATGATTCTGGGCCTCCCCGAGATCTGCCAGACTCATCTGGTTGTGTGGCCTGGCAGTCTGAGTGTTTGACAAACTCCCTGTAAGATTTGTTTGCACACTAAAATTTGTGAACTATCATCCCAAGTATTTCTCAAACCCCATGCCCAGTTTTTTATGCCACCAAATTGAAACATTGATTATTGCAAATTCTGGTTGACTTACAAATATCCTTCCTCAATGAAGGGGAGATATGACCTAAGAAGGAACTTGCTATTTTGAGGCCCAGTTGACTCTCTTCCTGTCAGCTGTCCCCACCATAGTCCCACAAGGCATCCTTGGGCTCCTAGCAAGACCAGGGTACCCAGGCTAAGTTAGGCTGTGAGTCACTTTTTGCATAGTCTGGGGGGCAAGAAAAGACCAGATGCCCAGACATGATGGAAGTGACAAGGACATCTCTACGCAATTCTGGGCTCTGTTTACAACAGTCAGAGCCCCAAGCTGTCAAGTACCTCTGTCCCAATTGTTATCACAACCTGTCGTCTTATGTGCCCTTGAGTGTAGTTGTTCTCAAACCTTGACATCAGAATCATGTGGAGGCCTTGCTAAGACACAGATTGCCAGGCCTCACCTCCCAGAGCTTCTGACTCAATAGGTCTGCTGTGGGGCCTGAGAATTTGCATTTCTAAAAGTTCCCACATGATGCTGCTGGTCCAGGGACCAGACTTTGAGACTCTAGACTCTAAGCTCCATGTTATATCTCCAGTGTTAAGTACATAATAAGAACTCAATTTGTGTTTGCAGAATGAATGAATGAATGAATGAATGAGTAAATGATTGAGTAAATAACATGAACTACCTTCTTGAGCTCTCTAACTGGGACTCCTCACTCCACTCCACTTCACTTGTGGTTATCCAGCATCTGCTGGACATCTGTAAGAGCATCCAGGAGGTGTATGTGTCCTGGGGCCAGGACAGGGTTTGTGGTTTCTCATACCAACAAATAAAAATATGGCTTGCTCAGGAGGTCAGAAAGCTATGCAGGGAGTGAGGTATCCCATCCTGGCCTTGATAAGGGTAATGGTGACTCTTACCACCTCAAAACACTGGCCCATAATGTCCTAGGTGGGTGACCTCAAGCTGGGCCCTCAGACTCCAAAGAGTCTCCATTTCCTTATTCATGAGGTTGGGCATGGATAATTGTCTTCAGGATAACTGTGCCGATTCAATGAGGCTATACATGAAAACAGTTCAACAGTGTCTGTCTGGCACATGTGGGGGGCTTGGTCGATGTCTGTTCCCTCATTCATTCCCCACAACCCCTGACTCCTGTGAAATGAGTCCCAGAGATGTTTCGGGAGTAATGAGTTCCCTCATTTCAGCTAAGCCACCCGTGATCCTGGTTTTGTAGAGATGTACAATGCAACATGATAAATTATTGTTTTAAGCAGAGGCTTCATTCAAATATCCATTTCCCTGTCAAGTTAATTTTGTTTGGATGTATTTTCTAGCGGGTTCTGACTGGGAGCACGGTTGGTACATAAACAGAAGAACATTATGTCTTTGGCCCGTTCTCTGAGTGACAGGGAGCTGATGGCGCCAGGGAAGGAAATTTTGTGGATTATCACGGCCAAGAATCCCCATTCCCCAGTCATGCTAAGTTGGTGGCATAGCTCTGAGGGCTAATTGTAGTCAGTTCACCTCTGTCTGCAGAGCATAGCAGCACCTCATCTCTCCTCAAATGGCTGAGTTCCTCCAGGAGGGGCATATTTCCTAGGAACACCCAAGAAGGTAGCTTTGTTTGTATCAGTCTCTAGTTAAGCCAGGAGCCAAGGCCTTGGCTTATCTCATTTCCCCCTCAGCCCCAGAAGACTTCAGGGTGAATTTCCCAAGAACAAGGACATTTTCTTACATACCACAGTACCATGATGGAGATAGGGAAATTAACATAGATGCAGTACTGTTATCTAGTTCACAGTTTATATTCCAATTTTGCCAGTTCTCCAAAGAATGCTCCTCATAGCCATTTATTTTCTCAGTTTAGGGTCCAATTCAGGATGACTCTTTTGAGTCCTCCATTCTGGAACTGTTCCCTAGCCTCTCTCTGCCCTCCATGACCTTGACATTTTTGCAGAGTTCAAGCCAGTTATTTCGCAGAAGATAACTCAGTTTATGTTTGTCTGATGATACCTCATGATTAGATTCCAGTCACGCATTTTTGGCTTACATACCACAAAAGTGATATTGTATCCTTCTCAATGTGTTCTACTTGTCCCATTGGTGATGTTGACTTCAATCACTTGGTTAAGGTGGTCACCCCTGGTTTCTCCACCATAAAGAGATTATTTTCCCTTTGTGATTTATCAGTGATTTGTGGGAAGATACTGTGAGATGATATAAGTATCCTTGCACTTGTTTTAGTCTCTATCGATAATTCTTGCCTAAATCAATTATACTAGGATGGTTGCAAAATGGTGATTTTTCCAAATCCATCACGTCTTCTACATTTCTGAGTGACATTATACTTTAAAGGAGAGCATTCCCTTCTCCCCATCTATTTATGTATTTATTTATTTATCGCTAACACTATGGACTCAGAGATTCTTCTTTTATTCAATGTGCTATAATCCCTATCATTGCTACCATTGTTTGATGCTTCAGTTGCATGATCTCATTGAATCCTCATGACAATTGGGTGGTATGGCACTATTATCAGAGATGTCTGCATTTCCACCTTAGGTCCTGAAGCTATGTCAGCAAGGCTCTGATTCCCAACTCCCAGACCCAGGCTCTGTCCTGGAAACACTGCCTTCCCTGCAGGGCTCACATAGGAAGACAAGAGCCCACACATAATGTCACCAAGCCCAGACTTCCCACTAAGCACCATGGCAATGACCCTACAGGATAGAAGGAAACTTGACTTCCCTAGCATTCTCTTGCTCTGTCTGAGGCAGCTCAGCCTGGAGGCACAGAGGCAGTTATACTGGGCTGTCTAGTGACATGATGTCCCCAGTGACTCTTGACACAAGCTACTTTTTGTAACTGACTGGATGATGAGTTTGGCCACTCCTAAATTCATCATTTGACAAATATTTGCTGACCACCTACTATATGCCAGGCCCTGGGCTAGCCTGGATTTACAGCAATGAGCAAGTCAGATGAGGTTCTTGTTCATGGAGCTTGTATTCAAGTGAAATAAACTGTAATCAAATGATCCCCCAAACAAATATATGGCAACAATAGGGATGAGGTCTATAGAGGAAAGAATAATTATGATGAACATCCCCGACAGGGGAATTTGACCTTGTTTCGGACATGAGACAGCAGATTAAAGTAAGTGGTTTAAAACACACTGTTTGAGACCATTACTCAAAGTGGAGAAAAGGAAGCTGAGACTCAGAGAGGTTAAGTAACTTACCCAGGGTTGCACAGTATCGGAGTCCAGACTCAAATCCAGGTCTGCTGACTCCTCAGCCCAACACTGGTGCAGCTCTTCCACCAAAGGGGTTCCTTAAGGGTCTCCGGTGATTCCGGGCATAGGGCCCATGTCCATCTGTTTGTTCAATTTAGCATACTTTGTTTCCACTGTGATGCTGCGAGGTCTTGCTAAGGACAGCCAGGGGAAAATGACTTTCTGATAAGCCCAAACATTCTCTAAATCAGTTTTGATTTATTTTTAAGGACTAAAGCCAAGAAAACTGAATAAGCCTCAATATTAAAACAAGGCAAGTGAATGTATGCCCATCACTGGACATCAGAGATCTGTAACTGTGCACCAGGCTGTGAGCTAAGCATAGAGGGAGGCTGAGAGTCACCCAGGTGGGTCCAAGGCCAGAGCCCATGCTTTTAACCATAGCACTGGGCTACCTCCCTGGAGATGTCTGGCTGGCTGGCTGTCCATCTCTCTGTCTGTCTGTCTGTCTAGGAGGCTGCAGGCAAGGCCTTAGCCCTGGGAGCGGCGAGGCAAATTCCAAGAAGAAGAAAGGATGCCCATGCCTGCCCCTGCTGCTCAAGGAATCAGGAAGAGTCGAGGTGGGGGCAGCTCAAGCTCATGCCTGCACCCTGCTACACACCCACACCAACACCCCCAGCCTCCAGGTCTCCTCTGGCTGGCCTTGGCAGGTCCTGGCTTGATACCTGATCCCTGTGGAAGCTGACACCTCAGCATGAGAGGGATCAGGGCAGACACCGCTGCCGCCACGGGAGCCTCAACCGACTTCAGGGAGAGACTCTGAGGACACTGGCCTGAAAACTGTTCCCTCTCACTCCACACTCAGAGAGATGCATGTAAAAATTCTTATATATAATAATAATAATGGCAGGAAAAGAAAAAGTTTCCAGTTAAGTGACTTGACTGAGTTTACACAGCTGGGAAACTGGACTCAAAATCCAAGTCATATGTTTTCAGAGTTTATACATTTAACCTTTTCTTCAACAAGCCATCTCCTTGTATAATCAGGTAAATATACTTGTTCAGTGCCTGGTACATCATAGGTTCTCCATAGGAATTTGTTTAATGACCACATGTAAATATATGTATATCTGTGTTTGTGTGCGAGTGAAGGTATCTGTGCATGTGAGTGCACATCTCTGTGTATGAGTGAAGGTGTTTGTGCATGAGTGTACATGCAGGATTGCATGTAATGTGGATGTCTTGAGTCCTGAAGTTATTACAGAAGATTCATTAAGATCAGGAACAAAGATGCATGATAGTCCTTGTATCTCAGCTCTTGTTTATCTCATGCTGTCCCCTCTGGAAACAGAGAAGAGCATAAACACCATTCCATTCAGCTTTAGGATGGGGAACTAATAGCCAAAAACCCACTTGAGGCATGACATGATTGGCAACTTGATGCAACTAAAAGACCACAGCTTTGGAGCCAGACAAACCTGCTTCATCTCCTGGCTCCACCACTTAATGGGGCTTAAGTGACCCCGGGCAAGTCACTTCACCCCTCTGAGCTGCTGATTCCTCACCTGAAAATGGACATGATAATACCTACACTGTGGTTATGAGGATTCAGTGTAGGGAAATTTCCCAGCACAGAGAGTCTGATAAATAGCAGGCTCTTGGCATACCTTAGGTCCCTTCTTTCTCCTTAAAGACAGTGTCATAGTGGTCATCTTAGTACATTTGTGCTGCTATAACAGAATGTCTGAACACAAATTATATAGACCAGAATTATATATGAACAGAAATTACATAGAACAGAATTAAATAGAACAGAAATTTTTCCTCACATTTCTGGGGACTGGGAAGTCCAAGATCAAGGCACCAGCAGGCTTGTTGCCTCATGAGGACTGTTCTCTGCTTCTAAGACGATGCTTTGATGCTGTGTCCTTCTGAGGGGAGTGTTCCTGAGGGGAGGAACAGTGTCCTAACATGGCTGAAGGCAGAAGGCTGGACACCGAGGGAAGTCTTTTTTTACAAGGGCCTTATAAGCAAAAGGAAAACTATAGTGTCTTGGCACCAGTAGAATGATGATTCTCAACCTCAGCTGCATATTGGAGTTCCTGGGGAGCTTGAAAAAGTCCTTTGTCTTCTCTCCCCCACCTCCCCAAGAGGTTCTGATTCAATTTGCCTGAAAGGTGGCCTGGGAATCAAGGCTTTTAAAAGCTGCCCAGGTAATCCTAATGAGCAATCAAAGTTGAGAACCTCTTGTCCATAGGGCCTCTCTACCATTTATTGAGCCGCTCATGGGGTCAGACCTTGGACAGCCTGCTTTGCAGCCATTCTGCCTGGAGTTTGCTTTGTCAGCTTAAGCCATGGCAGAGGGAGGAAGAGGGAGAAACTTACACCATCTAAGGCTAAAATCCTCTTATTTAAATTGGAGTCTGAATTTCCAAATCAAAACTGGAGATTCACAAGATAAATAAGTGCTAGAGATCTGCTGTACAACCTTGTCCCTTCAGTTAACGATACTGTATTATACACTTAAAATTTTGTTAAGAAGTTAGATCTCATATTATGTGATCTTATCACAGTAAAATAAAAATTTTTTAAACCCTCAAGACTCTTAGTCTAACCATTTTTTTCTAATTTGTAAATGCATTAATATGCAAAGTGTTTTAAGATATAAACATGTCTTAGATATACATTTAGCTAAACGACCTTGCTAAAATAAATAAAAACCATTCGACCCACTAATATTTAGTATGTGCTATGTGCCAGACATTTTACCTGCGATATTCTCTCAATAATTGCTACTCACTACACCCTCTGAGTGTGCTGGGGCTGGTAAGGATGGTTATGTAAAAAATGCAGTATTTCCCACCTTTCAGACTTAAAACTCCTAGTCTTTTATACATAGGCCTCTCCACAGATTTCTGAGTCATTTTGGAATTTGCATGCAAAATAAAAGCTTCCTACATAATTGAAATTATGGTCAATTGACCGTGAAATGGAAGTGTCCGTGACCAATGAGGTGAGGGGAGGTTGTTGTGCTCATAAATGGGGCCTCCAGAGCCCCAGGGCCAGTTCCCTGGCTCTGGGAGAGAAGCCCACCTGAATCCAGCTTGTTGTCCTGGCCAGCCCACTGCCTTTCCTTGGTCCCTCTCTCTGGTGTAGCTCTAATAGGAGACATTCCGCTGTACTCTTTTCTGTCTTGGTTGAGAAATCCTCTAGAAGAGGGCAATTGGAGCAGGAATGTCCATATGGAAATATTTTCCTTTCTCAGGCGATGGTTTTGCAAGAAAAGGAACTGATGAGCCAGACTAGGGTATAGGATACCCAGAGAGAGAGAGTGGGAGAGGATGCCAGAAAAGTAGATGCAGCCCAACTGCAGATAACTTTTGGGATGCATTGAAGAGCCATCAAATGCATTGAAAGGGATGTTATTTTATATAACCTGCATTTTACAAAGATCACTCTGCAAAGAGGATTTGAGGGGAGCAGATGGAGGCAAGGAGCCCAGCCAGTCAGCTTCAATGACAATCCAGCCAGGATGTCATATTGTCATGAACAATAGCCATGGGATGAAGGAAAAAAGAAGGTAGAAGACTCGGAATGTGACTAATTGGGACACAAAAAAGCGAAAAGAACATGTGCTAGGTAATAGCTAATATCACAGCCCTGTTAGAAGGTACTGTTATCATCATCCTATTGAAGGGGAAACTGAGGATCAAAGAGGTTACATGTCTTGCTAATAATTGGTACAGCCAGGAATGAAATATAGGTCCATATGTATTTCTATGTTAATAAATAGGTAAAATATTAAGATTAAGGAGGGGACAAAATTTTGCTCTGGTCAAACTATACTCAGTGTACTGCATTCAGATCCAGATCCCTACTTTAAGGAGAAACTTTGATTGGTTAATGGAATATATAGAGAGAAGAGTGATGGGGCAGTCATGGAGCTGAAAACTGTGTTGTGTAAGATGAAAGTTCTGGGGCATACACCTGAAAAACAGCAGAATTGGATGGCATGTGATGCTGTGTTCAAATATTTTGGGTCCTTCTGAAGCCCAGGGAGTGAGCAGAAGGAAAGCTCTGCATGAGTCAGCAGGAGCCAGAAGAGACATGTTTTAAACTTAGGTCTTTGTCTTGAAGACAATGGGAAGCCATTGACAGTGTTAAGCAATCAGTAACATGTTTTCATTTTGAAAAGATCGTTCTTGGAGGTGGATCCAAGAACACCTTTTTTGATAAATTGTATGTTTCCTTCATATGTATTCCAGAACATAGCCTGGTAAGTTTATTACCTAGGATTTTCTATTTTTTGTTATTGAAATAAGATCTTTGTCCATTATATTTTCTAACTGGTTGTTGTTTGAATTTTGGATAAATTTTTTTTGTATATTTATTCCATATTCAGCCTCCTTAATAAACTCTTTTTATTACTTCCAATTCTGGTTAATTCTGTTAAGTTTCTGAAGATGATAAACACACCTTCTGAAAGTAATTACAATCCTCTCTTTCAGTAGTTACAAGTTGTAATTTTTTTCTTGTCTCATTGCATTTACTAGAATTTCTAAAACAGTGATTCTCAACATAGATTAGTTATTCTCAAGCAGGGATGATTTTGCCCCCTAGGGGGCATTCAGTAATGTCTAGAGGTATTTTTGATTATCACAACTGGGGAAATGAGGCCTCTCGTGGATAAGGGGCATTCTTAATGTCAATGAAAATGCCTTTTGTATTTAACTAGTATCTGTGGCTTTGGCTGTTAGTGTAAGGCAGAAATTTTGTTGAGTAGAGACTTTAAGCCCATATTAATTAAGATTTTTAAAATCAGAAGTACATATGGAGTCTTATCAAATTATTTTATAATTTTCATCAAGATGATAATATTGCTTTTTACATTTGTCCTATTCTTACATTATAATAGTTGACTTCTTGGCTCCACTGACATTACTTTAGAAAATCATTGACCATTGTTAAATAAGCATATCTCTGCTGTTTCTCTCCCTGTAACACACTGTAAGGAATTGCCCATGTGAAAAGCAGCTTGATTACAAATTAATGCCAGTAATTTGGAGTGTCTGCCCTTGTGGTTTTCAATGGGGACTCATATATGAAGCCACCATTTGTTTCCTCTGAGTTGCAACGGCTAAATATGGATACCATGAGCCTCTCGTTGCCCTCAGCTGCTCTGAAGAATGACTGATAACCTCTTTGAGGTCTGTCTAGATTCTCACTCCCACAAAGTGATTTTTTTTATACACCACAGAAACAGACAATATTAGGGCAAACAATTTCAAACACACCCTCACAATTTGGGGGAAATTCACTCAGGCATGTTTGCATGACACAGTAAAAAACAGAAACTTAATTTTTAATATAGATTTCCTAATATTAAGCTATCTTTCAGTCTGAAATAATTGTGTGCTCATGGTGAATTATTATCTTAAGATTGGACTTAGTATCCTAAATTTTTTATAAATACACAACATTCTTACTACATTCAAAAGTAAGAATGGTCTCAAGTTTTCTGTCTTTATATAATTTTGGTATGAAATTATAAGAATTTTGCTATCCCTTTTATGTTCTAAAGCAGTTTATCATGAAATTTAAATATTTATATTATAACTTAGAAAAGATGTACCTATAAAACTACCTGGTTATTGGTTTATCATTCTTAAAAACTCACTCTGTAAAGTTAAATACCCCCTTTCACTTCTAATGTTTTGTAGTAATATTTTGACCATCTTGCTAGTTGTGCAAGAGATTTTATTGACATCTGTGGAACTTCTCTTGCGTTTAGTTGTAAATTGTATTATTTCTCATTTCTTCTTATTATTATTATTATTATTTTCTTTTTGAGATGGAGTCTCACCCTGTCACCTAGGCTGGAATGCAGTGACACCATCTCGGCTCACTGCAACCTCTGCCTCCCGGGTTCAAGTGATTCTCCTCCCTCAGCCTCCCAAGTAGCTGGAACTACAGGCATGCACCACCACACCCTGCTAATTTTTGTTTTGTTTTGTTTTTTGGTAGAGATGGGGTTTCACCTGTTGGCCAGGCTGGTCTGGAACTCCTGACCTCAGGAGATCCACCCACCTTGGCCCCCCAAGTGCTGGGATTACAGGCGTAAGCCACCACACTCAGCCTTTTTCTCTCATTTCTAAATTATCACTTCCTGCATTTGTCCTTGAATATTGCTTTTTACCTATTGTCTACCTTTTTACCTATTGCTTTTTACCTATTGAAAATATACATTTTCTCTTATTTTCTTATGTAAGTTGTTCTTTGTTTTTTTATTCTTTCTCATTTTAACAGTGAATTCACTTAAGGAAATGTATTTACCTTTGAGTCCAGTTTTAGCCATATCCCAAAAGTTTGCTAAATGATGTTCTCATTCTTTTCGTCTAACTATCCCATGTCTGCTGGTTTAAGTTCTTTCTAACTCAAAGGTTTTGTTTTCCTTTCCATTAATTAAATATTTTTCCTCTAACCTTTTCTTATTGTTTCCTATTTTTATTATATGGTGGTTAGAGAATTTAACATATAACTTTTATTTGGGGAAATTATTGTTTTTTTTCTTTTTGGCTATCATGTAAACAATTTGTATTAATATATCAAGAGTTCTTGAAAAGAAGCTTCTTCTCTAGAATATAGTCTCCACTCTGGGTTATGCATCACAGAGGGGAACACAGGATTATCCAATAGAGTATAAGGAAAACATTAAAACTTGCATTCAATATTTATTTTCATCATGTCCCTTCTCTATTTTTGTATATGTTTCATGTATCTTATATTAGTATTATAGAAGATTAATATTATTGATAATATGCACTATTGGGAGCATATACTTGAAAAAGTTTTAAACAGAGAAGTGCATAGTGAAAGTGATAGAGACTATCAGTCTAAAAAGCACAGAAGTCAATATTTTAATTCAGTGGTATGTCTAAATAATTAACAAATATATTTATATTTAAACTCTATGCTCAAAATGTTCTACATATTGGGATTCACATTCAAAAAAGTTTGGAAAAAATTGCATTATCAACAATAATTTCCTAAAGAGATAGAAAGCCTTTGTTTATCAGAATTCTAAGGAAAGCAGGGAAACTAATTTGGATTCATAGGGACTGCTAGGCTGAAAATAATCTACCAAAACAGTGGGACCAGACTCTACCTCCTATTTAAACATCACAGAAACAAAAAGGAAGTCAAGAGAAGCAGGAGAAGGTGAGGTCAGGAGGTTTTAGGGAGCATTTGACAGCCCTGAGCCATGGAAGTGGGAATAAATTGGAAAAATTTTGCCTAAATTTCCAAGGGTCAAAGTACATATTGCTGAACTCGTAAGTATCCTTATTTATATTTTTGGTCTGTGTTAAATTGCTCTGCTATTATTGTGTTCCATCACTTTTTTCCTAATATTATGTTATTTGGCACATCAAGATTCCTGACTATTATTTTTCTTTTCTTCCCCCCCCCCTTTTTTTTTTTTGGTTATACTTTAAGTTTTAGGGTACATGTGCACAACGTGAAGGTTTGTTACATATGTATACATGTGCCATGTTGGCGTGCTGCACCCATTAACTCTCCATTTAACATTAGGTATATCTCAGCAAACTGTCACAAGGACAAAAAACCAAAGACCGCATGTTCTCACTCATAGGTGGGAATTGAACAATGAGAACACATGGATACAGGAAGGGGAACATCACACACCGGGGCCTGTTGTGGGGTGGGGGAGGGGGGAGGGATAGCATTAGGAGATGACTATTATTTTTCTTATGGATTGCTTCCTTATCAAAGTTATCTTCTTTTTTTCTTTTTCTTTTTCTTTTCTTTTTTTTTTTTTTTTTTTTTAAGACAAGGTCTCACTCTGTTGTCCAGGCTGTAGTGCCGTGGTACAATCATGGCTTACTGCTTCCTCAACCTCGGAGCCTCAAGTAATCCTTCCATCTCAGCCACCCAAGTGGCTGGACTACAGGCACATGCCCCATACGCAGCTAAATTTTTTTATTTTTTATAGAGATGAATTTTTGCCATATTGCCCAAGCTGGTCTTGAACTCCTGGGCTCAAGCAATTAGCCTGCCTTGGCCTCCCAAAGTGCTAGGATTACAGGTGTGAGCCACTGTGACTGGCCAAATTGCCTTCTTTAGCACTTTGGTAGGCTGAGGCGGGCAGATCATGAGGTCAGGAGATCGAGAGCATCCTGGCTAACATGGTGAAACCCCGTCTCTACTAAAAACACAAAAACAAATTAGCCAGGCATGGTGGCGGGTGCCTGTAGTCCCAGCTACTCGGGAGGCTGAGGCAGGCAAATGGCGTGAACCCAGGAGGCGGAGCTTCTAGTGAGCCGAGATAGCGCCATTGCACTCCAGCCTGGGCGACAGAGCGAGACTCCGCCTCAAAAAAAAAAAAGGCTTTTACGTTGGAGTCTATCTTGTCCTTGTATGCCATTTTGACTTAGGTCTAAATCATGTACAGAGTTTGTAGGTGGTTTCTGTTTGCTTGCTTGCTCACTCTCTTGCTTGCTTACTTTAATCCAATTTGAAAGTCTTTATAGTTTGCATTAAATTTTATTCTATTTAAAGACCCAGATCCACAGAGGAGGTCTACAGAAAAAAAATGAAATAAAAAATAAAAATAAACAAAAACCCAGAGTTCTAGATCTTGCTGCATTGTTATTTTATATTGTTCTTGTGCTTGTTTGCTATTAGTTTTGTTTTTCATCAAGACTATGACTGTTTTTCTAAATTTTGAAAAAGTTTGAAATATAAAAAGCACTAGAAATAATATACAAAAATATTCCCATAAACTCTGTTCTCTTTGATTTTTTTCTTCTCTGGCTGACTGCAGTGTATAAAACCTTCTTATATTCCCATAAATGATTGTCTTTTCCTGGTAAAAACTGTACTTGAACCTGTATTTTTCTGTTCATTAATGTAATGAATTAAATCATTTTTGTTGATGACTCTTCTGTAAAAGGAGTAAAAAAGCATTTTTAAATTTACCCCCAATCCATTCCTAACCCACTTACATGTTTTCATTAATATAATCTAGAATTTTTAGACCCAGATTATTAATATTTAATTTTATGTTTGTTTATATTATGTTCCTCTATTCCAGGAATTGTTTATCAGATAATTGCATTGCTGGGTAACCTTATTTATGGTTATTAAAATAATAGATATGTTTAACTGATCTTAATGTTCACTGTTCTGACTTTTATGTTGATTTACCCATTTCTGTGTCCTCAACTTTGATTCATTTCATTCATGTGTAATATAGCCTCAAGAATTTTATTTGCTTGGCTTTTTGTATTTTAGGATGGGCTCATAAATGATACACTTTGCATATACATCTTTCTGTTATCTTCACAATTGAACAACTTGACTGGGAATTGTATGCTATTGAGTCATAACCTTTTCCTCTCAAAATTCCGTAGACATCGTCCCATCATCTTGCAGTTTTCAGAATTGTGGCAAAGTCTGAAAGCAATCTGATCTTTGTCCTTTATGGGAAAATCGTTTCCTTCCTAGATGCCTGTAGAGGTCATTCATTTATTAATACAGGTATTCAACAAATATTTGTCAAGCACCTACTGTGTGCAAAGCACTGACCTAGACACAGCAATGAATGGAACAGAGAGAATGAAGAACAGAGAATCAAGGCAGAGAGAAAGAACAGAGAATTAAGGCAGAGAGAAAGAACAGAGAATTAAAGCAGAGAAAAAGATCTGCCTTCAGGGACCTCTCAGGCTAGCGGGGGAGAGAGGCGATAAACAAAATGAATAAATATGACGTGGACTATCTATTATAGGGAATTTCTGATGATAACACATGTTAGGAAGGTTAAAGCTGAAGAAAGGCATAAGGAGTTGGACACATGACCATTTAAATAGGGTCCTAAGGGAACACTTAATAAGGTAACATTCCAATAAAAACCTGAAGGAACTGAGGAGTGAGCCATGTGGCTCTCTGGTGAAGAGCATTCCAGGCAGAGGGAAGAGCATATGCAGAGATCCTGAACTGAGAGCTTGCCTGATATGTTCAAGGAATAATGGGAGGCCACTGTGGCTGGAGTAGGAATGAGCAAGAGAGAAAGAAGAAACTGATGAGATGAGAGTTATAATGGAGGATCAGATCATGGAGAATCTTGTTAACCAATGTGTACACAGGTCAGGCTTTCCCAAGCTGGGGTTCCAGGGAAAACACACATTGAGCATTGCTACTTTCCAAGAGGGATGTATGATAAGCAAAGCTTCCCAAATTAAATTGTCAATGGAATCCCGTTATAGTAGACCTGTCAGTATTCATTCACCCATGAACTCAACAAATATTTATTGAGCACCTACTATATGGCAGGCACTGATCTGGGCATGGAGGATACAATGATGAACAAAACAAAGTCCCTGCCCTCATGGAATTTTCATCAATGTGTGGATAACAAACCACACACCCCTATGTATGTGAGATAAATGCTATGAAGGAAAAATAAAGCAGGATAAAATACTTGTAGAACACTCATTTTGCTAAACATTGATCTCTTTTTTTTATTTTTCCTAATGTATTACTGACCTTTCAATAAAATATTAAAATTTTTCTTAAGGTTGAGAAAGTTCTCTCCTAGTTCACCTTCCACTGTTACTTCTTTTGTTGTTCTGATCTCTTTTAAAATTTTGTTTTTATTTTGAAATTTTGGAGGGAAATATTTTAAAGTATTTATTATACACAAAAGAATATACACACTGGTCTCCTTTTTAGGAACAGCAGTGATCTCTATGCTGGCACTCTATTAAGTGCCATTCTCTGTTCTCTATGTACCTAATCTCTTTGCTATTGTTTCTCCTATAGTCTGCTGGAGTTTTTCAAGTTTATCCAAGATTTATGATTCCAAGTCCAATGTCTACCTCACTATTATTAGTTCAAATGCACACTTAAAATCTCTAAAAACTCACTTTTTGGTGATCACATTAGTTTTTTATATTGTTTTTAATTATAAAAATAATATCTAATATTTATTAAAATCATACCTCATCCCAGATACTCTGCTAAGAGCTTTACATGCTTTATGTCATTTACTACTCAAACAGCTCCGTGAGCAGGCACCACGGTTATCACCACTGAACAGATGATGACATTGAGGCATAGAGGCATACACATTGAGTATTGACTATTTTCTACCTTGCCAATTCTGCTCTGTGCTGCATCTAACATTGATTTTAACTTTGCTTATTTATATTTCATCTTTATGAATTTCATTTACCTTATTTTATTTCTAACTCCTCTCAGCTTGTTCCCTTCATGTCACCCATTGACGTATCATCATCTTATTTTTATTTCTTGTATCATAAACTACATATTTCTATGAATTTTGCGGAAAGGACAAGTCAGATGTGTTCTAAAATGTTCTTCAGTTTACTATCATCAATCTTTTTTAAAAGTAAGTTCTTCCTCTACATTGTGAGTACCGTGTTCTCTGTTTTATGAGGCAGATTTTCTCTAAAGCCTCATGCGCTTCTTTTTTTCGTCTATTTACTCATTTCTGATCCAACAAAAGAAAGAAAATAAAGACAAGTCTGCCTAGACATAGGACTTTTCTGCTAAAAAAAAAAAAATTAAAATTAAAAATAAGACTTTCTTCGGTTCTTCTTTGCTGGCCATCTGGGTGCTATTTGAATCCTTAAGCCCAGAACTTATGCCAGAGAGCTGGCGCATGTGACAGCCTCCACTTCTCTCTACAACTTCCAGTGTTTTTAGTCTAATATTTACTATCACTCCGATGGTTCACAGGGAGTGAGTCTGTCTCAGAAACCAGCCGGCTGATCATGTTACTATAAGAAGGTCACATACTCCTGAAGAATCTGTGTGAACAGTAAATTCAAACTCCAACCCCTGAATGCCTGTGTCTGTCTCAAGATTAGCTCCTTCCCAAAGCCAGACCCACATCCCAACATGGCCATTACCTATTGTATGCACTTCCACCCCAGTGACATTAGAGTGCTGGTCACTGAACTGCTGGAAGAGCATTGCTAGGGTGGAGTGAGGGAATCTAGAACCCTGGCCTCCTCAGAACATAATTCCCACAGAGTAGGGGTGAGGAATGCTTCCTTCTCTCTGAAGGACTCATTTAGAGATATAGATACAGGTTGGGGTTGGGGAGACTGAGGCTGCCTTTTGCCTTTTCCCTATTTGGCCCCACCCTCTGCCTCAATACTTCATCTGTTTTGGTTGAAGGAAATTAGATGCATATCACACATTACTATTCCAGGATCCTGGTGCTATTAAATATGTCAGTATTTGTGTGTTTCCATAAACATTTCAGTGGAAAGGAAGGGAAGACAAAACAGGGGTGACCAACTTAAAGAGAAACAGGGAGACAAGCTTACAATAGGGGATGGGCAGCTCTCTGCCTCAGTCTTCCCAGACCTCTGACCTTGCTGTATTAGTCCATTCTCATGCTACTAAAAAGACATACACAAGAGTGGGTAATTTATAAAGAAAAGAGGTTTCATTGACTCACAGTTTGGCAGGGCTTGGGAGGTCTCAGGAAACTTACAATCATGGCGGAAGGGGAAGCAAACACATCCATCTTCACATGGCAGCAGGAGAGAGAAGAATAAGAGCCAAGCGAAGGGGGAAGCCCCTAATAAAACCATCAGATCTCATGAGAACTTACTCACAAGAATAGCATGGAGGAAACCACTCCCATGATTCAATTACTTCCCACCAGGTCCCTCCCACAACACACGGGAATTATGGGAACTACAATTCAAGATGAGATTTGGGTGGGAACACAGCCAAACCATGTCACTTGCCTTACCCCTAAGTTAACCCTGAGCAGAGCAGGGACTCTCTTATCCCCATCACAGATGTGTGCTGGGCCAGACACAGTGACTCACACCTGTAATTTCAGCACTTTGAGAGGTCAAGGTGGACAGATCACCTGAGTCCAGGAGTTTGAGACCAACCTGGGTAACACAGTGAAACCCCGTCTCTACAAAAAATACAAAAACTAGCTGGGCGTAGTGGCATGCCCCCATAGTCCCACCTACTTGGGAGGCTGAGGTAAGAGGATCACCTGAGCTTGGGGAGGTCAAGGCTGAAGTGAGCCATGATCGTAACCACTACATTTCCACCTGGGCAAGAGTGAGCCCCCATCTTCAAAAAAATAAAAAAGATGGATGCTGAAAGTGTGGACTCTGGAAGTAGGCTGCCTGGGTACAAATCTAAGGTCCACACTGAGCAAGTTACTAAAAAAAATCTTTCTGTGCCTCAGTTTCCCCATCTGTAAAATGATAGAATCTCTCTGATAGTTATTGTGAGGTGTAAGTGATATAATATTTGAGAAGTACTAATAACAGCACATGGCACATAAAAATGCCATTGGTTGATTAAATGATTGATTGATTTAAAAGGGTCAGCACTGGTACCTACGAGCCTCTTCTAGGCATGCATAGTCTGTCCTCATGGGCTACTTCCTTGATTTCCTTTACTGGGATTGGAGCTTTGCTTATGGAGACCTGCTTTGCCTGTCCCTAACCCCTGGCCAGGTTCTGTCCTTGAGGTTTGGGCTAACTCCTTGTCCCCAGGATCCACAGGATCCTTGATGAGTGAACTTTAATGAAAATTAAACCAAGTACCAAAGGCTTCCTATGTGCCAGGCCTTCAGTACTTTGCCTGCATAAATCTTTTAACTCTCACAACAGGTCAATGATGTCAGTGCTGTTATTATCCCCATTGTACAGATGAAGCAAGAGTCCTAAAGTTTCAGGGCTGTTAAACAGAGATGGGATTCAACATGAAAAACCTGAAGGGCATAGCCACCTCTCTGTCTGCAGAGGAGAGAGACTTTGGGAGTTCTGAGACAGGCCTCTCTTTTATGAAGAAATTTCTAGGCTACTTAAAGGGCCCCAAACCCAGCACGGATCTGGTGCTCTGTAAATATTTATTGGAGATTTACAGAGTAAAAAGTTTTGCCCTAGATCAGTGATTCTCAACAGGGTGCGATTCTGCCCCCGAGCAGACAATTGGCAATGTCTAGAGACATTTTTGGTTTTCACAACTGGTGGGGAAATGTTACTGACATCTAGTGGGTAGAGACCAGGGATGCTGCTAAGCATCCCACAACACAGGACAGGCCCCCACGACAAACGGTAATCCAAGTGTCAGTAGTGCCAAGAATGAGAAACACAAGGCTCTGAAATCAACTGGTGTGTTCGTCTTCTCCTTATATCTCTGAGAAGACAAAAGAAACTAGATATCCCAACCCGGCACGGTGGCTCACGCCTGTAATCCCAGCACTTTGGGAGGCTGACATGGGGGGATCACGAAGTCAAGAGATCGAGACCATCCTGGCCAACATGGTGAAACCCCGTCTCTACTAAAAATATAAAAATTAGACCGGGGTGGTGGCGCATGCCCCAGGAGGCTGAGGCAGGAGAAATGCTTGAACCCAGGAGGCAGAGGTTGCAGTGAGCTGAGATCACGCCACTGCACTCCAGCCTGGATGACAGAGCCAGACTCTGTCTCAAAAAAAAAAAAAGAAAAAAAGAAAAAAGAAACTAGATACCCCAAAATGCCATAATCCCAAGAAGGGCTCTGTGCCTTGTAATTTACCTCTGTAAATAGGGCTCTCTCTGTGCCTTTCATCCCCCAATTCAGTCATCTCCTTATTTCTTATTTTGGGGGCAATCTCAGAACTGCCCGTGAAGACAAAAAAAATTGTGAATTTCAGGAGGAGGGTGGAAACCTCGTCCTTTGGGAAAATTGAGCTGCTGAACAAAAAATTCAGCAGGCAAGCCCCTCATAGCTCACAGAGGATAAAGCATAGAATATTTTAAATTTCATCCAGAGAGAACTGACTCTCTGCTCCTTCCATTCAAGAGCTTTTGTTTTGCATTTAAATGACAAGGGAGAGGTTGGGGAGAAGCCGGCAGCTTCAGCCTCTGTGAGGAGGGAAGTTGCCGCCCCTCTGAAGTGGCTGCGTTAATGTCATGTCATTACACCGTATTGCTGCACAGGTTAATATAATTGGGTGACGATGTGTGAGCAATGATCCGTGCCGTGTTACAGCTCTGAAACAAATGACATTTAACCAGCCAGTCTGTAAGGCTCCTTGTTATCTACATGGTGAGC
This sequence comes from Pan troglodytes, assembly GCF_028858775.2. Taxonomy (NCBI): domain Eukaryota; kingdom Metazoa; phylum Chordata; class Mammalia; order Primates; family Hominidae; genus Pan; species Pan troglodytes. Next base: position 47,005,181 of record NC_072419.2, read on the forward strand.
AATTGAAACGGAGAAGCAGACCTCTGGATGAGCAACTGATGAATTAGTTGTTGGGTTTCCTCGACAGCCTGGATTTATAAGAGCACAATTCTAACATAATTTATTAGATCCATAAACAGACAGATCTGATGTTTTTACTGAGATTACATCTTGTCACCCTCAGATATTGTGTCGCTGACAGCCCTGTTATAATTTAATTTTATTATTCTGATAAGGTGTTGTTTCCGGGGATTTATTTATTTTTCCCCCTAAAAAGACATTTTCATTTTTAGCTGGAAAGGAATAGAAACTTTAATGCTAGCAGATCTCCAGTAGCCACCCGGACAGCTTTTCCATACTATGACTGTGAGCTTCTAAAGAGCAGAGCTGAAGTTTTAGCATGAATTAGTGCATGGCCCTTGGCCTGGGGAATGGCAGGAAGACATAAGGGAGTATCTGTCGGGTGGCATTGGGGCCTGTTTGAGGATCTTCCTCTTGTTGAAACATCAGCCGGTGATTGATATCCTTCCATAGAGTTTCTCACCTTTGCAGGCTGCCCGCCTCCCTCCACACCTGCCTTTCAGGCCAGGCAGGGCACAGAAGAGTCTATCCTGGCTCTGGCCATCACTCACCTGAGCCTGAAGCTAACATGTAGCTTCCTGGACAACAGTCCCCCACAAAGCTATTCTAAGCCAGCTCCTCCTGACCATGTAAAAAGAGGGGTGCGTGTCCACTCTCAAAGCCCCTCTAGGCAAAGGGTCACAGGTCTGAGTGACCAACATCTACCAGTAAAGGACAGTGGCCGTGCCAAGAACTGCAAGGGAGAGGCAATGCTGGAGTTGTATGTCCAGTCCAAAGAACATAGATGGTGAGAAAACACCCCACTTAGAGGCAATCAGATTAGGGTTGATGTCCCTCCAGGTAGCTGTGACTTCAGGCATTCTACTTCTCCTTTATGAGCTATTGCCCATTTGAAACATAGCAGTGATGACACCTGCCTCATAGTCCTGGTGAGAATAAAATGAGATAATGAATATAGAGTGTTGCTTTATTAGCTAAAGTACTGTGCAAAGGAAGGATACCTTTATTAGCAGTAACATCTCTAAGCTCTAGAGATATATTTTTTTCATCTGGAAGGGATATTTTTAATGTTGTTTTTTATTTTATAATAATGATAATATTCATATAGCTTTAAATTTTACCAGGTGCTTGCATATGATATAAGATAACAAGATCATTTTCATCTCCTTATAATTTGGTGAAGGTAGGTGACTTCTTTGTCTCCATTTTACGGATAAAGAAATGAAGGCTCATGGAGGTAACCCAGAGTTAGTCCACTGGTTACAGGATTCTAACTCACAACGGAACAACTCTACATCCATTACTTTGTACTTCCAATAAAATCAGGGCTTTCTCTGCTCCAGGTTCAAATGAAGCAGAGCATGGCTCTGGGGACAATCAGAATGAAAGTTTGTCACCAGCTCCCTGTTCTCGAGAGTTCAGTCACAGCTTGCTCGTAGGAGAAATGATTTGGGTCAATTCACCAAAAGCCTGGGGTACAGGTGCTCTAGGGTTTCAGCTCCACTGGCTTTCAGGGCCGGCTTCCATCCCCAAGGCCAGAGGCAATTCTTGGAGTCATTCATAAAGCCCTCTATGTCTCATGGGGAGAAAAGAAATTAATATCAGAAGTGGCAGCATCTAAGCGGCAGCTTCATAACAGGCTTGAACCTCGACCTCTTGGCTACAACTGGGAACGGCTCAGCCAAGCACGTCATTGACTCCCAGAGTCCTGAACCCGAGATGTGCATGTGGGCTTGTAGGTCACCCAGTCCAGCCCCCTTATTTTATAGATGAGGAGGTTGTATTCCAGAGAGGGGAGAGGGCTCACCCAAGGTGACACAGTGGGTAGGGGGCAAAATCAGGGTTGGAACCAGGTCTCGTGGTTCAGGGCTCTTTCCAGCATTGGGTTCCGCATCAGGCATACTCTATCATCGGAAGCTTTTATGAGACCCAGTAAAACAGAGGCTCCATCAAAACACCAAATACGCAATGTGCAACCCTGCACAGATCTGTTAAGCCATCACTGCAACAGCAGGAGCTCTACCCGGGAGAGAGGCCCACACCCCATCACCATTCACCCCCCTTGGCCTTGAACCTCTTGCCTCAATCCACTGTGAATTTCAGCCCTCGCTTCCTTTCCCAGCTGCAGCCTGATCTTACTCTTAAGGCTTAATGCTAAGATGTGCTGATTTTCTGGATCTCTTTCTCTGTTCTCATTAAAGTTTTCCTTCCAGAAAATTCTGCCTCAGGCCACCCTGGTAATTGTGCTCCAGCCTCATCCGATCCTCAAGACCCTTTCCTAGGATTGGTATGGGAAGAAAACCAAAGCTTTCAAAATACAATGTCAGCTGAAATATTGCATCTTCAGGGAAGGCTTCCCTGACCCCAACCACCTCCACTCAAGACTGGATCCGTTTCTCACATCCTTTGCAAGCAGCTCTTAAGTGTTTGTAAGGAGACTTGGGTGTGATTTCTAGATCAGCACGTGTCTCCCCCACTAGAGGGAGCTCTGAGAGGCCAGGGTGCAGCTGCTTTTGTTTACTACTGTGTGGCCAGTGCTTGTAGGGTGCCTGCCAGGAGATAGGTGCTCCATAAATATCTACTCAAGGAGGGGGACGCAGATGAAGCTCGTCTTCACCCACCTCCAAAAGGGTGAGCTTTTCCTGGAAAATGGGGAATTCTGGGGGCCCTTGCAGGGTCCAAAGAGGATGCACCTTTAACTAAAGGGATGAGTTCATCTTTAAAGGGAGAGTTTGGGCTGAGACACTGAACAAAGTGATAGCACCCTCTCCCCACTTCTCCCGTAGCCCTAAGGATGTTTTATGTTGCCCATAGCTGAAAAAGTGCCCCTTGTGGTGGTGGGTGGCGGGCGGGCGGGGGGGGGCGTTAGGTTTACTCAGGATGGAGGTGGCTACAGTAAGACGTCCCCTCCTCTGTGCTTCCCAAAGTTGCTTCGGCTTCCAGGGTCACCTGCCTAAAACCTGGCAGCCCATGAAGGCAGAGGAGGTACAAGGCAGGAGAGGTAGGGCAGCCCAGTTCCTGTGGGTCGGCCAGGAACAAGCCCAGCCACCATAAGGAACAGGAAGAGAGGCCCTTGGATGCCCCCAAGAGGCTCCTCTGGAGCCTGTCTTTGGGTCTAGAGAGAGCAGCCATGAGCCTTGGGACCCAGCACAGGGGCTGTATCTAGGTGCCAGGGGTAGCAGATCAGCAGAAACTTCCAGGAGTAACCAAAGTTGCATCTGCAGTCACTGCTCTTCAGAAACAGCTGACCAGAGTCCCTAAGGACACAGTTCTCACATTCTGGGCAACAGGGGAAGGGATGGCCCATGCCTCCAGGACCTAGCAATATCCACAATAAGGGCTCCTGGGCAAATTTTGCTGGTGACACAGGCACAATGTCTTTGAGGATGATGCTACAAGGCCTGCCCTCTAGGACGGCACAGTGCAAAAGAAATAGAATGCAACCTCTGTATGTCATTTTAAATTTTCTGGTGGCCACATTTTCTTAAAGTAAAAACAGGTGAAATTAATGTTAATAATAAATTTTATTTAACCCAGTATATTCAAAATATTACTTCAACATGTAATCAATATAAAAATATTATTGAGATACTTTATTTCTTTTTTTCAAAATGCAGTGAGTATTTTAAATATACTGACAATGTAAGTCAGTTCTGAATAGCTTGGGAATAGTGGCTACTTAATTGGACAGCATGGCTCTGGAAGGTCAAGTCAGCCTTCACCTTGACAGTCTCATCTGGTAAGTGGGCATATCTCAAAGTTGTCAGGTGTCCGAAGGCTCCAAATGTGACTTGCAGAGCTACAAGGACAGGTGCAGAAGCAAGGGATTTCATAAGCCAGAGAGTGCTCACTGGACCCCACAATTCCCTCTCAACAAAACCAGGCTTATGCTGCATTCTAGTGAAACTTTCTCTGGTTGGGGAGACCCTGTGGCACTGGTTTCATGGCTGCCCTGCAGAAATGCTCTGTTCTGAGCCTGGGAAATGGAGCTGTTTGAAATGGATCCAGGTTTTCAGCTGCCTGGTCCCTGCACCCCATCTGCCAAGCACCAGGAGCGAGGCAGATGCTAGAAACACATCTGTCAACCTGCCCTGATGGTTTCTGGCACTTCCCCCAGCCTTTCTGAGACTGTGTCCCCACCCTGGAAGAAGCCAGCACTCTCTGGGTTTTCAGTTACTGGTACCCACTGGAGAGCAAACTGGGGCATCCCTGGATGTGGCTTCCCCAGAAAGTGGTCCCCCATTCTCAGGAACTGATAGCTCTGTCTGCTTTGCTGCCTCCCACCCCTCTAACACAGCCCCTCTCTGAGACAGGAAGTAGAGTGTAAACCCAGCAGTCCCCACAGACACAGTGAGCAGCTCTGGGAAGGTCTGCATGGGCTGCAGTGAAGCAAATCCCAGCATGGAGCAGGCCAGTGCCTGCGTGGCAAGCGACCAAACCTGCTTCTACTCCCGCTCTGCCTCTCTCCCCGATAATATGAGTTGTTTTGAGGATGAGACGAGAATATGTAAACAAAGTTCCTGACAATCAGTACTCAACAACTTCTGGGTAGAACAAGACCGAGAGCTAACAGGGAAAAGAGAGGATGCCTTAACCATGGTGATGGCAGAGCTAGACTCCAGGTCAGTGTCTGTTGTCCCTCATCTGGGCCATTACAGGTCACCACCACCGGGGGTTCCTGAATGATTTCAACATTATGTAGTTTAAGAGGGAAAAGTCAGTCCATCTGGTTGTGTATGTATGGGCATGTTTTATATGCCTGAAAGTCATGAGTTAGAAAAGTTTAGAGTGTCTGACTCTCCTCTGTCATGCCAGCTCCCAGGTCATAGCCTGGATCAATGTAGGTGCTCAGTAGACACGGTTAATCAGACAAGAGAAGAAAGGAGTGAGAAAAGCGGGGAGGGAAGGGAGAAGTCAAGAAAATGTGATGAGGGGTATAAGGGGTAAGCAACAAAGAGACAGACCAGAAGGAAGAGGTGGAAGAGGTGATCCAGGGTCGGAGCTTCCCGCTGCCCCAGCCCTGCCTCTGCAAATCGAGCTCAGCCCACCTCTCCCAAAAGCATCTCCGTGGCTGGGCGCAGAGGGCTGGGCACCCTGGCTTGAGCTGGAAAGCCTTTTGCCAACTCCATTTTTCCTCTTAAACCATCAAGGAGTCTAAATGTCAGCTAAATGAGTACCCCATATGTGGAAATATTCATTCTCACATTGATGTTTTCCTTATAAAAGCACGTTGTTTTATGTGTGGGTGGAGGAACTCATTGTAAACTGTTAAATATGATGTAAATGCTAATTTCTCTGCAATGCCCTGTAAAGGAACTCCCTGGGAAGTGCGTCTAGTGGAAGACCATAAAAGAAAATGGTAAAAATAAATTAGGGAGAAACGCGGGTGGTAGCATACGGTGTCTGTTTTGCCAACACGCAGCCGTGTGTCCCCCCTCCAAGCTCTGGCCCTAACAGGAGAGGATTTGCATAACTGCAGTGACAGATGCCACCACTTCCCCACAGCCACCAGGCCTTGACAACTTTTGGGAAACATTCTGCCAGGGTTTGCTTCCAATGAAAACAATTTAAAAAATCACCAAGCATTTCTCTCTTTTGCAATTTTTAATAAAATTATGGTTTCTAGAGGTTTGGATTTCAATCCTGAAAAGAAGAGGCACAACTGATACGATGCAAATCTGCCTTTAAAACCAACCTAGGTTTCAGGTTGCTCACCCAGGCTTGCAGTAATAACCTTTTCTAAAAACCTCCGATGCACTTTGGCCACATTCAAAAGAGAGAACATGGCAGGTGTCTGGCGAACACAGGCCTCTTTCTCCATCAGTAGCCTGGTCAGTCTTGGCACTCTGTTAACCAAACCCAGCTCTGGATTTTAACCACAACCCAAATTTTGTCCCACACAAAAGAATTAGAATTCAGGGTCACACAGCTATTTGTGGAATGAATATTAGTATATTCTTTGCAAATGCATGATGTATGAACTGCATATATTTCTTTGATAAATTGTTTTTAAATATTTCCTCCTTTTTATTAATCGAAGAGCAACCTCGTGTATCACTGCCATTTTTTCCTGTTTTTCACATAAATTATTTTCTTGCAATGTTCGTTTGTATTATTATTGCCGATATTAAGGCAAAGACTTTTTTTGCCTTGTAAACAAGATTTTGCTTACAGCTAAATGAAAGAAGTGAAGTTAATCACATTGAAATAATAGGTTTAAAAAGGTAATTCAGTGGTGTGGGAATGAAGTTTAATCTTCAGCAATAGAAGCCGTGCTAAGAGAAATGGCAGAAAAGCTTGTTCTGTAATTAAATGGTATTTATCACAGGCAGGTCAGCTTTGCTGGGTGAGAGGCTCCAGGACTTCACAGAGAAGAGGAAGGCAACTAGGGCAGAAAAAAAGGGCCCAGAGTAGAGCCCGCAGATTCCAAGAGCAGTCTGGGAGGAAGAGCTGGGTGCAGTGACACCTCCTGGGGTCCAGCTGTCTAACCTTGCACATGTGTATCTCAGCCCACAGAAATGAGTCTGGCAAAAATGCCAAGTGCATCCTCCACATCCTTCCAGAAGGGACCCGATGTACAGCTTCCCTAGTCAGCATTAAACCGCACGAGCTTAGAATTTACACAGACCTGGGACCAAATCATACAGCTGGTAGCCCCACTTTCTTCATCCGTAAAATGGAGACAGTAATGCACCAATCTCCTGGAGTTGTTAGGACAACTTGCAACACAAGACGTAATGTGCCATGTACCATGCCTGGCACTGTAGCAATAATCAATGCTAATTATAGCCCACTAATTAGGATTCGGACCTCAGGCAAAGCTAGTGCAGGTTGAGAATCTCTAGCCCAAAGAGGAAAAAAACTGAGCTTCTCAAACAGATGTTTCTCAGGCAGCCTTCTGCAAATGTGGCCAAACTTGTCAGCAAAGCATCAAACCTGGTATAAACTGAGGGCATCAGCCTGCAGCTGAGAAGGCTGTGGGCTGATTTCAAGGTGGTTCTCAAACAGCCCTCTGCAAACATGTTCAACCCTAATAACAGAGCAAGTCAGTGAGTTGAGCCCCATCCCAGATTTCTCTTTCCAGAACTCTGATTTCCTCTGGGAGCTGGAGGATATGAACCCCAGATGGCTTGGCTGGGCTCAGACCATGCTGTTCATCCATGCCTTCCATCTGAGTTCAAGCCCTGAATCTGCCACTTGCAAGGGTGTGGTTTTAGATAAGCGAGCATAGAAAGTGACAGTACTGGGTGGAGAGGAGGATGGAGTTAGATAATTCAGGGAGAGTCTTTCATGCTGCCAAGGCCAAGCCCTTTCCTCCCACGCTACAGCTCTTTGCTAGCTGCTGGCTCTTTCTTACACCCGAGCTCACTGATGAGATCTTCACGCCACTGTGCTTCAGGAAGACCAAAAGACCCAATGCAGGGATGTCTCACTTTGGGGAGGACCCTCTTGTTTTTAACTCTGGCCTGCCTGTCTATCAGGGCATTTGCTGGCAGGAAATTCAAGCATCCCTGATCCCCCTTCAATGAACCCCATTTCAGTAGGGCCTGTTTGGCATTCATAGGTCTCTGGGGCTCATATGCTGTTGACAGACGCCTTAAAATCAACCTAATCTTCAATTGGCCCATGTGCAAAAACATACCAGGGCATTCTTCAACATCAGGGCAGCTGAGCCTGGCACCACTCCAGCTTTCATCTCTAAGAAGCTCGAATTCGGGTCCTTTATTAGCTCTCCCATCTTTATTAGTGTTCTGGAGCAGAGTGTCTGCAGCTAAAGTTATTGAATTTTCACTAAAACCTCAATACATGCACGACCCTTTTGTACTTTCATGTTCAAAAAGGTACAGACTTCCAACCGCCATCTCCTGCCTCCATCCGTATCTTTCCTCATTACAGGCTGCGGTCCAAAACCAATACGAATTAAATAAATAGCCCACTGAGAGCAGCACTTTGGAGAATTGTCTCCTTGCTGTACAGATGTGGGCTATCTCCAAACAGCACCAACATCTTGTATTTTATCTTATATTTGAAAAAAAAAGAAATTAAAATCCAAATAGTATCCAGGGAGGAAACGTTTGCGTGGGTGAATGTTTCATTTCATTCTTCTCCCAGCGTGCCCTCCTCTTTCATCCCATAATGGCTCTTCTCGGCTAATCTGTCTTGAAAACCTGCAGGTAGAGATGTTTATTGATACAAGGCTGACATGCAACTCAGTTTACAGAGACTATTGAAAGTGCATAAATAGTAGATTTCACTTGATGTCTGCTTATTAATGCAATTCCACTCTGAACATTTCTACAGAAAGAGGTTTTGCCAGATGGGAGATAAGTCTTATGTTATGGATATTCATGTAAGAAAACATTTGGTTTCCATTCTAAATGTCTGATACAGGCTGTCCCCATGATCGCATTTTTCAGGGCAAGTCACCAAATTCAACATCAATTACTTTGTCTTTTAGCAGTTTAAGGGAAAAAAGTTTGGGTTTTTTGTTGTTGTTAAAAAAAATCACTAAAATCTCATACAAACATTTCAGCCCACCATTTCATATGAACACAACCAATTACTTGTGTAATTTTACAAGAGCAGCTTTAACCATGGTTCACACAGAATCATCTTGTGCCCTGAAACCACAAATTTGACTTCCCAGCAGCTAGTAACTTTAAATCCTTAACATAATACCCACAGACATTTGTTCCCTTAGATCCACCCAGGATCCGATGTTGCTGGACAGATAAGCAGAGTGGAGGAACTCACTTTAGGCAGATTGTGGAGAAATATGGCAGGGGAGTCCATGCACTCTGCAAGGCCTTTATGGTCCATCTATGGAACTGGGATAGGAAATCAATGGCTAAGTCCGGACTGGGGCACTGAATTCTTCCACGTAATCATTTTTTCCTTCCTCCAGTCCCTGGCCCCTCCTCTGTTGAAGTCTTAACATCGCCTTGCTCATTTAGAGCATAATTGAGACTCCACTTTTATTTCATCATCCTTCCCCTTTCATTGATCATTGCTAATTTTCTGGCTCAGTGCCATCCGGGGAATGGGTTTCCTAACCCCAGCAGAGGTGCAATTGGAGTCATGGAAATAAAAACGGGTTTGTGCTTTGTCTCATGAACCAAGTCAGCTGATGTGAGGAGCTGACCAGGGTACTCAGGGATACCTTCTACCCGCCACCCTTCTACCTCTGTGCCAGCCCACCCAGACTTAAGAAAATATCTCCCCAGCACCCTGGAGCCTGCCTGGCATCTCAGAGCATGTGACCTCAGCATCTTCTGCCATGTAGATAAAAACACCAGCACAATAAGGGAATGATTCCTCCCCCACAGGTGCAAAAAAGAGTGGGTGGCCAAGTGCAGCTGTACCTCCAAGTAGCCAGATGTGAAAACAGTACATCTGTCTGCAGTTTCTCTGTTCAAACTGAATCACTGATTCTTCACTCATGCCTGAGAACATGTGCCAAGGAGAGATTTAGAACCACAGAGTCCCCACCTCCCCTCCTCCAGGCATATCAGGATGGGGGCAGGGAAAATTTATAAGGTGTGTATGTCAGAGCTTTGAATTTAGGCAAGTGTAAATCCAGAAAGAAGAAGGTAGCCCACCAGAAAGGAGCAGAGGGGAACAGTACCCAACACACTATCCCAACACAATGTCATACCATCCCTGGAGGGGAAAAGAATCAGAACTGTGAGAAATGTGATAGAACTGTCAAAATTATATAAAATCAGCTTCATGGATTGTGAACCACAAGTCACACTTCTATTTGTTCTATAACAAGGTAAAGATTGCAACATTTCCATCAAGATATGAAACAGAGGCAATAATAGCACAGAAAAAGACCTATCAATGCGATATTCAAGTTATCTGTACACTCTTACCCATTTCTTTCATCTGATACCTAGGAAGCCTGCTACCAAAGTTTGAAAATCGAAATCTTGCAAAGTATTTGAAGATTTGGAGCTGTAGTATTGCTGGAGTCAGTTCATATCAGCTCCCAAGAGCCAACTGTTACGTTTTCAGGAAATTTGCAAGCTGGTTAACATCATGTTGGTAACTCACAAAGTCGGCCATTATTAGAGTATTTACACCAAAGAAATAGGCACATGCTATGAGGACTTTTCTTTTTTCAGAGAGCTGGTTGTTAACCATTTACTAACATCATTGGTTAGAGGGCTGTCCTGAGATTGGTCAGCATGATAATTAGATTTAGATTTAGCTCCATCAAATTCTCTTTCAATGCTCTCAAACTGCTTAAGCCCATGGTTTTCTAACTGCCAACAGCAAGTACCTTGCACTCCCAGAAGTGCCTAAGGATAAATGGGGAAAGAGGACAAGGTGAAGAATGAGTCTTATACACACCCCTGACTTAATAGACCATCTTGGCTTTGAGCTGTTAGAGTAGGTCTCACTGCAAGTTCCCTTTTGTCAAAGGGCTCTGCTGCTCTAAAAGCTTAGTTTAACTGAGATTGCTTCTGTCTGTTTAACTGAGATGTCTGTCTGTTTGAGTCTTCAGAGAGGGGAGATTTATGCAAGGCCACACAGTGAGGGCAAGGCTGTGGGAGAAGGACTCAGCATCCTGGACCCAGCTTCCCCTGGACTCGTTACATGACCTTAGACAAGCCCACTTTTCCTTTTCTCTGGTGTATAGGTGGACTTGGTGACCTCTCTGGGCACTGTTGGCTGTGAAATTCTGACATTCAACTCTGAGTTCTTGGTCTAAATAGACTCTTGAGGGAGTGTGGATAATTTAAGAAACTGAAAGACAAGAGAGACAGACAAATGCCATCTGATTTTTCAGGAGAAAACATGGAGCGATCATCTTGACCCAGACTCCTGAAGTCCCCAGATCTGCTTACTTTCTAGATGATTCACAAGCCCTTGGGAGAGGAACATCAGGAATCTACTTGGATTCTGTAGGAACAACCCAGCCAGGCCATGAGTTGGGGCATCTGAGTCATACAGACCTAGATCCAAGTCCCAGTTCCTCCACCTACATGCTAAGTGGCAATGGGGAATTTACTTAACCTTTCTGATCTTTTGATTCCTCCTCTGTAAAATGGATCATAATAACACCCACTATCTAAGACTTTTGCTAAGAATTAAATGAGATAAGCCACGGAAAGTACTTGGCATCACATTAGTCCAGACTAAACACTCAATAAAGAGCAGCTACTAACATCATTATTTCCTCAGGTGATGGGGCTAAATTGAGAGGCCAGGGAAATGAAACAGACTTGGGATTTGCACTCTCGGCTTTGACCTGCGTTGAATCCATGTATGGGACTGAGCTGGGCCTGGGCTTCTAAGACTGATTGCTGAGTGGACTGTGCTCAGAGGGAAATTTTTGGGGTAGATTAGCCATGAGGCGATTTTGCACAAGTCAGTTTGGGTTGGAATCAGTTAAGTTTCTTTTTATTTGGAGTGAAAAGAGCAAAAACATACACTCGAGAAGCCACGATGAACTATTCATATCCTGGGCCTGGGCCAGGAACTCATGCCCAGGTCCTCTAGGGAGAGGCCTCAGGAAGAGACTAGTGAGGCTGAGCTCTCAACAGACTTGCTGAGACCCAGTGCATCAGCAGCCCTTGTGACAAAGTGTGACCCCAAGAGAGGAAGCCTGGACTTCTCACTTCTGCACCAGACCCAAAGCAGCTTTAATCAATGGGAATGCCAAGAATGGTACCAAAGTCTGGGATACTGCACACCACACAGTGGGCATTTGCTTTCTTGCAGGGAGCACCAGCAGAGGTGGAAGTAGTGAGGTTCCCTACCGTGATCTTTGGGCCGCAGGGGTCAGCAAGAAAAGAGGAGCAGGAGAGACAGAATTTAGCAAGTGCTGCCGTGTGGGGAATGAGATTTATTCCTAAACGTATAAGGGGCTCCACAACAAAATTGGGAGAACTTTTCATAGGTCCATAAATGGGGCTAGAACCAGTAAAACTTGGATGATTTTTGTTAATGTGACCCTGAGTTTAACCCCAACCTGGGGTTCCACATTTTGGATCCAGAATGAAGCATGCATCCATTCAGCAGAAATGCTTTCAAGATATCCTTGTAGACAGGTGGGAAAATGTAAGCTTCGAGGTGTGTCCATGACTCGCTGAATGTACCTAAAAGGAGAGTCTTACCTTGGTGCAAAATTAGAATCACCTGGAGAACTTTATTTTTTAACTAGAGACAGGGTCTCCCTCTGTCACCCAGGCTGAAGTGCATTGGCACGATCCTGGCTTACTGCAGCTTCTAACTCCTGCCATCCCTCCAAGAAGTGCAAGGTCTTAACCAGATCCTCTGACTCTTAGGCTGGGCCTCCTGACTCCACAGCCCCATGGCTGTCTTTCCTGAGTTATAGGATGCTCTAGACTGGGTATCTTGGGTAGAAAATGAACCACAGGACTTTGAATATTGCTTCCATCTCTGAATGCCTATGCTGCCTCAGAGGCTGAGGCTGCCCCAGTGACCCACCTGCCCCCAGGCCTGGCTCCCACCAAGGCATGCCCACTTCCTGAGGCCTTCTCTCAGGAAGGAAATCCCAGTCATCATAAAAGGAAAATAAGGAAATAAAATCTTAATAGGATTTCATAGGTGATATAAAATCTCTACAACTCTGGGTGACAGACACTAAAAAAGATCATTTAGAGAGAAAAAGCTTTCTAAGACTTCCTGTGGAATTGGTTGTCTGAATAAGCTTGCATGGTGGTCATATATAATGTCAGTGGAGGGAGGGCCAGAAGGGTCTGGGCTGACTGGGGCCTGAGATACAGGGAGACTAGTTTGACCCACTGAAGAGGCGCTCAGAGTCATGAGGCAACACCAAGACATACAGTCCTGTCTGCCTTATGACCTTCGCCACATCCTTCAGGCCTTGACTCGGCCACTGCCTCTTCTGGAACCTTCCCTGACCCCCCAGTAGATTATGACCCTCCACTTCTTCCCCAGTATTCCTGGGACATGGTTCTATTATACAGCAGTGTTTTTCAGAATGTGTCCACAGAACATCAGCATTGGTATTGACTGTGTGCATCTTGTTAGAAACAGGCTCCTGAAACCCACACCTAGACCTGCCATTTCAGAATCTCTAGGGGTGGAGCCCAGGCATCTGTATCTCCAACAAGCTTCATGGGTATAGGTGACATTTTGTTGAGATCTTGGGGCAAGAAGGAGCTCATCCTGTGAAGATCTGGGAGCAGACAGAGAATGGCAAGTGCAAGGGTCCTGAAGTGAAAAAGCATTTGGAAAGTCTGAGGGACAGCCAAGAAGATAGTGTGGCTCAAGAGACATGTGTGAGGGGCAAAAGTGGGAGGAGTTGAGGTTGTTGATATATCAGGAGCCAGATTCTGGGGGGAAGAGTTTAGACCTTATTCTAAGTTTAATAGAAAGCCACAAAAGGTGTCTGTTGAAGACTGCATTATTGGTTGCAATTCTTTTTTTTAGAAATGGGGTATCACTGGAGTGCAGTGATGCGATCATAGCTCACTGTGACCTCAAACTCCTAGGTACAAGTGATCCTCCCACCTTAACCTTCCTCCCCTTGTAGGTAGGACTACAGATGTGCACCACCACACCTGGCTAATTGGTTTTTTTGTTGTTGGTTTTTGTTTGTTTGTTTGTTTTTTAGAAACAAAAATCTTGCTATGTTGCCCAGGCTGGTCTCAAACTCCTGGCCACAAGTTATTCTCCCTCCTTGGCCTCCCAAAGTGCTGGGATTACAGAGATGAGCCACCATGCCCAGCCTGGTCCCAATTCTTTATCCCACTATTATAAATTATCTCTCCACACATTTGCTATGGCCTCATGGTGATGAAGTGTACTTCCTTTCTCTATGACTTTGATCTTGGCCGCATGACTTGCTTTGAGGAATGGGATGGTGGTGGATGTGTTGGGAGCTGAGGCTCGGAATGTTCTTGCACAAATGGGCTTTCCCTCTAATGTTCCTTTTTTTTCACCAGGAGTAGAGAATGCCTTAGGTAGCCATTGATCCAACAAGGATGGGAAACATATAGTGTTAAGCTGGACCCAACCTGCAGGCCAGAGCCAAACCCTACCTAGATCAGCTGATCCTCAGCCAACCCTCAGACACATGAACAGGAAATAAATGCTTGCTGCTATACATCACTGAGTTTTGGGGTGACTGGTTATATGCAATTACTGTGAAAACAACTGTGTGATAAAAGCTTTCAACAAAGGAGTGATTTGATAGCCTTTTTGTAAAGACCACTCTGGCAGTAGTGAGGAGACTGGATTGTGAAAGACACATGGAAATGAGAAAATGAGCTTGAAGCCCATTGCAGTTGTCTGGGTTGGATCCCACAGTGGGTTCGACTGTGGAGGTAGTGGTGGAGATGAAGAGAAGCGAATGGATTCTAGATGTATGTGGGAGATAAGAGCTGACAGGATTTGCTGATAGGCTGAGTTTGGGGATGTGACCACAACATTATGCAATTTCAGAAGGAAGCACACACAGGAAGTGGTGCAATTTGGCACCACTGGATACAGTGAGGAGGGAAATGGAGATGGATGAATGTCTTCTAGATTTTTGGCTTCTGCGACTGGGAGGATGGTGGGGTCATTTACCAAGAGAGGAAGACCTGGGAGGAAGAAAATTGATGAGTGTGGGTGGTGGGAGGCGGGGACCAGGAGGACCAATATCTCTGTTTTGGCCATGCTAAGTTTGAAGTGTCCATTGAATCTAAATGGAGATGTCAAGTAGGCAGTTCGATATATGCGTCCAGAGCTCAGTGGAGCAATCAGGGCTGGAGTTATAAATGAATGAACCAACATTTGACAGTGGTGTAGCATGCCTTTGCTCAGGCTGTTCCCTTTGCCACATCTTCCCTGGCCACTTAGCTCCTATTTCTGCTTTAAGACCCAGTTCAAACATCACCTCCATGCAGAGTTTGTGGTTCTCACCTCTGTGTTCCCAGAGTTCACTGTAAATATCTCACATGTTCCAAATAGCCTGCCTCCCCCACTAGACCACAAACTCTGAGAATCTTTGTATTCCCAGCACCTAACTGAATGCTTGGCACATGGAAGATGCTCAATAACATCAACTTCCTTCCTTCAAGGCATTGGGCTGGGTACTTATAAAAGCAATGCTCCATTTAAACTTCTCCACAGTGCAGAGGGTATGTTGTCATTCCATTTCAAAGTTAATCACACTGAGGCCCTGAGGGATTAAGGTCCTGCCCAAAGTTTCTGCAAGTGGAAGTATCTGGATCTGTCTGATTTCACTGCCTGGGCTCTTTCCACATTGCCTCTGCCCCACTCCTGCCTCCCATCCCCTCCCTCCTCCCGCTCCCTTGCAGCCCTCCTCCTCCCTGGCAGGGCTCCCATGCTGCCTGCGCCTCCACACAGGATGTGCTTCCTGAAGTTCCTGGTCCAGATGGCCCACGGAAGCTGCTCCTCATAAATCACCAGGCCTCGCAGAGCTGTGCTCAGCCACTTTCTCCTCTCAATCTCCCCAGGTCCCAGTGTGTGGGCCCCATCTGCCCAGTCAGCAGAACTGGCTTCTCTAGACTGGGGAGCAGGTCTATGGTCCCCCTCCCCAGCAGGGCCAGGAGCCATGGAGCAGATTCCTGGGAGCTGATGAGGGGACTCACAGAACATCTTTGTTAGGGACTTGGAGGTGACTAAATGAGATGCAGAATGCTTGAAACTTTGCCCCCAGTGGAGGTGCAGGTGCAAAGGGTTATGAAATCCACCTGCCAGCCAGGCCCTATCACCACTGGGTATTTGGACCCCTTTGCTCCCTAAGACACCATGCCACAGGGCAATTGCATGCTTGGCACCACCAAGTCCCCAAATACATTTCCCAATACAGATCAGCAGCTTCAGTGACAACCCACTTGAGGCCCAGCACACGTTGGACAAGTCACTTCCCTTCCCTGAACTTTCTTTTTTTTTATTTGTAAATTGCAGATAATAGTATCTGCCTCTCAGCTATGCTAAGAAGTCAACAGACAGTGTTTCAAAAAGGCACATGGTGAGTCCCCAGAACATGGTAGAAATATAAATGCAAGGCACCCTTGAGTATTGCCCTACTCAAAAATGGGCCAGAAGTGGGGACAACAGGGACCTGAGTCCCTTTTTTTTTTATTCTATTACCACCATCTCCTTAATGTTTCCAAAGCACAGACTGATCTGATGTGTCCCTCCTCTGCCTAAAAATCATTCAGTGGTCCTGATGTCACCTTAGGCAGTAATTCTCCATATCTTCTTTTCTGTAACTTTAAAAACTACAGTTTGGGACCATATACTTGGAGGCTGTGGCAAAGTTGGCTAGCTGCCCACCAAAAATGCATGCTCCTGTTCCATGGTACGAGGTTGTCAGATCATGGTTGCCCAATCAGAATGACACTTTCTAGCCCCTCTTGCACTAGACGGAACCACATGACTACTTCTTATCACTGAAACATGAGTGAAAGGTATATGCCTCTCCCTTCCAAGCAGAGATGCCTTTGCCCCACCTTCTCTTTCCTTGTCTGCTAGCTGGAAGAAAGGATTCTAAGTTGCAAGAACTTGGTGGAGCCATAAAACGAAAGGTGCCTCAATCCATGAATGGCTCTGTGGAACAGAGAGCCAGCACTGTCAATCAGTACTCACTTTCTGGACTTGAAGGAAAATTGTTTGAGGCCAATAATATTTTACACTTTATCTGTGATAGCAGCTAGCATTACCCTAACTCAAAGGAGTTAAAAGATTCAAAATAGCATAAAACAAATCAATAATAATGATGGTGCAATCATGACTATAGTATAACAGTACCTCACAGAATCTATAAAGGCACATACCTGTGCTGACTATTTAACAGAGACCTATGGGTACCACATATCAATTTGAGTAGACTTAGTGCCCTGGTCTTGCTCCCTTTATGCTCATAAAATGCCACCCTTGACTGTTCTACTAAACATGCCTCTTTGCATCTTGTCACAGAACCCACCCACCCACTGGTAGCATCAGCCTGATTTCCATCTGGGCAGTCACGCTACCCCTATTCTTAGTCTCTAGGTTCCAATAGGTCTGGCACATTGTCTAAGCCTGGCCAATCAAAGTTCTACTCACGGTAGCAGTGGCCGGCCTAGGAGTGGGCACATACCCTACAGCCAGTTGAATCATCAATTATGGTAAATAGCAAGACTTTGTCCAGGTATACTGGGGGAAACACAATTACTCTTTTCTGCTATATTCAACCCTAGAAAAAATAATAACAACCATGTTGCAAACACAAGGGGAGAGCCTAAGGGAGAATGGTGCCAAAATGGCAGGAGACAAGACCTAAAGAGAGAGAGAGAGAAATCAATCCCCAATTACATCAAACCATGGTCTTTTCACTTCCAGAAATCAATACATTCTCTTTTTTCCTAACTCCAACTTGAAATGGATTTTCTGACCCTTACAATCAAAACAATCCTAAGTAGAACTCAGGTGTGCCAGCATTTGACAGCCCAACCCTGAAGGATTGGAAATTCCCCAACAGGAGAGCCTCTGGCCTACATGGTACAATTTAGGCTGAGTCCTGCACCCACAACTCCCTTACCAGCCCCTGCATCCTCTCCCCTCCCTCCATTTGCCTGTCCCCCATATCCTCTTCCCAATCTCCACACAAATGATGTTGAATTCCCAGAAAGTAGAGATCCTTCTCCTACCCCCTGTCTCTGCTATTTGTTTCCTTACCCACCACCTTTGCTCAACTACCCATAACCACTTCTCAGCCTCCCTCAAACCTTACCTCCTCTGTGAAATCATCTCTGAACAGCAATTTGTTTTCAATTAATCAAATTCTTTTTCTCTCTTTTTTGTTCAAATCTATGTTGGTTCTCTACCAAAACAGATCTGATCTTTTAAAAAAAATGCCCAAAGAGACATTGGCCAAGTTTCAGCATGAGGTATCACTGAAACCACTTCAGGAAGGATAACACCACCACAGACTTCCTGGGAAGAGGAGATGTAAACCCACCTCAGAAGATGACAGCAGTGAAGAAAATGAGCATCACAAACTGGTTCCCAAGGCCTGGGCCTGAGAAACACTCAGGAGAGCCAATTGCTGAAAAAATAATAATAATAATACCCAGAGAGAAGAAGCCTTTTCTTCAGGAGGAAACTGACTCACACTCTCTGCCCTCAGATCTTCCTGTTCTCACCCTTACACCTCCACTCCAACTACAGTGCCTCCTTGCTGTTCCTCAAGCAACCAGGCATGTTCTCACCTCAACACCTGTATTGGTTATTTATTGCTATGTAACATACAACCCGAAAGAGCAGCTGCTTAAAACAAGAAACTCTTTTTTTAAAAAAAAGTCTCAGAGTTCCTGTGGGTCAGGAACCTGGGAGTGGCATAGCTAGGTTATTCTGGTCCCAGGTTTCTCCTAAGATTACGCCCAAAATGTCAATGCAGTTATACCCATTAGAAGGCTGGGGGCTCTGCTTCCAAGGTGGCCCACTCACAAGCCTCAGAAGTTATTGCTGGCTGTTGTCAGGAGGCTTCAGTTCCTTCCCATGTGGACTTCTCCATAGGACTGACTGCTTGAGTGCCCTCACAAGGCAGCAGCTGGCTTTCCACAGGATGGGTGATCCAAGAGAGAGAAAGGCTGAAGCTGTCATCTCTTTTATGACCCAGCCATGGAACCCATATTTCCACAATATCCTATTGGGTACACATGTTAGCCCTATTCAGTCAGGAGGGGACTACACAAGAACATGAATACTGGAGTCATTGGAAGCCCTCTTTGAGGCTTAGGACCAGTGAGACTTTACACTTATCACTTCCGCTACCATCCTTTCCCCAGATATCCCCATGGCTTCTTCTTTTTCCTCTTTCGAATCTTTGCTCAAATGTCACTTTTTCAAAAAGACCAGCCTTTTAAAAACTACAGCTCCTCCTCTTGCCCCAGAGCATTCCCAAATTTCCTTTCCCAATTTATTTTATTCATTGCATTTATTATCAAATACACACACACACACACACACACACATAATTTTGTTGTGTTTTTGAGTTTTAGATTTACAGAAAAGCAACAAAGATAGTACAGAGACTTCCCGTATATGTTTCACCTGGTTTCTCCTAATGTTTGTTCTGGTTGCGTTTTTTTGTTATTGTTGTTTTGTTGTTTTTTTCTGTCTTCCTCCATTAGAATATAAGCGCAATGAAAGCAGTGACTTTTGCCTATTTTATTGGCTGATGTATCCTCAGTGCCCAAAACATTGCCTCACTCACAGTAAACATTCAATAAATATTTGTTGGATGAATGAAAGACTATATTACCAGCTCAAAGAAAAGCTGACACTTGCCTTTTGACCTTGAAGTTCTTAACAGAAACACACAGGATATTTAACATAGGATGACCCAGGGGATTTAGGTAGAGTATTTAAAACTCAGCGGGGAAAGGTTTGGGTGAGAAAGTGTACACCTAACTTGTCGTAAAACAATAAACTTCATTTATTAATTTTCATTTTTCTCTCTTTGCTCTTTTCAGTATGATTTGCTTTATTGTTGATAAAGTGAGTTGGCTTTATATTGTGTCAATAAACCCATCTTCATTTATCAATAACACGAATGCAGTATTTCCCTAGAAGAGGCTTAACTGGACTAAGCAGGGATGAGCAAGGAGAGAAGATGACTTCTGAAAAAAGAAGCACAGACTCTGAGATTTCCCCAATCTAGTAGAGTTTTCCTCAGTTCCCTGCTGAGCCTTCCCTTGTAGGGCTTCCCATCTGGAAGGCTCCTCCTCTCTCTCTTTATTTGCTGGGAAAGTTATCCCAACAAAGGAATCACAGGATGCATGTCTTGTTTCCTTTGCTGGGGTCACCTCCACCAGGGCTTAATAGCCTTGGTGAATTCTCACTGATGGATTGATGTTGGCCCCTGGACTCTGAGCCCCTCCAGGCCCTGCAAGCCCCATTCCTGTGTCAGATCCCTGACAGCTCCTAACCCATCCAATGCTGGGGCAATTTGCTGGGGGTGAGGCAGTGAATACTTATCAAGCACCTGCAATAAGCCCAGCACTGTGATATGTACTCTACAGATATTTAACTCCACTGAGACTCAGCATCACAGTTAAAAACAAGGGGAGGTGGGTGGTCTTGAGTGAGGCTTCCAGAGTTCAAAAATAATAGTTCCTACTTGAGGACTACCATAGAGATCAAAAGAGAGGATGCAAAGGGTTTACCATTATGCCTGGAACTTGAAAAATACTCCATCGTGTTATTTTCAAATAAGGGCATTTTACAGATGCAAAAACTGGAGCTCAGAAAGGTGAATAAATATGACTGATAAAATTTAGGTCCAGGTCTGCCTAGGTCTAAGTCCTCGCAGTATCCACTGTATTAGTGTCACTCGAAGAATGGCATGGAGATATTTGCATTAGAATCACATGAGGAGCTGGTTTAAGAAGCAGAATCCCAGACGTCCAGAACTGGAACCCCTGGAGGGTAAGGCCCAGGGATCTGCATCTTTCACCAGCTCCCCATGTGACCTAATGTGCACGAGGCCAGCTCACCTCTCTTGGACCTGACACAAGCCAGGGATTTGTGCTTTGGCCCCTCTGTTAGTTCAAATGCAAGGCATGGGCAGCATTCTCTGCAGCTTTCTGGGGCCCAGCTAAGGCCATTATGACCCTGGACTCATGCATAGCCTGAAAGGCGAGTAAAGCTGTGTTCCTTTGGATCAGGGCATCACTGAGGGCAGAAAAATGGGTCTTGGGTCTCAAGGAAAACAAGCCTCAGCTGGGAGAAGAGGATGAATCAAAAAGAGAAAACCCCACCTAATTCTCAGCACAGGGCAGCTTGCTGCTTGGAAATGTCTCATTGTGCCCCACTGTGAAACAGTGGACCTCCATGCCACATAAAGTATTTTGGTACCTCTCTCAAGGTACTGTAGAACTTGAAAGAGACTTCTTTGAAGCTTCTGTCAGATGACAGGCAGAGCTGAGTGTAACACATACCCATCAAACAGAAGGGACTCGGGTTGGACCTGGAAGAGCATTTGGGGAAAGTTTCAGGGGCTCCAAGGCTGGCAGGCCAGGAAGGGGCTACCCACCTTCCCCACACTGGTGGTTCACACAGCCCCGCCCAGACTTCAGCTCTTGCTCTGAACCAAGAACTATCCAGGGCATTTCACATATGAGACCTCAGGTAACTCACATCAACTCTGTGGAACATCACTATGCCCAACTGACAGGTGACAGGTTGAGACTTTAAGGCTTAGGGAGATGAGGTCACTTGTTCAGAGTCACACAGCAGAGATTATGGAGCTGGGATTCAAGTTCAGTCTTAAATGGCATCTGCCCTACACAGAGGGCTACAAGCAACGGACTGGCAGGGAGGGGAAGAAGGCTTGGCCATGTGCCCCTAAGGCTCACCATTCAGGTTCAGCTCTTGGCTCCTGATGCTCTCTGGAGTCCCCCAACTGGGCCAGTCTCCCAGGCACCTTGACTCACCCCTCTCAGCACTTGACTGAGCAAGGTCCTTTCATATTTTAATAACCTGAGCAGGAAGTACAGAGAGTTTCCATGTATCTCCCACCCCCTTAATAAGCCCAACCTCTACTACTGACATCCTACAGCACAGTGGTACATTTGCTACAATTGATGAACCTACATTGACACGTCATTACCACCGAGTCCGTAGTTTACATGAGGGTTCTCTTTTGGTGTTGCATATAATGTGAATTTGGAAAAGTGATGTGTATCCACAATCATAGTATCACAGAGAGTACTTTCACTGCCCTAAAACTCCTCTGTGCTCTGCCTTTTCATCTCTTCCTCCCCTAACCCCTGGCAACCACTCATCTTTTTACTGTCTCCATTGTTTTCCCCTTTCCAGAATGTCACAGAGTTGGAATCACATTGTTTGTTGCCTTTTCCAGTTGACTTATTTCACTTAGTAATATGCATTTAAGATTCTTCCATGTCTCAATGGCTCCATAGCTCATTTCTTTTTATGACTGTATAATATTCCATTGTCTGGTTGTACCATAGTTTATTTATCCATTCACCTACTGAAGGTTGCTTCCAAGTTTTGCTAATTATGAATAAAGCTGCTTTTCATATTTTTTTAAAACTTTATTATGATTGTCATTGTAGTTCTTGATATCGTTAATGAAAGTTTACAATTCAGATTAAATAAGAAGAAAAGTTCTTAATCTCTGCTACTCCAAGGATTGCTTTATCTTATATTTTTTTAAAAATGAGATTATACGATAAACGCTATTTTCTAATTATTTATTTTCCACTTAATCTGATGTGGAATATGTCACCTGTCTCAAAGACACGGTCCAACTTGTAACATGTTTGTGGGGTTCTGGAGATGGCTGTGCAACTTATTCAACCAGATCCTTTCTGATGGAAGTGCAGATTGTTCCAGATGACTTACACTTGCAGGTTCTCACAGTGAGGAAAGTTCCCACACTTTTTCAACCCAGCTACGTGGGACTCACATAGGCTAGCCTAGCCCCCGCTTCCTTCCCTTCTCACATGAAGACTTGGGAAATGTTAAGGGAAGAAGAGGGGGTCTCAGGAGCCGAGGGGTTGGCAATGCGGATGCTGCTGATGTCAAGTAAAAGGAAGACTGAACAACACCCAACAGATTTAGTGGCCCAGAGTTATTCTTCCATGCCCTCACCTGACCTCGGGGTGAGGCATGGAATTCCAGCCTCCTGGGGGAGGGGCAGCAATGGGAAAACCCAAGGGTCATCAGAATTGCTACCTATCTGGCATATGTGTCCTTGCCCTGATGCCTCACACCCATTCTCAGTTCCCCAAAAACAGCCCTACCGGTAGTTTCTGTTCTTCCCATTTTATATACAAGGAAATTGAGGCTGAGAAACCTCACCTGAAGTCATGTGGCCAATAAATCACAAAGCCAGGGTTCAAACTCAGTTGCTCAGGGCCCAAAGCTGGGTCAATTGCCCCAACCAGAGAGATGGCCCAGCCAGCCCACCCCATGGGCTAAATGACCTGACTGTTGTCTGAGAATTAGCTGATTCCCATTCACCAGAGTTCTCAAAACCACCAGCAGTTTCTGCATTGGTTATTTTGCTGCTTTTTTCTTTTAATTAAAAAATAATACAGGGCTATGGTTTAAAAAACATTTAAACTGGAGAGAAAAGAAGCAACCCTCAGACCCATTCTCTAGAGGTAACTTATGTGACCAATTTTGGGGGCCATGATGTGCATTTCGTACGTATTTTGTGTGCATGTGTGTATGCACACACGTGTACACACATACAATAACTGCACTGCACACCCCCTATTATAACCAGCTTCTATGCACTGGATGCTTTCAAGAACATTGCCCCATTTCATCTTCATCAGTATCCCAGGGCCTGGACACTATTACCTTCCCCACCTTAGTGATGAGAAAATTCAGGTTCAGAGAGGTGGAGCCACTTGCTCAATCTCACTCAGCTAGTGAGAAGCGAGACTGGAATTCAGGAGCAGGCTTTTCATAGCACCTTCCCGCCTATAAAGAGGGGTGGCTGAGAAAACCCATTCCACGTCCTTGAAACAAAAGGCTCAGGAGGCCCAGACTGGGGGATGAAGTAATCCCTCAACATCTAGCAACTATGGGGCATCTACTGAGTGTCAGGCGGTACATTGCCTGGACCTCGGGGATCTCATAGTAACAGCCCCAAGAAAGACCATCCTGAGCAAGAGGCACCCCTGGCCTCCCCATGGCCCAGAAGGATGGCTTGCATGGTGACAACAGAGGCAGCAAGAGGGGAGGGAAATGGGTGGCAGCTCCAGTGGACACAAGCAGGAGTCTGCAGAGCTTCCTGGGAGGGGTCCCAGGGATAAGACCCACACAGTGGTCCCGCTTTCAGTCATTTCTTCCTTCCAAGCTCTCACAAAAGTACTCGTGGCAGATCTATCTGGGTCACAGGACAGAAATAAACATCATTTGAATAATCCCAGGCTGACAGCCTTGGAAAACGGACAGGAAAATTAGCCCCTGGAAAAGGCAAATCTGAGCATGTCACCAGAGGCACCAGAGGGTGTCTCAGTAGCCTTGGTGCCTCCTGGGAGCGCTCACTCTCACCCAAGCCCTTGGCTCAATGCCCAAGAGAAGGAGACAGCAAAATGCAGACTCAGGAGTGGAGGCCCACGACATCAGCCAGTGGCTTCATTGTTGCTATCAAAGAAGACAGGATTCGAACCCAGGTCTCTCCAACCTCACCTCTTCCTCCTGCCTCCTTACAGGAGCCATCTGGAGTTGGGTGGCCCATCTCAGAAGGAGTTGGATGTCTTGCTTGGGGTCTCCATGACAATCAATGACTCCCATCCCCAGTGGCAGGATGGCTTACCTGAGCCAGCCACACGTTGGGCGACCCCTCACTTGGCTGGCATCAAAGGTGAGGTTGCTTTCCAGGTAGAAGGGCATAGCCAGTGGCAACGAATGCAGAAACCACCATTGGTTTTAAGAATTCTAGATGGTGGCTGTCAGCTGATTCTCAAAAAACAATCAGGTCTTTTAGCCCACAGTGGGGGCTGGCTGGACTACCCAGTATGGTGCCACAAAAAGGGCAGACTCTGGACCAGACATCTGAATTGGAGCTCTAGCTCTGTCTATTCCTGTGTCTACCTGGGAAGATGATCAGATATCTCTGAGCCTCAGTTTTCTCATCTGTAAAATGGGTAAGAGTAATCTCTGCCTCGTGGGCTGCCAGGAGGGTCAGAGGACATGGACTTAAATGGAATGACCACAATAGGAACAGACCCCAAAACCTTTCAAGCTGAGCCAGGGGGTCTTTACCCTTCCTAGCTTCTCTCCCTGTTTCCCAAGCTGGCTGGGCTCGAGGTTGTGCTGGCCGAGGGGACCAGGCGCAGGCATTTTTCCCTCTTGCTGAGCAATGCGGATTGCGCCAAGCGTTCCCTCTCCTTTTGTGCATGTTTTTCATGACCCGCTGCCAACAGCTCTTTGCTGGGCGGCTGCCACCATTTACCCAGCACAAGAAAACTGCCTTTCTTCCCCCATTTAGGGTCTGGTTTTAATTTCTACAGTATTCTCTTTAATAACAATGCCTAATTAAAACATCTGTTAAAAAGTCTGTAACATTAACTTTACAGGGAGAATTTAATAGAATTATATTGGAATTGCAGGCATTTAATGGGCTTCCTAATTAGGCTTTTCTTTAAAAAAAAAAAAAAAGGAAAAAGAAAGAAAGAAACATTCTACAAATTAAAATCTCACTCTTTTTTATGATAATGTAGGCTGATGGTCCAGTGGCTGGAGAGGACAAGTGGAAGCAGATAGAGAGACGGGAGTCATGCTAAGCCAGTATAATGACCTTTGCAGGATGGAGAAGGAAATTGGAGAGACCCGCATTTAATGACAGGCATTGTACCAAGAGCACTCTCATTTGTAATCTCAGTTACTTCCTGACAAGAATCATAGAAAGTAGTATTCACCCCACTTGAATGATGAAGAAACTGAGGCAGAGAGAGAAGTAATTTACTCAAAATCACACATGCACACAGCCAGAAAGTGGCAGAACCTTCAAAGTATGCACTCATTCCACTGCTCCCCACAGCCTTCCAGCTTTGCATCCAAAGGGTTTTCTAGAGCCCTCAGTGGGGTCTTTTTCTCCGATTTGCTCACTGCTTGGTGGTGAGCATCATGGCTGCCTCCAATAATCATGTGTAGCTTGTCCCCGGTTTCTTTCTACAAATTCCTCGTCAGCTTGGTGCTCCTACCTGATCCTCCCTGGCCCTGGCTGTCACCCTACATGCCACCAGCAGCAAGCTGGAGCATGTGGTGGAGTAGGAATACAGCCCAGTGCCTGCTGGGGCACACCCCACAAGGGAGGAGTCAACAGAAAAATGTCCAAAGTAATCATCCTCAAAGTCTGGTCCCCAGACCAGCCGCATCAGCATCACCTAGGAGCCTATTAGAATGCAAGTTCTCAGGCCCCATCCAGATTTACTGAATGAGAATCTCCGAAGCTGGGGCCTTGCAATCTCTGGTTTTCTGTTTGTTTTTGTTTTGTTTTGTTTTGTTTTGTTTTGTTGTTTGAGACGAGTCTCACTCTGTCGCCCAGGCTGGAGTGAGTGCAGTGGCACGATCTTGGCTCACTGCAACCTCCGCCACCTGGGTTAAAGCAATTCTCCTGCCACAGCCTCCTGAATAGCTGGGATTACAGGCACCCACCACCACACCCCACTAATTTTTGTATTTTTAGTAGAGACAGGGTTTCACCATGTTGGCCAGGCTGGTCTCAAACTCCTGACCTCAGGTGATCTGCCTGCCTCAGCCTCCCGAAATGTTGGGATTACAGGCATGAGCCACTGCGCCCAGCCACAGTCTCTGTTTTAATAAGCTTTCCAGGTGACTCTGATGCCATTAAAGTTTGAGAACCACTGATCTGAAGATATAGGGGAACTTTTTTGTCCCTTAACCCTCCCAAGCTAGACTTCAGAGTCTAGAGGTTTGGCACTTTACCTTTGTAATGTGCCTTTGTAGGATGGAGAAGGAAATTGGAGAGACCCCGCATTTAATGACAGAGATTTGGCACTTTACCTGCCCTGAGAGGCAGCCTTGCCCTAAGCCATTGACCCTGGCCCAATCCCTGCCAACTATCACAGAGGTAAACTCCAAGCAGAGCTCCCGACTTGAGGCTGGCCTGCTAGTTACAGGAAACAGGTGGGATTACCATCTTTAGGTAGTAGGAAAGACCAAACCCAAATGCTTTCCTGCCGCTTCCTGAAAAGAGCCCCCTGTTCCTTTTTAGCCAAATCTGACCTCAACAGTGCTCCCCAGAGTGGGGTATGGGAGGTGAAGCCAGCCTAGGCTACTCAAGAAGGGGCTGAGTCACCCAGGAAGGATTTAAGCAGAAACTCCCAAGCTCAAGGAAAGGACTTTTTTCCAGCCATGGTTTTGAGATTCCAGCATGGCCCTGTCTGTTTTTAACTGACCTACCAAGCCCTGGGGTGGATTTAAAGATAATTCAGCAGAGTAGGGGCAGCAGACAGACAGTTCCCATAGCAGGTTAGTGAGGCCCTCACAGATGATGTCTTTGGGTCCATCCCCAGCGGTTGTGTGAGTGGCTTGTTTCTGTCCTGATGAAGCAGGAAGTTGGGTGCAATGAATAGAGCAAGGATTTGAGAATCAGACAGAACTGAGTTTGAAGCCTGACCCTCCCATACATTGGCCACCTGACTTTGGGTAAATGGCATTTCCTTGCTGAGCCTCAGTTTTCTCATCTGTAAATGTTCAAGGCACAGAGCTGGTGTCCTGATTCATCTGGCTTTAAATCTACAAAGGAATCAGAAGCAATGAAGACAGAGATGGCTTACCATCCTTTGTCCTCACTCAGGGGTCCAGCATGTCTGCTGGAGGTTTGGAACAAACAGTTATCACACAGATCAGGGAATATGGCCTTTTCTGCTAAAACAAAACCCGAACTTTGTGGTTGGGGTCTGGGCGCAGAGCCTCTGGGTGAGGAGTGGCTCCTAGATCACCCAACCCTAACTCTGTCCCCTAAGTCTCTCCTCCTCCTTAAGGATTTCACTTGGATTCCTGCTCCCACCATCAAGCAGGTTTCCAAGCTCTGTTACCCCTCTCCTTTGTCACCACAGCCTAGGGATTGCCAGTTCCCTTCGTTCAGCTCCTCTGACATACTTAGGAATTCTTATAAGCCTTCCCTAAACATCAAAGAAGGAAACCACAAGAGGAAAATAAAACAAGAAGAGGAACCCTGGAGTAAAATTGCCCTGCTATTTATTGGCTGCGTGACCTCGAGCAATTTAATTAATCTCTCTGAGCCTCAGTTTCCTCATCCATCAAATGGGAACAATCACAAGATGACTAACTTTGGCATTGCTATGAGGATTAAAGAAACTAATATTTGCAATGCACTTAGAAGAGTGGCCAGTACATGGTAAGTGCTACAGAAGTATTTGTCCTATAAATAATAAATGAAGGCATGAATCCAGTCACGCTCCCAACTCTGAAATATCAAAACTTGCAGGTTCCCAGGGCTTGAAATTGCCACCCCAGCCCATCCCTATCCTAGGCCCTAAAATCTGGTACTGCACAGCTGTCCCTGGCTGGAGGCACTTCCCATCACCCTTCCATGTATAGCTGATCTCTCACATGGGCCAGGGCAAAATCCCCAGGGGAGGGAAGCAGGCAGCTTCCACCTGGGCCCCATGTGACTGCTTTGGGAGGACTGGAATTCACAGTTCAGTGCTTGGGCAGATTCAATAGGACAGCCTCCTGTGTGATGGCTTCTTCTGTTCAATTACTACTAAAATTCACCAAATGGAACTGAGAGGTTTTAACGGCAGTAATTGTGGTGCAAAATGCTCTGTAATTGGTCTCACAAATGAAAGTGAGGAGAATGCTATTGAAAACGAAGCTGCTTTGCCCTGAACAGTTCAAGAGTGATGGCTTAGACATGCTCCCCAGAAACCAGTTGGTCCCACCCTCTCATGACTGAGACCCCCGCCCTTTGGACTCTCCTGGTGGGAACCTCAGGCTTCTCTCTCTCTGTCTGTGCTGAGGTACAGTGATGGGGGACAGTGCTGGCATGCCCCTGCAGACCCTCTCCACCCTGGTCATCCCTGGAACCTCAGGCCTGCAGACACCAGGAAGCCTGAAAGTCCTCCTTGAGTGGCCTTTTTATTCCCTGCTGTCTTACATGCGTATAATCTCAGGCCCCCAGGCCTTTGCTCTTGCCAGTCCTTCTTCCTGGATTCCGTTCCCCTCACTTTCCACACACAGTCACTTCTCATTTAACCTACGCAGTGGAGCCATCCTCTCCTTCCCCAGACAGAAGTAGCAATGCCTGCCTTCTATTATAGTCCCTTCTATATAGCCCAGACACTACTATGAATAATACTGATAACAGTTACTCTAGTGAAGGAGGAGAACTGTAGTTCAACAGCTGGTAGCAGAATTCCTCTGCGGCAGTGTGTCTTCCAACAATTCCATCCCTGCACACACCTGCTGCACCTCCCATCAAGAAAGCATGTCTGTTTTCCCTCCCCTTGACTCTGGGTTGCTCCTCAGACTTGTTTTGATCAACATGATGAGGTGAAAGTTGCAGTGTTCCCACTCCAGGTTAGCCTTTCAGAAGCCCAGCAGCTTTGGCTTTTGCTCCCTGGCAAGCCAGATGCTGTACTGCAAAGAACCTGGACTGGATGCCTGGATGATGGGAGACCTCGTGGAGAGAGGGCATGGAGAATGAGGGGCCATCTCTGACATTCCATTCCCATTTAGGTGCTTTGTTTTGCAGCACTAGCTAACTGATACATTCCACTAAGGAGAAACCTTTTCTTTTTTTAGCATAACACTCTGATGAATTATTTAGTTTTTTTTTTTTTAAGTTCTGGAGTACATGTGCAGTATGTGCAGATTTGTTACATAGGTAAACACATGCCATGGTGGTTTGCTGCAACTATCAATCCATCACTATTTAGGTTATTTTAAATAAAAGGGGCCGGGCGCCGTGGCCCAAGCCTGTAATCCCAGCACTTTGGGAGGCCAAGGTGGGTGGATCACCTGAAGTCAAGAGTTCGAGACCAGCCTGGCCAATATGATGAAACCCCATCTCCACTAAAAATACAAAAATTAGCTGGACATGGTGGCACGCACCTGTAGTCTCAGCTACTTGGGAGGCTGAGGCAGGAGAATTATTTGAACCTGGGAGGCAGAGATTGCAATGAGCCGAGATTGTGCCAGTGCACTCTAGCCTGGGTGACAGAGCAAGACTCCCTCTTAAATAAATACATAAATAAATAAATAGGAAGGGGGACATAGCTACGATGTGCTTGATATTCACATCAGTCACCTGAGATGTTCTTGAGAAATGAAGTGTCACAGACTCACTCCCAGAGAGTCTGGTTCTGCAAGGTGGGGTCCAGTAATCTGCAGGTTTGACAAACAGTGCTGATGACTGTCATGGACACAGAAGTTTGAGAACCACTGGCTGGGAAAGAAAGGAAGAGCTGCATGGGTATTTTTAGATGTTTGGAGAAGGAGAATGAGATGGCCTAGCTGAGAATTCCCTGGGCTGGGAAGGCCTTAGACCTCCTGAGAGCATGGTGCTACCAACTGGGCTGGGCTGGCCCCATTGTGTGACCTGCCACACTGCACCTGGGTCTCTATTAAAAGTCCTCCCAAACTTGGGAGGTGATAGATGTATTCATTATTTGATTGTGGTGACAGTTTCACAAGCGAATATCTGTCAAAACTTTTCAAAGTATACACTTCAAATATGTGCAATTTGTTCTAAGTTCATTACGTTTCAATAAACCTTTTTTTAAGAACTGTTGCAAACACAACTGCCCTTCATGAGGGGGGCTTTGATAGGGTCACCTAACTGGAACACTTCAGAAAGTGAGAGGGGAGATAACACAATGGGACAATATGCATAAGCCATGACCATCCCTGGCATATCTGGACATTTGATCACCCTCTGCTTTGGGGACATCAGGGATTGGCCAGGACAAAGAGAAGAGGAATAAAGGTGAGAAATCAGAAAAATCAGGAAACAGGAGCTAGAGGTGACTAAGAGAAGCAAGGATTGTAAGAAACCTGTTGCCAGCACTCACTATGAGTTCTCAGTGCCTATACTAGCTCAGGCAAACCTCACAAGAGCCCCATTTTACAGGTAGGCAAACAAAGGCTCAGGAGAGTGACCTGCCTAAGGCCACCCAGCAGTAAAAAGCAAACACTGGATTTGAACTCAGGAACACTGGCTCTAGGAACTGTGAACCTCACCCCTTCTGGGACTACTGCCATATGTGAGTGAGAGACTCAGTCCTTCTTAAAGATCAGTAGAAATCCATAAGGCCAGAGGGCTGCAGAAACCACACACAGCTACAACCTCTGGTCACGTTCACATTGACTGGCTGTTTCCTGGGGTTCCCAGCTTCTGCTTTCAGGACAGTGTCTTATGTAATTCTCACAATGACTGCAGGGCATACATTTTTATTATCCTCCTCATTTTACAGACTAGGAAATCGAGACCCAGAGAAGTTTGCCCCGAATCATCCAGCTGGTAAGTAGTGAAGCCAGGTTGAAACTAGGACCAGAACTAGACACCAAGACCTGAAGTTTACTGTCATTTGAATTACCCAGGGATCTTATTTAAATGCAGATTCTCATTTAGTAAGTCTGCCACAAGGCCTGAGAGTCTACATTTCTGACAAGCTCCCAGGCTTGTAAGGCATTTTTTTCTAATTTTGGTTGTTGTTGTTGTCGTTGTCGTTGTGTTTATATTAACCGAGACCTCCTGGAAGGCCAGGATTTGTCTTACTCATGTGGCACAGTTCCCCTGTGTTGCATGTGTTAGAAGGGAGGCCTGGGACCCAGGAGCTTCTTGATGATAATAATTTGATGCGAAGGAAAGAAGGAGCAAAGCAAGATAAGAAATTGGAGGCTGCCCATTCTTGCACACCTACCTAACGCCACAGCTTGCGCTCGGAGAGCACACGAAAGAAAAAGAATCACATTTCCAGTATTTTCCCACCACTGTTGCAGCTCAGGGCAGGAGCCTCAAAGAGGCGAGGGAAATGACCAGGGGACACACAGCCAGGGCAGTGATCGGTGCCAAGTGTTGCTCTCTCTGCTCCACGGAGGAAGCCCAGGCACTGATTCTCACCCCTCCCTGCGTCCTGGGCCAAGCTGGGAGCCCAGGAAAGGACATTCCAGGAGGAAATGCGTGGTTTTCACTCCAGTGCCCCTCCATGGACCACAGCCCTCCCCTTCCCTCACTCTCAGGTCCTGACTTCTCTCCACGTGGGGCGACCCAGGTGGTCTGTGGCCAGGGAGGCTGAGTAGGCAGCAGGGCCCATGAGAGGTGGGGGCTGTGTCACCACAGGCTGAGAACACACACACTCGCTTTCCCATAAGAATCCAGCCCAGCCACTGTCCAACCCACCCGCCGGGACCACCACAACACCAACTTTCTCAGGAAACCTGGATGGGGCTGAGGACTCAGGAACTGACATGAGGCAATTGGAGGCCTCCGAGGGGGGAGAGAGGAACCACAGTTGGTGTTTTGTGGACGGAGTATGAGGCGTTTGCTGATCTCAGCAGACCAAGTGCCTCCTGTCCCTGCAGAGAACCCGAGGGGAGGAACTGACAGCAGAGGGAAAAGTCTGATGACCAAAGTCAGGACAGAGACGAGGCAGGGAGCCCATAGACAGGAAGAGACACAGAAGGGCAGAGATATTGGGGCCAAGCGAGACTCCACGAAAAGGAGAGGTCTGGATGGACAGTTACAGGCACAAGAGGAAGGGAAGATGGGGGCAGAGGGATTTATCAGGATGGGCATTCCAGTCCTGGACAACACTACCCCCTCTTGCTTGGGCAGAAATTCTGGCTTCCACACCCCAGGGTAATTAATACCTTCTTATGACTCAAGCCAAACTGGCAAAAGGCTGGCAGATGAACGGTATGTCAATGAAGTGATAATGTTGGTAGAGCCTGGGACACAGTCCCCATCCCCTACAAAGCCCTCAAAGCAAGTGAGCTGTGGCTCTCAAGATGGTTCATTGTTTTGTCTTTAGGGAGTGGCAGGTGCCTACCACCCAGGGAATGATGAGATGCGGGGAAACCCAGCCCAAACTGGAGGAGGCCAAACGGAGCCCATCTAAAGGGAATGGAATAGTCCAGTGGTCCCTGGAACTTAAAATGGGTCCTTCCCTCCTCCCTCCAGGACCCCCACTCAGTCCCTTCTTTCTCCAAGACTGCTGTCTTATTCTTGTCACCCAAGCCCGGGAATCTGGCAGCCACTCTCTGGCCAGAGATGGAACTGGGAGGCATTTCCTCAGGAAATGAGGCCTCATGGAAAAGAGTGCACACCACAGAGGGTTTGCTTTGAGGAGTCCAGAGGCTCTTCCTCTGCCACTTAAAACACAAAGGAGAATCTCTTGAACCTGGGAGGCAGAGGTTGCAGTGAGCTGAGATCACACCACTGCACTCCAGCCTGGCAACAGAGTGAGACTCCATCTCAGAAAAAAAAAAAAAACTTCATAATCAAAAGCACTCTGAACCCTTCCCCAGATGTCAGCCCAGATCAACTCTTCATTATCAGGTAGGCAGAAGAATTCTCAATTAAGCCTAAGCTCTTCTTATTTGGCTCCACGATGCCCCAATTATCCCAGCTTGGTACCTGCACAGGGGGCTTTGTGCTGGTTCTGAAAGGCAGAGTGGCCTCTCTGAGGGTCTCAGCACAGGTCACAGGCTCAGTACCAGCCACTGACCCAGCAGAGAATCCAGGGAAAACAGGCCCCAAGGAGCATGGTCCTCCTCACATCTCCTTTGGCTGGGATATGCCTGGCGCTGCCTCCCCAAAGCCATCCATTATGGGGTAAGGCTTGTCATTCACTTCCCAATGAGCTGCCCACCTGGCCAGAGTAAGGTGAAAGCCAAAGATGCAGGGAGGAAATTTGGAATGGTTAAGTGCCCTTCACCACTAACAAAGACATCAGGGTCTATATCTATATACTCTCTTTGTTTCATCATCAACATCACCACCAGCCCACCATCACCACCACCATCATCATTATTTCCTAAACACTATGCACCAGGCACTGTGTTCAGCATTTTACATGAATTAACTCAAGTCTTTTCATCCTCACAACTACCCTATAAATTAGA
Source organism: Pan troglodytes (assembly GCF_028858775.2). Lineage (NCBI taxonomy): Eukaryota > Metazoa > Chordata > Mammalia > Primates > Hominidae > Pan > Pan troglodytes. The sequence continues at coordinate 47,038,841 of NC_072419.2, forward strand.
GACCATCATTATCCCTATTGCACAGATGAGAAATTGAGGCACAGAGAGGTTAAGTCACTCATCTACAGTCATACAGTAGTAGTGGAACCAGGGTTTAAACCTAGGCAGTGTGACTCCAGAGCTCACCTATTCTACCACATGACCGTAATGACACACTACTCCCTTATGTGCACACAGCCCTCCACAGTTTACCCCCAAATTCCTCATCCATGACTCTGTGATTTAAATAGGGGGTGCATTTCTCTTCAAAGAAGAGCAAATTGACTTGCAGGGACAGGGACCAATGGGCACTAGAACTGGGACTCTTAATGCTCACCTGTAGACCCCAAAGACAGAGCTCATGCCTCAGCCTTGCTGCCCCATATCCTGGGATGAGATAAGGCCTTTTGTTGAGTCCAGGAAGATCCTCAGTCTTTCAGGACACCATTGGCAGCCATGGAACCCAGCCCTGCCCTGATCTCTTAAGACACCTGGGCCAAGCCACCACCCAACCAGGCCTGCAATTATTCACCTGCCCAACTGGCACCCAGCACACTGCATCCTTGGTCTCCTGGGGTAGGTTTCTACTTGGTTCAGCATGCAGCAGATTAGAGACAGGGCTGGGAGAATGTTGGTCCTTAGGCTTCCTCTCCCTGTCCGCAGTGTCTGAGGAGTTTGCAGCACTGGTGGGAGGGGGCTGCAGAGGTGAGGCCAACCTCACTGAGCTCCCAACTGAGGACCTCATTTGTAACATAGCAAAGAACCCAAATATAACTGAGGGAGGGGGTGCAGTGGCTTCAATGTGGCCTAGATCCAGGGTCCAGCAACGTGGAAGAAGACAGGAAAACAGGGCAGTGGGACTGGAGGATGAAGCCAGGGGAGTCAGAACCTGCAATGGAATGAGAGTGGAACAGGCTTCTGAATCGGGGACAGCTTTGGCCCAAGAGCCCCCTACCTCTCACTGCCTACTGCTAACAGCAGCAGCAGCAGGAACATTTGAGGAGGCCTAGCCCCCACCACAGGCCTCCCAGGAAGCATATAGTCTGGGGAAAACGACAGGAGGAAGGTGGACACCAGGATCCCCTATGGTGAAAACTGAACCCATTGCAGACCTCCACCAAGGTACCCATATTTCAAAAGAGTTTATCTAACAACACCCTAAATATTTTAAGTAATCATTCATTCATTTCCATTTGTGAATATTCATAATCATCCAGAGTTTTCTGGCCAGTAGGGTGACCCCACCAAGCTGGTATAATTTCCCCTTCAAGCAAAGCTCCGTGCTTTAGGTAACTTGGGTGGCCTGATGGCGACTTGCTGAAATACTAAATATAGTTTGAGAACAATTCCTGGCCAGTCTGTAACCAGATCTGCCTTGTTCAGGGCTATTTCCCCAGGGAACCTGGCACATGAAGGTTCTCAATACACAAATATTTGTAGAATGAATGAATGATCCCTGTATTAGTAGGTTTTCACACTGCTATTAAAAAAAAAAAGCCTCACACTGGGTAATTTAGAAAGGAAAGAGGTTTAATGGACTCATAGTCCCTCATGGCTGAGGAGGCCTCAGGAAACTTACAATCACGGCAGAAGGGGAAGCAGAAATCTTCTTCACTAGGTGACAGGGGAGAGAACAAAGGAGGAACCATCAGACTCTTATCAAACAACCAGAGCTCGTGAGAACTCACTCACTATCACAAGAACATCTAGGGGGAAACCACCCCCACGATCCAATCACCTACCACCAAGTCCCTCCCTCAACACATGGGGATTACAATTTGAGATGAGATTTGGGTGGGGACACAAAGTGAAACCATATCAGCCTCCATGAAGGGAAACTCCCAATTCTTTACTTCTTCCAACATGAGCTATTCCCTACACCCAAGGGGATCCCTACCCTCGCCCAGAAGCTCTCAGCAGAATCTGTCTGGATTTGCAGTGTGTTAACTCTGCCATGGCCACAGAGAGGCCCACGGGTACACACACACATCGCATGGCTGGGTGAGCTTGTGCCAGGACACACACTCACCAGGAACAGCCCTGAGAGAGTAGGGGCTGCAAGAGCGATAGCAGCATAGCCATTGCTCCCAATTAAACTCAGAGTGTAAAAGGGAAGATAATTTATCTGCAAAACCACAGGGCCACAGAGAGGTCAATGAAAAAGCTTCTAAGCTTGTTTACAAAAATACGCAATTATGTATTAACTGTCCTGTGATGATTGCACTTAACACTTGTTTTTAATCTACTCACTGTTAACCATTTAGGGTAAGAAAGGATGCTGGCAAGGAGGAAAGAGAGGACAAGGTCATTGATTACACTCTTGCTCTCAGCCCATTGCAGATGGGGTAATCGAGCCTCAGTCTCCACTTCTCAAAAATGGGGAAGATAATGATATCACTAAGCAAAGACTTCTAGTGTGGTGCCAGGCATGGAGTAGCCCATAGGGGTTGGTAATTCAGGTTCTAATCGTAATCATGAACTCCTCTCTATAAACTGTCTCTCAGATGCCTGGTTAAGAGACAGCTTCACAGCAAGGCTCACAGGACCCAGCAACTATTCTTTAGGCAAACTGTATGCTTATCCACCCACCTGAAGCCCCCAGTGGCCCCAGGAAAAAAGGTTCCCAAAATGTGCCAGAGTAGTCTGAGGTGTCCTGAGAAGGAGCCCCTCTGAAATAACAGCTTTAGCTAGCTCTGGTCTGGCAGGGCATCAGGTCTTTAAAAAGAAAAATAAAATAACTTCCTCCCTGAGATGAAGTTGTTTTATTTTCTCTATTCCCATTTCCTGGCTCCTCTCCTGGGTCTGCTGTTTGGGGGGTCCATAGGAATTAGCAACACATAGACCAGAAAGAAGCAAGAAATAGAACTTTCTACTGCTTTCTGGGAATCATGATATATCACATCTAAGAACATAGTTTCTAAGCTTCAGTTTCCTCATCTCTAAAATGAGAAAAATGAAAGTAACTTTTTCATAGGGTAATTGTGAGGATTAGATGAAATCATGCATGTAAAGCCCTTGACATAGTGCCTGACACTTAATAATCACACAATAAACATTTGATGTGATTATTATTCATAATGCTCACAATGACAAAAAACAATATGTAAGTAAGGTCTCAGAGAGGTTAAGTAACTTGCCCAAGGTCACACAGCTGGTAAGCAGCAGAGCTGGGATTCGAACCCAGGCAACCAGAGTGCTTCCCTATGCTGCTTCCATTTGTTAGGTAGAAACAGATCATCAGCTTCCCATTACACTCCAGAGACCTGGGCCCAGGCAAGAGATCTGGGAATGGTGGCTTGGGATTTTTCCATGGTCGATGACCAAGAGCATACAAATGCTCATGCATAAGGTGATCAGAACCAAGGGAACTTAAGGACCATGTTTTACTGAGCAGAGACTTTCCAAACCCAAATAGTAAGTCTGGACTCAGACCCCAGTCTCTCTTCTTCCAATCAAGTGCTTGCTTCCAAACCACACTTATGAGATCATTGTTGCCCCACCCAGGTGTGGCAGAGCACAGTTCATGAATGCCACACACTAGCTGAGTAATCTCGAATGCCTTACCTAGCAGTTCTGTGCCTCAGTTTCCCTATATGTGGAATAGGGATAAAAAGTAATTTGCTAGGTTATTGTAAGAAATCTGTAAAAATGCCAGCAACATTCTAGGAGCTCCATAAAGGTTAGTTTAATCTGGTTTAGGTTTGAGTGGATTACTTTTGTTTGATTTCCTTATCAGGCAACAGAAATCCTCTCCAACATGACTGACTTTTACCTTAACATCATTATCTTCCCTTTTCAGAGGATTCACTGGCATTGAAGAGAGTGACTCAAGGCTGAGGCTTACCCTCTCTCAGCCTGCCCTTTCCAATGTTCCCTCTTCTCTTTCTACTTCCCATCTTGCCAGCTCATTTTTCTCACCAGCAAAGACCTTTTCTCTCCAGGCCCACGGCATGAACCCTGCGCTTCCGAAGGAAGCAAGCGCTGAATAGATTTAGCAGGTTCTGATAAATGTCACGTTTATTTTGGTGCCAATGGAGTCACTGCATTTTAATAAAGGCCCCACCTCCACCTCTGCCCCAGATGTTGGTGCTGGTGGGAATACCACACGTTCTGCTGCCACCTCGAAAATGAGGTTCCAGCAAGCGGGTGCTGGAAGGTGATGCGGAGCTGGGTCCTGCCAGCTCCCTATCTGGCAAGGGGGCACTGTTTCTGGGTGGCTAGTTCTGCCAGCCAAGATTTTTATATGCCTATTTTCCAACTTCAGTTTCCTCATCGGAAGAAAGCGGATCATACCCTTTCCACTCTGTGAGGTAAGGCAAACCGACGACTGTCCATGGAGATGCTTAGTGCCTGTTGATTCTAATTGATTCCAAAGATCTAGGCCCCTGGGAGTAGGCTGGGAGAGGTTGGCTGCGAAAGCTGAGCTGGCTAAGTGGCAGAAGCTGATGTGGGTGGCTGAGCCAGCAGTTTTCCCATGCCAGAGAGTGAGAGCCACAGATTGGGCCCCTTCTCCAAAGGCCCCACCCAGGAGGGGAATCCTGGCCTGGGATGGAGGAGGGGCAGGGAGGGCAGGGCCAGATGCATAGACCTTCTTTTCATCCCAGCCTGAAGTAACTGGGGATACGACAAAGGACACATGGATCTGGCTCCCATCATACCCCCACCCTCCCACCCCACCCCCACTGCAGCCAACTCCAAATGCCCCAGGGCTGGAGAACTAATGAGGTGATGGACTGGTGTTAGGTGGCAGCCGCTGAGAATCGCTCCCACACACACTGTAAAATAAAATCCACCCTTTCTTTGCATTTTGCTGAGCCTAGGTGTTCTCTGAGTTCCTATTGTCTGTGGGTTTTGTGCTCCAAAAGCTTTTTTTGTTTTTGTCATAATCATGAACCCAAGCCTGCATGAAAACACAGTATAATTAGGGAAAGAGAGGGGAAGGGTGAGAGGGGCAGGGCATGTCAGAGGGAGAGGTTGGGAACAATGTCTCACATTTCCATAGGAAACCATTTGGGTGCCCTAGTAGCAGAATCTGAGAACAGGATTCCAGGGCAAGTAGTATATTTAGGAGTGGTCCCAGGAAGCACCAGTAGGGGACTGGGCAAGTGAGACTGGGAGGGGAAGGAAGTCAGTCAAGGATGCATGGTTGAGAAAGTTACCACCTTGGGTAAGTAGGACTCCAACTTCCTGGAAACCTCTAGGAGCCAGTATAGATGTGCTCCTCCAAGTTATTCCATCTACAGGGAGAGGGAACTGGGGTATTTATTTACCCACTCCCATCCATCATTGGCCGAAGATCCTCATTAACTCTATAGCACTCCTGACACACCAACACTCAGGCAAGAGTCACATGTACTGGAACAGAGAATACCAAGGAAGAGACACCAACAGCACCTTCTATACTATGGACTCTATAAAAACAGCCTGGGGAGGTGGCCAGAGCATGAGTTATGATGTCCATTTTAGAAGTAAGGCCACTGAGGCTCAGAGAGGCAAGGAGTTTGGTCCACTATCATATGGCTAGGTAGCTACTTAAAATGAAAATTATCTCCCTTCTAAGGTCCAACTTGACCTTTTCCCTGAAACTACTCATTGCTCATCCCATCCCAGCAGAAATTACTGTTCCCTTATCATCTTGCCTATACTTTAGTTAAGATGTTTGTCTTGCTGCATTGTAATAACCCTTTCACCTGTCTGTCTCCTCTGATCAACTGTGAGCCTTTTCTCAAGTGCCTAACACATTGCAAGGAATTAGCAAATGCTTGTTTCCTCTCCTTCATGCTCCCTGAAAGCACAGTCCATGAGACAGGTAAGTGCTCTATCAAGTTGCATTGAACTACAAAGTAACTCTAGAAATGAAATTGTTCTCAGGAGAACAGAGGCAATAGCCAATGCAGAAATGGAATTCCAGGCAGGAGAACTGGTTATGAAAAGGCACAGACGTAGGTTTTGAGGGAACCCCCAAGGAATTGTGTATGTACAAACAGGCAGCAGTGAGAGATGATGCTGGAGAGTTGAGTAGGAACCAAACCATGAAGGTCTCCAGGCCAAGGAATGGCATTGCCACAGTGCACACAGGAAAGGCCTTTTCCAAAAGCTTCAGTAGGTCCAGATGAGCCATCAGGACTCTGAGTGGGAGAAGATGCTTCTGCCCAGAACAAAGTCATCCAAGCTCAGAAGGAGATATGCAGTGCTAGACTCTTGAGCAGATGACAACCCCACTGAGCTCATTAGGTAGGAAAAGCAAGGTTCAAAACAGTATGCAGTATGTACCTCTTTGTGTAAAAAGGGAAGGAGGTGAGAATATACTTGTGTGAGCTTACATTTGCATAAAGAAACTGTAGCTAGTCACTGAGCTCAGTGGGATTGTCATCTGCTCAAGAGTCTTCCAGCCCAAAGCTGGCAGTTTCTGTGATCACTGATCACTGTGCGTCTCTAAGGTGGACAAAGCTCCCCATGCACCACATTCTAGGAGGGAAGGGGAAGAATTAGGACATTCTTGTGGTTGCTCAAAGCTCAGAAAAGGAATTAAGAACCAATGAAACAGAATCTCTTAAAAAGAGAAGTTGACACTCAGCAGCAGCCTGGGCAGGACTTATATCACTGAAAAGGAGGGCAAAGGGCTCACATCAGCTTTGTTCCCATACTCTATATCTATAAATGGCAATGTCCAATCAGAAATACAGGGTGAAAACTATTTATTAACAAAAGTTTAGGTTTACTTCATTTCTCTGATAATTGGGTGATACACATTCATTGCAGAAGATGTGAAATACACAGAAAAACATATCAAAGAAAGTAAAAATCACAGGAAATTCCATCTGTAGATTTTCTTCTTTTTTAATCACTGTATGTATCATATACACTTTCCCTAAAATTGGGATTGTGACATAAACACAGTTTTGTTAGCTTCTTCATTCAATAAGATATCACAGACATTTTGTCCATGTCACTAATTACTAATCTATGTTCATTTAAGAAGTTGTTCAATTTCCATCATATGGGCACTATATTTGCTTTGCTCAATTCCCTGTTGCTGGACTTTTAGATTATTTACAGCTTTTTACTATTATCCATATCAGTGGAGTGAACATTCTTCTACACACAACTTTTCCTTGGGATAAATTTCGAAAGGGAGATTACTGGGTCAAAGGCTATGAATTTTTTTTTTTTTTTTTTGAGATGGAGTTTCTCTCTTGTTGCCCAGGTTGGAGTGCAACGGTGTGATCTCAGCTCACCGCAACCTCCACCTCCCGAGTTCAAGCGATTCTTCTGCCTCAACCTCCTAAGTAGCTGGGATTACAGGCATGCGCCACCATGCCCAACTAATTTTGTATTTTTAGTAGAGACAGCGTTTCTTCATGTTTGTCAGGCTGGTCTTGAACTCCTGACCTCAGGTGATCCGCCCGCCTCAGCCTCCCAAAGTGCTGGGATTATAGGCATGAGCCACTGTGCCCGGCAGGCTATGAATATTTTTTAAGGCTTATGACATATGCTTCCAAACTCCTTTTCAGGAGATCTCCATCCTTGTGGAACAGAGAGTCTAGCCCTGTGCTATTCAATATGGCAGCCACTGGCCACATGTGATTATTTAAATCTAAATTAAATCCAATTAAAAACTCAGTTCCTCAGTCTCCCTAGTTGAATTTCAAGTGCTCAATAGCCACATGTGCTAGTGACAACTATACTAGACAGAGCAGATATAAAACATTTCCACCAGCATAGAAAGCTCTATTGGAGAGAGCTGCTCTACACTCAAGAGAGGACAAAAAGGCAATCCACAAAATAACTAAGTACAGTATGTTAGAGGAAGGTATCTGCTATAGAAACAGACCACAGTAAGGGAGCCAGGGAGTACTGGGGTGGGGAGGGTTTACCATTTGGATAAGGTAGCCAGGAAAGGTGTCTGCTAAAGTGACATTTTAACAGTGACCCATAGGAAGAAAGGAAGCAAACCGTGTATATTATCTGAAGGAAGAGAGCTCTAGGAAAAGGGAACAGCAAGTCCAAAGGCCCTGAGGCCGGAGTGTGTCTGGCGTGTTCAAAGAAGAGCAAGGAGACTAACATGGCTAGAGTAGCATGAGAAGGTTAGAAAGAGATAGGCAATGCAGAGACAGGCAATGCAGCCAGAGAGAGGATACTGTGAGATCATGTGGGGCCTTATAAATCCATTGAAAAGACTTTAGCTTTTACTCTGAGCGAGACAGGGAAGAATTACAGAGTTTTGAGTTGAATGCTGTTATCTGATTGACATTTTTACAAAGTACTTTGTGACTCAGTTGAGAATAGATTGTAGAGTAGATGGAGGACAAAGGAGAAAGCTAGGAGGCCAGAGAGGACAGTGATGTGATAATACAGGGGAGAGACGTGGGTGGCATGAGCCCTGGTGATGAAGGTGGTGAAAAGTGATTGGATTCTGGATATACTTTGAAAGTGAAGCCCATAGGACTTACAGGCATGGTTGCAAACAATGTGAAGTGTTACAGAGAAAAAGCACAGGGATACTGTGTATCACTGGTGAGTAGAGGCTGCTTTTCTAAGAAAGCGACCTTGGGGCCAAAATCTGAGATCCAAGTAGGAGTTAATTTGATAAAGATTTTACAGATTCCCTGTCTAGTCATCTGCAGCCTCCTGACAATGAGAGGAGGGGAGGGAACGGAATGGGAGAGGAAGAGGCTGCCTTCTCCTGGGAAAGGGGAAAACTTTGCTACAAAAAGCTGGAAACAGCCCAAAGAGTCATGTTTTGTTAGATATGTATCTGCAACCCAAACAGCTTTGCTGTTATGGGCCTGTTTGTCATAGATCAGTTAGTGGGTAGATTGCTTCGGCTGGAAATGGAGATTTAGACAATGCCAGAGCGGATAATGGTGCCCGAACGCTGTCAGGCGCTAATCAGGACTCGGCAATGACTCTGCTGTGCAGATTGAAGTGCAAGCATTTGGAGTTATTACTCAAGGCTTGTCTCTGCAATTAGATGATTGCATAACCTTAATATGATCAATCTTGCCGGATGTGAATTGTGCAGCTGTAACCACAAAATAAGGTGGCATTTCTGTTTTCTTGTTGAACACAAACATTATATATGCGCAAGTCATAATTTTATAACGGTCGCTTTTGGCAAGAAAGAGCTTTGTCAGTCAGAAGATGCAGTTGAGGGGAAAAAATATATATATATGCAATACAAGTGCTTAAAGAGGCGGTCATAATGTCAGGCTTCGCCTTGGGAAATATTGCTTTGCGGGTTTTGCATCTTCTCCTTTTTTCCTTTGTACACATCAATTTTGAGGCCAGGAAGTTGGGAAACTTGGAGCTCATATTGAGCCCTCCCGGGACAACACAGCTTTGCACTCGCACATGCACCACGTTGAGAGTCATAGGGAATCAGCTTGATATTCATCAGCAATTGCACATCACACCCCGTTCATCAAGCCTCATTGTTCAGTGGGGACGTGAGCTACGACTTAGGCTCTTCAGATTCGAGATCCTTGCAGAAATCTTAGCCCGCCCCCCAAGGCCCGGCTTGAGGGACTACAGGGACACAGCCCTCAAATGCCCTTTCCACCTCACAGGCTCAGGGTGCGTCGGAGGGGATGAGACGGATGAGAGGACCAATGCTGAGAATGTCAAGATTTCTCTTCTGACTCTGGCCCAATTTGCAAGGGGCACAGAACTCTGAGAAAGGAAAAAAAACCTAGAGGTTAAGAGTTGTTTTGTTATGGGTCGTAGCTTAATCTTGTGAAAGAAGAGAGAGAGAAAGAGACGGAGATGGGGTGGGAAGAAGGGAGCAAGGAGATACATTTAAGAATAGCGCAGTGTGATGGGATGTCCAGAGATGAAACCTAGTGGCCAAATAAGTGAATGCCTAAGATTAGGTGAGAGTGTGTGTGTGTGTTTGTGTGTGTGTGTGTGTCAGAGAAAAAGAAAGAGAGGAAGTGGGAGAAGGAGGGAGAGAGAGAGAGAGAGAGAGAGAGAGAGTATTTACCAATAGCATCTGACCAAGACTGTAATTTCATGGCTGCAACCAATGACAAAGTCAAGTGTCGAAGGCTGAGTTCTCAAGGAGACAGACCCTGAGATAGAGATTTGAATACAAGTTTATTGGGGGGTGCTCTTGGGTCCACACCTACAGGGAAAGGCAGCAGGAATGGGCAGAGGGAGAGAAGACAGCAATGCAGTCACAACAGGGCAGTCACAGCTGATCCCAGGTAGAGCTCTAAAGCTGGACGATCCGTTAAAGCCATCCCAAGTTAGGGTAAGTGGGTCAGGTTGTTATAGCCCTACCTTGACCGGTCATTGGATGTGGGCTGACCTGGGAAGGGGTGTGACCTTGGATGCTAGGACGGTCTTCAGCCAGGGCAATTTCTACAGAGGGCTGACAGCTGAGAGCTATCAGCTGACAACTTTCCAGCAGCTGGTAGAATCAGTCCTTCGTTCCTGAATGAGGGGTCTGGGCAGTGTCGTAGAGCATCCCCAATAACAAGTAAAGGATTTGAGGGCAAGGAGAACTAAAATTGAGTGGAAGCCAGTGAATGACCTACGGTGTGAAAGAATCAAGTGTAGGCCAGGGGGCTGATGTTCAGGCTAGAGGAGCCAATGCACTGCTGGGTTCCAAGACAGAGGCAGTCTCAGCTTGGGTCCCTTCATTCCAGGCCCCAGTTCCCCCCAACCAACCACCTGTCTCACTTGCCAAATGGCCAAGCTGAGTGAAAGCAAACATCTAGGAGGCAGGGCCTGAACAGGAGGCACCCCATACAATCAACATCACCATCTGACAGCTCACATTTGCAGTGCACCCAGCATGTTCAGGACTCTGTGCTACGCACCATAAGGTCACTGCTGTCACTACCAACTTTCAGGACAGGCTTAGGAGGTAGAAACCTTCAAAAGGCCCACTGGAGTCAGAGACATTGTTGGGATCCCTCATAACCAGTGGGTGCCCAACCTTGTCTCCAACTCTCGCTTCTCTCCAGAGCTCCAGGTGCATTTTCCTGAGGGACCGCCCTGCTTGGATGTGTGAAGGACTCTCGAACTCCCATGTCCTAAACTGCCCCACTCATCTTCCACCCTCAAACCTCGGCATTCCTCCTGTTCTGTGTTTCAGTAAATGGCACTGCCATCCACCTCACTGCACAGGGCAGAACGTGTCATCCGTGACTCCAGCTCCCTCTCACACCCCCACACCCAACATGTCCTATGGGTTCTACCTCCCTCACAGGTCTAGAATCCAGATACCTCCCTCCACAACCAGTAAGCCTCCCTTCTCTCCAGGAAGCAATTCTCCCAGTTAAATCTTCCTGTCTTCAAACTTATTTGCCTCCTCCAATATCCTCTCTTTGGGGAGCCAGAAGATCTTTCTAAAACGTGAGCCAGATCACAACTCTCCTCTATGTAAAACCCTTCTACATCTGCTCCATTGTCTTCAAGATAAAGTCCAAATGCTTTCCCACAGCAAAAGCATCTCTCTGAAGCCTCATTTCTAGATATCCTCTCTCCTCGCCCTGCATCCCTCCCTCTTCCCCATAGCCTGTGCACACACAGGTACTTAGACTCTATCTCGTTGCTGTCCAATCCCGAGTCCATGAGACACACAGAGCAACTGGGCACGTTGAAATGTGCCTAGTCTAAATCAAACAGTACTGTTAAGTGTAAATGTCCCTGGATTTTGGGTCACTGTAAGTAAAATGGTCCCTGGATTTTGAACACTCAGTATGAAAACAAAGAATGCAAAATATCTCCACTGGGAATTTTTTACTGATTACATGTTTCAATGATGATATTTAGACTAATTTATATTCACATTTGATTAATCGATTTCACTTGTTTCTTCTTACTTTTTTAAATGTGTGGACACTAGAAATGTTGTTTTTAATGTGCAGGTTCTTATTATCCCTGGGTTTTTTATTTTTATTCTTTATTTTTGTGGATACATAGTAGATGTATATATTTATGGGGTACATGAGATGTTTTGATACAGGCATGCAATGCATAATAATTATGTCATGGAAAATGGGGTACCCATTCCCTCAAGCATTTATCCTTGTGTTACAAACAATCTAATTATACTCTTCATTATTTTAAAATGTACAATTAGATTATTATTGCCTATAGTCACTCTGTTGTACTATCAAATAGCAGGTATCATTCATTCATTCTAACTATTTTTTGTACCATTAATGATCCCCACCTCCCACTTCAACCTCGCCACTACCCTCCTCCACCTCTGGTAACCATGCTTCTATTCTCTGTCTCCATGGATTCAATTGTTTTGATTTTTAGATCCCACAAGTAAGTGAGAACATGCAATGTTTGTCTTTCTGTGCCTGGCCTATTTCACTTAACCTAATGACCTCCAGTTCCATCCTGTTGTTGCAAATGACTGAATCTCATTCTTTTTTATGGCTGAGTAGTACTCCATTGTATGTAAGTACCACATTTCCTTTATCTAATTCATCTGTTGATGGACACTCAGGTTGCTTCCAAATCTTGGCTATTGGAACACCAGAAATTTTTTAATGGCACGTGTAACCCACATTCCATCTCTATTGGATGGTGTTGGAAGAGCATCCTGCCATCCCATCAATACCTAGGAGTTTTCTCAGCTCAGGGAGCAAGAAATTCCCCTAAGAATTCAAATTGACCTGAAGTAAATTATATTTCAGAGCTTTAGCCTCTGTCTTTGTACAGTTAAGAGGTAGCCAGCAATGGGGCCTTCCCTTTTCAGGCACTGGTAAGCCCTGGCCAGACTAAAAGCAGAAGGAACCAAAGAGAGGCTACAGAGTTCTACACAAAAATTTCAAGGGCTGTCCCCTCTGTGAACCAGGAAAGCTGTGCAGCATGTGCTGGAATGAGGAAAGAGCTAGGCAGTTCTATCTCTGAGAATTACTAGTTGTTGGTAGATGAGTGTTATGTGGGAATGGGTGTGGCGTTCATGGGGGTGGGAGTGGGGAATTCAGTGTCCTCAGATCAGGGATATGGGGTTGCCTGAACATGAGGAGTAGCTGGTACTGGACTCTAGAGAGACTTAAAGAGAATGACTTTTTTCTCTTACAAGAAGTAAGGAATAGGCCTGGCATGGTGGCTCATGCCTGTAATCCCAGCACTTTGGGAGGCTCAGTTGGTGGAGCACCTGAGGTCAGGAGTTCAAGACCAGTATGGCCAACATGGCAAAACCCCAACTCTACTAAAATTACAAAAATTATCTGTGTGTGGTGGCACACACCTGTAATCCCAGCTGCTCAGGAGGCTGAGGCAGGAGAATCACTTGAATCCAGGAGATGGAGGTTCCAATGAGCCGAGAGTGTACCACTGCACTCCAGCCTGGGCAACAGAGTGAAATTCAATCTCAAAAATAAAATAAAATGAAATAAAATAAAATACAAATGGCAAGAAGAAAGGAATAGACCTTAAGAAAGGGAGAAAGCCTCAGAAGCCCCCTCAGAGCACCCTTCTTATTATTGATACACTATTCTTTCTGGAACTCCCTGGACAGTCACACTTTACATAATTTTAAATATTTTATCCTATGTTGCTATTTCTATCCAGTTCCACCAACACTTCGGTAAAGCCTACCATCCTCTGATAGCCTTGTAGGGGGGGCAGGTGAAAAGGAACGGAGTTACAGAGAGCAGGAAAGGGAAGAATGGTCTCCTCGCTCTGGCGCCTGTGAAGAACAGCCACGCATTGATACAGACACACCTCTCAGACTCCAGGGATGAGCAGGGGTCCATGGCACAGCCGGGAGCAGCCAGGAGGAGCCCTGAGCAGGGAGCTGCAAATGAATGGGACGCTGGGAGCAGCTGCCAGGCAAACCTCGGCTTCCTCGTCTATCCTGGAGAAAACGGATCCTGGAAGGGAGACCAGCTCTTACCCCATCCTGCTGCCTCTTCTGCCTGGACTGCCCTTCCTTCCCTGGCTGCCACCTCTCTCACTTGTCTTCAGGACTCAGTTGAGACATCACCTTTTCCAGGAAGTCGCCACAGATGCCCTCAGTCTGGGTGAGGTGCTCTTCCTCAACATTTTTTAATAACCACTCCTGACTCCACTGTCACCGTCTGCCTGCTTGACTCACTTCCTCAACAGTGAGCACCTTGAGGGTAGGAAGCATATCTTTGTCATCCCAGTGCCCAGCTCAGGCTCTAATACATAGTAGGTCCTCAGCAAACATTTGCTGAGTAAATAAATGACACCAGAGAGATATTGGATAAAAGAGGAGCATCCCCCTCTTCACGCCCCATCTGAGATTCAGCTTGCCCTGGCTCCAAGAAACTTCTGGTTTCCAGCTTGACTGTCTCCATTTTCAAGAAATATCCCCAATCTATCCAAAGCCCTAGGACAGAAGTCGATGATGGGCATGTGTTTGAAAGCCCTCTGATGAGAGAGTTTTTCCTAATTCTTCTATCATTTAAACAAACTGGGATCCTGATTGATAGAGGAACCATTTTTACAAAGACTGGGAAAAATGGCTTTTAATATCAGTTTTTAAGAAAGAAAGTATAGCCTCTATAAACTGTTAAACTTCACTTTATTGACCATAAATCTGTATTTTGCTCAATGCAAAAGTTTTTCATCTCGTACAGAAAAATGCTGAAACAGCGACAACTGCTGAAAACAAGAAGTTTTCTCTTACGAACAATTTATATGAAAAAGTTATTGAATTTCTGGTTAGGGAGGCCAGGCCAGGCATCTTGTGGCTCCCCCTCAGGGCCAGGCCAGCGGGTGCCAGACGTGACCCATTGCTGATCAATGTCAAGAGAAAATTAACCAATTGTAAGTCTATTAAGTTGTGGGCTCCAGGGATTTCAGAGCCCAGAGCAAAGACATGTTTCTCCCTGAGGACCTTAAACTGAGGCTTTCTTTGCTCAGCCAGCCTTTCTGCCAAGAAAAGGAAAGAAAGAGATAACATTGGAGAGCCTCTACCAGCTACTAGGTGCTTTCACAAGTATTGTCTTATTTAACCCCAGCAGGTAGGCTTTATCGGCCACATTTTACAAATGAACAAATGCAAAATTAGAGAGGTTAAGAATTTATTCAAAGCCTCACAGCTTGTAAGTTACTAATTACTTTCTCTGAGCCTCAGTTTCCCCATCCATAGAATAAAGCTGGAAGTGCTTAGCCCACGACTGGCACAGAGTAGGTACTCAGGAAATGTTTGCTAGCCTCCTAAAATCAGAAAAGTGCAAAGCAGTGTTTTGAAGATAAGTTTGGGTGACTTTAAGACTCATATTCTTTCCCTGCAGAACTTGCCTTTTTATCAGTCTCTCTGAAACCAATCACCTTCAGAAAGTGGGATAATTATACCTCCTGTGTACATATGGGACAAAGGAGCAATATTTTATATTTACAAAAAAAGTCAACGAAAGAATGGACACTTTTACAAGGACCTAGCAGGTTCCTCAAAGTACTTCCTCCTACATCTTCCTGTGCCAGAAATTTCACAATTAGAGCTATACACTCTTGAGTTAAGGCGTTATCTCATGTAAAAGTGAAAATATTATTGGTTGAGTTAAGATTTTCTTAAAGTCATCATATCAGAGCTGTTAAGAGTCCCCAGCAGTATACAGTGCAAGAAGAACATACAACGTACTTCCAGTGAGCCAAGTCCTACTGATTGGTTGTCCCTGCCTGGAAGGATGTGTTGAAAAAGATTCTGAGGTAGAATCTAGGCTCCGTGGGGAAAAGTGTAGCATTCTATCAGTAAGGTCTGCTTTAGGCAGGAGAGCAACTTGGCAGAAAGGCTTATGAAAACTCTTTAACTGTCTACTACCTTCCACTCTCTCCTTTCCTCTTGCCACCTCGCAGAGATACAGTCCTATTATCCCCTAGTTCAATACCCTTCAATTTACCTGTAGGACAAAATACACAGCCCTTCATGGCTGCTCCTGCCTCTCTCTCTAGCCTCACCATCTACCACTCCCTTCATATGTTACACCCTAGCAGCACCGAACTACTTTAATTTACCCCATACACTTTGTGTTTTTCAGACCGCTCTACCTAGGACAGCTTTTCTCAACCTGCCCAAGTGGCAAACTCCTACTCAGCCCTCAAAACCTAACTCAAGAGTCAACCCTGTGAAGCCTTCCTTTACTCCCCCAGTAGACTTAGGTTCTTCTTCTCCAATGCCCCACCGCACATTGTACATTCCCAAATAAAGCCTTTGTTGCACTGCTAGACTGTGAGCCTCTTACAGAACACAGCATCTAATTTTCCTCTGTGCCTTGATCATGCAGCTCAGAACCTAGGACAATAAATTTTTGTGTGAATGAATGAATGGATGAAGAAATAATTTTCCCTCCACAATGCATATGCTTGTTCATCAACCTTTGAAACCACACTGACCTTTCAACTATACACATAATTCTTTGACAAACATTAATGGAGGTATTGCTAGGTACAAGGAGTGATAGAAACAGACACAATTATTGCCCTCATGGTGCTTATAGTCTAGTGGGAAAGATAGGTAATATATGGGAAATAGCCAAATAGATGTGTAATTACAAAATAAGAAAGATGGAATGAGGATGAACACAGCACTGTGATGTGGATCATTTAGCTGGAATGTTGGAGAAGATAATAAGAACAGATTTGCAGGATGGAAAGGAGCCAGCTGTGGAAACTGGGGGAAAGGGATTCTAGGCACACAGAAAAGATGTGCCAAGTTTTCAAGGCAATAAGAGCTTGATGTGGCTGACGCTGAAAGGATGCCATGGAGGCTGGAGTGTGGTGAAGGAAGGGAAGAGGAGCTTGGAATAAGGCTGGAGAGAGAGGAAGCAGCCCGATCATGCAAGGCCTTATAAAAGTAAGAAGTTTGGATTTCATACTGAGGGAAATCGGGAGCCATGGAAGGGATTTGAATCCCTGGTTCATTTATTTATTCAGTAAACATTGGCTGATGTATGCTGTGTCCAGATGCTGGGCTCAAAGCTGCCTTTGAAGAACTCTCAGGTCAGAGGAGTAGGCACAGCAGAAAGCCATCACTAGCGAACATGGTGGTAAATGCTGATTAAAGCCTATCCTAAACCAGCCAAGAGGGATTGGGGAAGCTTTCTCAGAGCATATGACAAAGGCACTGATCCTACAGAACGCACAGAAGCATTTCAAGTGAACAATGCAGTGGTGAGCTGGTGCCAGCTAATACCTGCTTGAGAGAACCCAATTATGTGTATTTCTCCAACTACCGTTTAGGGACAATAAGTTGAAAGCTTGAAATTGACCATGGTGGAAGCTTTACACCTGGGAAATTGGAAAACGCTACAAATTGGGGTGGGTTTCTTTGCTTGTTTGTTCGTTTGTTCCAGCACACCAGTGGGGGTAAGCATTAATAGTACCGGGAAGATTTTTGATGTGCATAATATGGAGCACAGAGGAAGGTAAGGATAAAGTCAAAGGCCGTGGGAGTACATTCCTGGGACAAAAAGAGATCTTTTGAGTAACAGGAAGGCAAATCCAAAAGACCTGATTTTGGATCCTAGATTTGCCATTTTCCAGTGGATCATCTTAGCAAATCATTTCATCTCTTTCAGCCTCAGTTTCTTCATCAGTAATGAAGATTCAACAATATATTATCTATAAAACACTTAGCACAGTGCCTGACACATAGTAAGTGCTCAACATGAATATTAGTCTATGATTTTTTATTAAGTATTTCCAGGATAAGAAGACAAACATTGGCATCAATTAAGGGAAAATCTTCTAATCACATCTGTCCGTGAATGCAGACTGGAAAAGGCCAGTCCTCTGAAGAGAAATGGTTTACAAAAACCTCAAAATTTAAATTTTAAAAACCCTCAAAATTGAAATGCCCATGTGAAAGAGCAGAAGATGGAATTAAATGAGAGAAATATATGTAACTTTCTCAGCACAGTTGCCGGCAAATAGTAACTTTTTAGTAAATTGCAATAGTGGTGGTTCTTATTTTCAGATGGGTAAAAGTGAAGAGCTCAAATGTAAAGAAATCAAACTTGAATTTGAAAAGGAGAAAAAAATGATTGTCTATATTAAAGTATAATTTTACATAAAAGGAAATCTATCAATTTCACTGGTAAAATTAGATGAAATTTGACAAATGAATACAGTCATGTAAAAATCACCAAAATCAAGATATAAAACATTTCAATCAAACCAAGAGGTTATCAGTCCCTACCAAGAGGCCCTGGAAACTGCTGATCTTCTTTCTATCTCTACAGCTTTGACTTTTGTAGAATTTTATATAGATAGAATTATAAAGCACATTCTCTACTATGTATGGCATCTTTCACTCAGCATAAAGCTTTTGGGATTCATTCATGTTGCTGCATTTGTCATTCAGTTTCGTTGCTGAGTAGTATTCCATTGTGTGGATGTACCATAATTTGTTTATTTACCACCTGGTGGATATTTGGGTTGTTTCCAGTTTGGGAGGTGTTATTTTAAAAAAAAAAAAAAAAGCTGCTATGCATGTTTAAATACAAATCTATGGACAACTGTATTCATTTCTCTTGGGTAAACACCTACAATTGAATTTGGTAAATTTTCTTGGATAAAGGTACATTTAACTTTAGAATCAAATACTAAACAGTTTTCAAAGTGAATCGAACATTTTTTAAATTGCCAGCAGCAATGTATGTGAGTTCCAGTTGCTTCACATCCTTTTAAGTGCTTGGTATTGTCAGTTATTAACTTTAGTCATTCCAGTGGGTGTGTAGTGGTAACTCATTTTGTTTTTAATTTTCATTCCCCTAATGAGTTGAACATCTTTTCATATACTTATTTGTCATTCACAGATCTTCTTTGATAAGGTGTTTATTCGAAGCTTTTGCCCTTGAAAGTGTCTTTTAAAAAACAAAGATCTTTAAATTTGATAGTCTAGTTTATCATTTTTTTTGTAGTTCATACTTTTGCATCCTATTTAAGAAATATTTTCCTAACCCAAGATCACTTAGATTTTCTCCTGTTTTCTTCTAGAAGTTTTATAGTTTTAGCTCTGATTTATATGGTAAATTACATTGATTGATATTTGAATATTAAACCATAATTGCATTTCTAGGTTAAACTCCACTTGGCCATAATATATTGTTCTCTTTGTGTATTGCTGGACTTGACTGGCTAAATTTTTGTTAAATATTTATTGATATATGTTTATGAGGGATGTTGTCCTGTGGGCTTATTTTCCTGTAAGATCTCTTTTTCTGATTTCATTTTCAGGACAATACTGGCTTCATAAAATGGTTGGTGACAGGTTTTCTTCCTCTTATCTTTTCTGAAAGAGTTTGTGTAAAGTCACTATTTTTTTTTCATAAATGTTTTGTAAAATTGTTTGCAGAAAACTATTTAAATGTTTCATAGTAGCCATTCAGATCTGGAGTTTTCCATGTGAAAAGGTGTTTTCCATGTGAAAAGGTGTTTAACTGTGAAGCCAGTTTCTCTAATAGATATATAGCTATTCAGATTATTTTTGTGTGAGTTTTGGGAGTATGTATATTTAAAGAAAGTTGTCTCTTTCGTCTAAGTTATAGAATTTATTGGCATGTAACTGTTCATAACATTCTTCTGTTGCCATTTTAATGTCCGTAGGATGCCCTCTTTTTAAGTTCCTGGTCAGTCTGGCTAAAAGTCTATTAACCTTCTTAGTGTATGCAAAGAACCAGCATTTGGCTTCATTGATTTTTCTCTATTTCTCTATTGATTCATTGGGTTTTGCTCTCATATTTGCTATTTTCTTTCTCCTGCTTACTTTAAGTTCAATTTACTTTTTTGTATTTTCTTGTAATGGAAACTGACATCATTGATTCAAAGATTTTTTTCCCAATATAAGTGTTTAATGCAATAAATCTCTCTCTAAGCACAGCTTTAGCTGCATCCCAAAAATTGGATGTTTCTATTTGCAGTCAGTTTAAAATTTTTACTTTTTAAGTTTCTTCTTTAATTTATGGATTATTCTTAATGTGTTGTTTGATTTCCAAATATTTTGGGAATTTCCAGATATCTTTTTGTTATTGATTAGAAGTTTAATTCTTTTGTGGTCAGAGAACTATTTTGTATAATTTCAATTCTATTACATCTATTAAAATGTGTTTTATGACCCAGAATATGGCTTATCTTGATGAATATTCTGTTTAAGCTTACAAGGAATCTGGTATTCTTCTGGTTTTATGTGGTGTGCTTAATAAATATCAGTTAGGCCAAGCTGGTTGATTATGTTGTTAAGATCTTATGTATCTTACTGATTTACTGTCTATTTGTTCTATGAATTATCAAGAGAATAATATTGAAATCTCCAACTATAATGGTGGATATGTCTATTTTCCTTTCAGTTCGAGTCATGTTTGCTTCAAATATTTTGAAGATCTGTTATTAAGTGCATACATATGTTGGATTGTTATGAGCTCTTAAAAAATAGATTCCTTTATTGCTATTAAATGGCTCTTTTCTTTCCTAATATTCTTCTATGGTCTGAAGACATATGTCCCCCCAAAATTTTTATATTGAAAGCCTAACCCCCAAGGTGATAGTATAAAGAGAGGAGCCTTTTGGGACCTGATCAGGTAATGAGGCCAGAGCCCTCACAAATGGAATTATTGCCTTATAAAAGAGGCCCAAGGTAGCTTGTTCACTCCTTTCACTAAAGTGAGGAAACAGTGAGAATGTGCTATCTATGAACCAGAAAATAATGACCCCTTACTAGACACTGACTCTGCCAGTGCCTTGATCTTAGACTTTCCAGCCTCCAAAACTGTGACTAATAAATTCTGTTCTTTATAAGCTCCCAGTTTATGGTATTTTGTTACAGCAGCAGAAGTTGACTAAAACATATTCCTAGCTCCGAAATCTACTTTGTGAATGTTGTTGTAACTACTCACTTTTTTTCTAATTGCTGTTTGTATGAAATACCTTCTATCCTTTTACTTTTAATTTGTTTGTTTCTTTATACTTAAAATGGGTTTCTTGTAAAGAGAATATTGCTGGGTCATCTTGCTTTTTTAGTCAGTCTGATCATCTCTGCCTTTTATTGTTTGTTTGTTTGTTTGTCTGTTTGTGACAGGGTCTCCCCTGTCATCCAGGCTGGAGTGCAGTGACATGATCATGGCTTGCTGCAGCCTTGAATTCCTGGCCTCAAGCAATCCTCCCACCTCAGTCTCCCAAATAGCCAGAATTCCAGGTGCATGCCACCATGTCCAGCTATTTTTTTTAGAGACAGGGTCTCACTATTTTGCCCAGGCTGGTCTTGAACCGCTGGCCTCAAGCGATCCTCCTGCCTTGACCTCTCAAAGTGCTGGTATTACCGGCATAAGCCACCACACCCATCCTCTCTGCCTTTTAATTGGAGTGTTCAGAGCATGGACATTCAAAGACATTATTAATATAGGTGTGTTTAACTCTACCATATTGCTATTTGTTTTCTATCTGTCCCAACTGTTTTTTGCTTCTTTTTCTTCTTTTTCTGCCTTCTTTTGCAGTAATTGAGTACTTTTTATCATTCCATTTTATCTTTATTTTTTGTTTCTAGGCTTAGCCTCTCTGTTTTGTTGGTTTTTTTCTTTTAATGGCTGCTCTAAGGTTTAAAATATACATCTTAAATTATCATGGTCTACTTTCAAATAATATTACACCACTTCATGTATATTTTTAGAACCTTACAACAGTAGGCTTCCATTTTCCTATTTGTGTGTTTTGTCTTGATTTTACTGCTATATTATAAACCTCACAACAAATCGTTGTTGTTTTTGAGAAGTCAATTATCTTTTAGATAAATTTTTTAAATTAGAAAGAAAGCCATATTTGTCATTGTCGGTATTCTTTATTTCTCTGTGTAGATCTAAATTTACATTTGCTATTATTTTACTTCTTCCTAAAGAACTTGCTTTCTTTTAGTGATGACCTGACGGTGATAAAAATCTTTTAGCTTTGGTTTGCCTGGAAAATGTCATTATTTCATTTTTATTTTCACTAGATACTTTTGCTGAGTATAAAATTTTAGGTTGACAGTTTTCTTGTTTTTCCTTTCAGCACTTTAAAGATATTGTTCTACTATCTTTTAGCTTGCATGATTTCTGACAAGAAGTATGATGTAATTCTTATGTTCATTCTTTTTTTTCCTCTGGAAAGAAATGGGTATAGCAATCTTTATAGCCCATACAGGGCTTGGAATAGTTCATGTTTTCCTCATCCATGTATATTAGGAATTCTTTCCACTGTGGCTGATGGAAGCACAAACTGTTTCCAGCCCTATATGAGTTATAAAGCTTATTCCTTTCCAGTGGTTATTCCCCAGCCACAGGTAGCTTCCTTATACATACTTGCAGATCATTAATCAATTAAAGATTCAAAAAATCCTTCTGTAATCAAGATCTCTCTCTCTCTCTTTCACACACACACACACACACACCCCTACATGTGTACTCTCTCTCACTCTTTCTAGTAGTTTCTCCCTGAAAATTCTAGCAAAATTGGCCTCCCTGAAATCTAAACTCTGTCTTCTCAACTCAGTGAAATCTCTGGTCTCTGACTGGGTTTTGCTTCCCTGCACTAGTTTGAAGAACTCTCCAGGAAATGATCTGAAACAATCATAGGCCTCACCTCATTTGCTTCCTTTCTGTAAGGAATACTGTCCTGCACTATCTGACATCCAAAATCTGAAAACTTTAATTTATTTGGGTGTTTAATTATTTAAAGCAAGAAGGGAAATCCAGTCCCATCATGACCAAATCAAAAATCTCCCCAGGAGGATATTTTAAAACAACAGAACACAAGAAAAGATGGACAAAGTAAGATGGAATGCAAATAGAACAACATAAATGATTAATAAACATTGTTGAGTTAAAGTTAACTAGTAATTGACTAAAGACAATTTAAATATTTTATTGGGAGAGATAGCCGCTGCCTAGGACAGGATGAAAAGGAAGTATAGTCATGCTAGCAATACCTCTAAGTTTCTGAACATGTCGCAGCAAAGGAAGGTCTGTGGAAGCCAGTCAGCCAAGATTCTAGTGAAAAGATGAGTCAATAAGCTACAACGATCAAAAAGAAAAAGAGATGTAGGTGCTCATTTATAGGAAAGAGGAAAGTGAGAAAGAAGAGAATTGTGACTTAGGATAAAGTTTTCCAGGGAAAATAGAAATGGCCACAACTTCTGAATAAGATCAAGAATCATGAGATCTGACCAGAAGGTACAGTTCCCTGTGGAAGGAAGCTGGTTGAAGAAGTGGAAGAAAGCATTGAAAATTTCAGTGTGTTCAGTCATTAAACCATGGATACCAAATATGTAATATTCCTACTGCCATTTCTCTCTCTCTTATTCATGACAGACATTACTAAACAACTATGGCTCTTGCATCACCAAGCCCAGAGGCTGCCTTTGAACATTTCTACGTATCATCGTAGGCAGCTTCTACCAATTGATCACGGTTGGCTTCTAAGTGAAAATCCATTTTTCTCACCAGTTTTAGGCACTTTTATGCCATTTTTGTGATAGTCTTGTTCACCTAGTAATAGGGGGAAAATGAAAATATGAATTTCTAAGTAATCAAGCATAAATATGTACATTATTTGGCTCTTAATACATATGCATAATATTTATATATGTTTCCATAAATATACAATATTTTTATAATTAAAAACCTATTAGGATCAAATGAGATAAGAGGTGGGAGAATACCCTGAAAAGAGCAAGGTTGTGTATTTTAGAAGACAACATCATGGGACCTCTGTCATTTGTCATCTGCTAAGATTCAGGAAATCTGTGATTGATCTTTCTGGATTTCTGATAAAATTTTGTATCTTCTCCATGTCTAATCCCCTCCACAGCTATATACACGATGATCAACTATCCTGGGAAATCCCAGTTAGTACAAAAACTGGGAAAGTTCTAGGCAAACTAGGACAAGTTGGTCACCCTAGATGTAGGTAGGGAACAAATCAAGCAGTTCTCACCTCCCTGGGATACAAGTCATGGAAAACTTAGGATCACAGAGGGCATTGGTTTTTATCACTGTCCAAACCTAGGCCCCCAGATCCCCTTCTTTCCTACAGGATCCCAGAAGGGATTTCACACCACACCCCCACTCTGCTGCTGCTCCTGCCCTCCCTCCCTGCCCTCCTTCCCTCAGGTATGTTTTGAGCCATAGAAGTTCTCCTGCTCCTCCCAAGTCTAGAGTATTTTCCCCCGTCAACCAACGAATACAGCTCTTTTCAGCCTCCAAAAATCAGCCAAGTTCTCCTCGTTTTTTAACCAGCCTTTCCTCTCATGATTCTACTCACCTCCTCCTCCACAACACTTTTTAACAAAGCAAAAGAGAAAAACAAATGAATAAAAATTTTAAAAGAGAGTGCCTATTTTGTAACAGTTCCTGAGCTGGCTGCTTAGATACGGGGCACAAAGATAAATAAAATATGGCCCAACCCTTAAGGAGTTCAGGGCTAAGAGCATGAGGGAGGTGAGGAAGATGGCTGGTACACAAGTAATTATAATAAAATATTATAATAGCTAATATTTATTGAGAGCATACTTTTGTAGCAGACACTGTGCTATGTGCTTTAAATGCATTATTTCTTTTAATCCTCACAGTAGCCCTAGGAGATAGGTGTACGAGTATTATTATTCCTCATTTTCTACCTGAGAAAGCTAAGGCTTAGGCCAGTTAAATCATCTGCTCACAGTGCTAGCAAGCACTGGAGCTGGATTCGAACCTCAGCTAACCACAAAACTCATTCTGTTAACTACTGTGTTCTACTAGGATGCAATCCAAACAAAATGTTGTGAAGACTCAACGGAGGGAGAATGCTCTCTCTACCTGGTAGAAGAGCAGGCAGGAAGGCGCCACAGAAGTGACTTTTGAGTTATATCTTTAAGGATAGGAAGTTCACCAGGTGGACAAGAGGGGGAGACAAAGGGCATTGGCTCACGAGAGAGCTCCTAATATTCAGAGGAAAAGTGATTTTCTAGCACAATGATTTTAGCCATGGATGCATATGGGGAGAGCTGTGTCAAAGGGCCAGGGGTGAGGGACAGAAGTCAGATCTTGGGTGCTTTCTTCTAACCCCAGAAGTGATGGGGAGCCATAGAAGGTTTTTAGGCAGGAGAGCCATATGATTGGCTTTAGAAAAGTCACTGTGGCAGTGATGGATTTAGGGTGGGAGATCTGAAAGCTGAAACAATTAGCTAAGGAAGGACCAGTGGGATTAATAAGAGTTAACAGATTCAAGAGAGATTTAGTAAGCCTGGGCCTTGTGCCTGATTGGCCTTGGGGAATGAAAGTAGGAAAGGTGGAAAGGCAGGATATGGAGAATAAGAGAATTCCTAGCCTAAGAGAATAAGTGAATGGTAGTGTCATTTGATGTGAGATGAACAGAGGAGAAGCAAGCTTAGAGAGAAAAGTGGCACTGGTTTGAGGTGCCTGTGAGATATCCAAATGGAGATATCTAACAGGCAGTTGGATATAGAGTAAGAGCTCAGGAGATAGGGTGGAACTGAAATCACCTACCTAGGATAAGATTCTTGGGAACATTTGAGTGGTGCACTCTCATGTCCCACTTTAAAGTGCCCCATGATGAAATAACAACCAAGACCCCAAGAACCTTCTCCCATCACTACATTTTTCTTATCCTTCCAGATGCCCAGTGGAGGGTGGAGTACATTCACTTAAGCCCCAAAGTCTTACTTAAAACTTTGAAGAAATTCCTCCAGAATTCTAGAGGCCATAACTATGGTACCTTCATTTCCTTGCATCTTCACATGTTTCTAATAATTTTTTAGTTAGAAAAAAAGTAAGTCAAGGGAATGAACATGGATTCAGCAATTATCTAAGCAAGGGACCACCCTGTGCATGGGCACTTTCCATGAGTTAACTCAAGCAGTCCTTACAACAGTCATGCTGTCTTATTTTCCCCATTTTGTAGATGAGAAGTTTAAGGCTCAAAGAGGTCTCTTAGCTTCCTTAAGGCCACAAAGCAAATAGGTTGCTCAGGTATGTTTTGAAGCCAGATCAACCTCATCCCAAGGCCTTAGCCATGACATCATGACTCCCAAATGTCTGCCACAAAGTACTGCTGGTCTACAATCAAATGAGCCAAATGTCTTATACTCTTGCATGACTGTTAACCACCTTTTCTTGAGATGGACTTTTCTTTGAAATCATGCCCTTCCTATGGGCAGGAAGCATTAAAACGATTCTGCTGCAGTACGGTTGTTTGATTTCTTTTTGCTTCTTGTCCTTACTTGGCAAAATAAAAAGCCGGCAGCTGGCCAGGTGCGGTGGCTCACACCTGTAATCCCAGCGCTTTGGGAGGCTGAGGCAGGGGGATCACAAAGTCAAGAGATGGAGACCACCCTGGCCAACATGGTGAAACCCTATCTCTACTAAACATACAAAAATTAGCTGGGAGTGGTGGCACTCTCCTATAGTCCCAGCTACTCGGGAGGCTGAGATAGGAGAATCACTTGAGCCCGGGAGGCAGAGCTTGCAGTGAGCCAAGATCGTGCCACTGCCCTCCAGCCTGGCAACAGAGCAAGACTCCATCTCAAAAAAAAAAGAAAAGAAAAAGTAAAAGAAAAAAGAAAAAAAAGTTGGCAGCCTCGTGTTCGTCCTCAAAATATTCTTTTAATATTCCCTGGTCCATGAAGTCCAAAATGTTGGAAACTACTGTAGGACCTCTTGCTGAAACCTTGACGTTTGAAAAAGAGCAGGGATAATCCAGCCCATCATTCTGACTGCATATGGGGGTAGCAGAGACACATGGGATTCTTGCTGTCTTAGTAAGGGCCGCTTCACGCCTGCCATTCCAGGGCTCAAACCAAGAATGAATTGGCAAAAGCCTTTATATGCACTAGCAGCTTGCTGTGAACCCCTGAGATTGAAAAAAGCTTATCCTCCAAATTTTTTTTTTTTTTTTTTTTTTTGAGACAGAGTCTCACTCTGTCTCCCAGGCTGGAATGCAGTGGTGTGATCTCAGCTCACTGCAACCTCCACTTCCTGGGTCAAAGTGATTCTCCTGCCTCAGCCTCCTGAATGGCTGGGACTACAGGCACACACCACCATGCCCAGCTAATTTTTTTGCATTTTTAGTAGAGACGGGGTTTTACCATGTTGGACAGGATGGTCTCCATCTCTTGATCTCATGATCCGCCTGCCTCAGCCTCCCAAAGTGCTGGGATTACAGGCGTAAGCCACCATGCCCAGCCCCAAAGATCGTTTTTTAAATTCCATTCCTTGTTGTTAAGACAAGATGGTGGGAATTAAGAGATTAGTAGTAACAAGGAATCTGATGATATGCGTTTTATATCCTCTCTGTCCCAGACAAGTGCTCTACCCAGAGCCCATGGGAGGAGAGGTTTTCTCTAAAATCTTTGATGTCAAGAAACAGGACTATTTTGGGATTCCAGGATTGAAGGCTCCTTTGCTATTCCCCAGCCATCAGGTAGGAGCCCTACGGTGCTCTGATTTTTTTCTCCTCTGTCTGGCTGTGGCTTTCTGTGCTCAAGCTCTTCTCCCTTTCCTTCCTAGAGAAGAGTCTGCATCTGTGGGGAAACATGCAACAACTACTGAGACCTTAAGTTAAGTGCTAGGCACTGTACTCGGCAATTTCAAGCAAGCCATTTCAACTCATCTTATTTATTTTTTATTGCTTTTATTATTTCAAAAATAATGCATGCTTATTTTATTTTAAAAAAAAATGTTTAACCCTACATACATGACCTTGGACAAGTTACATAACCTTCAGTTTCCTTGACCACAAAATAGGGACAAGAACCAAACAATATTGTGGGTGAAAATGCCCCATTTTACCTTCAGAGACAATCACTGTTAATACTTTAGTGGATATACCCAAGGCACTTTACTATATATTTATCAACATTTATTATTAATAATTTTTATAAGAATGGAATCACTTACACAATTGCTTGTGACTTGTTTTCTCAGGAAAATATTTGCATGTTAAGGTACATATACCTGAGAATCAGGTTTTATCAACAAACTGGTGGATGGGAAAACTGAGGATCATGGAGGTTGTACAGTCCAAAGAGTCAGGTAATGGAGGCAAAACTCAAATTTCACACCCTTGCTTCAAAACCCTTGTTCTTTCTACTAAATCTCAGGTTCTTAGAAAATAAATCACAGTGGGAAGAGGGTCCAACCCCAAATAAGGTGAGACTCTGGGGGCAAAAATCATACAGTCTGGGGGTGGTGCCATGTAGTGGCAGCAGGATCTAGAATGATGTCAGAACTGGAGTCAGAAAGCCTCAGTTTTAAGATTGACTTATACTAGTTTATGACATTAGGCAGTTGAATAACCTATCTCAGCCTCAGTTTGCTCTGCTATAAAATGGAAATAAGAATAGTGTCTGCTTCATAGCATTGCTCTAAGGGTTGAATAAAGAGAACACATGTAAATGGCCTGGTACATTTCTGAAGGTCCCATCATGTATCTGGCACTGTGCTAGGCTTTGGGGATTCAAAGACAAGTGAGACACAGTTCCTGACCTCAAAGGATTGACAGAGAAGACATCTGTGTGCCCCCAAAGTGTCACAGGGGCTGATGTAGACACCTGGCTGGAGGGTCTTTTGGGGGCAAAAAAGAGGACAGGTAAGCACAAGGAGAAGGAGGATTTGGATGGTTAAACAACAGAAATTTATCTTGTCACCATTCTGGAGCCTGGAAGTCCAAAATCAAGGTGTGTGCAGGTTTGGTTCCTTCTGATGCCTCTCCTTGGCTTGTAGAAGGTCATCTTCTCTGTACCTTTTCACATCATCTTCCCTCTGTACATATCCAAATTTCCTCTTCCTGTAAGAACACCAGTCATATCGGATTGCAGCCCATCCTCATGATCTCATTTTAACTTCATTACCTCTGTAAAACCATAATCTCCAAGCAAGGTCCTATTTGTAGGCACTGGGTTGGGGGTTAGGACTCTAGCATATGAATTTGGGGGAGGTGGAGGACACATTTCAGCCCATAACGAAGAAACACTCTACACAGACCTTCTGCTGCTAGTTTTCAGGAGTGGTTTGTCTTTCTGGTCAGTGTTGTGGTCTTCTCTCTACTTTGCATCTCAGTGTCTGTTTTCACTCTCCCTACCTTCCTTACCCAATTGAGGCAACAAAGGAATCCTCCAGAGCTTTTAGACTACAGTATAAAGTATCAAAGTCCAGGCTCAGTATACAGTGGCCTCATGGCCAAATCTCATGCCTCCAACCCAAGCTGAAGGAAAGGAAGGAGAGAGTAGATCACTCTGTATTAGCACTTTACTGTGAGCCTGTGGCTTTCCCGTGCCTTGTCTTGTGTGATCGTTACTACAACCCCGTTTATAAAGACAGAATCAGAGAAGCCAAGCAATTTACACTGTGTCACAAGGCTGGAAAGTTGATGGAGCAGGATTCAAATCCAAGTCTATCTACCTTCAAAGCGTATGTTATTTATTTACTCCACTTTCCTTGAAGAGTTCCTATCCCTAATCTCCAAGAAATGTAGGCAAATGAGAGAGATTCCAAAAGTCTGGAGCATGAAAATCACTGCCCTCAGTGTAAGTATAGATTCCGAAAATTGTAGACTTGAAAGTTTGGCAAATGGAGTTTTCAGAAAATTCACTGAGATGTTCTCTGTTTTCCAGCAGCTTCTCTATCTCAACCCAACCCAGTTCCCAATCTCCCCTGAGATAAGGAATCTCAAAGATTGGAGTCATTCTTTGAATGGAAGAGAGGAAAATGCTGCAGGAGCAAACACAAATGTGACAACAGCCCTCGTAAGTGGTCCCCTTCTCTTGCTCACTCTGGTATTTCTTCCCAGAGCAGCCAAAGGGTCTTTCAAAAAGGCAGCTCTGAGCACCTCACTCTTCTGCCTGAATTCTTCAGTAGCATTGCACTGTCATTCAGAATAAAATGCAAATTTTTCACCATGCTCACCAAGGCCCCTTTCCATTTGCCCTAGACCCAGCCCCTGTCTTATCTCTTTCTGCATCTCTTTTGATAAACACACACTCCAGTTATATCTGAGGGCAGGGACCATGCCCTCCCCTGCCAGTTCCTAGAAGAGAGAAGCACTCATCAAGAACTGGGAAATAAGTGAATGAGGGGAAAAAATGAATGAACTGCAAGAGAGCAATGTGGGTATTTCTGGCTTAATCGTTCTCCTCCAGGTCATGGCTCAGGGCTGAGAGCCCTTCCACCTGTATCTCTGGCCTTCCCGAGATCCTTAAAGTCCTCTCCACCCAGCCAGCAGATGAAGAAAGAGAGGATGGATCTTTGCATGGGGAGCTGTAGGGTCTGGAAGCAGTGTACATCACTGCCATCCATTGTCTATCAGCCAGAATCAGACCATGGCCCCATCTAGCTGCAAGGAAAGCTGCAAGCCTAGGAGATAGAGGAATTGGGACTGGGTAGACACATGGCAGACTCTGGCAAGGCCTCAGCGTTTTCCATCCACACCTAACTCCAAACTCCACAAAAGCCTCCTCAGCACTTCACCAGAGTGGACTCTTCTTCTCTCCCCTGCCTCCTTGTCCACAGCCCTCTAGCCCATTTTCTCTGCATCTTGACCTTTCCCAATGTAAAACTGTTCTTATCTGTGTCATAAGAGGTGGGAGGTAAGGGAGAGAGCAGCAGCATCATTTCCTTGGAGGGCAAGGCATGAACTATCCCCCTCCGCACCCTCCCCCTGCCCACTCCCAACGCAGCTGTCTTAGTCCATTTAAGCTGCTGTAACAAAATACCATCAACTCGGTGGCTTATAAACAACAGAAATTTATTTCTCACAGTTTCGGAGGCTGGGAAGTGCAAGGACAAGGTGCCAGCAGATTGGATGTCTGGTGAGGGCCTACTTCCTCATTGACAATGCCTTCTCCCTGTGTCCTCACATGGTGGAAGGGGTAAGGCAGCTGCTCTCTGGGACCCCTCTTATAAGGGTGATAATCCCATTCATGGGATTATCATGAAGTCTCCACCCTCATGACCTAAACACTTCCCAAAGGCCCCACCTCCTAATGCCATCACCTTGGGCGTTAGGATTTCTAAACATGAATTTGAGGAGTGGAGGGACACAAACATTCAGACTGTAGCAGCAGCCAAGTGTCAGGTGGGCACACAGAGGAGTTCTTTGCAGCTTCCCTCACACCAAGGTCTACGTGTGTCTAGACCACATCACCAGCCAGACTGGCCACATCAGTGTAGATATGTGTTGCACAAGAATGTCCACTTTCTACCAAGAGGCATGGGAGGTTGGCTGACCCTTCCCCACATGCCCTGACAGCCCCGCTGATAAGAGGGAGCGGAGGGACTGAAATTTCACTTTCTCAGAAACAGCGGATTCAGCAACTGTGGCTGCTACAGGAGACACAGATCTGCACCAGCTTAATTTCTCTCAGCCTTTATCACCATACACAAAGCAAGAGCTATTATGCCCTGTCCGGCGGCCAAGGACTCACCTCGTCTGGCATTGGGGAAATGATATCTTAGCCTGCAGGGCCCCAGACATCTTCTTCTTCCAACACTATTGTGGCTGGAACCCTCACCTGCCCAGGGGAAGCTGTTCCCATGCCGGATAGACACCATTCTTGCCATCTGGGGCTCTTGGAGAAGTCTCTTCTAGAAACTGAGCCAGGTTTGGGCCCCATAGAGAGGACTGTAACAGGGCTAACATATTCTGGAGACAAACCCCCATCTCCACACTTGCCTGAGCCCTGAGAAGTTGGGGGAAAAAGCCTCTCCAGGAGCTCCTGGGATAGTTTGAGCTGCTGCTGAGAAGGAATGACTGCCTTCCGGGGGGGATTTAGTCTCCAGGCTTGGCGATCCTGAGTCCATATTAAAAATGCAAGACTCTAGTCAGAGCCTACCAGATCCTGCCAGCCTTGGTTGAGACCCTGAGGCTGGGTGAAGGAAGGTGAGGGGAATCAGGGACACAGGGAGGAAGGATGGTGCTTCCAGCACCACCTATCCACAGTTGATCTTCTGCCTCCAGGACTCCATCTCAATCTGGGGCTGAGCTTCTGGCTCCTACTGTCAGGGCTCCCTGAACAGTCCATATATTGTGTGCAGCTCACCTTTGCCCCAGCCCCTCCTCACTCCCATAATCCAAATCCATCTTCTCCCCCACCACCCTGTCCTTTCCCTACAGCCTGAGAAAGGACCCTCAGTTTACCTGGTCTGAGGCATCCTCCTTCTTATAGCTTCAGGCGAGGATCCATAGGGCCTGTCTGTTCAAACCCACTTACTGAGTCCCCTGAAAAGTCCTAAATATTTTTCTTTCTTCATTCCTTTGACAAACCCTCTCTGAACCCCTAATTTGTACACAGCCCCATGCTCATTTCTGAAGGTAAAAATCTACCAGTACCTACTCTCTGCCCTCCACAAGCTCTTAAACTCGAAAGGAGATAAATGCAAAAAGAGTGACATTAATGAAGTCGTGTTCAATATTTTTTGAGCACCTGCTATGAGCCAGACCCTGTAAAATATGCACCACAATATAAAGATGAATATGACTCAGTCTGCGGAGAAGAAACATCAGTATACTATCTCTCATTCTGCTGCAAGTTCATCCCAAGAAACTATGGAGAGCAAAAACCACCCTTGCTCTAAAACCTTCCAGGGGGTCGTTTGTCTGAAACATGGAAGACATTTTCTGATGGTTGGGAGTTTTCTAGCAGTGCTGTTGGTGCCTTACTTGTGTCTGTAAACATCAAAGCTTCTTACTGCAAGTACTTGAGATGCTCTCCTGCGCATCTTTCCTGGCCCTAGGTAGGGTAGACCAGAAGAACCAGAGAATTTATGTCCCTCCCACCCCAGACCAGCCCTCAACCAGTGATGGGAAGAAGTTAACAACTAAGTGTTCCAGCTTAATCCCTCCCAGTGGCAGAGGGCTAGGGCAACTCTGAGGTGTGCTCTGCCTTGCAGTCCCCAGCAAGTTGGTGTCCCAGTTGCCCAAAGCAACAACCTGCTCATTAATTCACCTTATATTGGCTTCCATTCCTTCCCTGTCTTACTCACAACTCCCAACCCACGCTTCCTGGGATCACCTTCCAAATAAACCCCTTGCACCTGAATTCTTCTGTCAAGGCTGCTGTGGGAGGAGCCCAGCCTAAGGAAGATTCTGAAGGCGTCCCCACATCCTGGTCTCCACCCACATGGTTCTCTGCCCCAGCGGGCTACATTCTCTTCCTTAAGCACACCAAAGGCGTTGCCTGAGCTTGGACTGCGCTGTGGATCCAACCTGGAGCCTCCACCCCAGCCCCTCCATACACCACTTGCAAACACTACTCAAAGAATCCTGTAGGCTGAGAGAGGTGGCTCATGCCTGTAATCCCAGCACCTTGGGAAGCAAAGGTGAGTGGACCACTTGAGGTCAGGAGTTTGAGACCAGACTGCCCAACAAGGTGAAACCCCGTCTCTACTAAAAAATAAAAAATTAGCTGGGCATGGTGGTGATGCCTGTAATCCCAGCTACTTGGGAAGCTGAGGCAAGAGAATTACTTGAACCCGGGAGGCAGAGGTTGCAGTGAACCAAGATCGCCACACCATTGCACTCCAGCCTGGGCGACAGTGAGACTCCATCTCAAAAAAAAAAAAAAAAAAAAAAATCCTGTATTTCCTCTAAGGCAAGTTCAAGTTCTGTTGCTTCCACAGAGCCATTCCAGCCACTCCTATCCTGGAGCAGTAATGCACATGTATATTTGTAGGTGTGCACTTATCATCTCTCCCCCATCCCAGCATGCTGAGAACGCTAACCCTTGCTGCATAGATTGAAGAAAGACACAGGGATAGTTGTGGGGCAGTGGGGGGGTGGGGGTGAAAATGCTGAGAAACATGTGATTTCTTTACTTCTAAAACCCTTTCTTGAGGAAGAGAAAAGGATAGATTTAGGAGAGGGAGAGAAGGGGCCAGAGCCAGAAAGGGCTCAGTTTGAGAAAGAATTGGGAGGTGGTGTGTGGGTGAATGGGAGATGAGGCGGAAGAAGAGGAGTCAGGGATCATTCTCAGCCTGAAATGATTGGCTTTTGGGGAGAAAATGAATTTTTTTTTAAGTTTTGCCTCCTGCGAAGCCAGTCTCTCTTTGCTACTTTTTGAGGCTTCCATAAAAAGATCCTCTTTTTCTGTGGACGTTGGCAATGCCACGGTCACAAAACGGGTCAGATTTATGCGACCCCACATCTTGAAATCTTTAAATGGAGGTTAAAATCTCTATTTTCACCAGAAACAGAGGCCCAATCTTCCCCAAGTTCCTAATGACTTCACTGTCCAATTGTCCTGCCTCCCTCTTTCCTGAGCTGAGGGACAGGGGGGGCAGTGGGTGTCCTGGGCGCATGTCCATTCTCCTCAAGCCGGAGCCAGCGACGCCCACACCCTCCCAGCCCCTGGTCCCAGCCCTCTCCCACCTCACCCTGAGTCTGACAAGTCACCCTAATGGATTGACCGTGGCCTCTGCTGGAGGGGCTAAATATAAAACTTTCCTGTGCTCCTCTTGTCAAAGTTAAAAGCTTTTCATGTCTGTGTTAATGCTTTTTTCTGTCTGCTGGCTCCAGTGACAGATGCGGCATCTTGTGCTGAGTAACTGGAGAGTGAATGGCTGGCAGGGGCCTGGGAGGTAGCGGTAATTTATCTCCAAGAGTTTAAGCAGGATGACATGGCTGGGAACAGAAGGGGGGTGAGGTTGTCACCTGATTACTAATTCCAAGATTTCTCCTCCAAGAGGGAAAAGGAGTGAGCGAGGATGAAGGGTACAAAAAGCAAATCAATAAACAGGTTAGCGTCTGCGTCATTATTAACTCTCAGCCTGTCAGCACCCCATTGAAGCGATCGCTTGAGGCGGCCTCAGATTTAATGGTCAGTGCAATAGATTTACTGTAAATGTTATCAGAGGCAAGGGCAGGGGCAGGAGGCTTGAGGAGGCCTTCACTGACAAATCACTGGATTGCACCTGGATGCATGAAGCCATTTCTGAACATGCATAAATAACCTAGAGCTTAGGTCCCAGGTGGCATTTCCTCCCTCGGATTTAAATGCTGCTACTTGCCTTTCTCTGTATTCTTCGCTTCCAAAAGGTTCAAACAGCCACGTTTCCCCTAAATCTTTCCAGGGGCCTCATCTTCTGGCCCTCAGCAAATCTGAGAAAGGTCAGGCAGCAAGTCTGCACCAGGAGCCTCTGGGATCCAAAGAGATCAGCGAGCCAGGAAAGAGCCCAGACCCAAGAAAGGCAGCCAGCCAGAAGTCTGAGATTTCGCTGCAGCAGGTGAGATGCCTCTGAAAGCTCAGTCCTAAAGGAAGCATTCCCTGAGCTCAGCATCTAGGGACTGGGGATGCCTTCTTGAGGTTCCTCCTGACCTCTCCAGTGAGCCTCTGGAGGCTCTTCCTCTGAGCCTCTCACCTGCTATGCTTACTAACAACAAATACTGGTGGGAGGGCTTTTGACTAAGATCATTCATCAGAATTCAGGTTGCTATCCTACCCTCATGCCAGGAGTCATGGCAGAACAAGAATCCAGAAGCAGGTAGAGACAGCAGCCAAAGAGCATAGTAAGGTAGCCTACTGTTTTCAAAAGCAGGGCCACTGTGTACAGTTGTTCAGGCTGTATACTGCACAAGTCTAAGGGATGTCATTCACAGCAAATCTATGGGAATGGTACTCTCTGGAGCTGTGCAGCATGACAACTTCACAGGCACATGCAACAGTCCCAACAAAGAGGCAGTGCCAGGTGGACAATGGAGAGAAGCAACCTACTACAGAAGTGAACACTGAGAATCTTTCCAGTAGATTCCAGTTGAAATCAGAGGGGACAAGACAATTTGCCCGGCATAGGTTGTCTAAACAGTTGGGAGGGTTTTAACAGTGTCCTAGGAACTTGGACTATTGAGAACTGCTTCTGCTGACACTTGAATGAGAAAAAGCCTGTGGGAACATTAGGGAATGCAGATTTTGTCTTAGCTACACTGACCATAATCTTTCAAACCAAACACGCGGGATTTTTGTTCTACTGATGGTGATGAAAAGCTTGGATACAAAAATACTCTGCTGTCTCAGGCATTGAGATTGTTCCCGGGGTCAGAGGCAGAACACATGGCATCTGGACTCTCAGAAGTAACACAATGAGATGGACTCAAGGAAGGGGCCGACTCAAGACCCTCTCTCTCATCAACTCAGACTTGGAGCAGACAAGGCTGGTGTTAGCTTGAGATCCTCCCAAATGGAGTCCCTAAGACGAGGCCTTGGAAGGAGGTCTCTTGACTGGGAGGTGAGCCCAGAAAGGAAAAGTGAGAGAGAAAAGCCAGCTAAGGGCAGGTTGATGGTCATGCCCAGGGCATTATTCCCCGACACACACTTCAAAGTGGGGCCTGTTGGAGGCTGAGCAAGTTCCTCTGGGACCAGGGAAAGCCCCAAGGCATGGGAAAAAAGAGACTCTTAAGCAAGAGATCAAGGGAACTGTCCACAGCAGCAAGTGGATGCAGGGATGCGGGGGACCACGGGTATCTGAGGGGAAGACATCAATCACATCTTCTATAGGACCCAACCTCAGCATCCACCAGGCCTGCCTGACCACCCGCCCTGTTCCTCTGCTGCAGAAACACCAAGTGCCTTGGAAAACCATGGCTCTGTTTTGGTTCGCCGGCTGCCATCTCCCATGGAAAGAGCCAGGTGAATCTGAAATTAGAGCCAAGTATGCCTTGAGGACTTTCCAGCCAATCTGATGCTAAGAAAGACCCTTTGTCCAGGACTGGCCCATAGTGGCAGGCTCAGAGACATTTCTTTGAGGCTGGTGGGACAAATCCCTAGCTATGTATGCAGAACCATTTATGTTCATGGTCCACTTGTGAGGTCGGCGTTGTGATCTACTTTTTCCTAATAAAGATATTGAGGTTCAAAGAGATGAAACGATGTGTGACAGGGCACACCTACGGGGCTTCAGTCAGAACCCAGTGGCACCCTAAAGCTGCTCCCAGGGTGAAAGTCACCAGTAGCACTAGACCCTTGAAAGCCATCTGGGGATGGCTATAGCCCAAATTATATCCCTGCAGGCCTAGGAGTGGGGGTCACTTTTCTCTGTTGCTAATCTCCAGGGGTCTCGAATTCCCTGTTGGGAGTCTCCACTCTTCCCTCAGTGAAACCAATTCCCTGTTTTAAATTCCTCAGCGCTTTTGAACCACAGTGTTTGAAATCCCTAGAGTGATTTCTGTTCTCCTGTGTGGCTCCTGGATGATTCCCAGCCCTGTCTAAACTGTTGCCCTGCCCCAAAATGTTATATGCCCTTCCTTGTTTAGCATGATCACTGTCCAACATTCTATATATTTTACTGATTTCTCTCATTTATTTTCTGTCTCCCTCACTAAAACAAGACCAGGAACTGGATGCAGTGGCAGTAGTAGTAGCAGCAGTCCCAGCTACTTGGGAAGCTGAGGTGGGAGGACCACTTAAGCCCAGGGATCTAAGACAAGCTCAGGGAACATAGTGAAGCCCTGTCTCAAAAAAGGCAAGACCAGGATTTTCCCGTTTTGTTCACTGCTATATCCCTAGAGCCTTAAACATTCCCCCAGCACACAGAAGATGTTCAAAAAATATTTGTCAGATAATTAAATGCACAACATACTGGATACTCCATTTTGGACCCAGACTGGAACCTGGGTGCCTCATGCAGGTTCCCATTGCTGACTCACTCCCCAGCCCAGCTGCCCCTCTGTCTCCATGCTCTGGAACTCCATGCCCAATGCCAGTCACCCACCTATAGTCTCCTGACACACCCAGTCCATGTGGGAGTGCAGTCAGGGGGACTCACCAGGGATACCAGTGACCTTTACCACCCTGCCCTGGAGGAAGCACAGAAAGCCAGAGAGAAGCAGGACAGAGGAAGCCTGTGAAAGGCAAGTCAAGCTGCTGGGCTGTTCCAGCCCTGAGGGGCTTGGTGTGTGCATGTGTATGCACATTCTCACACTTGCACACAAACCTAGTGCTATGGTTTGGATGTGTGTGTTCCTCCAAAATGTACATGTTGGAACATAAATCCCAAGGCGGTGGTATTCAGAGATGAGGCCTTTGGGGAAGTGATGAAATTGTGAGGGTTCTGCCCTCAATGAATGGGATCAGAGCCCTTAGGAAAGAAGCTTCAGAGAGCTGCCTGGCCCTTCTGTCTCTTCTCCATTGTGAAGACACCAAGAGGGTGCTGTCTTTGAGGAATGGGTCCTCACCAGACACCGAATCTGCTGGCATCTTGATCCTGGACTTCCCAGCTTCCAGAACTGTGAGAAATAAGTTTCTATTGTTTATAAATTATCCAGTTCAACGTATTTTGTTTAAGCAGTGGAAAAGGACTAAGACACCTACACACATGCATGTGCACACACACACACCTACACATGTATGCACACATGCACACACCCACACTTATGTATGTACACCTACACACATGCATGCATACTTATACATGTGCGCATAGCTACATGTGTGCACCTGCATACATGCACGTGTGGGCACACATATTGCACACATGCATGCACAATCACACGCGTGTGTGCACACATGTGTGCCATTCAACACATACACATGTGCACACATACCATGGGTTGCATGTGAAGAAGATGAAGGAAAAGATCTAACCCCCTCTCCACAGTCCTGTGACTTACTAGGAGCTCTTGGAGGCAGGTAGGAAAACCTCTTCCTCTTTATAGATTTACTGTTCTGACTCTGAAGATTAACATAGATACTCTGGCAGGGGGTCAAATAGCTGTGGCTGGTGTACGTGTGCTTATGTAGATGGGGGTGTGTTTAGGTGATATGTATGTGATATGTCTGTTTACATCTGTGGTATGTTTGTGTGTATGGTGTGCATATCTATGTGGGTAGGGGTGTGTGTTTGTGTACTATGTATGGTTGTCATATGTGTCCACGCGTGTCTCTGTGCTTGTGTGTATTCAATGTGCGTTTTTGTGTGGTTTGCGTGTGGTGTGTGTGGCATGTGTATATGTGCTTGGTCTAACACACAGAAGTACCTGCCACTCATAATGAAAATAACAAAGGATACCCCACTAGGACAGCCCACCCAGATGAGGACAGAACTGGGCCCCCAAAGCTCCCCCAAATTGTGCAGTGAGAACTGGAGCATTCAAGGCCGTCACTGCTGACTAAAGCCGCCAGGGGAGCTACTCCCTCAGACTCAGTCTGGGGGAATAAACTCCAGGGAAAGGGGATGGGGCCTACAGACAGAGTGGGTGGGGGTGTCTGAAAGGTGGGTGGAAAGTCACGCAGGGAACCTACAAGAAGATGGCTCTCTGGAGGAGAGGGCAAGCCCACAGAGGCCCACAGGGGACCCAATTCAAAGGCACTTCTCCAGAGCTTCTCTCCGGAAGTGGGAAAGAGTGGCCCTTGGTGAACCACCTATGTAACCCTCCTCTCATAATTCCTCTAAGGAGCCCTGCCCCACAGCATAGAAAGTGGGCAACGCCACGCAGGCCTACTCTAGTGGGGAAGGTGAGGGGAGCTGGCAACAGAGAAGTGAGGCCCACTGCAGCCCCCACTCCCTGCCAGCACCCAGGCCACAGCATCCCTGGAGGGGATGGTGTCCAGTTGGTGCTGCCCCACACAGATGAAGGGTGCCCATTGCAAAGCTGGGAGGGGTAGGGAAGAAGGCAGACCCGTGGATAACTTGGGTGGAAGGACTGTAGGACCCGAAATTTGGCCGACATATGAAGCCTAGGAGTGCCTCCCAGGGGTCAGTGAGCTGCAGGGGAGTGCCAGAAGTGTCAGACAAGGTGACCTCCTCCCCCACCTGGCACTGGTCTCCTTATGGGCCCAGAACCCCCGCCAGCCTCCCCTCCTGAGTGGGGCAGCAGCTGAGCCAGGACATCCTTGGGGGATGTGCCAAACAATTACTTTACTTATTGAATATCTGATTAATTATTCAGAAGGTGAATCAATTATTCATATCTCATTTAAGCAAGGGGGGAAAAGCCACTGCCCCTTGAAAGAAGCTTCTCAGCGCCTCCCAAGGCCCTGGGGACGGAGTCATCAGCGGGAGAAATTGTCACAGCAGGAATGTGTCACTGGCGTGGCTGCTGCAACCACCACGGGCCTCCTCCTGCACACACTGTCACTTGTGCATGCACACACCCGCTCACACTTCCACACACACACACACACAGAGCACTCAGATACATAAAAGGGAAGAAGTGTGGATCACACAGAGGAAGAGACAGTCCCTCAGTCCATCAGGGAAGGTCCCCAGTAAAAATGACATTTGAGTTATGACTTGTCAGAGGAAAAGACAGAGACAGTGGGGAAGGGTAGTCCAAGCATAGGGAACTGCAGGAGCAAAGGTGCGGAGGCGTGGAAGAGCACCAGGCACCCGAGGGCACTGGGATGGGAGAGGGATGGTGGCAGGGAGCAGAGACTGGATGACTCAGAGCCTGGGCTTACCCAGTGGGGAGCCAGTGAGAATGTGGGAGTGCCCCTATGGGACACTGTGGCTGAAATGGGCTTGTGGGGCCTGGAACCCCACTGGGAGAAAGGGGGTCCCATTCCAGACACTGGTTTACAACCTCCTCACCTGGCTCTGTCCAGGGCGCCCTTTGGCAAGAGGCCAGAGACCATCTCAGCGGGCTCATGAATCATGAGGCTTTTGTAAGTGGCAGGGGCTTCGCCATTTTTCCCTCCAAGGTTTCCCAATCCAAGGGGAAGGTGGGCTGGGGTTCCCCCAAGCAAGGAGTGAGACTTATTGACCACGTTTTACGGATGGAGAAACTGAGATCCAGAGAGAGGAACGGGCTGAGCCTCAGTCACTCAGAGCCAGGACCAGAACTCAGGCCTGCAGCCCCCAGGCTTAGCAGTACAATGCAGGCTGGGAGGGTCTGTGACTGCCAGCCCCACCTCAATCCAGCCCGCCCTGAGCCCTCAGATGGAGGCCCTGCGCAGGTACCTCTGCAGGAAGGTCTGAGCAGGGTAAGCTGTTGCCCACTCCCACTCTGTCTGTCCCTTTACCACTCTTCTTCTCTGTCTTTACCTCTATCTTTGTCCCTTGCTCATTTACTTGCTCTGTGTGTTTATGGCAGAGGGGGTGGGGTGGAGGTTGACTTTCTCTCTCTCCACTCTGTCTCTGCTTCTCCCATCTTACTGTGTCTTCGTCTCTCTCCTACTTTCTGTCTCTCTCTTTCTCACTCTCTTTTTTCTTTCTCTCTTTCCCTTTCCTCTCTCTCTCATTCTCTGTCTCTCTGTTACCCATCTTTGCCTTTCTGTCTTTCTTTTTCTCCCTCACATTCTCTATTTGTCTCTTTCCCTGTCTCCCTCCCTTTTCTCTCTTCCCACTTTCCTCTTTCTCTTTCTTTCTGTCCATCCCAAGGCTGGTCCAGGGCTGGGATGCAGCCTCTTCCTTCCCCCAGCCCTTCAGCCTGACCAGACCCAGGCGCCCCACACCCACTAATCAAATCTGCGACCTGATTCAATTACACCCAGCGAAAATGCAGACGTGTAACCTTGTTAATATCACGTTTATTAGAGGGAGGGGAGGAGAAAATTAAGATAGACTTCGTGTTGCTGCTAATTAGAAAAATTGAGACTTTACATCTGCGTAGCACTGAGCAACATGTGGTGGTAACAGATGTGGGCTCATTACACAGCTGCACGGGGC
Organism: Pan troglodytes; assembly: GCF_028858775.2. NCBI lineage: Eukaryota > Metazoa > Chordata > Mammalia > Primates > Hominidae > Pan > Pan troglodytes. Next base: position 47,080,378 of record NC_072419.2, read on the forward strand.
GGGGGTGGGGGCGGCAGGGTGGGGGTGTTGTGTGGAAAATGTTCCCAAGCCAGCAGCATTCTCGAGCTGTAGCCCCCTCCACCCAGCGACCCAGGCCTGATGACACCCTTAGGAAAGGCCAGGACCCAGGAGAGGAAGCGTGTGGGACAGCAGCTGAGAGCTCTGCCCTGGGGTCAAACCCTAACTCCAGCATAGATTAGCTGTGTGACTTGGCCCAGCCCTTAACCTCTCTGTGCCTTGGTGTCCTCATTTACAAAATGATACTATGGACCCCAGCCTCATGGGGCTGCAGTGTGGGAGGATGAAATGGAACAAAGCAAGTCACGTGCTGAGCACAGGGTTTGCACATGCCCAATTCAAATCATGGGTCCCTGAGGCCAGCTGCAGTGTGGGGGGCCAGCTGTGCTATCACAGTCGTTGTCCAGCCCCCACTCATGAACCTCACCACCCTAACCCTAACAAAGGCCAATAGGAGCCATGGCTCAGCCCCTCATCCCCTGGGGGCTTCATGGGTCTGAAACAGCCCCATCTCAGAGCTCTTCAAGCTTGGATCCTGGATTTCACTTACGGGGGAACCACGAAGGAACAAGATGCAGTAAAACCCCTACTTCTGGGGGCCCATGGAGGGAGGAGGTGGAGGCTGGAGATGGCACTGGACAGGGTTGCCGGATAAAGAAAAAAAGGAAAAAAAAATACAGGGTGTCCAGTTAAATTTGTATTTCAGATAAATAACAAATTACTGTTTAGTGTATGTTCCATGCAATCTTTGAGACATACTTATGCTAAACAATGATTCATCTGAAATCCAAATTAACTGGGCATTGTATATTTTCTCTAGCAAACCTAAGTGGAGTGTCTGTACACGCTGGAGCTGGGAGAGTACTCAGGGCTCCCTTGAACCCCCTGGACATGGGCAACCAGCCATGGATGGGCTGGAGAAAGGACTAGTAATCTCTCCCTTCTTGTGCCAGCCCTAGGAGCTCAGCCCAGGCCCACTCCCTACCCCGCAAATCCTCCATCAGAGCCAAGTGGAAAAGGACTCTGGCCCAGCTCACTGCACCCCCAGATCCCTTCAGATAGTTGGTCCCTGGGACTGGGAGGAGCCCAGCTTCCACCTGCAGGCCAGCGTGGCAATGAGAGCCATGACAGAGGAAGCGTGGAAGTTCATGAAATGTTGCCTCCTTGTCCCCCTCTGCCTCTCGCCACCTCTATGGCAAACTCTTCTGGCCTTGAGTCCCTTAATGGAGCATCCCTAAAGGCAGCTAGGAGCACAGGCCCCACAGAGCCCCTTTGGGGCTCACCATCCTATATATCTGCATGCCTACACAGAAGGGACCCACAAAAGCAAAGGAAGATCCGTTCCATGAACTATGAAAACTTCAGTGCTGAGGGGTCTCAGGGGAAGACAAAAGCTGCCCCCTACTTCCCCCTAGGCAGGGCTTTCCAGGCCTCCCAGCCTCTGGTTCCAGATTAGTCATAGCCAAAGGGCATGAGACGTGAAGCCAGGGGAGTCAAGGGAATGCCATGGCTGAAGCCAGACGGCGATGTCAGGCCAGGGTAGGGAGGCTCAGGGTAGGGAGGCTCAGGGTGGGCTTCCCCTGGATGTGTCTGTGAGGTGGTGGGCAGGGGCTGCTTAGGCAAAAGTCTCCCAAGGGGGGCCACACCACAGTCAGCCCAAACTAGTCCTCCACAGACACAAACTGAAGATCCTGGGACCTCTCCATAGGGGAGCCCTGTCCTGGGCCCAGGAGGGGCTGCTGAAGTTTATTTACTATGTCTTGTACCCCGCAGAGTCTAGCACAGGGTTTCATTTGGCAAGCACTTATTACATGCTGAGCACTGTTTTAAGGATTTGACAAATATCCACTCATTCGTTTTCCTAACAACTGCTGGTGGCTCTCCTCTTGCCCCACTCCCATCCTGCACCCAGCTCTAGTTTCTGACCTTCTCTGCCGTGTTCCATGTTCTGCGCAGGGGAAGCTGACCTCTACCTGCTGCATCACCCCCCACTCCATCCCCCCCAGCTGTAGTTTGGGTTCTGGGAGCCCACCAGTTGTGACTCTAGCCATGACTGCATTTCTCTGTGGCTGCATATCTGAATGGGGCACGGAGGAGGGGTTCCAAGACTCCACTCTCATAGGCCTCCTGAAACAACCTTTCCTTCCCTTGCCCCTTCAGTCTAGTAGGAGGAGGGGGTCATCATTTTCTGCTCTTGCTAACCGAGGTATGCCTCACCATCCCTTTCTATTTCCTTAATTTTCCTTAATTTGAAAATTGTTCCTTTATAATGTTCTTTTTAGAGAAATCCTTTTGGATGTGCCATTTGTTTCCTGCCAAAATCCTGACTGATCTAAGAATCCTATGAGAGAGGTTACCATTATCACCCCCATTGAGAAGATGAGAAACTCAGACACAAAGAGTTCAGTAACTCACCCAAGAGCACACCAAGAGGTGACCACTCCTGGTCACCTAAAGCCCAGTTTCTTCTCCCCACACTCCCTTGGAACCCTCTTCACACAGGCTTTGTCCCTAGACTCCTTGGGACTCACTCCAAAGGGCTGGGCTTCCAGCTGTCAGGTTCAGACCTTATCGGATCATTGAATAAATGAGAGCCCAATCCCTGGAGCAGGAAAGGCTTGGAAGATAAGATGCCACTACCTTATGGAGCTAGGATAGTGCAGGCCCATGCCCCCAGCCTCAGAATGAGGATCATAATGCCTATGACCAAGCTGGAGTCTAAGAGAGTCTTGTGAAAGGCCTGGCCAGCCACATGGTGATTCTTAACCATTATTTTAAATCAGTAGTTCTCAACTAGGGCAGTTTTGCTCCCTGGAAGACATTTGGCAAGGTCTAGAGACATTTTTTATTATCAAAACTGGGGAGAGAAGATGCTACTGGCATCTAATGGATAGAGGCCAAGGATGCTGCTAAACATCCTACCATGTACAGGACAGTCCTCCACAAGGAATTATCCCGCCTGAAATGCCAACAGTGCCAAGATTGAGAAACTTAGGTTACAGAATCTCAGGACTCATAGAGAACATTTGTTCTATTACATCTATTACAGATGAAGATACTGAGGACCCAAGAAGGCCTCAAAGTCACTGCCAGGTTAGAAATAGCCAGTATCCAAGTCCAAGTCCATATTTACCTCCAGAGTCTGGTACAGCACAGAGCAAGTGCTTGGCTTGACCCAGCATCTGGCTGCTTCTAGAAGTTCCTCAGCTTGTCACCAGCTGCCTCCTCCAACCAGGACAAGGTGAGAACTGGATGTGGGTCCTAGAGACTTTCTTCCCCTGGAAGATCTGAATGAGTCCAGAGAGCTTTCCTTCGGTAACCTCTCCCCTCCCTTCAAGAGCTCTTATCAAGAGCACACACACTTTCAGGCACAACCTGAGCTGTGGCTACTTGGTTAATAGCCACAAGCTCATCCATAGCCCAGTTGGCCTCAAAGGGATCCCCTTGCAAAGCCCTGAATTTATTCTGACAGTGCTGCCAGTGGCCTTCGGAGTTTTACAGGAGGCCTTGTCAAGGGCAAACATTGATCCTTTGAGAGGTGATGTGCCTTTGGAAACAGCTTCTGGCATCTAGTACGGTAAGCTCAATGGAGTACAGACTAGATCAGTCCTTCTCAGAAAAGTTCTAAGAAGGAGCCATATATGGAGGTGAAGGTTTTGTGAAGTGGTTTTGGAGGAGCTGATAGGGACCTAGGGTCACCTCTGGCTGGGACCACAGGCACAAGATCCCATGCTAGGGATAGGGCCAGAGAACCAAGAGTGGAATGGGGACTCAGATAAGCAGAGCCTTTACTCATTGGCCAGAAGCAGAGTGTGCCAAAGACCAGCCCCCAAACCACCCACTCAATGGAAAGGAGAGGCCAGATATCTGTGGCTCAGCCTGTGGCCAAGAGTAAGGCGAGAATCTAAAGAACAGTTGAAACTTTGGGGGCCATCCAGCATCCATTCTCCTTTCTTTGAATAATGACATCAAAGGATTGCCTTTCAGGGAAGTGTGTAAGAAGTGAAATCAAAGGCCAAGAAGTCTTTAATGAAGGGACTATTTGCAGAGGTGCAGACAGTGTTAAGGAAACAAACACTGGCCCAAAACTAGCCCTAGTGGCAAGAAGTTACCACCTGTATTAGTCCATTTTCATACTGCTATGAAGAAATGCCCAAGACAATCATGGCAGAAGGCAAAAGAGGAGCAAAGGCACATCTTACATGGTGGCAGGAAAGAGAGCATGTACAGGGAAACCACCCTTTTATAAAACCATCAGATCTCATGAGACTTATTCACTATCAAGAGAATAGCAAGGGAAAAACCCACCCCCATGATTCAATTACCTCCCACCAGGTACTTCCCATGATACATAGAAATTACAGGAGCTGCAATTCAAGATGAGATTTGAATGGGACACAGCCAAACCATAGCACCAACCTTAGGTCTGAAGGGAGAAATGCAACTATGGAGAGAGCCTGTCCAGTGGGACACAGAGTCAGATGGGGTCAATGACTCTAGAACTAGTGTAACACCAAGCAGGAAGGGAGTAGGGAATAGAGATCCCAACCTCTCTCCTCTTCCACCCTCTGATCTCCTGCCAATACCTCTCATTGGCCAAACTCAATGGGAAGCCACAGGGCAAGTCCAAGGGTGAGTCTTTTGGGGTACAGAGAATGGCAGAGAAACAAACTAGGAAGAAGGGGAGGAAAAATGAAGAATGAGGAGCACATCTGTCCTCTTTGACTGAGAGATGGGCAGTAATCCTAAATGAGGCTAATTAGACCTTGCTCCTCCATGATTTTTAATCCCAGCCAATAAGACAGAAGAACAGTGGGGTGGGAGGTGGGAGATAATCCATTTATTCCCATAGCAGTGCCCACACTACAGTCCACAGACTGGGTATGGTGAAAGGATGCCAGCCAAAAATTCTCATCCTGTCCTATCCATTCTCCACCTTCAGTACCAGGTGGAGCTTGCCATGAGTGAGAGATGTCTTGGAGCAGCTCCCAGTGATGGCTTTATAACAGGGCCACTTGGACACCTTAAATCACACTAATGAACCACGAGAACCCCCTGCATGGGGTGCTGGCAGGAGACCACACCATTGCAATGGCAAGAGGGGAGACCTTTTTATTAGGTTTCCCCAGAAACTACTCGATAAATGCTTTTAGCATCTTTTTTAAATAAAAAAGAAATGAAATGTAAGGGGCATATTAGCGCTGCTCCCATTTTCAATTAGTCCAAATGATCATGTTAAAAGCTATTAATAAACCACCGCAAGTGGAGGTCACTGGTGGAGGAGTTCATCAGGGAGGAATTGGCAGCCCACAATGGAGTCTTACGCACTGCTGAGGTCTCTCCTCACCCACTTTGCCTCAAAAGCCTCTGCCATGAGACCCACTACATTCCCACGATGTAGGGAAAGGCAGAACCACAGACTGGAAAAATCTGCTAAGATCTGAGCACCATGCCTGCTCAGGTCTGCAAAGACACAAGACCCTGGTTGGAAGTTAAATAATTGGCTGATTCTATCAGTTTTATCAGGCTCAGGTCATCCTTGGTGGTCCTACACAGTCTGTGCTGAAAAGGATCCTAGTGATTTTGCCCCTCATGGGGAAATGTGGCTTGATTGATTAGTGATGTCTGCCAGGGCAATGACTTAGAAGGTGGTGGCATGCTTGTCCTGTATCCACCATGCCCGCCTAAACCTGGTAGGAGAGGAACTCCCAGCAAATGGACAAATGGACTCCCTTTGGTCCATTTGCTGTCCAAAGGCCAGCCCCCAAACCACCCACTCAATGGAAAGGAGAGGCCAGATTCCAACTATGCTCAAGTGAGCCAAACTCTTCCTACCTGCCTCCTTTCGTCCAGAGCCTTGCTTCTGGGCAGATAGGGCCCGCGGGACAGGGACCTGGATTCAACATTTCTTCTCAAAGCACATCTGAGCACAAAGACTCAGTTTTATTGTTCCCAGCTATGCCAGAACTAAGATAAGGGATGGGATCTTTTTATCCTTTGTCCCAGAGACTTTCAGGCCAGGATTGGTACTAACGTTCTCTGGTCTCCACTGGTATCACAGTCTGAGCCCCGTCTTCCCTGACTCAGGCAAGGGCTCTCCATGTTTCCTTGTCTCAGAATGGTCTCTACAGAGCACAGCCCTGGCCCTGAGCCTCTCCTGCTCCTGCTGAACACCTCCCATGGTTCTCCAGTGTCTCCACATAAAGTTCCCCTCCCAGCCTCACCTCTAGTCTCTCCCCATGCTCACCATGCCTTCCAGTCACTGCACTCCCTGTGTTCTCTGACAATGCCGTGCGTGGAGACACCTCCAAGCCCTTCGCTTGGAACAACCCTGTCCCCTCCACCCCGACAGCTAACTCCTGCTTATCATTGAAGGTCCAACTCAAGAGATGACCTGCTCCCCCATGACCACTGTGATCCCCTAAGTCGGCACAAGCTGCTATCTGGGCTTCCAAAGCCCCTTGTACCTGGATCTTCATTGTCCATTTGCAGATCTTCCCCACATGACTGTAGTGAACGACACAGACCACACCATCTGATACAAAAAGGGCAGTAAATTCCCCCGCTGGATCCCAGAGGCAAGGCCTACACCGACCCTCACCCCCTGTCTCCCACACCCACCCAGCTGGGGCCCCAACAAGAAGGGACACCAAAGGGACCCTAATGGTTCAAAGGGAGGTTTCAGAGGCCTCCCTAACTGGGACCACAGGGGCATTTTACCTGTTGTCCTTTGGCTACACCCCTAAAAAGGAAGAAGTCACCCCTGTGGTCTGGACTCAAGCCCTACAGTCCCCACACCCTCTTCTCCATCACTCACTCTACTTGTCAGAACAGAAAGCTGATTCCAAAGCTGAGAGAAGAGCTGCCCATGGGCCAAAGCCTGGGGACTAAGATGGAAGTAGATGGCCAAGCAGTGTGGCCCCCAAGAAGGACCCAGCCTGAGATGGACAAGAGCCCCATTCCTGGTTCCTAACAACTCCCACTCCCACCCCATGATTGATGGTGAGCAGATGCATCCTGCCCCCTCCCCTCTCCTCCTGTGGAGGTTTTTTTGTTAGGTTTTGCTAAAGCAACCTGCAAATTAATTTAATATCCTCCTTTGGTTGGGAGCTATGAAGCTGGGCTCGAGGCTGATGATGCATGAACCATCGGTGGCAAGTATTTAATCTCTGGACAATGGATAGAGATGTTAGTGCATGCCACACTAAATTCTATTTACGCTGCCTATTAAAGGCAGTCAAGCTGAAGGGAATCGGTGCACATTACAGGCCCTAATGGGAGAGGAAGCTCCACAACAGTACATTAAAGGCGGAAAATGAATTAGGAGGGGACTGTGGAGGAGAAAGCAGGCAGGCCGAGGGGCTGTCTGGATATAACTCTTCCTGACAGCCTAGCACACATGCCCAGCCCCACTGTTCAGATTTGCTGAGAAGAGAGGCTCCAGTGGCCCTCCCAAAGACCTTGACTGTGGGTACCACCCAACCTACATGGGAGTTCCTGTCCTGCAGGTGAAGAAAGAAAAGGGGTTGGAATGATCTCAGGCTACCAAGCCAGCCTCCTTGCACTCTCTAGGTGGATCCATCTGAAGGCCTGGGGCATTCTTCATCTCCACAGGTTCACCAGTACTTCTGGTCCTTCTACAGGCAGGAGGAAGCTGGCAATGACCAGAGGGAGTGGGTCTGTGTGCTGTTGCTGCTATCACATTATTGGGCAGACCTTGGGAACAGTGGTTACAGTACAGGGGAGTATGGCTACAGAGACTTTGGGCAAGCCATGTAATCTCTTTAAGCCCCAACTTCTTCCACTGAAGAGCCATAATAATGTATACTTATTAATAATGTGTCACGAGGGCTTAAGTCTCCCTGGGTTTACACAGATCCTAAGTCCTCCTCTTTTCTGTCTTTCTCCCCTACAGTGTCTTGTCCCATCAGAGCCCAGCATATGGCTGTGCACAGAGAGGGCATTGTCCAATGCTTGCTTGTTAAAGAGAGCATTTGCCTAAGGTCACCCAGCAGGTAAGCACCTCAACCAGCATTAGCACCAGATCCATCTGACTCTCATCACGCCTCCCTCCCCAATACCCTTCTCCTAAGCAGGTGATTCCTGGGGTAGTTGGGAAAATCTGAGCAAATGTTTTCCCTTCAAAGCCAGACGGCAGAGTCTGGGGTCTGCAGGGGGTCCCCAGCTTCCTGCTTCCTGCAAAGTAGAGTGTGGAGCACAATTAAGCAGCCATAGATGTGGGACTTCAGAAAGAAGTGATGCCAGTCAGAGGATGGTATTGCTGGGCTATACAATTGGGAAGGGGAATCAGGACAAGATGGCACAAGCTTCATCTAGCAGGGTGAAATGTTAACAGAGTACCCTCGTAGGAAGGTGTCCATGGCCACCCAAGCCCTGCACCCCCAGCACCTGCAAAATCTCAAGAAGGACCTGGGGTACTGGGAAGAGGACTAATGGCAGCCTTGGGGAACTACCCAAACTACCAGAAATGGATGTCTAAGTTGTTGCCTTCAGAACAAGTCCCAGCTCCTTAAATCATCTGTGGGCCTTACCGTCAGGCCTGCCACATGTCTCACCCCTCTATTACTTGACTCTATGTGCCAATAATACTGAACAACTCAGAGCTTCCAGAATACAATCTGACATTTCACATCTTGCCTTTTCATTCACTGTTTCCTCTATTTGAAACACTTTACCCCACATCTCCTGGCCTATTCCTAGTTGTCCACTAGGACTCCACTATCTCCTCTAAGTCTTCCATGAACCCCAGGGGCCCACTGTGTATTCTGCTACAGTACCTTGTACTACCTCCATCATAGCACTTAGTGTATTATGTGATTAAAGTCAAGGTACATCTCTCTGGTTCATTCTATGTTTCCAGCTCCTAACATGAGACAGGCACTTGGTAAGGCCCGGTGAATATTTGTCGAACTGAAATGAAATGACCATTTGTTCTGGTCAGCCATTCTGAGCAGATGTACTATAGCCCTTGTCATTAATTTATACAACACCATAACCAGACATAAAAGCTTCGGGTTATGTAGGCTATTCCATACCACTGTCACTAAGTAGCTGTACATGTCATGAAATGAAAGGATTACATATTTGCCATGCTTATTGTGATGGTGAAGCCAAAGCAGTACTCAGAGGAAAATTTGTATTCTTGAAAGCATCCATTGAAGAACAAGAAGGACTAAAAATAAATATCTCAAAGGAGGTCTGGGTAGGCATGATGGACTGAAAATATATATCCAGCTTCCAAAATTTTGTCGCTATTGCCTTTCCTATTCTCCTCGTCTTTGTGGCTTATGCCCTTTAAGAAAATCCCTTTGCTGTTGTTTCACTGGAAGTTTGGGGAGGAATTAGCACACCTGACATGGCTATGCAGAAACCACAAGAACGTGCCTTTCAGATCTCCAACTTCAGTGTAATTGATCAACTGCCCCAGGTGCTATGCTCTGAATCCACCACCACATTCACTCCCAGCCTCTGGCTGAGCACAGCTGAGATAGTAAGGCAGGTCCGTTGTCGGGAGACATGAGAATCCTTTGACAGATGATTTTAGCTGGAGAATGCCTCATCAGCTTTGCTGAAACTTTCTTGGAACAGCGCAGCATTCTAATAGTTTTTTCTACCCAATCTTCCTCCCTTCCCTCTCTCCTCCAAAATGTTAGACATGCATCATAGTCTGACAGCTCTCCCAGCCTCCTCCAGCTTTCTCCCCATTTTTCCTTCACAAGTGTTTTTCCCAATAAAGCTTTTGTGCATTTAAGTCCACGTTGGTGTCTACTTCTTGAAGGGCCCAAACTGACATACATGAAATAACCGGATCCTAACCCAGCAGTGGGAGAGCTGAGAAACAACTTGATTCACTGGAATTTCTGAAAGGCTTAGGAATTAGAGGCATCGGGGAGCACTACAAATAGGGAGTGGGAGACATTCTCAAAGAAGGAGAATCTATCAACAGTTTAGAAAAGTACCTGGCACACAGTAGTGGTTATATAAATGTTTGATGCATAAATATAAACAAAATTGGTGTAAAATATGTTTAAAAGCAGTCAGATCACTAGATGTTCTCCCCAACTCTTTCACAGGGAAGCAATTGCCCCTCCCTCCTCTCAGCAGATGAGTGGAGAATTTTTCTCCAGGGAGTTTAAGGCAAAGGACCAGGCACTGTTGAGAGCAGGGTTCCTTATGGAACATGGAATCAAGTGAACATTCACGCATTAAATGTTGACATCTCCCTGTGATTTTCTCTCAGTCAATTCTCAAAGCATTGACAGCCAAAATTTTACCTACAAGCAGGAGACTAAAATAATCTTATCTAAGAATCCAACCATCCTAAAGAGATTTTAAAATGATGACCTCAGACAATGCTCCACCAAATAAGCAACAGGTCACCCTGTGGGGAAGCTCAGAGTCAGCAAGCCCCACCCATGACAGTCAGCTGGTTTATCCTTCCTTTTTCAATCAGAACAAACTTCCAAGGATTAACAGACATCTGAGGAAGGCCCCTGACCTGGAAGATCAAAGGAAATGACTGCAGGGCGGGGAGCAACTAGGAAAAACAGAACTATGCTATTTAAGAAATGAAGAAATGTCATTCCATGCATATGAAATGTCTAGAACAGGCAAAGATAGGAAGAAGATTGGTGGTTGCCTAGACAGGGGTGGAGAGGAGGAAATTGAGGAGTGACAGCTAAAGGGTACAAAATTCCTTTTTGGGGTGACAAAAATATTCCAAATTGATTGTGGTGATGATTACACAACTCTGTGATTATACTAAAAACCACTGAACTGCATATTTACATGGGTAAATTCCATGCTGCATGAAGTATATCTCAATAAAGCTGTTACATATGTATATGCAAACGCACATATCTTCAGAGAGATAACAAAAGAGATTTCATGAAATAAATGTAAAATAATATAAAAAAGAACATTCAGCACACATAAAAAGATGCCTTAGAAATTCTGAATGCAGCAGAGTTTAAATAAAAACTCAAAAGAAGGATCCAAATATAAATACACTCTCCAGAAGACAGAGAAAAAAGACAAAGATGTGGAAATAGAAAAGGAATGATGAGAAAATTAGAGAACCAGTCAAAGATGACCAGCATCCAAATGACGGGAGTTCTAGAAAGAGAGAGCAGAGACAATGGAAGGAGAAAGTCACCAAAATTACTCAAGACAACTTCCCAGAACTGAAGAATATAAATTTCCAATGAAAGGGTTTGATAGAGAGGATGAACATGTTCTCACACTAGGCATATTATAATGAAATGTTAGGAAAATGTGCAAACCCTGGCTACAAAGGGAAGATCCTGCAAGCTTCTAGAGAAAAATACAAAACAAAAGAGATCGAATAAAGAGTTGAAAATCAGAAATGCTTCAGACTTCTCAACTAGAAGACAATGGCACAGTAGGTATTGGTTATCTATTGCCACATAACAAATTAACCTGAAACTTAGCAGCTTAAAGTAATTTTTTTAAGAATGTATCTCATACAGTTTCTTTGGTTCTGGCTCAGAGTCTTCCTTAAGGTTATAATTGAAATGTCAGCCAGAGTTGCAGCCATCGAAGGCTTGACTGGGCCTGATGAATCCATTTCCAAGTTGCCTCACTCGCAAGGCCAGCAAGTTGATATTGGCTGTGGCTGGATACCTCAGTTTCTCACCATGTGAACCTCTCCAAAAGGCTGCCAAGTGTCCTCATGACATGGCAGCAGGCTTCTCTGAGAAACAGTAATCCTAGGAAAACAAGCCATAGTGTCAGAAGCCACAATGTCTTTTGTGGCCATTATTTCTACACTATTCCATTGATAACACAGGTCATGCCTATTAAATGCAGGAGGGGACTCTATAGGGCATGAATATCAGAGAAGAGAAGCATTGGGGGCTATTTTGGAAGCTGGTTACCAAATAATGGCTTTGAAATTATGAAGAAAAATGAATTCTAAACAAAAAAAGAATCTACTGCAAGCCAAATATTCATCAAGTGTGAGAATAAGATAAGGATATTTCAGACATGAGAAGTCTTTAAATATTTTTCCTCTCAGGTACCTCCTCTTAAGACACAATTACAGAAGGTGCTCCACCAAAATGAGTTTGTAAAACAAGAAAGAGGAAAATGAGATTCAGAAAATAAGAAATATAACTCAGGAGTGAAGGACAGAGAATTTCCGGTGGGATAGGGGAAGGAGGCCCCAGGTCAACAGCTGTGCATCAGGCTTAGAAGGCAACCAGGCCAGATTGGAGCAAGCCACAGCCACTGGGAGGGACTTATCCAGAAGAAGAGATTGACAGAATATCTGATGTGTTTGAGTGCCTGGATAGGTGAATTAGGTAACAAGCAAGGAGTTTGGGGTTAAACTAATGATTAACAATAGCAAAGCAAGCTTCAAAAACCAAACAGACAAATACTAGCTTCAAGGAAATTAAAAGTTGCATGGGAAAAGAAAAGTAATAATAGTTTACTACCTTGCTCAGCTGTGAAGAGTGTTTACACAGCAATAACAATATAAGTGTTAAGAATTGGTCTTAGCAAATTACAATATAAAATTATGATATATCTATACTGGGAGGATGGGGTAAGTGAGAAGGATGTAGAAGTGTGGTAGGACAGGTAAAGGAAAGAAAGCTAAATCCTCATCTTCCATGGTGGGAAATCAAGGTGTAATACCTAGACTTGAAGAAACAACAAGTACTATTGCAAACATGTTTTGTTGAAACACAGAGGTAAATATCAAAATCTGCCAAAGGTGGGGAAGGTGGTTGCCTCTAGGGAAGGTGAAATGTGGGAGAAATTGCTGGAGGGGTTTGTAACAAATCCTGTGGAACTTCTGACCCTTTAAGTGCATATAAAACTTGAACAAAAAAGAAGCAAAACTGAAGAGAAAATTGAAATTTCCTTCAGAAAATGATAATAAACTATATTAGAAAAAATTGACAAAAATAAAATTTGTTTGTAGGCATGTTCTCTCCTTATAACATCCTCCCCAATACTTCTTCATTTTCTCATTTTCTCCTCCATCAACCAGGCTTTGGAGTAAGATAGACTGAGATTCATAGTTATGTCTTAGCTGCTAACTAGCTGTGTATTCATCGTTTTGGACAATTCTACTCTCTTAGCTTTAGTTACTTTATATAGTAATATAAAGAGAGAGAAAGAGAGAGAGGGACTGCAAATGTCTACCTAGAAAGAATCAAATGAGGTAACATTTATGAAATTGCCTAGCATACAATATGTTCTCAGTAAATACTAGCTTCCATTCTTTTTTTAATGTAGTTGAGAGAAATGATGATGATGATAATGGTAACGATGATGGGGTTGGAGATGGGGTGAGGACGATAATGATACTAAGCTAAAATTTTTGCCATATTATCACATTTAATCCTACAGAAACCCTGTGAAGCAGAGGCTATTATTATACCCATTTTATAGATGAAGACACAGAGGCATAAGGAGGTTAAGTGAGCCATCCAAAGACATAAAGCCCGTCACAGAACTGAGATTGAACCCAAACAAACTTCAGACTCAAGGATATAATCACTTTTAAATACTGCCAGCTTTGCTGTAGTACAATATCTTAGGTATATTTTGCTGTTGATGTTGGCACCTCCAGAAGACAAATGGCCACGAGGGTAATAATTAAATGACTGGATGGACAATAAACTGGTGAAACTAGTAAACAGATCAGTAGAGATAGTGCTCCACTCTAGTTATGGTGCATCCCAGCAACCAACCCTCTATGGACTAAATTGTGTACCCCCTTCCCCCCAGAATTCGTATGTCGAATCCCTAATCCCCAAAGTGGCTATATTGGAGATAGGGCCTTTGGAAGGTAATTAAGGTTAAATGAGGTCATAAGAATAGAGCCCTGACCTGACAGGATTATTGTCCATATAAGAAGAGATACCAGAGAGCTGGTTCTGTCTCTCTCTGAGTGTGCACACCAAGAAAAGGCCAGGTGAGCACATGGCAAGAAGTCTGCAAGCCAGGAAGAGAGCCCTCACCAGAACCCAATGACTCCAATCTCAGACTTCCAGACTCTAGGACTGTGAGAAAATAAATTTTTGTTGTTTAAACTATCCAGCCTATGGTATTCTGTTATGGCAGCCCAAGCTGACTAATACACAGCCAACATTTTTATTGAGCTGATTCAAAGCAAATGGCCACCAAAGGGGCAATGTGGTACAATGGAAAGAATAACAAACTCCATGGGGAGATATTCAGGTTCCAATCCTGGTTTTGAGACTTACGAGTCGTGTGGTCCGATAAAAATCTCCTGGTGTGTCTGGACCATCATTGCCTCTATAAAAAAGGAAATCCTAGAGATTAAAGAAACCTGGAGTCATCTACTTCCACATGTTAAATACGAGGAAGCAGCGATAACGTTAACATGCACTGAGAGTTCCTTCTGTGCACTTCACATACAAATTCTCACTTAATGCTCACCAAGGTGGTATGAGATAGCCACTGTCATAATCCCCATTTCATAGATGAGGAACTGAAGCCGCAAAAGAGATTAAGTAACTTGACTAGGGCCATATAATGAGTTAGTGGAAGGGAAGGAATTAATTAAAATCACAATATAAGTGTGCCAAAGTAAGAAATTAAGACCGCAATACTACAGGCCATATGTAGGTGCTCTCAATGACAGTTCCATGAGAGCCCAGCCATCAGCCATCCCAGCCCAGGAACTGGACCGCGGAGTGCAGAAGCCATCTTGGGAGTACTAATAGATTCCCCAGCCCCTGCCATTCTAGTCATCCCAACTGAGGCCCCAGAGAGCACAGAGCAGAGAAAAGCCATCCTTGCTATGCCCGTTCCTAATGCCTAACCCACAAAATCTGTGTGCAGAATAAAATGGTTGTTGTTTTACACCAGTAAGTATTTGGGTAGGACACAGCAATAGCAGCCAGAACAGCATCCCAGGAAAAGGGGTCAGCCCAGACCAAAAGGAAGTGTGCCAGATCCTCCCAGGTCTACCTAGCTATAGGGATCTCATCAGTCTGCCATTTGAAGTCACTTTGTAAACTGCAACATCACGGCCACAGAAATGTGACAGGCTGTGGCATCCTGGGCTATACTTCTTTCCTCATCAGAGGGAAGCAAGCTGCCTCAAGGGAAGCCAGTACTCTCCTGGAAACTGGCTCAAAGAAGTGAATTTAGGCTCCCTTTGATGTAGACAACCCTAGAGCATCTCTCAAGGGGTGGCCCAGGTGAGGGCAGCAGGCATCCCAAAATCAAGCTATGGGGAGAAGCGAGGGAGGCACAGCAGCTCACCTTGGCATGCCATCCCTGGTTCCTAGGTCTAGGATAACCCCCACATGGTTCCTCCCCACTCCTGCCCCCCATCCCAGCCTGTCCCTGAATCATTAGTGCTGATTTTGTCGCCTCATGCCTCCACCTGACTCCCCTCACTCTGCTGAGGAATTGATGTTCTAGAGGTGCCCTTATGATTTGCACCCAGTCATCCCCATGCCCATTTCTCTCAAGACACCACTCCAAACCTCCACCTCTCTGAAGTCCTTCCTTACAGCCCTCCTCACCATTGCTCTGGGGAAACAATCACTTTGCGTTTTGCACTCCACTGTACTCTGTCCATCATAGCACCTCGTTAATGCAATTCAAGAAACATATATTAAGCATCAACTATATGGCAGGCACAGTGCTGGGCACTGGGAACATAGAAATGGGTCAGACAGTCATGATCACTGTCCCTGTAGGGAGTCTCACAATAAACACATTATTACACACAGTAATGTGGGCACTTGGACGCAGGTAGGTCCTCCATGCAGTCAGCCTAACGCAACCTAATGCAGCCCAACACAGATCTGCAAGGGCCTGGGTCCTCCATTGCCCTGGCGAAGGGACTTCTGCAATCTACACATGGGGAGTCAACCAAGCAAAGGCATTGGAAGATAGATGATGGGGAGCATAGAATATGATCCTGGTAGAAGGCACATCTTATTCAAAGACCTGAAGGTTTAAAAAAAAAATGTGTTTGGTTATAAAAAAAAATTAAATGAAGAAGAAAATTGGTCCCAAAGTGTGCAATTGAGAGTGGTAAGAGATGGGGCCACAGGAGTCAGTAGGGTCTTACAGACCTTGGAAAGGATGTTTGCCTTTATCTAAAGGAAAGTAAAAGCCCCCAGAGAATTTTAAGCAAAGGAGTGACTTGGTCAGATGTACACTATAGAAAGACCATGCGAGGTGCTGTGTGGAGAAAGAATTGTAGGGCCAACAAAGGCAGCAAGGAGATCTGCCGATTGGTTTTTGAGTTCTTCCAGGGGAGAGTAGGTGGGGGTGGAGCAGGGCTGCTGGAGGAAATGGAGCAATGTAGGCAAAGTCAAGAGGTAGAAGGCTTGGGAGACAAATTATCTAGGCTTTAGAGATGGAAGAGATGATGGAAGTGAGGTCTAGAGGAGGTGAAGTCAAGGAAGATGAAAAACAGTGATGGAAGTTTCCAGATTGGCCCTATGGAAGCATGGGGATTATGTTCCAGAAACTCCCTTCAATTCACTTATAGGCATTATCTCTTCACCAGCCTGGGATATTCCCATGGGCAGGGACTGGCCTAGAGAGACAGCAAAGGGACAAAGGGATGAGGAAGGAAAGAATGCACCCAGGGTGAGGTCCCTGCCTTTGAACACCCCTTCTTCCCTCTCAGCCTTCCCACCATCCGTCCGTGGCCTATTCCTTCAAGGACAGCCTCTGTCGCAGCTGCCGGCGGCTCCCATCCACCAGCTGCAGCCCCACTGCTGAAAATTAAGCTGTAGTGTTTATGGGACTTAATTAGCAAAATCACTCATCATCCCGGGAGCTCACTGACTACCCAGACATGACACCATTTGAAATAAATTAGCCCAGTGCCCAGTGAGGTCACCCTCATTCCAGTCTGGGGTCCTAGCTTACCCAAGACCCCCTGACCCACCTCTGGGGCCTCCCCTTCACCTCCAGATCCTAGGAGCCCTTGCAATTAATAGCTAATTAACAAACAAAACAAACCTACCAGGTGGAACAGCAGAAAGACATTCTCAGCCCACAAAAGCAAGTAATTATTCGGTGTGGGCAGGTCTGGAAAAAAATCACTTATGAGATAAATCAATGGCTCTCCCCCATCTTGAGGGTTTGTTAGGATGAAGGAAGCCTCCTCAAGATCAGAAAATTGATTTAAAGGAAAAATTAAGCCTGGTCCATTTCCCCTACAGCCAATCACAAACGAAGACATTCCTAAATCTTCATTTTTCCAGGCTTGCTGTAGTCGCATTGGAGATGGAGGTAAATTGTTCACTTAAAAAATATTTATTGTGCACCCACCACAAATCAAGGGTTAGAGAATTGGGCAAGACAGTCATGACTCCTGCTTTCTTGGGTCTTTATATTCAAGGGGTTTGAAGACAGACAATACACAAGAAAACAAACAAGATATTTCAGATCGTGATTGGGGCTATGAAGACAACAAACAGGGTAATGTGAGGAGGAGGACTGGGCTAAGGGCTGCTTTACAGGTAGGATGATCAGGGAAGGTTCTCTGAAGAGATGACATTTAAACTGAGCCAGTCATGCTAAGAACTGGGGAAAGAATGTGCATGGCAGGGGAAATGGCTGGTGCAAAGACCCTAAGGTGGGAAAGATGCCAACAGTCCAAGGAACAGAGACCAGTGTAACTGGAGCATAGACAATGAAGAGGAAAGTAGGAAGTAGGAAACTTGGAGAGCAGACAGAAATGGGACCTGGTTGGCCTTATAGGCCACCAGAAATATTATGTTTTTATTCTAAGTGAACTGGGAAACTGTTGGAGGGGGTTAATCAAGAGTGACAGGATACAAATGTAAGTGGAGGGGCAGTGGGTGCTCAGGGCCTTTTGCATCCCTCAGTGTGAATCCCTGCCCCACCCTGGAAGTCCTTGCATGCCTCAGGTACCAGCCTTTGGGAATGATGGCAGAGCACTCATTTCCAAAATGCATCACTCTCACTTAGCTACTCAAACTTTACAGATTCAACAGATGGAGAAACTGAGACACAATCACTAAGTGAGTACCCATCCAGTATGAGCCAGGATTTTACACACATAATCTTGTAGAAACCTCACAACAGCCCAGTGAGGCAGTAGTAGTATCCCAATTTAACACATGAGGCAACTGAGGAACAGGGAAGTTAAGTGATTTGCCTAAGATCCCACAGTTGGCAAGTACCAGAGTGGGGATTCAAACATGGGCAGTCTGAATCCAGAGTCAAGCTCTTGCCACTACACCCTACAGTATCCACAGTGTAAGTTTTTTCCCTGAGATTTCACAGCCCACTCAGGCCTGGAACTCAACTCTCCTATGGTCACTTGCACACACCTGTTTGAGATGAGGTTCCCGAGTGTCAGGCAGTCCCCACTGAAGGATATCAGGTGGCTGTCATAGAGCTAAATAGGCAACATATACAAAGTCCCTAACACGCAGTGCCCAGTGTGATGTCTAGCACTTAGCAGGAACTCAATAGATTTTTTTTTTAAGAAAATGAACACTTCTATTTATGTTAAGGTGAAATTCCATTGGCTTTGAAGTGAGGTGTGCAGGGGATGGTAAGGAAGAAGGAAGCCATTCCCCTCTGGGGATCGGCAGAACACACCTACTTTACAAAACAGACCTTATTTTAATAAAATTTTTAAAGAAATTATTTGACTTATTTTTAAACAAATATGTTAATTTTATCTAAAAGTGGGTCAGATGAAAACTAATTAAAAACAAAACAAAAAAAACTTTAAACAGGGGTTCTTGTACTATCTTAGAACTCCAGTGGGTCAAGCACCATGGTGCAGTCAAGTAGCTGCCTTCTGGAGCCTACCCCAGGGCATCTGGAGCAGGGCCCTGAACAGAGAGCTGGTGTCTGTTCCATTCCCATCTAAAAGGTGTTGCTGGCCCATAAGCTTTGAGAGGTGGAGACCATCAGTTAGGGAGGAGAGAGAGTGGCTTTCCCACTAAGCTGAAAGTGTCCTGGCTGAAATCCCAATGGCTTGGTGAGACTCATGCCACCAAAGTGGTCCTCTATGGCCCAAAGTCAGAGTGAAAGAAGAGAGCCCGGACTTCCAGGGCTTACATCTGAGACCAGAGCAAAGTCCAGGCATAAGATGGGGCCCATGTGCCTGGACCACTGATTTGCAGAAAAGCAGGAATCTTCCCTGCAACCTGGTAAGATGAAGAAGTCTGTTTCGTCCCCTTTGAAAAGCTCTTAATCATGATAGGTTCTCAGTTAAATTGGCACATCCCCCACCCTTCCTCTTCCCTTCTTACCTCCTCCTCCTTCTCTTCACCCCATCTCTGGGCTCCACTCTCTTCCAGACCTTCCCATCCTGCCCCTCCCTCAATGTCTCCTTAAAAGGCCTTTCAGGGACTGAACCAGCAGTGCCTGAGTCAGTGGCAGACGGCACAAGAGGCCACCAGCCCGACTCCTCTACCTCGAGGACACTCGGGGACTGTCCCCTTATGCAAAACAGCAGGCGCCTGAATTCATAATTGGACGTTCCAAAATGTAATTATGAAAGATGAAATGCTCCTCTCAATGAGAAGGCTGTAAATAGAATAATTAATTTTGTGTTTGCTTGAACAATTCTGTATTATGGACCTTATAGTGGAACTGAAATTAATTAAGTGCACCAGGATTTATGGAGGAGGTGAAGAGAGAGGGAAAAAAGGAATTAATCCGAAGTAAAAGATAGATGAGTTTGGAAGTGTAATGATGTGTTAGCCTGGGGTATTCTTTAACAAATTTACCAGGCACGTTCTGGGTACAAAAGGCATGCATTGACAGAATTATCTCAACTAATACAGCAGCTGGTCAAAAATTGAGTAAGAGGGAGGTAGACGGATTGGGCCTGTGAGGTCCCTGAAGGAGCTGGAGATGGGGGCTAATTTTGAGCTGGCCAGGAGGGGGTGCCACCAGGAGGAGAAACGGGCCCAACCAAGCAGAAGCTTCTACCCCCACCGCAAAGCAGGAAACAGCTGAAAGGTACTAGGAGTTGCGGAGAGGTAAACCGGGAGAGCCAGAATGTGAGGACTAACTGAGGAAGAAGCTCCTCAGCACTCCCGAGCCCCCCGGCCAGGTATGTTCATTCCTAGCCCAGCAATATTTTCAGCCCCATGCACTCATTCAGTATTTTTCCACTACTCTTAAACCTAGATGGGAAGTGATATCACATGACTTCCAGGGCCAGGTTGTGAAAGGCAATGCTTCTACCTGTGCCATTACAACCCAACCACCATGCTGTGAGGAAGCCCAACTAGCTCACACAGAGAGACCCTATGAAGGAGAACTGACAGCCAGCACCTTCTGCCATACTTGTGAGTGATTCCAGCCCATATTCCAGTCTTCCAACAGACATCATGGAGCAGAGGCAACCTATCCCCACTGTGCCCCATCCAAGTTCCTGATTCACAAAACTTTGACAGATTATAAATGAGTGTTGTGTTTTAGGCCCCTACACTTTGGGATGATTTGTTATGTGGCAATATATAACCAGAACAGGGTCCCCACTTAACCAGAGTGGTGCCCTCTTTCATCTGCCCTTTATATCAGAATCCCACATCAGATTTCTTTTTTTGGAGGAAGGAGGGGTTTGTGGCTTAAAAGGTTTGAAAACACACTATCCTGGTGGGGGAAAAATAATAATACAGGTTGGGAGTCATATAGAACTGTGTTGAATCCCAGCTCTGAGCCTCCTGGCCCTGTGACCTTGCACTGCTCCCACCACCTCTCTGAATTCCTTCTCTTCACAGATAAAATAGAGGCAATAACACTGATTGACGGAGTTGTTGGGAGGATTTTAGGTACACTGCGAAGGTGATTACTTAGCCTGTGAAGCCAGCAAACTGTGCCCAGATAAGAGTGAGGCTCCAGAGTCTGATGAACCTGGGTTCAAATTACAGCTCTGTGTTTTCTTGCTGTGTTATCATACACAACTCACTTCTTTGGACCTCAGTCTTGCCATCTGCGCAATGGCAATAATAATTGCACCCAGTTCCTCGCATAGTAAAGGCAAAGAAGTGCACATAGTGAGTGCTCAATAAGCAAGAGCCTGTAGTTTGATTGATGCTCACTTCCTCTCCAGGAGCCCAAACTCATTAAACTCCCACAGGCATCAAAGCAACTACCAGTGGTTTTCAAACGTCTTTCTCTGAACAGCCAGACGTGTGTGCTTAGTGGTGCTCTCATGAAGCCTGCACATTCCGAAACTGTGTCAGAGGCAGATGCATGGGACAGCAGCGTGGAAGTTCTGGGTAGCAAATACCTGTTTCTACTCTGACATCTGTCCTCTGCAAGCAGTAAAATGGCAAACAGGAACTTCAGTGTGTCTACTCCAAGTGTGCTTCGGTGCTGTTTGTCAGATCACAGCCTCCCAAGCTGCGTGATCCCATACCCAAGCCAGCCAGGCAGAGGGAGACCCTGAGCTGAGTTTGCATCTGGATTGCACCAAGGCTCCAAACCACGAGGCAGTTCCTGACATACCAGCACCCTGGCCCCCAGGTGCTGAGCATCCCTGATGCAGACTCCCACCCCCCAGGGTGGTATTAAGCAGGCATTTAGATACCTGGCATGGAGAAGGGTGATGGATGGCTTTATTAACCCACCGAGGCGAAGCCGCCGACAGTGAAGGACTCCCCTGTCAGAGGAAGCATTCCTTGCCTGCAGGCCCCCTCACCAGCTTGCCTGATAGTCTGAGTCCTTGACAGATGGGCAGCTCCTACGAGAATGGGAGGGCAGTGTGGGGATGGGACAGTAGCCCTCCAAATGCCATGCCTCCTTCCAGACCCTACCCCATAAGACTGACTACCACAAAGCTACCTAGCCCTAAAGGTCATGCCTCCAATCCTCATTGTCTGGATTGTGTAGTTCAGAAGGCAGCATTCACCTTGTATTCCATATAAAAGATGTTCCCTGGGGCTGCACAGTGCAGCAGCCCTACTGGCATTTCTAGATGACATCCACCACCAGCCTCTGTGCTGTGCTATGTATTCCACATGCACTATTCCATCATCCTCTCCCCAAAATCTTGGAAAAAGGTAAATAATATCATGAATACCCATTTTGTAGAGGAGGAAACTCAGGCTCAGAGAGGTGGAGGATTGACTGGCCCAACCTCACAGAGCAGGAGTTGAGGGTCCCCTCAACTCCTCAACCCCTTCCCTGTCCTAGATGCCATGCAGAAAGGACCCTGCCTAGGGTGGCTTCCATGGCTCCTTTATCCTCCTCTACACTCTGGTCCTCCCATCATCCCCTTCTCACTTTTGTACTGTCATGGACTGAACTAGGAAACTCTCTTCCATCAGTTATCTGAGGCTGAGACCAAGAACGAGAGAGGAAGGTTCTGCCCACTCCCACTTTTCTAAAGTTCCCGGAGAGCCCCTCCAGCCTCCACAACCCCTTCCATCCTCCGTCGCCCTAGACTGAATCTCCTGTGGGCTCCCTCAGGGCCTGAGAGAACTCACACCTCCCCTCCCCGGCCTGCACCGCTCTCACCATTGCTGTTGCCTGGGTCTTTTTCACATTTGTCTGGACTCCTGCAGCAGCTCCAAGTCCCCACCCTAAACTCCATACACACGATGGGAGTGGTCCTTCTGTAAAATCCAAACTCCACTCTGCCCACACCTCAGATGCCACAGGGGCTCTCCCAGCCCTCAACATAAAGCCCAAACCCCTCAGGTGTGCCCCAGCTCCTGCCCTAACAACCCCCTGCATTCCAGCCATGCAGACCCTTGGGTGGTTCATTGCACAAACCTGGGCCACTCAGAGCCTTCCCTCCATGGGGAAGACCCTCTTTCCTCATCATCTGGCACCTCTGCTCACCCTTCTTCCTGCTGGCTCCTGGCTCCCACCCCTGCTCCCTATGTAAGACCCACAGGGCACTCTGAACTTAGGTTCATCACAGTCCTCAATGTGTGAGGTCACTTACCCATGTCACCTGCTACTTCCCCATTTTTCTGTGAGTCCCACCCACCCAGGCTTATCTCATAGTAGATGCAATTAGCTAGAGTCCTTATGAATTAGAGCTATAATTATTCTTTCAAATAAAGCTTCTGCTGCAGCAGGGTTTGCTCTGGAGCAAGCTCGGCCGGCCTCTACCCTCCCCTCCACATCATCTCAACCTAAAGCCTTTCCCTCCATGTTCCAGCCATGCTGGCCTGTTTTTAGTTTCTTGATTCTATCCAGTTCATTCCCACCTCAGAGCTCAGAGAGCACATGCTCTCAGCCTGGAATGTTCTCCCTCTCTCTTTACTTAGCTGATTCCTACTTACCCTGCATAGCTCAACTGAAATGTCACATCCTCAGAAATGCCTCCCACGACCACCCTTTTTAAATCACCTGCCCTATTATATAGGATCAGGATATGCTGTAATAGATGAATCATGTCGCATCCCTGTGCTTTCCCATGCCCTCCCATCCCTTTGCCTTATGACTTTGCAGTTCCTCTCACTAAAGAGGTAGAGTCTATTTCCCTATTGCAAGCTGATCTTTGTTATCCAAATTACCCCTTCACCCAGATCAAAGGAGAGTAGAGAGGAGCATTTTTTGCAGTGTTTGGAGATCTTACATTGGATCAAAATGCACCTCTTCTCACTAG
Organism: Pan troglodytes; assembly: GCF_028858775.2. NCBI lineage: Eukaryota > Metazoa > Chordata > Mammalia > Primates > Hominidae > Pan > Pan troglodytes. The sequence continues at coordinate 47,104,010 of NC_072419.2, forward strand.
TGTCCCCCACAACCACACCCACTCCTTTGGCTACAGTTTGAAGTCCTTTGTACAAACCATTCTGGAAATGGAATAGCCCAGTATTGCTTTCCTGGCACCTATACAACCAGGCAGGGATCAACAAAGAAGAAAGCAATTCCATTTATTCCACTTATTCATGTATGTATAAATATGCTCAACAAATATTTTATTGAGTATCTGCTAGGTGCCAAGTTCCAGGGTTACAATGGTATGTGGAAAAGAAATGGGACACCATGAAGCTTATAACATAGTGGAAAATGCAGGCAATGAGCAAACAAGGAAATAAAAGCAAAAAATATCAGATAACAAAAGAAATAAATTTAAGCAAGATTTTTTTAAAAAGGAGTGATTGAACAGGAAAAAAATTCCAGGTAGGCTGCAGAGAGAATAGCAAATCTACAACTCACTTTGGAAGGTCTGTTTGGCAGAATTTTTATCTCCATAAGCCAAAGAGATAGTTGATTTTTCACTCAACATATATTTAGAGAGCACCTACTGTGTGCCTGACTGCTCTAAAGTGGCAATGTTAAAACTTAACTTAATGTCTACTGGCTTCAAGTGAGGAAGGAAGAAAGGAATACAGGAAAATTAGCATTTTTGAAGGCTTGCTATGTGCCAGATATGAGCTGCACAAATCCATGCATGTTTGTTCACTCGAGCCTCATAGTACTGCAGGGAGTTAGTAACTAGAGTAATTCCCATTTTTACTGCAGCCCAGGGAGTCATCACCACACATCCAGGAAGTAATGCAGCTGGAATTGGGACCTGTGCAGGTGTGGCTCTTATCCCCATGTCACGCTCCTTCCTCAACCTTTTACAAACTGAATCAAATCATCCGAATTAAAATCTTTTTTATTTTACTGGGATATGAGAACTTAATTCCAAGATGAATGATGGACAATAATAATAGAGGCAATTGCTCTTGAGTCCAAGGAACCCTCCATGCCCCTCTCCATCACCCAGCCAAAACCTCCTCCATGCAGCTTCCTTCCCCTACAATATATAGTCCTCAGGTATGGTCAAATCTAGATGCCTTGCCAAGTGGCCCCCATCAAGGAGCCAAGGCACTGTGTTTTGTTTTTTGGTTTTTTGTTTTTTCAAAACAGGGTTTCACTCTGTCGCCCAGGCTGGAGTGCAGTGGCATCATCTCAGCTCACTGTACTCTGCCTCCCAGGCTCAAGTGATCCTCCTGCCTCAGCTCCCCAAGCAGCTGGGACTACAGGCAAGCACCACCAAGCCTGGAATTTTTTTTTTTTTTTTTTTTTTTTTTGTAGAGACAGGATTTCACCACATTGCCCAGGCTGGTCTCGAACTCTTGAGCTCAAGTGATCCACCCGCCTCGGCCTCCCAAAGTGCTAGAATTACAGGCACAAGCCACTGTGCCCTGCCTCAAGGCACACTTTCTACACAACACCACCATGAGTCTTTGGGGCAGATATTTTTTTTCATGCAATAATGTTTGCCATAAGGAAAGCATGATTAAAACATCTTTTTACAAAATGCATTAATTCCTAGACAAAGATAAAAATTCCATTTGACACAAATAGATTTTCCATGGTGAGTTAGCCCTGCATTGAGGGTAATGGATGGGGGAGTGGGGGGAGTCCAGCTCATAAATCAACAGGGGGATGGGAAGGGGGAAAGGAGTTGATGGAGGGGAGAAAGAGGCACTAGTGAAATTTCAACCTGTGAGAGTGATGCCCCTCTCCATTCCCCCAGTTCTTAATGATCTCATCAGGGGTCCAAGATCGATTCCCAGCCATGTTCATCTATCCCCTTCTGCATTCATTATTTTAATAGCATCCACATAAGACCACTTGACATTTGCATCAGACAAGCATTAATGGGAAGTTTGTTTGGGAAGCTTAGGAATTGAAGAGAAGCAGGCACCTTGGTTGTTGGCCAGGTCAGTCTAAATGGAACAAACTTGGAGACTGGGGGAAATACAGGAGGTGGAAAATGACAACCAATGATTCTGTTCAAATCAGACCAATGTTACTGAGATTCCCTTTCATGTTACAGGGCTTCCCAGCCCCCAGACCTCTTAGTAAACCAATGAATATAAAACTTAGGCATGTGAGCTTGAATAAAAGGATCCTAGATCTTTGAGCTGAGTCAAAAAGACCGCGATTCTAATTCACTCTACAGACATCTCCCAGGTGTACATCTGAGCTAAGTGCTGTATTAAGCTTGAGGAATGCAGTGTGAATGAGACTCAGGCCTGCCCTCAAGGAGTTCCAGTCTAGATAAATAAAGAGCAATTTCAGCTCAGGGCAGCAAATGTTGTGTTATAAATAAACAGGAGAGAGAGACATGCTCTGGGGCTTTCAAGAGGCAGGGATGCTTGAGGTGAAACTTGAAGATAAATAGGAATTTCCCAAGCCCACTGGGTAGATGCATTTTCCTGGCAGAGGGAACAGCACGTGGAAAGGCATGGAGCATGAGATAGCCTGACGTGTTTGGGAGCTGAAAGAACTTGGAAGTCCTGGAGGACACAGAACCAGCAAAGAAGTAGGAGAGACTAAAGAAGATGGCCAGAACATTGTGTGCCAGGCTGCAGAATGAGGCTTCATCCTGCAGGTCAAATAGATGGAAGTGGAGAGATTCAAGGAAGGAAGGGAGGCAGTTAGGACACTGTTTCAACAGTCCTCCCAGGAGGTGATGAGGCCTGAGCTAGGGTGGTGGTCTCAAGGTTAGAGAGCAGGTGTGAAGTCCAGTGGTATTCTGGAGGGAGATATGATGGCAGGGCCCCACCTGGGTGCAGCACTCCTCTGTCACCATGAGGCATCCAGAGGACAAGGAAAAACAGAAGGAAGGAGGGTCTGAGGAACAGGATCAATGAGACTGGGCCTGAAAGCTGGGTTGAAGGAACAAGGGACTTAGTAGATATTTTCGAAGCTCCAAAAGGCTGTTGTCTTAAGTTGAGTTTCCCCAAAAGCAGAATCTAAGACAAGAACTTATATGCAAGTAGTTTATTTGGGAGGCGATCCCTGCAGTGAGGAATGGAGACAGTCAGAGAAGGATAGAGAGCCAACGCAAGGTGAGTGATTGAGCTGGTTACCACTGTGGGAAATTGGAGCTCATTTCCACAGAGGACTTTCTGGAGAATTGTGATAAGGTACTCAGACTTGTCCCTCCAAAGGGTGGGAGGCTGGGCATCTACTCAGGACTCCTGAGGGTTGCCCACTAGGGATGTTTTCTCTCCTACACTTCCAGATTGTACCTGGGCAGGGGATCAGGAAGATTCCCCAAGCTTTAGAGCAAGACCTAAAAAAGGAGAGCTCAGAAATACAGGAAGCATTTAAAATGGGACCTTGTCAGTGTACATGGGAGCTCCCCTACCCCACCATAGATGCAACTGAAGCAGAAGTCAGAGATGGGACAAAGGTATGTGTCATGGGACACCAATGGCACCTGTTGCAGCTGTCCTCTGGTAGAGGGAGCGGACAAATCGGGAGTGGACCCAGAAGTAGAGACAAGCCTATTCATCATCACAACCCTGGAGAAGGCAGAGGCAGTGTCAAATCCCATTGTCATAACACATAACATTATACAACTAGGCATTCCTGTACCACTAATAGCAAAAACTATAATTTATTGCATGTTTATTGGCTGCCAGGTGCAGGGGTAAGAGTTTGCATGGATTATCTCATTTAATTCTGAAACAATCTTGTAAGAAAAGTTCTATTATCACTTCCATGCTATAGAGGAAAAGAACAAGGGTAGGATGAAATACATTATGTATTCAAAGTCCCCAGATTAAACAGGAAAGAAGGCAGGATTAGAACGAGTTCTCCTTAACCTCAACCCCAGCCTAGTGCTGCTCCTTCAGGGGCATTCAATCTACATTGGTGGGACAACTGGCACAATTAGTATAGGTCTATAAATTATAGTGCTGTATAAATGCAAATTTCTTGATTTTGAAAATTCTACTGTGATTATGGTTATGTAAAAGAATATCCTTGTTTTTAGAGAATGCATACTGACATATTTAGAGGCAAAGTGGCATTATGTCCACACTTACTGTCAAACAGTTCAGAAAAAAATCTATATGCACATACACATAGATAAAATAAATGTGGTACTATGTTAACTTTGAGGAAATCTGGGTACAGGGTAAATAGCAATTATTTTAATTATTTTTAGAACTTTCCTATAAATCTGACATTGCCAAGTTCTTAAGTTTTTAAAAATTACCTAATCTTGCTGGGACTTACCTGTCTCATTTTTCAAAAGCGGAATAAAAACTTCCAGTCCATTGCAAAGAGCAACAAAGAAAGGGTCACTACTAGCACAGGAAATGCCTCTGAGGTGCTTAGCAGGAAAGGGCCTTGGCCCTGAAGGGTTTTCTAGGTATTTTCTCCTGCTCAAGAGCTTGAATTCTCTTGGTAGCTGAGACTTGGGAAGCAATACCTGACATCTGTCCCTGGAGTGGCAGGAAACAGAGCTTCCAGACATGCAACCTCTCCCTGGACCTGCCAGGCACAGCCACCAGGAGAATGGAGCCTTCAGCCCACCCCTTCCTGCTGTTTCATACATGGGCAATGCAACTTTTGGAATCTTGCCTCCTTTGTATCTCAAGGCTGCTTTTGGCCTCAAGGTTCCCTAGACTTGATTTGGAAGAGGATAATGCTGAAAATTGAGTGGTGAAATGCCAGGGGTTGGGAAAAGGGGCTGGAGGAAGTTATTGCTGGAGTACATCAGGGGTCAAGATGTGGGTTCCAGCCCTGGTTCCACCACTTGGGCAATTCCTTCTGAGTCTCTTGGCCTCATTATCCCCATCTGTGACAATACCTATCTTACAGCCTTCCTTTACTCACTTACTCACCCAACAGCATTTACTGAGGACCCTCTGTGAGCTACACGCTGGATGAGTCCCTGTGGGGAGAGCAGTGAATGAAACAGATATGGTCCCTCCATCCTGGAACTTACCACCTAGTGGGAGAAGACAACAAAAACAAGCAGATAAGTAACTGAGAGCATTACAGACTGTGGTAAGTGGTAAGTGCTGTGGATGAAACAATGGCAGAAGATGACAGAGAATAAGGGGTGGTGATCGTACTTGGATGGGTGGTCAGGGAAGACCTCTCTGAGAAGGTGAAACTTTACCAAGACTGAAGGCTGAGAGGTGCCAGAGGAAAGGCATTCTTGAGATCATCAGCAATGGTTTGTAAATGGTCATGAGATTAGTGCCTTCCCTCTTCCTTCCTCCTTCCTTCTCACGTTCACCCAATGCGGGCAGCTACTCAACTGAGGCAAGAGCCATTTTGCCTGAAAAGTCCACAGCCCCCTGGGCAGGTTGGGCTGTCCCTCCCCAGGGGCATCCTTGCCTTCTGTCCCAGCACACCTCAAGGCCCTGCACACACAGGGGCTGTGCCAGAATTCAGAGAGAAAAATGAAAACTCCCTTTCCAGATGGTTGCAAGATGCTGCCAGTTTCCAGTGGTGATACTGGGGAAGGTGCCAAGAAAACTGCCTCCGTTGGTGTCCCTCTCACTCCACAGCCGGGGAAGCCTCTCTGAAATGTACTTCAAAGGGACTGACAGGAGTTATGGGATAAATACCCCAGCTCCCTGACCCCCCAAATGGAGTAACTTTGAGATGTGTTCTCCACTCTCTCAGAAGGCCCTTGTGGGACTGAGTCTCAGTTGCCCTGCTGGCTAACACTTTCTGTATTAACTTTCTTCCCTTCCCCATCCCACCTCTCTGGTCTCCTCTACTGTTTCATGAGATCACATCCCAATCCAGAATCCTGTCTCAAAATTTGCCTAGGGGGACTCCAACTTAGGATAGTGCTTGATGACTATTTAGTAATCTAAGTGGAATTGTAAGCTACTAAACTTGCTGATCCAAGGCTGGATCAACCCCTCTTTTAGTTCATTGTTGTACCCCAACTTCTCACACAGAGCCTGGAACAGAGAAGATGTTCCATAAATATTTGTTGAATGAGAAATTGACCTCACAGAACTAGGCAAGAATTTGGCCCCTGGGCTTCAGACACTTGGCCTCTGAACCAAGGAGGCCCCACTAAGAAGGCCAGAAAGGGGGCACTGCCAGCAATCACGGCAGTGAGATGGATGGGCAACACAGGGCTTCCTGGGCTGGTGCAACTTCCACCCTGTTCTGCTCTGCAGAGGAGCCCGGCTCTGCTGGGCACAGCTCACCATGGCGAGTATGCAAACAACCACAGCACAGGGGCCATTTCAGTTAGTTCAGGAAAGGTACAAGAGCATGACAAATATATGTAATTTGTAAATTGGCCAGTCTTTTGCAATAATTTAGAGGCTCTAGTTAGCAGCAATAGAAACCCCCCAATTACTGATGTTTAAGGCTGGCACTGTTGCTGGCTGAATATTTCATGCATAAATGAACTTCCACTAGGCCACCCGCTGCTTCTGATGAGGCTCTTGCGGGCTTTATTGCCCGGCGCCCAGCAGGGTCCCGCCAATGGGCCCCATGACGGATGATGCATCGTTTTGCAGCTTAAATAATGCAGTGTGGAACAGGCTCAGTGCTGGTGCACTTTATTTACATATCAATTGAGTGGCCACTCTGAATATGAAGAAATATGAGAGGGGAAGTGGCTGGCACTGAATATTTCATGGCCATGAGCCCCGCAGGAAGCGAATGTCCCCAGCCCAGAGCTAGGTCTGGCCATGTGTGCAAGAGAGAACTGGCATTAATAGTCCAGGAGACGAGGCAAGAATAATCCCCCAAGCCAGGAGGGGAGCCACTAACTGGAATTGATGAGCCCCCTATCATCTGGACACAGCCTGCTGGTGCTTTTTCAAGTCAGCAAAATATCTGCTTCCTGCCTGTACCTTCTGGTTCCCAGAAACTTCTGCAGAGAAGGGAGTTTGTTCAAGCCATCACGCGCTGACTTTCCAAGTCATGTGGATGGAACAGAAGTTAGTATGCGGTGGAAAACAGCATAGTCCATCGAGAAAGGGCCCCATCCTTTCTGAGAATTTGCTGGAAGATGAATCAGGAATCCCAGCCCAGCCCCTTCTCCCTTCAAAGGGACTGATTCAAAGGGACTGACAGGAGTCATTCACTTAATAATTATTTTCTCACTGGATGAGGTGGCTCATGCCTGTAATCCCAGCATTTTGGAAGGCTGAGGCCAGAGGATCCTAGCATTTTGGGAGGCTTGAAGCCAGGAGTTCAAGCCCATTCTAGGCACACAGCAAGACCTGGCCATCTATACAATAAAAATTTTTAAATGATCTGGCACAGTGGCGCATGCCTGTAGTTTCAGCTACTTGGGAGGCTCAGGAGGGAGGATAGCTTAAGCCGAGGAGTTCAAGGCTACTGTGAGCTAGGATTGTGCCACTGCACTCCAGCCTGGGTGACACAGTGAGACCCTGTCTCAAAAAAAAAAAAATTATCTTCTGATCCTCTGCCATGTGCTAGGCTTCTAGCTAAGTAATGAGGATATAACTATGAAAAAGACACAGCCCCCATCTTCATATACCTTCCAGTTGAGTGAGAAAAAAAAGAAAAGAAAATGGGGAACTGTAATGATTGGGTGTACTAGGTGTTTACGACTGCTTAACAAACTACCCCAAAACTTAGCAGCTTAAAACAATAGACACAGCCTCAAACACAGTTCCTGCGAGTCAGGAATTTAGAAGTGATATAACTGCATGATTTTTGCTTGGGAATTCTCATAAGGTTGCAGTCAGTATATCGGCCAGGGCTGCTGTCTTCCAAAGGCTATACTGAGCTGATGGATCCCATTCCAAAGCAGTTTACTCACGTGTGGAAAGATGCTGTGGGTTGTTGGCAGAAGGCCTCAGTTCCTCACCATACTGACCTCTCCATAGAGCTGCTTGAGTTCCCTCACAATATGGCAGCTGACTTTTCCAAGCAAATGATCCAAGAGAAAGAAGTGGAAGCAGCAATGTCTTTTATGACCTACCCACAGAAGGCACAATCCATCACTTCATTCGCATTTTGTTTGTCACATGGATAAACCCAATAAATATAGGAGGGCACTACAAAGCATGACTACAGGAGCAGGAATGGGGACCATCTTGGAGGATGGGTACACATGCGGCAAGTAGAGGTGTAAGGAGGGGCAGCTGGTCTGGTATAAGGGAACCTAGTAAGGCATCCTTGAGGAAATGATATCTGATTAGAGATGAAAAAATAAAACTATCTCAGCAAAGAGGAAGAGGGAAGAGTGTTCAGCAGAGGGAACAACCTGTGCAATGGCCCAGAGCCTGGTGCATGGGAAGCCAGGCAACTAAAACACAGGGTTCCATTTGGCTAGAGCTTAGAAGGGGCTTTGAATACCAGGCTTCATCCTGAGGGCACTGGGGAGCCTTTGGAGGGTGAAAGGAGAAGATAGCCCTGTGGGTGTGGTGGGCCTCAAGTCTGTTACATCCCTTCAATAGTGGGCGAGTCTGGGTAGGTTTGAGATAATGCTCTGGAGAGATGGAGACAGAACCCCAAGTGAGCCCTGGGATATACTGTACTCTAGAGAGGATTCAGTTTAGGGTTAGAGTTAAGTTAATGTTAGAGTCAGAGCTAGAGAACTGGAGAGAGGTCACCAGAGGCAGCAGATCTGTCTCAAAGGTCAGCCCCCCCCACTCACTTGCTGGCTATATGATCTTGGGCAAATCACTTACCCTCCATGGGTAACAATCAGTGGGCCTCCATTTTCTCATCTGTAAAGTAAGAATAATAGTAGCACCAGCCTCATAAGGTTGTTGGGGGTGTTGACTGAGAAAAGACATCTGACACATGTATCCACTCAGTAAAGTCTAGTGCAGTGAATGAGGCCTCCATCTGTGTCAAAGATCTTCTCTCCAGGACCTGGGATCCCTTCACCCCCTTCTTACTACAAACCTTCTCCCCTACTTTTCAACACTACCTGAGATTCTGCTCCTGAGGGTCTTACTGCCTCCACCACATTGGAAGCCCCAAGGAGTGGGCAAAGCCAGACTCATTCCCCGCTTGTGGATGGACCATCCCTCCGACAGCGCAGTGCTAAACCCGGTGAGTTTTCTGACTCCACCATTCTCATTCCCATCATGCTGTCATTTTCATTCCTAGAAATTATTACAACTTGTATATTTTATTTAGCTGGTTGTGTACTTTATAGGTTTTGTTGTTGTTGTTTTGTATTGCTTTATATTTTCTTCTTGCTCTTTTTCCCCCAGCATGAACACTGTATGAGGTCAGGAACTGCCTGCCTTCTTTACTTCTGTAGCTCCAGCACCAGCACAGCACTTGACAATAAAACCCAGCAGATAAAAGCAAAGAGTCTGGGCCAGGCTTCCTGGGTCTGAATCCCAGAGCTGGTGCTATCTAACTGTAGAGAGACAATTTGGACAACACAGTGTCTCAGTTTTCCCCTCTGTAAATGGGGCCAATAATAGTAGCGATCCCATGGCTGGGCGCAGTGGCTCACACCTGTAATCCCAGCACTTTGGGAGGCCGAGGCAGGTGGATCACTTGAGTTCCAGACCAGCTGGCCAACATGGTGAAACCCCATCTCTACTAAAAATACAAAAATTAGCCAGGTGTGGTGGCAAGCGCATGTAATCCCAGTTACTCGGGAGGCTGAGGCAGGAGAAGCACTAGAACCTGCAAGGCGGAGGTTGCAGTGAGCCAAAATCACGCCATTGCACTCCGGCTTGGGCAGCAAAAGTGAAATTCTGTCTCAAAAAAAAAAGTAGCAATCTCATTAGGAGGATTAAATGGTACTATGGGTAAAGCACTCAAGAACAGTGCTGGAACATAGGAAGTGCTATATAAGGGTTTGTTTTATACATAGATATAGGTAGATGTAGCTAGAGATAAAATGGTAGGTGTTCAAGAAATATTTGCCAAATTAATACGATAAGTCTAGGAACGGGACAAAGTCCTAACTGGGGCAGAGCCTCAGATAGGGACAATGACACTCCCAAGGGTAAGTTCCTTGATCTGAACAGAGAAAAACTTGGAAAGCTTGGAAGCTAGAGGCAGCTGGGAAGGGCAGCTGTAAGCAAAGGCCTGGTGGGGTGGGGCAGGGGCCACAAGAGACCCTCCATGGAACCCCCACCTGGAATAGCCAGACCGAGTACTAACACACACTGAACAGCTAAATCATACATTATTGATTTGTCAAACGTATTTGCATATAAATAAGCATGATCATTCATGGAGGCCCAAGCAGTGGCACCTCCCCTCAGTGCCATGATTACAGATGGATGGCCCTAGTTAGACACGAACCAGGGACGCTGCTACCCCTGCCGCAAAGTCAGCGGCTGATTTAAAAATACATTTATTGGAGCATGTAAGTGTGACAGCCTAGTGGTGAGTTTGGGATAATTAGTCTAAAAGACAAGATAAACGACTCCTAAAACTGGTATTGTGACGAAGATCCCACCCTACCCCCCGCCACAGCCAGCTCAGCCCTGATGCCAAAAATACAGCCGAAGATAATTAACTAGGAAATGTTAACAGGCAGGATTATGTTCCAATTGCATTTTCCAGAGGACTTTAGAATTTTACACCCAAGTTGATTGTGTTCCCCTCCCCCTGGTGATTAGGCAGGAGAGGGGGATTCTTAGCTAGAAGCAGAGGCTGGGTGGGGGTGGGCAGACAGGCCCAGACGAGGTCTCTAAGGCCAGGCAAGCAGGTGGCTCCAGTCAGCCTTCCCCGAGCCTGAACCGAGATGGATCTGCCGGGTGAAGCACGTTGACCCGGGTAAATTATATCTGCCATGTTAATTCATTCCACGTGGGAGATCAGCCGTGAGCTCAGAGGCTGGCATCGGCTGCCTCTGATGGATCAAGGGACCCAGCTGCTCAGACACAATGCTAGAGACTTGTCATTGCGGGGGAAACACGGCTTGCTAATGCTTTATTTTAATTGTCCTAAATTACATGTGAAGATGCACATCGCAGGAGGCCAGCCAGCAAATATCAAACGTTACCTTGAGGATCTGCTTGGCCTAGAGAGGAATCTGCAGTCCTAGGACTGGGGCCTCACCGCTTTGCTGATACAGAAGAGAGAGCCACTGCCTTTTGGTTTCACCACCTGCCTCCCTGCTCCCAAGGAAGGGGTAGAGAATGCCCCGAGACCTCTGACACATCCTATCCATAGGTTTGAGGGTTCCTTCTCTGAGAGTTAAGTCTAATGGACCTAGACAGAAAGAGGGGGGTGGGCCTTTGGAGTTTGTTTGAGGCAATCAAAGAAGAATCTAAAAGGAAGGCAGCACAGCAGAGGAAGCCATGGCAGAAGATGTCCTCGTCCTAATCCCCAAAACCGTACATGACAAAGGGGACTCTGTAGATATGATTAAAGGTATTGAGATGGGGAGAGTGAGTGAGAGTGATTGCAATGTCATTGCAAGGTCCTTAGAAGAGGGCCAGGGAGAGAGATGAAAATGCTATTAGGCAGTTGGCATTGAAGATGGCATTGAAGGTGCAGGTGGGCTCCAGAAGCTGGAAAAGGCAAGAAAACAGAATGGGTGCAGCCCTGCCAACACCATGAAACAAGTCCAGGAAGACCTATTTCTGACTGCTGATCTCCAGACTGTAAGATTATAAATTTGCATTGTTTTAAGCCACTTAGCAATTTGTCACAGCAGCAATAGGAAACTAACATGGAATCTCAGGGTTCTCAGCCTGGCCTCACCACATCCTGGTTGTGTGACTTTGGGTAAGTGACTGAACTTCTCTCAGCCTCAATTTCCACATCTGTAAAATGAGGATTATAGAAGAACCTAATTTGTGGGGCCATTGTGAATATTAAATGAGCCAATGCCTGGAAAGTGCTGAACTCACTGCTCAGCATATAGCAAGAGCTCAGTAAGTAGCACTTACTGTCGTGGCTGTCGTTGTCATTATTGCCCCTTGCTGCTCTTTCTGAGACCCTGCAGTGAGGATAAAATTAGTAAGAAAATACACATCACCAAACTAAAAGTTTCTTTATTCATCAAGTATTTCTTGATCGTCTTCTATATGAAAACTATTCTATCAGGTATTAGGAATAAAATAGTGAACAAAAAGGGACCTAGCCCCTGCCTTCATGGAGTTTATAATATTGTAGGGGAGAAGGATCTTATCATATAATTATATTATGAATAAAATATAATGTTATATGTTATATTTATATTGAATAATCTCCCAAAGAAGTGCTAAGATTGAGAGATGCTAAATAAATACATATGGAGAGATGTGTCTCATCAGGGAATTCATGGAAAGCTTCCTGGAGGAAACTGACCTCAAAAGTTTGAGTAGAGTTAGTGCTTTGAGAAGACAAGGGTGTGGGAGGAAGGACTCTGCCTACATGTCTGGAGTCATGATCCAGCTTCTGGGGTATCTGGGAGGAGTTTAGTCCAAATAGAATGCCTGCAGATGCCCACGATGGTGATTCCTGGGAAGGTAGAATGGCCCTCGCCACAGGCAGTCCAAATAGAGGTGGCATGATCAAGTGTGGCCTTGAGCTGTATAAGGTGAGTCTATCCCTTAGGTGCTGAATCCCTGTGTGATTCCGAATACCAGGCTGGAAATATCACCTCGTACCTTGTATGTGGGCCCTGACCGTGAATGCAGGGGTATATTCTGCCCTTCATGAGTCCAAAGCAAGACACATGGAATAGTCTAGTTCAATGGAGCAGGTAAGTATACCTCTCTCATGGACATGGAAAGGAGGGAGGGAAGAAGGAAATATTTTCCTGACCACTGTGTAATCTATCACATGCGTTAAAATTCTGCCTGGGCATAGTGGAGTACTCCTCCCTCCTTGGGATAGACGGGAAGGTCTAAGGACCACTCCTCATTCATGCACAAGATTCTAGGCCTCGGACCTCCACTCTGTGTATCTATCAGCCTTTCTGCATACCACATCATTTAGATAATGACTCAGAATTAGCCAGATCCCAAATCCCCTGGTCAGTGCTTGTTTCTAGGTGTGGATGTTCACCACCTAAAAACCTAGGCCTAAGCTGGACTGCCAGGCACATAGCAGCTATGAAAGAATCATTTGTTGAGTAAATGAATGAATGCATGAATGAATGAACAAATGCCCAGCCCACCCCTTGGACATCATTCGTTGGTTTATTTGATGCCTTCTATCTATCAGACCTCCATTTCTGCCGTACACACAGCTTGGGCAGAGATATTGTGACATAATGTAAAACCCACCCACCCCAGACAATGACTGTGCAAGCTCCAGACCCTTTCTTTCTCGGCTTTCACAACAGTGGCCACGGCGTTGGCAGAAATTCCAAAACAGCCTACAAAATGTGGATGTGGGACACCATATCCCCAGAATGTTTTGCGAAAAGCAAATATTGTGACAAACAATTGGAAACATGGTACATTTATCTGCACTTGCAGTAGCTGCTCATATGTTCACATTAAAACAGTTGAAAATGTATAATTAAAAATCTGTTTCAAAATGCAAAGAACATGTAAAAATAGTTTATCCATTCACAGATTAAAAACAAAAACAAATAAGTGTGAGTCATGAAAAAAAAAAGAAAGAAAGAAAAGAAAGCAAACTCCAACAGGATGCAGGCCCCAATGAATGGCGGCTGAAACAAGTCTCACAGTATACATATGCCCCATCACCCCCAGTACAGAAACCAGGGGATCTGAGTTGAACCTGTATCCTTTTCAATTTGCATAATTTGATGCTTTAGTTTCTCTATGTGAGAGGAGTTGTGGGAAAGAATAGTAAGTGAATATCGGGTAAAAAGTCCTCTGCACAGAGCTCAAGACCTAGATGAGGCACACGGATCCAACCTTCTAGCAGTAGATACAGACAAGCATCATGGGGAAAGCAGATATTAAATTAAAAGCATTTTTACAACATCTCCACCTCCCAGACTGCTAAAATTAGGCTTATCTTTGGCAATTCTGATTCTCTTTCTCTCTTGCCATCAGAGGGAGGTTCTGAGTCTGCCTGTAATTTCCCTGGCATTTTTTTTTTTACTTACATTTGGGAAGGAAGGAAACACCACTTAAGAGAAAAAGAAGGACTTGAGAGAGAAAGGGGAGTAACTAGAAAGCCAAGAGCCATGAGTGGTTTGGCCTTGAGAGAATTTTAGTTGGGAGTTAATTATAAGAGAAACAAAGAGAAGCCTCTAGGCAGCTATGGAGGGAAGGAGAAGTTAAAATCCAGAGAAATGAGGAAAGAAAATCTTAAGAAATGTTACTGTGAATTATGATTTGGATCCTCTTTGACATTCTTTAAGAGATACCAATAAAAGATTTAAATTGCTCTAAATTCCTTTGATTGCTGTATGTGATTCTTTGAATATGACACCATGCTGGCACTGGACCACATGGGGCCTTGGTTTTATTTGGGTTACATGAGTAAATATGCATTTAATCTACTCTGTGAAACACGCTCCAACAGAGGTGTGGACACAGTGCTTTGAGAATATGAGAATAAGGGAGTCCCAGAAGAGAAAAAAGGTTTCCCAGAGGAAGTCATGTTTGAGTTGAATGCAAAGGAATATGTTCACCTTATAGACATGAATTGCAAGGGCATTTCTGGTAGAAGAAATAATATCTGCAAAGAAACAGGGTATTCGGGAGAAAGTGAAAAGTCTAGTGGGGTGAAGAAGAAACCAGAAAGCTCTGTGGGTAGAGAGGAGCTGTATGGTGAAAGGGCTCAAATGCCATTAGCAGAATGGCCTTTATTCTGTAATCCACAGGCCTTTATTCTGTAGTCATGGTTTTGAGTGTGGACGTGACATGTTAGAGGTTTTACATTCATTTAACACTCTTGCCAGAGACACTGGACCCCTAAAGCAGCCTACCTTCTTCTGAATCCCATCCCCAGGAGTCACCAGGAGAAATGGAATCAAGAGTGGCGCTGACTCCAGAGGTTACAAAGGCACCGGCAAGAAGTTCACAGTTCCCAATGAAGAGAAAGACGCACTGAGGAAAATAACGAAGCCATTTGTCATCATCTGAATTCATGTGCGGGAAACACATTTGTTTCCAAGGAGCGTGTTCCACAAACTTGTTTAAATGGAAATGGACTTGATTTCAACAGCAATGCAGCCTTGGTGGCAATATGATGTTTTATTTTATTGTTTGCAATTAGTGACAAGTGAGCAAAATATCCAAATCACTCCACATCGCACAGGGTGTGTGTTATCCAAGTACTTAGCTCTGATGAGAGGATGGGGGCTGGGGAGATGCAACCATGAAGAACTTGAACCTCCAGAGAGGAAACTGAATGAAGTGCGTGGAGTCTTCAAGCTCTTAACCAGAGCAGAGGCATTATTGAAAGACAGGAAGTACAGCTGACTTTTGGGATGTAGAGAAAACCAGTGAAGGAAATTTCCCCCAAAGACAGGACAAGCCAGGAGTCAAGGGAACCCAGATCAGCTGCAACACAGGTGGAGCTTTGGGAAGAAATTTCCTGTGGTTTGCAAAAGAGAGACCTCTGACTTCTCCATTCACCAGCTGGTAAAAAGGCCAGTGGTCACTGTCCAGTATTGCCTAAGGCAGAGTTCCTCAGCCTCAACACTATTGGCATTTAGGGTTGGATAATTCTGTGTGAGGGGTGCTATACTGTGCACTGAAGGATATTTGTCAAAGGACATTTTGGCCTCTACCCACTAGATGCTAGTAGCACTCCTCTCCAGTTTTAACAATCAAAAATGTCTCCAGACACTGCAAATGTTCCCAGAGGAACAAATCACCTCCCACTGAGACGCTCTGGCTTGACTTCAATTACCAGTTCTGAATCTTGGTTGAGTTGGAAGTGGAGTCCAGGATTTTCAAGAGAAAGTTTTGTCCGGCTTAGAAATGCTTCATTCTGAGGAATCTGAAGATCCTCAGCCTACCTCAACAAAGCCCACCATTGCCTTCCCAAAATGGACCTGGGGAGCAGGAGAGCTCATTGTCCCTTAGCTTTGATCTGCCCAGGACTTCAAGAAAAACTAAAGAAAAACTTATGAGATGCCATGGGGCCATGGAATGAGCCTGGACCTACAGTTCTATAGGCCTGGGTTTGAGCCCAAGCTCCTCACTTTGTCACACGTGGTCTGTCCTTTGCTGACCTGGACACTCCCCTTCTCTCCATGCTCTAGCCACACTGGTCTGCTGAAAACTCCTCATATATCTCCCATCCAAGTATTAAATCAGGCCTGACCCTGCCTAGCTTCCAAAATCAGACAAGATCAGGTGTGTCCAGGGTGGTATGGCTGTAGGCTTCTCATACATCTCACGTGCCACCTCAAGGTCTTTGCACATGCTGTTACCTCTATCTAGAATACTCCCCTCTCCCCTATTCCCCACACTAGACACACACACACACACACACACACACACACAAAAACACACCCTAGCTCATTCACTCTACTCATTCTTCAGGTCTCAGATTAAATGTTACCTCCTCACAGAAGCTTTCCCTGATTCCCTGGACAATTCGGTACCTATGATACACACTGCACCTGTACTATTCACTATTAAAGAACTATTGCTGGGGGGGAAAGTTGAGGGAATTTGGGGGAAAGAGAAAGAGAAGTAAGCCTAAGAGAACCTGCCCAAGAAAGAGCAAAGGAAATAACTCCACTTTAAATTTTAAAACCATAGAGATTAAAAGACAGATCAGCGGCAACAGGAAGGTTTTTCCTCGTTGTCTGGCATCTGTGTATGTTCATAACTGCTTTCCTTCTGGTATGGAACTAGACCTGTATAACCTTCCAGATGCGAAAGGGGGATGGCATCTGCATAATCTTATTTCATGCTTGTATCAGCCCCAAGTGATAGGGGCCATAATATTCCCATTTTACAAATGGAGAAACTGAGACCTCAGTCTGTACTCTCATTCAGAATGTATGTAATTTTCCCAGAACTGTATCACTCATGAGCTGAAATTTGGATCCAGGTGCATGAAGTTCCAGAGCCTGTGCTCCTGGCCACCTATAGTGTGAGCCCAATGAACCTGGCAGCCAGGAGGGAATTGGCCCAATGCTGGGCTGGGGCACAAAGGTGACTTTCAATAAATATTTACTGAATGAGCAGAGGCAGCAGTGGGATTCACTTCAGGGAAAGTTGAATCCAGCCTGTATGCAGCGGAGCTCAATCCCCGCCTACCCCATCCCACCACCACCGCCCCACCCCTGCTCACTTATCACCATGTAATTGAAATAATGCCTATCGACAGAAACTCACAAACAACTGCTCAATTTTCCTCAAAATTCAATTAAACTTCGTTTATTCTGGGGATCGATCCAATTAAAAGAAGGAAAATTTCAGATGGTCTGAGCAACACCATCCATCTTCAAACACAGTGTCTACCCCAGTGATGTAATAATTTGCCCAATCAATGCTTTAAAAGCATTTAGCAGTCTTGATAATGAACTTTTGTCAAAACAGCCTTGCAGAGCAATAAGTGCCTGCAGATTAATATGAAGTCATAAAGGGCTAATGCCTTGGGGTGGAAGGGGGATGATGACATGAATCAGTGGGAGCTGTGGGCTGGGGCATCATCCTTCCACACCTTCTCAGAACTAGGTATGAGCAGTTAGCAGGACCCAGAAAATGCTGAATGTACTTCCTTGTTTCTGCTCTGTCTGCAGGTTCCTCTCCCTTCCACAGTCTCAAGACCCAGACTCCACCAGCCAGGTCCTGTGATGCTCAGATCACCCTCAGGGCATTTCAGGCACCCCACTGTATTGGAGAAAATGTCCAAAGGGAGGAAGCTTTGCTTGGAAGAAAGTCTGTCTCTTGGTCATCTACCATCTCTGAAAGCTCTGGCTTCAAAAATGGTCTTTGAGCTGCAAGAACTTTCTTTTCTCTTACCCTTTTTCCTGGGGTATTCAACTTACTAGCTGTGTGACCTTGAGCATGTTACTTAAGGTCTCTGACCTTTTGTTTCTTCATCTGTAAAATGGTGATGATAGCATTTGTTGAAGCTCAGAGGAGGGAGGTTGGGTTGGATTTCTGGGTGACAAAGATGCAAAGATTAACAAGACCCAGGCTTTATCTGTAAAGACTTTAGAGGCACCAGGGGAAAAGCAGGTGCAAACAACTACAAGGCAAGAAGCTAGCACTGTTAAAGATGTCTGAAGCCAGTACTAGAAACAGTGCCCAAGAGAGGGCTTCACCAAGGCACTGCAGTTTGAACAGCTTTTGACCAAAGAGCAGGTATTTGCCAGGTCGAGAAGAGAAAGGAAAGGTGTATAAGCTGAGGGGGCTGCAAGTGCAGAGGCCCAGAGTCATGACAAGGCTTCCTCAAGGTGCACAGAAGGCCCAAGTCAGAGTCAGGAAACAGAGAGGAGCAGGCTAAGCTAGAGCTTCGAAAGTCTCATCAGCTAGGCTAAGGAGCTTCTCCTTTATCCTTAAAGAAATAGGGAGCCACGGAAGGTGTTAATCAAGGGATTGATATGAGGAGAACAGCACTTGGAAAAGTTCAATCAGGCGACCTTGAGAGGGACGGGCTGGTGGGGATGAGACAGTCAGAATGGTTTAGGTGAGACATGATGTAGCCAGGGTGGTGGAACCACACAGCTCCACTCCCCTAGGAATTCCCCCAACCACCCTCTCCCCACACTGAACACACCCACCCCAAATTCCCTGTTCCCAACCAGTGTCCACATGCCCCCAGACAGGAAGCCCAGGAGTCCCTCTACACACCTTCCTTTTCCATTCCCCGCAATTTCTAGAATTTCCTCAGAAATCTTCTGCCTGAATGCTAGATCCTGTTTGGACAAACATCGTTTCTCATCCCAAAAAGTTAAGCTCACTTTAGTCCCCCACGAGGCCCCCTTCACTCTTTCAGAGGAAGGTCAGGATACAAAGTTCCTTGCAACCAGACAGGGGCATGCCCAGAGTTGTCCGTGGTACTGGTTGTGTTGGTTCCAGAAGAGGAAGGGAAAGGTGTTTCCCAAGATAGGTCAGAAACCTTCATGTGGAGTTCGAGGCATTCCCCTCCAAAATCAGTCACTTCTGGGGAAGCTGGGCCAGTCTGAGCTGGGATGGCCAAGGTGGGCTGAACTGGGTGATATGGTTTGGCTCTGTGTACCCACCCAAATCTCATCTCAAATTATAATCCCCACATGAAGAGGGAGGGACCTTAATTCCCACATGTCGAGGAGGGGAGGTGATTGGATCATGGGGGCGGTTTCCCCCATGGTGTTCTCGTAATAGCGAGTGAGTTCTCACAAGAGCTGATGGTTTTATAAGGGGCTCATCCCCTCTCACTCTCTCTCCTCTGTCTCCTGCCATCTTGTGAAGAAGGCGCTTGCTTCCCCTTCACCTTCCGTCATAATTGTAAGCTTCCTGAGGCCTCCCCAGCCATGGAACTGTGAGCCAATTAAACCTCTTTCCTTTACAAATCTTGGGTCTTTATAGCAATGTGAAAATGGACTAATATACTGGGCAAGCCCCTGGGCCTTGAAGTGGTCCACAATTCATCAGAGCCTGCCCCACCTCTCTCACTCCAGCCCTCTAGGCTGGGGCTACCTTGCGGGGTCTGTACACTGATGTGGAGAACAGGATACAGCTCCAGCCTCCAACACCAGCAATTCCTTCAGCATCTCCTCCCCACGCCTGAACTAGCCCTTTAAAAACCAGAAGAAAATATCAGGGGCTGGCTGGTGCTTTAAAAGCTGGGGATCTGGGTGGCCAAAGGAATGAAACTCCTGCTCCACTCACCGGAAGTCACTGCCCCCCTACGGGATGCCAGGCCCTGACCTGCCATCACAGAGGCTCCAGATTTGGAAAGAGGAGGATTAAGAATTAAAGGGGGGAGAGGGAAGGGAACTTGTGCTGCTAGATCACGGGGAGTATTAAATGATCCCAAGTCCAGAAATGCCTTTTCAAAGACTTCTGCCATTAGGACTTAATATTAAATTTACTCCTTCTGTGCCTTAAAAAATAGCTAATTTTTTTTTCAAAAGGTGCTTTTGATGCCAAAGGTATGGCTTAGGCTGAAAGGCACCAGCACATCAAACATCATTTGGGGGATTTCAAAGGGCTGTTTCAGCAGGATCCTGTTCTCTTCGTCCCCCTCCTCGGCTGATGAAGTTTCTGAGCCCCCTGAAGTCGGATCTTGTGTTCTTGGCTATCAAAGGCCCCAGCAACATCGCGTCTGTCTGTCTGTCCCAGTGAAACTTTTGCAAAGAAAGCCTCCCTTTTACACAGAGATCTGAGGGCAGAATAAAAAGGATGCTGATTTGCGAGGAAACAGGAGGGAAGCCCTGCTGGGCCGATAGGAATCTTTTGACTTAACCGAGGCCAGATTTGAATACATTTGGCCCAGACAAGGGGGTTTGGGATGGAAATCCATTACTTTGGAGAAAAGCTTCACGGGGTTTCAAAAGGAAATATGTTAATGTTGGGAGAAATCATTTGTGTGGGTTTGTGTGTGAGTGTTTCAGACGCCCCCAAGTTTAACATCGCCAACCAGGAGCAAAAAGCAAGAGCCGTGGAATTAAGTCGCCGCTGTTCAGGGGAGGCATAAGGAGCTGGAGGACTGGGTGGGCTCGGCAGCTTCCCTGGTCTTGCCCCTGCACTCCTCACCCAGCTGGGACTAGGGTCTGAGACTCAGACCGACGGGGAGCCCCAGCCTGAGGCACAGTGCTCAAAGGGCTTCCCTTTCCTTAAGATCCCACTCAGAGTCTCAAGGCCAATGCTCACAGAGATCTCCCAGACCATTCCCAGTGTCCAGAAGCAAAGACCAGAGCCTGAGAGGAGAAGGGCATTGTCACAGAGGCTTTGCGGGTCGGGCCTCTGGACTCGAGTCCCTGGCCCACATGGCTTCTCCCCATACCTCTTGCTCAACAAGCATTTGATCTGCTCTCTGAGGACTGCACCTGGGTGACAGTTTATACTTCTACTCATGGCACTCCGGAAATGAAGTGCCTGTCACACCCAGCCCTGAGGACAGGGATCCCTGTGGCCTGCCTTTTTCAAGGCCCCATAAAAACAGAATAATTACTATCAGATAATTAGTCAGAAAGTTCCCCCTGTGGTTTCAAGACACAGTAGCCCTGGATTCAGGAGCCGTGAGTCCTGGGCTCAGTTTGGTCTCCCTCTGGTCCTCACTTTCTTCCTCTGCCAAATGAGGACAACTCCAGCAGTCCCGTCTCTACTTTGTAAGACCACTGAGAAATTCCACTTAGGTCAGAAATAAATGCTGTGAGCAGGGAGTCCCCAGAGCAGGGCAACAGGAGCCTCTCCCACCCTCCAGTAGGCTCAGACACAGCAGGAAAAACGGAGTAGGTTGTTTTAAAGGCTGTTCTGTGTGGTTGTGGCAAGTGCACCTGAGTCGCTAAGAAGCCTTGCATTCTCACATCAGCCCTGGAATTTCACCACAGTTTCAGGGCTCTCTTCTTCATTAGGAAAATGGTTGATAGAATTTGCAGATGAAAAGAAGCCTAGGGACTTGTTTGTTTGGGTGGAGATGAGGGATGCAGTGGGAGTTAGGATCTGGGGCTGCCTGATTTGGACTCCCATCTGAGCTTATTTTACCCAAGGAAATGGGGGCCAGCAAAACTCAGCACTTGAATCGGAGCATTGTCCTCCCGCTGCAAAAGAGAAGAGAAAAAAGAGAGACGATAGCTCATCATTAATGGTCTTGAATTAATATAAATTAGTTGAGCCCATCTTGGCTGCTTCCAGCCAGGCAGAGAATGGGGCTGCTGGGGAGGAGCCTGGAGGTTCCTTTTGCCTCACAGTCCAGTGGCCACCCATAAAGCCATTGCTGACCGTGCACTCTTCCCTCCCGCCGATCACTCCCCCCTCCCCACCACTACCAGCAGCTCCAGGCTGCGAAGTGTCAAACAGGATGGTGATGGGACCACTGGGATGAGGGGCGGCTCCCCAGAGCCTACAATCTTTGGAACATTGTCATCCAGAAGGTCACCATTATCAGGGGAAGGAGGGCATCCTGAGCTCAGCCACAGGCCAGACTCCCATATTTCCCTTTCCACCTTCTTGCCCTGAGCCAGAGAGGTAGCAAACATGCACGTTGGTGCCCGAGTCAAACTCACAAACCAGAGTAATGCCTGATAACATGGTATTTGAGTATAGCGGCCCTGGGCAGCCCAGAGCTACCAGAGTATTGTTTGGGTTCATGGGCTGTCCAGGGCTCTACCATGTTTGTTTGAACACACAGGACTATGAATTCTCTCTCTGCAAGTAGTCCAAGTCAGGCTGTGGCCTTCCATGACCACATCAGTTCAGTTATCATTCAAGGGATGCAAACTTCCCATCAGGTAACACAAGGCAATTTAATACCAGCAAAGGGGCACAGGGCTGAGAATCTGCGGGGTGCGGGGGGCATGGGTTTCCTGTCACAGGATGGCCCACTTAGCCATATGGGACCCTGTGGCTCAGGACTGATCCCCCCAGAGACATATTGAGCTCCCTGACTCAGGATTGTCACACTGGGGCATGCTAAGACTTCCTAACTCAGGCCTGGGCCCCCAAGTCACACTAGGACCCTTCACTCAGGGCTGGCCCACTACAGCTCACTGGGACTTCCCCAAGACCAAGCAGAACATTGGCTGCTCAGCCCAAGGCTCGGAGGCCAAAGAGCATCCCCAGAATCCCTGCGAGATAGGACTTTTAAATCTATTTATAGATAAGGAAGCTGATACTTGGAGAGGTCAAGTAGCTTGCCAAGAGGACACAGAGCCTAAACAGCTTTCAAGTAATGCCAAGAGCTAACCTCAGAATGCGGTGACTAAAGCTTTCCATGAGATTCCTCCTACCATCTTCACAACTTCCATGAGGCAGGACTAGTATTGTCCAGTTTTGTACACACAGCAGTTGAAACTCAGACAGGTCGAACCACATTGCCCCGTCGCACAGCTGGAGCTGGAATCACAACCCACAGCTGCAGAGCCCCAGCAGCCAGGCATAGTGGTTAAGAGCCCAGACTTTGGAGCCAGCCTGCCTGTGTTCAAGTCCTGCCTTTATCCATTTCCCAGAGATGTGACCTTGGATGAGTTCTTCGACAGATTCTCAGTTGCCCTACCTAATGGAAATAATCTTTGTAATATAGCAACAGTCAGGATCTATAATTGATATTCACAGAACACTTCCAACAGGGCCTGCTAGGTACCAAGTTGTGAGTTTGTTAGATGAATCTTTCTTCTGTACAACCATGATTTCACTCATTCTGTACATAGTAGGGTTAAAACTGGCAAACTGGAGGTCCCTCCTCTCCAGGCTGCCCCCCGTCCTCTTGGGTCCAAGGTCCAGCAGAGGCACACTGCCAAAAGGTGCCCCAGACCCAGCACCTGTAATGCTTCTGTCAGAGCAAACGAGGCTATTAACTGACGAGCTCTGT
Organism: Pan troglodytes; assembly: GCF_028858775.2. Taxonomy (NCBI): domain Eukaryota; kingdom Metazoa; phylum Chordata; class Mammalia; order Primates; family Hominidae; genus Pan; species Pan troglodytes. The sequence continues at coordinate 47,127,295 of NC_072419.2, forward strand.
GATAGAATTGTCCCGTGTGGTATTTATTATAGGGTCCTTTCCCTGAGACCCCCCAGGGAGAGAATATTAAATATTTAATGCATGCGATGCTGCTCGTTTTTCATCCCCACTTCAGCACTCAAGTCGGCTCCAGTCTAGGGGAGAGCCAAAGTCCACCAGCCTGGCCCCCTCATGCCTTCCCTCCTCCCACCAACTGCCCCTCTCTCTAGGGCACAAGGCCAGACACAGCCTGGGATGGGAATGTAATGAGACCCCCACCCCAGGGACGTGCAGCTGAGTCCCACGTGAACCCTGGGAAGGGCTCCTCCATCAGTCACCCTCGGCTGGGGGGCCTGCGGAATGTCAGGGGAAGCAGCGCATCTCATCTGAAGAGTTGCGATTCGTTGGTCACCAGAGCTTAGGAGCCTCAGAGCACCCTGCCTGCATCTCCTCCTCTCCTCTGCACACATTTCTGACTCCCCCACCCACCTGCCAGCTCTCACTCACCACATGCACGTCTGCCAGAGGCTGCTTCTGGCTGCAGAAGCCTACTCAGCCAGCAGGCATGAGCAAGAATGGCCAGAGAGACCAGAGCATACCTGCCGTCGACCACTGATATACAACGAGATGGTGTATGAAAACCCCAGCGTCCCGTGCCTTTCGTGTGGGATAACAGAGATGTGTTCTATGCTGATCCCTGAGGTCCCTGGTAGAGCCCCACAGCGGCCACTGCCCATTAACACACCCTATCTTCGTTCCTTTTCCTCTCGGCTCTCATTTCCCCTCTCTCCTATACAGGCATCCTGGGGTCACCTCCCAAATAAACTTCTGCACTCAAAACCTTGTCTCAGGGGCTGTTCCTGCAGGAACCTAAATGAAGACAATGGCTTGGTCGGGTTGGGGACTTACTAGAGAACATAGGAGGGTACATCTCAGGGGAGGGTACATCTCAGGCATGTACTTATTCTCTCATTGAGCATCTACCTGCTCAGGGTCAGGCCCCGTGCTGGGGCTGGGGACACAGCAAGGACTCAAATCTGGCTCCTGGACCCCATGTGCTCCCAAGATGACTGGGGCACTGTTATGAGACACTAGCCACAGTGCAGTGTGATCAGCACGTTCTACCATCACCCCTGGCCCTGCAAACCAGCCCAAGTGATGCCACATGAAGATAAAGTCGTGTTTTCATCTCAGCTCATCCCTTAGTGGAAACATCAAGCTCCTGTACAAATGAGTGCATTGACCATCGTGGTCCAAACACTGAAAGGGATCCTGTCAATCATATTCATGTGAATTTTCCAGCTTTCCTTCTTCCTGTCTTTCTTTTCTGGGTGACCTCCAGCCATCTGTGTTGCATGTGGGTGCTGGTGGTTGGAACAGTGTGATCTCGGGTGAGAGGATAGGGCGTTTTATAAGCATCAAGGCCTGAGGGTGGGTGCAGGGAGGTGAATTTTCCATTCCCAGAATGTTGACCAAAGGTATGCTCCCGGGCATCAGGCCTTGTGCTTTGGACTTCACTGTACATTAAGGACAGGGTGGCTGAGGGGGTCCAGCATCTGACGGGAGAGGGAAGGAAGACCTAGTGATCAGGGGAGGGTAGGAAGCTCAGCATTTTACCTCCATGATCTGTAATCCTCACAACAGCCATGTGCAGGGCTACGGTTTCCTTCCATTTTACAGATAAGAAAACTGAGTTCCAAAGAGATTATGACTTATCCAAGGCTACTCAGCTAGGTATGCCTCAGAGTTCATTACATACCTTCTTCCTCCTCTGCAGCCTGGGGAAGAAGAAAAGAAGCCCATCTTGGATTTTGTCCTGAGGACAATGGGTAGCCATGAAAGGACAAGGTCAATGTTGCATTTTGGAGCCATCGTGATCTATTTAGCCCATCCCCGCTGCCAGGCTAGGGGTCTATATAGACCCATCCACTCCTCACCCCTGCCCTGGTCAGGACAGGCTCTGGGTTGAGAAGCTGAGGCCTACAGGGGCCACTACTAGGGTGGACAGCACAGCCTCGCTCTTCCTTTGGCAGGGCTTTGCTCTTGCAGGGACTCCTGCCTGGATCAGTCTTCCTCCCTCTTAACCCCTTTTCCTATGGCTGGCTCACTATCAAGTTTCATTATCAGCTTAACTGTCACCTCAAAGAGTGTTTCCCTGACCCCTGTTGTGGGTTGAATTATGTCCCCTGAGAAGGTTTGTTCAAGTCCTCATTTCCCCCACCCCCTGAACCCATGAATGTGACCTTATTTGGAAATAGTCTTTGAACATGTAATCAAGTTAAAATTAGGTCATATGGGGTTAGAGTGAACTCTCATCCAATGACTGGTGTCCCTACGAGGGGAGGGAAATCTGGGTGCAGAGACACAGTGAGAATACCCTGTGAAGATGGTGATGGAGAGCCAAGTGATCCTGCCACAAGCCAAGGAAGGCCTGGGGCCACCAGAAGCTGGAGGAGGCAAGGAGTCTCCCCTAGAGCCTTCGGAGGGAGCATGCTGACTCCTTGATTTCAGACTTTTTGCCTACAGAACAGTGAGGGAATCAATTTCTGTTGTTTTAACTCACACAGTTTGTGTTACTTGGTTAGAGCAGCCCTAGGAACTAATACAGCTGCTCATTAAGGCCAGTCTCCCTCATCTTCCCCATCACACATGTTCCTCTCTTCCCTCCTTCACCCCTGTAATAACAATCTACAATGATCATTATTGCTGTGTTGTGTTTATTATCCATCCTACTCACTAGACTGGGAGCCCTAAGAGGGGAGAGGCCTTGCCTGTCCTGTTCTCTGCTGTATTCCTAGTGCCTAGCCCTGCGCCTGTGGCATATAGTAGGTGCTAAATAAGTGTTCACTTATTAACAGAGATTTAATGAATGTCTATCATGTGCTAGCACTGCTCTAGGTGAACAAAATAAAGAGTCCTATCCTGGCACTTACATACCATATTCAACAAGGAACATAATAAGTAAGTAAGCTTATAGGCTATTAGAAGATGATGAAGTTCCACGGACAGGGAGAGGAAAAGTAGGGTGGGATAAGAGAGATGGGGCATTGGGGTGGAAGAGAACAACCTGCAAAATTAAACAAAGTGGTCTAGAAGGCCTTGCTGACAGGTGGCACTTAAGTAGATTTTGAAGGAGATGAGGGAGTTGGCCATGTGAGATTCTTGAGGAAGAACATTCAGGCAAAAGGCACAGCCACTGCAAAAGCTCTCCAGCTATGGGAATATATGTAGCACTTCAAAGAACAGAAAAGAGGAAAAGAGGTCAAGGAAGGTGGAACACAATGAGAAAAGGGGAGAATAGCAAAGGAGGAGGTCAAATATCTGTTGGCTGAAGGAAGGGATGGAGGGAGGGAAGGCAGGAGGGATGGGTATAAGGATGGGCGGATGGATGGATGGGTGGATGGATGGATGGATGGATATGGACAGATGGAAGGAAGAATAGAAAAAGGGAGGAATGCTTCATATCTGGGAATCAAAAGCAGGGACTGTCTTCTGGCCATATGTTAAGTCAGTAACTGAAAATAAAGGGGACCCTACCCAAGAAAAGTGGCCAATTGCAGACCAAAAGAAGTCAGTTCTCCACACCCTTTATAGCCATAACACAGCACTACAGAACAGAGATGAGGATGCCTAAGAAAGTTGACTTTAGTTTCTTGGGGACCCAGGATCCCAAACGAGGGCTCCTTCAGAGCCTGGGATCTCACCCACCCAGATGGCTGGAGCCCCCACGTACAAGGCCTCAGGCGCTCCCTTAGAGCCACAAACCATGAGGCTGAGCTGGCTGAGACTCCTGACAGCTAAAAGTGGATTTATTCCAAATGTATCACTAATGAGGCACTTTTTGATACAGAGGCCCTGAAGGTTGCCCATAAAATTCATGACAAACCACTGAGACATGAAATGGAATCAAGTTGGTTTCTAAAAATTAGGAATTTCCTCTTCGTCCTCCAGCTGCAGCTCCAGCTGGATTGGGTCAGCTCCCCAAGGGGCCTGCAGAGCAGGCCCATTGCTAAGAAACCCCTGGGTGAGGCCCAGAGGCCCAGAGTCAGAGGAGTCCTTTGTCCCCACAATCTGCTCCTTATCTTGCTCCACCCATCCCCATCCTGCCTGTTCTAGGAAACTTTCCCAGCCCTCCAGACAGGGCACATTGAATGTGTACAGACTTTAAGGCTCATGGTTGCTCTTTCTCTACCTGTCTCATCTGTCTCCCGCATGGGACACTCTGGCTCTCTCCCCTGCCCTCTCAGCAGCACTCGGCCCAGCTTGCTGCTTGGCCTTGCAGCCTCTTCTTTTCTTGCTTTGTGTGGCATCACTCAGGCCTGGTTCTCCTCCTGTTTCTCTGGCTGCTCCTTCTCCACCTTTGCCAGTGCTCTTTGTTCTACAATGCAACTTCTAAGTGTTGGAGCACCCAGGGCTTCACCTTCAGCTTGCTCTCACTCTCCCTCCATAAATTATCTCATCCATTCTCAAAGTTGAAATATCATCAGTATACTGACAACTTCTTTGTTTTTGTTTTTGTTTTTGTTTTCCATCTCTGGTTCCAGCCTCTCCCCTGAACACCAGAATTCCATCTTTATGTGGACTTTCAAAAAGCATTTCAAACTTAACATGGCCAAAACAAAACTCTTGATCTTCTGTTTCCTATCTCAGTAAATGGCACCACCCTATCCACCCAGTTACTCAAACCAAACACCAGGGAATCTTCCTCAATTCCTCTCTCTCATTTTCCCTTAGCCCTCACATCTGCAGGTCTTCTCTGCTCTTGTTCTACCACTCACCTTGAATCTGGTTGCTTCTATTCCACGGCTTCCACCCTGAGCCAGGCCTCCTTCCTGCTTCCACTCCAGCTGCCTCCAATTCACTCTCCACCCACCAGCCAGAGAGCTCATCTAAAAATGTGGACTCTGCTGCTGGCAGAAGAAACAGCAGCAACTGTGCACATGCACAGAGCCCCAGGGACCCTTTGGGGAAAGGCCAGATGCAGGCTCTCCAGGAAGAGACCCAAGCAGCAGTCCAGCAAACAGCCTGCCACCTCCACACTCTCTATATGCTAAGAGGCAGGAGCTGGTGCTGTCCAGAGCCCAGCACATCCTAACTGCTGATTACCAATGACAGGTTGAATATCCCTAATCCAAACATCTGAAATCCGAAATGCTCCAAAATCAGAAACTTTTCGAACGCCAACACCACACTCAAAGAAAACGCTCTTGGGAGCATTTTGGATTTCAGATGTTAGGTTACGGGTGCTGAACTGGTAAGTATACTGCTAATATTCCAAAATCAAAAAAAAATCCAAATCTGAAACACTGCTGCTCCCAAGTCAGATAAATGATACTCGACCTATAGTTTCATGTTCACTAATAATAATATAACTCTGCCTTTTGGCTCCCTTTGCAATTTGCAAAGTAATGCCAGGGGCATTACTATCATGACTCCTTCAGCAACCCCCCGGGATCAGTGTGATACCCCCAGTCACAGTGGGGGTCCCCACAGTGTCAGAACAGGGACTCCATCCCAGGTCTTCCAAACACAGGTTCCAGAACCACTCCCACCAACCCACCCATGGGGTCTTCTTGAAATAAACACTTCCATTACCATCATAAAACATCCCAGAAATTCCACTATTCTGACACTCAAGTGGCAGCTTCCAGTTAACACAGGGAATATGGGCAAAAATCCTTTGTCAGTTACCAGGTCCCAGTTTGGGTTTGGGAAAATCCTTAATGCCCATCATTCTGCCCAGTGGTCCTATACTCAATCACACTGTTCTAGAAGAGTCTTATCTGAGCGAAAGCTGTATTTTGAGTTCAGCAGTGGAGCCCCTGTTTCACTCACTCATTCTCATCATTCTTAACCTTGATTACACCTGAGAATCTTCTGGAGAGCCCATGCCCAGAGGCCACTAATCTGTTGGCCTGTTGTGGGGATGGGCTTTTATATTTTCTAAGTACCCCAGGTGATTCTAAAAGACAGCCATAGTTGAGAACCACCAACAGTTGATCCATAAACACATATGGAACATTGGTTGAAGGCTAGGCACTGGGTGAACAGAGATGTCCTCCAAAAAAAGCTTCTACCTAGTATGGAAAATATAAAGGTAAACAGATGATTCAATTGAGCTCATTTCAAGTGTTTGTTTTTGTTAATTTTTTAATTTAACAAACATTTATATCACTGTCCAGTTGCTAGGCAATGTTCTAGGCACTTTATAAATTTACAAATTTAACCAGTTTAGATCTCAGACCTTAGAACAGTGGTGAAGGTATTATTACTATCCCCATTCTCCAGATGATGTAACTAAGACACATGGAGCTTAAGTAACTTAGATAAAGTCACAACATCTCATCAGTGACTGAGCCAGGGTTCTGACCCAGAGAACTGGACTTCATGTTTCTAACCACTATTCTCTGAAGGCAGTAGTTCCCACCTCATAGTAGAATTTGTGCAGAACACAGATTCTTGGCCCCATTCACCTCCCCTCATACCCCCTCCACCCTTAGGTTTTGGTTCAATCAGCTGAGATGAGACATGGGAACATACATTTTTTTTTTACATGTCCCAGGTGATTCAGACACAGGTGTCCTGGGGACTATCCTCTAAGAAACTCTCTTATTAAATAAGGTGTGGTGGTTTTAAATTGTGTCTACAAATGCTATGACACTCCTTCTAAAAAATGAACCCTCCCCTTAAGAATCAGCTGAACTTAGTGGCTTGCTTCTAACAAACAGAATACAGAAGAAATGATATTAAATAATATGTGATAAGTGGCTTCCAAGAGGAAAGGGCAGAACAAGGGCCAGCCCTTGAGCCAGGTGAGATATGAGAAGCACCAGGATGTACCATGCAGAGCTTAAGAGACACTGCGGCTTCCTCATTGCCCTCTCTTAGGCCACTCATTTTGGGGGAAGCCAGCTAGCTGCCCTGCTCTGAGGACACTCAAGCAGTCCTATGAAGGAGCCTGCATGGAGAGAAACTGAGGCCTCTTGCCAATAGCAGTACCATCTTGACACCCACATGAGTGCACCGTCTTGAAACTGGTCCCTCCAGCCCATCTGGCCTTCAGATAGAGTGACCATACATCCCAGCTTGCCTAGAACAGTCCTGGTTTATCCTGTTGACTGTGCATTCCATGCAATTTACCATTTGTCCTGGATAAAACTATCCTAGTTTAACCAATGGTAAATGATATAGTTATCCTGTTGAGGAACCCAAATTGCAGGCTAAGGTATTTGGACTTTACCCTGGAGGCCGTGGGGAGCCATGGAAGGGTTTTAAGCTTAGGAGTGATCTCATTCCAATTGTGTTTTAGAAAGATCCATTTGCAGAAAATGCACCAGTGTGCGGGAGGAACTGGTATGGAGGGTGGACTGGTTTGGAGAATGGGTGTGGAGGCTTGACCAGGGGAAAACAAGATGAGAAGCCAGGGAGGAGATAAACACAGTCCCTCAGCCAGAGTGGTCAGTGATCATGACCGCCTATATGAAGGCTGGAGCAGTGGAAGATGGGGTCACAGTAAGTTTAGGAAAACTTAGGAGATATTAAACAAACTTGGCTGCAGTAAGAGACAGAGAAGCAGCAGCCAGGGGTGATTCTGAGGCTATCAAGGGGGTATGGCCCCCACATTTCAGAGCCCAGAGCTCTGTCTAAAAATAGCTCTCAAATGAGTCACCTCAATTGCAGCCAACAAGGAATTGGCTGGTTTGTTATTGAATTGCAGGATTTTTGGCCAAACGGACTGAAACCATGTGTAGCCTTGGCTCGAGAAGTTCCCACTGGACCCAGTCTCTTGCTAGGGGCAGTGCCATAGCCCTGATGCATGCATAATCTCACTTTCTTCTCACAACAAATCAGCGAGAATGCCATAATTTCTTCTCATTTATCAGGCCTGATAGAAGCTGCCAAATGCTTCTAGAATGTAGGCTCTGTAGGCGGCGCAGCCAGAATTCAAACCCAGACCTCCTCAGATATTTGGTATCAGCTGGAAAGAGGTTTTTTTGGGTAAAATCCCTAGAAACATTCTCTTGCCTCCTTCCAGCTGGGATACATTGGCTGAACTCGAGTCACCCTCCTAATAAAAATTCCATGTTCCATCAGCAGAATGCTTCCATCCCAATTAGATCAATTTTCTCTAAGTAGCAATAAATGTGCTTTTCTTTCAGAGGCCAGCCCGACACATTAAGTAGGCTTGGGGCAGCCATTCCCCAAGCCTCTGGCTACGAGTATGTGGGGTCAGGGGTCACAGCACCACCACCTCCAGCTCATTAGTGGGGCCCATTCATCTTTGCTGGGACACCAGCACTCAACATGGTGGCAGGGCTCAGGGTGGGGGTGTGTGGGCAATTCATCAGGGACTCTGGTTCGCCAGAGACAGGAGCAGAAAAGCAGGCCTGCTCACAGGCCGGCAGGAGCCCTAGGCCCAAGAGCTGAGAACCGGAGCTGCCTGGTTAAAGGTTAACCTGGTCTAGGATGTCTGTCTGTAAGGACTCACAGCCAGCTTGCAGGGAAGGAAGGGCCCAGGGCAGGCTCCTTTCAGATGCATCTGGCTCCTGCCTGCTAACAGTTTCCCTTCCGGCCAACTCCCCAAGCCGATCCTTGAAATCCATCTAAGCAAGGCCTACAGGGGCCTGGAGAATGATACTGTCACTCTCCTGTGGTGCGGGGACCTGCCTGGAATAGGCCCTTTGATTTGCAAATCCAGACACTGGAAACGGGAGCCTAAGAGAGCCCCACTCTATCCTGCCCTGCCTGGGCCACTGGGCCTGGTAGAAGCTTGACCAAAAGAATGAGACCTCTCAGCTTCCCCAGGACTAAAGCTCAGCCTGCATCAACCTGTGAACCCACACACACAGCCCAAGTCACCCTGAGCCAGGCAGAACTGCAGCTCTGGACATGGGATTTTCAGAGTGGCATGGTAGTAGTTTGCTACGGATGCTGTATTGATGTACCACAAACTAAGGGGCTTAACAGATATTTATTCTCTCCCAGCTATGCAGGCTAGAAGTCCCAGATCAAGGTGCCAGCAGAACCATGTTCCCTCTGAAGGAGCTAGGGAAGGTTCTGCTCCAGGCCTCTCTCCCAGCTCCTGATAGTTCCCTGGCCTGCGACAGCATAACTCCAATCTTCACCTGGCGTTCTGCATGTGTGTGTATGCACCTGTGTTCAGATTTCTCCGTGTGTGGTGTGTGTGTGTATGTGCATGTGTGCAACAAGGTCTTGCTCTGTCACCCAGGCTAGAGTGCAGTGGCACAATCTCAGTTCATTGCAATCTCTGCCTCCCAGGCTCAAACAATCCTCCTGCCTCAGTCTCCTGGGTAGCTGGGACTACAGGTGCATGCCACCATGCCTGGCTAATTTTGGGGTTTTTTTTGTTTTTTGGTTTGTTTTGTTTTTATTTTTTGTAGAAACTGAATTTTGTCATGTTTCCCAGGCTGGTCTCCAACTCTTGGGCTCAAGTGATCTGCCCACCTCTGCCTCCCAAAGTACTGGAATTATAGGTGTGAGCCACTGCACCCAGCCCAGATTTCTCCTTTTTCATAAACACACCAGTAATACTGGATTAGGGGCCCAACCTACTTCTGTATAACCTCATCTTAACTAACTACATCTGTAAAGACCTTATTTCCAAATATGGTCTCATTCTGGGGTACCGTGGTTAGGGCTTCAACATATGAATTTGGGGGTACATACAGCCCCAAAGAGCCCCATTAACTCTTCCCCCTTTGGGCCATGTGAGAGGCAAGCCTCGGGGATCCTCATTCATTTGGCAAATGTGTATTGAGCACCCATCAGGCCCAGTGCAAGGTACTAGGGGTACAGTGGTGAGCTGGTGTCTGCTCTGTGGGTTCACAGGTGGCAGTGGAGACAGGGACAATCAATTACAAAAGCAACTGTACAATTACAAATTGTGCTAGGAGCTCTGAAGCAGAGGTGTGAGCAGCTACAAAAGTGCAGAACCAGGTCGCACTCCAGGTAAGAAGTCGAGCTGGGGCTGGCATCACAATAGTGTAAGCATCCTCAGCTTCCCTGGGCTGTTCTGCAGCGCAGCTGACCCCCACCCACAGCTCCTCCTCTCCTGGCTATCTGGCCCCTTGGTTATCTGGCCCCAACCCCTACCCAGCCTGAGGTCTTTCCTGGAAGCCAGATTCATGGCATCTGAGCAACCTGCCCAGGAACCACCGCTGGAGGTAATCTTTCTGCAGAGCCCAGGGGCCTGGCAGAGGTCTCCCTGATTGACACTCACCCTGGATGAGCCATCCTCTCAGCAGCAGCTCATCCTTCAGCCTTCCAGGCTCTTGCAGCTCCAGCGGCATCTCAGTTCAGCCCTGGGACTCCAGCACAGAATACACATTCAGATAATGACCAGTAGGTCTTGGACCCAAATGTCACCTCCTCATGGAAGCTTTGCTGACCTGACTCCTCCAAGCCCAAACAACTCCTCAATATCCCCACCTCAAATGAAACTAAACAATGGATTACAGAATTAGCTGTTCTGTATCTGTCTCCCCTAGAGACTGTAAGCTTTACAAGAACTGAGACAACTTTCTCATCTACCTCCATATGCCCCAAATCCACCCTGTGCCTGTCACATCGTGGTGTTTCGTAAACGTGAGCTGGGTAAATAAACAAAATAATTAATTATTTAGTCAACCTCCTACTTCTTTCTACCAAAACCACAAATTGAGCCACGGGCTTGATGAAAGTCCATGGAACTCCTGACAGTACCAGGAAAACAAAGACATGGAATGAAAGAGATTGTGTTCAGGATGGAGGGAACAGCTTGAGCAAAGACAAGAGAGGGAGGAAATGCTAAGTGGGTTTGGAGTGAGTATTTGGTTTGGCCAGAGCAAGACTCAACTGTGCATGGCCTTGAATGCTGGACTTAGGTGGTGATTACAGGGTGCCATGAAGGTTTTTGAGATGTTGTGGCATGATCAGAGTTGGGCTGTGCTGATGTGGAGAGCAGGTAGCTCCACAAGAAAGTACAAAACGTGGGGCCAGAGATCAGGAGAGAAGTTTGGGCGAAACCAAGGTTCAAGAGCTGTCCCACAAAGAAGGCAACTGAGGTCACTGAGGGAGAGCAAAAAGAGGGGCGAAATTGTACAGAATCTGGGGACAACTGTAGTGCAGAGAAGATGGGTTCAGGAAGGGCAATATGATCAGGAAAGCAGAGGAGTGACCAGAGAGAGGGGAAGAAAGCCAGGCCTGCCCAGCATGCTTGGAGGGAGGCCCCACCTTTCCTCATGTCCTTCTGTCTGCCCACTGTACGGGGCAGGGAGAACCAATTTCAAAATCTGACCCCATCAAGAACCAGCTGTAACACCTGGGCAAGTGGATGTACCTCCAGAAGTCTGTTTTCCCATCTGAAGATTGGAGCTGGACAAACTCAACCTGCTGGGGCATAAGGAATGTGACACATTGAAATATTATTGCCAGTCCCAGCACACAGCTGCCTCCTGGGTTTTCCAGCAACACGGTCCTGGTCCAAATCAGCAGCATTTCCCAACCTTTGCATTGTAGACATTTTGTGCTGCATGAGTCTTTAATGCCCACATGCATTGTAATCTTTTTTGTTTTATTTTTTTTTGTTGTTGTTGTTTGTTTGTTTGTTTTTGAGACGGAGTCTCGCTCTGTCCCCCAGGCTGGAGTGCAGTGGCACGATCTCGGCTCACTGCAAGCTCCGCCTCCCAGGTTCACGCCATTCTCCTGCCTCAGCCACACGAGTAGCTGGGACTACAGGTGCCCGCCACCATGCCCAGCTAATATATTTTTTTTTTTGTATTTTTTAGTGGAGACGGAGTTTCACCATGTTAGCCAGGATGGTCTCCATCCTGACCTCGTGATCCGCCCGCCTTGGCCTCCCAAAGTTTCTGGGATTACAGGCGTGAGCCACCGCGCCCGGCAATGCCCACATGCATTGTAGGGTGTTTAGCAGCCCCCCTTGGAACAAAAAATGTCTCCAGTCATTACCAAGTGTCTGACCCCTAGGGAGCAAAATTGCCTCCAATTGAGAACCACTGGTGTAAACCATGAAAGCTGTAGGCAAGTGTCTCCTACTGCCTCTGTTTCCCAGAGGAGGTCCTATGTGCCCATGCCCTCATGCATTCAATCAACAAACATTCTCTGAACCCTTTTTCTATGCCAGACTTGTGCCTATGTGCTGGGCCGTGAAGACGGCACTGAATAGAACAGTGATCCTGCTTGCAGGGATTTTACAGTTACTGAAGGAAACAATTTTGATACAATGAGATCTCTCAGCAGGGTAGGCAGGATAATGGCCCCCAAAGATGTCCATGTCCTCATGCCCAGAGCCTGTGAATATATTACTTCTTATAGCAAAAGGCACTCTACAGGCGTGATTAAATTAAGGAACTTGAGATGGGGGATTATCCTGGATTATCTGAGTTGGCCCAATGTAATCGCAAGGTCCTTGTAAGTGAGAGGGAGACAGGAGAATCAGAGTCAGAGAAGGAGATGTGATGGAATCAGCAGTTGTCCGAGTCAGAGAGATGAAGCTGCTATACTGCTGACTTTGAAGATGGAGGAGGGGCCATGAGCCAAGGAATGCAAGTGGCTCTAGAAGCGGGAAAAGACAAGGAAACAAATTTTCCCCTAGATCCTCCAGAAGGAAGGCATCCCTGCCAACACCTTGATTTTAGCCTAGTGAGACACACTTCAAATGTGTGACTCCAGAACTGTAGTCTGTGGTCATTTATTACAGCAACAATAGGAAACTAGTATTCACAGTCACACCATTAAGCACAGGGAACTGTAGGATCTCAGGGAAAGGAACAGGGCTGCCACGTATAATTATCCAGGTAGCACACTGCCAAAAATTTGCCAGCTGAGGAGATGAACGCGGCTGAAATTTGGCCCACACTCCACTTGCCAAGCCGTGAGCCCTTATGAGGACTGTGTTTCTGAGACAAGGAGCATCTTTTTCCAATGTACACACAGGCATTTTTCATTTGCTAAAAGATGTGCCCACCCAGGCTTGGGGAGGAGGTCTTTCCTAATTTGCACAAAGGAGCTACCCAGATAACTATGGCCCTGGCAAGAGACTCTGACTCTTCCTGGGGTAGTCAGAGAGGCCTTCACAGAGGAAGTAACATCTGAGCTAGATCTTAAAGAACAAACATGGAGCCTGTAATCCCAGCACTTTGGGAGGCCAAGGCAGGCAGATCACTTGAGGTCAGGAGTTCAAGACCAGACTGGGCAACATGGTGAAATCCCGTCTCTACTAAAAATACAAAAATTAGCTGTGTTTGGTGGCAGGCACCAGCAATCCCAGCTACTCAGGAGGCTGAGGCAGGAGAATCACTTGAACCTGGGAGGTGGAAGTTGCAGTGAACCGAGATCTTGCCACTGCACTCCAGCCTGGGTGACAGAGCTAGGTGACAGAGTGAGACTCAGTCTCAAAAAAAAGAACAGACATGGAAAGAAAGTAGAGCCATTCTACGAAAGAGAATAGCACAAAAGTCTGTAGGGGCCTGATTCACTTAGAGGAAGAAGAAGGAGCTCCACCTGGCTGGAGCATCAGGTACATGGAGGAGATGATTGGGAGATGCAGAGTTCAGCTTGGGATGTGCAGAGTCTGAGGGGACTGCTGAACATTCATGGAGTGATGTCTAGGAGGTGGCCAAATGCCCATGCCTGGAGCTCTGGCAACAGGGCTGAGCTGCTCCACACCACCCTCCTGATGCCATTCCAGGGAGCCCAGCTTGGACCAGACTAAGGCCCCCATCCCACCAGCCCAGCCCCAGGCACTTCTCCCTGGTTCTCGGGGATGCCTGGCTGTTCAATGACTTGCTTTTAGAGTCTAGTAGTGTCTGTCCCTGCAGTGGCTCCACTTCCTAGCACTTAACTCTAAGACAGGTATTGATGGTGCCTTGACCTTCCCTAATATATTGCTACAAGGTAACGTGGGCCAGTCCTGCAGTTCTGGTCATCCCATGGCCCCTCCCTGGGCCTGAGCAAAGAACAAGAAAAAACCATCAAGCTGGTCGCGAGGTTTGCGATACAAATGGCAGTGAGTTGTTTTCAGGAGGCAAATGGGCCCCCACAGACTAATGGCTTTCAGTGGCTCCCTCCCCCTCCCTCCCTGAGCTTCCCCCCCGTCCAGAGCTGGCCCAGCTGGGAAGCTGCAGTTGCTCCAGCCACCCCCACCCCCCAGCCCTTTTGCTGACAGTATAACCTTCAGGAACCTGAAATTCCTGAGTGGTCCCCAGAGCTCCATGCATCTTGAAAGAAAATTTGTGTAATGTCATTTCAGGCTGTCCCTAATCCAGAATTATTGAGGGGGGGCTGGGACCTGGGAATTGCCTCTGACACTTGACAAATACTTATACTTGGCTTTGTGTAAATGGACAGGCTCCTGAAATAACTGCCTTTGGATGTCATATGAAGAGAAATTAATTCTTTATTAACTTCCGCAATGATAATCTAATAAACCCATCAGGCCTCCAGGCCCCAACATTTAAAGAGCTTGGTAGTTTGGATGCAAATGTCTCCCGACCCCATTTTGTCGGGAATATGTTCATGGAGAGGAGGAATAATCGACTCTAGAGGTCAGATGTCAGCTCAGAGTCAAAACGGGTGACTTTCATGGCTCCACACAGACCTGAGACTCAGGAGGTTTGGCCTTTCCTGTGGCCACCAGCTGTTCTGGATTTTCTGCGATGGCCCTTAATTTCAGGTATTCTGTCCCTTTGTTCCCCAAAGAGCATTTGTTCTGGTCAGACAACAGTCTCTGGTTTTTATTCAGATTGTGAGGTCACCAGAGCCCTCACCCGCCAGTACCAAAGGGCCCTTCATATATTCTTTAACTCTTAGGTGCGGCCAGGTGCTGGAAGGGGGAACGCAAGGCTTCTGTCCCTGGGGCTTATGGTCCAGTAGGTCCGGGGGAGGGAGGAGCAAATAAAAGAATTAATTGAAGTTATAAATTGAGGGATGGCTGGGCACAGTGGCTCATGCCTGTAATCCCGGGAGCTTTGGGAAGCTGAGGCAGGAGAATCACTTGAGGCCAGGAGTTTGAGACCAGCCTGAGCAATAAAGCAAGACCCAATCTCTACAAAAAAAAAAAAAATTAATTAGCCAGGAGTAGAGTAGCTGTAGTCCCAGTTACTTGGGAGGCCAAGGTGAGAGGATTTCTTGAGCCTAGGAGGTAGAGGCAGAGGCAGCACTGAGCTATGATCAAGCTACTGCACTCCAGCAGCCTGGGTGACATAGCATGACTCTTTATTCTCTCAATTAAAAAAAAAAAAAAACTGGGGGAAATGGTATGAGGGCAAAGGATATCTCCACTTCTCCTTAGAGCTGAGCCTGGATCTCAGTCACCACGTGAGTCCACAGTGTGAGCAGGCAGCCTGGCCAAAAGGGCTCTTGGGTCCCTCAGGCCAGGCCTTTCTGGTGAAGTCCAGGCTCCATATCCCTACCATCAGCACTGACAGAAACAGAAATCTGCACGTCCATCCTGGAGGCAGGAGAAGGTGACAGGAGGTGCAGGGGCCTGCCAGGGCAGAGAAACCAGAAACCCCCAGAATGCCAAGGGCAGAAGACCCCAGCCTGATCTGGTGTCTGACTAGTTCCTGTTTGCACACCTCCCACAATGGTGCACTCATTACTGCTCAAGGAGGCCCCCTGGGAAATGAGTGACTGCACAAGTTCTTCTTGAACAGACCAATGTGTGTGTGTGTGTGTGTGTGTGTGTATCTTATATGTAAATATACATATATGTAATTAGCACATAATAAAGCTATATCACAAACTAGCGAATAAATGAAGAATTATTCAATCTGTGATACTAGAACCAATGGTTTAACCATACGGAATCCCACAGAGATTTAGAAACTCGGTAAAAATGTAGCAAAAAAACTAGAAAAAGAAAATGTATATGAATGACATTTGAGAGTAGAAAAAGGATTCTCTAAGCATTAAAACACTCGAAGAACTCATGAAAGAAAAGATAATGAATGTGACTACATAAAAATTTAAAATTTCTCTCTTATAAACTTGAGCATGATAATCAATACCACTTCTTAAAAGGGGCAAAGGTCAAAGCAGATAATTCACAAAAGAAGAAATACAAACAGCCAATATACATGTGAAAAAAATGTTCAATCATGCATATAATCACAGAAATGCAAGTCAAAACAGCAGTAAGATGCCATCATTCACCTATCAAATTGATTTTTTCTTAATTGCAATGATATTCAATGCTGGGGATGACAAGATGTGCACTCTCTCACATTGCTGGAAGAGGCGCAAATTGTTACAACCCTCCTGGAAATCAGCTTTCTAACATATTATCAAGGACTGTAAAATTCTTTCTACTAGACTCTTTAATATACAAAGAGCATGGTTTCAAAAGGAGGGAGAAGTGGTATAGATTAAGAGAGACTTGCAAGTTGCATCAACCAAATGAAAAATGTGGACTTTCATTTGGATGCTGATCCAAACAAGTTGGCTCTAAAGAGACATTTTTTTAGATAATTGGAGAAAATTGAACATGGCCTGACATTAGATAATATTCGGGAATTATTGTTCATTTGTGTAGGTATGTTAATGACATTCTGGTTATGTTTTTAATAAGTTATTTTACCTATGGAGAAGTAAAACAACTTTTGCAGGAGAAATGATACAACATCTGGGACTTGTTTAAAAATATTCCAACAAACGGGGGAGGAGATGGATAAGACATGATTGTCAGAATGTTAGTAATTGTTGAAGCTGGGTGATCCATGATGGGGTAGGAGGGCCCATTATACTATTCTCTCCTATGTATAGCCAGAGCTTTCCTGTAATAAAAGATATTTTGAATATGTCAGTTGAGCCAGCCATCCTTCTTTGAGATTCTATCCTCAAGAAATTATCAAAGATCTGCACATAATTTGCAATTTTAAAAATATGGAACCAGCCTAAATGCCCATCAATTCATGAGTGGATAAAGAAATGTGGTGTATACCATGGAATACTATGCAGCCATAAAAAAGGATGAATTCATGTCCTTTGTAGGGACATGGATGAAGCTGGAAACCATCATTCTCAGCAAACTATCACAAGGACAGAAAACCAAAAAAATGCATGTTCTCACTCATAGGTGGGAATTGAACAATGAGAACTCCTGGACACAGGAAGAGGAACATCACACACCGGAGCCTGTCGTGGGGTGGTGGGAGCAGGGAGGGATAGCACTAGGAGATATACCTAATGTAAATGACAAGTTAATGGGTGCAGCGCACCAACATGGCACATGTATACATATGTAACAAGCATGCACATTGTGCACATGTACCCTAGAATTTAAAGTATAATAATAAAAAAAAGAAAAAAAGAGATGTGGTGTATGTATATGTGTGTGTATACACACACACACACACACACACACACACCATGGAATACTACTCAGCCATAAAAAGTCATGAAATAATGGCATTTGCAGCAACCTGGATGGAATTGGAGACTATTATTCTAAGTGAAGTAACTCAGGAATGGAAACCCAAACATCATATGTTCTCACTCATAAGTGGGAGCTAAGCTATGAGGATGAAAAGGCATAAGAATGAAACTTTGGGGACTTGGGGGAAAGGGTCGGGGGAGGTAAGCAATAAAAGACTACACATTGGGTACAATGTACACTGCTCAGGTGATGGGTGCACCAAAATCTCAGAAATCACCACTAAAGAACTTATTCATGTAACCAAACACCACGAGTTCCCCCCAAACCTACTGAAATTTAAAAAAAATAAAATAAAATGTTAATTTCACAATAAAATGTGAAAAAATATGCAGACATTTTTTAAAAATGTGCACAAAGATTTATGTACATAGATACAAATGAGAAAACTGGTCATGAAAGCAAAAAAAAACAAAAAGAATCAGTTATAAGCAAAATATCCCATAACAAGTTATGGTACAGACAAAGAGCTGAATATTAAGCCACCATGATAAAAAGATATTTTTAAAATATCAGAAAATGCTCATGTGTTAAGTGGGGAGGAAAAAAGCAAGATACAAAATTGTATATTCACTATGATCCCAATTACCTTTAAAATGAATATAGTTGTGCATTTTTTAAAAGGCCAAAATGTTAACTGTGGTCATCTTTGGGAGGTATAATTACAAATGATTTTTATTTGCTTCTTTAAACTTTTCTCTATGCAATAAGGTGGAAAAATGTAATTATCTTAAGACATGGTGCCAACATTCCTCTTAGGAAAGAAACTAAGTTGGAGAAACGCTTTGATGAGCACATGGGCTAGAAGCTGAATCCCTGAGGCCTGGACCATGGGGAAAACTGATGCCAGGCCAAGCTTTGTCTCAGGGTAATATTGGCAGGGGGGACCCTAGGAAGAGGGGAAAGCTTGGAGAACATAAACCACCAGGAAATGCACAGAATTCCTGGCAAGTACACTGAATACCCTCCCCTTACAGAACGGAGCAGTCTAGCTCATTTCACCTGGAACTCTGAAAGGTAATGTCTCTCTCTCTACACCTTAGCTGACATCTCAGTAACCTGGATGTTCCAAGTTCTCTACAATAAGCAGGCATTGCTTCTACAATCAGAAGAAAGCAGTGTTTTATTCTTCTTTTTGAAGGAAAACAAAGTTTTCTTTTTCCCAAGCTGGAACCTGCCTTTCTGGAGCCACCCCCTATTGTTATTACCTGGAACTATCCAGACCAAGTCAGCGCTGTCTCTCACCTGCAGCCTCAGTAGTTTGAAGACAACTTTCGCTTCTTCTGTCTACTCTAGTTCCTCTGATCATGTGTTGCTAATATTGCTGTGGTTCTGAATCTCCTCCCGAGGTTAAGTTATCTTTCCTAGGTGAGCTCTAGGAAACCTGGATCCTGTTTAAATTCTAGTACATACACCTGAATACAAGACATCTGACCAGTTCGAGGTAAAAAGTAACTATCACCTCCCTCAAACTAGGCTCTATACTTCTAATGATACATCCTATAGCTATATTACATTATTACTGACTCGTATTATGTCAATTATTAAGCTACTGTCTACCAGCTTCAAACCTACCCTTCCAAGCTCTGCTTTCTGATGCTAGAACTGAGACTCTGTAAACCACATTTTTTCTTGGCCAGAAGGCTTCACGTCAGGCTTAGCCAGCAGGGGCACTAGAGGGAGACTGGAAGGCTGAAAGAGGAAGAGGCATGTTCCTTCATGCTTCCTCTCTGTTCATGGTTTAGCTCCTGTTCCAGGTAGCTTTGTCTCAACGTGCTACTTTACCCTGGCAGCAGCATTTAGTTCCAGCAACTGAAACTGACTTCAGTTTTCAGTTTTTCAACCCTTGCAGAACCAGTCTTGTCACGTCCCCCAAAAGACACCAGCACTTGCCAGCTGGCATTTCCTCCTCAGAGGTCTGAGTCCCAGCTCCTTGAGGCTCTTCCTCCCAGTTTCTAACTTTTAATAATACCAACCTCTTCCCTTTGTTCCCTCAGCCCTCAATGGCTGCTTCCTGCAGTTGCTCTCTCATAATATCTCAATGTGCAAATGTTTTGCCTTTTCAGCTTTCTGATGACAAATGGTCTTTACACAAAATTCTTCCTGTTAAGATACCTGGTGTGGTTTCTGTCTCCTGATTGGACCCTGACTGATACACTGCTGCTGAGTCTCATCTTCCCCCACTGTATACCTAGTGGGTGATTTTCTAGATGCAACTGTTAGATTTCCTCCTGCTAGGTTTTAACATAGCTTCAGCCTGTCAAGAGATGGTCAGATCCTAATCCTGTCTTCCAATGTGTTTACTATCCCTTCCAGTATCATGTCATCTACCAGTGTGATTAACCTATGCTAGAGCCCTGATCCACATCACTAATTAAAACACCACCTAGGGTGTTTTAATTACAGGCATGGTGGCTCATGCCTGTAATCTCAGCACTTTGGGAGACTGAGGCAAGTGGATCACTAGAGGTCAGGAGTTCGAGACCAACCTGGCCAACATGGTGAAACCCCATCTCACAAAAATTAGCCGGGCCTGGTGGTGGGTGCCTGTAATCCCAGCTATTCTGGAGGCTGAGGCAGAAGAATCACTTGAACTCAGGAGGTAGAGTTGCAATGAGCCAAGATTGAGCCACTGCACTCCAGCCTGGGCAACAGAGCAAGACTCTGTCTCAAAAAAAAATAAAAAATAAAATAACACCCAGGACAGAGGCCTCCGTAAACTGAAGAACTCCCTCACTTTCCCCCAAAGCACCCCCCAAGAGGCTTTCCTCATACCTGGATACTAGTGAATCACATCAGAGCTGAGAGTTCTAGAAAGCCTTGTGTGTGTGAATCTTCCTGACACTGCAATGACAGTGAGTAGGGCCTGGCTGGTGTCAGCTGTCATGGCCTAGGCTCCCTCTGGAGAGGATGAATCTCTACAGTGAGAACCTGGTGCATCACCTGGAGAGCCACACCCTAGATCTGGAACAACTAGGCCCCCTTCTCTTGGAATTCACTGACCCAGGTCCAGCGTTCATGCTCCTCACTAATTTCACAGCAAAGCAGCAGTGCAAATAATAGCAAAAGTCTGTTTTGTAAATTGCATCAATTATATAATTTTCCCAGGAATGATTTTTACATATAATTAGCTCAAATTGTCTTACAAAAACTAAAAGGAAGTTGCATCCAAAAATAGCACGTGGGTTTTGGTTTACCTTAATTAGAAATGCTTCCTTTAAAATGGAAATAAGCAATCTTGCAAATCAAAGAGGCTCCAAGGTCAGATTTGGGGACCCCAGAATCTCTTGGGGAATCCAGGCGGTTCTTGGAGGATAGATCTTCTTGGAAAGAGGTTTTTTATTTAGTCAAGAGAGGGTCACTCCAGGTGGTCTCACCTCTGGTGTTGGGGAGCAAGACTTTCAGAAAGAAAGAAGACATAAATCATTAGCACACACACCCTTTCTGCCAAGCACTATGCTTGGTCTAGACCCCTCCACGTGGCTTATATGGTCCTCACAAAGACCCTGCATGCCTTAAAAGTGAGGCAGCTGAGTTTTCTGAGGTTGCCATGTTTGCCTAACACTACAAAGGCAGGAAGTGTCAAGGCCTAGAGTGCAACCCAGCTTTCCCCCATCCTTCCTCTCTAAACTGCCGTGATAACCACAGAATATCAGTGGCTTTGCAAAATGACATTTATTTCTCCCTCAACAAAAGACTCCCAAGGGTATAGCTGACTGAGCAGCTCTCCAGGAAGTTATCCCCAAGCAAGGACTCTAGGATCCTGGCCCCAAGTCCCTCTTTTTTTTCTTTTCTTTTTTTTTTTTTTTTTTTTTTGTGCGTGTGTATGTGAGACAGGGTCTGGCTCTGTTGCCCAGGCTGGAGTGCAGTGGCATGGAGTTTACTGCAACCTCTGCCTTCTGGGCTCAAGCAGTCCTCCCACCTCAGCCTCCCAAGTAGCTGGGACTATAGGCACATGCCACCAAGCCCTGCTAATTTTTGCATTTTTGTAGAGATGGGGTTTCGCCATGTTGTCCAGGCTGGTCTTGAACTCCTGGGCTTAAGACATCCTCCTGCCTCAGCCTCCCACAATGCTGGGATTACAGGCGTGAGCCACCATGCCCGGCCTCCAAGTCCCCTTTATGTCAAGGCTGTGTTCTCTGAGTCCCATCCACTCAGCCAATTAGACAAGAAAGGAGACAAAGTGTGGAAAGGGCACATTCCCTCTTAACTACCTCTGCTCAGAGGCAGCACCAGTCTCTTCTCCTTACATTCCATCAGCAAGAACTAGTCAGACAGAAGGGGCTCTTGGAACAAAGCTAGACAACATTCCCAGAGGCCCCTGAGTCTGAGTAGGTCCATATGACTAGTTTTTGCTAATGGAATATAAGCAGAAGAGATGGTCACTGGTGAGCCTCAGACATCTCTGCTCTGAAGCCCACCATAATAACCAGGTCTTACCAGTTCCTTCCCCCAAGACTGCAGCCTGCTTCCTTTCCCTTCAGTTCCCGGCTGGATTCCTGGCCCAGAGCCAAAGATAATTCATCCCTGTGATGGCATGTCATCTCTGTCTGTGATAAGACCTCATTCACCCTTGGACAAAGATGGCTTCTGGCTTGGCCCAGACCAGGCCTGCCACCAACCACCCTTGGGCATTTGGTGGGGCCAGGTTCCTCGTCCTCACCCACTACCTCTCCACTCCTCTGCCCTGCTTCCATCCCACCACTGAGTTCTGTATCTCTTTACTAGGGCTACTGTAAAAAAAGTACCACCAATTGAGTGGCTAAGAAACAGAAACTTACTGTCTCACAGTTCTGGAGGCTAGAAGTTTGTGAACCAGGTGCTGGCAGGGTTGACACCTGGAGTGCAGTGAGGGGGAATCTATTCTGTGCCTCTCCCCTGGCTTCTGGTGGTTTGCTGGCAATTTTTGGCATTCCTTGGCTTGTAGATGCATCACTCTGATCTCTGACTTCAACGTCACATGGTGTTCTCCCTGTGTCTTTGTCTCTGTGTCCAAATTTTCCCTTTTATAAAGACACCAGCCATACTGGACTAGGCCACCCTAATGACTAATGATAATAATTTTAACTTGATTATCTGCAAAATCTTTATTTCCAAATAAGGTCACATTCACAGGTACTCCGGGGCAGGACTTCAATATCTTTCAAGGGGTATAATTCAACCCATAACAAGACCCCGGAACATAGTAGGGTCTTGTCTGAAGATGCCTTGACAGTCCTGGGCAACCTTACCTACCTAATAACCAGACAGGAGGAAAAAGTGTTCCTCGGACAGAAACACTCCCAATCTCCCATCCCCAGGCTTGGAATGTGAGTGGTATGGACAGCAGGCACGTGAGAAAAGGAATGCAATAGCCCCTCAGAGCCCTGCAACATCATTAGCCTCATGATGATTAATAAGTATTAATAAGTTATTAATAAAGACTAATCAGGACCTTTCCCAAGAGCTACAGAGGAGGCTGGCTAATAGCACAAAACAAATGAATGAAAACAACTCGGAGAAAATCTGAGTTTTCACCAGCCTGAGAACCAAGTGGCTACCTCTCACCTCCTGGAGCATGTGAGCCCCAAAGCAGACCGAGATATAAATCCTGCTTTGCCACTTTTTGGCTGAAACATTTTGGGCAGGCTCATCTCCTCCCCCAGGGTTGGGTGAACATCATATAAGAGGTCTTGCACCACATGAGTGCTCTGTAAGCATTGGTCAAGTCTTGGAGGGAAGGCCTGAAGCTGGAGCCTTGCTTGCTACAGCCGATCCCTGAGCCACGGCCACCCCAGGCCCAGCTCAGCCTGAACAGCTAAGCAGAGGAAGCAAGCCCCAGATGGGGAGGGCAGCCTCAGAGGTCTCCATCCCTTAGAGAATCTGATGGTGGTGACAGACCCAAATGGTCAGCAACAGCAGTGACAATGATGGCTCATCCCACTCTCCAAGAGATCCCTATGTGCCAGCCACCACAGGAGGCAACTGCCGTTATCACCCTCACTTTACAGAGCAGGAAATTGAGGCTCAGAGAGGTTACAAGGCTTCTCTTAGATCACACAGATGGGGAATGATAGAGTCTTAGGATATGACTTGGCACAGAGGCTGGACAAGACTTCTTTCTGCTCACCCATGCCTGCCAAGGCCTGAGCCAGTAACACCTATAATGGACACAACATGGTGGTGGAGTTGATAACACACACACATGCACACCTGGATTTCAGAACATCTTTAGGGACTAGGACCACATCCCCGCTGTATCCTATTTCACTTTTCTCCTGATGCTCCTAGAACCTCCCCTTTTGAGGTTCTCAGCAAGTTTATATTTGGGAATAATTGTAACGTAATTTGATAGATAATTAGAGCAGAATAGAAGACCATGTTTTTAACTACTCATACATCCCCATGTCATTTAAATAATTCCTAATATATCCAAGCCACTTGCTTCGTGCGGCACTGATGTGTATTGAACTGAGGATAATGAAATACGGGATGGAAGAGGGAAAATGCTATTTCAGAGTCTGAAGATCACCAATTAATGACATGAAAAACCAAGAGGGACTCTGTTCACTTAATGTCCCCTGTGTAGGACACAAATGCAGGACCCCCTAGCAGGCTCCCTGTTCAGTGCCTCCAAGGCAATCATGAGAGGCCAGAGGGACCAGGTGGAAGGGAAACGGCAGGGGCAGCTCCGAGAGACCGAGCTGGTCCAGGGTCTGTCTCTGTGCTCCCCCGACCCCCCAGCAGGACCAGCCATTCTTGACATCCCATCCCTCTGCAGTTCTGACACAGCTCTTCCCATAATGCCTCTACTCATTATCCAACACACCTACTGTTTTATGCTAACACTGAGATCTTGTAACAAACTCAGAAGCCTTGTCCTACTAAAATAATGCATCCACTCAACCCCTCTGTTCATCACGGTGCTGGAGCCCTGAAGGATCTGGTCTCCATCTGCACTTCCATCTAAGTTCATTTGCCACTCACTCACTCTCACCTCACAAGTTGTCTTTTAGTTCTTCAAAGACTGGAAGCTCTAGGGCCTTTGCATGTGCTGTCACCTCCCAACCCCCTCCCCTATATAGACACACACACACATACACACAACATCCTCCTCTTGTTTTCCCACTTTGGCACCACAGCCCAAGTGCTGGGTATGAACTTGGTATCCAGAAAATTCTTTGCCCTGAAGTTCTCCAACAGCACAGCCCCCAGGAAAGACAGTTCAATTTTGGATTTTCTCCCAAATGACCTCTGAAGAGGGGATTTAACTCATAGGATCTGAATTGGCTTCCTCTCCCTGGAAAAAGCCTGGCTCAGGGACAACTGGAGCACACCACAGCCCAGGATGGTAAACCAGGCAAGTGGTTCCTGCCCAGGAACACTACCGTAAGCCCTGTCCTGCCTCATCTGTCATCGTCCAGGTGCCTGCCCATGGCTAGGGTGTAGCACCTTCTTGCAAAGCATCCCACGCTGCTCCCCCTCCTCCCCAGCTCTCTGAACCCTGCTGAGGTTTGGAGTCCCAACACGACTGTCCTCCCTGACCTTCCCCTCTGGTCCTTATTGGCCTAGGAGTTCTGGCAAGGACCTCGGGGTTCAGTAGCCACATTCCTGTACAAGCATCAGAGCCCGGCTCACACTCAAAACATTGCACACCTTGAGGACAGGCTGGCTCCTCCATTGCTGGCCCCTCTATGCACCAGAGAGACCAAGGACTTGGAGACAGGCCCTGTCTCAAATGTTGGGTCCTAAAGACCAATGAGCACATCAGACCTCATTGTCCTGATTCTTGGTTCAGAAAATCTCACCACACTGGTGTTCTCTCCAGGTTTCCAGGCAGCAAAGTGGAGAGGCTGGGAGCTCAGACTTCCAAACCAGACTTCAGATCCAGGCTCTCCCACTTACTAACTTTATGTCCTCCGGTACATAACTTTACTCTTTGTGCCTGTTTCCTCACTGGTAAGTGGAGGTACATGGTAGTGCCTGTGTCCAAGAGTTATTGTGAGATTAAATGAATTCACATTAGGGTCATCAACTGTTCTGTTTTGCCCGGCACTGTCCCAGATTTAGCACAAAAAGTCCTGAATCCCAGGAAACTCCTCAGTTCCCAGGATAGCCACCTGAGATAGAGAGAGAGAGTAAGAGAGAGAGAGAGAGAAGATACAGTGCCCGACACATGGTAAATACTGAATAATTTTCTTTTTAGTTTGAGCTAAATGTCAATATACCACTTAACAAAATGTGCCCCTCCCTTGCCCCACATCCCAGCAGCCTCACAAGATTGATCTGGGGACTAACCTAGTGCCTGAAGCTGGCTTTTCCAGGTCCCTGTGTGAGGCAGACCCCTTCTCACTGGCCCAGGATGCCTGGAGGGGTCCCCATGCCCAGGAACATCCTGGCCCATGGCTCCCCTCCCCTGGTACCAGAGTCTTTCTGCTCCAAACAGATGGGCCCCTGCGGGGACGCCTCCGCACTCTCGGAAGGGCCGCTGTTTGGCCAGGCTCCAGCCCCTTTCACACTCAGGTAAAACTTTAACCACAGGCCTTTGGCGGCATTGCTGGGCCCTGAGCTCCCATTCAGGGCATGATAAATGACTGCTGTCACCGCGACATGAATGCTCATATTGAAAAGCCCTGCTTTCTGTCTTCCTCCCTTTCAGGCCGCCAACTTCCCCTCTCTTAAGTCGCCGGGCGTCACTCACATGTCACCCTGTCCTGAATGCCTCCCAATCCGGCACCCCTGCTCCCTCTGCCCCTCGATTCCCACCTGCCCCACCCCTGCCCCTTCCTCTCTGGTCTCCTGCCTCCCCGCCTCCATTCTCTCATTCCTCCTCCCCATCCTGCAGAGCCCCCACCCCACCATTTCCTCCTCCTTCAGTCCTGATTTGCCCATCCCCATCTCCGGACAGGGGAAGCTCACACTCTTTTCCCCATCACTGCCCCCACAGCCGATCCCCACACACAAGCCCTCCACCACCGTGTCTCACCATCACTCTCCATGCTAGAGTTGCCTTGGCACTGGCACCACTGATGCCATCCTACAGGGAAGGAAAGTGACACCCAAGGGGACCCCTAAAAGTAAGTAAGAGAGCAGATTCACAGTGCCCTAATACAGTGTCAAGACAGTGGGCTATTGTGTCTGTGTGAGTCCGTGCTGTATTTCTCTGGGAATAGGAAACAAAGATTCCATCAGATCCCCCAAAATGGACCAAGAATCACTTCTCAGAGGCTCTGCTCATCCCATAAAGGCTTGATGAACACCTATTGGCACTGGAAACACCAAATTAACTCCACATCGTGGGGATCAAAGCCATGCTGTTGGGACAGGGGACACCACAACTCTGATGCCTCAGCCCAAGGGGCTTCTTTTCTTCACCAATGAGTTCAGCTGCCGTAAGAAGATCCACACCAGTACAGCCCAAGACATCTGGGGACAAAACCCACTACAGAAGGAAACATTGTGTGGCATTGTTGAAGCCAGGAATAACTGCTGGGTTTTTATTTTTGTGGGGGGTGGGCGGGGTGGAAAACTGAAATTTGGGGGTGGGAAATGGCTGAGTGCAGTCTTGTCTGAGTCAGTGTCCTGAAAAGCTCCAGCATCCATCAGTCTGGCAGCCAAGGAAGCTAAAGATGGTTCTGCCTGGCAGAGTCTGCCCAGTAAGCTGCCTCATTTGGCATGTTAAATATAAAGGTGTATTTTGGCCAGGCATGGTAGCTATCACCTGTACTCCCAGCACTTTGGGAGGCTGAGGCAGGCAGATCACTTGAGGTCAGGAGTTGGAAACCAGCCTGGGCAACATGGTGAAACGCTGTCTGTACTAAAACAAAACAAAACAAAAATTAGCTGGGTATGGTGACACATGCCTGTAATACGAGCTACTCAGGAGGCTGAGGCACGAGAATCGCTTCAACCTTGGAGGTGGAGGTTGCAGGGAGCTGAAATCGTGCCACTGCACTCCAGCCTGGGTGACAGAGTGAGACTGTGTCTCAAAAAATAAAAAAATAATAATAATAAATAAAGGTTTATTTCATTCCGTAAATTGCTGATCATTTCATCATGGAGATGACTTTCAAGTGGCTTTCACTGTGGTAACAAATGGAACAGCAAGGCACTGGGTATCAGAAGAGCATGGTAGCCTCCTGTATGCCAGGGTCCCTCAGGACCACCTTCCAAGTGCATTTCCAATTCCACACCTACCCTGGGGGCCCAATGCCCAGGGCTGTCTTGAGACATTTTCATGTTAGGAACCCCTGTGCATTGTGGGAAATGCATGCGAGCATACAGAAGGCCATTGCTAAGTCTTCTGTTTCCCAGAATTCACTGAGTGTGGAAGGAAAGGCAGAGCTCCACTCATTCTGCATAGGATATCCCCTCTACCTCAAAGAGAAGAGCCACCCTAAGGTTAAGGAAGTACCAGATATGGGCCTACACAGGACATGGGTAGCCACACCTGGCTTGCCAAATGCAGAGCTGAGGCAATGGATTTAGTTCCATGAGAGGCTGTATTAGTCTGTTCTCAAGCTGCTAATAAAGACATACCTGAGACTGGGTAATTTGTAAAGGAAAGAGGTTTAGTTGACTCACAGTTCCACATGGCTGGGGAGGCCTCACAATCATATCAGAAGGCAAAGGAGGAGCAAAGTCACGCCTTGCATAGCGGCAGGCAAGAGACAGAGCATGTGCAGGGGAGCTCCCCTTTATAAAACCATCAGATCTTGTGAGACTTATTCACTGTCACAAGAACAGCACAGGAAAGACTTGCCCTCATGATTCAACTACCTCCCACTGGGTCCCTCCCGTGACATGCAGAAGCTACAATTCAAGATTTGGGTGGAGACACAGCCAAATCATATCAGATGCCCTCCAAATAAGACTCTAAGGTCAAATATACTAAGGAAGCACCACTTGCTAATATACCTTTCTTAGAGGGTCACAATGAACATTATTGTTCAGAACTTATTCAGAGTTCTGAGGGATCCTGCAGTAAATAAACCTGGATGACCCAGGGTTTCCCTGACTTACTTGACTCTCTTTGTGCAGAATATCCATCGATATTCCTAGAAATATTGTCTTCTCCAAGGCGCATTACCTACATGACCTCACTCTATACTGATAATACCTCTAGGAGGTGGATATAATTATTAACCCATGAGACAGATGAAGGTAGTGAAACTCTGGAAGATTAAGTAAATTACATAAGGTTCCACAGCCACTAACTAGCAGAGCTGGGATTTTTCTGATTGCTAAGCCGATTACCTGACCGTTTGATTCTTGAGGCATGTGAGGATGAACTTACAAAAAGTAGACACCATCCTAAATTAGAAGCAATGAAAGGAAGTAGCATTTTCTCAATTTGGTGACCTCTGTGGTGTAAGACAAACATAGGGTGTGCTCAGTGTCAGAAAGGGAGAGAAGGTGGGAGAGGAGGAAAACTCCACTGCTGGGTCCTGAATACTATCATAATCTCCCCCAAGGATTTCTGAATGCAGTTGTCCCTACCAACAGTTTCCTCTACTGAGCATATTCCCAGGTTGCTGCAGCCTAGGGATTTGCCTAGCTTGTGATATATTTCATGCACTGGTTTATTCAACTTCCTGATGAAATCTGAGGACCTCCAAACATAGACCAGCTTCCCTCACCCAGCAGCAGAGGAGACAGGAGGAAGTCAGAATCAGAAGGAGCTAGAGTCAACCATCAGGGGACAGGAGGGTTGGGTTGCGCCCGATCTCAGAGACACTACAAGAATCATCTCTCAAGGTTTCCACCTAACGCACCTCCAGAAAGAGATACCAAGTAGCCTGCGCCAATCAATACATGGCAATCTATCCTTACTTTAAAGCCACCACCTCCTCTCTCCCTTTTGATGATACCACTCAATCTCAGAGACAGAGTCTAGCTGCTTTAGGCTCTTTGGTCCTTGACATCATTAATTTTCCCACTGAATAGGCCACTTTGAATTTGATCATTTATTACTTGCAGCCAAAGGCTTTCTGACAGACACAGATTTTTAAACAGATTGTTATGACACAATGTGGCAAGTGCCATAATCAAAGTATTCACACAGTTTTCTGCTGAGACAGCAGAAAAAGAGAAATTTGGCTTACTTGGTTTGGGGAGGATCAAGAGAGGTGATCCCTGAACAGAATCCCCAAAGAAGGTTTGTTCACAGGCAACAAGGCAAAGAGGCAGGAACTAAGAAGGGGATGTTATTGAGCACCTACTACATAAGACCTTCAGGTACATTCTGCCACTGAGAAAACAGAGAGTATGTACCCTCCCAAGGGGTCATCACTATTAATTG
This sequence comes from Pan troglodytes, assembly GCF_028858775.2. Taxonomy (NCBI): domain Eukaryota; kingdom Metazoa; phylum Chordata; class Mammalia; order Primates; family Hominidae; genus Pan; species Pan troglodytes. The sequence goes on from NC_072419.2 coordinate 47,157,006, forward strand.
GCTGAGCCAGAATTTGAGTCTGCTTGATTTTGAAGTCCCTATTCCTACATGCTGTCTCAATACTGCCGACCAACAACAAAATGGACATTCACTACTTCTGGGAATGGGTCATTTAGTAAGGAGACTCTCACTCTGATAGCATCAGGAACTGCGACTGAAAGAGGAAAGGTCCTTAGAACCTTCTGGAAGTTCTGCAATTGAGCCTAGAAGGTGTTTTCTACAAGCACAAATTCCTTGGGCTTCTAGGGACTTTGAGATCCTCAATTCCAACTATTACCTTAAAAACTTCTGTGATTTTTTACTTCATTCTCAATGCCCAGTCTCCTGTAGAATTTTACTGTGGAATTTCAGTGTTTTCCTTTAACTCTTCATGCTAGAATAAACAGGAGCTTTGGGGAAAACAGATCTATTTTGAAGTTCTGCTCCACCACTTGATAGCCTGGGTAACCTCTTGACATTGGGTAACCTCCCTCAGGCCCAGTGAGTTGGTCACTTGATGCTGCACAAATTATTTTACCAGCTTTTTATTTCCTCAGCTGGGAAATGGGGATAATACTCCCAATCATGTAGGACTTGGAGAATTAAATGAGATAATGACTGGCCCATAGAAGTTTCTAGATACATATTAGCTTCCATCTTCAGTCTACAGTCTTTTCTGCTTACCTTCTTCAAGAATATGTCAAATCAAAGCAAACAATCTGCCCAATTTGGCTCATCAGGATATCCCCAGGCAAGGGCAATGTTAAAAACATTTAACAACCAACACCCCCGAGGCATCAATCAATCATACTGTACGCCATTGGTACAAGGCTACAATAAACACTGCTTAAATATTTCCCCTTTTCCTAAATGAAAAGGGAATTAATTCTCTCTCCTAACTACACATTCTCTGCCTAGAAATGAAAACTGGCCACCCCAGGGCTGCTGACGAGGCTAGTGTCATGATTATAAATCTGGGATGGAGCTCAAGCCAAAAAATATTAATACCTTGAGCCAAATAATAGTAATAGCTAGCATGCACTGTGCTCATGCACTTTACATGCATGAGAATGTAAATGTATGTATACATTACATACATTCTTTCTTCATCCCCATAACCATCTCATGGAGTAGCTATTACCATTATCACTATTTTGCAGTGGTAAAAATTCAGGCCCAGAGATGTAAAGCAAACTGCCAACAGCCACAGAAAGCATGTCAGTGACAGGTCTGTCTGGCACTAAAGTCCATACTCGTAAAGGTGGGGCACTATTGTCTAAATTTCTCCATAATTGGAAGTCCAGCCCTTCAATGTCCCCCATTCTTTATCCCATAGCTGTATACCTGGTTCTCAAGTCACACAAACTCTTCAGAGGCAGCACCCATTTCTGTAGATGTTCATGTCTTAGGTCACATTCTGCACAAGCAGACTCTGAGATCTGAAACAAACACTTGGGTGCAGGTGATGTATTAGAGAAGTGCTCCCCAGACATACTGGTAAGGGATTGACAGAAAAACATGATAGGAAAGAGGAAGAAGCCAAGCAAGGTGTAGTTCCAGACAAAAATCCCACTGAGGGTAGCTTCAGCCTATTCGCAGGGGAGCACTACAGAGTAGGTTACACAGCAGGGTGGCCCTGATCCAAGGCAAGAGAGCTCCAACAAGAGAATAGGTGGAGATGAGGGTGAGGACGGAAACTGTAAACTCCCGGGAACATTCTGGCTCTCTGTTTATGTGAATAAAATGACTCTAATAGCCCAAGCCAGTTTTCCAAAGAAAAGAGAAGACACAAAGGCTAGCCATTGAGAACACACCCAAGTTAGGACAGCAGGTGGGGATGTGCACTGAAACAGTAAACTGATGACCTGTACAGAGCATCAGCATTGCTACAGTCAAACAGCCTGAGGATGCACACTGCTGTGTTAAAGTCCATCTGCTTTCATGACTGCAATCCTTGAGCTGAGTTGACAGCATAAATTGGAACATGGGCTCAGCTCTCAAACACCAGAAAGAGTGGGTACTTTCTCGGACAGGCTAGAACTTTTCCTCCTTCTGGATCATGACAGCAAATGGGTCTCCTCAGAGAGTGACCTGGTGCTAAAGGGTGACCCAACGCCTAGACTGATCATTGTGGGTAATTTTATAGACATTGCAAGACCCCCTGCAACTGAAGTCATGATTGCAGTGCTGTTATTGCTGATTTTTATATTATTTTATTTAACGAATTAACTTCTATTTCCAGAGTACAACCTCAAAAATGAAACCTTCAGCCTTCTCTCTTGCCAAGTAGATCTAGATTTCTATTACAAAAACATATCTTGCATCACTGGGGGAAAAAAAGCCTTGACAATTCTGCTGTGTGTTTTCAATGCCATGTTTTTGTACATTCAGGTATCAGCTTTTAGGAAAATCAATGCAAAAAGGGGGAAGACTTAGCAAACTTGAACCTAAAATGAAAATTTCTTCTTTATCATTAGTGAGTAATCACTCTCACATTAGTGATATAACTTTAAAATATCAGGCTTAAGTACTGACTAACCCTCAATTGATACTTTAAGTTGTATTATAGTTACTTTCAAAAGTAAAAATATAAGTAATAACATATATATTCAATGTTATATATCTTGCATATACCATGATTAATAGTATTTTTTAATTTTTCAAACTTGCTGTTTTTAAATGCTAGTCAGGGATAAGGTCAGGGGTGGGGTAGGGTGAGCAGGCATCAGATTGCAAAGGTCCAGCCAGGTCACTTAGATCCTGGGCAATATCCCAAGTGTTGAGTCTGGTAAACACACAGCATCTATCCTGTTCAATAGAAAAAAAAAATCATTTTGGGATGTGTTAGGTTTAGGGCCCAAATAAGCATTCCTGAGTTCTTCCTGTTCCCTGACCCAGCTGCCACAGAGAGATAGCCAGAGCCCCAAATCCAGATGGAATGGAACCAGGCACTCAGCTCATGTCCTGGTTACCAAGAATCTTGACCAATCCATCTCCCTGTCTTCTCCAGGGCCTTCTTCCAAGAGTGGAGAGGGGTCCTCCCACACAATCTCAAATCCCAGCCACTCAGCATATCCCTGAGGCTTGGAGAACCATGGGTTTCATTATGAAAGAGTTACTATGTACCAGATCCTCTAAAAAACAGCTTCCAGACATTATTTTATTATAATTGCATAGTGACCCTGAGAGGTAGGTATGGCAGGGACTGTAGTGCAAAATTCATGTGCTCCTCTACATTTCCCACCCTCTCTTGCAACTAGTGTGGGATCATTAGACTGAGTTGCAGCCTGTGAACTGCAATGGAATTGATGTCCACTTCCCTGACCACTCTCAGGCCTAACCACAGACTTAGAAGTCAGGAAACATTTTCTGTAAAGGACTAGTTGGGCAATATTTCAGTCTTTGCAGTCCGTATGACCTCTGTCACAACTAGTCAACTCTACCACTGTCATATGAAAGCAGCCATAGATAATATGTAAACAGATGGGTGTGACTGTGTACCAATAAACCTTTATTTATAAAAATAAACTGGAGATTCAATTTGGCTCATGAGTGTAGTTTGCTGATCCCTGCCTTAAAACCTGGCTGGCTTATTTCACAGGATACAGTGGGGAAACCTGAGGGGGCCCTATGGAAAGACAGAGCCACAGAATTAAAGGGCCTGGTTCCCTGAGTCACTGCTATAAAGTTGCCTAACCCATATTATACTGCGACAGAAGCAAGAAATAACATATTGTGTTAAACCACAGGGATTTGGGGACTGTTTGTCACAGCAGCTGCACTGATTAACCCGACTAACAAAATAGGTTAACTGTTCCTTTTTGACAGCTGTGGGAAATGAGGTTCAGAGGGGGAAAGGATCCATCCAAGTTTACAAAGCAAAGAAAGGGTAGAGCCAGGGCTTAGGACGATCAACTCATCCTGGCATGCCAGCATTTGCCTGGTTTTAGCACTGAAAGCCCACATCCTGGGCAAACAAGGTCACCTAGCTAGTCACCCAGCCAGGACTCAAACACAGGCCTGTCTGGCTCCAAAGCTCATACTCACAGCCCATGAGGAGGGCTGCTTTCTGAAAGGAGGTGGAGTGAGGCTCAGCTTGGCTCAGCATGATTCCTGCTGGGAGGCCCCCCACCCTGGTGTCCGCTCCAGGTGTGCTAGAGCTTACAGGTGAGCATGGAGCCTGTCATCTTCTCCCTGCAGGCCTCAGGCTTTTTCCCCAAAGGCAGTAAGTCAGGCATGAATTTTAAATATATACCAGCTTGAGTGTAGAAGTCAGGCCTGACATCTATAAAATGGCACTAAATCCTGCTTTTATGAGCTCTTGCTGCATTCTGCTGCGTGTTTTATCACACTCACTGGAAGTTTACTGAGGGGAGTTAATAACCCAAAAACTCTGGGGCCTGCCTGTCTCTGGATTCAGAAGTGGAACCCCCAGCTGTGGATTTTCGAGATGTTAGCACTTGCGCTAAAGATGCCAGCACCTCCAGATACCTGTGCTCTGCCCTGCCCAGGTCCTTCCTGCTGCTCAATTTTAGCCCCAGGCTGGTGGCTCAGGTGGTTGGGGAAGGACTCTCTGAGAGGGTAACCTTTGGGCTGAAACCTGAAGGTTGAAAAGAAGATGGTCATGCTAGAAATGAAGGGGGAAAGGCCAGGCACAGTGGCTCATGCCTGTAATCCCAGCACTTTGGGAGGCCACAGCAGAAGGATTACTTGATGCCAGGAGTTTGAGACTAGCCTGGGCAACAAAGTGGGACCCCCATCTCTACAAAAAATCTTTCAAATTAGCTGGGCACGGTGGTGTGTACCTGTAGTCCCAGCTACTCGGGAGGCTGAGGTGGGAGGATCACTTGAGTCCAAGAAGTCAAGGCTGCAGTAAGCCTGCGCTCCAGACTGGGCAACAGAGAAAAGACCCTGTCTCAAAAAGAAAAAGAAATGAAAAGTGTCCCAGAGACAGAACAGCAAAGGCTAAGGTCCTGAGTCCCGTGACACCTAATCCAGACAAAGAAGGCTTTCCAGTAGAGGACTGCAGAGAACCAGGACACATCCCTGAAGAACCACAGCCTATAACAGATGTCCAAAAGGGAGACCTCAGCAGAACAGTCAGAGAAGTGGGAGGGAAGCCCAGAAAGCCAGGAATCATAGGTGCTAAGAGAGGGGAGCATTTCAAGGAGAGAGAGTTTGGTGGCATCAGATGCTGTGAAAAACCTAAATTAAAAAGCACAGAAAGAGGTCCCTTGGCTTTGGCAATGCCAATGTCACAAATATTTAAGTGCTTACTGTGTGCTCCAGGGTCCAAGCTTCAGGGAAGCGACGGTCAAATAAAGCAGTAGTTTGGGGGCAGGGAGGGTAGGACAGAAAATCTACAAGTAATTCCAATGACACATGTTCTGTTCTGTAGGATCCCAGAAGTGGGGCAAAGTAACTCTACCAAGGAGTTGAGAAGATTTCTGAAAAGTCAGACATCTGAGTTGGGCTGTGAAGGGTGAATAGTTTACTACTAAGGTGATGAGATAGAGGAAATATCATGGGCAAAAGTATCAGAAAGATATGTTTAGGAAACCAAGGAAGTCCCTTAGCCTAGGGGAGATGAGGCTGAGATAATTGGGAGGAGATAAAGGACCTCCAGCCCTGCCAAGAAGTTCGGGTTTATTCTCCAGGCAACGGGGTGGCATGGAGGGAGACGTCAGATTTACACTTTAGAAAATAATTTCTAAAACCCTGCACACTATGGTGTGTGCCTGTAATCCCAACTACTTGGGATGCTAAGGTGGCGGGATCACTTGAGCCCAGGTGTTCAAGTCTAGCCTAGAAGAGCCAGTGAGGCCCTGTCTGAGACAGAGAGAAAAATAAAAGAAAAAAAATAGTTTCTGGCTTTGAGTCCCATCCCCAGCTCTAACCCTAAGCTGCAAAGTGACGCTAGACACATCCCTTCCATCTTCTGGGCCTCAGTTTTACCCACTTTGAAGTGAGAAGATAAGACTATCCGTTCCAGTTCTTATGATCAGAGGGTTCTGTGGTCCTTCCCCAACCACCTGGGCACCCATGTAAGAGTCAGCTGTTCTGAAAGAGCCTTTTATTTGTCTGCATCTGATACAAATAAATTCATCACATAGGTTCCAATTTCAGAGTCATAATTTGCCCAGCACTTTTCAGAAGAGCAAAATGACTCTCAGGGTCAACCATGCCACCAGCGTGTCTAAGAGGCTTTTTCCCAATTCCCTGGTGAGGATGAGAAACAAGGACTCCATCGTGACCCAGGGGAAAGGCTGACATTTGGTGAGATGTCTGTATTTAACTCCCACTGCTTGACATCTGCTTTCAATTAATCTGCCTGTGTTAAGAGAGATGCTGCCCGGAGCATGCGATTCAACCTCAGTTCTGGAGGGGCAGAGAGAGGCAGTCACAGAGAGTGAATGCAGATCCTAGCCACCCACTGCCCCCAACCCACACCCTCAGGGGCTCCCTGAACCCCCAGGACCACCTGGCCTGCAGGCACCTGAGGGCCTACTTCACACCCACTTCATAATTGACACTTCAGCAATACCAACCGGGACACGTTTGAAGGACTAAAAGAAAGTCAAACTGAGGTCACTGGAGACACTGACAAGAGAGGACAGTGGCTTAGTGAGGGAGGCAGGGGCCAGGTCACACAAAGCCTTATAGAGCATGTGAAGGAGTTTCTGTTTTTATCCTGGGTCTGACTAGAAGTGACATTGTTAATTTGCATATTTGAAATATGTCTCCAGGTGCTTCATGGAGAATGGGTTGGACAGAGGAAAGATTGGGAGAGGAGATGGCTTCAAACTGCACTGTCCAACTCAGCAGGCACCAGCCACAGTGAGCACTTGAAAGGTGGCCAGTGCAATTGAGGAAATGAAATTTTTTGCTACAGGCTTCATTTTTTATTTATATTATTTTTGCATGTATGTAAAGAGGCACAAGTATAATTTTGTTACATACATACATTGCATCATGGTGAAGTCAAGGCTTTTATGGTGTCTGTCACCTGAATAATGTATATTATACCCATTAAGTAATTTCTCATCATCCACCCCCTCCCACATCCCAACTCCTTTGAATCACCATTGTCTATCATTCCACTCTCTACATCCACGTGTACACATTTAGCTCCCACTTATAAGTGAAAACATGAGGTATTTGACTTTCTGTGTCTGAGTTGTTTCACTTAAGGTAATGACCTCCAGTTCCATCCATGTTGCTGCAAAAGACATTATTTTATTCTTTTGAATGACTGAATGGTGGAACTGAATATTATATTTTATTTAAATTAATTAAAGTTAAAGTAAAATACTTAATTCAGCTATTTTAAAACTTTGAAGTATGTTTGGAACAACCTAGGTACATAATTCTACTTTCTCCAACAGTAAATGTTATGAAATCTAAATACGAATAAAGTATTTTCAATGGAAATTTATCATCCAAATTGAAATATGCTGTAAGTGTAAAATGCACAATGGATTTCGAAGACTTAGGACACAAAAAGCAAAAGAACAAGTATTTCAATCATAGTGTATATTGGCCATGTTAAGATGGTAATAGTTTGAATATATCGTGTTAAATAAAATAGATTATTAAAACTAAATTAACTTGTTTATTTTTACTTTTTTAAAATTTTGTCACAAGAAATGTAAGCTTTTATGTGTGGCTCTCATTGTGTTTCTATAGGACAGCACTGAGTTAGGAGGAAAGATGGTGATTTAGACTACAGTAATGACAGATCCGAGATATGTTTTGTAGGTCACATTGGCAGATCTTGCTGATAAATTGGATATTGGGAACGAGTGAAGGAAGAGGAAGTACCAGAGATGATGGCTAAGTTTCTGGCTCCAGCATTTAATTGGAAGATGGTGTCATTTTCTTGAATGAGGAAGACTTGGGGAGGAAAAGCTGGGGTAGGGGCGGGGACTAAGGATTCCTATGGGACATAGTGAGTTTCAGATGCCTGTAAGATGCCAAGCGGAGGGCCGGGCATGGTGGCTCATGCCTGTAATCCCAGCACTTTGGGAGGCTGAGGCGGGTGGATCACCTGAGTTCAGGAGTTCAAAACCAGCCTGGCCAACATGGTGAAACCTCGTCTCTACTAAAAATACAAAAATTAGCCAGGCATGGTGGCATGCACTTGTAGTCCCAGGTACTTGGGAAGCTGAGACAGGAGAATCACTTGAATCCTGGAGGTGGAGGTTACAGTGAGCCGAGATCTTGCCACTACACTTCAGCCTGGGCAACAGAGTGAGACTCCATCTCAAAAAAAAGATGCCAAGTAGAGATATAAAACAGATAGTTGGATGCAGGGGCCTAGTATTCAAAAGCAAAGTCTGGGGAGATCTAAATTTGGAAGCAACCACTTGGAAAAACTAGGTTTCTCCTCTGTTTATGCATTTCACAACAGACAGACAGACAGACAGACAGACAGATGGACAACAATGTTAATGCACTCCCCTGCTCTCCAGTTACAGTAAAATCCTTCTGAATATTCAAATGTTCCCTGGAGCTTTGAGTCTTCTCTGTATATCACGAGCCACCAGCTCTCTCTTCTTCACTCCTCCCTCCCACCCCCCTGACTCAGATAATCCCTTCCTTGGCTCGCCCACCCCCAAAACTTGCTGGGCAAAACACTGTGGCAAAGGCACCCATTGCAGACAGTCAGTAGCAGCAAGCTATGGGTCAGGATGTTTGCACAAATGCCTCACAGCATCATTTATCTTGAGGGATGTCAACTCGAAAAATGTTAGTTCATGTCACTGTCAGGGTAAATGCCAAAAATTAGCTTTCTTTCATCAGAAAACGGAATAATTAACTTTGCAACTGTTTCCAAAACTGCTAATTAATGGGTTTTACCCACTTGATTTGTCAGGCTACATTGAGAGCTGAACAGCAGCCTGAGCCCCTGGAGGATTCCCGTCCTCCCCTTCTCTCTGTCCCTGCAGAAGTTGGAAGAAGTTACAGGTAAACAAGTAGAGAAAAGCAAGACCAGAGGAAAACGCTGCTATTTTGGAGTCGAGAGTTTTCCTTTGCCTTTCAAAATCGGTCTCCTACCACTTTTCTTTCCCACATCACTCCAATGGGAGGTCAAAATTCCCCAGTTGATCTCAAAATTGTGTTGCTCAGCCTTAGCGGATGGGGCCACCATCTACCTGTCCCCAAATCTGGAGGTCAAATCAGATTCCTGCCTGTCTCCCTCCACAAGGTGGTGGGCACAGGGGTTAAAGACAGGCCTTGGAGGCAGAGGGGGCTTTGAATGCCAGCTCTGATTCTCACCAGTTGTGCAAACTTAAGCAAGACACTTCCCTTCTCACTATCTCAGTTTCCTCATCTGTAAAACGGGATTCACGGTGAAGTGATGTCGTTGAGTGGGTGAACGCTCCCAAATCTTACTCCACTATACCAAGGCTATATATCCACACCTTTTGCCTTTTAACTTTGCAGGGCATCCCATTGTGGGAAGTGCGGGGTACTTCCCTTTGATTTTTTTTTAATTGTGGTAAAACGCACATAACATAAAATTTACCATCTTCTTCTTCACCAGGCTGCTATAATATTGGCTACTAACAGTGTTCACCTTTTCTGGGGAATTGCCATTGGCTAAACAGGATCTGTCAGCTTGGGGCCAGTGATGGATTAGCAAGGGAGGGGTGTATCAAAGGACTTTAAGGTGGGACCAATGTTGGGGTGCCATCTTTCCTCCAGAGCTCTCCATGGAACCAGGCTGAAGCTTATGTCAGGCTAACACCTCGTCTTTACTCAACTTTCTTCTGCTTGATCATGCTTTCTTAACTTCCCTTCTCTTGAGAGCAGAGCCCAGTAAAATATTTTCACAATAATCCTCATGAGCAGTAATAAATAGTTGTTGTCTTCTTTGTTTTTGTTTTTGTTTTGTTTGGGGTTTTTTGAGACACAGTTTCCCAGGCTGGAATGCAGTGGCATGATCACAGCTCACTGCAGCCTTGACCTTCTGGACTCAATCGATCCTCCCATCTCAGCCTCCCTAGTAACTGGGACTACAGGCATGTGCCACCATGCCCTGGTAATTTTTATATTTTTTGTAGAGACAGGTTCTTACTATGTTGCCTAGGCTGCTCTCAAACTCCTAGACTCAAGCGATCCACTCACCTCAGCCTCTCAAAGTGCTGGGATTATAGGCATGAGACACCACACCCAGCCAATGGTGGTTGTTGTAAGCCACTGAATTTTGAGGTGTTTTGTTACAAAGCATTATAAACTGACACAATTAGAACACATGAAATATGGAATACTATCCAGCCATTAAAAATGATGGGAGCCCTATGTATTGACTACAAAACGTGTCAACAGGCAGTTTTCTGGGGAAAAAAAAAGATCACAGAAAAGTTTTATAGCAGCATTCTTTTTTTTTTTTTTTTTTTTTTTGAGATGGAGTCTCACTCTGTCACCCAGGCTAGAGTACAGCAGCACAATCTCGGCTCACTGCAACCTCTGCCTCCAGGTAAAAGTGATTCTTGTGCCTCAGCCTCCTGAGTAGCTGGGATTATAGGCATGCACCACCACGCCCAGCTAATTTTTGTATTTTTAGTAGAAACGGGGTTTAACCATGTTGGCCAGGCTGGTCTCAAACTCCTAACTTCAAGTGATCCACCCACCTCGGCCTCCCAAAGTGCTGGGATTACAGGCGTGAGCCACTGGCATCCGGCCTATAGCAGCATTCTTTTTGTTAAAAAAAGTTAACACATGCTTCCATGTGGATATTCAGTGTCTAGCAGGGTCTTCAAAGGATGAACAGTGTTTAGTCCCTGCGTGGTGGGACTATGGACAACATATTACTTCTATCTTTGCATTTATTTTATACAATTTCATGTTTAAATGGAACTTCGGTTTTATTTGAATTAAAGTTGTTTAAAGAAAAAAACAAAAAAATTTTTTTTTTTTTTTGAGACAGAGTCTTGCTCTTTCGCCCGGGCTGGATTGTAGTGGTGCAATCTCAGCTCACTGCAACCTCCGCTTCCCGAGTTCAAGTGATTCTCCTGCCTCAGCCTCCTGAGTAGCTGAGATTACAGGTGTGTGCCACCACACCCGGCTAAATTTTTTGTATTTTTAGTAGAGGTGGGATTTCACCGTGTTGGTCAGGCTGGTCTCGAACTCCTGACCTCAAATAATCCACCTGCCTCTGCCTCCCAAAGTGCTGGGATTACAGGCCTAAGCCACTACACCCAGCCACAGTTTCTAAGTGTATAGTTCAGTAGCGCTAAGTATATTCACACTGTTGTGCAACAAATCTCTAGAACTCTTTATCTTACAAAACTGAACCTCTGTACCCATTAAACAGCCCCTTATTCCTTACAGGGTTTGCTGATGAAAATCCATTCTTTGTTTCATTCAATGTACATTTGTCACACACCTCCTACGTCCCAGGCGTTCTTGTAGGCCTCGGGGATATAGCAGTGGATAACACAGACACCATCCCTACCCACCTGTCACTTGCTTTCTTGTCAAGGAGATGGGCAATAAAACAAACAGATACATAATAGAAACCAAGTTAGAAGATAAGTACTATGAAAATAACAAGAAGGGCTAGTCACATTGAGTCCTCACTAGGTACCAGGCATTATTTAAAGTGTTTTAAGTGAATTATTTGGTTTAATACTCACCACAGTCCTAAGAAGCAGTTAGTATTATTATCATCCCCTTTTGACAGAATTAAAAGAAACAGGAGGGAAAAAAAAGATTAAGCAATTTGCCAGTCACACAAGTGGGGACCAGCAAAGCTGGGATTTGAGCCCCAGAAGTCTGACTCTGGCACTCCCCTGCCAAACCATTAGCCATGCCGTCTTGCACTTATTCATTTACTAATGTTTGTGAAGTGCCTATTCTGTGACAAGCCCTAGAGATCTGTGTCAGTGAAGGAAACAGGCAGAAATCTCTGCCCTTCATGATCTTCCATCCAATCAAGTGTGGGAAGGCAGACATTAAGAAAATTCAAAGATTAAATTATGTGGTATATTGTAATACTGTAAGGGGACATTCTGTGGAGAATAATAAAGAGAAGTCACAGGCACAGGTGCTGCCTTTTTTTTTTTTTTTCCGAGATAGAATCTTACCCTGTTGCCCAGGCTGGAGTGCAGTGGCGCAATCTCGGCTCACTGCAACCTCTGCCTCCTGGGTTCAAGTGATTCTCCTGCCTCAGCCTCTGGAGTAGCTAGGACTACAGGTGTGCACCACCATGGCTGGCTAATTTTTGTATTTTTGGTAGAGATGGGGTTTCACCATTTTGGCCAGGCTGGTCTCGAACTCCTGACCTCAAGTGATCCACCCGCCTCAGCCTCCCAAAGTGCTGGGTTTACAGGCGTGAGCCACTGTGCCCGGCCAGGGCTTCTCTTTTAAGTTGGTCAGGTTGCTACTTAGGATGTTCCAGGAGGGCCTCTCTGTGGAGGTGGCTTTTAAAGGGACTTGAAGGAGATGAGTGAATCATTCATGCAAGTCCTGAGAGGACAGCATTCCAGAAGGAGAGAACAAACAAAGGCAAAGACCCAGAGGCAGGAACATGCCTGGTGTGTTCAGGGAATAACAAGGAAGCCTGCATGGCTGGAACAAAGTGATCAAGAAGATAACGAAAAGAAATGAGGTCAAAAATAGTGCGGGACAATTTATGAAGTTTTAGGGCCAAAGAAAATGACTTTGGTACATGGAGAAGCCTTAAATGTACATTACTAATTAAAGGAAGCCAGTCTGAACAGACTACACACTGTATGATTCCAACTATATGACATTCTGGAAAAGGCAAAACTATAGAGACAGTAAAAAGATCAGTGGTTGCCAGGGGTTCGGGAGGGAGGGAGAATTAGGTGGAGCTCAGGGGATTTTTAGGAAACTCCTCTGTATGATACTGACACAGTGGATACATGACATTACGCATTTGACAAAGCCCATACAATGCACAACACAAAGCATGAACCCTAATGTAAACTATGAACTCTAGTTAATAATAATGCATCAATATTGGCTTATCAATTGTAACAAATGTACCACACTAATGCAAGATGTACGTAATAGAAGATGCGGGGAGGGAAAGTGGAACTTGGTATACGGGAACTCTATTTTCCACTCAATCTTTCCATAAATTTAAAACTACTCCAAGCCATGAAATCTATTAATTTTTTTAAAGGACTGGATTTTCTGTGAGTGAGATGGGGAGACATTTGAGGCCAGGAAGCAGACTGACAATGGACTTTGTTCTAACAGGATCCTCTGGAGGATCCTGCTATGCAGAGAGTACACTGAAGGGGCCAAGACTGGGGCAGGGAGACAAGGAGGAGCTGTTGAAATAGTCCAGGCAAGAGACAAGGGTGTTTTGGACCATGGTGGTTACTGTCACCAGGTCAGAAGTGGCATGGATAGAGCCAACAGGATTTTCTGAAGGAATAGAGGGTTAGAGGTTAGGGTGGAAGCCTCCACCCCCAGTGGCCTGTGGCTTACCCGAGGCAAAATGAACACGTACTTATGGTGCCCAGACAAAGTGGAAAATAGCCTGGATGAATTTATCTCTAATTGCATATTTAAAAGGGCTATTAAAAAGCTTTTTTAGTTTCCACATGCATGTGAGCTTTGAGGTTTTGAGTTCATTATTGTTTTTACTCTGAACTGCATATGAACAGGGGCTCTTCCATCTCTCAGTGCGTTGGGCCTCTAGAGGTCCCAATACCACACTGCCTAAGGGGTACAATCCAGGAAAAGCCACCACAGTCACCATCATGGCTGAGGAGGGGCCATGAGTGGTTGATTGTCTCATCCTGAATGCAGAAGGCTTCCACACAGGTCTGTGTCCAAGAAGTCAAGGTTCTGGGGTCTCTGTGAGCCCCTAACAGTCATCTGGTCCAACCCTGCATTGTACACGTGAAGTAACTGAATCCCAAGAGGTGCAAGTCACTCTCCCAAGTTCCCTCAGCCAGGTAAAGGCCAGAGTTGGGGCCTCCTGATGCCCAGACGAGAGCTCTGTCCTCCTGCAATTTGCTGTGTTCATTTCCTGTGGCTGCCATAATAAAATACCACAACCTGGTGGCTTAAAACAGAAATTTCTTCCCTCACAGTTTTAGAGGCCAGGAGTCTGAAACCAAGGTGTTGGTTAGGGTCCCACTCCCTGCAGAGGCTGTAGAGAAGGATCTGTTCCTCACCTCTTCCAGTTCATGGTGGCTGCAGGAGTTCCTAAGCTTGTGGCTGAATCACTCTGATTTCTGTTTTCATATTCTCTTCTCGTCCCTGTGTCTCCCCTCAGGGTATCCCTTATGGACACTTGTCATTGGATTTGGGGCCCACCCAGATAATCCAGATGATCTCATCTCAAGATCCTTAATAATATCTGCAAAGATCCTTTTTCAAATAAGGTCACATTCACAGGTTCCAGGGATTTTACATGGATATCTTGTTGGGGAGGTAGGTCATTTTTCAGGCTATGATTGTCAATGCCCATAACATAGATTAAGCTCTCTAGCTGCCAGTAGCCACCCACATCACAGGAGGGACAGAATGGCTCATGTGCCCCCAAAGACCTAGCCTCAGAGCAGTGAGACCCGGGCTCCTTCCTCACAACTGAATGTGTGGTACACAGACTCTTGGGTGGCCCCATGATCCCCCCTCTTAATGTTAAGGACTTTGTGTGATCTTATCCCCTTGAGTGTGGGCAGGACTCTGCCTTGCTTCTAACCAACACGATACAGCAACGGTAATGGTATATGTGTGATTGCATGTGCATGACTGTGTTGCATCAGATTGTAATGCCTATCTTCCTAAGAGACTCTCTCCCCTGTGGGATTTGAAGAACAAGGCTGCCATGTTATGTGCTGCCTATGGAGAGGGCCACATGGCAAGGAATTAAAGAAGTAACTTGTAGATGACAGCCAGCAAAGGGGCCAGCAAGAAACTGGGCCCTCGGTAAGCAGCCTGCAAGGAACTGAATGTTGCCAACAAACACACGAACCCAGAAGTGCATCCATCCCCAGTCAAGCTTCACATGAGATCACAGCCCTAACCAACCCCTTGATTGCAGCTTTGTGAGACCCCAGTGTAAAGGGCCCAGCTAGGCCATGCCCTGACTCCTGACCCAGAGAAACTCTGAGATAATAAATGTATTCTTTTAAACTACTAAGTGTGTAATAATATTATAATAGAGCAACAGATAACTAATGTGGAACCTATCATGGTCTCCCCAAGCCAACTCCTTCAGATGATTGCCATTCCACTCACCCAAATGCCAAAAACCTGGGTATCACCTGGGGCTCTTTCTCCTCCTCTCAGCATTCCCCCTCCACATCCAATCCATCAGCAAGTCTTGGCAAGTCTTCCTTCTAAATGTCTTCCTGTCTCATGGAAAATTACCTTGATGCAATGGTGACCCCTAAGAACACCATCAGGTAACTAAATCAGAGGCCATGGAACTGAAAACCTCACAGGCTAAATTGAGATGCTCAACTCACACCATTCATTAACCAATTAAAACCCAAAGTCAAACAAAATCAAGGAGGCAGGGCATGGTGACTCATACTTGTAATGTCAACACTTTGGGAGGCTGAGGCAGAAAGATCACTTGAGTCCAGGAGTTCAAGGCCAGCCTAGGCAACACAGTAGAGACCCTTTCTCTACAAAAAAAAAAAAAGAAAAATTAGCCAGGTATGGTGGCACATACCTGTAGTCCCAGCTACTCAGAAGGCTAAGGTGGGAAGATTACTTAAGCCTGGGAAATTGAGGCTGCAGTGGGCTATGATCACACCACTCCACTCCAGACTGAGTGAAAGAGCAAGACCCTGTTTCAAAAAAAATCAAGAAAAAAATGATAAGGTTGGTTGGCTCATTTAGAATTGGGTACACACAAGTAAGTGGAAGGAACAAATGATCCTGGATCCCTGGGGTATGCAACATTCATGTGTCCTGTTTCTCTCTCTCCCTCTCTTTCTTTGTCCCCCTCCCCATACACACACACACACACACACACACACACACACACACACACACCAGGCTGCCCTGCTGAAGTATGGATTTGGAGGAGCAGTGTTGAGGTTTGAGCAAGGGAGCATCCAACAGATAAAGATGTCTGGGGCCAATCACACACAACTCTACTGGACTGGAGAGACCTAGAAAAATACACAGTCTTGGCCACTGCTGTAGTTTGATCACTAGCCTGCCATACAGCCAAGGGCTTTATCTGCATTTCTTGGATGGAACATACGTAGGGCCAGAATGAGACTAGGATTGGTGACTCCAGTGGGTGGCCAATTTAGGGACGACCTAGCTGTCAGACTAGCAGTGACACCATCACAACTTGGTCTTTTCACCCATTTCTATTTACAACACTCTTATTTGTTTTGCCATAGAAGTCATTTAATCTATCTATGATTAGTAAGTTACTAACATTCTTACTATCTATCAACACATTTAACATACCTTATGAATTCTGCCTGAGTTGTGTATGCTTAACACTTCCTCTAAATTTTGTCTCTATTTCATAAGCTCCTAGCTTATGAACCATCTATGCTGAACACTTCTTAGGAGGTTCATCCATCCTATTTGCTTTTCTTATCCTTTATAAAAGAATTACATATTATCATGTAATGCAGCAAACGAGTGTTACACTTCCCAAACCATCCACTTTCTTGCAACTCCTCTGCCTCCACCACAGTCCAAGCTGCCACTTTCTTTCAACTGCAACCTCTTAATTGGTTTCCTGCTACTACACTGACCATCCCCACAGTATCCGGAAGGTGGCTTCTAAAAGGGAAATCTCTTTCTGTCCAGCCTGGCCATAAAGCATAAACTCCTGAATGACATTAAAGCCTATGATCATACAGTCACAACGCCCTCTCCTCTCACTTCAAGTCCCGCTATTGCCCACCTCCCACACCATGCACTCTCAGAACCAGCCCTGCCTCTGCACATGCCCTGCCTAGAATGAGCTCTTTCCAATGTTCCTGCTCAACTCCTACACTCCAATCAAGACCCAGCTCAGGCATCACCTCCTCTGGGAGCCATTCTCTGATTCTCTCCCCAGTAAATATTCAGGGAGGAGACAGGCAAGGAGAAGAGAGGATGAAGAGAGAGAAGGAAGAATGGAGGAAAGCCATAACCATTCCACTATTAAATGGAATAAATCCAGAAGTAATAATTGCCCTCCCCCTTAAGGTATTTAAATAAGACTGAATGACATCTAGGAAAAATAATTGCAGAAATTGTTCAAACACAGAATATGCACTTGCACCAGAAACAATCCACAATTTTTCCTTGGAGTCTGGGTGTTCCAATTATCTTTTGGGGCAAAGCAAATGACCCCAATACTTACTGGCTTAAAACAACAACCATTTATTATGTCTCATGATTTTTAGGCCATTTTTCTCCTCTGTGGCACTGACTATGCTCACTCAGTGGTATTTAGCCAGCAGCTGGGCTGGGCTGAAGTGTTCAAGATAGCATCATTCACATATGTGCCTTTTGGCAGGAGCCAGGAGTCTAGGTTCAGCTGGGTGTCTCCCCTCTCCATGTAGACTCTGGTCTGTGCAGCATATCCAACAGCATGGTCAGACATCACATGCAGCATCTCAGGCTCCAGGAGACCAAAGTAGAAGCGGCCAGTCTTTTTAAAAACGGCCGAGTGCTGTGGCTCATGCCTATAATCCCAGCACTTTGGGAGGCCGAGGTGGGTAGATCACAAAGTCAAGAGATCAAGGCCATCCTGGCCAACATGATGAAACCTCATCTCTACTAAAAATACAAAAATTAGCTGGGCATGGTGGCACACACCTGTTGTCCCAGCTACTCGGGAGGCCGAAGCTGGAGAATAGCTTGATCCCGAGAAGCAGAGGTTGCAATGAGCCGAGATCGCACCACTGCACTCCAGCCTAGGCGACAGAGTGAGACTCTGTCTTGAAAAGAAAAAAAAAAAAAAAACAAGGCCCAGAACTGGCATGGCATCCCTTCTTCAACACTCTATTGGTCAAAACATTTACGGGCCAGCCCAGATTCAAGGAAGAGGGGAAACAGACCCCACCTCTTAATGAGAGGACTGTCAAAAAAATGTGAAGCCATCTGTAAATTCCTGATGTGGAACTGAAGACCACATCTCCAGAAAGCCTCACCAGGCCTGAGAACAATCCAGACAAAACAGCCACTGAACCCCTGACAACAGCAACTATGAGATAATCTATGTTTTTTGTTAGTTAAACCCATTTCATTTGGGGATAATTTTTTTTTTAATGGAGTCCCTTTCTGCCGCCCAGGCTGGAGTGCAGTGGCGCAATCTCGTCTCATTGCAACCTCCACCACCCAGGTTCCAGTGATTCTCCAGCCTCAGCCTCCCAAGTAGCTGGGATTACAGGTACCCGCCACAATGCCCAGCTAACTTTTGTATTTTCAGCAGAGATGGGGGTTTCGCCATGTTGGCCAGGCTGGTCTCGAACTCCTTGTGTCCGGAATTGGTGGGTTCTTGGTCTCACTGACTTCAAGAATGAAGCCGCGGACCCTCGCGGTGAGTGTTACAGCTCTTAAGGTGGCGCGTCTGGAGTCTGTCCCTTCTGATGTTCAGATGGGTTCAGAGTTTCTTCCTTCTGGTGGGTTCGTGGTCTCGCTGGCTCAGGAGTGAAGCTGCAGACCTTCGCGGTGAATGTTACAGCTCTTAAGGCAGCACGTCTGGAGTTGTTCGTTCCTCCTGGTGGGCTTGTGGTCTCGCTGGGCTCAGGAGTGAAGCTGCAGATCTTCGCGATAAGTGTTACAGCTCATAAAGGCAGCGTGGACCCAAAGAGTGAGCACTAGCAAGATTTATTGCAAAGAGCAAAAGAACAAAGCTTCCACAGTGTGGAAGGGGACCCGAGTAGGTTGCCAATGCTAGCTCGGGCAGCCTGCTTTTATTCTCTTATCTGGCCCCACCCACATCCTGCTGATTGGTAGAGCCGAGTGGCCTGTTTTGTCAGGGTGCTGATTGGTGCGGTTACAATCCCTGAGCTAGATACAAAGGTTCTCCACCTCCCCATCAGATTAGTTACATACAGAGTTTCGACACACAGGTTCTCCAAGGCCCCACCAGAGCAGCTAGATACAGAGTGTCGATTGGTGCACTCACAAACCTTGAGCTAGACACAGGGTGCTGATTGGTGTGTTTACAAACCCTAAGCTAGATATAAAGACTCTCCATGTCCTCACCACACTCAGGAGCCCAGCTGGCTTCACCTAGTGGATCCCGCACCGGGGCTGCAGGTGGAGCTGCCTGCCAGTCCCGCGCCATGCGCTCGCATTCCTCAGCCCTTGGGTGGTCGATGGGACTGGGCGCCGTGAAGCAGGGGGTGGTGCTCGTCGGGGAGGCTCTGACCGCACAGGAGCCCATGGAGTGGGTGGGAGGCTCAGGCATGGCAGGCTGCAAGTCCCGAGCCCTGCCCCGCGGAAAGGCAGCTAAGGCCCGGCGAGAAATCAAGCACAGTGCCAGTGGGCCGGCACTACTGGGGGACCCAGTACACCCTCCACAGCCACTGGCCCGGGTGCTAAGTCCCTCATTGCCTGGGGCCAGCAGGGCTGGCCGGCTGCTCCGAGTGCGGGGCCCGCCAAGCCCATGCCCACCCGGAACTCCAGCTGGCCCGCAAGCGCCACACGCAGGCCTGGTTCCCGCTCGCGCCTCTCCCTCCACACCTCCCTGCAAGCTGAGGGAGCGGGCTCCAGCCTTGGCCAGCCCAGAAAGTGGCTCCCACAGTGCAGTGGGGGTGCTGAAGGGCTCCTCAAATGCCGCAAAAGTGGGAGCCCAGGCAGGGGAGGTGCCGAGAGCAAGCAAGGGCTCTGAGGACTGCCAGCATGCTGTCACCTCTCAATCCCCCCTCTAAACAGGACACTCCAACTGCTGTTGGGAATTTGGCCGATGACCGCTCTAGCTACTTCCTGCTGGATAGGGGCGAAGAAGGGGCCCTGCACTTGTGGTGTCCTTCTGAGGGAACTCAGCTTGCAGGGAGGTGTGGAGGGAGAGGCGTGAGCGGGAACCGGGGCTGCGTGCGGCGCTTGCGGGCCACCTGGAGTTCCGTGTGGGCGTGGGCTTGGTGGGCCCCGCACTCGGAGCAGCCCGCCAGCCCTGCTGGCCCCGGGCAATGAGGGACTTAGCACCCGGGCCAGTGGCTGCGGAGGGTGTACTGGGTCCCCCAGCAGTGCCGGCCCACCGGCGCTGTGCTCGATTTCTCGCCGGGCCGTAGCTGCCTTCCCGCGGGGCAGGGCTCCAGACCTGCAGCCCGCCATGCCTGAGCCTCCCACCCACTCTATGGGCTCCTGTGTGGCCCGAGCCTCCCCAACAAGCACCACCCCCTACTCCACGGCGCCCAGTCCCATTGACCACCCAAGGGCTGAGGAATGCAAGCGCATGGCGCAGGACTGGCAGGCAGCTCCACCTGCAGCCCCAGTGCGGGATCCACTAGGTGAAGCCAGCTGGGCTCCTGAGTCTGGTGGGGATGTGGAGAGTCTTTATATCTAGCTCAGGGATTGTAAATACACCAATCAGCACCCTGTGTTTAGCTCAAGGTTTGTGAATGCACCAATCGACACTCTGTATCTAGCTGCTCTGGTGGGGCCTTGGAGAACCTGTGTGTCGAAACTCTGTATCTAACTAATCTGATGGGGACGTGGAGAACCTTTGTATCTAGCTCAGGGATTGTAAACGCACCAATCAGCGCCCTGACAAAACAGGCCACTCGGCTCTACCAATCAGCAGGATGTGGGTGGGGCCAGATAAAAGAATAAAATGCCGAACCAGCATTGGCAACCCGCTTAGGTCTTCTTCCACAGTGTGGAAGGTCTGTTCTTTTGCTCTTTGCAATAAATCTTGCTAGTGCTCACTCTTTGGGTCCGCGCTGCCTTAAGAGCTGTAACACTCACCGCAAAGGTCTGCAGCTTCACTCCTGAGCCCAGCGAGACCACGAGCCCACCGGGAGGAACGAACAACTCCAGACGCACTACCATAAGAGCTGTAACACTCACCGCGAAGGTCTGCAGCTTCACTCCTGAGCCAGCGAGACCAATGAACCCACCAAAAGGAAGAAACTCTGAACCCATCTGAACATCAGAAGGGACAGACTCCAGACACGCCACCTTAAAAGCTGTAACACTCACCGCGAGAGTCCACGGCTTCATTCTTGAAGTCAGTGAGACCAAGAACCCACCAATTCTGGACACATCCTGACCTCAGGTGATCCACCTGCCTCAGCCTCCCAAAGTGCTGGGATTACAGGCATGAGCCACGGCAGCTCCCTGAGGATAATTTATTACATAGCTGTAGATGCCAAATACATTCACCCTCTCCAAAGCTGTCCTTCCATCCATATTCAAGACAGTGTCCTGGAAGGGAAACATCCAGGGACAGGATGTGTGATGGATTTCAGGATAAGAGCCTAAAGTTCAAGAATTTAAGAAAGTTATGAGACCAGATCTTCAAAATCTACTATCTCAGAGCCAATTCTCATTCATATACACACGTAACAAATATCTCTGAGTTCCTACTCTGTGCTGCGCGTTAAGCAAAGTGCTGGAGATAGAAGGGTAAGCAAAACAGACATGGTCTCTCAAATCACAGGTCTCTTTATGAATACCCCAGTCTGGGTCCTTTCTATAACCTGTAAGGTTCACTCCCAGGGCAGCTACTGCCCGATGAAAATGGGCTCTGGGCCAGGCCTGTAATCCCAGCACTTTGTGAGGCTGAGGCAGGCAGATCACCTAAGCTCAGGAGTTTGAGACCAGCCTGCCCAACATGGTGAAACCCTGTCTCTACTAAAAATACAAAAAATTAGCTGGGCGTGGTGGTGGGCACCTGTAATCCCAGCTACTCAGGAGGCTGAGGCAGGAGAATCTCTTTAAACCAGGATGCGGAGGTTGCAGTGAGCCGAGATCACGCCACTGCACTGCAGCATGGGCGACAACAGCAAAACTCCATCAAAAAAAAAAAAGAAAAGAAAAGAAAATGGGCTCTGGTCACCTCTAATAATTCACAGCCCCTGTCCCTAGCCCAGCCTGCTCACTAGTCTTGCTTTCCCTTCTTGGCTTCTGACTTGGCTCATTTCATGTTACCCATTGCTTGGACCTAATACGCTGGCTTTGGGCTTTTCCAGCAAACCACATTCCCATTCACTCTCACGTTCCAAACCAGGGCCAGGCACAGTAGCCGCGACCTTAGCATCGGCTCTAGGAGTGACCCGGAAGTCCATGCCACCAGTCCAGAAGTCATTCCGGACTCTTCTTTCCTGTGTCTCCCGGTCCAGTTCTTCCTTCCGCTGAACGCTGAGAAAGTCGTTTCTGGGCTCGGGAAGCTGACTCTTTGCTTCCCCTCGGGCCCATGAGCCATTGTCCCCAACCAGCGAGGCGCATCTTAGAAGCACCATCTCCTCGGGCTCTTTTCCTGCTCTGCCTGGATTGGGCTCATTTACTAAAAATTAGTTGGGAATGAAAAAAGCCCCTAGTTTATTAGCGTGCTATTATTCCCCTCCCACCATGCCCCTGCAGCATGATGGATTGCCTGGTGAGGGGACGCAGCCCCAGCCGGGGAGTGAGCAAGCTCTGCTCGGTCCCCGGCGCAGACAGATGGGGAGGCCGAGTCCTGACCATGATTGATTAGCTCCGCAAAGCCTGTTGAGCTGAGTTCCATCAAGATTGATGCTTTCTCCTCATAACAGCATTTCCAAAAAGTTTCTATTACATTTTGATTATGTTTATAGAATCTCGCTGGTCCGGGGGAAGATGCAATCTCGTTCGTTCCCAGTATGTGTCTGCGTGGGCCGCCACAGCGCCTCACACAGCCCTGCTAGCTTGGCCTTTGCAGAGTGACCTCACTTTCTGGTCAGGAGGAAGGACTTGGGTTGCCTCCCACCATCAAGGTGGAAGAAGCTAATGTCCACTCTCCCAGTGCCCAGAGTTCAGTCTCACGGCAGTTCTGGTTTTCGAAGCCCAACCATTTCAGGTGTTCTCAGGCCTGGGCCTGAAGGTAAAAGAGAAAATCAGAGCAAGGGCATTTCCTGAGATCGGCAGGCTGTTGCGGAAGAGACTGGGCAGCCCTCATTTTTCTACTTGGTTCCCAAGGACACAGTAAGACCACGTCAAATGCGTGGCAAAATATATGTTTAAATATTTATACAAATGCATTTATTTATGTGTGTCTGTGTGCGTGTGTCCCATTATACCCCACAAAGGATTTGAATGATGTACAAGAAATGTGGAAAATGAATAAAGAACAAGAATTCGGACCAGGGAAATGCAAATCAGGCTAGAATATCAAGACCAAAAGGAAAAACTATATATGCAACATGTAAGATGCCACAGTCTTTATGCTTGGGCCTTTAAGTTGGTCTGAGTTTCCTGATAGTCAAAGTGAAAAGGGAAATAAAATTGGTTACTTAGTTCTTTTCTAGCTGTTATTAATAAAAGAATTTTCAGAAATGCCAGTTCTTTGGGGGAATCTTAGGGTTTTTTCCAATTTTATTCTAAAGGAAATTTTGTACTAGAGAGTTCTAAATAGGAGACTACAATAAACATGTTAAACCAGTACTGACATTTTGGGCTAGATAATTCCTTGTGTGGGGGCTGCCCTATGAATCATAAGATATTTAGCAGCATCCTTAGTCTATACTAACCAGATACCAATAGCGAACCCTCTTCAAGTTGTAATAACCAAAAATGCCTCCAGATACTGTCAGATGTATCCTGGGGTTTGCTATTGCTAGATCTAACAAGAATTCAGAATGCTCAGTTAAATTTGAATTTCACATTTTTTTAAATGAATAATATTTTAATGTAAGTATTTCCCAGGCAACATTTGGATATACTTATACTAAAATTATATTCTTTTTTATCTGAAATTCAAATGTAACTAGCCATCCTGGATTATGTCAAGTAACCCCACCTGATGGGCCACATCCTCAGTGGGAAGATCTCCCAGGAACCTTTCAAACATGATGCACTGCAAGGGGCTCACTCTCCACACCATGTTTTTTAAAGTGTAACAATGTGAAAACATGTTTTTCTTCAGTGCTTCTTTTTTTATTTATAGATAACAATAGTTTGCCTTCTGTTTTATATCTTTTTAACTATAAAATTTAATTGTGATCTATCTTGCAAATAAATGATATACTTTTGAAAAAATAAATAAATAAAAATTTAAAACTCCAGGCCTTTTGCAGTGGCTCACACCTGTAATCCCAGCACTTTGGGAGGCCAAGGCACAAGGATGGTTTTACCTCAGGAATTCAA
Source organism: Pan troglodytes (assembly GCF_028858775.2). NCBI lineage: Eukaryota > Metazoa > Chordata > Mammalia > Primates > Hominidae > Pan > Pan troglodytes. Next base: position 47,181,216 of record NC_072419.2, read on the forward strand.
GACCAGCCTGGGCGACAGAGTGAGACCCCATCCCTACAAAAAAAAAAAACCTCTAATTGAGCACCACTATGTTAAACAGTGCCCTCAAAACAGCCCTTTGGGGCAATAATGTAGCCAGAGAATTCCATAAGACTGAGTCTTGTAGTATCCACAGAAGAAATCAAGGGCATAACTCTACAATATAACTTTAAAAGAGCAATTCTGCACGGTTCTAAACAATATTATCCTTCCACAATATTTTTTGACGATCCTGCTTGATCCAGCGTTAAAACCTAGAGACGCTTTGCTGCAACCTCCCCCTAGTCTAACTGCCCAGATTCCCTTTGCAAAAGGCAGTGAGGTGAGTCTCACCTGATGGTCCCAAATGATCCCATGCTGGTGCTGCTAGTTTCCTTTGGCCACTGGGACTACAAAGTAGACTCAAGCAATCTCTAGAAATTACCCATTCTAGGGTTACCCGATTGTAAAAACTGGCTAGGCATTTGGAAAATAGCAGTTGGATCCCTTCCTCATCCTTTGTACCAAAATAAATACCAGATGTATCAAAATTTTTAAGCATGAAACAATGAAATCAGATTAGTACTAGAAGAAAATGTGAGATAACTTTTTGGAATTGCCAGGATAGGAAAGGGCCTTTTGTGTCACCTTCTGGACACAAAATCCAGAAACGATGGAGTAAAAAAAGATTGAGAGATTTTACCACATTTTTTAAATGTAAGTCTCTGCATGGCAGACAGAAAAACGAAGACTAACGAACTTGAGGGAAAAATACAGGCCATATAAAGGAGGACTAATGTCGCCATTACACAGAAAGTTCCCAGAAAAAGAAATCCAAATGGCTTTTAAAAACACGAAAGAGTGATCAACCTCACTCAGCTACAAATTAAAACCACAATTAAAAATCTATTTTTATCAATCATATGGGCAAAGATCAAAACGTCTAATAACATGCCATCAGTAAGAATGGGGGGAAACAGACACTAACAGAGTTGTTGGAAATACATGCTCACTCTTGGAAGGCATTTTGGCATTGTGTATTCAATTTTAGCTGTGCAGTTTCACTTCTGATATTTACTCCACAGATATGTATGAGTGCAAAGATGTATATATAAAGTTAGTCATTAAAGTATTTGTTAGCAAAATTTGTGAATAAACTAAATATCCACCACTACAAATTTTCTTAAATAAATTATGGTACATTCATGCAAAGAAATGCTATGCAGCAGTTTTACAATATAGAGTGGCTATAGAACAAGAAGTAATAAGGAATGATCTCCAAGATATATTGTGAAGTGAAAAAAAAGAAGGTGCTGAAGATGTATAGAGGATAGTAAGACAAAGTAGATAGATATATAAACGTGCTTTTCTTATTCATATATGTGTGCTTATGAAGCGATACACAAGAAACTGGTTATATTGATTGCCTCTGGGAAGTGAACATAAGAAACTGGTATGAAGAATGAAAACAAGATTTACTTTTAACGAATACTTTTTTGAATCATTTGGATTGTTTTAACCATATGTATGTATTAACTTTTCAAAATGACATCAACTGATCTTTGACAAGAGCACCAAGAATACACAATGAGGAAAAGATTATCTTTCCAATAAATGGTGTTGGGAAGACAGGATATCCATGTGTCAAAGGATGAAATTGGACCCCTATTTTATACCATAAAAAATAAACTCAAAATGAATTAAAGATTTAAACATAAAGACTTGAAACTGTAAAACTCCTGGATTAAGAAAATGTGGCACATATACACCATGGAATACTATGCAGCCATAAAAAATGGTGAGTTCATGTCCTTTGCAGGGACATGGATGAAATTGGAAATCATCATTCTCAGTAAACTATCGCAAGAACAAAAAACCAAACACCGCATATTCTCACTCATAGGTGGGAATTGAACAATGAGAACACATGGACACAGGAAGGGGAACATCACACTCTGGGCACTGTTGTGGGGTCGGGGGAGGGAGGAGGGATAGCTTTAGGAGATATACCTAATGCTAAATGACAAGTTAATGGGTGCAGCACACCAGCATGGCACATGTATACATATGTAACTAACCTGCACATTGTGCACATGTACCCTAAAACTTAAAGTATAATAATAATAAAACAAAAATTAAAAAAAAAACTAGAAGAAAACATAGGGGGAAAGCTTCATGACATTGGTCTTAGCAATGACTTCATGGCTATGACACCAAAAGTGCAGGCAACAAAAGCAAAAATAGAAAAGTGGGACTACATCACATTTAAAAGCTTCTGCCCAGTAAAGGAAACAACCAATGGAGTGAAAAAGCAATCTATGGAATAGGAGACTATATTTCCAAGCTATATATCTGAGAAGGGGTTTATTTCCAAAATATATAAAGAACTCTTATAACTCAACAGAAAAAAAATAGTGCAACTGAAAAATGGGCAGCGGCCGGGCGCAGTGGTTCACGCCTGTAATCCCAGTAATTTGGGAGGCTGAGGAGGGCAGATAATGAGGTCAGGAGATCAAGACCATCCTGGCCAACATGGTAAAACCCCGTCTCTATTAAAATACAAAAAAAAAAAAAATTAGCCGGGCATGGTGGCGCGTACCCGTAGTCCCAGCTACTCAGGAGGCTGAGGCAGGAGAATCGCTTGAACTCGAGTAGCAGAGGTTTCAGTGAGCCGAGATTGCACCACTGCACTCCAGCCTGGCAACAGAGTGAGACTCCATCAAAAAAAAAAAAGGCAAAGGACTTGAACAGACATTTCTCTCAAGAAGAAATACAAATAGCCAACAGGTATATGAAAAGGTGCTCAACATCACTAAGCATTAGGAAAATACAGACTAAAACCACAATGAGATATCACTTGACACCTGTTACAATGGCTATTATCCAAAAAATTGAAAAAATAGCAAGTGTTGACAAAATTGTGGAGAAATTGGGCCCTTGCACTCTATCGGTGGGAATGTAAAAAACAATTTTTAAATTTAAAAATGCCCAGCTTAACTTAAAATAATTTATCTTGTGGAAATAACCAGAGACAGTTGCTAACATTTGTACTCCAAAATATTTATTGCAATATCGTAATAAAAAATTGGAGATGACTTCAGTGTCCAATAATAGACAATTGGTTTAAATGATATATGATATATACATGCAGTAAGACCACTTTGCAACCATTAAGAATCACCGTCATAAAGAATGATTTAGGGGCCAAGCATGATGGCTCACACTTATAATCCCAGCACCTTGGAAGGCTGAGGTGGGAGGACCACTGGAGCCTAGGATTTCTAGAACAGCCTGGGCAACATAATGAGATTACAACTCTACACTAAATTTTAAAATTAGCCAAGCATAGTGTTGCATGCTTGTAGTCCCAGCTACTTGGGAGGCTGGGATGGGAGGATTGCTTGACCCTGGAAGGTTGAGGCTACAGTGAGCTACGATTGCACCACTACACTCCAGTCTGGGCAACAGAGCAAGATTCTGTCTCAAAAAAAAAAAAAAAAAGGGAATGACTTAGGATATGAGAAAATGATCATGATATATTATTAAGTGAAAAAAAAAGCACAAAATCATATGTACAATATGATCATGATTGTTTTCAAACACACACAGAGATGTTTATGGGATAGGAGAGGTGTTTTCCAAATGTTAGTAGCCGTGTTCTCTGGGTGGCAGATTTGCAGGTAATGTGTATTCTCTTCTTCGTACTTTTCTATATAGTCCATAATTTCTGTGAAAAAATATTAATTTTATAATTAAAAAGCATTCAATATTATATGAAAGGGAAATAAATTCCCACTGGCCCTATGCTGAGATGAATGCCAAGTTCCTAGTCCCTCCATGACGCTTAGGGTCAGCTTTATTTTTTTTAAAAAAGGGCTAGGGCTAGATTCCAGTGGGGGGACTATTTGGGACACAGCCTAATTTTGGCTATAAGAGTCAGTGATCCTAATTGGAGGGCCATATTTCAGTCCCATAGAATCCACATGATAAAGAAAATGGAGGGCAGAGGTCCTGAATCCTTGATACTACCTGGAATTCTTTCTACCTATTTTTGGCTAAAACCACTCTTTATTTCCAGCAAAAGCCTCTACGACCTCCTCCAAATCCATCAAACCTTCAAAGTCTACCACATCCAGGAAGCCCTGTCTGATACCATCCCCTCTGCTGACATAGGACATAGTGTGGACATCTCTCCCCAGCCCCTAGTTATTTACTATACTGTAAAAATATTTTAAAATTATTAATCACAGCTGTGGCTGGGCACAACGACTCACACCTGTAACCCCAGCACTTTGGGAGGCCAAGGTGGCCAGATCACGTAACGTCAGGAGTTCGAGACCAACCAGGGCAACATGGTAAAACCCCATCTCTACTAAAAAACAAAAATTAGCCAGGTGTGATGGCAGGAGCCTGCAATCCTAGCTACTCAGGAGGCTGAGACAGGAGAATTGCTTGAACCCAGGAGGTGGAGGTTGCAGTAAGCCAAGATTGCACCATTGCACTCCAGCCTGGGGGACAAGAGCAAATTTCCCTCTCAAAAAATAATAATAATACAATAAAATAAAAGTATTAATCACAGCTACCATTTACTCAGCACCTCATTTTGCACCACATGCTATGCAAAACTCTTTACATTTATTAGGTCATTCAACCTTTATAACAACCCTACGATGAAGCCTCTGTAAAGTGTATAGTTGAGCAAAATGAGGCACAGTGGGACCTAGTTCCTCACTTAGGGTATCTCAAACAGTAATGGCACTACCAGGATGCAAACTCAGTTCAGTGATTTCAAAGACCATAACCTCAACTACTATGAGATGCTGACTCTTTCATGTTGTGCATCTCAGAATCAGAGATTTTTTTCTACTGGACAGGCCCTGCCAAGTACCCATTTCTCTTGACAGCAGCAACCAAACTTGCCTTGGGAAATCGTCCTCTTTGTGTGCAATATTTCCGGGACTGTCATTCAAGATGTCCCACCTGTCCTGGTCACATGACCCCACCTGAGCCAATCAGGCTTATTGTCAGAACTTTGAGCCTAGAATAGGTGATGCAAGAACAGAATCTAGGTCAGTGGACCCTTGAGCCAATTGGTCATTAACCCATGATTAACTGGACTCTATCCCCAGAACCAAACCTATTGACCTCACATGCTACAAAAAATTCCTGGTTTTGTTTAGATGAACCAGAGTTTGCTCAGTTTAGCTTGGAATCAAAAACCCTACCTAAAAGGACTAGTGTCTGAAGTATATAAAGGACTCTCAAAATTCAACCATAAAAAAACAAAAATTTTCAACAAAATACTAGCAAACCAAATTCAGCAACATGTAACCAAGTGACATTTATCTCAGAAATGCAAGATTGGCTTAATGTACAAAAATCAATCAGTGTAATACACCATATTAGTAGAATAAAGGACAAAAATCACATGATGGTCTTAATAGATACAGAAAAGGCATTTGACAAATCCAGTACCTTATTATGATTTTTAAAAAAATACTTCACAAATTAGAAATACAAGAGAACTTTCTCAACCTGATAAAGGCCATCTGTTTTTTTTAATAATCCACAGCTAACAATATATTTAGTGATACTTAATGGTGAAAGATTGGCTGGCTTTCTCCAAAGATCAGGAATAAAATAAGAATGTCCACTCTTGCCACTTCTGTTCAACATTGTTCTACGGGTTCTAGCCAGAGCAATTAGACAAGAAAAAAAAAGACATCCAGATTGGGAAGGAAGAAGTAAAACTATCTCCATTCACAAATGACATGATCTTATGTAGAGAGAAAATTCTAAGGAGTCCGCTAAAGAAATTGTTAGAGGCTGGCCACAGTGGCTCATGCCTGTAATCCCAGCACTTTGGGAGGCCAAGGTGGGAGGATCATCTGAGTCCAGGAGTTCAAGACCAGCCTGGCAACATAGTGAGAACCCCCCCTACACAAGAAATAAACAAAATTGGCCAGGTGTGGTGGTGCATGCCTCTAGTCTCAGCTAATTGGGAGGCTGAGGTGGGAGGATCAATTGAGCCTGGGAGCCAAAGTGGCAATAAGCCAAGATTACACCCTTGCACTCCAGCCCGGATGACAGAGTGAGACCTTGTCTCAAAAAAAAAAAAGAAAAGAAAAAGAAAAGAAAGAAAGAAACTGTTAGAACTAATTAAGGAGTTCAGCAATCTTGCAGGTTACAAGATCAGGATACAAAAATCAACTGTATTTCTACACACTTGAAATATATGATCCAAAAATGAAATTAAGAAAATAATTTCTTTTACAATAGCATCAAAAAGAATAAAATACTTAAGAATAAATTTGACAAGATAAGTTACACCAAAAACCACAAAACATCGTTGAAAAAAAGATGTAAATAAATGGAAAGATGTAAAAAAAAATGGAAAGATACCTGACATTCATGTATTACAAGAAGTAATATTGTTAAGATGACAATACTCCTCATATCGATCTCTGGAATCAATGTAATTTCTATCAAGGTCTCAGTTGTCTTTTTGCAGAACTTGACAAGATGATTCTAAAAAAATAAACATGGAAATGCAAGAGTAGGCAAAACAATCTTGAAAAAGAAGAACAAAACTGGAGGACTCACATCTCAATTTCAAAACTTACTATACAGTTACTATTATCAGGACATTATGGATCTAACATAAGGATAGAAATATAGACCAATGAAATGGATTTTGAAATTAAGAAATAAACTCTCACATTATGGTCAACTCATTTTCCTGAAGGGTACCGTGACAATTCAATGGGAAAAGAATAGCCTTTTCCAAAAATGGTGCTGGGATAACTGGATATCCACATGCAAAAGAATGAAACTGGGCCCCTACCTCACACCACGTGAAAATTAATTCAAAATCAATTAGAGACCTAAATGTAAAAGCTAAATTCATAAGAGTCTTACAGAAAACATAAGGAATAAATTGTGTCCTTGGATTAGGCAATGGTTTCTTAAATATAACACCAAAAACCCAAACAACAAAAGAAAAATAAATTGGAGTTCATCAAAATTTTAAACTTTTGGCCAGGCATGGTGGTTCACGCCTATAATCCCAGCACTTTGGGAGGCCAAGGTGGGTAGATCATGAGGTCAGGAGTTCAAGACCAGACTGGGCAACATGGTGAAACCCCGTATCTACTAAAAATACAAAAATTAGCTGGTCGTGATGGTGGGCACCTGTAATTTTAGCTACTCAGGAGGCTGAGGCAGGAGAATTGCTTGAACTCTGGAGGCAGAGGTTGCAGTGAGCCAAGATTGTACCACTGTACACCAGTCTCGGTGACAGAGTGAGACTCAGTATCAAAAAATAAAATAAAATAAAACTTTTGTGCATCAAAGGACACTATAATTAAAGCAAAAAAAAACCCCATAAGATGGGAGAAAATGTTTGCAAATCATGTATCTGACAAGGAGCTTGTATTTAGAATGTATAAAGAACACTTACAAATTGAACCCCCAAAAGCCAAATAAGCCAATCTAAAACCAGGCAACGAATTTGAACAGACATTTCTCTAATATATGCAAATGGCCAATAAGCACATGAGAAGATGCTCAACATCATTAGTCATTAAAGAAATGAAAACCAAAACTACAATGAAATACTACTTCGTAACCACTAGGATGACTATAATCGAAAATGTGAAAAACAACAAATGTCAGCAAGGCTCTGGAGAAATTGGAACCCTCATGCATTGCTGGTAGGAATGTAAAATGGTGCAGGCACTCTAGAAAATATTTTGGCAATTCCTCAAAACATATAGTTATCATAAGACCCAGTAATTCCACTCCTAGGTATATACGCAAAAGAATTGAAAACACAAAAATTTGGCCAGGCACAGTGGCTCACACCTGTAATCCCAGCACTTTGGGAGGCCAAGGAGGGCGGATCACCTGAGGTCAGGAGTTCAAGACCAGCCTGGCCAACATGGTGAAACCCTGTCTCTACTAAAAATATTTTTTTTAAAAATTAGCCGGGCATGGTGGCGGGCACCTGTAATCCCAGCTACTCAGGAGGCTGAGGCAGGAGAATCACTTGAACCTGAGAGGCAGAGGTTGGAGTGAGCCAAGATCATGCCATTGCACTCCAGCCTGGGGACAAGAGCCAGACTTTGTCTCAAAAAAAAAAAAAAAAGAGAACCCAAAAATTTAAACATAAATGTTCATAGCAGCATTATTCATAATAGCCAAAAAGTAGAAACAATATAAATGTCTACTCACTGATGAATAGATCAATGAAATATGGTATAGCCACATAATATAATATTCATTCATCAAATGGGAGGAAGTTCTGAAACATGCTACAACATGGAGGAAACTCAGTGAAGAAAAGCAGATACAAAAGGTCATTTATTGTATGATTCCATTTATATGAAATGCCCAGAACAGGCAAATCCACAGAGACAGACAATAGATTTGCAGTTGCCAGGGGCTGCAGAAAGAGAGGGATGGAATTTGACCACTAGTGAGTATGAGGCTTCATTCTGGAGTGACAAAATGTTCTGAAATTAGATAGTGATGATAGATGCACAGCTTGCTGAATATACTAAAAACCACTCAGTCATACACTTTAAAAGTTCATACATGAACTTTATGGTATGTAAATTATATCTCCATAAAGCTGTAATTTAAAAAAAAGAGGGAGAGACTGCTCGAAAAAATTAAAAAACCTCAACAGTAAAAAAGTAAACAATCAAATTAAAAAATAGGCAAAAAACACGGAGAGACATTTCGCCATGGAGTACATATGGGTGGCAAATAAGCACATGAAACAATGTTCAATATCACTAGCCACTGGAAAATGCAAATTTAAAACACAATGAGATATCACTACATACTTATGAGAATGACTAAAATAAAAAATAGTGGCAACACCAAATGCTGGCAAAGACAAAGAGAAACTGGATAACTCACATATTACTGATGGGAAGATAAGATGGCACATCCGCTCTGGAAAACAGTTTAGCGGCCTGTTATAAAAACTAAACATATTGCCAGGCATGGTGGCTCACACCTGTAATCCCAGCACTCTGGGATTACAGCAATCTTGCACGTTACAATATCCGCCAAGGTGGGTGGATCACTTGAGGCCAGGAGGTCGAGACCAGCCTGGCCAACAAGGTGAAAGCCTGCCTCTACTGAAAATATAAAATTAGCCGAGTGTGGTGATGAGCACCTGTAGTCCCAGCTACTCGTGCCACTTCACTCCAGTCTGGGCGACAGAGTGAGACTGCACCTCAAAAAAAAAAAAAATACAATGACCATACGACCCAGCAATTACACTCTTAGGTATTTATCCCAGAAAAATGAAACTTTATGTTCACACATAAGTAAAACTGTATAAAAACCTGTACTTGAATGTTCATAGTAGCTTTATTAGTAATAGTCAAAAACTGGAAACAACCTGGATGGACATCAATAGATAAATGGTTAAACAAGCTCTGGTATATCTGTACCATGCAATAGTACTTAGCAATAAAAAAGGAATTAATTATTAATAAACACAACCTCGATGAAGCTCCAGATAATTATGCTAAGTAAACAAAGCCAATCCCAAAAGGTTATAACTGTACAATTCTATTTATATAGGATTTTTGAAAAGACAAAATTTTAGAAATGGAGAGCAGATTAGTGGGGGCTGGAGAGCAGGAGGGAGGTGGTTGTTGGTATTAGAGGGCAACATGAGAGATCCTCATGGAAATACAACTGTTATGTATAATATCTTGACTGCAGTAGTGGATACACGAACCCATACATGTAATAAAATGGTATATAACCAAGTACCCACACACACAAACACAAGTAAAGCTGGGGAAATATTAACAAGTGCTTTGTATTGTATCAATGTCAATATCCTAATTGTGATATTGTATTAAGTTTAATAAGATGTTACCACTGGGGGAATATGGGTAAAGGATACACAGGGTCTCTGTTACTTTTTACAACTGCATATGATTCAACGATTGTCTCAAAATAAAGTTTAATTTTAAAAACCTCTACCTGGCTGGCTGGCTGGGTGTGGTGGCTCACACCTGTAATCCCAGCGCTCTGGGAGGCCAAGGCGGGCGGATCATGTGGTCAGGAGTTCAAGACCAGCCTGACCAACATGGTGAAGCCCCATCTCTACTAAAAATACAAAAATTAGCCGGGCTTGGCAGTGGGTGCCTGTAATCCCAGCTACTCAGGAGGCTGAGGCAAGAGAATCACTTGAACCCAGGAGGCAGAGGTTGCAGTGAGCCAAGATTGCACCATTGCACTCCAGCTTGTGCGACAGAGCAAGATTCTGTCTCAAAAAACAAAAAACAAACAAACAAAAACCTACCTTATATATGACAGAAGGAAGGGAGGGAGGGAGGAAAGAAAAGTAAATTCATTTACTATGGATTTACCTTGTTTCAGAATCCAGGCTCTTTAACATGTGGCTGGAGATAAATATTATCATCCCCATTTTATAGATGATGAAACTGAGTCTCAGAGAATAACTGTCTCATTCTCAAAGATATCCTTTGAGAAGTCAAGATTCAAGCCCTGCTCTCTGTCAGTCTGCTGTCATGCTTTAGCCAAACACAGCCATCGATCAAATGTAGGCAAAGACTGCTTTACTCAAGAGGAAATTGAAGCCAGACTGTAAGATGCAGTCCACAAAATTCATGATTTCTTCCCCCACCCCGGCTCCATCTACTTGGTCCTTTTTTCATATGGATTGGGTTTTTATTTCTGCATTTATTGCACACACAAATTACAGATGAGAGCATCGACTACACAAGTCATTACTCAGAGTAGCATCTTCCCAACTGCCACTGGACTAGGACCGAACAGCTTGTGGTTAATTTGCTATATAATCACTGCCTGTGACGGGGGGCAGGGCTGCGCCTGTGCTAATATTAGGAAAGGGGAAGCTGAGTAGAGAGGACTCCTGGGGCATGAAGAGTGAGGGTGGTATCAAACCAGGGAAAAAGGAAGAGTGCTGGTGGGGAGCAGGGGGAGGGGGCCCTACCCCACTGAGAGACTCCAAGAAGGATCTGCTCCTCTGCCAAGGAATAGAAGTGCTCCGTCCCATTCATCACGTCTGCATGGAAGAGCTAACCAGAATCCCAATTCTCCTAACCCCTGCTATTTCCTGGCCGCTGCCACTGCTGCCTCCTCACCTCAGAGCAGGGATATTTGTATACCACGCTGCATCTGCTGGGAGGGACACTTATAGAATGGTTCATGGGCAGGAGGAAATTTACCAACAGGCAGGAGTTACAGCCACTATACTAGTGTTCTAATAACTCAATATGAAAAATGGCCAACAATCCAATAAAAAATGGGCAAAGGATGGGAACAGGCTTAGGAAACTTAACCTCTAAATAGACAAAAAGACGTTCAACCTTCATCTTAATAAAATGTAAATGTCAATTAAAACTACAATGAAATACCTTTATTTTTACCTATCGGATTGACAAAGATCAAAATGTTTGATCACACACTGTGCTGGCCAGACTGTAGAAAAACCAGCAGTCTCAAAGGTTGGTGGGAGTGTAAATTGGCACAGTTTTCATGGATGGCAATTTGGCACTCTCTTTCACAATTTTTGATGCACATACCCATTGACCCATAAATTCTACTGCTCTAAAATGTATTCCACCAGACATACTTGCATATATGTATGCAAAGTTGGATGTACAAGGCTATTCAGTGCAGCATGGCTTATAATAACAGAAGATTGGAGACAGCCTGAATGTCCATCAAGAGGGGACTGCTTAAATAAATTGTAATAGAGTCATACAATGGGAATCTTTATGGCTGTTAAAAAAGAATGAGGCAGCTTTTTATGTATGGATATGAAACAATCTCCAAGATATATTGTTAAGTGAAAAAAAAGCAAAGTGCTAAACAGTGTGATTAGAATGCTGCTCTTCGTGAGAGTTTTTTAAGAATACATACACATATACATCTATGCTTATATATGCAGAGAATCCCTCTGGAAGGATGACATTATTTGCAATATTTGATTCTGTAGAAGGAAAAGGGTTCTCAAGGCTGAGAACAAATAGAGAGGGAGGCTTGTTTTTCATCATTTGCCCTATTTACTAATTTGGTCTGTAGTGAATAAGCACATGTCACCAATTCTAATTAATTAGTAAGAGTTGTATTTTTAATCCTCTCTTGGTTCCTCCTGCCCAAGAATCAAATCTTGGCCTAACACCCAAGGCCCTTCACAGTTTGACTTGAGCCTCTTCCCCTTCATTTCCTGACATGCCACACCTAGCACACTCCCCTCTAAGCACACTGAATTTCTCAACTTCCTCCAAATGCACCTTGCTTTTTCACACCTCCAGGACCTTTACACCTGCTGTTTTCCATGTCTGAAATGTCCCTCCACACCCCCACTTGCTTTTTTTTTTTTTTTTTTTTTTTGAGATGGAGTCTCGCTCTGTCGCCCAGGCTGGAGTACAATGGTGCGATCTCGGCTCACTGCAACCTCTGCCTCCCAGGTTCAAGCTATTCTTCTGCCTCAGCCTCCCGAGTAGCTGGGACTATAGGCATGTGCCACCATGCCCAGCTAATTTTTGTATTTTTAGTAGAGACAAGGTTTCACCATATTGGCCAGGCTGGTCTCAAACTCCTGACCTCGTGATCCACCTCCCCTTGGCCTCCTAAAGTGCTGGGATTACAGGTGTGACCCACCGCGCCTGGCCCCCCACTTGCTTTATACAATCTTACTCATCCTTAAAGACCCAGAACAATCATGACCCCCAGAGTGTGGCCTTCCCTGACCTCACCAAAGAGAGTTAATCCCTCTCCTCTGCACTCCCACAGCACCCTAGACAGGCCTTCATAACTGGCGTGGCACCTGGACAAGAATGAACTTACCTCTGACCTATTTGCAAAAGAGGGCTGCTGATTTCGTCTGTCCCCACTGGGCACCAGCATCTGCCAGCAAGGGTCTGCACAATGTATGTATACGATGTGCCCACCTCCCCAAAGAATGAGAAACAGAACAGACTCTCACAGCATGGTTCAGGAAAAAAAGGTCCCCTGGACCCACAAGTGGAGACCTCAATGCACATCAACTTATTGAAGGCTCTGAGCAACTATCTTAGTTTGAGCTACCATAACAAAGTTTCATAGACTGGGTAGCTTATGTACAGCAGAAATTTTTTCTCACAATTCTGCAGGCTGGAAGTCCAGGATCTTCCATGGTGCCAGCATGGTTCTGGTGAAGACTCTTCCAGGGTGAAGACTGCTGACTTCTTGTTGTATCCTCACATAGTGGAAAGGGCAAAAGAGCTCTCTGAAGTCTCATTCATTCAACACTAATTCCATTCATGTAGGCTCCACACTCATGACCTAATCACCTCCCAGAGGCCCAACTTCCTAACACCATTGCGTTGAGGATTAGGATCTCCACATATGAATTTTCGGGGGGACATAAACATTCTGTCCATAACAGTAGTTCTGCAAGGAAACCAAAGCTGTTAAATGTATTTAGCCAGCGTACTTCTCACTTTCTAACCAAGAATTTATTCCCTTGGAATGCCTATTAACATCCCATGGAGCTATTGTTCTATGGGCAAGAAAACTTTTGTGAAGTGTTGATCTATAGAAATGCCTACAGGACTTCTCTAATTCAGAACTTTTGGCCAGGTGTGGTGGCTCACGCCTGTAACCCCAGCACTTTGGGAGGCTGAGGATCACCTGCAGTCCGGAGTTTGAGACCAGCCTAGCCAACTTGGCGAAACCCTGTCTCTACTAAAAATACAAAAATTAACCAAGCGTGGTGGCACACACCTGTAGTCCCAGCTACTCGGGAGGGTGGGGCACGAGAATCACTTGAGCCCAGGAGGCAGAGGTTGCAGTGAGCCAACATCGCACCACTGTACTCCAGCCTGGGTGACAGAGCAAGACTCTGTCTCCAAAAAAAAAAAAAAAAAAAAAATCAGAACTTTACATGGACAATAATGGGATCTGGAATGTTGAAACTCATCTGGAATGAGATCTCCATGTAGTCTGCTAACCAGTTAAACTATAAATCCCACAGTTTTAATAAATGCAAAGTGTTTCCAGTTTAGTAGCCCAGTTGCTCCTTTCTAAGGAATTGGTGACTTCCCAAGAAATAGAGGTTAGGGAATGTCTCCACTGGTTCAGGACTTCTCTGACTCTTGTTTGCCATTAAGGATGTTCGGGATCTGGTGTTGTTTAGTAAATATCCCATCCCACCTCTTGCATGGGAATAGTCTCTGCCTTGCATCAGGGCTTTTAACTCCATTAAATCCAATTGCAGAAAATTCTCAGACTCAGCTACTCATCACACTCACTCTTGGCAGAGTTTTATCTCTGTGGCTCCAGTTATATCTACTCTCAATGTCAAAAGGGTCAAGAACAATCTCTTCCATCAGACACTGAACAGGACCTGCCTCTAGTTTCATTCACTCAAAAATGGGGCCTCTCTTCTTCCTTCCTTTTGATCTGTTCCACATGTCTCCCTGCTGAGTGTCATGGGAAGGGACTTGGTGCCCCAGTGTTTTGGTTAGAAGATTCACTTCCAAACTGAATCCAACTTGAAGAGGCTTCCCCACTAGGCAGAGAGGGTGAACCTTAGGTGCGTTGAGGGTATCACTCCCTTTCCATGCGTCTTCAACCTCAGCCTCCATTCTTAACTATTCACCCTAACCACATGCACTCCACTTCTCACTGCAACCAAGTCTCCTCTGGACTCATCATCCTGGCTATGGTCTTGCTAAGCTTGTTAGAGTTAACCTTTGGCCTTTCTTTTCAGCTTCCTCGCCAAGCCCCCTTTTTGATAACTCTGGGGAAATGCCCCACTTGGCCCAGCCATCCAGGCATACGGCTCCTCAGTGCAGACTCTCATGGCTTCAGAGTACTCTGCTTCTAGACAGGAGGTGGAAGAAGAAAGGGTGGAGAAGGTAGATTCACTTCTTAATCTCCTCAGCCTAAAATCAGCCCAAAGTCTTTCTGCTCATAGTTCACCAGTGAAAACTAGTCATGTGATCCCTATGATATGAAAGGGAGTCTGAAAGGTATAGGTCCTGTCTGGGTAGCTGCCAGCACGAACCCTATTCTATTAAAGGGGAAGCATGAACTTTTGGAGGTCAGCTAGCCACCTCTTCCTCACTATGTCATTCCTGATGTTGATGATAGAAGTAATAATAACCAGTGCTACTGGCAATAATAATAACTGCTCTTCTGCATTAAGCACATCCTCTGACCCAATCTTTGTGCTGAGAGTTTTCCAGGCATCATGCTACTCACTCTTCCATCCTTCCTGTGAGGTTAGAAGACTTCTGCTTCAGATTCTCTAAGAATGAGGTCAGATCCTGTTCCACTCTGCACTCAGTAGACATACTCATGCCATGGTCAACTCTCATATCTATGCCATAGAGGCAGTCATGCTACCTGCCCCTCAGACCCTGAGAAAGGAACAGAGGCCATCAGAAGGGAGTTTCTGCTCATTTGAATTATATGTCACAGAGGCTAAGACCCCACCAGGTTGACAAGCTAGGCCTGGGTTCTGAGTCTCTTGAAAATTCCCTGTTGGGGAAGCGTATACTCAGCCCGCTTGAACTCACCTACTGTGTGCACCTCTGCAACTGGGCTAACCATCAAGAGCCCCCCTCCAGACAGGGGAGATCCAGCCAGAAAAGTTGTTACCATCTTCACTCTCTGTGGCCTCCTCTTCCTATATCAGGAAGTCGCCAAATGGTGACCATAAAAATACATCTCCCCTTTTTCTACGGCTTATCATTAGGGGAATGAATGAGGACCCACGTCATCCAAAGACCTGAAGGCAGGTGGGAGTTTGCCTTTATACTCAAAAGCAAGAGCTGATTCCCTGTGTCTGCACTTGTTGGGCCAATGATACACACAAATATTACTGCATTTTACAGATGGAGAAACTAAGGAGTGACTATGTTAAAGTCAGGAGTATGCAGTAGTGGAGCTGGGAAAGATGGCTGAAAGGTGGGTTTGGCTCAAGATAGGGGCTCTCAAAGCACTTTCCATGAGTACCTTGAGCTTCCTACTCAGATGTGTTGAGTCCACACCAATACACAAGTCTTGGGCTTGAAACCCTTCCCAGGCAGATCAGAGGAAGTGGGGGAGTGGTCTGCAACCTAGAAGCAGCTGCACAGGCAGCAGATGGTAACGGCTGCCTCTCAGATGGTTTTTTGTCACATAGCTTTTTTTCTTTCACATTATGAATTTTTTTCTGAAATCCTCTAAAAACATTGTTTTTATAGTAACAGAGGTGGCTGTATGTTTCTGAGAGATCCAGATCCCACACTCAGTCTGTCAGCCTGCTGGGATCTTTGCCTTTGTGACATATGAATAAAGTAAGTTCAAGCTCGCTGCTGCAAACAGTACCTGGAGGTGGGCTGCCTCCTCTTCCCAGTAGCTAGAGGAGCCCTAGGATTCTGGAGAACCAAGCCCCAAGACCATCTTGTCCCGAGTCCCAAAGATAATGGGCAGTAATCCCAGGAGAGCAAGGATACAGAGGGACAAGGCCCCTAGAGCGGGTGGGAGTTCTGGGCTCCAAATATGTGTGAGTCTTCATAGGAAGGAACCAAGAGCAGCATAACGTCAAACAAGTACTTAACCTCTCTGAGCCTCAGTTTCCTCATCTGAGCATACTGATGCTGTCTACCTCCTGAGATTGCAGGGAGAACTGAATTATGCTTATGAAAGGGCCTAGCACAGCACCTGGCTCCCACTGTTTTCTCAATAAAGACTGGCTTTGATAATTATTTTGTTTGATAATTATTTGGTAATTATCCTAAGCCACAGGATAGGAAAAATAAGCAATAATGCAAAGACCAGAGATGATGAGAGCCTCAAGCCCAGATGAAGGGGTCATGGGTAGACAGACTGAGTCAGAGAGGTCCTTGACCTTACCCAGCAGGAAGGAGGGGCTATTCCCAGGTGAGCCAGGGCTGTGAAGAAGGACTTTGGCCTCTAAACCTCATGCCCAGTTTGGCCCCCACCTCAATTCTTGTTCCCACTGCAGAGAAATCTTGCACAGCTTGGCAGTTTGTACCTTTTAATAGAGGAAATACTGGAAACATAGGTGTGACATTTCCTATCCTATAAATATGCCCTCTACTCAGAGCCAGGTGATACTGAGAAGGACATCCTTCATGCTGCCACACAGCATATCTGTAGCCTGTACAGAGGGAGTGGGGGTGGGGGGGCCCAGTGAGGCATGATAGTTGGCCTCATAAGCAGATACTTTTCATGGGGATCAAGCTGTCAGTTTTGCAGGGGGACCTGGGAACTCTCAGACTGGGGGCATTGATTCCAGGTGCCTGGATGCAATCCACTGACCTACAGAAGGACCACAGGATGTGCTGCTCCCTGGTGAGTGGGCTTGAGGGTATGCTGGCCCCTTACGTGACCCTTGGGTCAGGATATGACCCTCAGCTTGTGCTGGACTTTGAACTACCAAATCCTATGGGTCTTCCAGATGATAAAGCCTCATTTAAACGGAATCTTTCCAACATCCCAATGATTGGAAGATGATGATTCTCATTTTACAGAGATAGAAAGGAGGGAGGGTGAAAGAAGGAAACATTCTTTTTTTTTTTTTTTTTTTTTTTTTTTTTTTTTTTTTTTGAGATAGAGTGTCACTTTATTACCCAGGCTGGAGTGCAATGGCATGCTTAAGAATCACTTCAGCCTCAATGTCCTGGGTTCAAATGACCCTCCCACCTCAGC
Organism: Pan troglodytes; assembly: GCF_028858775.2. NCBI lineage: Eukaryota > Metazoa > Chordata > Mammalia > Primates > Hominidae > Pan > Pan troglodytes. Next base: position 47,198,940 of record NC_072419.2, read on the forward strand.
CTCCTGAGTAGCTAAGACTACAGGCATGCACCACCAGGTCTGGCTAATATTGTGTTTTTTGTAGAGATGGGGTTTCACCATTTTGCCCAGCTGGTCTCGAACCCCTGAGCTAAAGCAATCCACCCATCTTGGCCTCCCAAAGTGCTGGGATTACAGGCATGCACTACCATGCCCGGCCTCATTCATTCCTTTATTTATCCAACCAATTACTTCAATATTGATAATCTAATATATTCCAGGTACAGTGCTAGGCACTGAGGCATAAAGAAATAAACAGGGTAGGCAATGCCCTGCTCTCATGGAGCAGGGAGATAAACAATTAAATAATCAAATAAGAAATATGTTATTCACTATTTAATGTGACTGTGCAAAGGATATGGGGTAGGTTGAATGACTGGCTCCAATTCTCCACCCCTCTATGTAACAAGCTTTTTCAGTATAACATAGCAATCCCTCCCATCCATGGACTTTGGCAAATTTGGGCATTGTTTTGGCCAATGAGATGTGAGTAGTCATGACATAAGCAAGAATCTTACATGAGCTTGTACAAGGAGGCTTACCCTCTTACACTTTAGCCATAGCCATGAGAACATACCCTGCCTAGCCTGCTGATCCCAGGAGATGCACAAGAAGTGGATGAGAGCTGAGCCACCAACCCATGAATGAAATAAATACTTACTATTGAATGTCACTGAGATGCTGTGCTATTTTTGCTGTTGTTACACAGCAGTAGCTTAACAATGTGGAGCATGATTAGAGATAATGAGACAGGAAGGTAGGCAATAGAGAAAGACTGAATTTAGATGGAGGATAAGAGATGAGTCAGTTTCGCTGAAAAAGAAATATTGAAACAGAAATATGAGTAACTCATAGATACACAAGAATGCAAAAGTGGGGAGAAGAGCTTCATAGGCAGAGGGAATAGCATGTGCAAAGGCCCTGAGGTGAGAAGCAGCAGGATGCATTCCAAAAATTCAAAAAAGGACAGTGAGCAAGGGGGCCAGGGAGCAAGGGAGAATGTGGTAGCAGATGATGAGATCAGAAAGGAAGTTGAGTAAAGGACCATGCAGACATATAGCATGACATAAAGTTTGCATTTTATCTAAGGGCAGTGGGAAGCTAATGAAGGGTGTTGAGCATACCAGCACCTGATAAAAATTCCTTCCACTGTTGAGTGAACAATGGATTAGGGGTAGGACAAGAGTGGGGAAAGGGATCCAGGGAGGAGGCTGCTGCAGCCACCAAAGTGGCAGGTGTTGGCCCAGGATTGGCAGGGTACTGTAGAGATAGAGAAAAGGGGACAAAGGCAGGGCATGGTGGCTCACACCTCTAATCCCAACACTTTGGGAGGCCAAGATGGGAGGATTTATTGAGGCCAGGATTTCAAGACCAACCTGGCCAACATAGCAAGACCCTGTCTCTATAAAAGAGAGAGAGAGAGAAAACAGGACAAATCTGAAAGATACTTTGAAGGTAAAGGTAACAGGACTTTTTCCAAAAATAGGCCTACATACACATGTCAGTTGACTTTTGAAAAACGTGCCAAGTCAATTAGATGGAGAAAGAAGGCAGAAAAGAGAGAAAAATCAATCCATAGTTTGTACCATAATTAAAAATTAATTCAAGCCCAGTCTTGGTGGCCCACACCTGTAATCCCAGCACTTTGGGAGGCCGAGGTAGGCGGATCACCGGAGGTCAGGAGTTCAACGCCAGCCTGACCAACATGATGAAATCCCATCTCTACTACAAAAAAAATAATAATAATACAAAATTTTGCCAGGCATGGTGGCACATGCCTATAATCCCAACTACTCGAGAGGCTGAGACACGAGAATCACTTGAACCCTGGAGGTGGAGGTTGCAGTGAGCCAAGATCACGCCACTGCTCTCCAGACTGGGTGACAGAGCAAGATTCCATCCCCCAAATATATAAATAAATAAATAACTCAAAGTTGAGCATAAAGTTGACTTCATTGATATTGTTTAAATTTCTACTTCAAAAAACACTATCAAGAAAATGAGAAGAATTAGAGTGAAAGCAAAAAGACTTCTCTACAGAATGAAAGAAAATATTTGCAAATCATGCATCTCATAAGGTTCTAGTGTCCAGAATATATCAATAATTCTTACAACTCAATAATAGAAAGACAAACAACCCAATTTAAAAATAGGCAAAAGATTTGAGTAGACATTCTTCAAAGAAGATATACAAATACCCAAGAAGCCCATGAAAGGATGCTCAACATCATTAGTCATTAGGGAAATGTAAATCAAAACCACAACAAGATACCATTTCACACTCATTAAGATATCTATCATCGAAAAGATGAACAATAACAAGTGTTGGTCAGGATGTGCAGAAATTGGAACCCTCATACATTATTGGTGAAGCTGCTTTGGAAAGCAGTTTGGCAGTTCCTCAAAAAGTTAAAGATTGAGTTACCATGTGACCCAGCAATTCTATTCCTTGGAATATACACAAAAGGAAAAAAAAAAGTTCTCACAAAACTTATATGCAAATGTCTGTAGCAGCAATTATTCCTAATAGCCAAAAAAAATTGAAACAACCAAAATGCCAACCAATTGATGAATGGATAAACAAAATGTGATTTATCCATACAATATTCCTGAATTTAACATTCAGCAGTAAAAAATAATGAAGTATTGACACATGCTACCACATGGGTGAAACTTTAAAACATCATGCTAAGTGAAAGAAGCCAGTCACAAAGGATGACATGTTGTATGACTCCGTTTCTATGAAATATCAAGAATGGTTAAATCCATAGAGATACAAATTAGATTAATGTCTTCCAGGGGTTGGAAGAAGAGGGGTATGGGAAGTGCTTGCTAATGGGAAGGGAGTTTCTTTGTATTTTTTTATTATCTCATAGTAAAGCTTTAATAAACATCAGTTTCCATCCTCCCAGTTCTAGCCAAATTAATTTAATAAAATATATCTGTATATACAGTTTTTTCAGCTTTTATTTTGGATTCAAATTTGGTACATGTTCAGGTTTGTTACATGGGTATATTGCATGATGCTGAGGTTTGGGATATGGATGATCCCATCACCCAGGAAGTGAGAGGTATAGAACCAATAGGTAGTTTTTCAGGCCACACCTCCCTCTCTACTCGAGTGGTCCCCAGTGTCTATTGCTTGTGATGACATTTCATCGGGGGCGATGAGAATATTCTGGAATTAGAGAGTGATGATTGTACAACTGCATGAATATACCAAAAACCACTAAATGGTATGCTTTAAATGGGTGAACTGTATGGTACATAAATGTATGGTACATAAATGTATGGTACATAAATGTTATCTCAATGAAGGTGTTAACCAAAAATAAAAGAGCATAGACCTAATGTAAAGCCTAAAACTATAAATCTTCAGAAGAAATATAGGAGAAAATCCTTGTAAGTTTGAGTGAGGCAGAGATTTCTTGTATATGACATCGAATAAGAAAAACAAGTGATAAACTGGACCTCATTAAAATTAAGAACTATTATTCTTTCAAAGAAGACACTGTTAAGAGAATGAAAAGAAAAGCCATAGGATGGGAAAAAGTGTTTGTAAATGACATATATGATAAAGAATTTATATTCCAAATATACAAAACTATCAAAACTCAATAATAAGCAAAACAGCCCAATATTTTTTAAAATAGGCAAAAATTGTGAATAGACACTTCCCCAAAGAAGATATTGGGATGGCAAATAACCACATGAAAACAAGGTTCGACGTCATTACTCCTTAGGGAAATGCAAATTAAAATCACAATGAGATAAAATGAAGTATTCCGTCCCCCACAAAGACTTGTACAGATATTTCCACAGCAACATTAGTTGTAATAGCCAAAAGCTGGAAAAAATACAAATGCCATCAACAGGTGAAAGAATCAACAAGAAGCGGTATACCCATACAGTGGAATACTACCCAGCAATTAAAAGGAATGAACTACTGACACATGCAACAATATGGATGAGTCTCAAAGTAATTATAATGAGTTTAAAAGTCAGGCCAAAAATGCATACTGTATAATTTCATTTATACAAAATTCTAGAAAAAGAAAACTAATCTGTAGTGACAGAAAGCAGAGTGGTGGTTCACTAAGGATGAAATACTCGGGAGAGGTGGGAGGGGCAGGAGGGAGAATATCAAAGGATCATAAGGAAATATTGGGAAGGGATGGATATGTTTATTTATTATCTTCAGTGTGGTGATGCTCTCCCAGGGGCATACGCACGTGAAAACTTTTCCAGTTGTGCATTTCAAATACGTGTATTTTATTGTATGTCAATTATACCTCCATAATGCTATAAAAAAATTAATAGGACTTGTTGATGAGCTGGATATGGAGGTGAGAAGGGGAGAAATGTCAGGGATAACCTCCAGGCTTCTGGCTTGAGTCAACTGTTGGATGGAGGGGCAGTTTCCTGACAGGAATGTTCAAAAGAGGACACGGTTAGGGTGCCTTAGCACGTGGCAGAGAGGTCAAGAACAGAGTTTTTGAGATGTGAAATTTGATGTCCCATTGAAAATGCACAGAATGTGGTTGTGAATCTGAGCCTGTGGCTGAAAAGAGAGATCATGGTTCAAGAAAAGGAAGAAGGGGCCAGGCGCAGTGGCTCACATCTGTAATCCCAACACTTTGGGAAGCCGAGGCAGGCAGATTGATTGGGGTCAGGAGTTTGAGACCAGCCTGGCCAACATGGTAAAATTCTGTCTCTACTAAAAAATACAAAAAATAAAAATTAGCCGGGCGTGGTGGCGCTTGCCTGTAGTGCCAGCTACTCGGGAGGCTGAGGCGGGAGAATTACTTGAACCTGGGAGGCGGAGTTTGCAGTGAGCCAAGACAGCACCACTACACTCCAGCCTGGGCAACAGAACAAAACTTCATCTCAAAAATAAAGGGGGCAAGGCGGGGAGAGGGAACTCATGCAGGGAAAACCGTGAGCCAAGACATGGAGGATGGGAACAAGGGGGAGGAACAGAAAGGGAGTCCTTCACTGGGGTGGGGTTAGGGCAAGAAGCAGTGAGCAGAGAGGGAGCCCCCAGGTGGCTGTGTTGGGACCTGCTGGATTCACAGGGCAGGGAGGATGACAAGCTCTGGGAGTCCTAGAAAGGGACTTGATTTGAGGTGTTGGGACAGGAGAAATGAAGCCATCAGCTTTAGAGCTGCCACATCCCGGTGGGACATTCCACAGGGAGCTGGATCCTGGGATCTGGATGACCAAGGAGAGATGTGGTGCAGAGAGGGATCTAGGGCTTCCCTGGCAAGAGTATGTTGGCCCAGGAGGAGTGGGGGTGGTGGAAGAGAAAGATAGAGATGCAGGAGCTCTCAGAGAAGCCCCAGGAGAGTACGTGAGAATGGAGACGGCATCAGGCTAGGGGCAAAGTAGGGTGACAGCCAGACCCACGAAGTCCCCAGAGGTCTTACGGGAACATCTCAGGGCAAGGACCCAGAGCAGTGTGTGCCAAGGGCTGGTCACCAGGGCTGAAAAGGGAGATAGCCTTGGAAGGAGGGAGATGTGCTGGTCCCTACAAGGCTCTGGCATATACATCTCCTCACTGAGTGCTCACAGCTCCTTTATGAGATCACCGTAATCATCCGCATTGCACAGACAAGAAAACTGAGAATCAGAGAGGTTAGGAGACTTCTCCCAAGGCCACGAAGCTTGTATCTCATCCACATCTGGGGGCTCACACGCTCTTTTTAGGCACTAGGGTGCCCAGAAAAAGGTTCACAGGGGCCACCAAGCACCCACTAATGACCCCCAGGGTGGCTGTGCACAAGCATGTCTGAGGCAGTTAGCATGAAGGAGGGAGCGCAGCTAATTGCCCGTACAAATTAACTCTAATGTGGTCGGCATCGACATACTTATCTTTCTTTAATTACATTAATCAATTAATGAAGAAGATGGCTTCCTCTTATTATGATTTCCAAGGCCCATATGTTCTCGGGAGTCCAGCTGGAGTTGGGCTTCTTCTCTGTCCCTGGCTTGAATGGGGAACTGAGTGACATCAATAGGAGAAGTTGTCCCCCAGGCCTTCTCCATCCTGAAGCTGATCTTCAAGATGGGAGAGGTAAGAAAACAGAAGCAATGATCCCTGGAAATGGTGACCAATGGAAGAGGCCTAAACTCCTTGACTCAGCATTTAAGGCCCTTCTCCAACATTGTTCATGGTTCCTTTGACCCAGGTTTATCAGCCTGGGCAGACTGATTTTCTCTGAGCTGCCCTTGCATCCTCCAGCGTCCAATGCATTCATGCCATTTCCTCTACCAGGAAGGCCAGCTCCCATCAGTCAGGGTCCAGGTCAGTCCAGTGGGTTTGTCACCTCCTCATGAGAACCCTATAGAAGGCCCACCCTGCAATAATCTCCTTCACTTGTTAATTTTTTCAGCTTTATTTAGGTATAATTGACAAATTAAAATTGCATACTTTTAAGATATATAACTGGATGTTTGATATACATACACATTATGAAATGATTACCACAATCAAGCTAAGTGCCATACCCATCACCTCACTTGGTTACCATTTTCTTTTCTTTTTTTTCCTCTGTGTATGTGTGTGTGGTGAGAACACTTAAGATCTACCCTCCCAGCAAGTTTCAAATATGCAATATAGCATTGGTCACTATAGTCGCCCGGCTCTACATTAACTCTCCAGAACTTGTTCATCTGGCATAACTGAGACTTGGTACCCCTTAACCAACATCTACCCCCAGCCCTGGCAGCCACCATTCTACTCTCTCCTTCTATGTGTTCGGCTATTTTAGATTCCACATGTTAGCGAAATCTTACAGTGTTTGTCTTTCTGTGTCTGACATTTCACTTAGCATAATGCCTTCCAGGTTCATTCATGTTGTTGGGAATGACAAGATTTTCTTCTTTTATAAGTTTGAATAATAATTCACATTTATTATTCACATTTTCTTTATCCACTTATCTATTGACAGACATTTAGGTTATTTTCATATCTTAACTACTGTGAATATTGGTATAGCCATAATGGAAGACAGTATGGAGGGTCCTCAAAACATTAAAAATAGAGCTACCATATGATCCAGCAATCCCACTTATGGGTGTATAAGGAAATAAAATCAGTATTGCAAAGAAATATCCTCACTCCCATGCATTCATTTTTCATTCAACAAATATTTACAGTCCCTCCCCTTGTGTAACTTCTAAACCTTTGGGACAGACAGACACTAAACAGACAAATAATTACATAGACTGGTGGTTCTCAGTTCACTAGAATCATCAGGGGAGCTTTTAAAAACATGCTGCTTATGCGGGCCCAGTGGCTCACACCTGTAATCCCAGCACTTTGGGAGGCCAAGGCGGGTGGATCACTTGAGGCCAGGAATTCAAAACCAGCCTGGCCAACGTGGCAAAATCCCATCTCTACTAAAAACACAAAAATTAGCCAGGCGTGATGGTGCAAGCCTGTAGTCCCAGCTACTCGGAGGCTTGAACCCAGGAGGCAGAGGTTGCAGTGAGCCGAGATCACACCACTGCACTCCAGCCTGGGTGGCAGAGCGAGGCTCTTTCTCAAAACACACACACACACACACACACACACACACACACACACACACAAAGTATGATGCTTAAGCTTCATCCCAGAAAAACTAAAGCTGAATCTCTGAGGGCACAAGCTGGGCATCAATTATTTTTTTAATTGCCTAGGTAATACTAGTGTGCAGTCAGGCTGACATGCTGGCATGGGGGATAAAGGAGGGTAATTGTAAGGAGGGTAATCTGCAATGCTGCCACCCGGGCTTGCTTTCCCTAGAGGTTTTGAAAGTATGATCAGCCAATTGTGTTTTTTGTAATTATTTATTTAAATAAGATAAACTTATATTAGCCACCCCGTCTTCCATGTATAAAGAAGTCACAAATTACTTAGATCAGTGCTTCTCAAACTGTAGCAAACATCGGAATCACCTGGAGGGCTTGTTGAACCAGATCACTGGGCACCACTTCGAGCCCAAGAATTTGCATCTCTCACAAGTTCCCAGGTGACACTGATGCTGCTGGTCTGGAAACTCCACTTTGAGAAACACTGAATTGGAGCAAGGTTTAAAGAAATTCAAGTGGTTGAGCACCTTCCTTCCTCACTAAACATCTGCTGTTCACAGACTCTGTTTAACCAAACTCTGCTGCTTTCTCGCAAGCTGATGTAGAAAGCCTTCAGATCTCCTTTGTTAGGAGAAGAAGCTGTGAAAAATCATACCTCTCCATCATACATGTGCCTGTTTTCACTGCAGGATGTTTCACAACCACATTGCTTCAGAGCAGGCAACTTCTCTTCTTTAACTGCCAATTTCTCATCACAGCAGTGGCTGTCAGCATCAGCATCACTGGACACCTGTTAGACATGCAAATTCCTGGCCTACTCCAGGCCCACTTAATCAGAAACTCTGGGAGTGAAGCCCAGCAGTCTGTGAACTAGGAAATCACACAGGTGATTCTGATGAACCCTCAACTATGAGAACCACTGGCCTAGAAAAAAATGTGTTAATTGCCCCTTCGAATTCTTCAGGATCCTATTCACTCTGATTATTTGTATCATTTCTTTCATAAAAATAATAATAATTTGCTTCCATTTGTCAAGTCTTCCTATGTGCCAGGGACTGTGCTAAGTACTTTACATTAAAGATCTTATTTAAACCTTGGAACAACCCAATATTCATTATACTATTTTATAGATAAGGAAACTAAAGCTTGGAGAGGTTGAGAGTTCGGGCCACCTGTTAAGTGGCAAACCCAGGAAAACACTGCTCTCTGCCCCACCCTGGTTCATCTTTTCCAAACATTGGGCATTGTATTAAGTCTGTTCTCACACTGCTATAAAGAACTACTTGAGACGGGGTAATTTATGAAGAAAAGAGGTTTAATTGACCCAGTTCTGTAGGCTGTACAAGAAGCATGGCTGAGAGACCTCAGGAAACACAATCAAGGCTGAAGGTGAAGGGGAACAAACATGTCTTACCATGGCGAGCAAGAGAAAGAGAGTGAAAGGGGAAGTGCTACACACTCTTAAACAACCAGATCTTATGAGAACTCACTATCACAAGAACAGCAAGGGGGAAATCTGCCCCCATGATCCAATCACCTCCCACCAGGTACCTCCCCCAACTTTGGGAATTACAATTCGACATGAGAGTTGGGTGGGGACACAGAGCCAAACCATATCAGGCACTTATCACACCCATATGGCTGTGGTTTATACCTCCATTGTAGTGCTTTCCCCCAATCATAAGATTTTTTTAATATCTCACTACTTTTTTCTACCCAAATACCTGCTTTTTAAAGCTAGTGTTCATTTTCTTAAAAAAACTAATTGTTGAAATGTTTTAAAATCATCTGTTTGCTGCCCTAACCGATATCATGCATTCTTCTTTTATGAAAATTGTGAAGCTCAGTTAAATGTTTAAAATGCAAAGAGCAGACACACAAGTTTCCTTACTGGAATGAAATGTAAATGGAAAGTGGCACTCCACAGGTACAACTACCTTAAGGTCCATATTGCTTAAAAGAGTGGAACTCAAGAGCCAGGAGCCATGACTTGCACCAGTAGTCCCAGCTACTTGGGAGGCTGAGGTGGGAGGATTGCTTGAGACCAGCTCAAAGCCTCAGTGAACCATGATCATACTACTGCACCCCAGCCTGGGTGACAAAAAAAAGAATGGAACTCAAAGTGAAAAGTATGTGACCTCAAGTCCAAACAGTCATTCTCCAATACATTGGAAGCCTATTACTCACATCCAAAGGTGTTTTAATCAGCCAGTCAACCCGTATCTACCATGTGGATGAAGTGGTCAACGTGACTCACCTGGAAACGTGCTATGGGATAGAGATTATTCCAAAACATGGCAATAACTACCTGGTGTCTTCAGCAGGAGTAATGTGCAACTACTCTGTGTTACAATCACAGACAGCCTACGGTGACCAACAGGCCCCAGTTTGCCCAGGACTGTCCCAGTTTTGACACTGAAAGTTCTGAGTCCCAGAAAACAGTTGGCCACCCTAACAGCACCATGCTTGACTCACATCAAGGTGCATGAGAAGGAGTTTCTGTTTCCCTTTGGCCAGCCAGGGGCCTGGGTCTAGGGCTCCCATGGGGCAGGACACTCTGGCCAGGATCAGTGTCAAAGAACTGCCTAGCAGAAGGAATATGTCTTAGTTCCAGCTGCTCTAACAAAATACTGTAATCTGGGTGGGTTTAAACAAGTATTTATTTCTCACATTGCTGGAGGCTGGAAATCCGGTATCTCTCTTATACCCTCAAAGAGAGAGCTCTGGTGTCTTCATCCCTTCATAAGGGGGAATGAATCCCATCAGGATATTTTTCTCATGTCCTAACTACTGCCCTAAAGCCCTGCCTCTTAATACCATCATATTGAAGATTTAGTCTTCAACATATGAATTTGAGGGGACCCATTCAGTCCATAGCAGGGTACTTGGGGACAGAAGGGAAACTAGTCTGAGCAGTGACCACATTTCCTCCTAACTGCCCTCCCCTCCCCCAGGTAAACTCCAGATGATTCTGGGGCAGGAGCTCCACCCCCAGGTACCTACCTCTTCCTCCAATAGAAACAAAGCCCAGGCCAGTCCTCTGGGATGGGAGGGAGGGGACATCAACAGAGGACAGAGACAGCTGAAGACTCTATTCCTGGCTTCCTCTCGGCTCTCCTGTGCCACAGAAGGTAGAGAAGGTGGGAGAAAATGTCCATCCAGCCCTAAAACCCTGGGCCTCCTGAGCTGGCTGGGCCACCCGGCTGCCCACAGTGGGTCCACAAAAGCAAGGGCTTCGCAGCTGAGATGGTGAGCTGATGAGGCCACCCATGATAGGTGGGTGCTTAGTGCACACCTAGACAATGTGTAAGTGCTCAGTGAATCTGAGCTGTTTTTAAGCAGCTATCGCCCACTGGGACCCAGGACATGCAGAATGGGCTCATCCTCCCTCCCTCCGCCTCTCCTGTTCCCATTGCAGCCCCACCTCTTCCATTGCTGTGTGGCTGAGAGTTACCCTGAGTGTCAGTTTTCTCATCTACAAAATAGAAAGAGTAATAGTCCCAACCTCACAGAGTCTCCTTGGGGAGTAAATGAAACAGGGTGTGTAGTAGCCTGCTTTGGACGTAGTAAAGGCTCAGTGAGATCATCATTGTCATTCCTCTTATCGCCAAGGGCACCCGGGGGTTGGGGAGGCACTGAGGCAGGAAGAGGAGGGGAGGGTCCCACATTCTTCCTCAGCCTCGAAGCAGGAGGCCTGAGCTCCATATCCTATTTGTTCTTTCCACAACACCAGTGCCGACTTCTCCATTAGGCATTGTAGCAATTCAGTGTCCACACCATTTTAGAGACCCACAGAATGTTCTCATTTCCTTCAAAATCAAGTAAAATATAAACTTTTAGGTTAGACAGACATGTTTCATTTTCTTCTTTCATCAGAAACAAATAGAATTTTTAGGACCCATGAAAATCTATTCTTGTGGGAGGGGCCCATGAAGGCAGAAGCATCTAGGGCCCACAAAAGTCACAATGCAGCCCTGCTCAAAAGACAAAAACAGAAACAAAAACCTGTGCCTGGGCCGGCCGCGGTGGCTCACGCCTGTAATCCCAGCACTTTGGGAGGCCGAGGCAGGCGGATCACTTGAGGTCAGGAGTTCGAGAACAGCCTGGGCAATATGGTGAAACCTCGTCTCTACTAAAAATACAAAAATTAGCCGGGCATGGTGGTGGGCACCTGTCCCAGCTACTCGGGAGGTTGAGGCACGAGAATCGCTTGAACCCAGGAGGCGGAGGTTGCAGTGAGCCGAGATCATGTCACTGCATTCCAACCTGGGCAATAGGGCAAGACTCAGTCTCAAAAAAAATAAAAAATAAAAATAAAAAAATCCTGTACCTGCCTTTTTTTCATCCCCACTGCTGCACCCGTCCTAACTCAACCCATGTCCACCTCTCACCTAGACAATGACCAGAGCCTCCCAGCAAGTCTCCCAGCCTGTCTCTGAAATCCTTGTATCTGTCCTCCACAGAGCAGCCAGCATGATCTGTCGAAATCACAAATCTGACCTTGCCTCCTCCCTCCTGAAAACCTGCTGTGCCTCTGGATTGCCCTCAAGACAAAAGTCCAAACTCCCCTGCAAGGCACACAAGTCCCCAGGGGGCACTCAGCTGCACTCTCCTGCACGCGCCCAGCCTTCCTGCTTTCACACCTCCACACCCTTGCACTTGCAGTGCCCTCTACCCAGAACACCCTTTCCCCCGCAAACTCCTAACCATCCTTCAAAGCCCAGCTCCTCTCAGAGAAATTCCACTCATTTGTCATATTGTGATTTTGAGTGAATATCACCTCGAGGTCAAGGACTATGTTTTCTTCCTTTTCATCCCCCCAACCACCTCCCCAGTGCCTAGCTTACAGCGACTGTCTGGCAGTGTTTATTGAGGTCATGGTCAGCATCTGGGTGCTCCTCTAACCCTCTGCTCCCTGCCCCGGCACCGCTGCAGTCCTGTGATTTCCAAATGCCAAGGGAAGTTCTGTGGCCCTATTCACCTTTTCCTTGTCTGGCAGGCTGGGAGTGCAGCCCCTCTGGGGCACACAGACAGCAGAGTAGCCCTGAATGGGTCAACCTTTCACCAACAACACCCACCTCGAATAAAAGCCATCAGCTTGCCAGGATTGGAGAGGAAGCTTCAAGTCCCCAAGAAAAACCCAAGGGCCATGTTCAGAGACTTGGCCAGAACTGAGCCCTGTTCAGCCTTTGTCTGTGTGTGACAGTGTGCCTCTCTGTGCCTCAGTTTCTCCATCTCATAACAGTGAATTGGTCTAAAGCCTCGAAAGAAAGGGTTCTTCCGACTCCGGCTGCACAGCCTCTTCCAGGGCCTCCCATCAGCCCAGACCCAGTTACCAACGCAGAGGGAAGAGTGCCACCTACTGACTCCCAGCCTCCCTCCAAGACACTGAGCCACCAAAGGAGTGAGCGGAATGTGCAAAGCTCAAAGTGAGCAGTTGTCTGCATTCTCCCTTTGCAGAGCCGCAGCAACCTCCGCTTTCATGGGGCCAAGGGGCACCCCTCCAGCCTGGACAGAGAGCTTTAGCTGCACTGCTCACCCCTGTTGTCCTCTGCTCCAAGCCCCAGGAAAGCCAGGCACCTCCACGCCATCCTGCATCTGTGCCAGGCCCAACAGCAGGGTAGCCCCCGGCTGCCAGCCCCCCTCACGCTGGGCCGGCGGCTAGAGGTGAAGAACAATGATCCCTATTGTGACTAAATTTCCCCCTGAAGATCTCATTCAAGATGTTAGAGTGAGCGATCATAAAAGGAATTAATAGTTGATTCGCTGTATAATTTCCTAGTTCAATATACTTTAGTGCAGCAACTAAATGAGGCGTCCCGGCCGTTCAGTGGGGCCAGATAGCGACTTTATCACTGGGATCTCAGGCTGAGGAATAAAAGCAATTCTTCTGAAGTAATTGCGTCTAATTAAAAGAAACATTTAAAAAGTGTAACCAAAAGGAATTCATTTCAAATGGAAAATTAATGCTGAAAAATAGCCCTGAGCTCTCTTGTCGCAGCTAATAGCCAGGCAGCCGCAGAATAATTAAACTGTTTTGAAATGTTGATACCATCCTCATCGGGAGAAGATGGGCACGGCTGAGCACATCCCGGGCATCAGCAAAGAGGATGGCTTCCGAAGAGATGGCCAGCAGTTGGACTTGAGGTCAGCCACAGGCTTCCAGGTGGGGTGAGGCCCAGGTCACCACAGACAAGGCTGGAAAAGGTTTGTAATACGGTATTTAATGAAGGAAACCCCACTTCCTGGATATCTGAGCACCCCACTGACTCTTCAGAACAACCCTGCAAGTCAAGTATCATTAGTAGTATTATCATCATCATCATCATCATCATTGCCATCATCAGTTCAAAAAGGAGACTCCTTGTGACTAGCTACCTTGTCTAAAATCACAGCCAATATGTATTAACAGCAGAGTCAGGATTCGAACTCAGGTCTGCCTGGCTCTGAAGTCCACATCAATTCCACTACACTGGATGTTAAGATTCAGCATCAGGAAAAAGGCTGTGTGTTTTCTAATGCTGTCATTCTCAGTTCTGCCTGCCTTAGACTCACCTGACACCCCCCTGAGGAGCTTTAAAAAACAGTCCCAAGCCGGGCACGGCGGCTCACGCCTGTAATCCCAACACTTTGGGAGGCCAAGGCAAGCAGATCACAAGGTCAGGAGATCGAGACCATCCTGGCCAATATGGTGAAATCCCATCTCTACTAAAAATACAAAAATTAGCTGGGTGTGGTGGCACATGCCTGTAATCCCAACTACCCGGGAGGCTGAGGCAGGAGAATTGCTTGAACCCAGGAGGTGGAGGTTGCAGTGAGCCTTGATCACACCACTGTACTCCAGCCTGGTGACAGAGCAAGACTCTGTCAAAAAAAAAAAAAAAAAACCAGTCCCAGACTCTGCCCTCAAAGACTCTGCCTTTATTGATCTGGGAACAGCATGGGCATGAGCATTTTTTTTTGAGACAGGGTCTCGCTCTGTTGCCCAGGCTGAAGTGCAGTGGTATGATCACAGCTCTCTGTAGCCTTGACCTCCTGGGCTCAAGCGATCCTCCCACCTCAGCCTCCCAAGTAGCTTGGACTACAGACACACACCACCATGCCTGGATCATTTTTTTCTTTTTAAAGATGGTGTCTCACCATGCTGCCCAGTCTGTGGACATCAGTTTTTTGTTTTTTGTTTTTTTATGTTTCCCAGGTGACTTAACTGTGCAGCTCGGGTCTAGAACCATTAGTCTAAATCCCAGTCATCAGGCACCCTTCACCCCATGAACATTCCCTGAAATTTTCCTGCTCACTTCCCCCGGGGAGTTTTGCCTCGTGAAAAATCGAAGGGTGAACACTTCCCTTACAAGTTTGCAGCCAGGTTGAAATGAACTAAAAGAGACTAATTGAGAACCAGCACTTAGTACATGCTAAATAAATGTTAGTTTTGAAATGGGGGGCAGCAAGAAGTAAGAACCCAAGATGAAATTGTCCTAAAGGAGTCCTGAAGCAGACCCCAAGGGAAGGTTCTTGGACCTTGAGCAAGAAAGAATTTGAGGCAAGTCCATAGGGTAAATTTAAAGCAAGTTTATTAGGAAAGTAAAGAAATAAAGAATGGTTACTCCATAGGCAGAGCAGTGGAATGGAATGCTTGACTAAGTATACTTATAGTAACTTTTTGGCTATATGTTTAACAAGGGGTGGATTATTCATGAGTTTTCCGGGAAAGGAGCAGGCAATTCCTGGAACTGAAGGTTCCTCCCCTTTTTAGACAATATAGGGTAACTTTCTGAGGTCCCATGGCATTTGTAAACTGTCATGGTGCTGGGGGGGCATGTCTTTTAGCATGCTAATGCATTATAATTACCGTATAAGGAGAAGTAAGGACGACCCGAGGTCACTTTCATGACCATCTTGATTTGGGTGAGTTTTGGCCTGCTTCTTTACCACAAACTGTTTTATCTTCAAGGTCTTTATGACCTATATCTTGTGCCAATCTTCTATCTCATCCTGTGACTAAGAATGTCTAACCTCCTGGGAATGCAGCCTGGTAAGGTCTCAGCCTTATTTTACTCAGCCGCTATTCAAGATGGAGTTGCTCTGGTTCAAATGCCTCCGAGAAAATGTCTACCAAGCATTAACTATAGCTTCTAACTCCTTTAAAACCTGGGGCCAGGTGTGGAAAACTAAATCTGAAAAGTTTAACAGTGAAGATGATCTGGCCAGAAGGTTTATATACCAAAGTGAATTCAGAATGGGGGGAGATCACACTAGCTTTAGCACCAAATCTTACAGTTTTGTTTACAGTTACTTGAACTAGGCTAGGAGTTGCCTTCAATCAGTGATTATGGAGCATGCTTTAATGAACTAGAAGAACAATTCGTAATCCATGAGTTGTTTATTATGCTGAAAGACACTCCTAAAGACCTTGAGAATGTTCCCTAAAAGTTTGTCCCCCAAGTAGATTTAAACATGCACCTAAACCTTATTTACACCCTTATGATTTTCAGAAAACACCTTCTTTACACATATGCAAAGATCCCAGTGCCCCTTTTCTGAATTGCAAATACATCCCAATTTCCAAAGATCATCAGCAAGCACCATCTGCTTCATTATGGCTAAACCCCTTAAAAGGGAACCCGGGGTCTCTAAGGGTGATGGAGGACTTGGGATGAACGACTCATAAGAAAAGCATCATCTTACCTTCTGATGAAATGGTGCTTATAGTGACCACAGGGGATTGGCCAAGGCTGAGGGATTTTCCCAACATTCTGAGGTTTTTTTGTTATTTCTTTGCCTGAGGACTTTCTCTGTCCACAAAAGCCACTTTGTCCACCTCTGTGGCATGCCAGAAGTGCCACACACACACCCAAAGCAGCTCTCAACCAATGCATGGTGAAAGTCGGTGGACAAATGCCCCAGCTCCCTCACCTCATGGGTGGAATAACTCTATGGTGTGGTCCATACAGACTGCCACAGTTCCCCAGCACGATTAAGCCTCAACCACCCCGGGAGCGCTAACAGGATGATGGCCTCTTTATTGTCTGCCTTCTCCTCCCTGTCTCACTTCCTCACTATTAGTTGTATTGCCTTTTATCTCCAAGATAAACTGCTTGCATTTGAGTCAATATCTGCTAGGACAGGGGTAAGAACAATACCTTTGGGACCATTGGGTTAGCAGTTGTGGTGGAGATCCACCCCAATATGGCCCCTGTGCCTGCTGCATGAAAAGAGGATGGGCTTTTGGAGCAGAGATGCCTAAGCTCCAAATCTGGTCCAGCTATTTACCAGCTGTGTGACTTAGGGAAAGTCAGAGAGCCTCGCTGAGCCTCTCTGTCCTCTAGTAAGATATGGGAATAGTAATGGAAGCCACTGCAATCAGTTGTTGAAAAGATGCATTGAAATTCTGCAGACTAAGCCCATGGCACAAGCAGGTGTTTATTCAAAAAGTATTAGTAGATTTATTCCATAATGGGCTCTGAGTGTGGCACAGTGAGGTGTGCAAAGGATGAGGCCAGATCCCCCTTCCTGGAGCTCCCAGGGAGATCAGATGTAAGGAGATTAGTCATGATGTTGCCATTTATGCTGGGAAACTCACGGGCTGGGGGCAGCTGGGGAGCTGCACCAAGGTCTCCAAGAGTCTAGCTGTGTGGTCCAATAGGAAGCCACCAACCACATGTGGCTATTTAAATTTACATTAATTAAAATTAAATACAATGTAAAATTCAGTTCCTCAGTCTCACTAGCCACATTTCAAGTTCTCAGTAGCCACATGTGGCTCGTGGCTACCATGTTGGGCAGTGCGGATCTAGAACATTTCCACCATCGTAGAAAGTTCTGCACTGGCCTAGTATTGACCCGGAATTCAGATCTAGCACTGTCCTTGCTGGCTGTCAGATTTGGGCATAGGTCCTTCCCTCCTTGAGCCTCAGTTTCTTCTCCTGTGAAATGGGCTGTACTAATCATCTCACTCTAAGCAGTGCGGTTATTGCAAGCACCAAATTAAAAGTTTTCGTGAAACCACTAGACCAGCACCTTGTCTGGAAGACTCTAGAAGCATAAATAACGTTGACCAAATCTACTTCAGCATTTAGTCTTGCCTTTCTTCATCTTAGATCCCGGGGTCCCAAACCTCCCTGTTTTTCTAGCTGGGCCCTCACCACGCTCCACTTCCATCCCCACTCCCCAATCCATCCTCTGTGATCCCTGTCCCTCTCATCTCCAACTCTGCCCACACCTTCAGGCAATCAGAACATAGACTAAGTCCTTACTGGGGTCTGCACAGACAGAACCAAAGGCTTGGACACATGAAGAGTGGAGATCAGGGAAAAGGCTTTCCTGGGCTCTAAGAGATGAGCTTGGAAAAGGGATGTCCCCAAAGGCATGTTACTAAGTGGAAGAAGCCAATCCGAAATGGGTATACACTGTATGGTTCCAACTATGTAACATTCTGGAAAAGACAAAACTATAGAGACAAAATAATAAAAAGACCAGAGGTTGCCAGAGAGGGATGAATAGCAGAGCATGGAAGATTTTTAGGGCAGTGAAACTATTGCATATGGTACTATAATGGTGCTACAAGTCATCAGACATTTGTCAAAACCCATAGAATAGCCAACACCAAGAGTGAACCCTCGTGTAAACTATGGGCCCTGGGTGATACTGATGTGTCAAGGTAGGTTCGCTGATTGTGACAAATGTCCCACTCCCAGCAGGATGTTGATCGTGAGGGAGCCTCTGGGTGAGGGTGGGGGTAGGGGAATGTGGGAACTCTGTACTTTCCACTTAATTTTGCTATGGACCTAGAAATGCTCTAAAAGAATAAAGTCTTCTTTAAAAAAAAAAAGATGGAACTGACTTTCAGTACCTTGGTCCAGTGAAGATTCCAACAGCAGTAACCAGTTAGAGGATGGACGAGCCATCATTTGGGGGGCAAGTGAAAAAGACACATTCCAAGGCTCAATAAAAAATACATTTTTTTAAGAATGCAAAAGAAAAGATCCTGCCAGAGTGGAAGGGAGCAGCACTTAGCTTAGATCTATGGCACTCAGGATGCCCTGGGACCCTCCTGTTCTTAGCCACACCCCAGCCTGACCCCACAAAGTCAAGCCTTGCAGGGTAGAACCTTCATAATCTTCCAGCCATCATAGCCCCTGTGCCTGACACTTTCATTTCTCTTTATTTGCTCGTTCTCTTCCTTCCACCACACCATGCTCAAATCATCCAAAACTTTCCCTTTATCACTGAGCCTCCCTAATTAAGCTAACATTATTAGAAGGTTGGGAAAAAAAGAAAAAGAAAACCCTCCCAAATTCTCTTTGCGTTTCAGTAGCTCTTTAATATGCGAGGCAACGAGAGATGAGCTGCTCCTAATTGCCAGTCCCTGGAGTAGCCAGTCAGAAAATGAATTGATGCGTTTTTTTCCTTATGAACAATGCATGTAGCACAAATTGCAGTGGCCGTCACCAGAGATTTAATTACAAAATATCATTACTTTCACACATCATTTCAGATTTGGCCTGATCAAATCAAAGTTAGGGCGAGAGGGAGAGAAAACTGCACTCTTAGCAGGGACATTCATTCAGGGGTGGCTGCAACGCGGGTGGGAATTGGCATTGTCGAAACTTCCTAGGGGCCATTGCAGGGGAAGCAGCTGCCAGAGATGTCTATGCAAAGGGACGTTTCTGGGATTCAGGGTTTCAGCAGAGTGGAGGCTGTGGGCCTGCAGGAGGGGCCCCAGGGCGTGAGGAGCATCCCTCAAGGAAGAAATCAGGCTGCAGAGAGTCTTAGGACCCTGCAATTCAAAGGAGCTACAGAAAGTCCCTTCATCAGTGGCTCATGTCTCCAGTTCATTCATTCCACAAATGTCTTTGTTGAGCACCTAGTGTGTGCCAGATGCTGCGCCAGACCCTGGGGAGGCAAAATTGTCAGCAAACAAATGTGGTCTCTGCCTTCAGCAGGTTCACACTCTGGTTGGGAAAACAGATTTGAATCGAATAATCACAGCATAGTGAGAGACAAGAGGGGTAGTGGAGCCCAGACTCCCTGGAATTTGAATTCCTGCTCCATCCATCCATCAGCTTACACTCTGAAAATGGAAAAAATATAAATAACACGAATCCCTGTTCCATCCTTTAACAGCTGTGTGACCTTGGCTTGGTCACTCAGCCTCTTGGTGCCTCAGCTTCCTCATCTGTGACATGGGGAAAATAATAGACTGGGTGCAGTGGCTCACATGTAATTCTAGCACTTTGGGAGGCCGAGGCAGGAGGATTGCTTGAGGCCAGGAGTTTGAGACCAGCCTAAGCAACGTAGCGAGACTCTGTCTCTACAAAAAATTTAAAAATTAGCTGGGTGTGGTAATGTGTGCTTGTGATCCCAGCTACTCGGGAGGCTGAGGCGGGAAGATCACTTGAGCCCAGGAGTTCAAGACTGCAGTGAGCTGTGATGGTGCCACTGCACTCCAGCCTGGGTGACAGAGCAAGACCCTGTCTCTAAAAATGATAATAATAATAGTACTTGCCTCAAAAATGTATTGAAGATTAGATGACTTAATATTTATAATACACCTGGAGTAGTTCCTGGTATATGGTAAGCTCCATGTAAGTGTTTGTTAAATGAATACAAACTTAAAACTGCAACTGTAAAAAGCAAAGCATGTCATATTCTGAGAGTCTATAATAAAAGGATTCAACCCAGCCAGGGAAATCAGGAAGGGCTTGAGCTGAAATGCAAAGGAGGGGGTACATTAATTAAGGGAAACACTAAAGTAGAGTAGTCTTAGCAGAGAAACCAGCACATGCAAAAGCTCTGTGGCAGGAGGAAGCATTTTAAGGACAAGGCACCGGAAAAAAAGGCCAATGTGGCTGGAACATGGTGCAAGCTAAGGATGAGGAAGTTGGCAGGGCTAGTCCATATAGGGCCTTGTAGGCCATAGTCAAGAGTTTGGACTATAAAAATTACTCGTGAGCTTTAGAATCTTCTCTCAGCTAGCTTTAGTTGTGATAGATTTATTGCAAAGGTGGCCCAAATTTTTTCCTTCCCTGTACCCACATCCCTTCCAATGAGACTTTACAGCTCCTCCCATCAAGAGGTGAAGTCTGTTTTCCCATCCCTTGAATCTGGGCTGGCCTGGTGACTTGCTTTGCCTGATAGAATGTGCTGGAAGTGACACTGTGCCAGTTCTGAGCGTGGGCCTCGAGCAGCTGGGCATGATTCCGCTGCTTCTCCTGGAACCCTGCTCAGTCACCATTAGCACAAGTTTGGCCTAGCCTGCTGGAGGGTGAGAGACCACGCAGAGCATAAATGAGTCATCCCAGTCAAGGCTGTGCTAGATCAGCCAAAAATCAGTAACACATGAGCGATCCCCAGCTGAGAGTTAGTAAAACTGTTCAGCCAAGCCCAGCAATGATCAGCAGAACCATCCAGCTGACCCACAGAATTATGAGTTACATACACAGCCATTGTTTTTAACCACAAAGTTTTGGAATGGTTTGTTACACAGCAGTAGCTAACTGATACACACATTGAGGGGTCAGGAGCATGGTAAGAAATGAGGGGGGTGGGGACAAAGAAAGGAAGAAGAATTAGGAGGAGGAGGAGAAGGAGGGAGAAAGGGACTATAGCAAGGTGTAATGCTGACACATCCAAGATATGCACAGAGCTCTGGGAGCACCTAGGAGGAAGAACTTAGTTCTGCAGGGAAGAACGAAGAGCCACAGTCAGGAGAGGCTTTCCAGACGACAAAAAATGAGCACATGTCTGTCCAGGGAGGACAGGCGAGAGAAGAAAGAACATGGGCAAAGGCATGGAGTCATGAAAAGAGAGGAGGCTTGGTCAAGAGCAGGGAAAATGGTTGAGGCAGCCATGGGCCCTGGGCACGTGAGCATCAGCCTTCTATAGGCCATGCTAGGGGCAGAGCTAAAGGTGTAGCACCAGCTAAGGAGCACCCAGCTAGGAGGAGGCTGGAAGGACCTGATATGAACACTTGCTGTGGTTGCAGAAGATGGGGTGAGGGATTTGGACAGAGAGTTCCAGGATAGATACAACCACAGCAAGGGGGGACCAGGAAGCAGGGATCCTCAAGACCCACATAGCTCTTGGAAGTGGTGTAGGTCACAAGGGCATCTAGGACCCCACAAGCCAAGATCATTTCACGACTGTGTGGCCTTAGGCAGGTCTGTCCTCTCTGAGCCTGGCCTCTCGGAGGTTCTACCGAGGAACTCATAAATGAAGGCTGGGAAGGCACTTTGTAAACCAAACCGTGAAGCCCATGGAATTGGATGGGGTGGAGTTACTCACATTCCTCATTCAGTGTATTTCCTCCAGTTTTATCCAAAAACGGAAGTTTTCCCAGAAAACCATGCATCAGTCAGAATATCAAAGGAAACAGGTAGTAATTGAGGAGGGTTTAATTTTTTTTTTTAAGTGAGCAAAACACCAGGATGGTGCCACACTCCACGAACAGCAACAGTGGGGAACCCTTACCACACCAAGACCTGCAGGGACAAGGAGGAGAGCAGTTAGTGGGGGCTGGGGAGAGAAGGGGCTGCTAACAGCAGCTGTAGCTTCAGCCACCAACCTGGTGGGGAGGGAGCTGGAGAAATAAATGCCCCAAACCTCACTGTCCTCCCACCCTCCAGTCTCTGGCTAGAACCTCCCATTGGTTGAACCCATTCCAGAAGCTGGAAGCTTCTAATACACTCATAGGTCAGACCCCAGGGCCAGAGCAGGTGGAGGAGGTGGGCAGAGGACCTGGGTGAGCACAGAAAGACATCAGCACTACCTCCATAGAGGGTGTGTGGGAGGAGAAGAAAGTAGGCTCTTTAAGACCTAGAAAGACATAGGCAAGGGACAGGATTCAGCGTCTCCAGAAGACCACCTCTGTGTCCAGGCCCTTCTCCAGGCTGTCTCCATTTCAGTGGTTCTCAAATTGGAGTCTGGGGACCCTGGGGGCCCCTGGAACCCTTTCAGGGGGTCCACAAGGTCAAAACTGTTTTCATAATAATGCTAAGATATTATTTGCCTTTTTACTCTCATTCTTCCATGGATATATGGAGGAGTTTTCCAGAGGCTACTTGATATAGCCACAATTACCTGAAAAGACTATTAAAATCCTTCCTTCCTTTTCTAACTGCATATTGGAATGAGACCGGATTTTCTTCGTACCCTTGAACCAAAACAACTTATCAGAACAGATTGAATGCAAAAGTAAATATGAGGCCAGCTGTGATGGCTCTTGCTGGTAATCCCAGCACTTTGGGAGGCCGAGCCCGGCAGATTGCGTGAGTTCAGGAGTTGGAGACCGGCCTGGGCAACGCGGTGAAACCCCGTCTCTACTAAAAATACAAAAAAAAGAGCCAGGCTTGGTGGTGCATGCCTGTAGTCCCAGCTACTTGGGAGGCTGAGGCATGAGAATCACTTGAACCCAGGAGGCAGAGGTTGCAGTGAGCCAAGATCGAGCCACTGCACTCCAGCCTAGGCAACAGAGTGACACTGTCTCAAAAAAAAGTAGATATGAGACTCTAAAGATTTGCAAAAAATAGAGTACAATGACACTCTTCTCACATTCTTCTTACTTTAGAAAATACAGTTATTTTTCAATAAAAATGTTATTTATGTTGATATGTATTGGGCTTATGATTATTTAAGTCAGTAAGTAAATTTTTTAAATTTCTAATATAATAAATATTGATAGAGCTCACATAGAGAAAAAGTTCATGGAGGGGGGTCTTTGACAATTTTTAGGCACATAATAGGGTCCTGAAACCAAGAAGTTTGACACCACAATGCTCAGAAAAACTCTCTAAGGAAGTTCCTGGTGTCAGGCTCTTGTTCGGAAAGAGGAAGCTGAGGCCAAGAGAGGGGATGACAGCTAGCCGGGGTTACACAGCTGGTTGGTGGCTCAGCAGGGATTCAAATCTGGGCTGTCTGGCACCAAAGCACGCTCACACTCTCCCCATTGCCCCTGCGGCAAGAAGCCACAGGAGCAGTGGATGGTGGAACAGCACCTGGCTTCTGCCACCTCTTCTAAGAAGGGAACTTGACAGGGATTGATTGATCTCAATGATCAGCTAAAAAATGGTCTCTACACGTGGCCATGTTAATCAGCTCCTACCAGCCAGGATCTGACCAGTTTGAAAGGTTTATAGCAACAATGTGGTGCTGATTTATTTCTCCTTAATAAAAAAGTGATCAAGTGAAACCTGCATCTATCATTCTATTTATCACTCGGGATGATTTATTGACTAATTACACTTGCAGTGGCCGCTGGCTCTAAGTATGGACGATGGGGGGAGGTGGGGTCAGTCCGGCCATCAGTGCTGCCCTGGACACGTCTGCCGCCTTCCGTTCCAGCCTTGCCATTCACATATAGGCAAGAACATGCTCTCGAATATGGATGTTCAGACTCTGAAGGAAGTGGGAGAGAAGGGAGAAAGGGGTAGGTGAGAAATGGAGAGATTGTCTGGTCCCAGCCATTTGCCCCTTCCTGCCCCTTTATCCATGGAGAAGACACGGTGCAGAGAGCAGCAGGCAGGGTCGCCAGGTAAACACGGTTGCTCAGTTACTTTCAAATCTCAGATAAACAATGAACAATTTTTTAGGTTAAGAATGTCCCAAATATTGTATGGATGTCCTGTAAAACCTGGCAACCCTGGCCCCAGGGCCATGAGGGACCTGGTAGGGTATTGAGCTGATGTCACTATGAGAAGTTCCAGTGTCCATAACCATAGCCCAGTCTCACTCTGCACGCTGCTCTCCCCCTGCTCAACCCATGGGCATCCCACTAGGGGCTCTGGGAAGATGTGACTTCTCGGAGCTGGTGGGCAAATCACACAGCTTTGCTGAGCCTTATCTGCAAAACAGGGGCTCCCAGCCTGTCCCAGTTCTTCCCCTACATGCTGCACAGGGCTGATGGGGATGGACAAGTCTGTCCCTTGCCAGCTGCATGGTGGAGTGCCTATGGCAAGGGCTGCCATTGGGGCTGGCAAGACTGGGCCCCCATCCACCCTAGGAAGGTTGAGTTTCCTTTAGTCCTCTTGAAGACATAGTAACTATAACTCAAAACTTTTGTTTGTATCATTTTCCTTGAAACCTTGGCTTTGAGCTAGGAAAGGACAGAGGGTCAGCTGGCACAGCCTTTGTGGAAAAGCGCAGTGTATCTATCAAAGTTAAAAATAAGTGGATGTTGTGGCCTGTAATCCCAGCACTTTGGGAGGCTGAGGCGGGCGGATCACCTGAGGTCAGGAGTTTGAGACCAGCCTGACCAACATGGCGAAAACCCGTCTCTACCAAAAATACAAAAAAATTAGCCAGGCGTCGTGGCGCGCGCCTATAATCCCAGCTACTCGGGAGGCTGAGGCAGGAGAATCACTTGAACCCGGGAGGCAGAGGTTACAGTGAGCCAAGATTGTGCCACTGCACTCCAGCCTGGGCAACAGAACAGGACTCCATCTCAAAATAATAACAATAATAAATAAGTGCCTGTTGTATTTAAAATAGAAGCACTATATGAGGACTTAGTAAATCAATCAACCAATAACTACCCCTTTGACACAGCAATCCCACTCCCAAGCATCCAAACCAGGGAATAACAAGGATGTTTCTATTAATACCGCCAAGTCAGAAACAACCTGAAATCAATCTAAAGGGGATGAGATGGATGGACTGTGATGTAGTCAAAAGAAGACACAGAAGTCATCAGAATGAGAGAAAGATATTGCCTAACCTGCAAAGATTTCCAAGATATATTATTATTATTAATCATTATTATTATTAGAAAAAAGCAAGTTGAGAACATTCCAGACCAGGATTCCTCAACCTTGGCACTACTGACATTTTGGGCTGGATCATTCTTCGTGTTGGGGGCTGTCCGGGGCAAGGTAGGCTGTCTAGCAGCACTCCTTTAGCACTCTATACACCAGATGCCAGGAGCACCTCCCTCCCCAGTCATGATGATCAAAAATGTCTTCAGATGGTGTCAAATGTCTCCTGGGGAGTAAAATTCCCTCCCCATCCCGCTTTCCCACCCCCACAGTAAGAACTGGTCTAGACAGCATTGTCAGGAATGTTTACATGAACCAAAGTAAACACCGAACTAGAACTTCTATAGGAACTTAGGTAAATGTATGAATGCATAGCAGAAAGTCTGAAGGGAGTCTCCAAACTGGGAGCTGGGGTTGTCTCTGAGGAGGGGACTGGGAATTTGGGTGGGGGGAAGAGAGGGATCAGGGGAGACCTTTGCTTTTGTTGTATGATCTGCATGCTTGACCATGAGAATGCATGCATCTGTTCAGTACTTTTTTGTTTTTTGTTTGTTTTCTTTGAGAAGGAGTCTCGCTCTGTCGCTCAGGCTGGAGTGCAGTGGTGCCATCTCGGTTCACTACAACCTCCACCTCCCGGGTTCAAGGAATTCTCCTACCTTAGCCTCCCAAGTAGCTGAGAGTACAGGTGCCCACCACCACGCCCAGCTAATTTTTGTATTTCTAGTAGAGATGAGGTTTCGCCGTGTTGGCCAGGCTGGTCTCAAACTCCCGATCTCAGGTGACCCACCGGCCTCAGCCTCCCAAAGTGCTGGGATTACAGGCCTGTGCCACTGCACCCCGCCATCTGTTCAGTACTTTCATTATAAGAGAGAAGGGGGGAGAGGGAAGGGAAAGGGAGGGAAGGGGAGGGGAAGGGAATCAATGGGAAAGGAGGGTCAAGAAGGAGAAGGAGAGAAAGACGGAAGGAAGGGAGGGAGGAAGAGAGGAAGGAAGGAAGGAAAGAAGGAGGGAAGGAAGGAAGGAGGAGGGAAGGAAGGAAGGAAAGAAGGAAGGAAAGAAGGAAAGAGGGAAAAAAGGAAGGAAGGAAAGAAAGAAGGGAGGAAGGGAGGGAGGGAGGGAGGGAGGGAATGAGTGGCAGAAGCCAAGTCTGCAGTTGGGAAATCATGGGACGTGCTGGCTTTTCCTCTCTCGTCCTCAGTGTCCTCAAAGAGAAAGGCACAGCATAAACAGGTCTCTAAAGACCCCTCCTGCCCCGTCCTCTGTTGAAGAGAGCCCCAAGGTGACCTGGCCCCCTCCCTCCCGGCTGTCCCTCCCACACAACCCAGTTGTTGCACAAAGAAAAGAAGTGCTTGGGGCTTCTCCTTCCTCTCAGCATCTCTGATTATGCCTCCCTGCAGGAGGAGGGGAGGTTGGGGCCTGGTCAGCAGCCCAGCTCCACACCGAGGACTTGAGGACTCGCTGGAGCTTGATTAAATAATTACACAGAATCTACTGAGTAATCATGCCCGTCTCAAGAAGCAAGGAGCACCTTCAGAGGGAGGCCCCATTAGTGATTTGGGGGCGTGTGAGTGTATCTGTCTACTGCCTATGATAAAATTATCATCAGAAGGCCTCATTTACAAAATGCATCCCTTTCCCCCATCTCCTTCCATCACCTCCCAAACCCAGAGATGTGTATAATGTAATCCCCATTCCACGGCAGAGGACAGGGACTCACGAGCTTTGGGGCTGGCTCAAGGTCCCAGCAGCAGGGGCTGGTGGCAAAGGTGATCAAATACCAGAAAGTGCACACAGAGTGGGGACAATGCTCAGGACTGAAACATTTTAGAAGAGGTTTTGTTTGTTTTTTATTGTTTTGTTTTGTTTTCTCGCTAGGATCATTTCTCTCCTTTCAGTTTTTGAAAACAAATCTAAAATCAGCCATGGGAGCCTCCCTAGGTCTTGCTGCCAAGAAAACAGCCGAGCATGGAGGGTGAGGGCTGGGACTCACTGCAGCCGCCCTCATTTCCGATTTACCCAGGCCAAAGGGGACTGCCAGGTGGAGAGGGGGAGCCCAGACCATCCTGGGGCTCTGTTCTCAGGCCTAGGGGCCGGGATCTTCTGTAAGCCACCCGCCCCCCAGCTCCAGGATAAGGACACCCCTTCCAGCCAAGAGCCTGGTTTAATTGGGAAGGGAAATAAACGGCTTACAAGAGGCTACACCAGGGCTCTCTGTGGCCCACAGGGCCTGGTCCTGAGATGCCCGCTGCCTGCATGGCTTGGCCAGCTACCCACGCCAGGCCCCATTGACTCATTTACACTGGAGCAGTCCAAATTCATCAGTAATGATTTGTCTCTCTTCAAGAAGAGGCTCGCAATCAAAAGGCCATTAAAATTAAGTACTGGAGGAGCGGGGGCCAGGTAAGGGGGAGGGGGAAGAAAAGGGGGAGGGGTGGGGCCAGGCAGAGCTGAGTGTGAATCTCCACTGGATGTGGACACTTTCTTGTTGCGGGACCTTGGATGGGTCACGTCTCGTCCTGGTTTCCTCTTCTCTGAAACAGAAGGGCAGATATGGCTACAGTATCAGTGACACTGTGTATGGAAACACCCAGCAGGAAGAAGCACGAAGTGACCCTGCTATGAGGCTTCCAGCACTGGGACACATGGGGAAGGTGATGGATACTGAGCAGGGGTAATGCCAGCCTGCTAGGTCAGATCCCAGGGCAGCTACCCCTCACTGCCCAGCTGTCCTAACTCCAGCCCCTGAGTAACTACCCATTGCCACCTCAACTGGGCTCAACACCCCAGGGCAGAGCCACAGCTCGGCCCTGCTCTAATCTCTGGGCAGGAGCAGCAGAAGCATCAGGACACCCAGGACAGCCCTAGACCTTGGAAAAGGCTGGACCAGACAGGGCTGTCCAGCCCTCAGCAGCCTCTCAGCCCTCAGCCTTCCCCCTGCCATCTGGAGCATGGCATCTCAGGAGGCCTCAGGCGCAGAGAGGCGACCCCGGTGTCCCACACCCACCAACTGACCCTCCTACTGCCCTGGGTGTTAAGAGGCCAACGTGCAGCCTTCTTTTGGGCACCCAGACAGCTAACATGGAGTCCTATGCATGGGTGGCTGAGAAATGCACCACTGTCCCCACCCTGCCTTTCTCAAGAAATAAAACACAAACAAGAACAAAGAAAGAAAGCAAAAGGAAAAAAAAAATGGAATTCTGCAGCCCATCCCACAAGGTCCAGGCCTTCCTTGGGAGAAGGGGAGGTGCCAAGAACTCCAGATGTGCTGATCCCTGGGTTTGCACAGCCATCTGATTCTTCTTGAGGACAGGAAATGAAATTTTACAAAGGTGCCCATTATGTGCCAAGCGCTTGTTACTTCATAGAACAACCACAAGGATACCACAAGGTTGGTATTAGTCATTCTTGTTTTTAAGGGAAAACTCAGACAGATGAAAAGCCTTGCCCAAAATCACGAGTCTCAGACCCTCACGGTGCCAAAGCCAAGATTCAAGCCCAGGAACAGCAGATCCTGACTAGATTCTTCCTCCACGCTTCCACATGGCCACCCGAGCACCTGACTCTGGGTCCAGTTCCAGTGTGGGCTGGAAGGAGCCTCTCCATGCTGATGCCAATCACAATCATGGCCACTACTTCCCATGCGCCCCCAGGTGCCAGGCTGCAGCTCCAAAGGTTGGAGTCACTCCATCCTCCCCAAAACTTAACGAGGCCAGGATTCTCATTCCCATTTCACAATGAAGACGCTGAGGCACAGCGATGTTAAATGACCTGTCCAAGGTCACAGGATAAAGTCATGGCAGAGCCAGGTCTCCACCTGATGGGCTGAAAACCGCACAAGGGCCGGGGTAGTGCCCAGCTTTGCTCCCACCTGGGCCCCACAGAGTGACAGCTCAGCAAGTGTGTGCTGGATGGGGAGACTGGTAGAGGGAGGGAAGGAAGGATGGACAGGTCAGCACAGCCGTGGAAGAGAATGGCTAAGAGGTGACACTCAGAGCCAAACTGCCAGGGCTCAAACCTCAGCTTTGCCACTTTTTACCTGCAAGTTTCTTAATTTGTCCCTACGTCAATTTTCTTATCTGAAAAATGCAGATAATAATAGTTCTTACTAGCTAGGGTTCTTAAGAGAAGCAAGTGATTTCATATGGAGCCTGGGACATGGTGGGTGCCCTACACTATTGTGGATTAGTGGAGGACAGGCAGGTCTAAAGCCGTGGAATGGCCGCAGCCCAGCCACAAGGTGTCCTCATGAGGCCTCCAGTGAGGTCAGCCCCACCCTTGCACACCGAGAGTGAGTGCCTCCTGAGCACCTCGCTGGCCTCACCTAAATCCCTTCCAACCCTGGTCAGCCCATGACTTTCCATCTGGGCTTCCCCAGTCCCGCAGTGTCCGGTTGCCCCAACCCAGAGGACAGAGACGCTCAGACCAGCCCCGAAAGCGTCTCCAGCCTGGGAACAGTGAGCCCCCCATCTCTGAGAGGTTAAAGCAGAGTGGGACGGCCACCTGGGGACCTGCAGACAGGCTTCTGGCTGGGAAGGAGACTGGAAGCCACTTTGAAGCTTTGTACCGGCTGAGCATTACCGGCGCGAATGTCCACAGCGCCACCTGGTGGAAATATAAGAAATGACCTAAGGGGCCCCAGAGGGTGGAACACAAGCAGCATCCTCTCTGAGTAGGACAGGCCCCAGCCCAGGTGCTTCTCACAACAGGGGTACTTGGACATTCAACAAATAAATGAGGCCCCAATACCAAGCACTTTGGTGGGTTGTTTTCACGCGCTATACCATTTAATTCTAACAACACTCTAAGGAAGGCATCCTTACCCTTTTTACAAATAAAGACATTGAGCTCGGAGATGCAACGTTTATTTGACCAAGGTCACACAGCTAGCAGTGGCAGAGTCAGGATTTGAGCTCTCGAATTCTGACTCCACAGCCTGCCCTCCTAATTGCTAAGCCTTGGGGGATTCCATGAGAAAGAAAACCAGCACCCCTCCCCTGTCCCACCCCTTCGTTTCATGGAGCTTACACCTAGTCAGGGGAACAGACAGAAATCAGAAATTCATTGACTAGGTACCGTGTGTCAGGCACTGGGCTAAGTTCTAGCAATACCGTGGTGAAGAGGGTGGTCAGGGTCCCTGCTCAAATGAATCCTGTGGGGAAGAAGGACATTAACCAAATAATCACACAAATATGCGACTATAACGGGAGACGTAAAGGAAAGATTTGGGTTCTGAGACCCGCTGTCCAGGCACCTACTGCGCTGAAGCAGTAACATACTGAGCTGAGAGCTGAAAGGTGACCAGGACTTACCCAGGCAAAGACGCACTTATTCATTCTTTGACAAATGAAAGCACTGTGTGTTCCCCATAGTGTTTTCCTCTTTTGTTACAATAAATAAATAGACTGTATATATGCTATTACAACTTGAATATATAAATAATAGACTGTATATATGCTATTGCAACTTGCTTTCTAAGTCTACATAGTTTTTTGGTTCTTTGCATGGCAATACACAGAGATCATTTGTTTTAACTAAGGAGGCTGTCACACAACTGACATCTGCCTTATGCACCACGACGTATTTATCTGTGCCCCTGCTGATGACACTTGAGTTGTTTCCAAATTTTAACTCCTACAAACTGCTACAGCCACATCCTCCAAGTCCATAGTCTCTCAAAGTGCATGCATATGAGTTCCCCTGTGGTAAGTGCCCATGTTCCCTTTAATACTTGTCAACATCATTTTGCTGGAGAAGAGAAGAAAAAAAATTTTTTTTTTTTTTTTGAGATGGAGTCTCACTCTGTCACCCAGACTGGAATACAGGGGCGTGATCTCAGCTCACTGCAACCTCCACCTCCCGGGTTCCGGCGAATCTCCTGCCTCAGCCTCCTGAGTAGCTGGGATTACAGGCACACGCCACCACGCCCAGCTAATTTTTGTATTTTTGGTAGAGACGGGATTTCACCCTATTGGCCAGGCTGGTCTCAAACTCCTGACCTCAAGTGATCTGCCCACCTCAACCTCCCAAAGTGCTAGGATTACAGGCACGAGCCAGTGCACCTGGCCAAAAATAATTTTCTATTGCTAATAAGTTTATACAAAAACAAATTCATTCACTAGTTCATTTACCTCAGCTGAAGCCAAGTTAAGGATCTAAAACACATTTGCCAAAATGCTTCCCACTTTTCTATAGGCCTTATTCTTTCTTCGGTTTTCTTTTATAATTTTTCTAAGATACAACTTCTTAAGAGATACATGTAAAGGGTTCTAAATTTCATTTCTTAAAAAAATCACCTGTCTCATAAACATTTTGCATTCCTAATTTCAGGATTTCAGCTGACCACTCCATGGCCTTCAGGCTGGCTCATCTGAGAGTTGGTGGCACCTCCATAGTTACACCATATAACTTGCAGACACCTTCTTACAGGTAGGTGAGGACTGGGAGGAATGGCTTACATTTCTTTTTTTTTTTTTTCAACTTTTATTTTAAGTTCGGGGTACATATGCAGGCTGTGCGGGCCTGTTACATAGGTAAACGAGTGCCATCATGGTTTGTTGCACAGATCATCCCATCACCTAGGATTAAGCCCAGTATCCATTAGCTATTCCTCCTGATGCTCTCCCTCCCCTCACCCCATCGCATAGGCCCTAGTGTGTGTTGTTTCCCCCCAAGGTGTCCATGTGTTCTCATCATTCAGCTTCCACATGCAAGTGAGAACATGCGGTGTTTGGCTTTCTGTTCCTGTGTTAGTTTGCTGAGGATAATGGCCTCCAGCTTCATCCATGTCCCTGCAAAGGATGTGATCTTGTTCCTTTTTATGGCTGCATAGTATTCCTTGGTGTATATGTACCGCATGTCTTTGCTATTGTGAAGAGTGCTGCAATGAACATACGTGTGCATGGTCTCTTTATAATAGAATGATTTCTATTCCTTTGGGTATATACCCAGTAATGGGATGGCTGGGCCAAATGGTATTTCTGCCTCTAGGTCTTTGAGGAATTGCCACACTGTCTTCCACAATGGTTGAACTAATTTACATTCCCACTAACAGTGTAAAAGCATTCCTTTTTCTCTGCAATCTCGCCAGCATCTGTTGTTTTTTTTACTTTTTGATAATAGCCAGAATGACTTAAGTCGATATCCAAGGGTGGCCCAGTTCCCATGTTTCCCAGCCTGTGAGGAGTCTCCTGTGAAAATCTGAGCTAGCCAGCACTATATTTCCCATCGATGCCCATCATGTGTTATGGCCCCTGACCTGGGCTGCAGGTGCCCGAGTAAACTGAAGGTTTCCAGGGTGTCAGGTCTAGAGGAGACATCGTCAGCACTGACCTTGAGGTCTGTGAAGCCCATGGTGGTCTCTTTGGAGTAGGATGAGGGTTAGGGCAGGGTGGCTGCCCAGTTCCCAATAACAGCCCTTTTTCTGGAATTGCCCTTGATTCTCAGAACTATGGTGAACCTGGCCAGTGCTAGGATAGTGAAAGGCAAAAGGGACTCTATGGCCCAAACTTGCCACCATCTCTACCAAATTTATTCTCTGGGCCCTCTCTATTGTCCACTTTGTCAGGAGCTGAGATGAGCTGAGCTAAACAGGGTGGAACTGAAAGTCGAGACCCCAAGAGAGGAGGCATCTGATCCAACAGCAGTTCCAAAATCTGCCACCAGGTAACAGCAGAGCTCCTGCTCTGTCTCTGGTCTCTCACTGGCATGGGGTCCCCTGGGACTCTGATCTGCACCCAGGCTTGGCCTTGAGGTTCCTCTGCTTGTCTCAACTCTGCAATTCATTGTGAGCCCTCCAGTCCCCATCAAAAAGCACCTCTAGCAGGATAAGATTCTGTGGTCTGTTGGGGCACAGGGACTGTCTTGTGCCCCTGAAAGTCTGTTTCCAAAGGAGCCTGTTCATTTCACAGGAGGCCTAGGGCGGGGCTACCAGGCAGCTCTGGAAAACCCAGGAGACAACACAGGGCAGCTCAGGTTGCCACTAGAGAGAGGATTCTAGAGCCCAATAAAGTGTCCCTGCTGCTGTCCCCTCATCTGTGGCCACAAGGCCTTGAACCCCGACTCAGCTTCACTCCCTGCAGCCACAGGTCTGAGCCCAGCCCAGCCTGGTAAGCCGTATTCTGAAATTGTTAAAGAAAAAGATGAAGGCCTGAGGGCTCGCGGTCTGGGGCCATGTGCCAAGCCCTGCCTTCTTCCGTGCCCATCATTCCAAGCAGCTCTGACCTCACTGAACTCAAACAAGGACTCCACACCCCAATACCCAATGTACCAGCACAGGAGTCTCCCTGTAAGGCCTCAGATTTCTGGATGAGCATAGACCCATCTGATGGCCCCTAGGAGGCTGTTTGTGGCCTGAGTTCTGGTTTGGCACCCTATCCATGATCAGGGCGGACCAGCCTAGGTGGGAAAATGAGACCTGGAGAGGTTGGAGACCCTGCCCAAAGCCTGGGGCCTGAAACCTGAGGTCTGGCAGGTTCCTGGCTCCACACTCTCACAGCTCCCTGTGACAATCCCTTCATTGCGCACATCACAATTATAATTCCATGATGCATATGCTTGCATGGCCTTTTAATGTCCTGCTACCCTTGTGACCTGTAAGCCCCATGAAAGAATGGACTATGTTCACTCCTGTAACCCCTTGCAACTAGTGCAATGCCTGGCACACAGTAGATGCTCAGAAAATAACTGGAATAAGGAAAATAATAAAGGGACATCCTCCTAAAGGAGACCTTAAGACATTTATAAAATGTTTTACAATTTACAAAGCACCCCCCACAGTTTTCCAATTTCATTCTCCCCACCACCCTGTGAAATAGGTACTATTAGGCTGGGTGCAGTGGCTCACACCTGTAATCCCAGCACTTTGGGAGGCCGAGCGGGTGGATCACCTGAGGTCAGGAGTTCGAGACCAGCCTGGCCAACATGGTGAAACCCCGTCTCTACTAAAAATACAAAAATTAGCCAGGCATGGTAGTGGAAGCCTGTAATCCCAGCTACTCTGGAGGGTGAGGCTGGAGAATCGCTTGAACCCGGGAGGTGGAGGTTGCAGTGAGCCAAGATCGTGCCACTTCACTCTAGCCTGGGCAACAAGAGCGAGACTCTGTCTCAGGAAAAAAAAAAAAGAGAGAGAGAAATAGGTACTATTATTGCCCACATAATGCAGTGTACTCATTTTCTATCTCTGCAACAACGAATTAACACACACAGTGGCTAAAACAAAACAAGTTTATTATCTGACTGGAGGTCAGATGTCCAACCCAGGCCCTATGGGCTAAAATCAAGGTGTCAGCAGGGCTGTGTTCCTTCTGGGAGCTCTCAGGAAAATCTGTCTCCTTCCTTTCTCCAGCTTCCAGAGACCACCCATGTTTCTTGGCTCATAGTCACTTCCTCTAGCGTCGAAGCCAGCAATGTCACATCTCTCTGACTGAAGCCAGAAGAGGTTCTCTGTATTTAAGGATGCCTGTGATTAGGTTAGGCCTACCTGCATAATCCAGGATAATCATACATTCCAGACATTAGGATACACACATCTTTTTTTTTTTTTTTTTTTTTGGTGGTGGTGAGCGGGGAGAGATGTTATCCTGCCTAACACACAGAGATTCACAGAGATTCATAAACGGAGAGGTGAATTAACCAGCCCACCTCGCCCAGCTTGTGACTGAAGTGAGATTTAAAGCCAACATTTTGGGGCTACAGAATCTGAGCTCTTTCTCCCCTTTTCCAGAGCCAGAAGGGAAGGACACAGGGGCCCAGTCTCCATACAGTAAATACACATTTTATTTTATTTTATTTTATTTCATTTTTTGAGACAGGGTCGCACTCTGGCCCCCAGGCTAGAGTGCAGTGGTACAATCACAGCTCACTGCGGCCTCAACCTCTGTGGCTCAAGTAATCCTCTCACCTCAGCCTCCTGAGTAGCTGAGACTACAGGAACACACCACCATACCTGGCTAATTTTTTTTATTTTTTTGTAGAGACAGGGTCTCACTTTGTTGCCAACACTGGTCTTGAATTCCTGGGCTCAAGTGCTCCTCCTGCCTCAGCCTCTCAAAGTACTGGGATCACAGGTGTGAGCCACTGTGCCAGCCCACACTTTTATTTATGATTAAAGAGAAAGAAAAAAAAAAGATGCGCTTGTCTGGAGGATGAGGCCGTGTGGGAAAACTTTTTATTTGCTTGCCTTTATTATCATTACTTTAACGGTGTATTTAATAAATACAACGTTTTCAACTAGAGGGAAAAAAGATTAACCCAAGTCATTGGTTGAGTGTGAAGGAAGGGAGCCCCCACGGCCCTCCTCTCTGCAATTAAGCAAATGGCCAGCAGATGGCGGGGCATGCTCACAGCAGGGCCTTGCTCTCCGGACCATCTCTTTTACGGGCCGCCGAGCAAAGGTCTTTCCTTTCTCTTCTTCAAAACCCACTCTACGAGGAAATCTCCAGAAACACTCCAGCAGGCAAGACAAGGGCATAAAGGCCAGGGGGTCCCCCAGCCTCAGGACAGCAAGTGTGGGGACGTGCCCTACTGCATGCCCCATCCCCTGAGCCAGGAACAAAGACCAGAGGTCAAGCCGGCAGCAGTTGAGGAAGAGGGTCAGGCGTAGCTGTGTGTCCCGAGTTGGTGGGTTCTTGGTCTCACTGACTTCAAGAATGAAGCCGCGGACCCTCGCGGTGAGTGTTACAGTTCTTAAAGGCGGCGTGTCCGGAGTTTGTTCCTTCTGATGTTCGGATGTGTTTGGAGTTTCTTCCTTCTGGTGGGTTCGTGGTCTCGCTGGCTCAGGAAAGAAGCTGCAGACCTTCGCGGTGAGTGTTACAGCTCTTAAGGCGGCACGTCTGGAGTTGTTCGTTCCTCTCGGTGGGTTCGTGGTCTCACTGGCTTCAGGAGTGAAGCTGCAGACCTTTGCGGTGAGTGTTACAGCTCATAAAGGCAGTGTGGACCCAAAGAGTGAGCAGCAGCAAGATTTATTGCAAAGAGTGAAAGAACAAAGCTTCCACAGTGTGGAAGGGGACCTGAGTGGGTTGCCACTGCTGGCTCAGGCAGCCTGCTTTTAGCTGCAGGGCAGCGGAAGGCAGGATCAGCTGGATTACAGGACACTTAGGATGACCGGACACTTTACATGCTTTTACACACATTTATCATTACATCTCTTCCTTGTGGCCCAGTATGGCAACTGGCATCAAAAATACTGAACTGGCTGGGAAGATGGTTGGTAGCAATGCCAGCGCAGTTTTTGAACCCCTCCAAATTTCTACATAAAAATAAGCAGGTCAGGTCAGGCGCAATGGCTCACACCTGTGATCCCAGCACTTTGGGAGGCCGAGGCGGGCAGATCACCTGAGGTTAGAAGTTTGAGACCAGCCTCGCCAACATGGCGAAACTCCATCTCTACTAAAAATACAAAAATTAACTGGGAATGGTGATGCACGCCTGTAATCCCAGCTACTTGGGGGGCTGAGGCAGGAGAATCCCTTGAACCTGGGAGGTGGAGGTTGCAGTGAGCTGAGATTGCACCACTGCACTCCAGCCTGGGCAACAGAGTGAGACTCTGTCTCAAAAATAAAAAATAAAAATAAGCAGGTCAGATTAGCAAAAGCAAAACCTACAGACAATGTTCACTTAAAATTAGATGATAAGGTATCCCCATGAACACCAAAACACAAGCGGGGAAGCACAGCCCTCCCATAGCCACCTACATGTCATCAGGTCCCCCTACATTCCCCCAGGGAGGCTTCCTTGGTTTAGATTCTGGCCCTTGGTGCCCCATCCAGCAGCCAACAGAGGGAAACAAGGAGCCCTCTGATGGACTTAAGAACAGGAGAATCCCAAAAGAGCCAGCAGGTATTCACGAGGAAGCAAGGAGGGACAACTGGAGACAGCAGCAGAAGCTGAGAGGGTCTCGCCCAGTCCGGGAGCAGGTGAGAGTCAGCAAGGACTGAGGGACTGCAGCGGTAGAGCCTTGAGAACCCTCAACACTGACCCACTTGGCTTCCCTTCCATGACAGGATCACATAGCACTGAGCATGGGATCAAAATGGAGCAGGATCTGGACAATCAAAAGGAAGGAAGGAGAAGGCCGGGCGTGGTGGCTCATGCCTGTAATCTCAACACTTTGAGAGGCCGAGGCAGGCAGATCACTTGAGGTCAGGAGTTCAAGACCAGCGTGGCCAATGTGGTGAAACCCTGTCTGTATTTAAAAAATACAAAAATTAGCCAGGTGTGGTGACAGGTGCCTGTAATCCCAGATACTTGGGAGGCTAAGGCAAGAGAATCGCTTGAACCAGGGAGGCAGAGGTTGCAGTGGGCCGAGATTTTGCCATTGCATTCCAACCTGGGTGACAGAACGAGTCTCTGACTTTAAAAAAAAAAAAAAAAAAAAAAAAGGGAGACAATTCAGATAGAAGCAGAGGGAGGCAATTAAGCCAAGGAACCTCAGGAAGCAAGCCATCACATTTTTGCACATGAAAACCACAGGAGAGGGCGCTCTTGAAGTTGGAAACGCCATTCTGATCATCTCTTTCTTCAAGTTTGGGAACACTAATTCCACATAAAAACTAACAATGGAAAAGTCTTGAGGCCAAATCCCATGCAAAGTTAATTTAAGCAAAAGGAGAATGGGGAGCAAAATGACATTCCTACAAACAGAAAAGGCATGCCAGCAGGACATATCTCGGAAGAGATCAAAACTGTAACCTTCTATTTTAAAATGACCTAAAATTTCAATTATGCACAATGTGAAAGAACAACATAACTGAGAATTAGAAACTCATATAAATAAGGTGACACAAATCAGAAAAGAATTAAAAACTTAAGAAAAAAAATTTCAGGAAAGAAGACTAGAAGGAACATAAGAGCAAACTGATGCAACTTTAAGATAATGCCTTAAAAGAAAAAGGTGAAAAGGAAGAAATATTTTCAATCAGTAGTAAATGAACGCTATTTTCTAAAATCGTCTAGAGAAAGTGACAAATATTGAAATTAGGCAAAGAAGTTCCAACGTATCAATAATAAGAGTTCTTGAAGAAGAAAGCCAAAGAGGACAAGTAATAAAGACAAAATCAAGAGAACTTACTGAAATTTTTAAAAATTGAAGTTCATATTGAAAGCACATACTGCATACCTGAAAATATCAACTCAGAATAATCAGACATATTCAAATAAAATTACAGACTTTGAGAAAAGTGGGGTGGTGAGGGGAGAATCCTTCAGCATCTAGGTAAATAATCGACTTATAAGGAAAAATCAATTATTGTCAGACTTCTCAAGAGCAATGCTTTATACCAAAAGAAAGACGTTACATGTTTAAGATGTTCAAAAACAAAGAATATGTTAATAATTTTATGTCCAGCAAAACTGACTTGAAAGTATAATGGGCACAGGCAAATTGTTATTAGCATGAAATAACTCAGAGGATATTGTTCTCATGGGCTCTTCCTGTAAACGTCTTAGATAAAAAGCTTCAGACAAG
Organism: Pan troglodytes; assembly: GCF_028858775.2. Lineage (NCBI taxonomy): Eukaryota > Metazoa > Chordata > Mammalia > Primates > Hominidae > Pan > Pan troglodytes. The sequence goes on from NC_072419.2 coordinate 47,237,745, forward strand.
GAAAATGACTAGGAAGACAAAAAATGAAATTTAAAAAACTGGTAATGAATGTTAAACATATAGTTACTTATGCAACTAAGACTAAATAAGAATTGTAAAGGAGAAAATATAGCAGGTAATGGCTATACACCCTGACAATGTAGCTACAAGATCACTTTTTTTATTTTTAATTTTTGTGGGTACATAGTGGTTTTGTTTTGTTTTGTTTTGTTTTTGTTTTTGTTTTGAGACAGAGTTTCACTCTGTTGCCCAGGCGGTTGTGCAGTGGCGCAATCTCAGCTCGCTGCAACCTCTGCCTCCTGGGCTTAAGGGATCCTCCTGCCAAAGATCCCCAGTAGCTGGGACCACAGGTGCACACCACCATGCCCAGCTTATTTTTTAAGGATTTTTTTTTTTTTTGTAGAGACAAGGTCTCACTATATTGCAGGCTGGTCTCAAACTCCTGGGCTCAAGTAATGCTCCTGCCTTGGCCTTTCAAAGTGCTGGGATTACAGGCATGAGCCACTGCACCGGGCCATAAGTGTATATATTAATATTTGTGGCTTACAGAGATATTTTGATAGAGGCACGCAATGTGTAATCGTCAGATCAGGGTAAATGGAGTATCCATCACCTCAAGCATTTATCCTTTGTGTTACAAACAATCCAATTACTCTTTTAGTTATTTTTAAAAGTACAACTATTTTTTATGATAGTCACCCTGTTGTGCTAGCAAATAGTAGGTCTTATTCATTCTTCCTAATTTTTTGTACCCATTAACCATCCTTCTACTCTGTGTCTCCATGAGTTCAATCATCTTAATGTTTAGCTCCTACAAATAAGCAAAAACATGCAGTCTTTTTTTTTTTTTTTTGCAGCAGAGTCTCTCACTGTGTTGCCAGGCTGGAGTACAATGGCATAATCTTGGCTCACTGCAACCTCCGCCTCCCAGGCTTCAGAGGTTCTCCTGCCTCAGCCTCCAGAGTAGCTGGGATTACAGGCATGCGCTCCTGCACGCGCTCCTGCACGTGCTCCTGCACCCAACTAATTTTTTTTATTTTTAGTAGAGATGGGGTTTCACCATGTTGCCCAGGCTGGTCTTGAACTCTTGACCTCAAATGATCCAAATGATCCACTTTGGAAGCCTCGGCCTTCCAAAGTGCTGGGATTACAGGCATGAGCCACTGCACCCAGCCCGAAGTTTGTCTTTCTGTGCCTAGCTTATTTCACTTAACATAATGACTTCCAGTTCCAACCATGTTGTTGCAAATGACAGGATACCATTCTTTTTATGACTGAATAGTATTCCATTGTGTATATGCACCACATTTTCTTTATCCACTCATCTGTTGATGGATTGCTTCCAAATCTTGACTATTGTGAATAGTGCTGCAGTAAACATGAGAGTGCAAATATCTCTTTGATATACTGATTTCCTTTGTTTTGGGTATATACCCAGCAGTGGGCTTGCTGGATTGTACGGTAGCTCTATTTTTAGTTTTTTGAGGAACCTCCAACTTGTTCTCCATAGTGGTTGTACTAATTTACATTCCCACCAGCAGTGTACAAGTGTTCCCTTTTCTCCATATCCTCACCAGCATTTGTTATTGCCTGTCTTTGGGATAAAAGCCATTTTAACTGGGGTGACATGATAACTCATTGTAGTTTTGATTGGCATTTCTCTAATGATCAATGACTTTGAGCACCTTTTCATATACCTGTGTGCTATTTATATGTCTTCATTTGGGAAATGTCTATTCAGATATTTTGCCCATTTTTAATAGAATTATTAGGTTTTTTCCTATAGAGTTATTTGAGCTCCTTATATATTCTGTTATTAGTCCCTTGTCAGATGGGTAGTTTGCAAATATTTTCTCCCATTCTATGGGAGGTTTTTTGAGGGTTTTTTTATCATGAAGGCTGTTGAATTTTATCAAATGGTTTTTCAGCATCAATTGAAATGATCTTATGATTTTTGTCCTTCATTCTGTGATTCTATGATTCTATGGGTTGTCTATGATTCTATGGGATTCTATGATTCTGTGATTCTATGGGTTTCTCTTCACTCGTTGATTGTTTCCTTTGCTGTGTAGAAGTTTTTTTTAACTTGGTGTGATCCCATTTGTCCATTTTTGCTTTAGTTGCCTGTGCTTGTGGGTTATTATTACTCAAGAAATCCTTTACCTCTCCAATGTCCTGGAGAGTTTCCTCAGTGTTTTCTTTTTGTGGTTTCATAGTTTGAGGTCTTACATTTAAGTCTTTAATCCATTTGGATTTGATTTTTCTATGTGGAGAAAGATAGGAGTCTAGTATCATTCTCCTGCATGTGGATATCCACTTTTCCCAGCACCATTTATTGAAGAGAATGTCCTTTCCCCAATGTATGTTATTGGTACCTTTGCCAAAAATGAGTTCACCCTAGATATATGGATTCATTCGGGAGTTCTCTATTCTGCTCTACTAGTGCATGTGTCTGTTTTTATGCCAGTACTATGCTGTTTTGGTTCCTATAGCTATGTAATATAATTTGAAGTCAGGTAATGTGATTCTTCCAGTTTTGTTCTTTTTGCTCAGGATCGCTTTGGCTATTCTGGGTCTTTTGTGGTTCCATATAAATTTTAGGAGTGTTTATTCTATTTCTGTGAAGAATGTCATTGGTGTTTTGATAGGGATTGCATTGAATCTGTAGATTCCCTTGGGTAGTAAGGACATTTTAACAATATTGATTCTTCTAATCCATGAATATGAAATATCTTTCCATTTCCTTGTGTCCTCTTCAGTTTCTTTCACCACTGTTTTATCATTTTAATTGTAGAGATCTTTCACCTCTTTGGTTAAGTTAATTCCCAGGTATTTTATTTTATTCGTGGCAATTGTAAATGGGATTAATTTCTTGAATTCTTTTTCAGGTGGTTCGCTGTTGGCAAATAGAAATGGTACTGACTTTTGTATGTTGTTTTTGTATCCTTCAGCCTTATTGAATTTGTTTATCAGTTCTAATAATTTTTTGGTGGAGTCATTGGATTTTTTCAAATATAAAGATTATATAATCTGAAAACAAAGATAATCTGAATTCTTTCTTTCCAATTTCGATGCCCTTTATTTCTTTCTCCTGTCTGATTGTTCTAGATAGGATTTCCAGTACTATGTTGAATAACAGTGATGAAAGTGGCCATCCTTGTTGTGCTTCAAATCCTAGAGGAAAAGCTTTCAGTTTTCCCCATTCAGTATGGTACTAGCTATGGGTCTGTTGTATATGGGTTTTATTATGTTGAGGTATGTCCTTCTATACCCAGGTTTTTTGAGGGTTTTTATCATGAAGGGCTGTTGAATTTTATCAAATGCTTTTTCAGCATCAATTGAAACGATCTTATGATTTTTGTCCTTCATTCTGTGACATGATGTACCACATTGATTTATTTGCATATGTTGAACCATCTTTGCATCACTGGGATAAATCCTACTTAGTCATAAGGAATGATCTTTTTAATGTGTTGTTCAATTTTGGTTGCTAGTATTTTGTTGAGGATTTTTGCATTAAAATTCATCAGGGATATTGGCCTGTAGTTTTTGTTTTTTGTTGTTGTTGTTTGTTTGTTTGTTTCGATGTGTCTTTGTCTGGTTTTGCTATCAGGGTAATTCTGGCCACATAGAATAAGTTTGGAAGTATTCCTCCCTCCTCTATTTTTTGGAAGAGTTTGAGTAGGATTGGTATTAGTTCTTCTTTAAATGTTTTATTTAGCAGTGAAGCCATCTGGTCCCAGGATTTTCTGTGCTGGGAGACTTTTTACTACAGCTTCTATTTCATTACTCGTTACTTGTCCGTTCAGGTTTTGTTTTTTGTTTTTTGTTTTTTGTTTTTGTTTTTGTTTTTGTTTTGAGACAGAGTCTCGCTCTGTCACCCAGGCTGGAGTACAGTGGCATGATCTCAGCTCACTGCAAGCTCCGCCTCCCAGGTTCACGCCATTCTCCTTCCTCAGCCTCCTGAGTAGCTGGGACTACAGGTGCCCGCCACCACACCCAGCAAATTTTTTGCATTTTTAGTAGAGATGGGGTTTCACCGTGTTAGCCAGGATGGTCTCAATCTCCTGACCTCATGATCCGCCCGCCTTGGCCTCCCAAAATGCTGGGATTACAGGCATGAGCCACCGTGCCTGGCCAGGTTTTGGATCCTCATGATTCAATCTTGGTAGGTTGTATGTATCTAGAAATTTATCCATTTCTTCTAGATTTTCTAACTTATTAGCATATATTTGCTCATACTAGCCATTAATTATCCTTTGAATTTCTGCAGTATCAGTTGTAATATTTCCTTTCTCATCTCTGATTTTATTTCTTTGTCTTCTCTCTTTTATTCTTCAATTGTCTGTCTAAAGGTTTGTCAATTTTGTTTATCTTTCAAAAAAACTTTGTTTTGTTGATCTTTTGTATTGTTTTTTGTTTGTTTCAATTTCATTTATTTCTGTTCTGATTGTTAATATTTCCTTTCTTCTACTAATTTTGGGTTTGGTTTGCTTTTGCTTTTCCAGTTCTTTAAGATGTATCATTAAATTGTTTATTTGAAATTTTTCTTCTTTTTTGATGTAGATGCTTGTAACTATAAATTTCTCTCTTGGTACTGCTTTCACTGTATCCCATAGATTTTGGTATGTTATGTTTCCATTATCATTTGTTTCAAGAAATTTTCTGATTTCCTCTTTAATTTCATCATTGACCCACTGGTTATTCACGAGAATATTGTTAATTTCCATGTGTTTGTATAGTTTCCAAAATTCCTCTTGTTATTGATTTCTAGTTTTATTCCATTGTGGTCAAAAAGATACTTGATATATTTTTCAAATTTTTTTAATGTTTCAAGATTTTTTTTGTGATCTAACATATGGTATATCATCGAGAATGATCCATGTGCTGAGGAAAAGAATGCATATTCTGCAGCTACTGGATGAAATGTTCTGTAAATATCTATTAAGTCCATTTGGTCTACTGTACAGATTAAGTTCAATGTTTCTTTGTTGATTTTTCTGTCTGGAAGATCTGTCCAGTGCTAAAAGTGGGATGTGGAAGTCTCCAGCTGTTATTGTATTGGAGTCTATCTCTCTCTTTAGGTCTAATAGTATTTGGTTTATATATCTGAGTGCTCCAATGTTGGGTGCATGTATATTTACAATTGTTATATCCTCTTACTGCATTAACTCATTTATCATTATATGGTGACCTTATTTGTCTCTTCTTATAGTTTTTGTCCTGAAATCTATTTTGTGTGATATAAGTATAGTGACTCCTGCTCTTTTTTTGGTTTAAGAGGCATGGAATATTATTTTCCATCCCTTTATTTTCAGTCTGTGTGTGAAGTATGTTTCTTGTAGGCAACAGATCATTGGGTCTTATTTTTTTAATTCATTCAGCCACTCTGTGTCTTTTGATTAGAGAATTTAGTCCATTTATATTTAATGTTATTGATAAGTAAGGGCTTACTCCTGCTATTTTGTCACTTTTGTTCTGTGGTCTTCTCTTCCTTCTTTCCTTTTTTTTCTGTCTTCGTTTTAGTGAAGGTGATTTTCTCTGGTGATATGATTTAATTTCTTGCTTTTTATTTTTTGTGTATGCATTGTATGCTTTTGATTTGAGGTTACCATGAGGCTTGCAAATACTATCTTATCACCCATCATTTTAAGCTGATAGCAATTTCATAGTGCTTGCATAAACTAATAAGCAAAAAGAAAACTAATAAAGACTCTACACTTTAACTTCATCCCCCTGCTTTTAACTTTTTGTTTCGATTTATGTCTTACTGTACTGCCTATGTCTTGAAAAGCTTTTGTAGTCATCATTTTTACTGGTTCATCTCTTAGTCTTTCTACTTAAGAGCAGTATAACACACTACAGTTACAGTGTTATAACATTCTGTTTTTCTGTGTACTTACTATTACCAGTGAGTCTTGTACCTTCAGATGATTTCTTATTGCTCATTAATGTCCTTTACTTTCTGACTGAAGTATTGCCTTTAGCATTTCTTGTAGAACAGGCCTGGTGTTGATGAAATTCCTCAGCTTTTGTTTGTCTGGGAAAATATTTCTCTTTCATGTTTGAAGGATATTTTCATCTGATATAGTATTCTAGGGTAAAAGGCTTATTTTTCTTCAGCACTTTAAATATGTCATGGCATGCTCTCCAGTCCTGTAAGGTTTCTACGGAAAAGTCTGTGGCCAGACATATTGGAACTCCATTGTATGTTATTTGTTTCTTTTCTCTTGCTGCTTTTAGGGTCCTTTATTTATCCTTGACCTTTGGGAGTATGATTATTAAGTGGCTTGAGGTAGTCTTTGGGTTAAATCTGCTTGGTATTCTATAACCTTATCATACTTAGATATTGGTATCTTTTTCTAGGTTTGGGAAGTTATCTGTTATTATCCTTTTGAATAAACTTTCTACACCTATCTCTTTATCTACCTCCTCTTTAAGCTCCGTAACTCTTAGAGTTGCCCTTTTGAGGCTATTTTCTAGATCTTGTAGATATGCCTTATTCTTTTTTATTCTTTTTTCTTTTGTCTCCTCTGACTGTGCATTTTCAGCCTGTCTTCAAGCTCACTAATTCTTTTTCTGCTTGATCGATTCAGGTATTAAGAGACTCTGGTACATTCTTCAGCATGTCAATTGTATTTTTCAACTCTAGACTTTCTGCCTGATTCTTTTTAATTATTTCAATCTGTTTGTTAAATTTGTCTGATAGAATTATGAATTCCTTCTCTGGTTTTTCTTACATTTCTTTGAGTTTCCTCAAAATAGCTATTTTGAATTCTCTATCTGAAAGATCACATATCTCTGTCTCTCCAGGATTGGTCCCCACGGGCTTATTTAGTTTGTTTGGTGACGCCATGTTTTCCCAGATGGTCTTGATGCTTGTGGATGTTTGTCAGTGACTGTGCATTTAACAGTTAGGTATCTGTTGTACTCTTCACAGTCTGGGTTTGTTTGTACTTGCCTTTCTTGTGGACAGGTACAAACAAGCCCAGACTGTGAAGGACAAGTATTGTGGAAGGACAAGGCTTTCCACGTATTCAAAGGGACTTGGGTGTTGTGATCTAAGTGTTTGGTCACTGCAAATGCATCTGCATTAAGGGACACCCCAAGCCCAGTAATGCTGTGGTTCTTGCAGAGTTGCAGAGGTACCACTTTGGTAGCCTTGGATAAGATCCAGAAGAATTCTCTGGATTACTAGATAGAGATTCTTGTTCTCTTCCCTTACTTTCTTCCAAACAAATGGAGACTTTCTCTCTCTCTCTCTCTCTGTGCTGTGCTGCCTAGAGCTGGGGGAGAAGTGACACAAGCACACCTGTGGCCACCATCACTGGGACTGTGCTGGGTCAGACCTGAAGCTAGTGCAGCATTAGGTCTTGCCCAAGGCCTGCTGTAACTGCCACCTGGCTACTGCCTATGTTTGCTCAAGGCCCTAGGGTTCTACAATCAGGAGGTGGCAAAGCCAGCCAGGCTTATGTCCTTCCCTTCAAGGCACCCAGCTCCCCCAGGCCCCAAGCAGGTGCAGAGATACTGTCTGGGAGCCAGAGACTGGAGTCAAAAAGCTTAGAAATCTACCTGGTGTTCTATTCTACTGCAGCTGAGCTGGCACTCAAACCACAAGACATAATCCTTCCCACACTTCCCTCCCACTTCCATAAGCAGAGGGGCCTCAACCTGTGGCCATCACCACGACAGGCCCATAGGACTACTGCCAGGCTACCACCAACGTTCACTGAAGACCCAAGGGCTCTTCAGTCGGCTTGTAGTGAATGTTGCCAGGCCTGGGACTCATCCTTCAGGGCAGTGGGTTTCCCTCCCACCCAGAGCAGGTCCAGAAATGGCATCTAAAAGGCAAGGCCTGAAACCAGGGACCCCAAGAACCCTCTTTATGGTCTAGTCCACTGTGGCTGAGCTAGTATCTAAGGTATAAGACAAAGTCCCCTTTACTTTTTCCTCTGCTTTACTCAAGCAAGTGTTCTCACTATGGTTCTCACCATAGCCACCACAGCTGGAAATGTGCTGGGTCTCACCTGAAGCCAACATGTCTCAGAGTCTCAACCAAGGCCCATGGTAGATACCAGGGTATCGCTGCTGGTTCTTCAAGGTCCCAGGACTCTTTAATCAGCAGGTAATGAATCCTGCCAGGACTGAGTCCTTCCCTTCAAAGCAGTAGGCTCCCTCCTAGCCTAGGGTGTGTCTAGAAATATCATCCAGGAGCTAGGCCCTGGAATGGGGACCTTATGACCTTAACTGGTACCCTATCCTACTGTGGCTGAGCTGGCATCCAAGATGCAAGACAAAGTCCTCTTTACTCTTCCCTCTCCTCTCCTCAAGTGGAAGGAGCTTGCACAGCTGCAAGCTGTGCTACCTGGAGTTGGGGGGAGGGTGGTGCAAGTACTCCCTTAGCTGCCCCAGCTGGTGTCTCAGTAGGTCATGTGCCCCCGCCATGTCCACTGACTCTGAGCCCAGCTCAGCACTAGGACTTGCCTAGGAACTGCAGTCCTTGTGACCTTGACTGCCATTCAAGTTTATTTACAACCCAGAGCATTTTACCCCCATGGTGGTAAGGCTTGCTGAAACTCAAGTTCCATCCACTGGGTTGGGCAATTCCCTTGGGCAATTACCCTCTGGCTAGGGCTGGTCTAAATACTCTCTCCATCATCAGCTGTCAGCTGAGTTCAGTTCGGTTTTGCTTTCACTGTGACAAAGCAGCATCAAATTCAATGCAATGTCTCACAATAGCTGCGCTCTCCCTCTTCCAAGCACAGAGATTCTCTCTCTACGCCACATAGCCACTGCCATGGGATGGGGACGGGTGGCATCAGCAACTCAAGACTGTCTTCCCTACCTTCTTCATTGCCTCTTTCAACAGTATGAAGTTAAAATCAGGTACTGTGAGTGCTCATCCAATTGTTGGTTGTTATGATGAAGGTGCTTTTTTGTGTGTAGATAGTTGTTAAATTTTATGTTCCTGTGGGGGATGGGGAGATGGAGCCTTCTATTCAGCCATCTTGCTCCACCTTCTACAACGGCAGTCCCCAACCCCCTGGCCATGGACTGGTACTGGTCTGTGGCCTGTTAGGAACCACGCTGCACAGCAGGAGGTGAGCAGCAGACAAGCAAGTGAAGCTTCATCTGTATTTACAGCCACTACCCATTTCTCATTACCGCCTGAGCTGCACCTCCCATCATATCAGTGGCAGCATTAGATTCTTATGGGAGTGCGAACCTTATTGTGAACCGTGCATGCAAGGGATATAGTTGCGGGCTCCTTGTGAGAATCTAATGCCTGATGATCTATCACTATCTCCCATCATCCCCAGATGGGACCATCTAGTTGCAGGAAAACAAGCTAGGGCTCCCACTGATTCTACATTATGAAGAATTGTATAATTATTTCATTATCTATTACAATGTAATAATAATAGAAATAAAGTGCATAATAAGTGCAATGTGCTTGAATCATCCCAAAACCATCCCTTACCCCAATCTGTGGAAAACTGTCTTCCACAAAACCGGTCCTTGATGCCAAAAAGCTTGGGGACCACTGCCCTACAAGACCACTTTTAAAATAGGAATAATGAGAAGACCATATTCAAAAACAAAAAACTTTTTAAACTGTTTCCAGTAATTATTTTGTTGATGCTATTACTGCTGTCATTTTGAGACCATTGCGTGTGTAATGTGGGATAAGGAAAATAAGTAATTACAGACTGTTTTAATTCTATCATCTCCTGTATTATTGAGGATCTGATTCTCAATATGGAAGAAAGGAGAGATGTAATATAGAAAAGATTAAGTGAAAAACCTAAGTGTGAATTGGAATTATTAGTATGAACACAGGGTGCTATCCTCCTGGTTTCTGGCTGAAAGGTGTGTGTGTGATAAAATATATTTCCTAATGACCAAATCAGTAGCCATCTGCATCCCTAGCATCCAGACACTGGTCATGAAACCCTATTTTCCGTTTAAAAATAAAACGGGGCCAGGCACAGTGGCTCACGCCTGTAATCCCAACACTTTAGGAGGCCAAGGTGGGTGGATTGCTTGAGCCCAGGAGTTCAAGACCAGCCTGGGCAACATGGAGAAAGCCCTTCTCTACAGAAAATACAAAAATTAGCTGGGCATATTGGTGCATGCCTGTAGTCCCAGCTACTCAGGAGGCTGAGGTGGGAAGATCAATTGAGCCCAGGAGGTCAAGGCTGCAGTGAGCCGTAATGGCACCACTGCACTCCAGCTTGGGTGACAGAGTGAGACCTTATCTCAAAAAATATATAAAAATAAAAGGACTTCCTGGAGAAAAAGCTGATTCCAGGTCTGGAGCAGAACATTTTGAAAGCAGATTAATTTGGTACATCCTGTCATACAGAAAGCATGGCATCAGAGATGACTCTCTCAGAGACGACTAGGGTTATAGCAAAAGGACTCAAGAGCCAACCTAAAGAGGGTCTCACTGGCCAAGAATGGGACCATTTGGGCTTCAAAAAGAGTAATTCTTATAGAAACTGTGGCTTAAATCAATTTTAAAAAAACTTTTTTAAAAAAAGAATTCTTGGCAGGGTGTGGTGGCTCATGCCTATAATCCCAGCACTTTGGAAGGCCAAGGCAGGCAGATCACTTAAGGCCAGGAGTTCGAGACTAGCCTGGCCAACATGGTGAAACCCCATCTATACTAAAAATAACAAAGTTGGCCGGGCATGGTGGCGTGTGCCTATAATCCCAGCTACTCGGGAGGCTAGGGCATGAGAATCGCTTGAACCTGGGAGGCGGAGGCTGCAGTGAGTTGAGATGGTGCCACTGCACTCCAGCCTGGGTAACAGAGCCAGACTCGATCTAAAAAAAAAAAAAGAAGAAGAAGAAGGAGAAGAACTCTTTGTTCTCTTTGTTGTTGTTGTTTTGAGACAGGGTGTCGCTCTGTCACCCAGGCTGAAGTGCAATGGCACCATCACAGCTGACTGAAGACTCAACCTCCTGGGCTCAAGCAATCCTGCCACCTCAGCCTCCTGAGTAGCTGGGACTACAGGCACACACCACTGTGCCCAGCTAATTTTTGTATTTTTTGTAGAGATGCGGTTTCACTATGTTGCCCAGGCTGATCTGGAACTCCTGGGCTCAACTGAGTGTCCTGCTTCAGCCTCCCTAAGTGCTGGGAGTACAGGTATAAGCCACTACACCCAGCCGAAAAAGAATAATTCTTATAACTGATTGTAATCCATCAAATATGGTTAAATCCTAGAGCTTATAATGATATTGAAAAGAAACCATATTGGTCTCTTTCAAATAATGATAAAGAACTAATTAATTCTCTTGAACATTGGTAAATAGAATCAAGCATTTATTCTGCCTTTCCTATATGAACTGTACCACTGAGTAACAGAGTAATTGAGGGGGAGTGTCACTTTCTAAAAGTGTTCCTCCTCATACATGAAAAAGAAAAGATAGGACTGGAATGCTATCACTTTGCTATCCCCGATGAATTAACGGACTTACCCATGATGAGCATCAACAGTTGCCAACATAAAAAGAGGATGATCCTACATAATGTGCTTCCGGATGAAACACAAGCCTACTGAGAACGTGGCCAAAGGGATTGGACCCAAGTCTGATCAAGCCTCTGAGTCCAGCTTCCAAGTTGCAGGAAGCATGAGGACAGATGAACTCATAGACCTGCATGGTGACAATGCAGTCAGCAAAATGCAGATTGTGGGAAACTCTACTGGCTAAACAGATAACTGCTGAGGAAAAGAAAGGGTAGGGGAAAACTTATAGATTAAAAGAGACCTTAAGCCAGGCATGCATGATGGCATGCACCTGTAGTCCCAGCTGCCCAGGAGGCTGGGGCAGGAGGATCACTTGAGTTCAGGAGTTCAAGGCTACAATGAGCTGTGATGGCACCCCTGCACTCCAGCCTTGGTGGCAAAGCAAGACTCCATTTCTTTAAAAAAAAAAAAAAAAAGTAAAATAAACAATAAATAAACAAAAGAGGCTTTAAAGATGTATCTCTTGGCCAGGCGCGGTGGCTCACGCCTGTAATCCCAGCACTTTGGGAGGCCGAGGCAGGTGGATCACAAGGTCAGGAGATGGAAACCATCCTGGCTAACACGGCGAAACGCTGTCTCTACTAAAAATACAAAAAATTAGCCGCACATAGTGGCGGGCGCTACTCGGGAGGCTGAGGCAGAAGAATGGCATGAACCTGGGAGGTGGAGCTTGCAGTGAGCCAAGATCACGCCACCGCACTCCAGCCTGGGCGACAGAGCGAGACTCTGTCTCAAAAGAAAAAAAAAAAAGTATCTCTTTTTTTGAGACAGAATCTCGCTCTGTCGCTTCTGCTAGAGTGCAGTGGTGCAATCACGGCTCACTGCAGCCTCAACCTCTCTGGGCTCAGGTGATTCTCCTATTTCAGCCTCCTGTGTAGCTGGGACTACAAGGATGCATCTTTTTCTTTGTGGGCAAGTCTAAACAATAGTATCTAGGAATACGCACTTAGGTGATAAAACAAAGTATTGCCAGAAAGTGATTACTGTGAAAGTCATGTTACTAGTTCATGGTGGAGGGAGTAAGGGGGCTAAGATTGGGAAGAGAAACTTGAGGAGGGGGCTTGCAAAATGCTATATCTTAAATTGAGTAGTGGTTACAAAGATGTTTGCTTTATAACTCATTGAAGCATACATTTGTCTTGGTGATTTTCTTTATGTTTATTTTAAATTTAAAAAGCGCTTTTTTTTTTTTTACAAGATTGAAATACTGAATAAACACTAATAGGTTTCACTGTCCTCTCCTGATGGATGACAAAGGGAAAACACAGAGAAGAAAGCAGTTTTCTCAGGGCCACACAGCTGCTAAACTGCCCAGCTGGGCTTGAAACCCAAGTGGGGTTCATCTGTTCATTCAACAAATAGTTGCTGACACCTGCTGAGTTTACTGCTAGGGAAACAGCTAAGTTAAAACAGCCTGACTTCCCATCCACCTGCCCTTCCTGTGAGAAAGGGGAAGATGGACATGCAAGGGACACTTGCTGGTCTTGGTACCCACTTGGGCACAGCCCCAGCACCTGTCCCCTGTGCAAAGCCGATGTGCTGCTCTCAGAAGTGGTAGCTAAGCCCACGCCCTTTCACCCCCAACTCTGAAGATGACAATGCATTCAAATTCACCAGATCATCTAATGAAGTTTCACTTCTGTTTCTTAGCACCTCCCTGACTCTTCTGTTCCCTAGAGTGGAAGGAGGGTCTGGGAAAGGACCTTTGCCTGAAACTAAGAAGTCAACATGACACCCCTCAATATCCCACCTGGGAAGGGAGCTGCCAATGAGCTGAAGCAGATGGGGAGGAGATGAAACTGGGCTATCAGCTTTGCAGGCTGGAGCCCCCTCCTGTATCTGCCTTATCTTCTGGTATCCCCAGCACTTGACCCTTGGCCTTGTAGAAAGCAGGAATGTGATACATGTTTGGTGAATGAATGAGTGAATTAATTAATTTAATATATTAATTTGTATCTATTTCAAATAGAGTCTGAAGCTCAATTCATACTTTAAAAATACAGCTGGGCATGGTGGCTCACACCTGTAATCCCAGCACTTTGGGAGGCCGAGGCGGGAGCATCATCCAAGAGTTTAAGGCTAGCTTGGGCAACATGGTGAAACCCCATCTCTACCAAAAATTTTTAAAAAAAGAATTAGCTAGGCATGGTGGTATGTGCCTGTAGTCCCAGCTACTCAGGAGACTGAGGTGGGGGAATCACTTGATCCTGGGAGGGTGAGACTGCAGTGAGCTGAGATCACGGCACTGCCCTCCAGCCTGGGTGACAAGGTGTGGCCCTGTCTCAAAAATAAATAAAAATAAAAATACTATATAATCATTCATTCTAAAACAGAAGTTATAATAATGCCTATCCCTAGGGCCATTGGGAAGATTAAATCCATGAATAAATGTAAAACACTTAGACCAGCACCTGGCACATACCAATCCCGCAATAAGCTATTCATGTAAACTGACAGTAGGTTGTCCCACTCCATGTGGGATTAGGGGTCAGTATAGGACCAGGGTCAGAGATCAAGGGGAGAATCATGCAAAAATTTAGTATGAAGTTAGGATTAGAGGACCAGTTTGTGTTCACCCAGCAGTCAGACTTTTTAGTTACCATCTACTTGTTTATTTATGTCCCACATTGTTCCAGGAGGAGTCAAGGCAGCTTTCAGGAATTCTAACTACAGAAATTAAGAGAGAGAAAGATCAAAGTTACTATGGACTGAATGTTTGTGTCCTCCCCAAAATTAATATGTTGAAGCCTAATCCCTAATGGGATGGTATTAAGAGGTGAGACTTTTGAGAGGTGATTACATCATGAAGGTGGGGCTCTCATGAATGGGATTAGTTCCCTTTTAAGAAGAAACATAAAAGGAAAAAAAAAAAGAAAAATTAATAAAAAGAGAAGAAACATAAGAGAGGCCTCTCTCTCTCTCTTTCAATCAATCAGTAGCTAGATCTCCCCCTCTCTACCATGTGAGGATACAACAAGAACACAGCCCTCTGCAAAGCAAGAAGAGTGTCCCCACCAGATACTGAATCTTCCAGTACCTTGAACTTGGACATCTCAGCCTCCAAAACCATGATAAATAAAATTCTGTTATTTCAGCCACCGAGTCTGTGGTATTCTGTTATAGCAGCCTGAACTAAGACAAAATGGAGGTGTTACTCCCCAAGGGTACTCATGCTGGCACCCTGAGGCCTTCTCAGCACAGAGCTGCAAATGGGCAACCAAATCTCAGGCCTTGCTGGTTGTTCTGAAGGTCACACTGACAGCCTATGGTCAAGCAGAGCCAGCTGCACGAAGTCCTGGTAAGAATTCCATGAGATCCCCCATGCAAAGTGTTGGCACAGAGTAAGTTCTCAACACATGTTGCTATTGCTATCAGTGCACAGGCTGAGGTGAATGCGCAGTGAGCAGCAGGGACCAGCATTTTATCACTGGCCAGACCAGTGCATTCTCTCCCCATGAGCAGCCCTGGATTCAGAGCCAGAAAAAGTAGATGTTCAATGGCATCAGATTGGGGGAGCCAAATACATTCCACAGGGCCACCCTGACCAGCAGTTGTAGAGATACTGGAAGTCTGTTGGCTCCAACCCTCTCTCCTCGGAATGTGCCTGGACAGGCTCTGGCAGCTCTGGGCTCTGAATGACCAAACCCCAGCCCACCAGACACGACTTTTCCCTATATAGCTGGATATATTTGGCTAGATGAGGACAAGTCCACAAGGCATATTTCAAATGTGGAGTGTGTGTGTGTGTGTGTGTGTGTGTGTGTGTGTGTGTGTGTGTGTTGGGGGGTTGTATTCAGTTCCCATTGCTGCTGTAACAACTTAACCACTTAAACAATACATAGTATTTTACAGTCCTGCAAGTCAGAACAGGGCGAAAAATCAAGGTTTCCGCAGAGCCACATTCTTCCTGGAGGCTCTAGGGTAAAATGTGTTCCTTGCCTCTTCCAGCTTCTAAAGGCCGCCCACATTCCATAGGCTTGTGGCCCTTATCCATCTTCAAGCCAGCCATTGAATCACTCTAACCTTTGATTCTACTTTTTGTTATTGTTGTTGTTGTTGTTGAGACAGGATCTCACTCTGTCACCCAGGCTGGAGTGCAGTGGCGCAATCACGGCTCACTGAAGTCTTGGCTTCCCGGGCCCATGTGATCCTCCCACCTCAGCCTCCCAAGTAGCTGGGACTTCAGGCATGCACCACCACACCCAGCTAACTTTTTGTATTTTTTGTACAGACAGGATCTCTCTGTTTTGCCCAGGCTGGTCTCAAACTCCTGGACTGAAGCAACCCACCTGCCTCAGCCTCCAAAGTGCTGAGATTACTGGCATGAGCTACCATGCCGAGCCTTGACCTCTGACTCTATCATCACGGCTCTTTCTCTGACTTTCATCCTGCCTTCCTCTTATAAGGACCTTGTGATTACACCGAGCCCAGCCAGATAATCCAGGATCATCTTCCCATCTCAAGATCATTAGCTTAATCACATCTGCAAAGTCCCTTGGGCCATGTTAAGGTTAAAGTGTTTGCAGGTTCCAGGAGTTTTGATGCAAAATATCTTCGGGGGCCATGCTTCTGCCTGCCCCAGGGGCCTAGTGTTATAAACTCTTAAGATGCTGTGAATCTCCTGCCCTCTGCTCTCCCAAGAGAGGGACTCTGGAGCCAAAAAAACATTTCTAAGTCCAGAAAGAATTTTGGCAAAATGTCCCATCAGAAGATAAAGGAAAGGGGTGAATTATCTCTTTGGGTCTTTCCAGACTGAGCAAGATATTATTCACCTGTGTTGCCCATCCGGGGTCCAGGGTAAAAGACAGCAGCCAGTATCCAGCTTCACCTGCTGGGAGTAACCCAGGCCACGAAAGACTTCTTACCTCCTTGCTCACTTGTGATTCAAAAGGCCATTTCTTTACCTCCTGAGATGGCCCAAAGAAGCAATGGCCCAGGGACCATTTTGGGGAGCTGCCTTCTAGATCTGCAGAAAGTATAAAATGGTTCCAAGCAAAGAAACACTGGAGTTCCCAGGGTTCCAGATCCACCTTCCACATCAGAGCCCCAATTCCCACTTTAACTGACTTGCTGGCACTGTCTCTCTGTGTGCCCCAGAAGAAATTTCTTCCAAATCTTAATAATAGGAATAGGCATTTTCTCTGGGGGGAAACTGTTCTGCTTTTTACCTGACAAGCTTTATGAATCATGTGATGGATTACATTTCCCTTTTCACAATGGCTGCTAGGAAGCTCAGAGTCAGATTTGTGGCCCATGGTTTCCAACTACCTAGGAGTCTATAAACTGCATTGCTTGCACTAACCTCTCCCTTGATTGCTCTTAGCTTTCTTCTCCCATTTCCCCTTTGTCCCTGTTTCTTCATCCCCCTATTTTTTACTTTTTACTCTTGAAATTGTTAGTCCTTGAGATGAAATAGAAATGAGGGTGACAAGATTGCCTTTGAGAGTTAAATGCAGTTAAATGTTGTTAAATGCTGGGATCAGCCAAGCCTGTCCAGAGCAAAGAAGTGAAAAGTCTCCAGGTGGAGACAGAACAGCTTTCAGGTACCAACGTTTGATTGTAACCTGGGTTTGATGTGGTCCCTAGCAGGGTCTCCATTCCCCTGCCTGTCTTCCTCTACACACTCCTGCCCAGTGATTAAACCAGGTTCTGATCTTGGTATTTGACCACTTCCTCCTTCAGACTATGAAGGTTGACCACTTCCAAGGTATGTGTTTCCTGTAAGCAGAGACAAAAATCAGCCTGTCATTTAAATAAGAGAAAATGTATGACTTTTAGCTAAAATAATTGTTTTGGCCAGGTGCGGTGGCTCACACCTGTAATCCCAGCACTTTAGGAGGCCGAGGCAGGTGGATTACAAGGTCAAGAGTTCGAAACCAGCCTGGCCAACATGGTGAAACCCCGTCTCTACTAAAAATACAAAAATTAGCCAGGCATGGTGGCAGGCGCCTGTAATCCCAGCTACTTGGGAGGCTGAGGCAGGAGAATTGCTTGAAATCGGAAGGTGGAGGTTGCAGTGAGCCGAGATCAGACCACTGCACTCCAGCCTCGGCAACAAGGGTGAAACTCTGTCTCAGAAAAAAAAAGAATTGTTTTACAAGTATGATACTTGATTGGTTGCCAGTTGTGGAGGCTTCTGCACACTGGCAGCTGGAGAGTCTCCTGGTCATTTCTGCCTCATCCATCCTGCATGGTCTCCATGCCTCGGAGCCCAGACACAGTGCCAACAAGTCAGGTAAAGTGGGAATTGGGACTCTGATGTGGAAGGTGGATCTGGAACCCCGGGAACTCCAGTGTTTCTTTGCTTGGAACCATTTTATACTTTCTGCAGATCTAGAAGGCAGCTCCCCAAAATGGTCCCTGGGCCATTGCTTCTTTGGACCAAATAAACAAACACTGTGCTCAGCAAGATCAAGACAAAATTCAGCAACTAGTTTCCTAAAGCTGTGTCTTATGACTCTCTTCAATTAATACTGTGTGTGTGTGTGTGTGTGTGTGTGTGTGTGTGTGAATATAATATAAATGTATGTGTAGGTATATACACACTTCTAGGTACAGCAATGCCTACCTATGTTCACCAATGGACATATGCTACAAGAGTAGTACACTAGTATACTCTTGTATATTACTCATGTATATATATATATATATATATATACACATAGATATAAAACAAATAATGCTAAATCCCAATTTAGCAAAAAAATTACTTCCTATTGAATCTTCCAAGCTTAAGTGCAACAAAATGTCTGATCAGATAAGAGTTTTTGGCTGGGCACAGTGGCTCATGCCTGAAATCTCAGCACTTGGGGAGGCTAAGGTGGGTGGATTGCTTGAGGCCAGGAGTTCAAGACCAGCCTGGCCAACATAGTGAAACCCCATCTCTACTAAAAATACAAAAATCAGCCAGGCGTGGTGGCATATGCCTGTAATCCCAGCTACTCGGGAGGCTGAGGATGGAGAATCACTTGAGCCCATGAGGCAGAGGCTGCAGTGAGCTGAGACTGCCATTGAGCTCCAGCCTAGGCGACAGAGTGAGACCCTGTCTCCAACAAAAAAAAAAACAAAAGAGTTACTAAGAATAAGCAGTTAAGTGATAGAAGCAGTCCCTTATGAGTTTATGAATTTGAGAGATTTACAAATTTTTGCTTAAATGACTAAAATCTTTTATTTGGGTTTTAGAAATGTTGAGCTGGATCCCTTTTCAGTGTCAATTATAAGATAGCAGGGCCAGTTCCATTAAAATCCCTTCCATTTATTAATAATAAAATCAATACATCTGCACATAAGCTCATTTGCATTGCAGGCCCATCCAAGAGTGATATCATCAGTACACATCATCCAGAAAGTCTACAGTAGAAAAGACAAAAAGTCTAGAATGAATACTGTAACGGTATGGAACAACTGGAATTGGCATACCCTGAGTGGGGCATGTAAATCGGTATAACTACTTCAGAAAACTATTTATTAGCAACTAATGAAGCTAAATCAATACAAAACCCATAACCCAGCAATTCCACTTCTAGGTACAGAGATGCCTAAGCTCTGTTCACCAAATGACATATGCTACAAAATCCATGGCAGCACTACTTACAATAACCTTCAAATGGAAGTACCCAAATGCTCATTGACAATAGAATAGATAACTAAGTTGCAGTATAAATTCACACAGTGAAATACAGCTATCCCTCAATATCCATGGGGGATTGATTCCGGGACTCCCACAGATACAAAAATTCAGGAATTCTCAAGTTTTTTACATAAAATGGTGTTGTATTTGAATATAACCTATGCACATCCTCCCATAAACTTTAAATCATCTCTAGATTGCTTATAATACCTAATACAATGTAAACGCTATGTAAATAGTTGTTATACTGTGTTTTAAGAAAATAATGGGCTGGGTGCAGTGGCTCATGCCTGTAATCCCAGCACTTTCGGAGGCTGAGGCGGACGGATCACGAGGTCAGGAGATCGAGACCATCCTGGCTAACACAGTGAAACCCCATCTCTACTAAAAATAG
Source organism: Pan troglodytes (assembly GCF_028858775.2). Lineage (NCBI taxonomy): Eukaryota > Metazoa > Chordata > Mammalia > Primates > Hominidae > Pan > Pan troglodytes. Next base: position 47,257,306 of record NC_072419.2, read on the forward strand.
AAAAAATTAGCTGGGCGTGGTGGCGGGCTCCTGTAATCCCAGCTACTCGGGAGACTGAGGCAGGAGAATGGCGAACCCGGGAGGCAGAGCTTGCAGTGAGCCAAGATGCACCACTGCACTCCAGCCTGGGTGACAGAGCAAGACTCTGTCTGAAAAAAAAAAAGAAAGAAAGAAAGAAAGAAAAGAAAAGAATGACAAGGGCTGGGGTTGGTGGATTATGCCTGTAATCCCAGCAACTTTGGGAGGCCAAGGCAGGCAGGTCACCTGAGGTCAGGAGTTCAAGACCAGCCTGGCCAACATGGTGAAACCCTGTCTATACTAAAAATACAAAAATTAGCCAGGCATGGTGGCAGATGCCTGTAATCCCAGCTCCTTGGGAGGCTGAGGCAAAAGAATCACCCAAACCTGGGAGGTGGATGTTGCAGTGACCCAAGATTGCACTACTGCACTCTAGCCTGGGTGAAAGAGTAAGACTCCGTCTCAAAAAAAAAAAAAAAAAAAAAAGAATGACAAGAAGAAAGTCTGTACATGTTCAGTATAGACGCAACTTTTTAAAAAATGTTTCTAATCTGTGGCTGGTTGAATCCATGGATGCAGAATCCATGGATACGGGGGGCTGACTGTGCACACCAAGTATAACCAATCAACAAGGACGCATATCAATGTGGATGAATTTCACCAACATGACGTTGGGCAGAAGAAGCCAGACACCGAAAAGAATATACACAGCGTGGCCAACATGATGGAAACCCTGTCTCCACTAAAAATACAAAAAATTAGCTGGGCGTGGTGGCGCACACATGTAGTCCCAGCTACTCAGGCACGAGAATCACTTGAACCTGGGAGGCAGAGGTTGCAGTGAGCCAAGATCACACCACTGCACTCCAGCCTAGGTGACAGAATGAGACCCTGTCTCAAAAAAAAGAAAAGAATATACAGTATGATTTCAAATATATAGAAGTTGTTACCCTTGGGGAGGTAGCGAGTAGAAGGAAGTATGAAGATGAAGGCGTCTGGGATACCAGCAATGAGCATTGGTTGCATGGATATGTTTAGTTTGGAAAATTCTGAATATATGTGAACCTTCCAAAAAAAAGTTTTTAAAGTTGTATCAGGTCATTACAGTGCAAATGTAAAATTAGGGGAATGGTTTAGGAGTACCCCTCTTAGACCCCTAATTAGGAGATGGAGGTCTCAGTCTGTGACCAGGATTAGAGTTCGTTCTATGGCTGGAATCTGGGCTCAGCCAGGATAAAGTTCTGTGTGGATCCAGTACTAATCATCGCTGCATCAGGGCTCTGCCTGGCAGGAGGGCTCGGGAGCCTTTGCTCTGTGTCCACAGCTCGACTGCTGCCGTTCCAGGATCTGACCACTTGATGTCTCCACTTCACAAATTGCCAAGTGAGGAAAGAGCTGGACAGAGCTGCCTAGACACGTACCGGGATAGGTTGGAGGCCATAGCTCAGGGAAAGACTTGGAAACTGTAGAGAATGAATCCAAGTGGCAGCAAAGCTGGCTGGGCTGGGGCTGGGGTCCAGGCCCCATGCAACAAGGGCAGCCATGGGGACCACAGAGGCAAGTCCAGCTCAGAAGCCCCCAGCTTTGCGCCTATCTCAGCAGCACTGGTCGGTCATTCATTCAGTGCTTCATGAGCTCCTGCTCTGAGGAGGAATCAATGGAATCAATGGAAGGAATCACTGAGGAATCAATGGAAGGCAAATAGGGCACAGTCCCTGGCTTCATGGAGCTCACAGTCAGGCATACACCTCCTTTCTCCTTTCCATCTTGTCCCTGCCTAGCACGCCCAGCTCCCTCCAACCCAAAAGAACCTCCAATATTAGAATCTGCCCCCCACCAACTCCTCAACCAGGATCCCATTTTTCTTCTTTGTTGTCTGTCTCCCCGACTAGGGCAGATGTCTAAGGAGCAGGGCTTTCATCTGCCTTGTAGACCCTGGTGATCTCAGGGTCAGGCCCAGATGACCAACAAATATTCATTGAATGGAACTTGGATAGCAGTGAGGTGTTCACATCATCTCTACAGAAACAAGCAGAACAGAGCAGGGAAACTTCCTCTGGGTCTGTGGCACCCAGCTCCCCAGACCTTGCAATTCTGGAGGAAGCCTCAGACAAGGCTTTTTGTGGGGTGGGTGTGGCAACCTGAGTAGGACTGAGAGCTGGAGGTTTCAGGGCTGGGAGGGCTGCATGACAGAAGGTGCTATTAGCCCAGCTCATGAACACTGAGCAGTTCCACTTCCCCCTTTTCAAAGTAAGCATGGTGGGGGAGGGAAGAGACAGGCCTTGTATCACCCCTTGATAGGCCCAGGGACCTAGCTATTAAAAACAGGAAATATGAGCCAGCAGAGAGTAAGGAGGAACTAACTGGGGGTGCCCTGTCTGCCTCCAACTACAGGGAGCCTGCCAGCCACCTTAATTCAATCTAGGCAGATGACAGAGAACAAATAGACCAGCTTGACTGAAGCCTCCTGAGATCCTGGGAAGGAGACCCAGGACATGAGTCTGGGCATGACTTTGGAGGAGCAGGTTGTAAGAAAGGGGATAAAGAGCTAGAGCTGCAGGCAGCTACTCCCTAGAGGAAGGAAGAAGGAGCAGAAGCCTGAGACACAGACTTGGATGGCCATGTGGATGTGAGCAGCTGTCCAGGACCTTCAGAGGACCAGTTTGAGCCTATTTATTGGGAACCAAAAATGAGGATATCAGGATAGACCTCCAGCACCAGGGTTTACACTCTGCCACCCACTATGCACGGCCAATCCACATTCCCAGCACTGTCCAATAGAACAGTGCAATGCCGAAAATTTCTGTAGCTAGGTTTTCCAATTTGGTAGTCATCGGACTCATGTAGCTAGTGGCTACTATATTGGACATCAGAGCTCTAGCCCCATGTGTAAGGTGAACAAAGAGCTGCCTTCCAATATTTCTTTTATTCCCTCCCACTCCTTCCATTCTTTCACACCCTCCTCTTGTGCCTCAGGCTATCAGTCAATAATTATATTGTAATGAGTTGAATTTCATAGGCCATAAACTCATGTAAAATGAATATATAAAGTACCTTATTTTTGTATAACTGAATTTCATTTCTATCCCAAGTGCCCATCCAACCTAATGGCAGAGATTTACTGTAAATAAGTTCAGGTTAAATGTGGTCAAGTGACTGCTTCCTCCCTCTCTTCCTCCAGAGTGCATCTAAGTCTCTAGACAGGTCAGAGTGTGTAGCCAGCACTCAAGCATTGGGAAGAGGGGCATTTGGAGGCTTAGGGCCCACTGTCTATGCTAGGATTAAGCTACCAGTCCTTGTCCTATTCATTTAATCTTCAAATTTCATTTATGGGTTCTTCAATTCTTCCCTTTCCTGCAGGGGCAGAAGGAAGAGCTCCAGAATCCCTTCTTAAAAACCTATAGCAGCATCTAACTCTACTGTTCCACCTGTCCACATATTCCCATACTTTCTATCCCTTTGCTAATAAAAATAAAAGCAGCTAACATTTATTGAACATTTTCCATGTACCAGGAAAATTCTAAGCACTTTATTTATTTACTTATTTATTTACTGAGATGGAGTCTCACTCTGTTGCACAGGCTGGAGAGCAGTGGCACCATCTCAGCTCACTGCAACCTCCACCTCCTGGGTTCAAGTGATTCTCCTGCCTCAGCCTTCTAAGTAGCTGGGATTATAGGCACCCACCACTATGCCTGGCTAATTTTTCTTTTCTTTTTTTTTTTCTTTTTTTTTTTGGAGACAGGGTCTCCCTCTGTCGCCCAGGCTGGAGTGCGGTGGTGCAATCTTGGCTCACTGCAACCTCCGCCTTCTGGGTTCAAGCAATTCTCCTGCCTCAGCCTCCCAAGTAGCTGGGACTACAGGTGCCCGCCACCATGTCCGGCTAATTTTTTGTATTTTTTTTAGCAGAGACAAGGTTTCACCCTGTTGCCCAAGGTGGTCTTGAACTCCTAAGCTCAGGCAATCTGCCTACCTCAGCCTCCCAAAGTGCTGGGGTTACAGGCATGCGCCACCATGCCTGGCCCTAATTTTTACATTTTTAATAGAGACAGGGGTCTCACTATGTTGGCCAGGCTGGTCTCGAACTCCTGACCTCAAGTGATCCGCCCACCTTGGCCTCCCAAAGTGCTGGGATTACAGGCATGAGCCACCATGCCCAGTCTATTCTAAACACTTTAAAACAACTAGCCCATATAGTCTTCCCAACAACTCCCTGAGGTAAATACTGTTATTATCTCCATTTTGCAGATCAGAAACTGAGGCACAGAGAGGTAGTGTGAAAAAAGCTCACACAGATAGTATTCTTATTGAGGCTGTGGATGTGTTAACTAGCTTGACTTAATTCTTCCACATTGTATTCATACATTATAACATCACTTTGTACCTCACAAATTTATACAGCTATAAATTGTCAATTTACAGTGAAAAGAGTTTTGATAGATTTTGCTATTTAAAAAATAACTAATAAAAAAGAAAGCATTCTTGGGCTAGGATCTCAAAAGCCAATATTACAGATGCATTTACTTAGCAATACAACTTCCATGAGTCAATCCCAAAAATACTCTGGCAAATGTCTGACACAAGGCTCTTTGTTACAGCACTCATTGTAGTAATAAGGGGCTAGAAACTACCCAAACATCCATCAACAGGGGATTATGTGAATAAATTATGGTATATTTACACAGTGGAGTACTATGAAGCCATAAAATGGAATGAGAGCTATCTTTGTATACTGTAGTAGAGTGATCTTCAGAATATATTGTTAGGCTGGGCATGGTGGCTCATGCCTATAATCCCAGCACTTCAGAAGCCTGAGACAGGAGGATCACTTGAACCCAGGAGTTCAAAACCAACCTGGCCAACCTAGTGAAACCTTGTCTCTACAGAAAAAAAAAAAAAAAAATTGAAGGAAAATTAGCCAGGCGTGGTAGTGCACGCCTGTGGCCCCAGCTGTTCAAACGGTTGAGGTGGCCAGATTGCTTGAGCCCAGGGGATTGAGGCTGCAGTGAGCCATGTTCACAACACTGCACACCCGTCTGCGCAACAGGGCAAGACCCTGTCTCAATAAATAAATAATAAATAAAATATAAAATGTATATACATATATTATATATATATAGTTAAGTAAAAGAAGAAAAGTGTATGGTATGCTAGCATTTATGTACAAAAGAGGGGAAATCAATATATATATTTGCTTATATTTTTTAAATAAAAGAAAAGAACTTTTTAAAAAATGACTCTCGATGAGAAAGGAAGACATCAGAGTACAAAGAACAAGTATAGAAGCTAGAGTTACCTGAATATACTTATTTTGAAGATTTGGCTATGGAACGATGTAAATGTTCCACATAATCATTAAAACAAAATGGAATTTTAAATAAAGTAACCCCTAAAATGAAAGCAAAATGAAATGAATGTATCAAACTATGTATTAAATTGATGGTATAAGTGCTCAGAGAAGAATTATTTCAAATGACTTTAAACATAGTAATTTGTACATTCCCATCAGGATATACCCAAAGGACAAGAGGAACTGCCAAAAAATAAAAGTTTTTAATTTTTTTTTTTTTTTGAGATGGAGTTTCGCTCTTGTTGCCCAGGCTAGAGTGCAATGGTGCGATCTCAGTTCACCACAGCCTCTGCCTCCCAGGTTCAAGTGATTCTCCTGCCTCAGCCTCCCGAGTAGCTGGGATTACGGGCACGTGCCACCACACCTGGCTAATTTTTTTTGTATTTTTAGTAGAGATGGGGTTTTTCCATGTTTGTCAGGCTGGTCTCAAACTCCCAACCTCAGGTGATCCACCCCCCCTCGGCCTCCCAAAGTGCTGGGATTACAGGCATGACCTGCCATACCTGACCAGTTTTTAATCTTAAAATGTTTTCCATAATCATATTATTAATATAAATTGTTATTTTATACATTATAAGATAAAGCAAATAAATCTAATATTATTGCCACTAAAACCAACATTTTCAGCGTAAGAAAAAATATAAACATAAAAGAAATAAAAATGCTATACCCTAAATTGAAATTTAAAATATCAGTATGAACTCAAGATCTCTTAAAGCTTTTTTTCTTTAGCTCTACCCACTAAAAAGGCCTAGAAACAATTACCAATGCAGTAACTATGAGCACCCCTAGAGAAAAGGTTGCAATATCAAAATACCATTTCCCACAAAAGAACCAGGGCTCCTAGGAGAAATAGCTGATTCAAGGTCTGGAGCAAAAAATATACAAGATGAACCAAGAAGACTTTTTCATTCCAGAAAGCAATAAAGCTATAGTGTCATGTCAAAAGGGCTCAGAAGCCAATGTATTGAAGAGGCTCTTGTTGACCAAAGATGAGGCAATTGAAGCATCAGTAGGATTTAAAATAAAACAGATTCAAAATCCATAAGTTTATAATGATACTCAAAAAAAGAGAAGTGATAGATTGGCTAATTATCCTGATTTGATCGTTACACATTGTACACATGTATTGAAATATCATACTGTACCCCATAAATATGCACAACTATTATGTGTCAATTACCGGCAACTTATTTGCTATATTTTCCTTGTTTTTCTGAATTTTTTTTCTGAGATGGAGTTTCATTCTTGTTGCCCAGCCTGGAGTGCAATGGTGCAATCTTGGCTCACTGCAACTTCTGCCTCCTAGGTTCAAGCGATTCTCCTGCCTCGGCCTCCCAAGTAGCTGGGATTACAGGCATGCGCCACCACGCCCAGCTAAATTTTTATATTTAGTACAGACGGAGTTTCACCATGTTGGTCAGGCTGGTCTCGAACTCCTGACCTCAGGTGATCCACCTGCCTCAGCCTCCCAAAGTGCTAGGATTACAGGCGTGAGCCACTGTGCCCAGCCAATTTTTTAAAATAAGTAGGTATGGAGCCATTCTTGAGTCAAGACAGTAACAGCAGTAGCAATCTTTTTATGATACTTATTATCAAATTATATACTTTAAGAATGAGCAGTTTATGTTATGTAATTTCTTTTTCAATAAAGCACCTAAGAAAGCAAGAAAGAAAAGGGAGGAAGGGAAGGAAGGAAGGCAGAGAAAGGAAAGAAAGCAAGAAAGAAAGAAAGAGAAGGAAGGAAAGAAAGGAAAGGAAAGGAAGAAAAAGAGAGGAAGAAAAAAGAAAAAATAAAGAGGAGGGAGAGAGGGAGGGAAAAGGAAAACTTCACTGGATTCCCTTTGAGCATGTTAAGACACCAACTCATTATTTTGAAAATGGGTAAATAAAGGGAAAGAATCAAGCACCTTTTCTACTTTTTCTGTATGAACCGTATCTCATTGTAACCAAATAATTGGTGAGAGGAAATTTCTCCTTACAGAATTATTTCAGCTAATTAATGAGGAAAAAATCTAAAGAATTTGAATTTTGCATTTTGTACTTTACACACTTTAAGGAAACAATGGATCTAGGCCATGATCGTCAACGCCTAGGAATCGCACAGAATGAGACAAATATACTCAATGTGCCTCCTGGTATAGGTACACAATATTACCTATGAAGCATTCTTGCTAAAAACACTTAACCTGACTTTATTAAGATACTAGTCACATGAACTAGAAGTCAGAGGAATGTGTTAGATCAGCGGTCCCCAACCTTTTTGGCACTAGAGACCATGCCGTAGAAGACAATTTTGGGGCTAGAAGACAGTTTTTCCACAGACAAGGGAGGGGGTCAGGATGAAACATAGAAGACGATTTTTCATAGACTATTTTTTCCACAGACAAGGGAAGGGGTCAGGATGAAATTGTTCTAACTCAGATCATCAGGCATTACTTAGACTCTCATAAGAAGCATGCAACCTGGATCACTCACATGCGCAGTTCACAAGAGTTCGCACTCCTAGGAGAATCAAATGCTGCTGCTGATCTGACAGGAAGCAGAGCTCAGGTGGTAATGCGAGCGATGGGGAGCAGCTGTAAATACAAATGAAGCTTCGCTCAGTGGCCCACCACTCACCTCCTGCTGTGTGGCCTGTTAGGAATCAGGCCGAGGACCAGTACAAGGGACTGGGGACTCATGTGTTAGATGACACCACAGGGATGCAATCCACAAACCAGAAGATAGAAGACTCTACAAGATAAATGCCATATATATATATATATATATATATATATATATATATATATATATTTTTTTTTTTTTTTTTTTTTTTTTTTTTGAGACAGGGTCTCACTCTGTGGCCTAGGCTGGAGTGCAGTGGTGCAATCTCCGCTCACTACAACCTCCACCTCCCAGGTTCAAGTGATTCTCCTGCCTCAGCCTCCCAAGTAGCTAGGACTACAGGCATGTGCCACCACACCTGGCTAATTTTGTTGTTGTTTTTGTTTGTTGTTTGGGGGGGGGGGGTTGCTGGTTGTGGTGGTGTTTTTTTTGTTTGTTTGTTTTTTGGTAGCAACGGATTTTCACCATGTTGACCAGTCTGGTCTTGAACTCCTGACCTCAAGTGATCCACCAGCCTCAGCCTCCTAAAATGCTGAGATTACAAGCATGAGCCACCCTGCCCAGCCTCTTATTTCTTCAATAAACAAACTGAAGACAGAGCAAGGGAAAATCTCTCCAATCCTGCTTATTCCACCTTCCACACTTAAAAAAGAGAGAAAGGGAGAGCCTAAAGGGTAAAAGAGACTTAATTATTACCAATCAGTGGATTGTGTGGACCTTGTTTGGATCTTGATTCAAATAAACACATTACATGCAACAATTGGGTATACACACACACACACACACACACACACACACACACACAGACATATATATATATATATATATTTTTTTTTTTTTTTTTTTTTTTTTTTTGAGACAGAGTCTAGTTCTGTTGCCCAGGCTGGAGTGCAGTGGCACCATCTCGGCTCACTGCAACCTCTGCCTCCCGTGTAGCTGAGACCACGGGTGCATGCCGCCATGCCCGGCTAATTTCTGTATTTTTAGTAGAGGCAGGGTTTCGCCATATTGGCCAGACTGATCTCGAACTTCCGACCTTGAGTGATCCTCCCATCTCGGCTTCCCAAAGTGCTGGGATTACAGGCATGAGCCACCGTGCCCGGCCAATTCAGTATATTTAAACATGGACTGGATATTGGATTATATTAAGAATTGTTGTTGGTTTTTTTTGGTGTAATAATAATAATTGTGGCTACATGTTTAAAGTTCCTTTTTTAGAGCGACATGGAGAAATGTTTACTGATGAAATGATATGATGTTTGAGATCTGCACAGAAATTATTCCATAAAGGAGAGGGTAGATGGGCATATAATTAAAGAAGTTTATCTGGCCGGGTGCGGTGGCTTACGCCTGTAATCCCAGCACTTTGGGAGGCCGAGGCAGGTGGATCATGAGGTCATGAGATCGAGACCATCCTGGCTAACACGGTGAAACCCCGTCTCTACTAAAAATACAAAAAAAAAAAAAATTAGCTGGGCATGGTGGGGGGGCGCCTGTAGTCCCAGCTACTTAGGAGACTGAGGCAGGAGAATGGCATGAACCCGGGAGGCGGAGTTTGCAGTGAGCTGAGATCGCACCACTGCACTCCAGCCTGGGCAACAGAGCAAGACTCCGTCTCAAAAATAAAGTTTACCCATAAGTTGATCACTTTAAGCTGGGTGATGAGTATGTAAGGGTTCATTACATTATTCTCTTTACTTTTGTAAATGCTTAAAATTTCCCATACTAAAAAGGAAAAAAAGCTAATATTTGCTTATTTTCATACTTTCTGCACTTCTGCTATAAAAACCACCTCCAAGGCCAAAGGAACCAGAGAAATGTGATAAGATAAAAGGCATTATACAAAAAAAGAAATACATTGCCTAGTACTTCAAACTACTTAGAAACAGATGTATAGACCAATGGAACAGAATAGAGAGAACAGAAATAAATCCCTACAACTACAGCCAACTCATTTTTCAACAAAGGTGCAAACAACACACATCGGGGGAAAGGACAGTCTCATCAATACATGGTGCCAGGAAAATTGGGTATTTATATGCAAAAAAATTAAACTAGACCCCTACCTTTCACCATATACAAAAATCAACTCAAAATGGATTAAACACTTAGATCTAAGATCCAAAACTATGAAACTCTACTAGAAGAAAACATGGGGACACATTTTTTGACATTGTTTTGGACAAGGGTTTTTTAGATAAGCCCTCAAAAGCACAGGCATAGGCTGGGTGCAGTGGCTCATGCCTGTAATCCCAGAACTTTGGGAGGCCAAGGTGGGCAGATCACGTGAGGTCCGGAGTTCGAGACCAGCCTGGCCAACATGGCGAAAACCTGTCTTTGCTAAAAATACAAAAACTAGCTGGTCGTAGTGACATACGCTTGTAGTCCCAGCTACTCTCAGAAGGCTGAGGCAGGAAAATCGCTCGAACTCGGAAGGTGGCGGTTGCAGTGAGCTGAGAGCACACCACTGCACTCCAGCCTGGACGACAGAACAAGACTCTGTCTCAAAAATAAAGTACAGGCATCAAAAGCAAACATAGACAAATGGAATTACATCAGACTGAAAAGCTTCTGCACAAAAAAACAATCAACGCATGAAGAGATAACACACAGAGTAGGAGAAAATATTTGCAAACTATACATCTGGTTAATATCCAGAATATATAAGTAACTCAGACAACTCAATAGCAATAAACAAAAACAAAAACAAAAAACAAACCAAATAATCCAATTTTAAAGTGGAAAAAAGATCCGAATAGACATTTCTCAAAATAAGAGTTACAAATGGCCAACAGATATTTGAAAGAATGCTCAACATCACTAGTCATCAGGGAAATGCAAATCAAATCCATAAACAGATATCATCTCACTCCAGTTAGAACCATTATTATCAAAAAGACAAAAGACGAGTGTTGACAAGGATCCAGACAAAAGGGAACCCTTACACACTGTTAGTGGAGCTGTAAATTAGTACAGCTGTTGTAGAAAACAGTATGGAGGTTCCCCCCAAAATTAAAAATGGAACTACCATATGATCCAGGAATCCAACTACTGGGTATACATCTAAAAGAAATAGGCTGGGACAAGTGGCTCATGCCTGTAATCCCAGCACTTTGGGAGGCCGTGACAGGTGGATCTTGAGGCCAGGAGTTTGAGACCAGCCTGGCCAACATGGTAAAACCTTGTCTCTACTAAAAATACAAAAGATTAGCTGAGTGTGGTGGCACGTGCCTGTAGTCCCAGCTATTTGTAAGGCCGAGACAGGAGAATCACTTGAACCTGGGAGGCAGAGGTTGCAGTGAGCCGAGATGGCACCACTGCACTCCAGCCTGGACAACAGAGTGAGACCCTGTCTTGAAAATAAAATAAAATAAAATAAAATAAAGGAAAGGAAAGGAAATCAGCATGTCAAAGAGGTATCTGTGCTCCCATATTTATTACAGCATTATTCACAATAGCCAGTGTATGGAATCAACCTAAGTGTTCATCAATGAATGAATGGATGAAGACAATGAAGTACATGTAAACAATGGAATACTATTCAGCCATAAAAAAGGACTAAATCCTGTTCATTTGTGACTACATGGATGAATCTGGTGACTTTATGTTACGTGAAATAAGCCAGACACAGAAAAACAAACTGTATGTTCTTATCTGTGGAACCTAAAAAAATTGATCTTCACTTGGCACAGTGGCTCAAGCCTGTAATCCCAACACTTTGGGAGGCCAAGAAAGGAGGATTGCTTGAATCCAGGAGTTCAAGACCAGCGTGAGCAACATACGAAGACTCCATCTCTACAAAAAATTTAAAAATTTTTCTGGGTAGGCGCAGTGGCTCATGCCTGTAATTCCAGCACTTTGGGAGGCTGAGGTGGGCGGATCACGAGGTCAGGAGTTCAAGACCAGCCTGACCAATATGGTGAAACCCCATCTCTACTATAAATACAAAAAAAATTAGCCGGGCATGGTGGCAGGCACCTGTAATCCCAGCTACTCGGGAGGCTGAGGCAGGAGAGTTGCTTGAACCCGGGAGGTGGAGGTTGCAGTAAGCCGAGATCACGCCACTGCACTCCAGCCTGGGCAACAGAGCAAGACTCTGACTCAAAAAAAAAAAAATTCTGGGTGGGGTGGTACATTCCTGTGGTTCTCAGCTACTCAGGAGGCTGACGCAGGAGGATCACTTGAGCCCAGGAGTTCAAGGCTGCAGTGAGCTGTAATTGCACCACTGCACTCCAGCCTGGGTGACAAAGACCCTGTCTCAAAACAAAAAAAGAATTTTTGTTTTAAATCTCATAGAAGTAGAGAGTAAAATAGTGGTTACTAGAGGCTAGGGAGGGATTGGTAGAGGGAGGAGGAGGAGAGGTTGGCCAATAAGTACCACGTTACAATTAGGTAGGAGAAATAAGTTCTGGTGTTCTATTGCACAATAGGGTGACTATAGTTAAGAATAATGTACATCTCAAAATAGCAGAAAAGAGGATTTGAAATCTTCTCGCCACAAAGAAACGATAAATGTTTGAGGTGATGGATTTTCTAATTACCTTGATTTGATTATCATAGTGTATATACGTATTGAAACATCACATTGTACCCCATAAATACAATCATTATGTGTCAATTAAAAATAAAATAATTACAGGTGTGAGCCACCATGCCCAGCCTGAAGTGCCCTATTGAACATATGAGTCTAGAGCTCAGACTATCTCCCTCTCAGATACCAAACAACCCTTATTTATTTCACACTGGCCTTCTTTTTATTTTATTTTATTTTTTATTTTTTTTGAGACGGAGTCTTGCTCTGTCGCCCAGGCTGGAGTTCAGTGGCGTGATCTCGGCTCACTGCAAGCTCTGCCTCCTGGGTTCACACCATTCTCCTGCCTCAGCCTCCCGAGTAGCTGGGACTACAGGCGCCCGCCACCACGCCCAGCTAATTTTTTGTATTTTTAGTTGAGACAGGTTTTCACCATGTTAGCCAGGATGGTCTCAATCTCCTGACCTCATGATCTGCCTGCCTCGGCCTCCCAAAGTGCTAGGATTATAGGCGTGAGCCACCATGCCTGGCCCCACACTGGCCTTCTTTCTTTTCCTGAACAGGCCAAGTTTCCTCCAGCCTCAGGACCATGGCATTGCTATTCCTGTTGCCTGGCATATTTCTCCCCTAGATGGCCACATGACTAGCTCTTAAACATTCAGATCTCAGGTCAAATATCATCTAATGAGAAAATCCTTGCTCGGTCGGGCATGGTGGCTCACGCCCGTAATCCCAGCACTTTGGGAGGCTGAGGCGGGCGGATCACCTGAGCCCAGGAGTTCTAGACCAGCCTGGCAAACATGGTGAAACCCCATCTCTACTAAAAATACAAAAATTAGCCAGGTGTGGTGGCAGGCCCCTGTGATCCCAGCTACTCGGGAGGCTGAGGCAGAAGAATTGCTTGAACCAGGGAGGCGGAGGTTGCAGTGAGCCGAGATCGCACCATTGCATTCCAGCCTGGGTGACAGAGTGAGACACTGTATCGAAAAAAATAATAATAATAAAAAAGAAAAAAAAAGAAAATCCTCGCTCAAGACCCAAGCTAAAATCAATATAAGGAGTGAGCCAGGGATCCACATTGGTCAGATTTTGCTGTGACAATGATGCATAAAAGACAACTTCCAGAAGCCTGGTGCTTACAGCAGTAAACATTCACTTCTTGCCCAGGGGTCTGTGGGTCAAGCTGGGGCTCTGCAGGGCTTTCTGGGGCTGGCTGGGCTGGGCTCCAGGCTTTGGGGTGAGTAGGTGGCTGTCTCATATATCTTCTCATTTGGAGTCCGGGCTGAAGGAGCCTCCACTGTCTGGGACTTGTGGTTCTCATGGCCGAGGACAGTTGCTCAAAGGGATGAATGGAAACACTTTGTGCCTTGGGCCTGGCCCCTGTGACTTCCACACATATTCTCATGGCCAAAGCAAGTCACGTGGCCAAGTGCAATATCAACAGGGTGAGGAAGTATATTCCTTCCGTGGTGGTGGGGGCTGGGGAAAGTAAATATTTGCTGAACAGTAATACAATCTACCAAATCACCCAATTCTTTTTTTCCCCCAGATGGCTATGTTTATTGAGTCATCCCTCCACATTCTTATGAAATACCATCTTTTACAAACGAATGAATGAATGAGAAATGTGCCTTTCAAGGCAGGAGGAGCCTCCCCATGCTTCAAATGAGAAACCTGAGGCTCAGAGAAGGGAGTGAGTCACCCAAGGTCCTAGAAACCACCTGTGGCAAGCCCAGCCTGTCGGGCTCCTCAGTTCACTTCTCTACATACAATAAATGAGGCAGGAAAGTGCAATTTTCTGGGCAGTGAGGACACATCACCCGTCCTGCCCTCCCACTGAGGCTTGTTGACAGGCCCATAATCAGGGGGCAAGTATACCAAAAGGTTTCCTTGCTGATTCAATCTCGGGGCTCACTCTGAAACCAAGTAGGACCTTGATTTGTCATTTCCGGGTCTCCGAACCACAAATGTTAAGTACGTATTAAATGAGTGAGTCACTGGTACTGTGGACATTTTAATTGCTGATTAAGTGTTCCATGAATTCTGGGTCCCGCCCCAACTGTGCCTGCCCCTAAGGTACAGACAGTCACCTCTACTTCTTCGGGGACCTGCAGTGTCTAACACCGACTAGGGTACACAGTGACACTCAAAAATGAGGCATAGGCATATAGGCCGGGCATTGTGGCTCACGCCTATAATCCCAGCACTTTGGGAGGTCGAGGCGGGCAGATCACTTAAGCCCAAGAGTTCAAGATCACCGTGGGCAACATGGCAAAACTCTGCCTCTACAAAGAAAAAAAAAAGTCAGGTGTGGTGGTGTGCACCTGTGGTCCCAGCTACTTGGGAGGCTGAGGTGCTAGGATTGCTTGAGCCCAGAAGGCAGAGGTTGTAGTGATCCAGGATCACATGCCACTACACTCCAGCCTGGGTGACAGAGTGAGACCCTGTCTCAAAAAAAAAAAACAAAAAAAAAGGTATAGGGCTTAGGAAAATTCTGGAAGGACATGCCTCAGATAAACAGTGGGCAACCCTTTTGAAGCAAGTTTACTTAGAACTTTAACTCTCTGCTTTCGGTCTTTATGTAGCATTTGAACACTCCACAATCAGTATAGATTGCTTCTATAGGCGTGAGTATAGGTATGCTTCTGATTGCACAGGTAACATTCAGAGAACCAATCTGAAACTGGTCTGAGTCCATACTAGCGTGCAAAAAGCAATTACTTGCTGATTGGGTGGGAAACTCCTGAAAATCATCTTCCTCCAGAATCCTTCTCCCACACATTGTCAGAAGCCTGCTTTCAGAAACACTGAGTCAATTCCCAACCACTCCTTCAGTCAGTAAGCCCGGGAGCACCTACAGCACGCCAAGTGCTGAGTGAGCCACCAGGGTGACAGGTGATAGGCAGGGAAACAGGTGGTAGCCAGAGTCAGTGGGGCCTGCATTCAAACCATTGCTGACATAGATGGCACTGGACCATGGGCCAGACACTGTGCTAAATGCCCCACAAGGATTATCACGTTTAATCCACACGACAAGTTGATGAGGCAGGCACTATTATTATCCTGTTTGACAGCTGTGGAAACTGAAGTGCAGAGAGGCAAAGGAACTTGCCCAAGGTCACATAACTAGCAGATGGTGGAACCGACATTTGATTCCAGAGTCTGTGATCCCCACTGTGACCCAAAACTGCTTCCCACTAGGAACTTGTCCAGATTCCACAGGCAGTAAGTGGCAGTCAAAATTCAAACTCAGAAAGGTTCATCAGCCTCCAAAGAATATTGTCTTAACTGATAAGACGTCCTCCCTTCCAACTCCCTCCATTTCTGGATCCAACACCAACATGCTGGGTGACCTTGGGGAGCCTCCCTGGCCTCAGTTTTCATGGCTGCAAAATGGAAAGAACACTGCTTACCTTAAGGAGCTGCAGAGGGGCTTTTACGCGAAGACAGTTCCTCCTGTAGAAATATGGTAGGCACTCAGTTGAGATACATCTGTGTTCTTTCTGGTTTCCAGGAGTTTGGGGCAGTTGGACAAGTGGGCACTGGAGCAAGTCTGTGTGATAAGCTCTATGACTGAGAGTGGACTAAGTGCTGGGCCAGAGGCTGCACATGGGATGGAAAGCCAAGGGCTGCTGTGTACCCAGAAACTGAAGGAACACTGGAATAAACAACCCTCAGAAGGAGGGAAGCTTTGTTCGTCATCTTTCCTGTTTTCCTAGTCTGGCCCAGTTCCAAAACCTCTTCTTAATCTTGTCAGGAGTTTGGCCCAGTGCCCCAGGAAGGAGCCGCCAGGAGGCTTATAGTGAGCCAAGTCTTCAAGGAAGTGATGTCTTCTGTGAGTCAAGAGAAGGCAAGAAACTTTCTGGGAGAGAGAAGGAGATAGGGACAGAAACAGGGAAGGGCTCAGCTGGAAGACCCTTCCTTGAAGAAGTGGAGAAACTGAGGCTTAGAACAGAGCAAGGTTTACTGATTGTGCTGGTGGCACGGTTGGGGCAAGTAGCTTATCTTCCTTCCTCCCAGGTCAGAGTCCTCTCCACTGCATGTATTGACTGCTCACCCCCTTGCTATTCTAGGACTACCCAGGCAGGGGGAGCTGCCTTCACTCACCCTTTCCCACTACTGCTTCCAGAAACATCTCCCCATCACTACACTAGGGACTTTGTAAGCACAGATGTGGGACCCATGAGTACTACAGAAGGAAGCAGAAGCTGCAAAGACCTTGGTAAGTTTGGCCATGCGGGAAACGAGGATGACAGACCCTCTGAAAGAAAGAACCAGTGCTTCCCAACACCTACTGTGTGTCTGTGCAATGCCAGGCACATCCAACATGTCATTATGGGATCCTTGGGCTGTCACTTCACCAGCCAGAAACCTCTGTAGCCAGTGGTGCCTTTGCCAGAGTTTTGCTCAGGCTCATTGCGCCCACTTGGCCTGGCAGGCTATGCTCAGCTCGTGCTAATGGCCTGGATCCCCTGCCTGCTTGTGTGAGCAAGCAAGCGTGGGGTCCAGCCACTGTGCACAGCCAGGAACAATGGCTGTGGTGGAGTGGGCAGCTCCAGGTGCCAGCATGAGTGCTGGCTTCTTACGAGGCTGCAGCTGGAACAGGCATCCTGCAAGCAGCTTCCACTGCTGCCACTGGGGAATGCAATGGTTCCTGGGGGCTTGGATATGTCAGGAACCAGACCCCCAAAGAGGGTGTCACAGCCCTGGCTCAGGGAGCTCCTAGGTCTGGGGTCCCCGAAGGGCCTCAGCTCTTCTCCCCTTCTTCTTACCCAAAACGTGATGAGCAAGAGGTGTGTTTCAGCCGTGTTTGTGTTACAGCGCTTTCAGCCCTGCCACTCAGGAGGTCCTGAGTTCTTGTCCCATGCCCAGGAAGAATGAGGTACACAGACAAGTGGAGGGTGAGCAAGCTGAAGAGCTTTACTGAGCAATAGAGCAGCTCAGAGGAGACTCACAGTGGGTAGCTCCTCTCTGCTGCCAGGGTGTCCCACTAATGTTCAACTTTAATGTTCAGCTCTCAGCAGAGAGGAGCTACAAGACCCTGGAATGGGTAGCTTCTCTCTGCAGCTGGTCATCCTGATGTCTGCTGAGCTCCCAGCAGAGAGGAGACTTCAGAGGGGATAGCTCCTTTCTGCAGCTGGTTGTCCCGACATCTCTCTGAGTCTGGCTGAGTCCAGGTTCTTATGGGCTTCAGAGGGGAGGAAGTGTGTGCTGATTGGTCCATGGTTGGCCATGGGCAGGCCCAGAAAAGGCACCATAAGTTCCTACTCCAATCTGCAGGACTGGCAGCCTGGCCCCCAGGCTTCAGGCCTTCCCAGGATTGAAGGTGGGGCTTCACCAGGGACCCACCCCTTTTTGTCCAGAGCCTATCTGCCTCCTGCCACTGTTCATAGCCCCCAGGCTGTTCAGGCAGAGGGGCACCTGCGGGCCAGTGCTGAGCTGCCCTCAGCCCTTCCTTGGTCTCCCTTCCATGTTAGTTGGTGCCCAAAGTCTGAAGTGGGCCAAGGTGGCAGGGGGCTGGTGTGTCAGTGCTGCCCCAAGCATGCACACACCCAGCTGGGTTGCGACAGTGCCTGGGATCAGCCTCAACTTTGCTCTGAAATCGAAGCAGGTGCCAGGAGCAGGGAAAGGCCAGGCAGTGGAAGCAGGCATTTCTGAGCCTGCAGGGGCAGGGGGGCCTTCCTGGGCCCCCAAGAGTGCAGAGATGCCTGGGTCTGCAGCCCTGGCTTGGGCAGCTGCAGCTGCGCCCAAGGAGCATGAAGCTTCCACCCTGTCAACTCAGAAGACGGCAGGGCTTCTGCCTGTTCCCGGCTCCTGCTGGTTCTGTGGAGCGCCTCCCCCACTGCAGCCTGCATCATGGCAGTGGCCACTCTAGACAGGCCACCACTGCCATCAATGTTACATAATCTAATCATCACACTAACTCTGGGAAGTAGATTACATCCCCATTTTTCAGATAAGGAACCTAAGGCTCATAGGGGAGACATTTCCTGCCCAACTCTATCTCCAGCCCATAACTGTCTTCCAACCTCTAAACCTGGCTATCTACTTTGTCTCAGATATTCCCACTTATAACCCCACATGCTTCTCAAAGTCACTTTGAACTCATCCTCTTCCCCTCCCATAGATTTCTGGTCTCCCATCATAGCCTTACTACTCAGAACCCCAGATATTAATGTTGACTCCACCCTCTCCCCTATTTCTATCTCCAAATAGCCTGGGATTAGTGGTCCCCATTCCAAGTCTATTTCCTAGACATTGGCCTTCAATTCAAAGGGATGTAGCATAGTCCAGACTTTTATCATCTCCCTCTTAGATAACTTCAACAGTTTCTGTAAAAGCTCCTCTGCCTCCAGTTTATCCTTCCATCCATCCATACCCCACTCAAAATGTCAGGGGCAATCTTTCTAAAATGCAAATCTGTCTAGTCTCAACCAGCTGAAAACACTGCCGTGGCTTCACAGTGCCCTCAGGATAAACCCTTTACAGAGGCTTGCCTGGCCCTAAAAGTCTTGGCCCTTGCTGCCTTCTCTGGGGTCAGGTTGGGTCACTGTCTACCCTCTGCCCCTGAAGCCTTGGATGTCCTGGAATACATACAGTTCCTCTTTCACTTCAAGGCTTTGACCCCTGCTGTTTTCTCTGCCTTCCTCCAGCTAACTCCTTCTCATCTTTCAGGTCTCAGCTTAGTCACCACTTCCTGACCACCCTGCTCTTAGGCTTCCTGAGCTGCCCTTCCAGTGAATCCCGCAGTTCCCTTATACTTCCTACACTGGGTTACCCACCCCCTCCCTCTCACATTCCCCTGTACAGCCCAAAACAGCCTTCTCCAGCAGCACAGAACACTGGGGCAGCACTCTCCAATGAAAATACAATGCATGCCACGTGCATAATTATAAATTTTTGGGTTGGGTGCGGTGGCTCATGCCTGTAATCCCAGCACTTTGGGAGTCCGAGATGGGTGGCTCAAGTGATCATGGTAAAATCCTGTTTCTACAAAAATACAAATATTAGCCAGGCATGGTGGCATGCATTTGTAGTCCCAGCTACTCAGGAGGCTGAGGTGGGAAGATTGCTCGAGCCTGCCGTGAGCCATGACCATGCCACTGCACTCCAGCCTGGGTGACAGGCTGAGACCCTGTGTCTAAAAAAAAATAAATAAAATAAATCAATTTTCTAGTAGCCTCTGTCTCCCAGGCTCAAGTGATTCTCCCACCTCAGCTTCCAAGTAGCTGGGACCACAGGTGCACATCACCACACCCAGCTAATTTTTTGTAGTTTTGATATAGATAGCATTTCGTCATGTTGCCCAAGCTAGTCTCAAACACCTGAGCTCAGGGGATCCACCTGCCTCAGCCTCCCCAAATGCTGAGATTACAGGTGTGAGCCATTGTGCCTGGTCTCTAGTAGCCACATTTTAAAAAGTAACAGTAAATAGATGAAATTAATTTTAATAACAAATTTTAACCCAATATTTCAACATATATCAATATAAAAAGTATGCATATTTCATTTTACTTTTGTACTAAGAATCTGAAATCCAGTGTATATTTTACACTCACAGCACATCTGAGTTTGAACTAGCCACATTTCAAGTGCTCAGTAGTCCTGGGTGCTAGCGGCTATCAGATTAGACAGTGTAGTTTTAGAGGATGCTTACAGCTAACTGGCCTATGTCCTGTACTGGAGGACATTCATTCTGAGAAAAATTCATAGAAATTTTCCTCTTTGGAAAAAAGGATTCTAAGTCAGACCGGTCACTGACAGAGTGAAACAGGGTTTTTAATTCTTTAGGACCTCAAGAGTCTTCTCTGTGCTAGTGTGAGATGTGATACAGACCAGAGAACATGTAACATCTCCCCAGCTTACTTGAGCTCAGAGCTCTGTTTTCATAAAGATTTCTGGGGAATGAGATGTGATAAAGACCAGAAGAGCAATATAGCATTTCCCCAACTTATCTGAGCTCAGGGTTCTGTTTTCATAAGGCCTTTCAGGGGATTAGTGTCCAGTGGAATGTTCTTTGGCAAATGTTGATACAGCCACATGCCTGACTCAGTAGATCCCAGGATCCCCACAGGAAGAATGTAGAGTTGAGGAAGTCTGCCTCAAGTGCCTCAGCACCTGAGACTCGATTACTGAATTGACTAAACTAATTATGGGAGGCCACATAGGGCAGGACTAGAATTAGTGAGCAAAAATTGCAGCATATTTCAGCTCAAACAAGGATTTTTTTTATTGTGTGTGTATGTGTGCGCACACATGCGTGTTTTTAAAAATTTAAATCTAAGTTGCCAGATCTGTCTAAAAAATGCAATATGTGGCCTTGTGAGATGATGATTTCTCTGTCACTCATAATCAAGGAGTGATGAAGGCTAGAGTTCTTTGTGGGGTAGGGGGCTCCTAACCAGAGTCTCTAATTTTTTTTTCCAGAACTTAAAAAAGGTAAGAAAAAAAGCAACAATGGGCAGAGAACTTGAGCATCAGAGGAACTGATCAGACATGTTCTGGACCATTTATTAAGAGCAACTTTGGGATTCTGGAGCCTTCAGTGGAAGATTGGTTTATAGCCAAATCCCTTTTGAGGCTACAGATTCTTGGTTCAGTTCAGATGATTTTTTTTTTTTTTAGACAGTCTCACTCTGTTGCCCAGGCTGGAGTGCAGTGGCCACCATCTCAGCTCATTGCAACCTCTGCCACCCAGGTTGAGTGATTCTCCTGCCTCAGCCACTCTAGTAGCTAGGATTACAGGCATGTGCCACCATACCCGGCTAACTCTTTTGTATTTTTAGTAGACATGGGGTCTCACCATGTTGGCCAGGCTGGTCTCAAACTCCCATATTTGCCCACCTCAGCCTCCCAAAGTGTTGGATTACAGGCATAAGCCACTGCACCTGGCCTTTATCACACTTTGATAAAAGGTTTTAAGGCTGGGTATGGGCTGGGATTACACTTGTAATCCCAGCACTTTGGGAGGCTGAGGTGAGCAGATCACAAGGTCAAGAGATTGAGACCATCCTGGCCAACATGGTGAAACCCTGTCTCTACTAAAAATACAAAAATTAGCTGGGCATGGTGGCACACACCTGTAGTCCCAGCTACTCGGGAGACTGAGGCAGGAGAATCGCTTGAACCAGAGAGGCAGAGGTTGCAGTGAACCAAGATCGTGCCACTACACTCCAGCCTGGCAACAAAGCTAGACTCCATCTCAAAAAAATAATAATAATAATAAAAGGGTTAGCCATGCTACCAAGAGGCCCCTAACCACCCACAGACAGACAGACAGACAGACAGACTGCAGATGGAATCAGACCAATCATCTCAGAGCCTCCAGGTGCCCATCAGTAAGATGCCTGGAAGGACCTGGAAGCTGAGGCCTTTAAAGGTTGGGCTCAGTGTCTCTATGTCAAGCACGGGGCCTGGTACAATGTAGGTGTTCAAATAGTTGTCTCCTTCCTTCCTCATACCCGGATTTTAGGTGTGGCAGTTCCAGAAATGCCATGGCCTGCGTAAGAAGGGTCTGGA
Source organism: Pan troglodytes (assembly GCF_028858775.2). Lineage (NCBI taxonomy): Eukaryota > Metazoa > Chordata > Mammalia > Primates > Hominidae > Pan > Pan troglodytes. The sequence goes on from NC_072419.2 coordinate 47,279,331, forward strand.
GTGCCTCATTTAAAGCTCACAAGGATCACAGAGGCTGGCACAGCTGGGCTGAGAACAGAAGGGGAAATGAAACCCTTTCATGGCTCACATATGCTGAAGCAACTACAAAGAAGCCACCTGTGGTCAGCTGAAGAGTGGATGGGGGAGAAAGAGGGAGCTTCAGAGAAGTGGGGGTGGTGGTGAGGAAGAAGGTTTTTAGGTGGTAGAAGTGGAGGAGGTCAAAGAAAACAGCAGTTAAGAATAATAGGCAATACACCATAGCGTGAGGGTAGGGGTGGGGAAGGTAGGTTTTGGGTGGTGGAGATGGGAAAGGTTAAAAAAAACCACAGTGGTTAATAATAGGCAACACACCATCCATCGTGCGGAGGAAGAAACCCTGGACTTAGAATTATGTGATTTTGGCAAAACATGTAACCAAGCAGCTCTCTCATCTGTAAAAATGGGACAATAATAGTTCCTTTCTCTTGGGGTTATTGAGAGGTTGAAATCAGTTGATGCATGAAAAATGTACAAATCTTGCTGTTGCTGTTAATAATAACAGTATTGATAATATCGTAGGAAGAAGCTTCTGCTTCTGAAAGGAGACCAGGTGGACTGATTTGGGAACCAAAAACAACCAGAAATCTAGAGGGAAGGGGAGAAGGCAAGGAGAGATCTTGATCTAGGTGCACCAGAACTTATATGCAAAATGCTGTTTTTAAGTGCATAGGTATTAATATTTATTAGAGGAAGAGATACCATAGCCCACATCAGCTTCTCAAAGGAGTCTATCTCACACACACACACACACACACACACACACACACAGACACACACACACAATAGTTTAAAAATGACTGATCTAGAGAAATTAAGAGCCAAGAGAAAGAAGCAGATGAGACAAGAGGCCCACAATCATCCATGGTTGGAATGAGCCATCTCCATGGACCTAAGACTTGGGATCAGGGGTGGCGGAAAGTATAAACAGAAGAGGCAAAAAAAAGAGTTTGTTGGAATGAAGACTTAAAGAACCAAGTCAGCTCACAGTGGGAATGGAATGGGGGTTAGTTCAGCTATCACATGGCCCAGAGCAGGCTCACAGAGGCTGTTGGCTGAAGGCTGGGTGAGTGGATGGATGGGCAGGGAGCCCGACCCAGCAGCTGAGGATTGGGGAAACTAGGGAAGCGGACTGCAGATCAGGAGGCAAGGAATAAGAGAGACCTTGACTCTAGAAGACTGGCAGGGATTGACTGGAGAAATGATTTCCGTTTGCCTGGTGTGATGGGAAAGAACTGTCAGCCAGTGTATACTTCTCCCCATCTAAAATACTTCTGATTCTGTGGGTGAGGATTTGCAAGAAGGCACTCTGCCAGGGGGAGGGACTTAACTGTTGGCTCTGTGGCTGTTTCAGGAACACTCTAGGGCAGAGGGGGGTGGGGTGGGCAGAGACTTTTCTTTTTGAAATTTGTGAGTTTGTACCCTGACTTTCCCATTTCATTCATGTATTCATGCAACAAATATTTCTTAAGCACCTATTATGTGCCCACCTTTCTGCCAGGTGTTGGAGATGCAACAATAAATAAAAGATAGAATAGTCCCTGAACTTAAAAATCTTACATCTAGCTGGGTGCCATGGCTCACGCCTGTAATCCCAGCACTTTGGGAGGCCAAGGCGGGCAGATCATGAGATCAGGAGATCGAGACCATCCTGGCTAACACGCTGAAACCCCGTCTCTACTAAAAAATAAAAAAAATTTTTAAAAATTAGCCGGGCGTGGTGGTGGGTGCCTGTGGTCCCAGCTACTCAGGAGGCTGAGGCAGGAGAATGGCATGAACCCAGGAGGCGGAGCTTGCAGTGAGCCGAGATCGCACCACTGCACTCCAGCCTGGGCGACAGAGCAAGACTCCATCTCAAAAATAAAATAAAATAAAATCTTACATCTAGTTGAGGAAATGGATAATGAGAGTGCAGTATGATAGGTGCTGAGACTGGGGCCATGCGCAAGTTGCTATAGGAACAGAGGAAAAGGGCACTCATACTTCCCCAAGTCTGTCTTCTTTTTATTTTATTTATTTATTTATTTATTTATTTATTATTTGAGACAGAGTTTTGCTCTTTAGCCTAGGCTGGAGTGAATGGTATGATCTGGGCTCACTGCAACCTCCACCTCCCAGGTTCAAGCCATTCTCCTGCCTCAGCCTCCCAAATAGCTGGGATTACAGGTGTGAACCACCACGTCCAGCTAATTTTTATATTTTTAATAGAGACGAGGTGTTGCCATGTTGGCCAGGCTGGTCTCAAACTCCTGATCTCAGGTGATCCACCCGCCTTGGCCTCCTAAAGTGCTAGGATTATAGGCGTGAGCTACCACACTCAGCCTTAAGCCTCAATCTTCTTATCTGCAAAGTGGGAATCATGGCCGGGTGCGGTGGCTCACACCTGTAATCCCAGCACTTTGGGAGGCCGAGGAGTGTGGATCACCTGAGGTCAGGAGTTCCAGAACAGCCTGGCCAACATGGAGAAATCCCATCTCTACTAAAAACAAAAAAATTAGCTGGGCGTGTTGGCTCGCACCTGTGATCTCAGCTGCTCGGGAGGCTGGGGCAGGAGAATCACTTGAACCCAGGAAGCGGAGGTCACAGTGAGCCAAGATTGTGCCATTGCACTCCAGCCTGGGCAACAAGAACGAAACTCCATCTCAAAAAAAAAAAAATGGGAACCATGTTATTCACTATAAGGAGTTTTCTGGTACATTCCAGGCCTCTGCTTGACACATATTAGGAGCCTGTTGCAGCCCATAATTCATTTATTCAACAAATGTTAATTGAGTATCTTATGTGTGTCAGGCACTTCTGTGGATGGTAGAAATGTGGCACTAAATAAACTGAGAAAGCCGGGCACGGTGGCTCATGCCTGTAATCCTAGCACTTTGGGATATCAAAGCAGAACACCTTTAAGCTCAGGAGTTTGAGACCAATCTGGGCGACATAGGAAGACTCTGTGTCTACAAAATATAAACAATTAGCTGAGCATGTTGGTGCACACCTGTAGCCCCAGCTGCTCAGCAGGCTGAAGTGGGAAGATTGTTTGAGTCTAGGAGGTCAAGGCTGCAGTGAGTCATGGTTGTACTGCTGTACTCCAGCCTGGGTGACAAAATAATATTATTTTTGTCTCAAAAATAATAAATAAATAAATAAACTGATAAGAATTGCTACTGTCATCAAGATTACATACTACACGGGGAAAACAATAAGCAAAATATTCCGTAGGCCAAATGGTGACAAGTGCATTGGAGACAAATAAAGGAGGGATGGAAAGAGGGAAGAACTGAGGGAAGGGGGTTGTAATTTTAAATACAGTAGTCAGGGCCTGTCTTAGTTTAGCAAGGATCTGAAAGAAGAGAGGCACTAGGCCATGGAGATATCTGGAGGAAGGACGTTCGAGGTAGAAAGATCCACAAATGAAAAGGCTAATGCTGGAGAATGAGTGGTGTGTGATAGGCTTTTACAGAGCCCAGAGTGGCTGGAAAGAGGTGACCAAGGTGTACAGCACCAGCAGATGAGGTCAAGGGAGGCCTTGGAGGGGAGCAGGTGTGGCAGGGCCTTGGGGCCATTGTAAGTCTTTGACTTTACCCTGAATGAGATGGGAGCCACCGGAGAGTTTTGCACAGAAGAGTGACAGGATCTTACTTTTTGTTTTGTTTTGTTTTGTTTTGTTTCAGGAAAGAGTCTCACTCTATTGACCAGGCTGGAGTGCAATGGTGCAATCTTGACTCACTGCAACCTCTGCCTCCTGAGTTTAAGCAATTCTCCTCCCTCAGCCTCCCAAGTAGCTGAGATTACAGACATGTGCCACCATGCCTGGCTAATTTTGTATTTTTAGTAGAGACGGGGTTTCACCATGTTGGTCAGGCTGGTCTCGAACTCCTGATCTCAGGTGATCCACCTGCCTCAGCCTCCCAAAGTGCTGGGATTACAGGCATGAGCCACCGCACCCGACCTTCTTCTTTCTTTCTTTTTTTTTTTTTTTTCTTGAGATGGAGTCTCACTCTGTGGCCCAGGCTGGAGTGCAGTGGTGCAATCTCTGCTCACTGCAGCCTCAGCTTCCTAGGTTTAAGCAATTCACCCTGCCTCAGCCTCCCAAATAGCTGGGACTACAGGCGCCCGCCACCACGCCTGGCTAAATTTTTTGTGTATTTAGTAGAGATGGGGTTTCACCATGTTGGCCAGGCTGGTCGCGAATTCCTGACCTCAGGTGACCTGCCCACCTCAGCCTCCCAAAGTGCTGGGATTACAGGTGTGAGCCACTGTGCCCAGCCCTTTTTCTTTTCTTTTCTTTTCTTTTCTTTTCTTTTTTTTTAACCGACAAGGTCTCCTCTGTCACCCAGGCTGGAGTTCAGTGGTATGATCATAGCTCACTGCAGCCTCAAACTACTGGGCTTGAGATCCTTCTGCCTCAGCCTCCTGAATAACTGGGACTAGAAACATGTGCCACCAGGCCCAGCTGAATTTTTAAAAATGTTCGTTGAAATAGTATCTCACTGTTGCCTAGGATGATCTTGAACTCCTGGCTCTAAGTCATCCTCCTACCTTGGCCTCTGAACGTGCTGAGATTACAGGCATGAGCCACCATGCCTGGCCAGGATCTCAAGTCTTAAATAGGACCACTCTGTTTTAAAGGATCACTTGTTCTGACTATATACCATGAGATGACAAACATAGAGCAGAGGACACCAGTTAGGAGACTCCCACATTAAACCAGGTGGAGATGATGGCAATTTGGGCTAAAGTGAAAGCAAAGGGCATGGTGAGAAATGGTTAACATCAGGATATTTGAAGGTGAAGTCAACAGGATTTGTTGACAAATTGGATAAGGGGGAGTAGGCAGGCAAAACAGAGTCAAGGATGCGGGGCGTGGTGGCTCACGCCTGTAATCCTAGCACCTTGGGAGGCCAAGGTGGGCAGATCGACAGGTCAGGAGTTCGAGACAAGCCTGACCAATATGGTGAAACCCTGTCTCTACTAAAAATACAAAAATTAGCCGGGCATGGTGGTGTGCAACTGTAGTCCCAGCTACTCAGGAGGCTGAGACAGAAGAATTGCTTGAACCTGGGGGGTGGAGGTTGCAGTGAGCCGAGATGTTGCCACTGCACTCCAGCCTGGGCAACAGAGCGAGACTCTGTCTCAAAAAAAAAAAAAAAAAAAAGTCAAGGATGACCTGAGCCATTAACTATGATTGGGGAAGACCAAAGGAGGAACAGGCTTGAGAGGAAAGATAGAGGGTTGATTTGGGACACATTATGTTTAAGAAGTCTGTTGGAAGTCCAAATAGGAATATTAGGTAGGCAGCTGGATACATAAGTTTGACACCTGGGGGCAAGGCCCTGATTTTAGGTATGAACTTAGAACTTCTCAGTATATAGTTGGTATTTAAAGCCACAGGAGTGAATAAGATAGTGAATCAAGAGGACAAAGGAAAAAGGTCTGAGGATTGAGCCCCGGGGCTATCCAACATCCAGCAGTGGGGGCCTCACCTGCTTTTAGTTTGGGTGTTCGAAGGCTAGGTTTGAACATTCTGTAAGGACTTGTGCAAATATTTTCCCTAAGTTCTGTCTCCCCCTTTGAACCCAAATGCTCACCATGAAGGGAAAAGTCCACAGAAGAAAAAAAAAATGTTTTAAATAGATTGTTTAAATTATTAGGTTATGTTTTCCAAAAATAGAAGGAAAGCTAAGTTCTGGGTCAGTGGGAGAATTTAGAGTTTTTAGCATTATCTTTCTCCCATCAAACCCTTAAGGCTGGGCTCCCAAGGAAGAGTCTTCCTGGCTTTCCAGCCCTGAGGGCTCTCTCACAAGGTCCCAGAACTCTGTATTGTAATTGTCTATTTTCTCTACCTCCAGGTGGAAGCCATGTTGAGTTCATCACAGAACTACTAGCCGGGCCTGGCACCAAATAGGCATCAGGGAATGTCAGTGGAACTTGACTACAGAATCTGATGAGGAACTTCCATCTTCCTGGGCTCTGAGTGTCTTTCTCTAGTTCCACCACCAGAGCTGGTGTCTGTTCTGCCAGGCCCCTTTCCAGGCACCCATAGCTGATCCTGGAAAGGTAGGGACAGACCCTGTAGGCCTGGACTCTGTCCTTTGGGAGGAGAATATCCTCAGGGGCCTGCATGAGCCATCCTGAAAAACTAGTTCTGTGAGTCAATCCTCAAGTGAGTTCCTGTGGGAAAGGTACCAGAATCTTAGAGGTGAGGTTGGAAGCAGCTTGTCACCTCTTAGAGGCAAAGAGGGGTGTCTCCTCCGAACGGACCTCACTCTTTATCTGACCCAGAGTTCCTGGCATATCAACTGTGCTAGTACTTTGTCAAGGGTGCTGGCATGAGCCAAAAGGCCCTGAACTGGAAATTGCAGACCCTCCTATTAGACATGAGTGTGTCATGTCCATCATAAACAAAGAAACAAAAACCCTCTCTTAACGCAGGCTACTTTAGTTGCTGCATTATGTTCTGCCTACTGTTTGTAGCTAAATCTCTTGAATGACTTGTTCAAACTTGCTATCTCCACTTCCTTACCTTCTATTTCATTCCTAACTCAGGCCCATTCCTAAAATAAGGCTGTCCTTCCAGGCCCTCCCAAATGATGTCATCTAGTGTAATTAACTCCAGGTACTACCATGATACTAATAACCTGCAGTCCCTCTCCTGAGCTCCAAACTCACGTATTCAGCTGCCTATTAGACATCTTGACTCAGCTAACCCACAGACACTTCAAACTCAACATGTACAGAATGAACTCATCACCTTTCCTTAAAACAGATCCCAAGTGTTCCCTGTCTTTGTGAATGCACTGCCATCCTCATCCTTGACTCCCCCACTCCCTTTCCTTTGTATATATAATCAATCACTAATACATCAACCCGATGTCATGAATATCCCCCAAACACATACACTTCTCTCCATCCTCATGGCTTTTTTGCTGATCAGGGCCATCATCATCATTTTTGCCTCAATGATGACAATAACCTCTTAACTGTATTCTAACAAGCTTTGTGTAGTGTTTTGTTCTGTTTTAGAGACACGGTCTCACTCTTTCACTCTGTAGAGTGCAGTGGCATGATTACAGCTCACTGTAACTTCAAACTCCTGGGCTCAGGTAATCCCCGCACTTCAGTCTCCTGCCTAGCTAGGACTACATGTGCATACTCCCATGCCTGACTAATTTGAAAAACATTTTTGCGGGGAGAGATGAGGTCTTGCTATCTTGCCTTGGCTGGTCTTGAACTCCTGGGCTCAAGCAATCCTTCCATCTTGGTCTCCTAAAGCATTGAGATTACAGGTGTGAGCCACCATGCCTAGCCAAGCCTCAAGTCTTGAATACTTTAAATCCATTTCCTTTCTTTTTTTTTTTTTTTTTTTTTTTTTTGACAGCGTCTTGCTCTGTCGCCCAGGCTGGAGTGCAATGGTGCAATCTCAGCTCACTGCAACCTCTGCCTCCCAGGTTTAAGCAATTATAGGTGTGTGCCACCACACCCAGCTAATTTATGTGTGTGTGTGTGTGTGTGTGTGTGTGTGTGTGTGTATTTTTAGTAGAGACGGGATTTCGCCATGTTGCCCAGGCTGGTTTCACACTCCTGAGCTCAGGCAATCTGCCCACCTCAGCCTCCCAAGGTGCTAGGATTACAGGCATGAGCCACTATGCCTGGCCTGTAGGTAATATTTTCTAAAACACATATTATGTTCCTCCATTGCTCATAGCAACTCTCAGTGACTTCCCAGTGCTATGAAGATAAACTGCAAATGCCTTAGAGACCCTGCATGAACTGGGCCTTGCTTACCTCTCCAGCTTCATCTCTCACTACTCCTCTTCACCCTCTACCCCTTAGCCATACTGAATTACCAGCAGTTCCCCACATAAACCCTGCTCTTTCCAGTTTCCAAATTTTTGCCCATCTGTTCTCTTGGCCTTGAGTGCTTGTCTCCCTCACTTGCCTTCTTTATTCTCCCCAACCTTTACCTGGCTGACTTCTGTTTCCATTTTGAGACCTAAGTTTAAGTGCCATTTCCACTGGAAATCCGTGCCTGACTCTGTAATTCTGGATGGCAGTTCTTCTAAAGGGCTCCTACCGCAAACACACTGTACTTTATCCTCGAGGCACTCATCACAGTAAGTGACAATTACTTGTTCCCTTCTCTGTCTCACCCACCAGACCTGAGCTCCTTGAGAGCAGGGGCCTTGTCTTTCTAGTTCACGGCTGAATTCCTAATACTAGCTTAGTACCTGGCTTATAGTTGATTGTGTGTGTGTGTGTGTGTGTGTGTGTGTGTGTGTGTGTGTGTGTGTGATGCAGGGAAGCCAAAGAAGGGTCAGGATGCAATGAGAACCTGGGGAAGGAGGGACAATTACAAAAGAAAGTCTTGGGCAGATTCCATACAGGTAGTAGCCACCAGTGGGATGTGGAGGACAGGATCAAGGGTTAACTCAAGAGGCTTCAAGGTTCTGAGCCTGAGTGACTGGGAGGAATAGAGCTATTCGCTAAGCAGAGACCATAGAAGCGAAGGGCAGTTTCAGGAGAAAAGCTGAACCCAGGACCAAAGGGCTGTGGGAGTCATCAAGTGGACACATGAAATAGGCATATGGGTAAATATTTCTATGGTTCTAAAAAGGAGTCAAGGCTGGAGACATTCATTTAAGAAAGGACAGTGTAGACTGTCCTTTCTGAATCTTTCAAACACAGGTGAGGGCAACAGTGACCTAAGGACAACTTGGGAAGCAGGTTAGGGGTTCTAAGACTGGGCTCCATACACACACTGCTTAAGTTCAAATCATAGCCCCACCACTCAATAGCTGTGTGACTTTGGGCAAGTTAACTTACTTAACTTTCCTAAGTCTCAGTTTCCTTGTCTAAAATGGTGGGACAAGTAGCCCCTGTTTCATATGGTTATTGCAATGATTATATGAAAATGTACGTGAAGCACTCAGCACAGGGCAGAGACATGGTAAGCAACCAATTAACGTGAGACATGAATTTTAACAGGGTCAAGGAGGAAAACTGGGAGGAGGAGAAGTTGCCATGCAGGAGGGAGAGAAGATGCTCGAGTGAACTAGGCTTTGAGGAGGTGGAAGGGAGGGGACTGAGGACTTGGAGGGCTTGTGGAGAGGGAGGATGGGGAAGTAGGCCTTTTCAAAACCCAACTTTGGCTAAAGGATCACCTGCTGGTTACTGAATGAGGCAGCTACTTCTGTTCCATTTTCTTGGGGAGTCATGCTGAGGCATCTGGGAGCTTCTCTCACTCCTAGAATCTTCCAGTGTTTCCTGGAGCCTGGTCTCTGCCTCTATGCCTCCCACTGCCTGCTGGTTCTCTAGCTGGAGGCAGCTGGACTCAGGCAGCCGCAGGATGTCCCAGCAGCACACATTGAGAGAGGGGGATTCAGAGAGAGCTGCTTCACAACTTCTCTTTGGGCTATACCCTTGACACAGGCCAAATCCTTCTGTCCCCGTCACAGGTACAGATACTTTCTATCTTCAGGTATTCCAAATGATCTTCCATGATTAAGGTTGCTTCTGAAACACAATGGTCTCCCTGGACCTCTGAGCTAATCTGCCTATTTCCAGTGTCAGTTCCACCAAACTGTTCCCCCTCTGCTGCCTATGATTGTTCTCATGCCTGTTTAAAACCCTGTCATAGTTCACCTTGCAGTATCTCCACCGGAACTGGGAGGGCCTCTCCCACCTGCCCAGCCTACATTGGTTATATCTTCACTTTTACCCTCTGCTCCATCCTGACCAAAGCTATGGCTCTGCATATATTGCCTCTCTTCTTGCAATATCTTTTCTTCTCTTCCACGGGCTAGCAACCCCTCATCTTTCAAGAATAGTGTCCAACTAGAAACCTTTCCTAATATTGCCCCCACCACCACTGGTGAGTTGGATGTGCTCCTTTACTCAAGAGTTCCCACAGCAACTGGTGGTTGGCCTCCTCTTCCCTATTATTCCTTATACCTTAGTGTTACAGTTGGAGAATACCCCTGTCTCATTATCAGACTAGGCACTCTTCCAAAATGAGGATTAGGTCTTATAAATAGCTATATCTCTAGGGCTTAGTATAGGACCTACCAACCTCAAATAGGTAAGTAGTACCTATTTGCCTTCATTCCTCAGGGAATACTGGTTGAATGAATAAATGTCCTCATTTAGGATGTATTCTGGCAGGAAGACAATGGAGATGCAAGTGGACTACTTTTCTTGCCCCAAGTCACATGGCCAGGATCCTACATCTTTGTTGCTTGACTGCCTCTCATTTCATAATTCAAGAGTTGCCAGCTTTCTTATTGATACTGACCTTTTTTTTTTTTTTTTTTTGAGATGGAGTTTCCCTCTCGTTGCCCAGGCTGGAGTGCAATGGCGCAATCTCGGCTCACTGCAACCTCCACCTCCCAGGTTCAAGCGATTCTCCTGCCTCAGCCTCCCTAGTAGCTGGGATTACAGGCGTGCAGCACCACGCCAGGCTAATTTTGTGTTTTTAGTAGAGAGAGGTTTCTCCATGTTGGTCAGGCTGGTCTCGAACTCCCGACCTCAGGTGATCCGCCCGCCTTGGCCTCCCAAAGTGCTGGGATTACAGGCGTGAGCCACTGCGCCCGGCCTGATTCTGACCTTTTTATTCCACACATCTCAACTGTTGCTGAGCTGTTTCATTCTAGGAGGCAAAGAGCTTTTCTGGTTGTTCCTGAGATCACCAGCCTGAATCTCCTTTCTTGAGCACCCAGCAGTTTCTTTTCCAAGGGTATCGGAATCTTGAAAGGGCAGCAGATTCTTAGGCATGGGCGGGGAGAGCTGCTAGAAGACATCACTGTCAAAGAATTGGCAAAGTCAAGAATGTGCCAGCATCCAAGGGTCAAAACGTCAGGTGGGACATCCTGTTCCACAGCATGATAGCCCCAGAGGGGGTGCCAAAAGGATGACAGAAGCCTTGTGAGTGCCCAGGAATCAAGTAGAGATTAGGACCAACCCATCAGAGTACAATTAAGCAAAAGGGGGAATCAATTTAAAGGTGCCAGAACAGGAACCATGCAACCAGGCTTCAGGAGAAAGTAGGAACCAGGGTCCTGAACTTCATTCATCAGGGTCCTCTCTCTCTCTTTTTTAAGACAAGGTGACACTCTGTCACCCAGGCTGGAGTGCAGTGGCACGATCTTGGCTCATTGCTGCCTCAGCCTCTCAGGTGTTCCTCACCTCAGCCTCCCTAGTAGCTGAGGCTACAGGCACACACCACTATGCCCAGCTAATTTTTGTTTGTAGAGACAGAATTTTGCCATGTTGCATAGGCTGGCTTCAAACTCCTAGGCTCAAATGATCCAGCCGCCTCAGGCTCCCAAAGTGTTAGGCTTACAGGTGTGAGCCATCTGGCAGGAGGGACTTCTATCTCTTATCTCTTCTCTTCCTCCACCCACTTTCTCCTATATCCTCCCCCACCTCCAGGTTTCTCTGGCCCATCCGACAGCAAGTATCGCCAGGAGCAGCTCCCTAATCTACATACTACAGATCTATCCACAAGAATACAGATGGAACCACTCTTTTCTTCTGAATTCTAGAACCTTAAGGAAGTTAACCTGAGTGGCTCAGCTTGGATCAAGTGCCCATCCTGGTCCAAACAACTGTAGCAGCACATCTGTGTATTTGTGTATCTTGTTCCTCCATAATCTTGCAGTCCGGGGAAAGTGTGCAGATGGATGGGTCCCTGAAAAGCAAGAGTTGTTTAGACAACGCTAGAGGTGTTCAGTTCTGGGAGACAAGAGTTGGGCCAGGTTGATAACTAGCCTAAGAGAGTCGGAATCAGATGAATAAGAACTAGATCTTGGGTGACAACCTAGATCAAGAGTCTCGAGGTTCAGTCATTTCAAAAAGCTCAAGTCTCATTGCTTCTTGGCCTTCTGGCTAAGATCATGTGCAGTATCTGTTCTTACCAGTTTAATATCTGATACATCCTCTATCTGAGGATAATACAATAAATAGATTTTTGGAGCAAGGAGATGGAATAGGAGCTTGCTCTGTCCACTCTACACATTGGCCTGGATTGCAGTACCTCCAGGAATGGTGCACCCTCTCTACCACCCCCAAAAAGCCCAAGTCTCAAGAGGTAGTCTGGAAAAAAGTATTTTTGGATTTACCTACATTTTTTTTTCCAAGATGGAGTCTCGCTCTGTCACCCAGGCTGGAGTGCAGTGGCACCATCTTGGCTCACTGTAACCTCTGCCTCCAGGATTCAAGCAGTTCTCCTGCCTCAGTCTCCCAAGTAGCTGGGATTACAGGTGTGTGCCAACCATGCTCAGCTAATTTTTGTATTTTTAGTAGAGACAGGGTTTCACCATGTTGGCCAGGCAGGTCTCAAAGTCCTGACCTCAGGTGATCTGCCTGCCTTGGCCTCCCGAAGTACTAAGATTACAGGCGTGAGCCACTGCGCCCGGCCTAATTTTTGTAATTTTAGTAGAGACGAGTTTTCACCATGTTGACCAGGCTGGTCTCGAACTCCTGACCTCAGGTGATCCACCCCCGCCCTCGGCCTCCCAAAGTGCTGGCACTACAGGCATGAGCCACTGCTCCTGGCCGGGTTTGCCTACATTTTGGAGATGCTGCACACCATGTCCCTCTTTTCAAGAGTCACGTAAGTATTTACATATGGAAGACCCTGAGAAGGCACCTGGGAAAAAACCTGTTTAACTGTAAATATAATAATGTATGTATTTGTATGTGGAGCTCTTCTTTTAGTGGATTATCTATAAACCGTCCACTGTTCCCAATGCATACTTTGGAGACAGACCTACACTACCAGTTTTCACCTGCTAGTTATTTTTATAAGGGTTGGGATGGTCCATGAGTGAACAGTCTTGATTTAAAGCAGTGTTTCCCAAACCTTATTTATTTGCCTATAGCCTTCCTGGAGTTTGTCTTATATGTCCGCTCTGTGCACTATTCCTATATGTTTTTATGTAAATCAATCACTTTTTAAAAAAGCCTCATCCCAGTTATATCCTTAAAACAATGGTTATTTTTTCTCATACACATTGAAATACATATCTATTAGAATTAAAATGCTTGTCCATGCACTATCAATAATCTCCTCAAGTACCGTATGGTGGGGACATGTGTTTGAAGTGTTAGGAGTCAGGAGTGGTCTCTGTAAGACAGAGTAGGTCAGTCAACCTCTGAGCACTGCCAGCCACACATGCTGGCAGAGAAGTTCAGCCTGTGACAAGACTGCCCGGATATTTCCATGTCTGTGCACGAGATGTCCTCGGTCTGCCATTGTGAAGTCTGTGCTGTTTTCATGCCTACCTAGTCTTCTTTGGAGGGACCTGGAAAGCAAATGCAGGCTGGGTACGGTGGCTCATGCCTGTAATCCCAGCACTTTGGGAGGCAAAGGTGGGCAGATCACGAGGTCAGGAGTTTGAGACCAGCCTGACCAACATAGTGAAACCTTGTCTCTACTAAAATTGCAAAAATTAGCTGGGTGTGGTGGTGCGTGGCTGTAATCCCAGCTACCCGGGAGGCTGAGGCAGGATAATTGCTTGAACCCAGGAGGCGGAGGTTGCAGTAAGCCCAGATGGCACCACTGCACTCCAGCCTGGGTGACAGAGACTCCATCTCAAAAAAAAAAAAAAAAGAAAAAAAAGCAAATGCAGATTCTCCCTGGGAAACGGGGGGGTTGGGAGAGTGGAGTAGTGTGGATGCACTGTTATTCCTGAAGGCCGTCCTCAAATTATCTTGGACTCACTGCAGCAAGCAGATGCCTCATCTTCTGGCCAGGGATTGATCCTGAGATGGGAAGAGTATGAGAAGAGACACCAACAGCAAGGCAAAACTGGCTCTGGCAGCTTGCTTCAGAGAAAGAGTATAGCTTTGGAGTCAGGCCGACCTGAGTATGAATCCAAGACTCAGCACTTACTAGGTGCCTGCCCTCAAACAATTATTTTTTGATAGTCACAATGATCACCATGGAGTGGATGAGGAAACAGGGACTCAGAGAAGTTAAACAACTTGCCTGATATCACACAGGTAACAAACAGCAGAGCAGAATTCAAACCTAAGTTGATTTGACTTCCAAATGTGTGCTCCTAACCAAAGCAGGGTAACCTGCTTTGATTTGCCCATTTCTTGAGCACCTCTTCTGTAGGAGGTCCTGTTGCTGGGTGCTGGGAATTCAGTGGTAGGCAAGATGGACAAGATTCCCCCCTCTCACAGACCTTGCTTGCTATAGGGGAAATAGACAGGAAACCAATTACTCCATTTGTAACTTAATAACAAGTGTCATAAGTGTTACAAAGGAGATAGATACTATAAGGCACCTTTTATTTTTATTTGTTTATTTATTTTTTGAGACTCACTCGCTCTGTTGCCCAGGCTGGGGTACAGTGTTGCAGTCTCGGCTCACTGCAACCTCTGCCTCCCAGGTTCAAGCGATTCTCCTGCCTCAGCCTCCCGAGTAGCTGGGATTACAGGTGTGAACCACCACACTCTGCTAATTTTTGTATTTTTAGTAGAGACAGGGTTTCACCATGTTGGCCAGGCTGTTGTTGAACTCCTGACCTCAAGTGATTGATCCACATTGACCTCCCAAAGTGCTGTGATTACAGGCGTTAGCCACCGCGCCTGGCCTATAAGGCACCCTTGGTCAGCCAGTGGAAGCAGGGTCAGTAGTGCGCCGGAGAGTCACTTTGAAAAAGTGATATTTAGGTTGATCTTGAAGCATTCACAAGATGTGGTAAACACAACTAATGGTAAACATGTGATGGTAAACATTAGATGTGATAAAGATACTGATGGTCCACTGGATGAACAGTTTTCATATTTACTTCCAAATGATTTCATAGATATTATTTCACAGATAACACTTAGGATGAAGGTAAATAAAAAGGAGATCAATTAAAATATGAAATAATAATAGTGAAAGTGGTAATAGATGTGGCAATATCCACAAAGGAGTAATGGTTAGATTAGCATATTGAGAAGATCACTTTGGCAATTGTTGGAATGCAGTTTACGAGAGGGCCAAGAATGGAAGCAGCAATCCCTGTTAGAAGTGTAGCGTTTTGGAGTGCAGTGTTTTTTGTTGGTTTGTTTTTTGTTTTTTTTAAACCAGGTCTCACTCTGTTGCCCAGGCTGGAGTGCAGTGCAGCCTCGACCTCCTTCTCGGGCTCAGGTGATCCTCCCACCTCAGCCTCCCGAGTAGCAGGGACTACAGGCACATGCCACCACACCCCGCCAGTTTTTGTATTTTTTTGTAGAGTCAGGGTTCTGCCATGTTGCCCAGGCTGGTCTTGAACTCCTGGGTTCAAGTGATCTGCCAGCCTCGGCCTCCCAAAGTGCTAAGATTACAAGTGTGAGACACCACCTCCAGCCAGCGCATTGTATTAATCCAAGCAGGAGAACGCAGACTTCAAAGGCTTATGGGCAGCAGAGAGAAGTAGATGAAGCAAAGAGATGCAATCAGCGGGACTAGTGGGAAATGAGGGAAAGGAAGGTGTCAGGATGGGGCTTTTTCTAGCTGAGTGGAGTTCAGTTCATTCCCAGAGAAGCTTGAGAGGCATTCAACTATAGATGCAAGGTAGGTGGCTGTTGGTCCCTTGTCTTTAGGACAGTTTGACTTTTGTAATACAGGCGACCTCACAGAGCTATTGTGAGAATTCAGAGCTGGGCACAGAATAGATGCTCTATAAACGGTAGTTCTATTCCCCATTTGCCCCGTCCTCCCAGCATGCCAGGGATACAGGGGCGGATAGAGACAGGTTCAGTTCCCTTTGGTCTCTTGCATTCCCCCTTCCCTCAGCACAATTCCTGGGCTCATAGCGGATGCTCAATAAGTATTTGTAGAATGAACCAAAGAAATCAGACCCTTGGTGACCCAGGGCTACATGTACTCGGCGGAAAACTGGGGTTAAACCGGACCCTTGGTTGGTTGAAAAATTAAAATAATTTTTAAAAAGTGGGCGTGAAATAATCCAGAAGTTGGAGGGCCTGGACAAAGGCTGGGGAGGGGACTCCTCCCACCAGGCGGCCTCAGGGTCGGCTTAGCAAGAAAGGAGGCGCTGGGGAGACCTCTGGGGTCCCAGCTGCCAAGGTACTCGCCGCTCCAAGGAGATGCGGACGCCGGATACCAGCTCTGCCCAAGATTGTTGGGTCCCGCCGCGGCCTTTAAAGGCCCACCACGTGGCTGCGCGGCCAGCCCTGGTCCGGAGGCGGCGCCCGGGTGGCGCCTGCGCACTGCCTAGCAGAGGGGCTGGGGTTCCGAGAAAAGGCGTCTGGAGAGGAAGGGGAGGCTGCTTGGGGTGGGACGCCGTGGGAGGAGTCGGCTCCTTATGCAAATCACAGCGGAGCGCGCACGGTCCGGAGGCGGGGCTTGCGATGCAAAGCCAGGTCCGTCTGGCGAACCGCGAGGGGGCGGGCCGCAACCCTCTGCCTCTTTCCGCAAGCGCTGACGTCGCCGACGTGTTGTTTAAAAGCGGCCGCGCAGGCGCAGTGAGCCCAAATGCGAACTTAGGCTGTTACACAACTGCTGGGGTCTGTTCTCGCCGCCCGCCCGGCAGTCAGGCAGCGTCGCCGCCGTGGTAGCAGCCTCACCGTTTCTGGAGTCTCGGGCCCACAGTCACCGCCGCTTACCTGCGCCTCCTCGACCCTCCGGGGTCCCCGTCCGCCCGCACAGGCCGGTTCGCCGTCTGCGTCTCCCCCACGCCGCCTCGCCTGCCGCCGCGCTCGTCCCTCCGGGCCGACATGAGTGGGGACCACCTCCACAACGATTCCCAGGTACGGCCCGGCCTGACCCTGGCGGCCCCGGACCCCGGCCTGGCCGTCCCGCGACCCCCGGCGCAGGCCCGGACCCCAGCCCCGGCCCAGCAGCTTTGACAGGCCGGAGCCCCCGGTGAGGGGCCGCCTGCCGGAGTAGATCGGCTCGCTAGGCCGCGAGCGAGGGCCGCGAAGTTACAGTTCGAGGCGGGGATGGCTGCCCTCTGTGGCCACCCCCGGGGCCCCGTCCTCCCTGGGGGCGCAGGGTGGGCCAGGCCCCCGGCCGCGCGCGCTCGCCGCCGGAGGGGTTAAAGTGGCTGTTGTTTGATATTCTCTCCTTTTCTTTTTCCAGATCGAAGCGGATTTCCGATTGAATGGTGAGTGTGCCCCCTGCCCCGACTCCGGGGCCCCCCAGCCGCCGGCCGCCTCCCCCGCGCCCTGCCGGTGCCGGGCAGAGGACAGACATGGCGTCCCAGAGACTAAGTCCCGGCTCCTCGCTCACCGGCCCCATTGTTCCCATCGGGCCGCCTCTTGACCCCCTTTCCGGGGACCCCAGCTCCCCCAGATCCCGGCCCTCCCAAGAGGGGACAACGGAGACCCCATGTCGTCCGCCACCGGGCCTCGGGCGGTCTTTCCGGGCCGGGATTCCTCCCGGGAAAGTCGCCTTGTCGACGGTCGGGACTTAGTCTCTGCGCCATTTTCTTTTTCTCTCTCCTCTCCTTTCTGTGCCTGTGTCTCTTTCTCTCCCTCCCTCGGCTCTTTCCTTGAGCTGCCCAGAATGAGCTTTCTGCAGAGCACAGCCGTATAAATCACATACTTCACCAGAGAGGGAAGGCTGGGGGACTGAACTGTTATTTTTTAAACTTTATTTTGGGGGTTATTCCCTTTATGCTTCATGTTTGTTTCCTTTTCTGCTTCCAGAATGAAAGATTTCCTTAAGCAACTGTTAATTTTTTTTTTGATAGGCTGTTTATGATAGGAATTATGGCTCTAAAACTAAAGCCACCCTTTGTGGAGTTCTTTATATTTCCAGGTTGTTTTTCCCAAGTTACGTTCTTTGCAAAGGTAGCAGTACCCCCCTAAAGAAAGTTTGCAAGTTCTCTGTGGGTCACCCAATGTAAATGTTGGATTTTTTAAAAATTATGTTAGTCACTGGAACTTTTCATTGTGGTCGAGGTTCCCAATGCAGTGTTTTTCTGGAAACGCAGTTTAGTGTACTTGTTGGAAGGAAAGATTGTTGAGCATCTCTTGTGGACCTGGTGTGTTGGCCTTTTCGTTTGGGTTGTAAGGAGGAAAAAAAGATTTTATTTATTGAAGCAAAGAGTGTCCAGTACCCACCCCTGCTTCCTGTTCATTCTTTTTCACGAGCCACTGTTTTTCAGGAATCAAGAACTGGCTTTTTTTTTTTCCAATTCTTTATGTTTTTGAACCCTTTTCAGCCAAATCAAGGCATTTATTCTTACTGCATTTCCACTTCAGTTACTACCCAGGGAAGAGTCCTCCAATAAAAAGCTCATCCTTGCAGGCTTTCGAACAACCCTGTTGAAGGAGAAGTTACCTTCTGTAGTGTGCTGGGAATTCCCACTGATTTTGATGGTACATAATCCTGCTCAATTGAGTTTGGGTTCCGGGAACCTCTCCAATGGGAGAAGTTGATGAGTAGGTTTTCTAATGTCGTAATCAGCAGTCCATCATGTTAGCCTGCTCTACTGAGAGCAACCTTATGTTCAGAGTTTGAAGTGGGGCATCCAGCAGGAGATGGTACTCAGCCAGGAGAGAATCTGGTTTAAAGTATGGCATTTCTTGAGCGCCAGATATGTGCCAACCACTGTGCTTGGTGCTAGAGCTGATCCTGTAACCATAACACTCCCTTGCTCTCAATTCAGTCTATTGGGGGAGACATAATTAGTTAATTATAAGGTAACTACTGGGGCATATGTGTACCCAAAATGCTTTGAGGTATAGGGGAGTTAATTTTGTCTGAGGGTGGGGAAATTTCTCAGAGGAGGTGACTTCTGAGCTAGGGGTTGTGGAAGACTGGGCGCAGAGAATTGTCAGGGGTTGGAGTGTTTCTTACGTACATTTAACCAACCTATCACGATTTTAAAAGAGGGAGGAGGTGAGGCCTGCAGTTTAGAAAGCCACAGTATAGACATGTTTCTTTGGGATACAGGAGCAAAGAAAGGATGTGCAGGTGAGGATGTAAGAAGTCCTTTTGACCTTGCTAGAGGAAGGTGGGATCTTTAATATACAATGTGTTCTTTTGGCTGTCAGGCTGGGCTGAGTAGGTAATGTAAGTAATGAAACAAAGTTTAGCCCTTTCTTGTGAGAAAGTTAACTTACATGGTTCTCACCTAAGTCACGTGAATGATTGTGAGCTGGCTAGGTTATTGATCTTTACTGACATTTTTATAGAGGCTGAAGTAATCTGCGTATGTTGACTTTTAGAATGTGTTGGCTCACATTTAATAGCAATAATAGCTAATATTTATTGAATACTTACTGCCAGGCATGAATCTCAGCTCTTTCCATGGATCATCTAATTAAATGTAATCCTTGGAAGGACTCTTGTGAGTTAGGTCCTGTTATTTCTGTTTTGTAGATGAGGAAACTGAGGCTTCAGTGTATTTAGTAGCTTGCCCAAGGGCTGTGAGATGGCCACTCTAAATCCCATGAGCTGAGCCACTATGCTAGAGTGATACTATGTGATACTAGCATGAAAAAATAAAAAGCCACAAATCTCTATTTTCTTACAGAGCTGAAAAAGGAGAGAAGGAAGGATTTGATAATTTGTCATTTGCTTTTTATCTAAACATGCTTTTTGAAGAGAATCTGCCACCATAAAGTTCTGACATTGGTGTAATTATTCTTTGTGAATATTGTCTGGAAGATGTGGTGTTGGTAACTATGCTTGCTATGTCAAGTAATACATTGTTAACCAGTGATTGATTTATGTAACCATGAAAAACACTTTTAAAAAAGTAGAAATCAATGTTTAATTATGCCCAGACATGTCATTATTGAACTTTGTATTAAGAGATTGTTTAAGCGTGATTTTAAGAGGGCCTAACCCATCTTACAGATTAACTGTATAAGTTCATATATTAAAATCAAACGTCTCTCATTTTGCCTGCCCTCATCCCCTAAGATATAAAAGATTCCCCCCCATCCCCCCACTTTGGAGCTCATTCTTCGCAATATTTAAAATTGTAGCTCTTTGCATGTAATTTAGAACATTCTGACCCATACTCAACTGCTGGGAGACTCTGTTATTTATATTTAAAATGTTGACAGTGAGTTAGGAATTTGGAGCAGAAACCATATCTAAGTCTAAGTGAAAAGACTTCCTAAGTATTGGTAGAACTAACTGTAGTGGGGCTGAGTCATTATTACAGTACTGTACAGGCTGCGTAGCTATCTGTAGAATTGATAATGGTAATACCAGGTTAAAGTGTTAGCGATTCTTCTGCTGTTTCAGAGGTCTTGAAGTTTTTGCCTGTCTGCTATGGAGATAGGGAGTTCTCCCCCATTTGGCCCCCTTAGCAAAGCACAATACTTGGCTCCATCAGTCTTTAGTCTAAGAAGTGATATATAGGATCATGGTTTGACATCATCTTGTGCTGATTCTGGTTGGCTTAATGGAATCAAATTGGATGAAGGTAATTAAATATGAATTGTTTCTGATGCTAATAGATAGTTGTACTTCTGTCTGTTGGGTATGGGTTGGGATGGGCGGTAGCATAGCTGATTGCGGTGGGGGGATTTCAGATAGCTGATGATGTGGCTATCTGAAAATTGCCACTACATTTTTAAAACAGAAAAGTGATGGTACCGCCAAATGAAATCTGCAGCATCCTCAGACTCAATCAGGAAATACTTAAGCATTATGCTCCAGGGTGGTTTTCTTCCCTTACATTGCAACTGGACTCCTTGAGGCACCTTTTTAGAATTAGTGAGCCGCTAGGATTTTTATACTATGCTTTGACATAAAAGAAAGTTGCTTGTCAATATGTGTTTTTTTAGTTTACCAGCATATCAGATCTCACAAACAAATTTTAGGCTCGGATTGGATGTTTCCAGTAAAAACAAGAAAATCCAGGCATCACTAAAAGAATCAGAAATACGTTGTGGCTTGAAAGGTGCAAACTAAATAATACAGCTAGCAGTAACGGTCACCAACTCCTGCTTTTCTTTGGTTCAGTAGATAGAGTAAAATGGAAAATAGGAAACCAAGGTCAGTCCCCAAATCTCATTTTAACCAATAGCAGCAAAAAAAAAAAAAAAAAAAAAAGGAATTGAGTCTGACTTTTTCCCCTTGCTGTCAGCATAAAGATGGGGAATTGAGAGAGTTGGAAAGACATTCATTAGTTTGTTCAGATTATTAAATAACATGTCTTAAAGTTTATATTCCAAAATTGGGCTGTGAGGTTTTTTTGTTTTGCTTGTTTTCAGTGCATGTGTGGGGTGGGGAGGTGCAAAAAAATGTTTGCCTTCTAATATACAGCTTTGTTGTATATTAATTATATAGTAACAGTTGTCCCCTGCTGCTAATGGTATGGAAAATGATTGTTGTGCTTTCTGAATACATATCATTTTAGAAGATTTCAGATTATACTAAAACCATGTTATTTCATATTAGTTGGACATGAATGCATATTTATTTATATGACACATCATTATCAACTTTTGCCTTTTGCCATCTTTTTGGTGCAAAGTAAAACTGATATTCTTCAAATCCAAAGTCGTTTCCTCAGAAGTGTGTTTTGTGAGGGATTGCATCTTTCCCATGTGAAACTGTGTCGAACTCCAGTAAACTGTGTTCGCTTGGGAAAATGAATTCAAATGTAATTAGTTTGAATGAAGCTGTGGAAATGTTTGAAATGAGTATTTTGACATTGGACCTGGAGGTTTAAAAAAAAAAAAACCCTCTTGAAAGAATAGTAAAATATATTGGATGTGGACGTGAGAGTCAGTTGAGTGAATTTTCTGTGTTATATGGTTTAGATTATCTGACTATCCCTTAATTATTTTGAAACCATTAACTTTGGATAATAAGGGCATTTAGGCAAACAGTTGACACATGGATTTCTTAAGGTAAAAAGTTTAGAGACTTCCAAACTAGTCCTTAAGAGGCGAATGGGTATTGTGTTTAAAGGAAGCTTTCACATTGTGTTTAAACTTCGAGTAGTAATATTTGGAACTGTCTTTTCTCCCTATTTCCATGCCTCATACATCTCAAGTTTGAGCAGCAGCTTTCCATCCCCATGGCTCCAGGCCAATAGCTGCAGTAGAAAATCTAAAATAGAGGCCAGGGTTGGAATAATTAGCATTTTGCCAACCCCCACCCTCCCTGCCACCTGCCTATCTAGATGTGGACAGTATGTGCTGTGTTGATAGCATAGGGCCTGGGAAGGGTGGAGAGGGATGTAAATGAGGGCAGGGTGGACAAAGTTTGATTGGGGGTTGCGGGGAAGCTTGTAGAGGAATGTCTGTTAGATATTGATGGTATTTTGGTGGCGTTATGAGAAATGGCTGATAGTTTGCTGAAATGATTTAATAGTAAATAGATATTGTTGAACATTTTCTGTGTGTATAGGAAAGATCCTAGATATTTTTCAAACTGGGAGAGAAGTGATGTTACTGGTATCTCATGCATATCTCTGGAGTATATAGATCGTAATATCAACTTTGGCTATCTGTGTCAAAGTTTGTATTAACTGTCTTTATGTGTGCCATTTATGTCTCTTAACGTTTAGTAAAGAAAGAAATTCCAAGGGAGGTAGGCAACTTTTAATTTTAACTTCTTTCCTTTACTTTTTTTTTGGGCGGGGTGGGGGGCAGACAGGGTTTCTGTTTGTTGCCCAGGCTGGAGCCCAGTAGTGTGATTGCAGCTCACTGCAACCTCTGCCTCCTGGGCTCAAGCGATCCTCCTACCTCACCCTCCCAAGTAGCTGGAACTACAGGTGCATGTCACCACGCTGGGCTAATTTTTGCATTTTTTGTAGAGACGAGGTTTCTCGCCATGTTGCCCAGGCTGGTCTTGAACCCCTGGGCTCAAGCAGCCTGCCCACCTCAGCCTCTCAAAGTGCTGGGCATGAGCCACTGTGCCCAACCCTTAATTTCTTTTTGGTAGGTATTCATTTTTCATTTGTTGTCTTAAGCTTCTAGTTTCACTCACTTACCTGTCTGCTAAATTTTTCTGAAATGTGTAATAAATGTTTTAATTTACCATCTCCCTTCTACCCTTCCCATCAGATTTGGGGTGGGGAGGCATCTCTACCAGGCAATTAATTCCCCTCTGAGCCTTTGAAATTAACATTTTCGTTTCTGTGGATTCAAGGAGCCTAAAGAACACAGTTCATTAGCATTCCTAAGAAACACCTAGGTAAGCTCCAACAAAAGATGTTAAAGCAATCAGCATTTTTAGGGACTTCAGATCTCCTGTATTTGTTGTTGTAAATGATGATGTTGGGAAAAGAATTTAACAGATCCCTGGGTATTCTGACGTTTTCCTATATTTTAAGAATGAAACCGACCCAGCCAGCTTGTGGTCCCATTATTCTTTATATTGTTTTTCTTAGCACACGCTAGCAAAGATAGATGCCTAGGACTTTTCTTGGCTGTTGGAGTTTATAGAAAAAAAGTTCTTTGTTGAAGGTTAGTCCTCCACCAGAATAATACACCCTTTTGCCCCTTAGTAGAAGTCCAAATGTTAATCTTGCTATCATATATGTATGAATGCCCAGATTTATAAAGCTTTGTAGGTATATTACTGATTGTGCAGGAGACTAATCTAGGAGGCTTCAGGATCATTGTCATTTGTGGATCTCATTGGCTAAGACCTTTTACTTAACCTGACTCCAGTAAGGTAGCCCCTTTTTTTCCTTGTAGTTGACTATGTGAGCTCTTGCCAAGCAGCAGAAGTGGGATGAAGGGAACTAATTTTGAAAACTTATTAGGCACCACATTTTTATATGCATTAAATCTGAATTGAATAAAGATAGTATAGATTGCATAGGCTTATGGGGAGAACCAGAGACCAGGAAAGGAAACGTTTTTTTCTTTTTACCCTTTATGCCTTTTCATGTCCCCTTTTTGATAACATGCTACCTTGGTCCAGATTCTGGAAACCCCACTCAGGCTGTAATTGGTAAGCTTCTAGTACAGATGTCAGAACCTGCCCTTGATTATCTGCTGTTAGAGATAGCTTGGACCCTTTGTATGTGGAATGTTAGGTCTAGGGGAAGAGTGGGGGTGTGAGGAGACAGCTGTGGTAAAATAGAAAATTGGTGTAGGATTCCGAAAAATCTAGATAAGTCCCTGTTCTTCCTATGAAACATGATCTGACCACTGAACCTTGTTTTCTTATCCATAAGCAAGGATAATATTTATGTTTCACAAACTGTTGAGAATTAGATAAGTATGTGAAGGTGCCTCTCTGTCCTCATTGTAAAATGTAAACTTTGATGAGACAGCCTCTATTCTCAACTGGATCTTTATTTTGAATGTTAGGTTTGAAATAGTGATTGATGTTGGGGAGTCTGTCTTTCATTGGTATTCCCTGTTAAAGTTTTAAATCTTCTTGACATTTACACAGTGAATTGTAACATGTAACTAGTGTTGTTGAGTCTTTACCTAATTGAATCAGCAGAGCCTACACTGATGTCTTCCAGTTACAAAGCGGTCACTGTAAAGTAAAAGGTGTCTTCATATCTAGGTTTGGGCTAAGAAGGAGCCAATTGTATATCTAGTTCCTACTTTTCTTTCTTTTTTTTTTTTTTTTTTTTGAGATGGAGTCTCACTCTGCTACCCAGGCTGGAGTGCAGTGGCGCGATCTCGGCTCACTGCAAGCTCCGCCTCCCGGGTTCACGCCATTCTCCTACCTTAGCCTCCTAAGTTGCTGGGACTACAGGCGCCCGCCACCACGCCTGGCTAATTTTTTGTATTTTTAGTAGATACGGGGTTTCACCGTGTTAGCCAGGATGGTCTCGATCTCCTGACCTCGTGATCCACCAGCCTCGGCCTCCCAAAGTGCTGGGATTACAGGCATGAGCCACCGTGCCAAGCCTAATTCCTACTTTTCTAAGAATGTTTACAGCAAAGTGGTCATTGCCAAAGGAACTTGTAGCAGTACAGAAGATGGGCTCAGAAATGAAAGAAGTCTATTGATGTGACTAATTTCTCAACCATTTAATAGAATTATGGATTTTCTATTAAAAATAACTTGACCCTTTTCGATGCATTTAATAAAATGCCAAGTTCATTATTTGTTAATTTTTTAAAACCACAAAATTCAATATGTCTTGTGTCAGCATATTTTTTCAAAGGCCATATTTTACTTCTCCCCCAAAACATTTTTAAATTAAACAGAGAACTCTCAAAGCACCTGAGAATTACTTCAGTTTTTCATTTATTCAAATAGTTGCTTAAAGTGACCAACTTGGTTTTCTTTGAAATAGTAATTCTTGGGAATAAGAATACCTTAAATAATATAATAAAGCTTATGTGTGAGAATTTAGTACCAAATGCCATGTTAACAGTTATGCGTGAGTATAGGCATTTGGGAGATTCCATGAAAAAATTTGATAAAGTCAGTAGAAATTTCAGTAATGGCTCATAAGTCTAGCTAATACTGAATATTGAATTGCCTTGAATTTGTTATTTTGGAAGTGTTACTTAAAGGAAATAAACAAAAGTCATTTAAGGATGTGTTCACTAGTGTTCATTAGATTTAAGCCAAATGGATCTTAGTAGAGATCTTACGCCATTCAGCAAAAGGATTATCACAGAAGCATCACAACAGGCGCAGACTTACATTCAATTAAAAGTAGGCAGGAGGACATAATTTTGTTGTATAGAAATTATGGAATAGGGCCTAATTTTAAAGAGTCTTCAAAGATAAACATATCAGGAAAAATATAGCTCATAAAATATGGGGAAAAAAATCTGGGAAGATGAGTATTTGTTAATGCTCTGTAGCTCCATTGCCCTCAGTATACAAGGAATGTGCCCACAATAGGGTTGGATTTAAAAGTCTTCAAAGCTTTGGTCTCTTTTTCTTTCGTTTTCCTCTGATACAGAATGCGAATAGTCTCCCGGCCTCCAACCCCCTCTACATCCCCACCACCCCATAATAGAGACTTAAAGGGAATTTAAATTCGAGTTCTTGAGCTTCTGCTCAATGGCTAGGTCTTTGAACAAGTTAATATCAGAGCCTTAGTTCTTCACCTATAAAGTAGGTTTAATACTTACCTTACAACATTGAGGATTAAAGAGCATGAGAGGATTACTTTATGAAAGGTGAAGCTTAGAACAGAATTTTTAGTTCCTTGCCAATGCTAAAAAACAACAACAACAACAACAACACCTTTTTCAGAAATTGCTTTATTAGTCTTTTGTACAAAGGGAACATCTTTAATTTCTTTAAATTTGCACATATATCTATCGTGAAATTTTAACCAAGCTGGAGGGGTTACTAGGGAGCATTGAGTATGATACTATTGCTGTAAATCATAGAAAGGCTGGCTCAGGAGGGTACTGACTTGCTTTGACTTTGCGGCAACTTCAGTTGTCCAGTGACAAGACTTGCTGCATACACACCACTTTGTTTGTTTCTCATACCTTAAACTGTGGATTAAAAATCTTTGGGGCAGGCCTGGAGGCTCACGCCTATAATCCCAGCACTTTGGGAGGCCGAGATGGGCAGATCACTTGAGCCCAGGAGTTCAAGATCAGCCTGGGCAACATGGGAAAAACCCGTCTCAACAAAAAAAATACAAAAATTAGCCAGGTGTGTTGGTGCATGCCTGTAGTCCCAGCTACTTAGAAGGCTGAGGTGGAAGGATTGCTTAAGCCCCGGGAGGTGGAGGTTGCAGTGAGCTGTGAGCATGCCACTGTACCTACCCCATTTTGGGCAACAGAGTGAGACCCTGTCTCAAAAAAAAAAAAAAAAAAAATCATCATCATCTTTGGCAGTGATTAACTTTCTTCTTTCACACTTGGGATGGTGCAATATTTGGCATCTACTTAGGAAGCTAAAATTTTCACGTTTAATTGTAAATGGAAAAGTTTAAGTTGCCATATTCATTCATACAAACATTCAGAAAGTGAATATTGTGACTAGACACAGATGAACAAGACAAACCCACATGCCTATCAGGATGAACTTTGAAATTAGTACGTTGTAGGTATATACAGTCACTTCCTCTGTTGAGATTTTTCATTAGGCCTCAGTACAAAGGCTGCTGTCATACAACATGAATGGGGACTGGAGGTACTTTCTGGCAGTTAATATTTCACTATCAGTGCAAGAGAGTGACGTCTCCATTTAGTCCTAATCGTGAGTTTTTCCCCCCTTAAAGAAATTGGAGACCTAGGACCTTGGATTTCCAAAGATTTCCAAACTCTTATTTCTTAAAATGTTACAAAAAATGGTTTTTTTTGTATACCTATATACCCATTAAACTTTTTTGCCTGAAATAGGCAAAAAGATTAAGTTCTGTGTATTTATTTCCTGTTATCTTTTTGTATCAGACATCCATGTTGCATGAATTTTAGAAAAATAGTTTTCAGCTGGGCTCGGTAGTGGCTCATGCCTGTAATTCCACCATTTTAGGAGGCCGAGGCGGGCGGATCACGAGGTCAGGAGATCGAGACCATGCTGGCTAACACAGCGAAACCCCGTCTCTACTAAAAATACAAAAAACTAGCCGGGCGTGGTGGCGGGCGCCTGTAGTCCAGCTACTTGGGAGGCTGAGGCAGGAGAATGGCGTGAACCCAGGAGGCGGAGCTTGCAATGAGCCGAGATTGCGCCACTGCACTCCAGCCTGGGTGTCAGAGCGAGACTCCATCTCAAAAAAAAAAGAAAAATAGTTTTCACATTTCCTGAGCAGGTAGGTTGTCAGAATGGCTAGAGATGGTCACATTCTGTGTGAGAAATCATGTGACAATAGCTAATTCAAGTATTTGAAATAATTTAAATCCTTGAACTGAATTGATTGAAATAAAGTATTTAAAATCACCATCTTCACATATTTGAAGAACTAAAATCTTAGAGAATAAACTCTACTTGAAGTCCTGGGAAACTAATTTTATGAAACTATTGAAATATTATTGCCCCTTCCTAATCCATGAAGTATCTTGATATGGGTAATACATAAAAGCTGTTAAAGCTCTTCAGAGAAAGATGCAGAGTACATAGTGGTATTACTTACAGTGGTTTGAATACTAGAAAAGTGATCGGGACAAAATGTTAGACTTACTGTGCCTTAATCATACAATCAGTGCATTTTTGCAGGAATGGATGCAATGTAAGTAGTTCTTACTATTTAATACCAGAAATGAAGAAACAGTAGCTTCTTAGGAATTGATTGTGGCTCAGGATCTATTTCTTAATTTTTAATGCTTCCACTTAACCGGGAGAGGAAAGGGAGGAGAAGGAACACAAATTGGTTAGTCTTTATAACTACTGGCTTGTTACACTTGATTTCCAAACCACAAGTGCTCCAGGGCCAGGCACCCAACACTGAGAAGTCCCTAAGAAGTACATTTATTGGAAATTTGATTTTTAATAAAACCTCATCTCTACTAAAAATACAAAAAATTAGCTGGGCCTGGTGGCGCATGCCTGTAGTCCTAGATACTCAGGAGGCTGAAGCAGGAGAATCACTTGAACCTGGGAGGCAGAGGTTGCAATGAGCCGAGATGGCACCACTGCACTTCAGCCTGGGAGAGAGCGAGGCATCGTCTCAAAAAAAAAAAAAAAAAGACCATGTTAGGTTCTGTTTAAGTAGTATTTCTTATACCCTGGAATGAATGAATGCCTCTTAGTCTTTAGAATTTGATAAGGTTTAGCTAGGTATACTCAATACTTCTCCATTTTACTACATATTTTTAGGAAGGCACTAGGTATTGTGAACTCCTTGAGAGTTCTAAACATCTCAGAGCCTGTTTGAGTATTGATGGCATAGTCACAGATACTCCATTTCCTTTCTAGGGAAGTCTGCCTGCATTACCACGTAACCCCAAGCCAGAAGTGTAACCACTTTTCTCTGACTTGCATTGAGCTTTTGTTATCCTCTTCTAATATTTCATTCTGTAGTAGTCTGTATTTATGTGTTTTCCTTATTAAGAAGTGGCCAGCACTTTGGGAGGCCAAAGTGGGTGAATTGCTTTAGTCCAGGAGTTCTAAAGCAGCCTGGGCAACATGTCGGGACCCCGTCTCTACAAAAAAATAACAAAAATTAGCCAAGCATGGTGGTGTGCACCTACAGTCCCAGCTACTTGGGAGGCTGAGGAAGGAGGATCAGTTGAGCCTAGGAGGTTGAGGCTGCAGGGAGCCATGTTTGCCCCACTGTGCCCCAGAACGAGACCCTGTCTCAAAAAAAAAAAAAAAATTAAGAGCACTGTTTCATCCTGTATGGTCAATACAGATGCTTTTACCAAATGTTTCAGTTGTGAAGTGCAAACTCCTTTCTCCCCCCCAGCTGGTTGAAGATCAAGTGAGAGACTTTTGAGAGCTTAACAGTAAGTTTTCCTTGTTGTTCTCAAGCTGATATGCCTAAAAGTCACCTGGGGATGATTGGTGAAAATACATATTCCTACTCGTACACCTTGAAGTTGATTCTATAGTGGAAGGTACTGAAAATCTGCATTTTTAATGTATCTTCAACAATCCCAAATGATTCTGACTAATGCAGGTGACCCATAACCTCCTTTGGAGAAGTTGATCTATCTGAACTTTACTATCTTATTTGGCTAAAGATCTATATTTTACTTCATTCAATTACGATACTCCACAGGTTAAGGTATAAAGCTTACAGGATGATGATGATGATGATGATGATGATGATGGTGATGGTTATTATTATTATTATTATTATTTGGAGACAGAGTCTCCCTTTGTCGCCCAGGCTGGGGTGCAGTGACACGATCTGGGCTTGCTGCAACCCCCGCCTCCTGGGTTCAAGCGATTCTCCTGCCTCATCCTCCTGAGTACCTGGGATTACAGGCACACCACCACCACACCTGGCTAATTTTTGTATTTTTAGTGGAGACGGAATTTTGCCATGTTGGCCAGGATGGTCCCAAACTTCTGGCCTCAAGTGATCCGGCTGCCTCAGCCTCCCAAAGTGCTTAGATTACAGTAGTGAGCCACCGCGCCCAGCCAAGATTACAGGATATTTTTAAAGGACCAGAACAGTATTTTTTAATATATGTTTATAAAAGCTTGATACTTCACTCTAAGTTATAGTTTCTACCTTTCAGTGAGCATTTACCAAATAGCAGATATAGTTAACTGCCTTTGCAGCTGTTTTACTGTGTGTCAGAATCCTAATCCTTTCTCCTACTTCAGTGTTTAACAAGCCATTTAATTCTGATGTTACTTTTTCAGATTGGGTGACAAGCAGAGCACAATGAGCAGGGTTTGTTTTCATACTAATACTAGGATGGTTAAATCAGGACTTTAGAAAATAAGTGGAATAATTTAGTGGAATACTGAAAATCCAGTCTGTGGAGCTCACTGCCTTTAGATTAAATTAGTTGGGGACTTCAGCTCCTGATGGTACTGATTGAAATGGAAGCATTTGAATAAAGCAGTATAGTTGACACTTGAACAACACGAGGGTTAGGGATGCTGACTCCTATGCAGTCAAAAATTCGAGTTATAACTTTTGACTCCTCGAAAACTTAACAAATAGCCTACTGTTGACCAGAAGCCTTACTGATAACAGAAACAGTCAATTAACACACATTTTGTATGTTATATGTATTATATACTATGATCTCACAATAAAGTAAGCTAGAGAAAAGGAAATATTAAGAAAATCATAAGGAAGAGAAAATATATTTACCATTAAGTGAAAATGGATCATCATAAAAGCCTTCATCCTCATTGTCTTGTTGAGTAGGCTGAGGGGGAAGAGGAGAGTTTGGTCTTGCTGTCTCAGGAGTAGCAGAGGAGAAAGAAAACCCTCATGTAAGTGGACTCAAGCATTTCAAATACATATTGTTCAGGTGTCATCTGTGGTTCTCAATGTGTGGTTTCCTGATCAGCAGAACTGCATTGTTTGAAAACTTGTTGGACATGCAGATTCTTGGGCCTCACCCATACCTACTGACTCTTAAACTCTGGGAGTAGGGTCTTAACCATTTGGGTTTTAATGAGTGTCTGCCAGGTGATCAGATGTGCACTGAAGTTTCAGAACCAATAGAATAGAGCAAGATACCAGTTTTGTAGTAATTCAACCTCTTAAGCAGTATTCCTTGTTCTTTCACAGGGAACCATGGATGGGGTTCATTACTTGTGCTTTCTTACAGTTGTGAAGTTGGAGTAATTCATAATCGGGGGAGGATCTTCTGGAGTATAAAAAAATTTAAGGAGCAGTTATATGATTAACACCAGAAAGGTTTCTTGTATTTCTACTGAATATATGCCACCTCAGTAGGAGAGGTGTGTTCAGTCTTATTCTTTCTACAGCTAGTGGCCCAGAGAATGGCCTGCGCATTTCAAGCCCTGTCAGTGAGAATTGTCTAGACAAAGAAGGTCCCTTGGTTGAATTAGTAATAGGATACATGAAACAATGTGTCAGCACACTTAAAATCTTTATGGCCAGACAAGGTATGGTCTTAGTGTGTTTGGAGGCCCCTGACCATTGGAAACAAAGGCAGTTTAGGCTGAGCTGTGGATCCGCACGTAGGCCAGAGGTTTGTAGTCACTCTCACTCTTCCCAGGCATTAAGGGTTCCTTAATGGAAGCAAAGGAGGACAAGCCTACAGGAATGGGCCTGCCCTAATTGAGCTGGCCTGAGAAGATACATTTTCAGGTTAGACAAGTCCTTTTTCCCTTTTAAGTTCTGCCTCTTGGGAAAGAAGATGCATTTGTAGTGCAGGGATGTCCTTGTGAAAATGTGACTTGTTATAGAGCAGTATATGAAATGCAAGTGCCCAGCCGGGCGTGGTGGCTCACGCCTGTAATCCCAGCACTTTGGGAGGCCGAGGCAGGCGGATCACCTGAGGTCGGGAGTTTGAGACCAGCCTGACCAACATGGAGAAACCCCATCTCTACTAAAAATACAAAATTAGCCAGGCGTGGTGGCAGACACCTGTAATCCCAGCTACTCGGGAGGCTGAGGCAGGAGAATTGCTTGAACCCGGCAGGCGGAGGTTGCAGTGAGCCAAGATCATGCCATTGCACTCCAGCAGGGCAACAAGAGCAAAACTCCTTCTCAAAAAAAAGAAAAAAAGAAATGCAATTGCCCATCTTAAGGGTCTTGTACTAGTTAATTACTTTCAGAGATAAGTAAAAAAAATTCCAGTGTTGTCTTCTATTAAGAGAACAAAGGTAGTTAGTAAAAATGGGATTTGTTTGCCCTGCTCCTGAAGCTTAAAATAATTGCTCTATCTCAGTTTTGTCTTATGCTTCGGCAGACTAATAACTTCAGTTGAAATGTTTTCTGGGCAGGTGTTCATTGAGGGCCTGATTCTCCAGAGGTTCTGTGCAGAAGCAGGCTGCTTTGAGATAGCCAGCTTAGCCAGGCCTGGGAACCACACAGAATAGTGCAGTGCCATGTAGGGAAAAGTCCTTGACTGGGCTGCAATAGGCAGAGTGGAGAGTGCTAGGAAGCAGAGTATTTTCCTGGATAATTTCATCCAGTAGAACTTTTTGTCATGTTGGAAATGTCCTATATTTGTGCTGTCCAATATGGTAGCTGTTAGCCATATGAGGTGTGTGTGTGTGTGTGTGTGTGTGTGTGTGTGTGAGTGAGAGAGAGAGAGAGAGAGACAAGAGTCTTGCTCTGTCATTCAGGCTGGAGTGCAGTGGCGCGATCTCAGCTTACTGCAGCCTCTGCCTCCCAGGCTCAGGTGATTCGACCCTCAGCCTCCCGATAGCTAGGATTACAGGCGTGGGCCACCACACTCAGCCAGTTTTTTTGTATTTAGTAGAGACGGGGTTTTGCCATGTTGACCAGGTTTGTGTCAAACTCCTGGCCTCTAGTGATCCACCTGCCTCAGCCTCCCAAAGTGCTGGGATTACAAGCATGAGCCACTGCACCTGGCCTATATGAGGTTTTGAGCCCCCTTGAAATATATGGTAAGTGGGACCAAAGAACTTAATTATTTTATTTTATTTTATTTTATTTTATTTTAAATATAAACTAGCCAATAGTGGCTACCATATTGGACAGCTCTAGATAAAATTTAGGTAAGACCCAAGAGATTGTGGTTTAGATTCTGCTTGGAATATGAGTGATTGGGGCTCTTGGAATTTAAAAATCCAAAGACACATGTGAATTTGATGTGTTATGAGTTTGAATAACAGCCTTCCTTCAGTATGTCTACATTGTTTTATCCTGACTGACATTGTAAGTCCTAAGAGGACTTACAACTGGTAAGTAAAGTTGTGTTTACCAAAGCAGTTGGAAGTTCAGGCAGTTGTACGTTTTATTTGACCCCTTAGAGCTAAACAGGTGAAAATTTCAGGTCCTTTGGATGAAGTAAGTTCTCATTTTATCTCAGCAACCCTATGAGGTAGGTTATGTCTGTTGCGTAGTTGACAAAACAGATGAACTTATATTTATGTACACCTTTATGGATTAGTAGCCTTTAAAATGGTTAGTTTTATCCCACAACTTCATTTGAAATTGTAAGTTTCTAGCGTGTTGCCTATAACAAGAAGGTAATTTATTTCTATTTGTTAAATTGTTATCAGTAATAAGTCAATATCCTACTATAAGTGGTAGAGAATCAAAGATTGTAGACTACCAAATAGCACCCAAGAGGCTAATTCATGCAAGGTGTTGCTTATAGTAAAAGCAGATCAGAACTCAGCTGCTGTATGCCATCTGGGGTTATCTTCTCACTTGCATGCTCATGACCAGTGTAGGCTGCATCTTATAAGTAATCTGGCTCACAGTTAGCTAGACATATATTAGTCTGATGGAACAAAATCGGATTGTAGCTTTGACCACTGTGAGGACCACTGTCATATAAGGTCTTAGATACCAACTTGAGTAAATTGCTTAAGGACTGGGAATAGATCCAGATTCCTCCAGGTTTAGCTTCAAGTTGTGATCAGTTTTCGTGGGATGCAAGGAGAAAATGAATAGGAATGAAATAAATAGCTGATATTTGAACATTTTTAATGCCCTAGGCAGCGTCTTAAGAATTCTAAGCTTTCATTTATCAATCCTGAGGTAGTTAACATTACTATTTCCAGTAATGTTCACTGGGCCAGTTTACTTTTGAAGAAATTGAATCTCACGGTTTAAGTAAAGTAACTAGCTCAAGGCTATATAGTTATAACTAAGCCACAGAGCAGGGAGGCTAATCTAGGCCTACCTCATGCCACAGCCTGAGTTCTTAGTTGTGATACAAAACAAGGTAAAGGGGGACCTGGGGTGACTTAGTTGCCTCCTGAGAATTCTGGGCTGTGGTGGAATTACCCATCAGACTGGGGGCTCCCATCTCTTCACTTATGATGTGTCCTTAACAGACTAAATGCAGGCTCTGCTGCACTTTAATGTAATTCTTTCCCTATTAAGGGAAGCTTGCTTGCCTTTGCAGCAAAGACCCCTGGATAGTTTATTTTTTAGCAGTTCAGCTTGTGCTTGGACCCAGTTGTTCCAGAAATCAGTAAAACCTATTTGAGTATTCAAGAAAAAGGATCTTTTTGTTAACTAAGGATTAACTAGAAACCTTATTTTATAAGGGTTCCTGAAGTCTGCTTATTTACTAAGGAATTTCATCAGAGGTGGTTAGCATTTTGTGAACAAGTATGATGTTGTTCCCACTTCAAGGGGGATAAATAACAAATTTAACCAGCTTGCTGCTTAAGAAGCAGAATTAGCAGTGGGCCAGTCATTGGCCTCTCTTCAGAGTTCTCATGTGACTCACTTAGTTTTGCAGAGTGAGGTAGATTTTAACCACTTTCAAGTCAAGTTGATTGGCCATTCATGAGCTGTGTGCAGGGAGAGAAGAGAGACGAGAACAAGTTAGCAGAAAGCTGAGGTGTGTTAGACGGGAGTTGTAGGTAAGTCAGGGAGGATATTCTTCATTTAGACCCTGAGCTTGAGTAAGACACCTTTCTACAGGAGACATTGCGGATACTTTCTAGTTAGTACTAGCGCAGTGTTCTGCAAACTACACCTGCTTTTGTGTGGTCCACGAACTAAGAATGGTTTTGTATTTTTAAATTTAGGCATGTGCCACATAACAAGATTTCTGTGAACAATAGACCACTTATATAATGATGGTCCCATAAGATAGAAGGTGGTATTTTTACTGCCCCTTTTCTGTGTTGTAGATACGTTCAGATACACAAATACTTAACACTGTGTTACAGTTTCCTACAGTACTGTAACATGCTGTACAGGTTTGTAGCCTAGGAGCAACAGGCTATACCATATAGCCTAGGCGGTAGTAGGCTATACCATCTAGGTTTGTGTAAGCACACTATGATTTTTGCATGACAAAATCGCCTAATGACACATTTCTCAGAATGTAGTTGGAGGAAAAAAATTGAAAGGAGAGTATTACTTCATGACACAGGAAAATCATTTGAAATACAAATTCCAGTGTCCATAAATAAAGTTCACTAGAATGTGGCCATGCTCATTCATTTACATGTAATCTGTGGTAGTTTTTGTGCTACTGTGGCAGAATTGAATACTTGCAGTGGAACTTGAATGGGCTACAAGGTGTATTTAGTACCTGGCCCTTCACAGAAAAAGTTTGCTGACCTGATTGAATGTGCTTGTGTGTATCACAGGAAGCTCACCAGGACTCTTGGTACGTAGCCTCTAGCTCCCAAAGGCATCTGAGCCCCACTGGCAGGTCTTAGTTACCTGTCTCTGTCTAAGCATGACTCCACCCATTAGTGTCCAGACAACGAAGAAAACTTCTATTTTAAAGAGCTTGACTAACCCCCTCCTTATTATCTAAGTTAGAGTAGCTGTGCCACCCCTTAAGTAGCTTTTCCTTCTTCCTTTCAAATAGGGGTTGGAAGAGTAGCAGGTGAGAACAACCTCTTTCTTCCTCAATTGTAGAGACTCAATAGTCTAGGCTATAAATTAAAAAAAAAAAAAAAATTCCCCAGAGGCTAACTCAGCACATGCCTGCCTTTTAAAGGAACAGAGAGACCCAATTGGAATAGAAACTGAAAATAAAATCAGCAGCACATGAATTTTTGTAGGTGGCTCGTATTTGGTATTAATATTGCTCAGAAGACTCAGGAATAAGAAATAATAATGCAGGGTTTCTTCAAAATATGGGTCTGGACAGTGGATTATAGTTACCTGGAGAGCTTGTGTTAAAATATCTGAGGATGATTCCAAGTACCAGGGCTTATACACAGGAATACTTGAGAACCACTGCACTCAAGCATTTAAAATTTTCCTTTTACCTAAATCCACATGGGCCAAGACAATTTTTAAAATTCATAGAATTCATGTGACCAGACATAAGGGGGTCAATAAAGGTCATTTTATAGATCAGAAAACTGAGACCCAAAGCTGAGAAATAAGTTATCTAAAACCCCACCAGGACATTGCATTAAAGGAGTTGCTCTAAGCATGTCTTCTTACTATTAGAAAGTGAAATTGACTTTTAAATCTGTCACTTAGTTTTTGGCATAATAATAAAACAATGAACAGTCTGTTCTGGCTCTGATTGCGCCTAGAATCTCCAGATCAGAAGACCTTCTTGTAGATCAAGTAACATACTTCTCTGAAAGACAGTTTGTCGGTCCTATCACTGAAGTCTGAATTATTTTTTTGATTTTTAAATATAATTAATTGGTCCCTGGAAATGAGAACCAGAGGAAGACAAGAAGATGAACTTGAATTTAAGGACCATAATGGAAGGAGTGGGATGGGAAAGAAGGCTGTAAAATAAGACAGTGGTTGTGGAGAGACAGATTAAGGTAAAGAGAGAAGGTTGTAAAATAAGACAGGAAGGGGTTGTGGAGAGACAGATTAAGGTAATTGTGGTGTTGTAAAGCCATAAAAGAAATTTAAATGCGGAAGTGGCCTGGAAGAGAAAACATTCTCTGACCATTTAACCCTTTTGTGTGTGTGTCAGTTTGAGGCGTAAAGTAGACCAATAGCCTCCTTCTTGTGTGTCTTTTCCATGGCAAAGCCTTTAAGGATAATAGCTGACCACTAATCTCACACAGCTGCTGATGTTTAAGAACCTAATTCTTGAAGTGTTTTTAAGTCAGTTTGTGGCATTTCTTCTGAACACTTGGGCACTTTGGAAATTGTAGTGACAGGTTTTAGAAATTTGAAGTTGTGTTGCAGAGGTGATAACAAAATTGGGTCTTTGAGCAACTCTGAGTCTTTTAATGCAGTGCACTTCTAAGTTTCTGATGGTATTTCCCCAAGTTTTGAATATTGAAAAGAAAGACCACACTTTGCAAAATAATTGGCAACTTTCATTTAATTCAGTTTGACCCTGTCTTGAACTTGGTCTTTGTAACTTCTTATGAGGGTCTTTTGCAACGGTAACATTAGAGGCTGATTCTGGAACTTCATGGAGGCAAGTCCAGTGAAACTTGGGCAGTTAGGGGGACCCTTTCCCTCTCCCTTTTCAAAGTTACTCAGTCAGCAGCTGCTACTGTTGGGATGGCGTGGTCAGGTGGGTATTATGCTTATTATGAAACTTGATGAGGGCAGGGACTCAGTTTTGGGGCTGAGTTGTATTTCAACACTTAAGTGGCACTCAGTAAATACTTGAACAAATGAATATTGTGAACCCCAACTTCCCTAAGGACAGAAGAACTATTTATACTTGTCTGCCATCTTCTTAGCTAGAGATGTTTTTTTTGTTTGTTTTGTTAGCTTTCAAGTTGAGGTCCCTAACAGGGGAATCCCATAGTTTCAATGATGAACAGGTCCATGACAAAAATTCTTGTTTATATGCAATACACATTTAGGGAGAATAAATGGTCATGTGGACTTTAAAAATTGGAAATGTTACTAGTCTCTTCTCTCATTCTTTTGTTTTGTTTTATGTTGAGGCAGAGTTTCACTCTTGTTGCTTAGGCTGGAGTGCAATGGCACGATCTTGGCTCACTGCAACCTCCGCCTCCGGGTTCAAGTGATTCTCCTGCCTCAGCCTCCCAAGTAGCTGGGATTGCAGGTGTGCATCACCATGCCTGGCTAATTTTTGTATTTTTTAGTAGAGATGGGCTTTCACCGTGTTGGTCAGGCTGGTCTTGAACTCCTGAACTCAGGTGATCCACCTGCCTTGGCCTCCCAAAGTGCTGGGATTACAGGCATGAGCCACTGCTCCCAGCCCTCATTCATCAGTTTTTTAAGGGTTTCTTTACAGCTGAATCCTCCCAGCAGTTTTCTTTCCTTTTGAATTCCAGAGCTCTTTGGGCCTTTAGCCAGAAACAGTCTCTGTCCTGCTTACTTTGAAAGGCTGTTAACTATGCCCTGGAATTTTAGAAATGTTCTCCTTGAGAATTGCTGTAAAGTAGTGATAAGGACTCTTCTGTAGGCTACAAATTGAAACCAGCCACCATTAAGATGGCTCACAGACAGGGTGTCCTGGATTGAAACTGGACCAACATTGGTATAGTCTGAATTTGAGGAGTAAAAAGAAATATGCCCTTCCCTCTCCCCTAACAGTTGGGGAATACTTGTTTTTACTCCTCAACCATTCCCCTTTTAATGATGACAAGTTTTCAGGCTTTTTCACTGCCTTTAGTTTTGCATTAAGTTCCTGGGAGATTCACACACCCCTGATATTTACTGCACTCCCGGATGCCAGTCTTTTATCACTCAAGACCAGCTTGTTATCTGTCCTAGACAGAAGCCATCTTCTTTTAAAAGTATTAGAACATACTGGGTATAGAGTGTTAAAGAGAATGTTGATTTTTTTAAAACTTCTGCTTTTGGGGTTGTGATATGGGTTTGAAAGTCAGGGAGGAAGTAGAAGATGTAAGGGTTTACCCCAGTACAAGAGTTTTAATAATGAGGTGATAAATATTTTCTTTAAATAATTTATTCACCCATTGTGTTCACTCAAATGGTTCTAGTGTTCACTTTCCTTATGCGCTAGTTGTATATTTGTATGTCAGAGAAGAGCAGAGATTATCTTTGACAGAAGTTATATTGTGAGTGTCTTTTCGGAGAAGGTAGGTTTTGATTGTGTAACTATGCCACACCTCCATTCCCCATACACTTGACTTGATGATTATCTTTGAAGGAGGAGCCCATCATATTATACAGCTGCCCTAAGTCTCAAATCTATCATCAAAAGGCAGTGTAAAGGGGACTGGCTCAAAACATGGCAAAGAGTCTCCTTTATATCAGAAAGCTCTCTGCCTTTGCTTATAAGGCAGCAAAGGACTCTTCTTCCTGCCCTGATCTGATTACCCTAAAAGCTTTAAGATCATGGAATAGTTGATAAAACAGTCAGTATTCTGTGCTGATGACTTATCCTTTTCTCCCTTAAGAAAGAGTAAATGTTTTTGCTTGGATTGAGTTTAGAGACACCAGATAGAATAAGATTGGCAACACTGTTAGCCACCTGCTGACCACAGCTAAACAGGCATATGTGCTTCTGCATGGGGAATGCTATGGCGTTAACAGTGCCTTCCTTAAAACCTGTAAGTTCGTTAGGCTTCCGGGTACCAGGGTTGTTAGAGTAGGCCACAGTTTACTTCCTTTTTCATAAGTGCTTTTCTTTCCTGGATCTCAGTATAGGAAGGAAAATCAGACAGCATTTCTCAGTTGTTGGCTCGGTGGGCATTGTGAATGGGTATAGTTGCTGCCTCAAATGCACATATACAACCTGAGCTAAGTTGTATGAAATGATTGAGTAGGCTGACTTCAGTTTTATGTAAATTAATCAAGGAGAAGGTTTAGGAATGGTTGTACTGCATTGACAGTTGTTAACATGTTTATAATTTCTTGGAGATTAGCCAGGAATTCTGTTACAACTATACACAAATATTGATTGACTTTCAAAATAAAATTCTTTAAAATCACTGAAATTTTCTGAGCCCAAGTTTCTTCATCTGTAAGATAAGCAAATTTACTAAGGTCATGGGTATCTAGTACATGATGGACAGAGATTTGAAGCTCTTTACCACTGATTTATGCTACCTTCTCATAGATCTAGTAGTTAAGTGACTTTTACCCAAGGTCATACACTGAGTGATAGAACAAGGATTTTGAATAAGATATTTTTCACTGTTGAACTCGTCTGCTTTCTCCAGCTTCCTTCAGAGGTCCCTAAAGGGGACCTCTGTGCTGCTCTGCAGTGCCTCTATCACATTAGGGTTTGGTCATGGTCTTTTGTGCTCATCATGTTTGAACATGTTTATCAAAGTATTTTACAGACTTGGTTATTTCTTCCCCTCATGTAATTTGTGTATTTGTCTGTTTTCCCTATGGAGAATGAACTTTTTATCTTATATATGCCTGATGTGACATTGATTTGGCCACTTGGGGTTGACCTTGTACTTGGTTTCCATATCTGCAGCTTCATTGTCATTTTGGGTTTAGGCCAGCTTTCAGGAACTTTTTAACAGTTGGATCAAATTTTGTTGGGTTCATTTGATACTGAGTTTCTTATTCCTGTATATTTTGTTTCCTTTCTATCTAAGCAGAGAACTAGGACTCTAGAGTTAAAAGAAGCTGGAGTATATCTATAACTTTTTTAAAAGAAAAAAAAGGACCAGGCATGGTGGCTCACTCCTGTAATCCCAGCACTTTGGGAGGCCAAGGCAGGTGGATCACTTGAGGTCAGGAGTTCGAGACCAGCCTGGTAAACATGGTGAAACCCTATCTCTACAAAAATACAAAAATTAGCTGGCCATGATGGTATGCACCTGTAATCCCAGCTACTCGGGAGCCTGAGGCAGGAGAATCGCTTGAACCTGGGAGGCGGAGGTTGCAGGGAGCTGAGATTGCACCACTGCACTCCAGCCTGGACAGTAGAGTGAGACTCTGTCTAAACAAAAAATCAACAAAAAAAACCTCTGTTTTGGACACATGACTTTAGGGAGATAAACATAACTCTGGGATTTTATTTTTTAATATGCTCCTGAAAACAGTCAACTCTCCCATTTCCTAGCTGGGAGAAGTATGTCTCACTTAATTTTGCTCATTCAGGACAGGATGAATTTTTCAGCAATGATAGTAATAGCTGGCTGTCGCAACTCATTTCTTGCTGCAGTGTAGCACATCCACCAAGAATGCCCTTTCACCTTCCTTTGTCTTGCCAACTCCCTCTTAGCTTTCAGTAAGACTTGGCTCAAACTGCATCCTCCAGGAAGCCTATGTTAACTCCTAACTGCCACTCTTGGATCCAGGGTTTTTATTTCATCTTGTTCGCTGGTGGAACCAGGCTGTTTTATCTCATTATATTACTCTTCACTTTGAAACAAGGAGGCAGTTAACCTAGATTCAGTATTTTTACTCTTAGACTTTTTTCCCCCAAAATGCCCATAAATTAAGCAATCTTACTGCCTTACTGCACTTACTGAAAAATAGCAGCACAGCAGAAAAATAGAAAATCTTGCTATCATGTAAGAGATGTGGAAGTAATGGTGCCCACATGCTTCATTTGGAAAATGTCTATTACCTTTATAAAGAGTTTGTATAGTTTCTAAATACAGGAGCATCATGATGCGATAGAAACTGTTACTTTAATGTTAATTGACGTTTGAAATTTTGAGTTTCAAATGTTTCCTAAAACGTTTTTTTCTTAACCCTTTTGCTATTCCATTGATCTGCCATTCTACATTCTGCCTCCTTTGTTTCCCTGTCACTTATTTAAAATACTGCCTCTTAACTTTGTCGTCATCCACTTATTTCTCTAGATACACCTTGGAGTGTTTTTTCAGGCTGAATTGTTAGG
The DNA here is from genome assembly GCF_028858775.2 of Pan troglodytes. Taxonomy (NCBI): domain Eukaryota; kingdom Metazoa; phylum Chordata; class Mammalia; order Primates; family Hominidae; genus Pan; species Pan troglodytes. The sequence goes on from NC_072419.2 coordinate 47,320,959, forward strand.
CATGAGATTGCTGGGTTTAAAGAGGGAGTGTGTGAGTTTGTTTGATTTTGCCAAATTCTTCCTTCCTGGGGGTTATACCAACTAGATGCACCTTATTTTCAGAGATGGTAAAATGAGGCAAAAAGTATCTTAGATTTGAGGAAATCGTTACCACCCAGAGTTGTGAAAGTTAGAGGTGATATATGTAATACTGCCTTGCACAAAATATAGTAAAGGATACTGATATGGTTTGGCTGTGTCCCCACCCAAATCTCATGTTGAATTGTAGCTCTCATAATCTTCATGTGTTGTGGGAGGGACCCGGTGGGAGGTGATTTAATCACCCGGGCAGTTACCTCCATGCTGTTCTTGTGATAGTGAGTTCTCATGAGGTCCGATGGTTTTGTAAGGGGCTTCCCCACCCCGCCCCCCCACCTGCCCCACATTGCTTCACACTTCTCCTTGCTGCCACCATTTGAAGAAGGACGTGTTTGCTTCCCCTTCCACCATGATTGTAAGTTTCCTGAGGCCTTCCCAGCTCTGCAGTACTGTGAGTCAATTAAACCTCTTTATAAATTAACCAATCTTGGGTATGTCTTTATTAGCAGCGTGAGAATGGACTAATACAGATACCTAGATACCCATTATTATCTTTTGTGAACTGGGACTATTTCTCTATCGTAAGAGTGGTAAGAAACTTGAGTTGAGATAGTGTTTGAAAGCACCCTAGCATGGTGCTGGCACCCGTATTAGTGCCCTTTTCTCTTGTGTGCCTTGGGCAGCCAGCTACTTGAGATTATATCTTAATTACCTTAATGGATTGTAAACTCCTTGAGGGCAGAGTCCTTGTCTGGTGAGTCTTTAGCAGGATGCTTTGGACTTGAATATATTTGGTTTAAAATTGAATTAGTCTTCAGAATATATTTCTGAAACAGTAGGAAAAGGATTTCTTTTTTTTCTTTCTTTTTTTTACACATTAGCCCTCAACTCCTGTGTAATGCTACCTAACATCTGTTCCTACAGTAGGAAAAGACAGAGACACTTTCCTTTTGTCTGTCGGAAGCTTCTTTACTTAAAAGCTTTTTAAACCCCAGGGAATACGTTAGGTAACAATAGCAAAAGATGTTGAGTCCTGTTCTATCTGTTTAACTTATCTGTCCTTAGGGAGTAACTCCAGTTAAATTACAGTGAAAGGAGTTAGTTGCCATAAGTCTTCTGTTTTATCAAGATTGCTTTATTGCAGGGGGCTTCCTCCCATGTCTTCATCTAGAATTTTCACTAGGAATTAAAATATTTGTTACTAGAAAGCATTAGTTGGCCTGAATTCACAATGAATTAGGTTTTCTGATGATTTAATATGCACTGGTTTGCATCTTTCATATCTGTCAGTTAAATTCAACACATTTCTTTTTGCACTTAATAGGTGCTTGAAGTGGCAGGGTCCTTCCTCTAAAACATTTTAAATAACACTAGTAGATGAATTCCAGTTAAAGGGAAAAGGTATGTGCTGAAAGTAATCTTCAAGGCCACAGTATGTTCTCTCCAAACACATATTTTCACCACGAGGGATGTAGATCTGTGTGCCCTTATTGGCTTTACTTTTTCACTTACTGGCATCTCTTCTGACCAACATCTTTAGTCAGATGTCCCACTGTTACCTTAGATACAATATGGCTCAGGCTGGTCCATCATTTCTCCAGTATTTTTCGCCATCTTTATTCTGTACAAGTTTCTTGTTTTTGCCTAGGCCCCTTGTTCCCCCAGTCACCTGGACGTAAAGACTTTCTCTGACTCTTTATTACACTGCATTTATTACACATAGTAGTGAGTTCCTGGAACTGGGTTCTACTTCCATTTTCCCAAATGTGCTTTTACATTTTTTCCTTCCTTCTTAGTTCCTTTGCTGTCACTTTTTTTGTAGATTGCTTCAGAAAGCTCTAACTATTTATTTTGCTTTTACTTTTATCTCTTACTATTCCTTAACACAAACCCTCTCTTGGAACTAGGCCAGTCTTCTTGCCATGCCCTCACATAATAACACAAAAATGAAGGGTTGGAAAGGAAGAAGCTTAAAGATAATGTTTAACTTATGAAAAGTTTCAAGCATACACATAGAGAAATATAATGAACTCCCATGTGTCTGTCACTCAGCTTCAGTAATTATCAACCTTTTGCCAGTCAAATTTTGTCTATCCCCATATCCCTTGGTGCCCCCCGCCCCCCACCACCACCAGAGAGTATTATAAGCAAATTCCAGGCATCACTTACATGGAAGTACTTCAGTATTCATCTTTAGAGATTCTTTAATCTGTCAGTTTACCTACTGCAGAATATCTCTACAGTTTCCCTTTCAGTTGGTTATTTAGTTTGTTTAAATGCTTTTGGCGTTCAGAAGGCATCCCATTCTTTTAGTGGTTAGTTCTTTTGTACTGACCTCAATTTGCCTCCCTATCATTTCTCAGCAGTAATATAAATTTATATTTACTCAGAAATTACAAATTTACTGAGTAAATTTATATAATACAATATAATAGTCATTAAGATATTTGAAGAAGTTGCCATGTAATACACTTTTTGACACACCTTTCACAGCACACATAGCACATGTAATGACTTTTATTTGTATTTTAGAGAGAGGGTCTTGCTCTGTAGCCCAAGTGGAGTGTGGTGATGTAATCATAGCTCCATCCTTGAACTCCTGTGCCCAAGCAGTCTTCCCACCTCACCCTCGGAGCAGCCAATATTACAGGTGCACCAAGATGCCCAATTAATTTTTTAAAAAGTTTTCGTAGAGACAAGGTCTTGCTATGTTGCCCAGGCTGGTCTCAAACTCCTGGCCTCAAGTAAGCCTCCCACCTTGGCCTCCCAAAGTGTTGGGATTGCAAACATGAGCCACCGTGCTCAGCCATTCCTTTAAAATAGGAATACTTGGGGTTCAGATCTTTGACCTAGGTCTTATTTGTATCAATGAGATTAATGAGCCACAGCCCCGAGTTTCTCGCCAGACATTTTTGATTTGCATTTTTAGACAGAAGTTGCTTTAAAAAACTTGGGGACCTGGCTTAAAATCAATTTTGAAATTTTGTGCATTAAAAAAAAAATGTGGCCGGGTGCAGTGGCTCACGCCTGTGATCCCAGCACCAGACTTTGGGAGGCTGAGGCAGATGGATTGCCTGAGCTCAGGAGTTCGAGACCAGCCTCGGCAACACGGTGAAACCCCATCTCTACTAAAATACAAAAAATTAGCCGGGCATGGCGGCATGCACCTGTAGTCTCAGCTACTCGGGAGGCTGAGGCAGGAGAATTGCTTGAACCCGGGAGGCTGAGATTGCAGTGAGCCGAGATCACACCACTGCACTCCAGCCTGGGTGACAGAGTGCACCTGTAGTCTCAGCTACTCAGGAGGCTGAGGCAGGAGAATTGCTTGAACCCGGGAGGCTGAGGTTGCAGTGAGCTGAGATCACACCACTGCACTCCAGCCTGGGTGACAGAGTGAGACTCTGTCTCCAAAAAAATTTAAAAAAAATGTTATTGGCAGACTGTTATCTGAAACCTGCCTGGAATTACTTTCAATTTATCCTTTACTTAATTTCCTTTTTAAGTTTAGAGCTTTTTAGTGATTTAAGCAAATTTTCCTATGTACACTGGTATTTGTCAAGATAAATTTTTAAAGCTTGGTCCATTTTTTACTATAAAAGTAATTGTGGGGAAAACTAGAAAACAAGATGAAGTATATGCACAAAAACTCAAGTTACTCATAAATTGACTACCCTAAGATAACTGCTTTTAATATTTTGATGTCTGTATTCCAGTCTTCTTCATATGTATTTATGCGTTTGTTGAATTATACACAGAGTAGTTTTTTTTAATGTGATGTCCTTTCCATACTCTAGGGCTGTATTAGCAGATCTTGATGTTCTGAAGCTTGTTTATTGAATCTGGCCTGCAAACAAAATTAATTGACACATGCTTTATTCCAGATTGTGGTGCTATTACATGTATTGTCATTATTATGATTTTAGCCATAAGTGTTTGGTTTGAGGCAGAAGTAATGGGATATTGCTGTCAAGTAAACTGGGGCCACTAACCTTGTGGGAATCAACTTAGCATTTTAAAATTATAGACTCGAGGTTTTTAGAAGAAGCTGAAGGGTTCTGTATGCTGCATGGAAGATTGAGTTCAAATCCTACTTCTGACACCATATGATATTATTTTTCCCATCTCTGTAGGATGGGAATTTCTTACAGTTAGTACTACGGTCATGCAGATTTCTATTTTCCCAGGGCCTGACACAGAACAGATGCTCAGCAGATTATGACACATGTGGCTTCTTTTGCTGTGAGCCAGTCATGGGATGAAGACACATTGCCTATGCATTATTAATTGATTGCTATAAAACATGTTGCCTCAAAATATAATAGCTTAAAACAACAGACACTTATTTTCTCATGTAGTTCCTATGAGTCAGGAATCCAGACATAGTTTATCTGGGTGGCTTTGGCTTACCATCTGTAGATTGCAGTCAGTATGTCAGCCAGGGCTGCGGTCATTTGAAAACTTAATTTAGGCTAGAAGGTCCACTTCCAGGATGGCTCATTCACATGGCTAATTGGCAGGAAGCTTCAGTTTCTTACTACATGGGCCTTTCCAGAGGGCTTCTGAGTGAGTACATGACAGTGTATCACTGGCCTCCCCCAGAGCAAGGAGAGAGCAGGAAGGAAGATCTAATACCTTTTATGGCCTAGTGTCGGAAGTTGCCCCCTCACAATTCCACTTCATCTTGTTTGTTAGGAGTGAGTCACAGTGTCCAGCCCACACTCAAGGGGAGGGGAATTAGGCTATACCTCTTGAAAAGCGGAGTAACAAACAATCTTATAGTCAAGATTGTGTTTGTGTAAGGTTAGAATAGAGGGTCCGGAAATAGACCTATGATTATATGACCGCTCGAAAACGCCAAGACAATTTAATGGGGAAAGGGCCATCTTTTAAAAAATAATGCTAGGCTATTCACAGTAGCAAAAACATGGAATCAACCTCAATTTTCGTTAATGGTAGACTGGATTAAAAAAAAGAATGTGGCACATGTACACCACGGAATACTGTGCAGCCATAAGAAGAACGAGATTGTGTCCTTTGCAGGAACATGGATGGAACTAGAGGCCATTACCCTTAGCAAACGTAACAGAGGAACAGAAAACCAAGTATTGCATGTTCTCACTTATAAGTGGGAGCTAAATGATGAGAACACATGGACACATGTAGGGGAACAGCAGATACAGGGGCCTTTTGGAGGGTGGAGGGTGAGAGGAGGGAGAAAATCAGGAAACATAATTAGTGGGTACTAGGCTTAATTCCTGGGTGATGAAATAATCTGTACAACAAACCTCCATGACACAAGTTTACCTATATAACAAACCTGCACATATACCCCTGAACTTAAAAGTTAAAAAAAAATGGTGTTAGAACAACTTGACGTCTTTATTGATTAGAAAAAAAAGAACACTGGCCCTTAACTCTGCAAAACTGCTAGAAAATAAATAAAATAAATAAATAAATAAGGTGGTGGTGGTGATATGCCCTTGTAATCCCAGCCATTCCAAGGGCTGTGGCAGGAGGATTGCTTGAGCCCAGGAGTTCGAGAGGAGCCTGCGTAACATCGTGATATAAGAAAATGAGACTCTTTCCCTGCCTTTCCCTGCAAAAGAGAGAGAGAGAAAATCTGTGTAGCCCTTGAGTAGGCAAAGATATCTTGGGGCACAAAACATACAGACCCTAAAAGAGAAAATTGATGAAGTGGACTTGATCAAAATTTAAAACTTTTGCTCTTTGAAAGACACCATTAAGAAATAAAAACAAAATGATGGGGAGAAAATATTCACAGTTCATATAGCTAACAAAAAATTGGTAATCCAGAATGTATAAAGAGCTCTTACAACTAGGTAGTAAGAAGACCAAGAAAGATTTGAGCAGATACTTCACCAAAGAAGGTATATGAGAGGCCAACAAGCACACCAAAAGATGCTTGTCATTAAACATCATTTAATCATCAGAAATATGTGAATTGAAACCACAGTGAGATACCACTCCACACCTGCTAGAATGGCTAAAATTAAAGACTGATAGCAGATATTGGTGAAAATTTGTAGCAATTGGAACGCTAATGAATTTTTGATGGAGATATACAATGGTACAATTTGGCAATTTCCTGTAAAGTTAAACATACATTTTTTATATTACCCAGTAACTTTTCTCCTAAGTATGTACCCAAGAGAAATGAAAACATGTCTATAGAAATATTTGTATATGAATGTTTGTAGCAGATAAATAATAACCAATGCCTGGAAACAACTAAATTGTCCAGCAGGTGAATGGGTAAGTTACAGTATATCCACACAATGTAACACCACTCAGCAATAAAATGGAACCAACAACTGATATATCCAACAATGTGGATGAATGTCACAAATGTTATGCTGAGAGAAAGACATCAGACACAAAAAGAATAAATCCTATATGATGTTATTTACATGAAATCTAGAAATCTAGACAAATCTAATATACAGCACGATCAGATCAGTGCTTCCTTTGGGCAAGGGGTGGAAGATGGGGAATGACTGGGAAGGAGCACAAGGGAAACTTTCTGAGATGATGGACTTGTTCTAAATCTTTATTCTAGTGGGGATTGCACCTGTGGGTGTCTTTGAAATGTTTATTATTACAGTTATTTCTTAATATTTGTAGGGGATTGGTTCCAGGACCACCCCACCCCCTGTCCCTAGTATACCAAAATTTGCAGATGTTCAAGTTTTTTTGTATATAAAATGGCACAGTATTTGCATATAACCTACACAATCCTTATATATACTTTAACTCACCACCACATTACTTAGATTACCTAATACAGTGTAACTATATAAATAGTTGTTATATTGTGGGGGGATTTGTATTTTTTTGGTTGTATTGTTATTACTATTTTTATTTTTCCTTGAATATTTTCAGTCTGCAAATGGTTGAATCTATGGTGCTGAACCTGTAGATGTGGAGGGCTGATTGTATTTTATTGTTTAGACATTACACCTTATTAACATTCATTTAAAAACATCTGTTGAGGTTTGGATTTTTCAGAAGTTATAACATCTGATCTTTAGAGTCAGTGTTCAATACTATCCCTTTGTTATCATTTATAGGTCAGGCTTAATAGTATTATGTCTAGGGAGAAAAACGCCAAACTGTGGCTTCTTTCCACAGAATAATTGGCTCTCATTTCCTCATCCTCCCCATATTAGTAACTTGTCTTGATTGTAGAAGCAGGCTAATGGGAGCTTTGTCTGGGCTTCTTTGTGAAAGCTTTTTTTTTCAGTGGCATGTGCTATTATGCCTACCATGCCATTTGAATCCTGTCATTGTACTTCTTGACCAGCTTGTCAAGGTAGGCATACAGAAGATAGCTCATGACTCCTGTTAACTGACTCATCTCTTATGGTTGCAGATTCTCATAAACACAAAGATAAACACAAAGATCGGGAACACCGGCACAAAGAACACAAGAAGGAGAAGGACCGGGAAAAGTCCAAGCATAGCAACAGGTAAGGGTGGAATCAAGCAAGTCCCTCATCATTCAGTAGTGGGTTGGCCATTGCTTGGCTTACCTGGAATAGGTCTTAACTTGAGCTACATGTAAAGATAGCAAAGTAAGTAGAAACTGTATTTGATCCTAGAGTTGCTATGAGGATGGCCATGATTTAGGCCTTAAATGGGATGCCATTGTTCAGATCAAGATGTATAAAGCAAGTATGTTTAATTTTCTTTTAATATATACCTCATTAAAAATACAGTTGTTCACTAAGATAGGTAAGGATTCATTGTGACACATGATGGCATTTAATCAAGTCTGTAGCAAGCTTGCCTTGATAAAAGGTAACTGGATTGGAGACCTGATTTTTTTTCTTCTTTCTATATTTTAAAGAGTTTACATTAAAAATTCTTAACTTGGGCTTCCATGGTCTGTTAGCCCCTGAAATTATATGCAAATGGTTGAGTATGTGAGATTTCCTGGAGAGACTATTTGTAGCTTTCATCATGTTATCAGAGGAGTTCGGCTCCCACAAAAGCCTACAATCACCAATATGAATGAAACTCAATAGTGCTGCCTTCTGGGATGCAAGCCTCAAGAAGATGTTTCTCTTGTTCATTTTGCTCCCATTTTTTTGGTGTAGGAGGCAAGTGGTTAAATCTAGTTATTGAAAATGAGGACTTGCACTTCCATTCTGATTTAAAGACAGTTGTTGGTGAGAAAGCCATATGGTATTCCCATTCCCATAGTGGCCTGAGCTAGGTTAGGGAATGTAAAGATCTGTCACACATTAGAACAAGTGTCTCCATTGTAGAGTTCTTAGAACTTCTTTATTAACTTGTCTGATTGTCTGTAGACAAGTTAAAGTGAGAATTGCTTTCTAAGTCTGTTCTTTTTCACGAATCATTAAAATAACCAGATTTAGTTTTCTCTATTGGGGACATTTCTTTGGGAATCATGTATCATGCCTGTGACCTTTTTTCCCTGTCCTTCACTCATCTCTGATCACTTGATCATCTAGTTTCCATTTTCATTATTCTGGTAAATTTAATCTCAGTAGTTGAATCTACTCTACATCTTTTCTAGTTTATAGTTGTCTAGCTTATGTTAATATCTACCGTACAGCAAAGAATATTGCCAAGGATAAAGAAGTTCATTGCATAATGATAAAAGGGACCCATTAGGAGAACATAGCAGTTATAAATGTTTATCCACTAACGTCACAGCCTCAAAATACATGAAGTAAATCTGATAGAGCTGCAAAGAGAAATAAACATTCATAATTATGGTCAGAGATTTTACTATCTTTCTCAATAATTTTTAGTCCAAATAGAAAATAATTAAGGATATGGAAGACTTGAACAGTATCAACCAACTTGATCTAATCGACATTTATAGGTTTTTCCCATCCAACAATATTAGAATTTTCTCTTTTCTTTCTGTCTACTTTTCCGCTTTTAATTTTTTTCAGGTTTTATTTTAGATTCAGTGGGTACATATAGGCAACTTTGTTACCTGGGTATATAGCTGTGATGCTGAGGTTTGGGTACAAATGATCCCGTCACCCAGGTACTGAGCATAGAACCCAACAATTAGTTTTTCAACCCTTACCGCCCTCTCTGCTCTAGTAGTCTCCAGTATCTATTATTGCCATCTTTATGTCCATGAGCACCCGATGTTTAGCTCCTGCTTAAAAGTGAGACCATGTGGTATTTGGTATTCTGTTCTTGCCTTAATTTGCTCAGGATAATAGCCTCCAGTTGCATCCATGTTGCTACAAAGGACATGATTCAGTTCTTTTTTTATGACCGTATAGTATTCCGTGGTAGATATGTACAACATTTTCTTTATCCAATCCATCATTGCTGGGTACCTAGGTTGATTCCATGTCTTCGCTATTGAGAATAGAGCTGCAGTGAACATGTGAGTACATGTGTCTTTTTAGTAAAATGATTTGTTTTCTTTTGGATACATACCGAGTAATGGGATTGCTGGATCAGAAGGTAGTTGTTTTTTTAAGTTCTTTGAGAAATCTCCAAACTGCTTTCCCTAGTGGCTGGACTAATTTACATTCTCATCAACAGTGTATAAGTGTTCCCTTTTTTCTGCAGCCTTGCGAGCCATCTGCTGGTTTTTGATTTTTAATAGCCATTGTGGCTGGTGTGAGATGATATCTCATTGTGGTTTTGATTTGCATTTCTCTGATGATTAGGGACGTGGAGCATTTTTTCATACATTTGTTGGCCATTTGTATGTCATCTTTTGAGAAATGTCTGTTCATGTCTTTTGCTTGTTTTTTAATGGGGTTACTTGTTTTTTGCTTGTTGAATCATTTAGGTTCCTTATAGATTCTGGATATTATACCTGTTAGACGCATAGTTAGTGAATATTTTCTCCCATTCTGTAAGTTGTCTGTTAACTCTGTTGATAGTTTAATTAGATCCCATTTGTCAATTTTTTCTTTTGCTGCAATTGCTTTTGGCATCTTTGCTATGAAATCTTTGCTCGTTCCTATGTCCAGAATGGTATTGCCTAGGTTGTCGTCTAGGGTTTTTACAGTTTTAAGTTTTACATTTAAGTATTTGATTCATCTTGAATTGATTTTTGTATGTGGTGTAAGGAAGGGGTCCAGTTTCAGTTTTCTGCATATGGCTAGCCAGTTATCCTAGCATCATTTATTGAATAGGGAGTCTTTTCCCCATTGCTTATTTTGGTTGACTTTCTTGAAGATTAGATTGCTGTCGGTGTGTGGTTTTATTTCTGGGTTCTCTGTTCTGTTCCATTTGGTCTATGTGTCTGTTTTTGTACCATTACCATGCTGTTAGTGTTTCTGTACCATTACCATGATGTTAGAATACATTCTTTTTAAGTGCACACGAAATGTGCCAAAATAGCTCATACTTTGGACCCCACCCTCCTTAAACCATCTTCTTTGGCTTTAATGCTTCCATGCCTCTCCATCTTTCTGGCCACCTTTTTCACCTCTTTCTAATGCACAGTCATTCCTTAACAGTTTTTGGCTGTCTTTTCTCTGCTACCTGTTTTGCTGTTTATCCTTATTTCACATTCCATATTTGGTCTTGTGAACTTCTTTTCAGTTCCTTAAACATAGCATGTTTTCTGATGCCACTAAGCCTTTAAACATGCTGTTGGTTCTGTAATACTCTCTTGCCCTTTTGCTGTCATTCTTTTAGTTGCAGCTCAGACTTGACTTGTTCCAGGTATCCTTTCTACCCTCCTTCTCATATTAAATGCCACTTTTGTGTGCTCTCTGGTGCCTTGAATATATTCCTAGTGTAATAATTATTATATTTAATTGTGTCTTTACTTTTCCCTATGGCCTCCTGGACTCTAAAGTCCCTGAAAGCAGAATTGGGATCTTTTTTGTTTTTTCTGGGGTGGGGCGGGGGGCTGGTTTTTTGTTTGTTTGTTTGTTTGTTTTTTGAGACGGAGTGTTGCTCTGTTGCCCAGGCTGGAGTGCAGTGTTGCCATCTCAGCTCACTGCTATCTCCACCTCCCAGGTTCAAGTGATTCTCCTGCCTCTGCCTCCCAAGTAGCTGGGATTAAGGTGCGTGCCCCCACACCCAGCTAATTTTTTGTATTTTTAGTAGAGACAGGGTTTTACCATGTTGACTAGGCTGGTCTCAAACTCCTGACCTCAAGTGATCTGCCCACCTTGGCCTCCCAAAGTGCTAGGATTACAGGTGTGAGCCACCACGCCCGGCCTTTTGTATTCATTTTGCATCCTTCAGGCTTAGTATGGTACCTGGCAGATAGCTGGCACTTACTAGTCTATATTTATTGAATTAATGAGTGGATGATCTGTGGGTACATTAATTCCCATCTCTCTTTCTTCTCACATACTCTTAATCTTCTATAGGATAGTTATTAAGTCACTTTGGCTTATCTTATTTTTCACACAATTGTGTGTGGTAAAATAAACATAACAAAATTTACCGTTTTAAAGTAGCATTTAGTACATTGACAATAGTATGCAACTGTCACCACTATCTCCAGAACTTTTCATCATCCCAGTCTTTGAATTCACTAAATAATAACTTTTCATTCTGTTTCCCTGTCCCAATATCTTTCTACTTTGTCTTTTTTTCTCTTTCCCTTCTACTTTTTATCTTTATGAATTTGCCTATTCTAAGTACTTCATGTAAGTGGAATAATACAATATTTATCTTTTTAAAATCTGTTCTATATTCCCTTAATATGTTTTCAAGGTTTATCCGTATTGTAGCATATCAGAAATTCATTCTTTTTTATGACTGAATTATATTCCATTGTATGCCTGTAATCACATTTTTAAAAATCCACCTGTTGATGGACACTTGGGTTGTTTCCACCCTTTGGCTACAAATACATGTTTGAGTTCTACTTTCATTCTCTGGGGTGTATACCTAGGAGTAGAATTGCTAGATCATGTCCAACAATGGGTGGCTGCCTGCTATGTTTTTACTGTGCTAATTGATGTGGTGTGAAAAAAAAAATTAGATAACCTTTGACCGTGAACAATATCATCTGAGGAGGTGAGAGACCTGCTTACAGATCAGATGAAGAATGTTGATTTTTATATTACTAGACTGTAAGAAGAAATTCCTAAAGACTTTAAGAAGAAAGAGGTTAATATTTAAAACGTAAGCTTTTGAAAACTTATCTTCTCTAACACATTCTACTTTGTTTTGGGAGGAAAGATACAGTAAAAGTGACATAAAGGGCTTTGAGACATATAAGTTTGGCCCTGTCCTGTTTTACAAAAATCTTCTCTTAAAGAAAAAAAAAAAAAGGGATGTGATTTTTTTAGAAGAAATCCTCATCCTTGTGCATCCATTTAAGTCTCATGTGATCTTGGCTAGGTTACTTAACCTTCTTCAACTCAGTTTCTTTATCTTCATCTTGATACATGCTTCACAGGGGAACCAGGGAGTCAATAAATATAGAAGCTCTTCAGTTGTGAACTGCTCTACAAATGTGCAGAGATGACACTTTTACATCTATTTAAAAGCATACTTTTCCAAGATCATATTGTAGGTAAATTCAATAATTTGATGTATGTACTTTTGTGCCTCTTTTCTTTTCTTTTCTTTTCTTTTTTGAGACAGAGTCTCGCTCTGTCGCCCAGGCTGGAGTGCAGTGACACAATCTCGGCTCACTGCATCCTCCGCCTCCGGGGTTCATGCCATTCTCCTGCCTCTGCCTCCCGAGTAGCTGGGACTACAGGTGCCCGCCACCATGCCCTGCTAATTTTTTATATTTTTAGTAGAGACGGGGTTTTACTGTGTTAACCAGGATGGTCTCAATCTCCTGACCTCGTGATCCACCTGCCTCGGCCTCCCAAAGTCTTGGGATTACAGGCGTGAGCCACCGCGCCTGGCCACTTTTGTGCCTTTTAGTATTTTCTTCATTCCTATAAAAATAGAAGCCTTTTTGCCAAGATCTATTGGAAAAACCTGGCCCGAGTTTCTGTTTACATATGACATGACTAAATCTAGCCCTTGGTTTCTTATTCACATGAGTAAATTTTAACAGTTTAATCAGATGATCTGTTGTAAGCAAACTTTTAAGTACTTCTTGTTTTGATGTCTACTGACACAGTACCTCTTTGCAACAAAGCAAGGATATTGGTTATATTCCAGTAAAATAATTTTATTTTTTTTTTTGAGATGGAGTCTCGCTTTGTCACCCAGGCTGGAGTGCAGTGGTGTGATCTCAGCTCACTGCAACCTCTGCCTCCTGGGTTCAAGCGATTCTCCTGCCTCAGCCTCCCGAGTAGCTGGGACTACAGGCGCCCGCCACCACGCCGAGCTAATTTTTGTATTTTTGGTAGAGACAAGGTTTCACCATATTGGCCAGGCTGGTCTCGAACTCCTGGCCTTGTGATCCTCCTGCCTCAGCCTCCCAAGGTGCTGGGATTACAGGCTTGAGCCACCACACTCGGCCTCCAGTAAAATTTTATATACACTGTGATCCTTTTAAAGTACCTCTGATCTTTTTAAATAGTTTAGGGTTTCTTTGATTTCTTCTGTAGCAGATTAAAGAAATCTGGGGGATTATTTAATCACATCTGAACCCCAGAATAATAATTAGTATTTAGCATGTTCTGTTCCAAAATGCTTTCATTTATTCCAATCCTTGCTAATCAATTGTAGCTAATTTTGTGGCCATTTGTTAGGAGAAAACAAGTGTTTCAAATGTGTTTCTGTGTCCCTTCCTTCTCTGCTAGATATTAGCACCAATCATTTGTCATCAGGCTATACTTAGGACCCAAGCCCAGGAGGCATTTACTGTCCTGTGCAGTAGCAATACTGCAGACTTGGAGTGGGAGAGTAGCCTTTATGTGCAGAAACAAAATGGGGCTATGGATCCACATCCCAGAAGATGCCATTTGGTTTCCTCTTTATTGTCCTCATGCAAGGTGCAAAACAAGGGAGTAGGTATTAAGAATCATTTCATCTTGTCTTCTCTTTGTGTGGACAGGAGTCTGAGGTCACATGCTCTAAGTCCCACAGTGATGTGGTAGCAGAAAGAAGAGGATGTGAGACCAAGGATCCTGAGTCCCCCCTACATTATTCCTTCCAGTGAAAAATACCTCCCTGTGTAAAAAGAGTTAGTTTTGTAGCTAAACTGTCTGTTTAAATACAAGCACCCCTTACTTGTATGCATATGGTAGGCAGCTCAGGTTTAAAAATGTCAGATCACCTCAGGCACTGCCTTTATCTCTCTTTGTCCCCAAATCCCTGAAATCTTTGGCACTGAAAGTATTAATCTCATCAAATTCTGAACCTATGAAAACTTCATCTCTGTCTTTCTCTTGTCTGGCCTGTAACATGACAAGAACAGCTCACACCAAAGTTAAAAGATAATTTCATCAGTCATCACTTATCTCTTGACACTGCTTCTTTCTGTTAGCATTAATATTTTGCTCCTCAGATCCTTTTTCTTTTTTTTTGGAGTCAGGGTCTCATTGACTCCTAAGCTTGGGCGCGGTGGTGTGATTATAGCTCACTGCAGCCTCCCTGGGCCCAAGGGGTCCTCCCACCTCAGCCTCTTGAATAGCTGGGACAATAGGCATGCACCACCATGCTTGGTTAATTAACTTTTTTGTTTTTAATAGAGATGGCGGTCTTGCTATGTTGCCCAGGGTGGTCTGGAACTTCTGGGCTCCCACATTGGCATCCCATAGTGTTGGGGTTACAGGCATGAGCCACCATGGCTGGCCCTCTTTTAAAAAATACATAAATAATCTCAAAAGGAATACTCTTCTAGATGCCAAGGAATTACGTAGCTTGTAGGATCTCACGAGCTACCTTTCTTAAAGGGTTACATTCTTATCCATTGTTTATCTTTAATAGTAGATCTCTTGTATAAACAGAATATTATTAAAAGCAATTTGTGAGGGGGGCTTGATTTTAGAAAATAAGAGAATCGTGTGAAATGAAATTCCTCCTAGTTTTCGACTCTGTGCATCTCTTGCCAATTTTAAACCTGGCATTCACACTGGAGTGACAAATTTGTGGAAAGCAAGGGAAGACAGAAAACTGCTGTGAAATAGAAGGGAAGTACTTTTCCAGCCATATTGGCAGTGCTATTCTGTACTGTCAGTGTGAGAAACATCTGAGAATAAGGATGCTTTTGGCTTGTGCTTTCCTTTTAGTTCCAAATCCTACCTGAATTGTAATTGAGAGAATGTAGGATTTTAGGAATATGCACTTGAATTAAGCATCTAGTTCTCAGATTAGGGGAGATTTTTCTGAAATTAATAAAATTTAAAAGATATGTTTGCTGCTTTCCTTGTGAGTGGTTTGCCAAAGCCCTCCCTTTGTCTACACATCACTATATCATCCTGTCTGTGGGAAATGGACAACTAACATAGATAGGCAGAGAAGATTGAGCAGTTTGGAAATGAGGAAACTCAGTACCACCACCATTCACATGGGAGTCAGTATGATATATTGAATAGCACACTAAGATAAAAGTTAAGAGGCTGGGTTCTGTCATTTATAAGCTACGTGTCGTGATCCAAGGTGCTTAACTTCTCTGGGTCTCATTTTCTGTTTTGGTCAAGGGTTGATAACAATACCTGCTTTATCGATCTTTCAAGTTTGTTTATGCACATGATAGCTCTTTGGGAACTGTAACATACTAAATAATTGAGATAATGATGGTGATGATGATAATTACCGCAAAGCCTAGTATAATATCATGCAGATAAATTGGAGCTGTTGAGTTTGGTAGTTGAATCTAATTCAGTAGTTATTGATAGCATTCAATTTGGAGCCCTGATATTTTCCATATTATATTTATCCCTATCATAGTACGCCATAATCATTGTTTTTAAGATTTCATGGTGGAGACAGCATTTGAGCTAGCCATTCAAAGATGGTTAAAATTTTGCTAACGGAAAGTAATGGTTAGAAAGAAAAACATAAGCAAAACATAGAGGCATTGTAGTATATGCTTTGTTCTGGGAGGAATCTAGTTAGGTGGGTTACACAGGGTGGAATAGTAGAAAATGAGACCCAAAAAAGTGGCTTGAGGCAAAACTATTAAATGCCATTTCAAAAAGTTGGAACTTGTTACTTACACTAACTAAAAATCAGGGGGAAATGTTGGGACTCGATTCTGAGCTGAGCAAGAAGCCACTGGAAATACTTGAGCAAAGTGGATATAAGACTTAGCTACAAATGACATGAAGGGTCTAAGAAAAAGGGTTCCTGTCTTGGATAACTGGGTGGCTGTTTACGCTATTAATAGAGACAAAGAACTTAAGGGAGGAATGGGAGTTAGAATGGGTATCGGTTTTGCCATCTTTGGGCACATCCTTTTATCCTCTCTGGCCTGAAAACAAAGGATTAAATAATTTCTAGGAAATTACATTTACCTTGAAGTTTTGATACTTCTATAATATAAAACGCCGGAGTCCTTGTGATTTTGTTTAGAGATATATAATCGGCATTGTAGTGTGTAATGATGATGGACACCTTAACCCTTGTTTCTTAGTGCCTTTTGGAAACTGGCTCATTTCAGAAGCTGCGCTCTTTTCCCAGAGGCAACTTTTGAAGTTACTTAAATATTTAATTTAACAAACATCATTTAAGCTTTAACTGTCTACTATCCTTGAAAGGGTCATGAGTTTCCCTCCTAAACCAAGACTTTGAAGCTCTCTGTGCTGTCTCACAGGAATCCCCATGATCCAACTTCATGTGACCTGCAGAGGTCTGCTGCCTTGAGGAGTAGACAGGTAGCTGGGCTGTTAGTGGCTAAGTCCTTTTCTCAGAATATGTGGAGGCTCCTTCTACCTTTAACAGTGCTTTTTTGCTTTGTTTGGGAAGTAACAGAGTAGTCAAGTGCATGACCCTGGAGCCAGACTGCCTGAGTTTAAATCCTGTTTCTCTCTTTAGAGGTAGTTCCTTGGGTGAGTTACTTAACTTGTCTGTGCTTCAGTTTCCACATCTGTGAAATGAAGATACCAGTAGTTACCTGAGTTTTGTTACCGATATCAAATGTGCTTAGATGAGTGCCTGGCACTGGGTGCTACTCAAGTATCTGTTAAATACTTTTATGGAGGATAGAGGACAGATTTAAATGGTTTCCCATAGCCAACATTCTAGCTTTCCAGAATATCAGTATTTTGTTGTGGTAGTGGTGGTCTTTTTTCCTAAAGAAACAATGCTTCGCCAGAAGGGAAACATTGTTCCCTACTGGCTCCCTACTTCCACCGTTTCTCCCACTCTTCTATATATATAAGTGCCTTAGAGAAACTCTGGTCACCCTTTTCTGTGGTCTGCTTAGCTCCAACAAGAATCATAGACCAAAGGTTTTGCGGTCATCACTTTAAAAATAGTGTAAGTTATTTTTTTCTTTCCTTTTTTTAAATTTTTTTTTTTTTTTTTTTTGAGATGGAGTCTCAGTCTATCGCCAGGCTGGAGTGCGGTGGCGTGATCTCGGCTCACTGCAGCCTCTGACTCCCTGGTTCAAGTGATTCTCCTGCCTCAGCCTCCCCAGTAGCTGGGATTACAGGCATGTGCCACCACGCCCAGCTAATTTTTGTATTTTTAGTAGAAATGGGGTTTCACTGTGTTGCCCAGGCTGGTCTCGAACTCCTGACCTCAGGTGATCTGCCTGCCTCGGCCTCCTGAAGTGCTAGGATTACAGGCATGAGCCACCACGCCCAGCCAGATTATTTTTTCTTTAGTGGAATTCAGCCAATTGAAGCATAACACATGGCATGAACACTCTGGAAAGGTGGCTTTGGATCTTTCCATTTGTTCTCTTTAGCGTTGACTTTTGCTTTCTAGTCCCTGCTAGTGTGTTGGAATCTTATCCCATACAGATGCAAACTATGAACCAAGAAGTCAGCATCTATGCCTAGCCAATAATTGGTTGTTTTCTCGTTCAGAGTTCCTCATGCCCATGGGGTAAATTCATATTTCATCCATAAGTGTGACCATTGCAGAAGTTCTAGGACTGCTACTGTCTGTATTTTTGTCCTTCAGCATATCCCAGACTAAACTTACTCTTAAAATATGTCTGTCCAACCTTTGGTTTCCTTCCTATGGTTGATATTAAGCCTTTCTTCTACTCTTAGAAGACAAAATGGGTGGGGTGGGGAGACAAAAAAGGCAACCCCGAAGGTTTTTATCCTTTCAGGGTATCCAGCATTTTTCTAATTTAGCCCTACTGAAGTTTCTTCAGTAATTAATCAGCTGTTTTTCAGCCTCTAACCTGGCTAATATTATAGCCTACAATTGTACTTTTAAAGCCCTTTTGTGACTTTGACATATTGTGTCTATTGTGTATGGAAAAGTAGCAGGATCAGTATGAAGATAATACAGTATCTCTTAAAACAGGCAGCCAGCAAATGAACTTTCTGCATTGGTCAGAATTTCCATCATTTCACTGTTAATGAGGAAAGTACAGTTCTTTAGCTACCATGAAAGTCAAACATGTCCTAAGCCTTTTGGAAAAAGACATACATGTTAGAAAATCTCAAATGGATGAGTCAGCCTGACTGACCCCACATTGACTCCATTTTATATGCTGGCCAAATCCTGTTTCTGACTTTCCTGGCACAGCCCTGGACATGCTTCTGTATCATAGGACTTGTTCCCCAGCGCCTTTGCTACTTCCTTCAGGCACATTCCTAGGAAAGATTGGCAATGGGGTTTGTTCTTTGCCAGCACTCCTGCCGGTTTGGGGGTTATGGATGCCAGGTTGGGCTCCAGGCACTCTGCTCTCCATTTGTGGAGGCAGGGACGGTAACAGCACCTGACAAGTAGGGATGATCACATTGTATTCAGAAGCCTGGTGGAGCTCTATAAACCCAAATTTCTAACAGTCTCCAATGTAATGCCCTGTAATAGAAGCTGTCCTTAACCCTCAATCATCTGTGTTCAGCTAGTATAAAAATGCAAATCTGCTCTTATGCCTAAACAGTTAGGAGTAGAGGAGACTTGGCTTCCTTTGGAAAGTCAGGATGATAGCTTCATCCCATTCTGGTTTTTGTGATTAATTGTGACCTACAAAGGGGTTTACTACTCTAGCAGGAACTTTGAATTTCCTATATACATCTCTTTCTGGTTAGCAGGCAGAGGAAATATCATTGACTTTTGGCTTCCTGGCAAATATCTCATTTGCCTTGTCATTTGTTGATTCCTTTTCCCTGATCTCTGTTTGGTGTGATAATGTACAGCAAAGCTGAAAACTGCAGGGCTACATGTACACTTGTAGGTACCTATGTTGTGATTGCCAAAAGGCTCAGAAAGCCAGTTTTCTAGTGAAATTGGCTAACATTCTAAGAAATGCTTTCACTGAGAAAGAGAACGGGTCAGGGGAAGGTGGAACTTAAAGGAAGTTGGAGTGTTCCTGAACTCAGATTCCTGAATTAGCCATTTATAGTTTCACGGGAAGACAATGAAAAAAAAAAAGAAAAGAAAAGAAACAAGCAACCCCAAAGGTTTTTATCCTTTCAGGTATCCAAACATCTTTATTCTAGAAAGTTTCTCCTCGATGGTAAAATAAAGCTAGGACCTTATAGCAAGTCTCAGACTCACCATGGCTGTTTCTTAACACCAGTATACCTTAAGCAGTAGGTATCAATTTAGTGGAAATATAAGGGTATTGATATGTAGTGGAGGCTGCTCTGAACTTGGAGGTGGAAATACTAAGTTTAAATCCCAGCTTTGCTTTTAACATTGCAACTTTGAGAAGTCTTTTAACCATTGTCTCCTGTTTGTATCAGCATGAGGGGATAGATAATAAAACCTGCCTCACAGGAGTGTTGTGAGAATTGAGTGAAATAATGTATGTGAAAATACCAAGTACAATGCTTGCTTAGAAAGTAGAATTTTGTTTTGCCGTCCCCTCCCCCACTATAGTTGGCAGGGCAGGGGGAGGCAGTATATTCATCCATCAGTATTATAGATGCAATTGTTCCCAGATGTTTTGCTTTTAGGCAAAACCTTGTATAGATGACTGTATACCCTCTTACAGTTGATGCTTAATAAAACAAAACTACCATGGTTTTATAATGGAATGGTAAGCTCAAACATTTTGCTGGTAGTATAAAAACCAAGTGCCTGTGATTACATATACATTAACTCCTGAAGAATCAATTATAATCTCAGCAACCTTGCTCTTTGACCATTCATTCTAAAGCTTGGCGAAGTTAATGAGAACAGATAATAGGAGTGCTGATGCAATTGGAAGACTTTTTTTTTTTAAACAAAGTAAGGAAGGGATACATTTTTAAATAAAACATTGCATTTTGGTAAAAAACACAGATTATGAGAACACATTGAGTTAGAGGAACATCATATTGATTCCAAGAACAAAAAGCATGGTGGAGAAATTTTGTAACCATGCACATCCAGTGTGCTCTGTTCTCATGAGTTAAAAAGAATTTTCCTCCTATAGAAACTTGTTATTTAAATGTGTGTCACATGTAAATAACAGTCTAATGAGAGCAATATAGAGGGAGAAATATGTAAGCAAGGGAAAGTGGGCATTGTTTTGTTTTGTTTTTTTCTCCATCTATTTCAATACTTGGGTCTTTCCTAACCTATAGTGTGTCCTGTTTCTCCCTGGCTAGATTTCTTAAAGTTTCTGCCTATTCATCACTCAAGTACCTATCTCAAGTTGTAGCTACTTTTGTGTGCAGGGTGTAATAGCAGATGTTCTCCTGATCTAGATTTTGTTGCTCTGCCTAACTGCATGCCATCATTTGTTTCTCCCTTTGTGATCTTCTACTGTAGTCAAGTGTCCCTTTAGAACAAACTTCATGGGATGGACATAGCCTAATGAGCTCATTGCTGATGAAGTCTTTTTTTCCTGTGCATTGGTTAGTGCAGTAAGCAAGGCTCCTTAACTGCCTGTCCCAGTGTACGGAAAAATAATAGTGTTCTCTCACCTTAAACTACAACTTGTGGTTTTTGCTTATTGCTTCTTTAGTCTTTGACCACATGCATGTTTTTACATAGTTGCAGTTATTTTATTATATTCCTTTTTCTGTCATAAACACTTTCCAAATGTGTTTGTGGTACTCAAATTATAGCTTAGCAGTTAAATAATTTGATATATTACAGTTTCCCCTCTTGTTAGGTGTATCCAATTTTGGGGTTTGTTTGTTCGTTTTTGTTTTTTTCTGTTGTTGTTGTTGTTTAAGGGAAGCACCAAAATAAACATCTTTTTAAAATTAATTAATTAATTTTTTTGAGGCAGAGTCTCACTCTTTCGCCCAGGCTGGAGTGCAGTGGCGCTATCTCGGCTCACTGCAAGCTCCGCCTCCTGGGTTCATGCCATTCTCCTGGTCAGCCTCCCGAGTAGCTGGGACTACAGGCGCCTGCCACCATGCCCGGCTAATTTTTTGTATTTTTAGTAGAAACGGGGTTTCACTGTGTTAGCCGGGATGCTCTCAGTCTCCTGACCTCGTGATCCGCCTGCCTCGGCCTTCCAAAGTGCTGGGATTACAGGCGTGAGCCACCGCGCCCAGCCCAAAATAAACATCTTTATATGTAATGTTATTTCCCTAAGATAAATTTCCAGGAGCTTGATCCCAGGGTAAGAAGCTATGAACATTTTCATGGCTCTTGCCTTATAATGTCATATTTTGCTTTTTAACCTTTAACAAAGAACATTCCTATGCCCTTGCTTTCAGATGGGTCTTTTCTTATTGTGAGGAAAGGGCTAACGTAAGTCCCATCTAGAAGTGACTAACTTGCCTAGTTAAAACTAGAAGGAAATATCCACTGTATTGGGCTGTTTACTCCATAAACCCTGACTTGGCTACATGTGTGGTATGTTTCAAGTCTGGCACAAAGCCACCAAACACATTTTTGGTGAGTTGGTTTTAACCTGCTCACATCAGATATGAATGCTGAAGTTGGAGCTTTCATTATTGTTTTTGTGCTGGTAGAATGTTGCAGAAATACACAGGGCTGGCTGTGTATTCTTAGTCACTTTAAAAAAAATGTCCTGGTGTGTCTAGAATGATGGTTTCTGTTCTTTGCAAAAATAAAAACATCAAACAAGATAAAGTCCGATGTAGCCAAGACCCTCTACTTGAACCTTCTGTCGGTACTGTTTGTTTAAGTACTGTAAGTTTCCACGGTTCATGTTATCTTAGGATATCTTGTGAAACGAATCCCTGTGGTCCCTACTCTGGGCTAACGCTTTGTGACTTAACTTTTTACAGTGAACATAAAGATTCTGAAAAGAAACACAAAGAGAAGGAGAAGACCAAACACAAAGATGGAAGCTCAGAAAAGCATAAAGACAAACATAAAGACAGAGACAAGGAAAAACGAAAAGAGGAAAAGGTACAGAGTTTTCTAGTAGGGGAGGAAGGAACGTGGATGCACTTTTGTTTACCTTTGAAAGCAGATATCTTAATTGCATAGTAAGATCCCTTGGTCTTGAAGTGAAAGGTCTCTTGTCAGGAGAATTTAGAGCAAACTGTAGTCTTAAACTATAAAAACTAAGCCTTTTACCACCATATGTTTCACAGTGGCAGATCTGTCCATATCATTACCTTTTTTACTTTATATTGCCAATGAATACATTGAGAATGCATTAGGGAAAATTAATTGTTTTTGGGAGAAGGCCTAATGCCTTGATGGTCTTCTGTTCATTAAAGGTTCTTCCCAAGTGAAAATTTAGTGATGCTGGTGTCTTTTGTGGCATTTGGTTCCAGCATAACCAGTGCAAGCCTTCTAAAAATGACTAGGCTCACCCAGCTGAGAATGAATAGTACTCTGTATAGTTTTAAAAAGAGATTGTTTTTATTTTAGCTTTGAAAAAGTAATTTTTGTACTTGGTAAATTCAGATACTATGAAATAAGGAATATGGTGAAGAAGACATCTCTTCACCCCTGACTCACTGTCTCCCATCCTTCTCAGAGGCAACCGCTATACTGATTATGTTTTGTATCCTTCCATAGATACTCTGTATATCTGTATGTGTGTGTGTATCCCTTTGTGTGTATATATGAAGATTTTTTTGAAAGATAAATTTTCTGACGAATCTAGAAAGCAGGAAGTCAAAGGGGAGGGGGTCATGAGTATACTTTGCCTAAGTCAGAGAAGGCAGGGCATGGACTACTTTTTTGTTTGTTTGTTTTTTAAATAAAGATGGGGGTCTCACTGTGTTGGCGGGGCTAGTCTCGAACTCCTGGCCTCAAGCAGTCCTCCAACCTCATCCTCCCAAAGTGTTGGGATTACAGGCATGAGCCATCACATCTGGCCCAGTTTATATGTTTTGTTTGTTTGGTTTTTGCTTTTGTTTCCTCTCTGCACTGCCAATGGCAAATTCTTGAGTAGTGGAATGTATTTATTGGGGAAAAGAGACCTGCCACCACTTAAAAGTAAAAAGCTGCCATTTTTAAGGGAAACCTTTCTCAGTGAGTTGGACAGTTTCACCCAGAAGAATTGTTAAAAACGAGTTTTGGACACATTTCAGGACCTTTAGTTCATCTGTTCAGTTTTGCTAACATAAGAGCCAGCCTGTGATCATGATGTCCCAGGAACTGATGCTACATATTCTCAAAAAGAGGTTTCTTCAAATTTAGTCCTTTCCAGGTACTAGTTACTGTTGTTTTACTTTTCAGGTTCGAGCCTCTGGGGATGCAAAAATAAAGAAGGAGAAGGAAAATGGCTTCTCTAGGTAAGACTTTGCTGCTGCGTGGGCTTCCCTTTCTCTGGGTGGACAGCAGGCCAGCTGCCTGTGTTGTAGTGTTGTCTGAGTTAACCCAAAACCCACTGACCTGGCCATCTTGATGGTTCCCAGAAACTCAGCAGTGAGAAGACTCGGTCTAAGCCAACCTGAGCCTTTCTACAGTGCCATATAGTGAGACTGACCAGCACATTTTCCAGAAGGTTATTTCGAATAGAGAGGGTTGACAGGAGAGATTTTTAAAAATTGAGATTTGACTTGCATATCACAAAATTTGTATTTTAATGGTATACAGTGTACCATTTTGGTTTTTTGTTTTTTTAATATATTCACAAGGTATTGCAGCCTCTTCACTAATTCCAGAACATTTTCATTTCTCTAAAAAGAAACTTCATATTCAGTAGCGATTATGGAGTTTTCTGAAAAATCACTTAGTCTGATTTCGTCATTAGTAATATTGGGAGGCTTATATATAAAAGATCATTTGACCTACATGTTAGGGATGAGTGTAGATTTGGGTAGAATTATGTTATCTCTTTTCTAGAAGGAGAGGAAAATGCGCAAAATCTAGAGGTTACTTCCTATACTGTTTTTACCTTTATAATTTTGTTTTCCTCAGCCTCAATTTCCTAAAATAAGCCCAGAGGTCCCCTCTAGTTTCAAAACAACTAGATGTTTATTGTTATATATTCTCACTTCACTGAATGACAGAAAGGATTTATTAGAAATGGTTGTAAGTGTTTGCATTATTGACTAGGACAAAACACTTTGAGAGTTTTGCTTCCTTGAATCTTTGAACTTTCAGTTTCATTTGTTAAAATTTTTGACTCTGGGGTCCTTTAGACAAGGAGAAAAGCAGGTGCCCTCTTCAGGCATGTTTCATAATTGTTCTAGGAATGCAGAATAATACAATTCAGGAAGCATTAGAGCTGCAAGCTGCCCTAGGAATTTTGATTTCTGAGATAAAGTGACTGAGGCACTGCTGGGCTAATCTCTGCCAAGAGACTGCCTTGGATTTTTATTAAACTGATCTGAATAAATTTTTTGGACTTGGTGCATAGTCATGAATTCATTTTCAGACTTTTTGGGTTAGAAGATTAGGAACACAGCCTTCTTTGAGGCAGTGGTCTCTATGTTCACTTTGCTGGACTCCTTGCTGGCTTGTGTATATGTCTTTGTAGAGAATCCAGATGCTTCACTGGAATACAGTTTTCTGGTAAATTGTTTTAGGACTTCTTCCTTCAGACCTAAGTAACCCTTCCCACAGTTTTTGTCTTCAGTGTGACAAACTTAGGATCTAGCATTTACTTAACTAGTTGGGTAAATGATAGGCTTTCTTTCCTTCTGGACCCTAGGGTCTGTGTCAGTATTCAGGCAGGAGGGGGAACAGCTGTAGAAGCTGGCATGTGGTTAGGGTGCTAAAATAAGTTCTTTAAACATTCAAATTCTATCACAAGCAAGGGGACCCAGTATGCTTTTTTTGGTCGGAGGTACTCTTGAAACCCTGTGAATATACTTTGCAGTGGGGTCGGGATTCTTAATCCTTGGATCCCTCCACAGGGCGCAGCTGCATGTAAGGAGGCCATTTCTTGTACTAAGTTAAGGCAGTGAGGTTCTGAAGAGATGTGCCAGGCCAGGGAGCATCCCATGGCTGCAGTGATTGCTGGGCTCTATGGTATTTTTTACTTGTTCCTTCTCTGTTTTGGTTCAAGATGTTTGTCTCAAAGGATTGTCTTTTTATATTTATATTTTGAAGGTAAGATCTTAACAAATAGTAGTGAGACACTCTTCTGTATATAAAGTAAACCTAAGTTAGGACGTTGAACAATGAATAGATTTGGCATAGGATACCTTCTGTTTATTCTGGTTTAACACGTGCCCTACTTTTGTTGTAATGTTGTCAGCTTGGTTATTTTTCCATGTAGCTAGATATACATGTACGTTATTGCCACATTTTTAGAACTTTAAGGTACTAAGTTGGGGAAATCAATGTTTATTCCTTTCCTTGTAAAAGCTGTACTTTAGCTTTTAGAGTACTGGAACAATCAGTTCAGATTGTGGGGTCAAATATATGGTAGGTTTCCATGTAAGGCAAGAAAACACCTTAGGTTTATTTCTGGAGTGGTTCGTGCCATGCTGGCAAAGATAGCTAAAAAATAGTGAGAAAGAATTCTGACTTAGAATAAAGAGTCTTGATCCCAAATCCTGATATTGCCCATTCACCTGTACAATGAGGACAAATACTATCTACTTCACAGGATTGAAGTGAGAAAAAGTGCTCACAGAACATCTTCATGATATGTACGTGGTTATCCTTATTTATATTAGCTTCTTTTCAACGAGATGGCATATTCCTTCTTTGTATTAATAGAATACAGATGTTCTAGCACTCTGACCAGCAATTTTTTTTCTCTTTAGTCCACCACAAATTAAAGATGAACCTGAAGATGATGGCTATTTTGTTCCTCCTAAAGAGGATATAAAGCCATTAAAGAGACCTCGAGATGAGGATGAGTGAGTATTTTCTTAAAACTTTGACTTTTGAAAACAAAAAGGAGGAGTTTAAAGAATAAATGTGATGTGTTTCTTTATAATACATATAGAAACTGCATTAATTGGCTTTTACTCATTTGGAATTTGTGATTAATGGACTGATTTCTCTGAACTATGAGAAGTAGAGTTTGCTAAACAAGTAGTATACCCAAGGCTTGCATGAAGATTATATAAATTTTTCTTACTGAAAAGGCAATAGATATTTATTGTAGAAATTTCAAATAATACAGAATTCATGAAGAATAAATTATTTAAGTTACTTAAAATTTCTTATTGCCTACCACAGATAACTTAAAGCAGTTTCTCTTAGACCTATTCCTGTCAGACATTCTAAGTGAAGTTTCAGTGTGTAAAAATAATAAAACTGCTCATAAAACGGTTGAGGCTTACATGTACCTCTTTCTCCAGATTCAGTGAGATTAAATTATATTCATTATTTTCACTCTTACATAGCTTACTATGCTATTGTTATAGTAGAAATTGGATGGAAAGGGGGAAGGGAAATACTTAGTGAACTCATTTGTATTCATTCAATATAGAATTTCTTTCCTCCACATTCCAGTGAGTTACTGCTATGTGGTAGCTAGTGTGCTGTGTGTTTGGTTACCAAACTTTCATCTTTTATTTTTATTTATTTTATTTTATTTTTTTCCCAAACTTTCATCTGATAATGATATTTATTTCTGCATATATCCCCCCACCCTATTTTGCTTCCAGGCTGGTGTAAGTGGTTTGTTTTGTTCTATATAGGGCTGTAACTATTACTCTTTGGTCTGACCTTCATTATTTTCTCTATTTCTGTTAGTCTTGACCGTAGAATGCCCAGCCAAGAATAACAGTGATTACTCTTGCCATGGAGGCTTCCAAGAGTTTGTAGGTCTCCTATGAGTGAGAACTCCTGAATCATAATTATGTTAACTGCGTATTCATGTTCCCCTTTCTAGTGCTGATTATAAACCTAAGAAAATTAAAACAGAAGATACCAAGAAGGAGAAGAAAAGAAAACTAGAGGAAGAAGAGGTTAGTAAAGAGACTTAGGTCCTTTGGGGCTTGAGTTTGGAAGTGGGAGTTTTCCAGTAAGCAACTTCTTAAGACAAATGAGTTTTAGATATTTATTGGCTTGTTATAGTAATAACATTAGGGAAAACAAATTTAATAAGTGGTGGCTGTGGCACTGGTAGTTTTAAGATCTCTGTGAATCCCCACAGTGTCTTAAGTTAACCACAACCAGCAGTGATTCTGCTCTCAGCCTTCCTGGGTGTCTGTCTACCCACAGCTAGGCTGCCAACAGATGTTCTTCCAAAAACTATGTCATCTTCATATATACAGAGGCAGTGTTAACAAGAAACCACATTTTGGCTTATAACCCTGAAGAAATTTCCTAAGAATTTTTTGCTCATCATTCACTTTAGGTAACCATTCCTATCTAAAGTTCTTTAATGGGTACCCCTTTGACATATAATTGACACCCAAACTCTTTACTGCAGCTCCTCCCAATCTGGCCCCTGCATCTTGTGTCTCTCTTCATCTTGTGCCTCTTCTCTAGCTTACTTGTACCAGTCACACTAGCCTCCTTTGTTTCTTTTCCACACCAGATTCTTTCAAACTTCCAAGCTTTACGTAGCACCTGCTGTTCCTCTATCTGGAACACACATGCTCCCTTCTTTATCCTTTTGGCCTATAACCTTCCTCAAAAAACTCAGTTCCGTTTAAATGCTTTCCTAAATGTTCTTGTTGATGCTTGTGGTAGATTGAAAATAGAATCATATGCTTCCTCCTTTTGACACTTTTGAGTTCTTGTACTAAAAAATTGTTAGCAGGTAATTCAAGAAAAGATGTCAGAAATTCACAGGGGTCTTAATGATGCCCTCCCCTAAGACAAGAAGGGGTTGGGTGAGTTCTTAGCTCTTATGCTACATTTGAGGTTAGCCACTGTCATGGGCAAAATGGGATCACAAATGTAAAGTGGACAGTTTGAAGTACCAGCAGTAAAGAGAGTGATAGTGAAGGGGCAGGGAGTCTTAAGAGGATAATCTATCATAATAGAATGATGTTAATAATCACAATTAAATGTAATAGGTGCTTACCATGTGCCAGGCACTATTCTATATATGTATCATTTCATTTAATCCTTACAACCTGAATAGGTTGTTACATCCCTATTATCATCTCCATTTTGCAGATGCAGAAATAGAGTATAGAAATATTTAATCATTTGCCTGAGGTCACATAGCTACTAAGGTGGAAAAGCCAGCATTTGATCCCATGCAGTCTGACTTCAGTGCCAGCACACCAGCTACTATATTATCCTACCTCCCCTGGGACTTTGCTGATGCTCTAATTCTGCAAGGAGGGAGAAGAAAGGTCTTTAATGAAATCATATGAAGACCATTAGTGAGTGAGTTGAGCCATAGAGAGATGATCAGGTCCTAAATTTAGAAGGTTGCAGTTTTTTTGACAACTAGTCTATTCTTGGCCGAAGTTCAAATTAATAAGCACTAATTCAAGGAATTGAGAGTGAAATGTTAAGTAGTGATTATGGTAGCCAATCACTCCACTTGCATATACCAAATCAGTACAGACTAGTCAGTAAAGGAATATAAAACTTGAGTTCTCCAAGTGTTTTTTTTCTTTTATGTTTATATTGCATTTATGCAAAAATAATACTCTGAGTTTGTTAAACCATTGAGAAAAAAGAACAGTTGACTTCATTTGTTATTATTCTATTTAGCAGCCTTACCACATGGGGGAAAAATGCTGGCTGAAAGACTGAATTAATACAGTCTTACTGTGGCAGGGACCCCAGATGGCAGAATCTGTCATTAAACCTCACTTGCCAACTATGGTTTTTTTGTTTTTGTTTTTTTCTCTTGTTTTTGAGAATTGTTCTGAGGTCTCTTAGTGACTGACACCCCAATTTGAGGCTTGAAAACATACAATGTAACCAGTAGTTTCCTGATGGGACCAGCTGGATGCCTGCTCAGAAGCTGTTTAGAGTATCTTCACTGAAAAACATTTCCCTTTCCTGTGGTGTGTTTCACCCTAAATAGTAAACATTATCTGAATTAACGTGATCCTGTAGTACCTTCTCCCAAACATACCCACATATTTATATTCTCCGTGCCTGTTTTAAAATATGGATGGTACTGTAAGCTTTCCTCTTTTTTCTATTCCTATCTTGATTGCCATCCTATTATGAGGATCTAAAATGTTTATTCCAGTTATTCCCATAAGTCACATTCTGTTATTTTTCTCATAAAGTTAGGCTCTTATCATAGTTAATAACAGCTATATGACCTTGATCAAGTGACAAAATATGTTTCAAAGTCCTTGATTGTAACTGGGAGTGGTTAAATGAACCCATCCATACACTTTCCAGCTGTGCCACTCTTTAATTGATTTTAAGATGGTTCAAAACCACCTTTCATTGCTATATAAAACTTGTTGAATAAAGACTGAATAAGTAGTTAAATTATGTTGAATAGGCAGGACAAAGGAAAATATTCTTCAAAAGAGTTCAGATTCTGAGTGGGATCTTCACTTGTTGAATATTACATTTTTGTTTGGGTTTTGTGTGTATGTTTTGAGATTCATCTCCTGTATTGGTGAATTGTGCCTGTTTAGGTTTGATGCCCGTTTATTGTGTCACTGTGATCAGCTCATTTACATTCAGAGTTCAAAGAAGAGCCATAAAGAAATACCACCATAGGAACTGGTGTCATTTTAGAACCTATCAAATACTTGCTTACTGCATCATGACTTTGTGTATACAAGCAGCAGCGATAGTACTATACTCCACTAAATCAACTGGGAATTTTCTTTCATCCTGAATACTAAATATCTAACGCAAAGCCTCATCTAGCTGTTATTTGATTGTACTGGAAGAGGTTTAAAGATGAGTAGGATTAAACATAAGTGAGGAAAATACACTCGGATTACTCTCTAGAGCAGTACTTTTTCAAACTCCTTTGAGGTTTAAAAAAAAAAAAAAGTTTCCCAGTCTCTTCCCCTGCAGAGTGTTTTTTAACTACTTTCTCAAGTAGTTGTTTGTCAGGAAATTTTAGGAAATACTGCTGTAGAACAGAGCACCAGTACATTGTTATTCATCTGTCAAATGAGAGGAGTACTAAGATCTTCTTTAGTTCTAATACTCTATGATTACAATTTTTCTTCCTCATGGCTCCCAAAAACTGCCTCCAGAAGTGTGATCAGTCTTTATTTAAGTGCTTTCTCACCATGTTTCTTTGTAGGATGGTAAATTGAAAAAACCCAAGAATAAAGATAAAGATAAAAAAGTTCCTGAGCCAGATAACAAGAAAAAGAAGCCGAAGAAAGAAGAGGAACAGAAGTGGAAATGGTAACATCTCAGCACTGGGTTAAAATGCCACCTTTTTTATTGCATATCCTTACGAAGCAAGAGTATTGAGTTATTAAAATTAATATCCTGATATTTGGGGGGAAATACTTTAAACAATTTCTCTAGAGTAACTTTCTGAAGTAAGTTTTCCAACTTCTAGTGAAATCATTAACTGGTTCTAAATCTATTGGATCTCAAACTGGTTTCCACCACTGTGAACAGAATGGACTGTAGAAGCAGACCTATGTATAGGTGGGAATTTAGCATACGAAGAGAGTACAGATGCATTTAAAACCATAGGGAAAGGATAGATTATTATGTAAGTCGTGTTGGGAAAACTGCCTGTTCAACAACAGAAGAAACCTCAACAAGAAAACGTGGGTGAATATTTTTATAATTGTGCAGTAGTGAAGATCCTTTGAAGCAAGACATAACCAGAGCCATAAGGAAAGGTGTTTTACATTTGATACATCAAAGTTCAATTTATGGCAGGTGGACACCTTCATGCCATTTAAAAAAAAAAAAAAACTCAAGGCAAAATATTTGCAATACAAAGGGCTGATATTCCTAATATGAAAAAAAAGCTCTTTTAAAACAAATATGAAAGGAATGATCTAATCAGAATGTGAGGAACAGTCAGTTTAGTAAAAGAAATAGTTAATAAACATCTAAAAATGTGATCAACTTCATAAGTAATCAAAGATGCAAAAAAAATGATAAATCTTTTTGTTTAATGCCTCTCAGATTGGGAAAGATTAATAAGTGAAAATATCTAGAGTTGCAAATGTAAGAAAACAGGCATTCGCCTTCCCTATAGGAGTGAAAATTCAGTCTTTATGAAGGACAGTTTAGTCATAGCTGGTTGCTCTTGAGAAGTGTATTTAGGTGGAGAACTTTTCTACTTTTGCTGTTTAGAATCTTGAAATAAACATGTTTTTAAAAAATACTTATTTCTGTTAACATGTTCTATTTAACTACTATACCAGCAGTACATGATTTTGTGTTTATGACGAAAAAACTCAAATGATTGACAGATTTAATAGTTAGAATAAAAATCAAAGTCACCTTTACCTGTCTTCTCCCATTCTCATTTTCCTTTCCAGCTTTCCAGCTTTGAGGTAATCACTGTTCATAATTTGATGTATAGCCTTCCAAACCTGTTTATGTGCCTTTATGGCTTTTGTAATTTAGAACTTTGATGTCCACAGCACCTCTGAGGAAAGGGAGAAAGAGCACTGACCAGGAAGGTGGCAGAGAGAAGGAGAGCCACAGTGGCAGAAATGTGGCCACACGGTGACAGCTATGTGATTGGCATGTTGCTATGGCATCGTGGGATTAAATGGGAAGTATAGAAAAGGAATATCACAGAGCAGAGCAACCCTGCCTCTTTCTAGAGGTCAGAGTCAGAAAGTAAAAGAAGGCCAGGCACGGTGGCTCGTATCTGTAATCCCAGCACTTTGGGAGGCCGAGGCTGGTGGATCACCTGAGGTCAGGAGTTCGAGACCAACCTGGCCAACATAGCGAAACCTCATCTCGGCTAAAAATACAAAAATTAGCCGGGTGTGGTGGCACGCACCTGTAGTCCCAGCTACTTGGGAAGCTGAGGCAGGAGAATCACTTGCATCTGGGAGGCGGAGGTTGCAGTGAGCTGAGATCATGCCACCGCACTCCAGCCTGGGCGACAGAGCGAGACTCTGTCTCTCAAAAAAAAAAAAACAAAAAAAAAACACAGTGGCTCGTGCCTATAATCCCAGCACTTTGAGAGGCCGAGGTGGGCGGATCACAAGGCCAGGAGTTTGAGACCAGCCTGGCCAACATGGCGAAACCTCATCTCTGCTAAAATTACAAAAATTAGCCGGGCGTGGTGGTGCACACCTGTAGTCCCAGCTACTTGGGAAGCTGAGGCAGGAGAATTGCTTGAACCTAGGAGGTGGAGGTTGCAGTGAGCTGAGATTGCACCACTGCACTCCAGCCTGGGCAACAAAGCAAGTCTCTGTCTCAAAAAAAAAAAAAAAGAAAAAAAAACCCACATGGGTTTATTTTCCTCATTTTTATTTCACTTTTCTTAAGAACTAATACATTTTCAGTGATCTTGACCTTTAAGAAAATGATTTTTAGAAATAAAGTGATTGTGTAAATTAGAGGTTATTATTGGGAGTTAAGAGAATGGTAGGTTAGTAATTCATCAGTCAGGGTTCTGTGGTAGTTACTCAATAAATGCTTGTTAAATGAAGGAATACATTTCCTTATCAGGAGCTCCCTGCTGTCTCCCCTTTACTTCGGAGCTTTGGCTCTTTTTGGGATCCAGGCAAGTGCGCTGGGTCCAGCCTTGTATGTGTAGAATTAGGTGCCCTTGAGGGGTTTAGGAGCCTAATTTTGCTTTTGTGGTTGAAATCCTTATCAGTGTTGCCACACATTCACTCTGACAGACCATGACTTTTGGTTTTTATTCTTATTTGGGTTAAAGGGGAACTGGCGAGTCTTTAACTAAAAGTTGTTTTTTGAGGAATGAGCAGACTTTGCTACAGCTTCTAACGCATGCATTTCTCAGGTGTGATGGTTAAACCTTGCACATTCTTTTCAAGCACAGTGCTTGAATGGCACACCGAGTTTTTGGTGTTGAAAATATGAATGAAGAGCCTCTTAACTGATAGCTAGAGGCTGTGTATCATACTCTGAAGTCAGTTATCCAGTCCTCAGTGACTGCCGCTGATGACCTAGTCGGGGAGTTAAATGGCAGATACCCTTATTTTTACTATTCCTTATGCTATCCCACTAAAAGAAGTACACACTTTACAAGCTTGACAAATTTGCAGATCTTTTTCTTCCCTCGTAAGTCCGCAGACCTGTTTGTCTTTACCAGAAAAAACCACTTACTCTGATCTTTATCTCCCTCCTTTGGTAATTGTTCAGTTGGAAAAGGTCCAGGTCCCTCAGGGTTTCTTTGCTATATCACGTTATCTCCATAGAAACATTGTTATAAGTGGTGGCAGTGTGCTTGGGTTCATACATGAAATCCTGTTTATCCCAGATGTCCTGATTTTTAACTGTTGGCCATTGTAGCTGAACAGGGTTTCAGCACTGTTGGGTTAATTAAGTACACTTTTGTGTCAGGGCTGACCTGGGAATATAAGTTGCCAGTTAATTCTCAACAGATGATTCTTCATAAAGAATTACCTGGCGAGTTTATTGCAGGTGTTAGGTGTGACTTTAAATGGAGTTTTGAATCTCTTAGCAAAGGTAAAATGCTGTGATGAGTCAGGACTATAATGTTGTAAGGAATTAGTGTTGCAAGACCAAGACTCATAAATATATGGTCAATGCTAGTGGTAAGAAATTTATGGAATATGGATTATTGACATTTTGCTCAAACCAGAAAAACTTCCCTTAATTTCAAGGATTAGCATTCAGAAGCTACAGCATCTGACCTTTATTTCTAAATTTAAAAAAATTAAATATGAGTTTTATAGCATACTGTGAAGTGCTTGTTAACTGCAAGGGAACTTGATATCAAACAGCACATGGAGTTTACTTTCCTGTCTTTATATTTCTAGCACTTTTCCACCTTTCCCCCTTCAAGCAAATTTTATTATTAAATTGGTACTTGATTATTCAAGTCAAGCTACCAAAGGGAAGCCATTTCGATGTCTAAGTACATGTTTTTGTTTGTTTATTTGTTTTTAAATTGGGGGGGGGCGGATATATGCACTCATGGGGAGGCTAAAAGGACAGAACTGTTTGCTTTTATTTGTATAATAATAGCTGTCAGCCCAGTCACATGAGCTTACTGAAACAGATATTCTGTCTTTCTGTTTAAACTGAAGTTTAGTGTTGTGATTTGCTGAGTCTCTTAATTTGCTTAAATGGTAAAGAAGTTGCTGTGGGTCTTCAAGATACACATGTTGAAATAGGAATCGTAAAAACAGTTTGGAGTCTTGATTTAAAAACACTGTAGGGCCGGGCGTGGTGGCTCACGCCTGTAATCCCAGCACTTTGGAAGGCCGAAGCGGGCAGATCACGAGGTCAGTAGATCGAGACCATCCTGGCTAACATGGTGAAACCCTGTCTCTGCTAAAAATACAAAAACAAAATTAGCTGGGCTTGGTGGCGGGCACCTGTAGTCCCCAGGTACTCAGGAGGCTGAGGCGCGAGAATGGTGTGAACCCTGGAGGTGGAGCTTGCAGTGAGCGGAGATCACGCGACTGCACTCCAGCCTGGGCGACAGAGCGAGACTCTGTCTCAAAAAATAAATAAATAAATAAAAACACTGTAGTCGATGAGAAGAATGGTGCCAAAGTCCCAGGATAAGGGAAAGGGTGGCGTTCGGAATCTCCTCACGGTTACTCTGTGACTGCTGCAGACAGGCTCCTTGCAGATGCTCTCATACACCTACATATATATATATTTTCTCTATTTGGAGAGTAATAGACTGTAGGATTGGGTGGTTTCCTGCATTGAGATCCTTCTATTAATATATCAATGACTCTGCCAATTTCATACCTGAAAAAGTGGTAGGTTAGTTATAGAAGATCTTTAATATTCCTTTGAGGTCAAAGATTCTGTTAAATATTTTTGTTTAAATTGTGTAAAATACATATGACATAACATTTATCATCTTAACCATTTTTAAGTGTACAATTCGGTGGCATTAAGTACATTCATATTGTTGTGCACCATCACCATCTCCAGAACTCTACATCTTGCAAAACTGAAACTCTGTAGTTATTAACAATTCCCCACTTCTCTGTTGCCCCAGTTCTTTTTTTTTTTTTTTTTTTTTTTTGAGACAGAGTCTCGCTCTGTCACCCAGGTTGGAGTGCAGTGGTGCGATCTCAGTTCACTGCAACCTTCACCTCCTGGGTTCAAGCAATTCTCCTGCCTCAGCCTCCCAAGTAGCTGGGATTACAGGCTCCCACCACCATTCCTGGCTAATTTTTTATATTTTTGGTAGAGACGGGGTTTCGCCATGTTGGCCAGGCTGGTCTCAAACTCCAGACCTCAGATGATCTGCCCGCCTTGGCCTCCCAAAGTGCTGGGATTACAGGCATGAGCCACCGTGCCCAGCCTATTCCCCCAGTTCTTGGTAAGCAGCATTCTACTTTCTGTCTCTATGAATTTGACTACTTTAGGTACCTTGTATTAATAGTCATACAGTATTTGTCCTTTGTGACTGACTGATTTCACTTAACAGAATGTCAACGCTCGTCCATATTGTAGCATGTTTCAGAATTTTCTGACTTTTAAAGGCTAAATAATATTCCATTGTTTGTCCTGCATTTTGTTTATTCATTCATCTTTTGATGGACATGGGTTATTTCTGCCTTTGGCTGTTGCAGATAGTGCTGCTGTGAAACATTCGTGTACAAGTATTTGTTTGAATATTGGGTATATTCCTGGGAATGGAATTGCTGGGTCATGTGGCATTTCTGTGCTTAACTTTTTGAGGAACTGCCATACTATCTTTTCCACATTGGCTGCACCTTTTTACGTTCCTACCAGGACCACACGAGGGTGCTAGCTTCCCTACACCTTCACCAACACTTATTTTTTGTTTTATTGCCATCCTTATGAGTATGAATGGTATCTCATTGTGGTTTTGATTGGTATTTTCCTAATGATTATTGATGTTGCATATTTTTTCAGGTGCTTATTGGCCACTTGTATATCTTCTTTAGAAAAATGACCATTCAAGTTCTTTGCCCCACCCCCCCTTTTTTTTTTTTTTTGTTTTTGAGATGGAGTCTTGCTCTGTCGCCCAGGCTGGAGTGCAGTGGCGCAATCTTGGCTCACTGCAACATCTGCCTCCCAGGTTCAAGTGATTCTCATGCCTCAGCCTCCTGAGTAGCTGAAATTACAGGCGTTCACCACCACGCCTGGCTAATTTTTTGAATTTTTAATAGATACAGAGTTTTGCCATGTTGGCCAGGCTGGTCTCGAACTCCTGACCTCAAGTGATCCCTCCGCCCGCCTTGGCCTCCCAAAGTATTGGGATTACAGGCGTGAGCCACTGCGCCCAGCCCCTATTTTTAATTTTATCTTTTTTTCCCCTCCACCTTAAGACTGAGACTTTGCCCATTTTTTTAATTGGGTTGCTTATTGAGATGTAGGAGCTGTTTATATATTTTGTATGTTAACCCTTTATCAGATACATGATTTACAAATATTTTCTCCTATTCTGTGAGTTGTCTTTCACTCTCTTGAAGTGTCCTTTGATGCACAGAAGTTTTTAAGTTCAGTGAAGTTCAGTTTATTTATTTATTGAGACAGAGTGTGTCTCTGTTGCCCAGGCTGGAGTGCAGTCGCGTGATCTCGGCTCACTGCAACCTTCACCTCCCAGGTTCAAACGATTCTTGTGCCTCAGTCTCCTGAGTAGCTGGGATTACAGGCGTATGCCCCCATGCCTGGATAATTTTTGTATTTTTAGTAGAGACGGGGGTCTCGCCATGTTGGCCAGGCTGGTCTCGAACTCTTGTCCTGAAGTGATCCGCCCACCCCAGCCTCCCAAAGTGCGGAGATTACAGGTGTGAGGTACTCTGCCCAGCTGCAGTTCATTTATTCTTTTTGTTACCTGTGTTTTACGTGTCATATCCAATAAATCACTGTCAAATCCAATATTGTGAAGCTTTTCCCCTATGTTGTCTTCTAAGAGTTTTGTATTTTTGCTCTTATATTTAGGTCTTTGATCCATTTTGAATTAATTTTTGTGTATAATGTAAAGACGCAGTTTGATTATTTTGCCAACACTATTGTTGAAAAGACTGTTCTTTCTCCATTGAATGGTCTTAAGCATCCTTGTTGTAAATCATTTGACCATATACGTTGACTTTGGTTTTATAGTAATACCATTGTTACAATATGGTTTGATACATGTAATTTTTATTTGATGTTTCTGAACTTTGTTTAAAATATTGGACTTGTTCCATGGCTGAATGATTGATAATAAAATAATAAATAAAATATTGGACTTGGAAAGTAAATATGAGGGTAGTAAGTTAGTTATCTATTCGAGTAAAAGAAACTTGAGGCATATCAGCCAGTTGCAATTTGTGAGCCTGAGTTGGATCCTGGTCTATAAAATAAATTTAGATAAAATAGGGAAGTTTTTAATATGGACTGGGAATTAGAATTATACTAGGAGATTATTTTGTTAGATGTGATAATAGTTTTGTGGTTATGTGGAAGAATATTATTTTTATAGAGATACTTGCTGAAATATTTAGTGAAATATCAAATCTGCAACCAACTTTGAAAATGGTTCGGCCAAAATGAGAAATGTAGCAAATTATTAACCTTTTTTTTTTTTTTTTTTTTTTTTTGAGATGGAGTCTCACTCTGTTGCCCAGGCTGGAGTGCAGTGGCACAATCTTGGCTCACTGCAACCTCTGCCTCCTGGGTTCAAGCAATTCTCGTGCCTCAGCCTCCTGAGCAGCTGGGACTACTGGTGCGCGCCACCATGCCCGGCTAATTTTTGTATTTTTAGTAGAGACGGAGTTTCACCACATTGCCCAGGCTCCTGACCTGGATCACGACCTCCTGACCTCGTGATCCGCCCGCCTCGGCCTCCCAAAGTGCTGGGATTACAGGCGTATATGGTGTTTATTGTATTACTCATTTTTTTCTTATGTTCGACCATTTTAAAAACACATTTTCAAAAAGTTGTTCCCACTGAGCTTTAGATTCACTTATCAGTGTTTGCTAGATAGTTCCAGGTAATGCATAAGTACCTTAAACTCAACATGCCCCAGTTTAAGCTATCATTTCCTAGTCGTCTTCCTTTATGTCCTTTCTCATAGGGTTGTTTTCCCCTCTACCTTCCATCTGACGTCACCACTCTGAGGAGGCCTTTTCCTTACAAACAATGTAAACAATCCCTCTGTCATGTATGCCATTGTGGTAAAACAACTGTTTACATTTTCAAGTCCCTCACTTGTTGCTGAGCTCCTTCATTGTTGATCTCTTCTGTCCAGTATTCTTAAACTGAGCTGTTGAAATGTATTTTCCTTTATTCACCACAGTATTTCATCTTACTTGTGAGTGTTGGCTTTTTCAAAATGAGAGACACTGGTTCTTTTGATCCAGGCCTTGAATGTGAGGCCCAGAAGTCATTCCAGAGCACTAATCAGTTGAGCGGATAATTATTTGGCATTTAATCAGTGATGATCCCCATGTTAGACAAGGCGATCACTAAATGAGGCTGTGCTTTGTCTTTTAAAGGTGGGAAGAAGAGCGCTATCCTGAAGGCATCAAGTGGAAATTCCTAGAACATAAAGGTCCAGTATTTGCCCCACCATATGAGCCTCTTCCAGAGAATGTCAAGTTTTATTATGATGGTGAGTTGTTTCAAGGTTCTTGATTCTTGGCCAGGAAAAGAAATCTGCTTCTATTTAGGGATAGAAAACAAGGAAGGATCCTATGTAATAGATAATCCTTTTTATTTCATTTTGTTTTATTGCCATGCAATTTTGAGGAAGGGGCATCAGGTGTTAACTCTTAAAGGCTCATTTGCTGCTGAAAAAGTGCCATGAAAAAGGGGCTATTCATGTCTTCCCTACATAGTCCAAAAAAGGTTTGTCAACATGGCTCACGGTGTGTGGTCCACAAGCTGAAGGTTTTGATCTGAACTTCATTTCTAGGGAGCAACTCTTCGCAAGAGTTATTAGAAAAGCCTCACTTGAATGGTAGTATTTTATGTTAGCAATATAACAATGCAATCAGACAAGCTGCTCATCACTAGAAACAGTACTAGTATATGGTCGAGGATTAATAGTCTGCCATCCATCTCTAGATAGGGCCGGTAGGCATCTGTCACCTATTCTGTGTAGCATAACACTATGCCTTTGATATATGTGCAATCAAGTCTGATGAGCTGCTTTAAAGAAATGCCCTGCCTGGGTCTCTTAGAACCCTCAGAATTGTCCCTTATCTGTCGTTGGTATTTGTATCTTTGGGTTTGAAGGATTTGAGGGTAGCCTTTGACATGCCTCCTGTTGGCAGTGTAGCAGTATGTAGATGGTAATAACTGATTTTCTTCATTCCATGAGTTTTATCCAGAAATGGTTAGAGCATTGTTCCTCATACCCTTATGTGCTTATGACTCACCAAAGTGGATCTGAGCCCATTTAACAGTTGTGGGGTGGGCTTCTTTTCCCTTTCCCCACCGTCCCTCTTCTTCTTTCCCCTTTCCCAACCATCCTTCCCTCTTCTGTCCCCTTTCCCGACAGTCCCCCTTCTCCTTTCCCCAGCATTCCTCTTCCACCTCCAC
This sequence comes from Pan troglodytes, assembly GCF_028858775.2. Taxonomy (NCBI): domain Eukaryota; kingdom Metazoa; phylum Chordata; class Mammalia; order Primates; family Hominidae; genus Pan; species Pan troglodytes. The sequence continues at coordinate 47,360,857 of NC_072419.2, forward strand.
TTGTCTTACCACCGTCTTTTGGCCACTGTTATTTCACCACCCCATTTCTCCACCATTTTTCCCACCCTCAACCCCCGTTTTCTTCTCACCCATCCCACCGCCCCCACTGAAAAGAAAAAGTTCTGGGGTGGGATTGAGTACTTCTGAACCAAGTGGTCTGCTGACCAAACTTTGAGAAACGCTGGGCAGGATAACTGCTGAAAAGCATCAGTGGTGAACACTCAGGCATTCTGGTGCATCTCTCTTCCCACCAGTAGTGGCCTTAGGTCCACCAATGCTTGTAGGCCTAGGTAGTAGTTTACACTAAAGGGCTGGGTCTGCAACTGAAGAAAGTGCCAAACTTGGCAAGCTGAAATTTGTTTTTTAAAATGCCATATTTATTAGCCAAGTGTGGTGGTGCACGCCTGTAGTCCCAGCTACTCAGGAGGCTAAGGTGGGAGGATTGCTTGAGTCCAGGAGGCAGAGATTGCAGTGAGCCTAGATCGTGCCACTCCCCTCCAGCCTGTGTGACAGTGAGACCCTGTCTCAAAAAATAAAATAATAAATAAATAAATAAAACATATTTATTGAATGTATTTGTGTTCAGACACCAAGACCCAGCAGTGGATAGTACTACTGACTTAGACCCTGATCTTGGGGAGTTTGCAGCCTAACAGGACTCCATAATCTCAGAGGCAAATGCTTATGTTACGTAAACATTTTGACCTGTTGACCAGAGAGCCTAAGACAGTTCTTTCAGCCCTCACGCTGGTCATTCCTGGAGACTCTTAACTATAACTCAAAGCCAAAACTCCTAATTAAGAGAAAGGGCCTAGAACCTTGAAGAGCACCATCTCAAAGCGTAGGTATTCCGTAGGCCTGGTCTGGACTTACCAAGAGCTTTAGGATGCTCAGCTGGTAAAGCCTCACTTTGAGGTTCAAAGTGATGGGAGGGAAAGCTAGATTTCCTAGTCCTGTGGTTTCTCTTCCTTTTCAAGATAGGAAGCAGAGGCCTGGTCTAGTTCACAGGTTGCCATAGTCCTTTCCTCCCATTCTTGCCCAGTCCTCCTTTACAGGATCCTGCTTTAGGGCTCCAGCATTTTCTCAGCTGGTCCTCTGCTGGGATTTCTTCTCTTTGATTGTGTGAACTCTTACTCTGCAGTAAGTCAAGAAGTCATATTTGACTTTACTTCAAACTGATACAGTAAGTGCTGCCTACTCTCTGGGGAGGAGAATTCTTAGACTCCTTTAGAACTTGCCAGGGAGGTGGGGCATGGGCTAGCTGAAGCAGTGAATTACTGCCTTCTCTGAGGACCTTCAGTTTACAGCTTTGACTCAGCAGTTTCCTTTTCCTGGAGCTCAGCCTTTTCCACAAAGTGTTAACATTGCCAGGAACCTTCCAATCATCCTCCCACTACTCTGATGCAGGGAGCCGTCATTTCATCTTTTGACAGCTCATCTAAAATAGGAGGAGTCACAGTTGCTTCTCCCTCTATTAGGACAGAATTCAGTAAAACAGCCCAAAATCTCATTTTTTTAAAATTTATTTTTATATTTATTTATTTGAGACAGAGTCACACTCTGTCACCCAGGCTGGAGTGCAGTGGCACAATCTTGGCTCACTGCAGCCTCCACCTCCAAGGTTCAAATGATTCTCATGCCTCAGCCTCCCAAGTAGCTGAAATTACAGGCACGTGCCACCACACCTAATTTTTGTATTTTTAATAGAGACGGGGTTTTACCATGTTGGTCAAGCCGGTCTGGAACTCCTGACCTGAAGTGATCCTTGCACCGCCTCCTAAAGTGCTGGGATTACAGATGTGAACCACCATGCTCAGCCACATTTTTTTTTAAATGGTGTTAACATTTATTTTATACCAAACATACTTGAAAACAGTTTACATTTTTTTCTTGCCATTTTATTTATTTTATTCCTAGTGACTTAATGTTTTCCTTTATATTGGAAACATGTTACAGTTTTCTAAAGAAGTTCAGGGAATCTTTTAATACACAGCCTATCTTCCCCGAAGTGTCTTTCTTCCAAAGCAGAAGCTTGGGGGTTGATGGGGGCAGCTGCGCCACCTGTTGGCCTTTTAAGTTAATGGCGTCCAAAGTGGGTTCTTTCTACTATAACTGTTTCAATATTGTGCTACAGTTCTCTACACCCCTGCAAAGTCAGATTGCATATCATTATGAGATAAGATGTCTTCTGAGTTTCAAAATAAATGGATTTCTGGTTAAATTTTAGTTTTCTATAAAGAATGTGGGCAGCCTTGGTGAATTATTAATACCTGTGTAATAGTAAGGTGGTGGAATTATAGTTAACCTCATTTTAAGTATAGCCAAATGCTCTTAGTATAGCATGGATTGGTTCGAGGTGATGTTGTAAAGTTGGATTTTTAAGAAAGAATGGAAATTGGCACTAAGAGTACTGTCAAAAGCATTTGTTTGAAAAGTGGATTAAATTCCCAAGTACTTTTCTTTCATTGCTTTATTAACTAAATCAGGTATATAAAACCCATAGGCCCTATTCAGATTTTCTTTACCAGTTAGCAGCTTTCATTGTGAAAACATCTGAGTCCCTTTAGACAGCTTTTTGTTTATTTGAGACAGAGTCTCAGTCTGTTGCCCAGGCTGAAGTGCAGTGGCGTGATCTTGGCTCACTGCAACCCCTGCCTCCTGGGTTCAAGCGATTCTCATGCCTCAGCCTCCTGAGTAGCTGGAGTTACAGGCTCCCATCACCACGCCCGGCTAATTTTTTATATTTTTAGTAGAGATGGGGTTTCGCCGTGTTGGCCAGGCTGATCTGGAACTCCTGACCTCAAGTGATCTGCCTGCCTCAGCCTCCCAAAGTGCTGGGATTACAGGCATGAGCCACTGCTCCCAGCCCCTTTAGACAGCTTTTACATAAACAATTGGATACACCAGGAACCCCAGTCATCCCTTGTGCTGTGGATGCATCCTGGTTCCCTGAAAGAGGCAGCATCATGGTACCCATGTTCCAGAGCAGTGCATCGCAAACTCTAGTGTGCATCCAAGTCTTGTTAAAAATGCAATTTCTGTATAGGATTCAGTAGGTCTAGGAGGGGGCCTGGGATTCTGCATTTCTAAACTCCCACATGATGCCAATGCTGCTGGTCTGTGAACCACTTGTTGAATAGCAAAGTTCTAGAAGAAGGTCTTATTAGGCTTTTCATATGGGAAATCTGGGCTTGCCTAGTATGGATATATATTTTTTTTATTCATATTCCACCCACCTAACTTTGAAGAAGAAAGATGCCTATTTCTTTTCCCCACAATTCCTTTCTTCCACTCCCTGCCCTATCCCTTCCTCCCCTTCTTGAACAGAGGCTGCTTAGCTTAGCAGTGGCAGGAGTCCCTCTGAGGATTTGATTTTTAAAAACCATTGAAGAGGTGTAAAGGACTCTGCTTGCTGAAAGGAAAAGGAAGAGTGACTGGGCCTCCCCCAGGTCATCCCTGTCCTGAGCAGGCACCTGGGAACAATTAACTGGCATAGTCTCCAGAGAATGACCCAGGTAAATATATGCTAAAGAGAAGGAGAATTTGTACAAGTAGATATAAATCAGTATGTTGTCTTTGTTGTTGTTGCTACTATGTGTCACCAGACCTTTATATACCATGAGAAGGCAAACCATTATTAAAGAGAATTCGCTAGCCCTGGGTATTTATGCTTAGAACATGAATACTATACCTCACTTTTTGGAACCACTTTTTTCTCTAGGTAAAGTCATGAAGCTGAGCCCCAAAGCAGAGGAAGTAGCTACGTTCTTTGCAAAAATGCTCGACCATGAATATACTACCAAGGAAATATTTAGGAAAAATTTCTTTAAAGACTGGAGAAAGGTACTGTAGCCCATGTGTTAATATCCTAGTACCTTGCAAAACAATCAAGTACTAAGTAATAAATTATCATTTTGCAAAACATTTCCTGATGTAAAATTTGAGTTTTATGGATTTTGTTGCATTTAAACTTGCGTATTTTTTGTCTTCATTTACTATATTATGTAGGGTTTCTGTCCAACAAGAGTACTTGTATATCTTTGCTATTGGCTTTCATGTGATGGCAGGTAGGGGGTTATCAGATTAGGCCAAACAGAAAACCTCAACTCCAGTTGCGCACAGGAAAGTTTGTCGCTGCAGGACTGCCCCGTGTCTGCTGTTGCAAAAGAAATGTTAATCTGATGTCCCTCTCGCTGTTAATTCTTGCTCATTTATTTTAGGTACTTTCTACTCTTGAAACCACATATACTATATTTGCCTAGGTGATTTTTAAAAATCTCATTATTCTCAATTTGGATAATGTGGACAGAGGCAGCAGTAAAGTTTACTTCCTGAACTAGGTCAGAAAAAGCAGACTTAATAAATGAATAGAATAGGGGTAATGTTTCCAAGAGAGAATCAGTATGGGATTTCAAACTTGTATTCATAACGCCTGGGGGCTGTGTGCCACGGAGTCTAAGAAACCACATAAGAATTCATTTTTTTCCATGATAAGTCATTTTAAAACATTTTAATATTAGTAAGTACATATTTTATAATGAAGTAATACAACTGTATTTTTTTGTTTTTTCAAAATTCATTAATTGAGATTGGCTACTTCCAGAAACCTTTGACTGAAAAAATGGTGCTTGGGTGTATTTGCAAAGAAACCCAAGGACTTATTAGTGTATTTTCGTTGTTTTTCTTTCATCTCCCCATTTTCTTTTCACTAGGAAATGACTAATGAAGAGAAGAATATTATCACCAACCTAAGCAAATGTGATTTTACCCAGATGAGCCAGTATTTCAAAGCCCAGACGGAAGCTCGGAAACAGATGAGCAAGGAAGAGAAACTGGTACTACAGAATTTATTAAACCTCTGGAGAATTCTGGAATTGTGATTGGTTCATTTAACTTTCTTCTTGGTTCTTATGACACAACATTAACATCAGTAATTTCACATCATTCTATGCTAAAGACTTAGAATTCTCAAAGTCTAAATTTTCTTAAAAGTTTTAGTTAGACTGAAAATTGTGAACAAGTACTTTGCTCAGTAGCTCTGTACAGGAATCTTGGTGCTTCAGTGACCTAAAAACCAGTCAGTAACTCCAGCCAATAATATAGTAATTAAGGACGGGCAGACCTGTCCCACAGTGGCTACTGGATATTAAGGATTTAAGACAGATGAAATCATATTGGCCATGTACCTCCCTGCTCTTTGATCTATTTTACTCTGGAATCTTGTGATGCTCATCCATCTCCATCTTCCAGCCTTGGCCATCCTCATTACTGAAGGATCTTTCTGGTATCCAGCTGGGATGTCATTTTTCTTCTACAGGCTGCCTGTTTTTGTAAAAAAAAAAAAAAAAAAAAAAAAAAAAAAAAAGTTTATTGGAACCAGCTGCCTCTACTTGTCTACATATTATCTATGGCTGTGTTTATGCAACAATGACAGAGATGAGTAGTTGCAAAAGAGACTGTGTGGCACTCAAGCCTAAAATATTTTCTATCTAGAAAAAGTTGTCAGCCCCTGAACTAAAGGAATCCAGGCTAGAATTTCATTTTTTCCAATCGGAAGTCCAGAAGTTAAGGATTTTAAGGAATTCTTTGCACTTCAAATTCCTGTAGTTTCAGTATTTTAAAGGACTTGCGTGTTTACGTAATTCAGACCATTGTATTTATATAACTCATTGTTTCATGGTACTTATTTGGTCACTAGTTTAAAAATTAATGCATTACTATAAGAATGTTAATTGCATCAGACTTTGTGTCTCAGGTAAATCTTATCCTCAATATTCCAAGTTAGTGAAATTTAGTATATTATTTACTTCAGGGGCATTTTGAAACTTAAAAGATCACTTTGGAGCTTTGTTCTTAGAATATTGATCCAAAGATAGATTTTATAAACATCCCCTTGTCAGAGCCTCTGCCAAGGACACCTGCTGCCAGCAAGGTCTGAATCTGTTCCCACCCACAAGGCAGCACAACTTAGTTAAACTGAATCAATAAGTATATAAAACGCAAAGAGTCAATAGAGGGTAAGAAGGCTCAAAATCTCCCCCACCATCCCTCACCTTTTTGGAGCAAGGATCATAGTATAGAGTGTATATACCTGTATACCTACAAAAAAATTAGTGACAGATCTGTCTGAGCTTAAAAACCCACGTTTTTAAGCTGTTTAACTGCTGTTTAATTAAATGGCTTGAGCTATTCTTTTATGAGGCTCTATCAGAGACTCTTCTCCATTTCCTGTTTTGATAGTACTCAGTAAAACAGTATGAATTTTTAAAGTACATTTAAAAACACCCAAATAACATTTACAAACATATATCCTTTAAGTTTTGAATCTAGTTGAAATCGATCCTTATAGGCAGATCTTTTTGGGGAATTTTATGATATTTAAGTTTGAGAAAACCACTAGAGGTTTTCCTTTATTTGAATTTATTTTTTAGTGATTTTTCAGACTTTCCTCTACCTTGACTTAGTCTCCCACAAGAGATAAAATGCATTAGTAGAGAACAGCAATCTGAATCTATTTTGAGTACTTTCTTGCTGTCTTCCAGAAAATCAAAGAGGAGAATGAAAAATTACTGAAAGAATATGGATTCTGTATTATGGATAACCACAAAGAGAGGATTGCTAACTTCAAGATAGAGCCTCCTGGACTTTTCCGTGGCCGCGGCAACCACCCCAAGATGGGCATGCTGAAGAGACGAATCATGCCCGAGGATATAATCATCAACTGTAGCAAGTGAGCTCACACTTCATCCTATGGGCCAAAAAGGGGGTGGAGGGCGTCCTTTATTGTACTTGGGAATATTTCCCAGGTTACACAGGACTGTTTGGGTAGGGAGATACTTAAGAGCAGGACAGTATTTCATGCGTAGGTCTCCAGATGTTTTTGAGGTACAGTTGTCTCCCCTCATCCACAGGGGATATGTTCCAAGACCCCCAGTGGATGCCTGCAACTTCGACCCAATTGCTGTCACTTGGAACACATTTCTGTTGATGTCTTCCACCCCCAAATTTAATGTCTTTTCCATCTTTATTAAGTACTTATCACATAGAGTGGCTATAACTTTTGCAGTCTGAGGCACAACAGCAAAACTAGCACGACTTTCTTTTTCCTTCTTCACAATTTCACAGATGGAAGGTTAATTCTTACCTTAGATCTTAGCAACTTCAGCATACAGTTTTTTTTATTAAGTCGATAATTTCCACCTTTTCATTTAAAGCACTCTGTGCAGCTTCTGTATGGCATATCCAAATTGCCAACATCACTACTTTCACACTTTGGGGCCTTTATTAAGTAAAAGAAGGATTACTTGAACACAAGCAATGTAAAACCATTAAAGTCAACCTGATAAATAAGGCAGCTACTAGGTTACCCATGGGCAAGTGACGTATACAGCATGGTATGTTGTATATATGGTTCACGCATCCCAGGTGGGACTACAAGAGATTTCATCATGCTCCTCAGAATGATGTGCAATTTAAAACTTACAAAATGTTTATTTCTGGAATTTTGTATTGAATATTTTCGGATGACAGTTGGCTGAGGGTAAGTAAAACCATGCATAAGGTGGGACTACTGTATTGACTGTTAAGAAGGAAACTTGGAAAATTATGCTCAGCAGATAGGTCCACTTGGGGTCATGAAAGGTGAAATTATTCCTCACATCTTATTTCACTATCCTCGTGCTCTGTTATTTCCAGAGATGCCAAGGTTCCTTCTCCTCCTCCAGGACATAAGTGGAAAGAAGTCCGGCATGATAACAAGGTTACTTGGCTGGTTTCCTGGACAGAGAACATCCAAGGTTCCATTAAATACATCATGCTTAACCCTAGTTCACGAATCAAGGTAAGGGGATAGTTGAGAGCTGCACTGGTTCATGGTGCTGATAACCTTTTTTTGTTGAAATGTAACGTTCTCGTCCTCTAGAATCACTTTGACAAATTAAAAATCCTCCCCATTGAAAGAAGGCAAGTACTTTCATAGTTAGCATTATGGTGATCTTCCTACAGTGCCTCCATTTTTTTGGTCACATTGTAATCTTATTTATTAATTCACAAATATTTACTGAAATCCCAAATGTGCCCCACACAGTATACATTTGGTGCTAGGAATTATGTTGGTAAACAAGATAGACACAGGCCCTGCCTTCATGTTGCTTAACGTCCAGTGGTCAGAATGTGTTGAAGTATGGTGGTTGTATATTGGCCTCTGCAGATGTCTTCTACTTCCTCACCTCTCTTGGTTATGAGAAGGGAATGTAATTTCTGTATATCCTGAAACAAGTTGTAAAATCTAATGTCTTACATACTTCTGGCTTCCTGCAGTCTCATCTGGGTAGGTTCACCAGGGCCAAATGAAATGCGTGTGAAAGCACATCATAAAACTATGTTACATACCTATGCATTGTTATTTATTGATAGTGTTATTGCAAGGAGATAACTGCCTTGGGGGAAATCAGTTTTTGTTTGCCAGATAGCTACGTATATCTAGCTTTGGAGAGTCCCACGAACTTCTTCCCTCCAACATACTATGAAATATAAACCTAACAGAGACAAAAACACAGTCAAGGAATTAGTTCTATGTAGACTGTTAACTGTTTTATGTGCAGGAGACCTGGGACTAAAGACCTTCTTGATCCTCGTTCATAGGTTATAACATCTGTTAAAATGTGAAAGCCACAGCTGAAAAGGCTATGTGAATAGGCAAGACTAAACTGTACATTTTCTGGCTTGTAGCCCTGTGTTCTTCTGTATATCACTACTTTTCTAATGAAAAATACCTGTTTATATATTTTCTCCAATTATAAAATATACTTTTCTGGCTGGGTGTGGTGGCTCAAGCCTGTAATCCCAGCACTTTGGGAGGCCGAGATGGGCAGATCACCTGAGGTCAGGAGTTCGAGACCAGCCTGGACAACATGGCGAAACCCTGTCTCTACTAAAAATACAAAAATTAGCCGGGCGTGGTAGTGGGTGCCTGTAATCCCATCTACTTGGGAGGCTGAGGCAGGAGAATCGCTTGAACCTGGGAGGCAGAGGTCGCAGTGAGCCGAGATCATGCCACTGCACTCCAGCCTCGGCAAGAGACTTAGACTCTGTCTCAAATAAATAACTAAATACATAAATAAAAATAAAATGTAGTTTTTGTAGTTTAGATAAGTACAAAATCAGAAAGCGAACACTTATGTTGAGCAGACTAGTCATTTAAAGAAACATGTATTCCTCTTCTGAAGTATCGCAAAGCTGTATATATGGCTACAAAAGCAGAAAAATAATAGTTTTAGCCCTTAAGGAACTTATAGGCTGGTGGGCAAATCAGGTAAGAATTCAGTTGTATTAGAAGAAAGATAAAAGTAAAATGCATTAGATAAACAGAGGAGTTATTTGCAGCACCTTAGAGATCAACAATAACTTTATGAAGAAAAGTAGGTTATGGTTGGGTCTTAAAAGTAGTATTTCAAACAAGAGAGAACTGTGTCGTGGACAAAGGGGAGGGTGGTAAGCAGAGTATGTTGAGGATAGGGGTTGAGAAAAGGTGTGATAAAAAGAATTATCAAGTGGTGACAGTTGCACAACATTGTGGATATACTACTAAATGTCACTAGTGGTAAATGGTATCAATGCGTATTTTACCACAACTTAAAAATGATCAAAATAACAGAGTTACTATTAAAAACATTTGCACATAAGTTAACATTTGGATCTTTTAAGCATACCACGCGTACATAAACTAATGCCACCATTTATAGATGAGTAAATTTAGTCTCTGGGAGGCCCAAAAATTTGCCCAAGATTCAGTGGCTAGTAACTCTAACTTAGATCTTCTTAGAATGTAACTTAGATCTTCAGTCTCTGCATGCTTTTCTGTGACATCCACTGCTAAATGTGGCCAGCTTTAAATGCCATGTTAAAGAGACTGAGCCCTTAAAGGACTTTGAACAGTGGAGTGTCTTGAACATAGCTTCACTTCAGCAAGATTTACAGGCATTATATGTAAATCACATCAGTAAATATAAACTGTTATAAATGCTGCAAAGGAAAAAGTACAGGGTGCCATCTGAGAGTATACCAGGGTACCTGATCCAGCCTCTGGGGTTCAGGGATGGCCTTTCTGAAGAGGTAACATTTAAAGGATAATGTAAAGAAAAAATTTTTTTAAATTAGTACCTGAAGATCTGGCTGGCCTTACTATATAGCTTCCTCTCCTGCCTCTTTCTTCCCTCAGAACGACCAAGCTCTTGCTCACCTCTGGGATTTCAAAAGGCTACTTTATTTTCTCTATTAGAAACACCCATTCTCCTATTCTTTCCAGGGATAGAATCCTATTCATCCTGTAAATCTCATCTTAAATGTTAACTCTTCAGAAAGGCCATCCCTGAATCCTAGAGGCTGGATCAGGTACCCCGGTATACTCTCAGATGGCACCCTGTACTTTTCCTTTGCAGCATTTACAGCAGTGTAAATCTACTGGTGTAATTTACATATAATGCCTGTAAATCTTGCTGAAATGAAGCTATGTTCAAGACAACTCCACTGTTCAAAGTCCTTTAAGGGCTCAGTCTCCTTAACATGGCATTTAAAGCTGGCCACATTTAGCAGTGGATGTCACAGGAGAGCATGAGGAGCATACGCTCTAAGAAGATTGAAGAGTTACTAGCTGTTGGATCTTGGGCAAGTTTTAGGGCCTTTAAGTTTAAAAGGAAGCCACCAACCTGGGATTTAAAGAGGGAAATGACACCAGATTTGTATTTTGGAAACTCGTTACATAATTGATCATTCTGACTGCTGCTCTGCGGAGACTGGATTGGACACAAACAAGAAGTAGAGAGATCAATGGGAGGCTGTTGCATACTCCAGGCAAGAAACAGCGATGACTTAAGACAAATGATGGCAATGGGGATGGAGAGAGGTGACAGATACATAATGTATGCTGAGTACTTGTACGGGTAAGGATTAGAGTTAATTAATTGTTGGAGCCTCTCTGAGGGCTGAGATCCTTGTTAGATAGAGCAGGTGAAATGCCTCAAGAGCAGAGAGCCAGTCAATTTTATTCCAGACAATATCCAGCTAACTGCTATACACAATAGACATTTGTGCAAGTTTCTGGATGATGATCATGGTAGTGAACCTAAAAGTCACCCAGAGTTAGACTCTGAACCTTATGCTCAGGAGAAAGTGCCTGACTTGAACTGCAATGGGATCCCAATAGGAGTCATTAAAGGCCTGGAAAAGTGGTGCCATTAGGAGAAAAAGAAATGATTTCTTGAGCTTGCTCTCAGTTCTCTTTTAGGCTGTCTTGTACTTAGCAGAATAGTGAGATCTTCAAAGGTTGGGGTTTGATAGTGCCTTGAATAATTTTTAACTTTATATTGCCAGCGGAAGAAGCATTCTCTTTTTAGATTTAAAAAAAGTAGATACAAATATTAGGGGTTTTATTTTTAGTGAAACATTTCAAACATACAGGAATAGATAATTACGTAATGAACACTCGTATGTCCACCATCTGGCTTTGTAAAATCTTAAAATTATGTCTTATGTGCTCAATTGTTTTATTTCATAAAAGATACTGATAAACATAGCTGAAGCCACTTGTATACCATTCACCTTCTTCCCTATAGATTACTATGAACTCGGTCTTTTTATTCTCATACATATTTTTTGTATTTTTACAGTATATTTATGTGTTCATAAACTATGTAATTTTACAATATGTAACACACTAGTAACATACTAATTTAAAACTAAAACTTGTTTTTAGTTTACAATATGTTGTAAACTATTGTAAGCTAAAGACATATTGTACAACCTATTGTAAAATAAAAACAGGTTTTAGTTTTAAATTAGGTATGTTACTGGGATCATTCTGCAACTTGTTTATTCCTCTCCAGCTTTGATTTTGTGGTTTTATTATCTTAACCTACACTTTTAATTAATCCATTTTATTTGTTACATGGTATTCTATTATATCATAAAAACTTATCTATTCTGTTGGTTTTTGTTGTTGGTCTTTTGAGACCATGTCTTCGCTCTGTCACCCAGGCTGGAGTACAGTGGCGTGATCTTGGCTCACTGTGACCTCTGCCTCCCGGATTCAAGTGGTTTTGGTACCTCAGCCTCCTGAGTAGCTGGGATTATAGGCGTGTGCCACCATGCCCAGCTAATTTTTGTATTTTTAATAGAGATGGGATTTCACCATGTTGGCCAGGCTGGTCTTGAACTGACCTCAAGTGATCTGCTCACCTCAGCCGCACAAAGTGCTGGGATTACAGGTGTTAGCCACCATACCCTGCCTCTATTCTCTTGTTAAGAGGCATTTAGCGTTGTTATACAGTCTCTTGCCCTCATAAACAGTGCTGGAAGAAACACATGTTTCTTGTGTATATGGATGAAAATTTGTTTTATACATTATTAGATATTTCCAAATTGTTCTCTTAAGTACTTCAATTTACATCATTACTCTCCTCCTCCCTCCCCTCCCACCCCCATCCACAACAGTATTCCTCTTTTTCCATATCCTTGCTAATGTTTCTAAAGTTTTGCTTTTTACATTTGGGTCTTAGATCCACTAGAATGTATTTTTGCATTGGGATGAAGTTGAAACCTAATATATTTTCCAAATGAGTAAACTGTTGTCACAGAACTATTTAGTTGTATTACCTCCTCTCTTGTATATCAGATATATCTACATATATGTCAGACTGTTTCTGGGCTGTCTGTCCTCTTTAATTAGTTTGTGTATCTGTTTCTGCATCAGTAGCATACTGTCTTAACTACTGTAGCTTTATAAAGTCTATTGAGTAGGACAAGTTTGTTTCATTCTTCAAAATTGCTTTGGCTATTCTTGGCCCTCTGCTGTTTCATATTAACTTTCAGATAAACTTGTCAAATTCTAATGAAAACTGTTGATAAACTTGTTGATTAACAAATTCTAATAAAAACTATTGAGATTTTTATTGGAATTGCAATACATTTATAGATTAATGGAGAAAGATATTGACAATACAATTGAGTTTCCAATTCACGAACATGTTATACCTCTCCATTAATTCATGTCTTTTGAATGTATCCACCAATATGGTTTTGTAATTTTCTTCATAAAGGTTTTACATTTAAAAAATTTTTATTTTTAAGTGATCTTATAGTTTTTATTGCTAATGTGAATGAGATTTTTTTCCATTATGTTTCTGTTGGTTATTCCTGAAGTGGTAATGCTTATAATTTTGGGGTGTTGGTCTTGTATCTGGCAGCAGATACAAGAGGTGCTCAGAGTTGTTCAGGGTTGCTGAACTCTTAGTTCTAAAAGTGTCTATCATTTGGGGTTTCTATGTAGATAATTTAATTATCTATAAAAACAGTTCTTCATTTTCAGTTCATATATTTCATATTTAAGTTTTAATTTTTATTTTTAAACACAATTATCCATAAAACCCTAACCCTTTCCCTAGTCAACAGCAGCAGTCACAGCCAAATGTTTTATTAATTGCTATACTCAGTGTTTCTTGTATCTCATACCTTCTGGGGTTTCTTGTCTTGTTGAAATACACCCTTTAATGTTTCTTTAGTGAAGACCCAACAATGGCACTCACTCACCTTTGTTTACCTGAAAATTTCTTTATTTTCATCTTAATTCATAGTCTGTCTTTTCTCCAGTCAAGAAAGTGTCTTATAGGGAAGATTCTGGTTTCACTATGCTGTATCCGGGGATATATATGTATTTATAGATAGACTTTTAATCTGACGACTAATGTATTTTATCCTACAGTATTACCAATCATTATTTCTTCCATAACTTCTAGACCATTCCTTTTGTACTTCTTTTTTAGAGTCCTGTTAGATGAGTGTTGACACTTTTCAATCTAGACATCTTTTTTAAACTATATTTTCATACTGTTTGTCTCTTTAGGTCTGATTTTTTAAGTTCAGGGGAATACTTCATTTTGGGTGAGTTGTAGCACTCACTTCCAATTCACTAATTCTAATTATATTTAATCTACAATTTATTCCATCTATAATTTATTTCAATTACCACTTTTTGTTTTCAAAATTTCTAATTTTATATCTGATTTTGTTTCATTTTTGTTTTATAATTTCATGTTCTTTCTAGATTTTACATCTTTTTATGCATACTAAACATACTCACTTGAAAGTCTTTGTAAGATTGTTCTATAAAATGTTACCTGAAGTGAATTCATGTGCTAATTACTGTTGGCAGTTTTTCTGAGCCATTTTCCTTGTGTCTTTTGAAATTTCTGTTTGTAAGCCCTTTTAACTGGGAGGTGTTTTTTGCTTATGTACTGTTCTCTTTTCTTCCCCTTCTTCTCCTTCTCTGTTCATTACTTTTTGTCTTGGAGGGAGTCTCTTAGCCCAGCTCAGCCCAAGCTAATAAGGCCCCTGACTTCAAGTCCCCCCTTCTTGCATGGAGCAAGAAGTGATCCTCCTGTCTCAGCCTCCTAAAGTGCTGGGTAGGCCTGAGCCACCACATCCAGCCTAGAGCCCTTACATTGCTACATATTTGGAGCAAACATAATTAAAGTATGACTTACTGTGACCCAGCAGTCAATAACAGATACGTTTTTGTAGTAGAATGTTGAGGGGTGGTAACTGGTGGTTTTACTTCATGGAGGGCTTTAGGTCGGCTATATGGGAAGCTGCCATCATGATGCTTTTGTTCTACACATTTCTGCTCAGCCTCCAGAGATGTCTCCTATTCTAAGAGTCGTCTTTGTTTACTCTTGTGTCTATATTTTACTTACTTACTTCCCTCACATAATAGTGTATCATTGTATCCCATCTGTGCTCTATCAAGAAATGTAGCACAAGCATGATGTGAACTATGAATTTTCGACAATTTAAAAAATTAAAGGAATCATTCAGGGGTAAAAAGCACAAAGTTGTAGAACAGCTGAAGTGTGTTCTTTTTAGGTATCCTGTCTTTGCCCCCTTTCTGGAAACTTGGATTGGCCTACTTGCAGTCATTGTCACAGTTACACTACTTCTAGCCTCAAAGGTCATTGAAAGGATTGGGATTTTTGAGAACCACAATAACACTTGCTCTAGGTACTGAAAAGGTTGTCCTGAACTCATTTGTATCTTTTTATGTTCATCCCAGTTTGTTTTTGCTTTTCCCCCCAGGATTTTGATTACACAGACATCTTGCAAGCGTATTTCCATTCTTTCTCTCCCACTCTGTGCCTGGTGCCCGTAGGATCTGAAATAGCATTGGAATGACAGCTAGCCTTCTGGAACCTGCAGTTTCAACCAAAGAAACTCTGATTCCAGATAACCCAGGAGTTTCTTATCCTGCATAATCTAGGAGTTTACAAAAAGGCTGCTTATGGGTACTCACTGCTAAGTACAATCCACTGCCAAGTTTGGAAGCATTACCTGCTCTCACAACCCAGGGAAAGTAGCCCTTAGTAAAATTCAGGTTTTTTCAAACCAGCCTTAACCTTACAAACAGAATTTATCATCATGATTTTTCTTTCAAATGCAGTACAGCAAACTTTAGGATCAATGTTGACATCGTATTGCGTTTAGTCCTGTTAAAATACTCTCAGTGCCAAATACACACTTCTGCCTTTTTTCTCTTTAGAGTCTAGAATTCTGTGGGGTTCCAAAAATGTATGTGCTTACAACCTTTTATATGTAACCACCTAGGGATTAAAGGGCTAAATGTGAAGGAAAGTATCTTTACAATATTCATCTTGGGAAGCTCTCATTTTGGTGAGTTCTATTAGAGAAAATAAGACACAAGCTCATTAAAAATATATATATATTCTGAGCCTGGCATCTTGGTATAAAATTCAAAACGTTTTAAATCTATTTATTAGTAAGACTAACATAGACCTAAGTGTGAAGACTAAAATATTAAAGCTTGTAGGTGATATCACGGTTGAATATGACCTTAGAGTAGATTCCTTAGGACAGAAAAACACCAACAAGAGAAACAATTGACTAAATGGACTTCATTAAAATTAAAAATTTATGTTCAACAAAAGACACTGCTAAAATAAATACAGAATTTACAGACTAAAAGAAAATATTTGCAACATGTTTATCTGAAAGGGCTTATATCCAGACTATACAAAGAATTCCTATAGCTCCATAATAAAAAGACAGACATCCCATCCGCATAATAAAAAGAGCAAAAGACTTGAACATATACTATACAAAAGAAGATACAGGAATGGTCAATAAATAAGCAAATGAAAGAGTGCTCGACATCACTAATTATCAGTGGAGTGAAGATTTAACCACAGGGAGATACGAATTCCAGTTCTAGGTATTTTTACCTCAAGTGAAATAAAAACATTTATCCATGAAAAGACTTGTACAAGAATGTTCATAGCAGTGCTCTATTCATAAGAGTGCAAAACTGGAAACATCCCAGAATAGATAACACATTATGGTATAGTCATAGAATATACTATATTTATCAGCAGTTAAGAAGGGAACTACTTATGTATTCAACAACATGGATGAATCTTAAAAACATGGTTAAGGGCCAGGTGCGGTTGGTGCATGCCTGTAATCCAAGCACTCTGGGAGGCCAAGGCGGGTGGATCACTTCAGGTCAGGAGTTCGAGACCAGCCTGGCCAACATGGCGAAACACCGTCTCTACAAAAAAATACAAAAATTAGCCGAGGGTGGCGCACACCTGTAATCTCAGCTATTCAGGAGGCTGAGACATGGGAATCGCTTGAACCTGAGGGGTAGAGGTTGCACTGAGCCGAGATTGCATCACTGTACTCCAGCCTGGTGACAGAGCGAGACGCTGTCTCAGAGGGAAAAAAAAAAGTTAAAAAGGCAGACAGAGGAGTCTATATTGTATGATTCTATTTATATAATCTAGACTAGGCAAAATTTATCCATGATGATAGTAATCAGATTGAAGGATCAGTGGTTGCTTGGTGGAGATTGACTGAGAAGGGAAATAGTCATGTAAGAATACTGGCAAATGTCCTCTTCCCCATTACAAACGTCTGAGAAAGTTACTAGAAAACAGAATCCAATTTGCCTTCTCACCCCCAACTTTGTAATCTTGAATCCAGATCCTGATTCCACCCAACCACTCTGCTGAATGGATAGCAGCTATATTAGAGAGACAACATAGTGGGCCTACTAGTTTAAAAAAGTCATCCAAAGAATGTCATCTACAATCAGTTAAATTAGATTTTTACCCATTACTGAAGTGTGATTGAATTAGGGAAAGAGGAGAGGTGGTCAAAGGCAGCCTTCTCCAGTGGATTCCTTGTCTTCTTGAGATGGTTTTGTGAGACCTTGCCTGGAAGACCTAGGTGGATAGTTTATTTTCTAAAAGTAGTCAAGAAAGCTTGTTCAGGGCATTGAACACTGCAGGGACAAGCATACTTCTTGGAGGCCAGCCATCTCCTGCTGGATCTAAGCGGGGTGGCTTCTGCCTCTACCTCCATCTCAGCTTATTTGAGAGAATCCTAGATCCTTGGTGCAGAAGCCCAGCCAGCCTGTGAAGAAAAGTTGGTCTGGTAGTATCCTGTGAATGACGTGCGGGTTGGGTTTTTCTAAATCTCGTTTACCTGACTCCTACCTTACATTCCAGTGGTGTGACTAAGGAACTGAGCAAACGTAACCCTAGGGGACTTTGAGACAGGCTTTGGTAGTCCATGTGCACTAGAGTGAGGGGAAAGAGGCCACTCCAGAGTTGGGTACTCTACTGTTGAAGGTGAGCCTTTTGTGTCCAGTTTTTCCGTGCATGTGTAAGAACAGTTGTCATGGAGATTTACTACTGACTTGTGCATGAGGACAGCTTATATCTCACCTTTTCTTATTCACCCTGTTAAATGTCAAAATGTACTAAGACTTAGGTATTTTTTCTGTGTCACCAACTACTAAATCACCCACCCATGATAGCAGGTAGTTACTGAAACTCTTGTTTTGTAGCCAAACAAGTGCATAACACTGGTACACATGATGTGAGAGTGCAGATGACTCCTTAGCTTAACTGTGTAAGCTTTTAATTTCTGAGTACTTTTAGGATTGAGAAGTGGAAGACATTCTTGCTCTAGGTATCTCATGCTTCTGCACACCCAGAAGGCTGGTTGCGCCCCCACCCCACCCCCCGCCCCCCTTTTTTTTTTTGATAGGGTCATGCTCTGTTGCCCAGGCTGAAAGGCTGGTTATCTTCACCACAAGTCTTATGTCTCAAGGACCACAGGTCCACGTCATAGTCAGGAACCAGGCATGTGTGGGCAGAAATCACTACCACTTTCCTTTGTTGCGGGTGGGGAAATTAAGAGCAGAGATTCTTGGATTCTTAAATTCCTTCTCTATGTTTATGTCATCTAGTCTGTTTTATGCTGTTTTATGTAATTCCCTGCTTCTGGATTTCTTGAATTTTTTTCCCCTTCTCACTTGTCATAATTGGCTCTTGCTTGTGAGTCTATTTTCATTCAGCTTGGTAGAGAAGTCTTCTTCACTATTGTTTAGATTCAGTTTTCACACGGTTTTAGTAACCCTTCATTGGGTTTAGAATCAACTTTTAACCCTTCCACCAAAAGCTCTTATTTTTTTAAAGGCTTCCCAGAAACATAGTTTCTCTCAATCTCATCAAGAAATGCTTTTAAATGCAGAAGTTAGAAAATGGTGAATAATTATGGCTGTTCCTGGAAGTCATTGTGTCCTTAGTAATTACATGTTGTAGTCTTTGGTTCTGCTTCTTTGACAGCTCCACCACACTGTAATTTAATGGAATTCACTTAGATTTAATGGAATTCAGTCCTGGTAGAAAACTGCTATTGGGTCACAGAGTTGGCAGCAAGGCTGTGAAATTGATGTGGGAATGGGGGTGATTATGTGCTTTGTGTTGACAGAAGTTAGTTTTTGGGACATCTCATGTGGGTTTTTCCCAGGAACATAAACATTTTACAGAATTAGAGCTAGAAACTTTCTTCTGGGAAAGCCTTAGAAGTCAGTTGTGCTTGGCAGTGAGATGGGACAATGTGCATTCTTAACAGGTTAAATGTGCCAAACTCTCTCTTCAGTACTATTCTTTTTTACGTTTGCTTAAGGTCAAGTTCCTGCTCTTTTGTTCAAAGTCTTGCTTTGTCACCCATGCTGGAGTGCAGTGGCGTGATCTTGGCTCACTGCAACCTCTGCCTCCTGCGTTCAAGCAATTCTTGTGTCTTAGCCTCCCTATTAGCTAGCTGGGATTATAGGCTTGCGCCACCTTGCCTGGCTATATTCAAAGTCTGTCTTTACTACACTGTCCCAAAGTAATCTACATTTGGGTTTGGGTCTTTACAGGGTGAGAAGGACTGGCAGAAATACGAGACTGCTCGGCGGCTGAAAAAATGTGTGGACAAGATCCGGAACCAGTATCGAGAAGACTGGAAGTCCAAAGAGATGAAAGTCCGGCAGAGAGCTGTAGCCCTGTACTTCATCGACAAGGTGAGAGCATCTTCCCATCGGCATTGTCTAGTGTTGAGCTTAACAAAGGGAGTTTCTGCTCTGCCCCAGGCCCTGTGCCACATACTGTATATCACAACTCAACACACATATATTTGTGTGTAAAACTGAATCAAAAGTTGCACAAAACAATGCTTAGCCTTACTGTGAGCAGTAGATTCTGATCTTTTTTTAACTCTATTTCATTCCTTTAGAAAGTTGGTTATAACTTATAAAATTGTTTAAATAAACCATGCAGGTATCACCATTATATAGTTTTAAAGACCACGCTCTAGAGGAGATCAATTTCTTGGTACTCACGAGAAGAAAAAAAAGTTCATGTTTTTCCCCCAGTCTTGTATTTTAACATAAGTTCTGAATTGTCTCAAAATTCACACTAGCTTTTTGAGTTTGATTGCCCAGAGTAGCAGCACTCCCTCATTTGCTGCCTTATTTAATTTTTTTTTCCTTTTCTCCATCCCTATTTCAGAGGACAGAATAGAAAGAAAAGGAGCATGAATATTTAACATCCCTATAGATTTCATAGTGAGTGGGGGAGGAAGTAACACTGCAGAATCCAGAGTTCCCAGGCCATGCTGACTGATGCTGTGGCTTCAAACAGAATTGGGAGGCTTCTGTTTTGGATGCCTAGAAATTGCATAAGGGTCAAAAGGCTGGGCGCAGTGGCTCATGCCTGTAATCCCAGCACTTTGGGAGGCCGAGGCAGGTGGAACACGAGGTCAAGAGATCGAGACCATCCTGGCCAATGTGGTGAAACCCCATCTCTACTAAAAATACAAAAAAAAAAAAAAAAAAAAAAAAAATTAACCGGGCGTGGTGGTGGGCGCCTGTAGTCCCAGCTACTTCGGAGGCTGAGGCAGGAGAATGGCATGAACCCGGGAGACGGAGCTTGCAGTGAGCCAAAATTGCGCCACTGCACTCCAGCCTGGCGACAGAGCGAGACTCTGTCTCAAAAAAAAACAAAAAAAAAAAACGAAATTGTGTAAGGATCATGTCTCTTCCATTCATGCTTATCTTTTCTTTCTTTCCTGGGCAGCTTGCTCTGAGAGCAGGCAATGAAAAGGAGGAAGGAGAAACAGCGGACACTGTGGGTTGCTGCTCACTTCGTGTGGAGCACATCAATCTACACCCAGAGTTGGATGGTCAGGAATATGTGGTAGAGTTTGACTTCCTCGGGAAGGACTCCATCAGATACTATAACAAGGTCCCTGTTGAGAAACGAGTAAGTTAATGTACCTGTACTGTCTGACTTGTTTTTCATTATTCAACAAGCATGGGTTGACTGCTTTTTTGTGTGCTTTGCACTTTGCTGGGCACCAGCAAAAGTGACTTGAGACAGGCAACATGGCACATGCCTGTAGACCCAGCTACTCAGAAGGCTGAGACAGGAGGATCACTGGAGACCAAAAGTTTGAGGCTGTAGTGTGCTGTGATCACACCTGTGAATAGCCACTGTACTCCAGCCTGGGCAAAATAGTGAGACCTTGCCTCTCAAATTAAAATAAATAAAAATAAATGACTTGAAAGAGGGGAGAGGTATTATTTGATATCTTGTGTACCTCCTTTTAGTCACTGTTCCGCCCTGTGCTACCTTCCTGGTAAGGAGTGGCCTTCTCCTATAGCAGTATTCAATGGAGCATGCTGTAGAATAGGCCCTTAGAGCAAACTCAGCATATGATTTAACTATATCTTAGTATCCCCTGGTCATGTGGTACATTTGTCACTTTTCATCTTTGCTCAGCCTCTCTCCAACTCCTGACTGAGTGAAAGGTTAATGTTAGTCCCCAGATCTCTGAGCCCATCACTGAAGAGGGTACTACAGCTCTGTAGTCCCAACCTAATCTTTTCCATAGTATTGGGCTTGAACCAGAGACTTATAGTGTGCAGGATCCTAATAATCCAGCCCACCAGCAGTCCTCTTCTTATAAAGACACCTCTTCTCATAAGGACACCATAATCAGTAATCAGGTTTTGCTGGCTGTGGAAGTACTCTGGACAGATTAGATAACAGTATGTATCAATGTAAATTTTTGAAGCTGATACTGTGTAAATGTAAGGGAATATCTATTTTTAGAACATACATACTGAAATGTTTAGGACCATATTATAAGTAAGTACTTATAAATGTACTTTAGGACCATATTATAAGAAAGTGCTTATAAATGGCTCAGAACAAACAATTATGTATATATATCTGTAAATATACACATGGAGAGAGTGAGCATACATGCGCACTGTGCAAATGATGAATGGGGCAAAATGTTAACAGTGAATCTCGGTGACGGATATATGCGTGTTCCTTGTGCCTTTTTCTTTGCAAGTTTCTTTAAGTTTGGGGTTATTTCTAAAGTTAGGATTTTTTTCAAGAGTAATAATTAGGATTCACTTATATCTTTTAGGTTTTTAAGAACCTACAACTATTTATGGAGAACAAGCAGCCCGAGGATGATCTTTTTGATAGACTCAATGTGAGTAGACGAAGCACACAATGTTGAAGGGAGTCCCAGCCAGAGCCTCACAGTACCTAAAGGGGAGGGTTGCTGGCAGATGACTTGGGCTCTCCCTTTAGCCTGGCCTGCTCTGTGGCATCCCATACACTCTCTCTTCCTCCCTCTGAGTCCACGGTGAATCTGTAGTCAAGAGAAGACACATCTGCTGCAGAACAACTGCTAAAGCACTCAGCGTGGGGGGTAGATGAGCCCTACCTTTTATCCTTCCCTGCTCCTGCAGAGCTTTCCCTTCACTGGATGCCCAGCCACCCCTGCTGGAGACCCAAAACCTGTCCCTGATATCTTAATAGGGAAGGACAAATTTGCTTTATTGGTTTGTTAAGCCCACCAACCTGGGCCAGGCTTGGTGGCTTACGCCTGTTATCCCAGCACTTTGAGAGGTCAAGTAGGGCAGATCCCTTGAGGTCAGGAGTTTGAGACCAGCCTGGGCAACATGGCAAAACCATTATCCAGGTGTGGTAGTCCACACCTGTAGTCCCAGCTGCTTAGGAGCCTCAGAAGGATTGCATGAGCCCGGGAGGTGGAGGCGGCAGTGAACCGAGATTGTACCACTGCACTCCAGGCTGGGTGTCAGAGTGAGACCCTGTCATACACACACACAAAGACTGAAATACTTCATAGAGAGGCATCATGTAACCCTGTATTCTGGAATTCTTTTCCTCTTTCCCTAACTTCCCACTTGTAGGGCAATAAACTTGACAAGATTGTGACTGCACTGGCATAAATTACTCCTAGGGCTGCCAGAAGGAGCAGGTAGTATAGCTTTGACCTAAATCTGTTGCTTTGTCTCCTCCAGACTGGTATTCTGAATAAGCATCTTCAGGATCTCATGGAGGGCTTGACAGCCAAGGTATTCCGTACATACAATGCCTCCATCACGCTACAGCAGCAGCTAAAAGAACTCACAGCCCGTAAGTATTGCTTGGCCAGATAGGGCCCACACCCCTACTAATGGTATCCGGTGACCTTGCTTATCTAAGTCCTAGAGTCAGTTCTACTTTTTTTCCCTACCATTGTGGTCAGACACTTTTTCCCTTTAGACCTCTAGTAGCGAGATAATGCTTTGTAGTATAAACATAGGATCAATGCTGTTTCCCCCTTCCCACCCCAACTTCAAGATGAATTTCATGGAATGCTGACAGCTTTTCACCTGCTACAAAAATGCCTGCATTTGTGTTTTATACATATATTACTTAAAAGCCCACAGAGTGAAGACAGTGCTATGATGTTCTGTTAAATTGGAGAGAGTAAAGTTGTCATGGTTACCAGAAAAATACAGGAACAAGTCCTTTCCTTGAGGTTTCTGTCATTTTTTTCCCATAAGAGAGTAGATACTTTCTATAGCTGATTTTTAGAATATTATCATCAAGATCCATGGGCTTTTTTTTTCCTGGAGCCCAGTCACTATTGAATTTCCACTGCCCTCTGTAAATACATCAGATGGCCTTAGAATATGAACCAGAAAAGCCAGAGGTAGGTATGTTGAGGGTCAGTATTTTAAGGTGGTATAAAGAATGCCACACTATACAAATAAAAACAATTTTTTTGGATGGCATTTTTAATTTTTCTTTTTAAATAAGATACTACCAGGCCATGTGCAGTGGCTCACACCTGTAATCCCAACACTTGGGTAGCCGAGGCAGGAGAATCACTTGAACCCAGGAGTTCCAGACCAGCCTGGGCAATGCAGTGAGACCTTGTCTCTACTAAAATTTCTAAAAATTAGGCAGGTGTGGCGGTGTGCACCTGTCATCCCAGCTACCTGGGAGGCTGAGCCCAGGAGTTTAGGGCTGTAATGAGCTACGACCATACCACCGCACTCCAGCTTGGGTGACAGGGTGAGACGCTATCTTTAAAATAATAATAATAACCATAATAATACTACCAACTGTGGCTTAATTTTTTTTTTTTTTTTGAGACGGAGTCTTGCTGTCGCCCAGGTTGGAGTGCAGTGGCGCGATCTCGGCTCACTGCAAGCTCCGCCTCCCAGGGTTCACGCCATTCTCCTGCCTCAGCCTCCCGAGTAGCTGGGACTACAGGTGCCCGCCATGTCGCCCGGCTAATTTTTTGTATTTTTAGTAGAGACAGGGTTCACCGTGTTAGCCAGGATGGTCTCGATCTCCTGACCTTGTGATCCGCCCGCCTCGGCCTCCCAAAGTGCTGGGATTACAGGTGTGAGCCACCGCGCCCAGCCAAAATTTTTAAACTTTTAACGTCCCTTCAATTCCTCGTTCTGTTCTGGCTACATTGGGTGGAGAGGTGGGGAGGTAGGGAGTGGCCAGTATAGAACTTATGAATATGGGCAACAAACCATAGTAATATCAGCAGCACCTATGATGAGCATATGGGTGGGGAGGAAGCAAGGAGATGAAGGGTCCCTAGCCAAGTTCCCTGAGTAAAAAGAAAGGTGTAGATTTTATTATATTACCTAGACTCAGAGTTCCTCTTGTGATAGGAATTTACCCAGGCCAAGCTTACATATAAACTTCCTACTATCATTTTCTTAAGACTGTTGACTCAAATTTTGACCTTAGTCCTTGGTGGCAATTTGAATTAATCATCTGAGTAAGATAAGGGCCAGCAAAATCATGGGGACGAGGCACTGGGGGAAGACATACTGTGTGTTCACTTTTGGTGTACAAACTGACCCTCTTGCTACCATGTTCCTTTCTTTACAGCGGATGAGAACATCCCAGCGAAGATCCTTTCTTATAACCGTGCCAATCGAGCTGTTGCAATTCTTTGTAACCATCAGAGGGCACCACCAAAAACTTTTGAGAAGTCTATGATGAACTTGCAAACTAAGGTATCTTGGATAAAATGAAGGGAACTGTGTCTGCTGTGGGCAGATTATCTGCGAATGAGAGGATTCAGGGCTGAGATATCAGCAGGCCAGTGCTGGGTCTGTTGTAGAAGGTCTATGCTAAAGATAAACAAATGGAAATATGATAGTAGTTAATCTCTGATCAAGATACTGAATATCAGAGTATCCATTATTCAAGAAATCTTTATTCTACGCATAGAAGTTCTATACTGGCCACTCCCTATTTTGAAAAACTAACTTTGGTGTACATTCTAATTGCTAATTACTGTCCTTATTGTACATGAGGAAAGTGGATTTAAAGAGAGTCTTCATAATTCCTTGCCACAGCCCAGAAATACAGCCATTTCCAAATTAGATTGTTTCAAATTGAAAAGATGATGAAACAATTATATATTTAAAGTCTTTCAAATCCTAGCATAGCTATTTTTATTTTTACGCATTCCACATGAATCATATTTTTATATAGTTCATCATCAAACATCTGTTGAATACTGGCCGTGTGCCAGACAACTTGCTGCCCTAAAGGGAAAGACTGGTGTGCAAATAGGTGCTATTCCTTGTCCCTGAGCCTCTTTCCTCCTCCTAACTCCGCCTGGTACTGAGCTTTTAAACCATAAGGCACTTAACATTTGATGATGAACATTTTTGTGTTAGCAGTGACTTCATAACTAGTTCATCCTAACATGGTGGTCCACAGTGAGAATTTGCAGATATTTCATTATAGAACAGATACACAGGGTTAAAAAGGAAACAAATTATATTGAAATACAGTTATCAAAATACATTTTAAAGTCCGATAATAGATGTGCTTCCTTATTAAGGTCTTGAGGTGGCCTGTAGTAAATTTCAAGGTAGTAATTAATTAATATCAATGATACTTTAAGATTTCTGCAGCAATTCAAATATGAAATGAAAATGTCTAACATCTATTGATGATAAAGTCATAAGTGCTGCTGCTATTACTATGGTTTGTTCCCCATATTCATAACTGAAGAAGAAATACTAAATTTCAGCTAGAAGCTGGGTGCAGTGGCTCACACGTGTAATCTCAGCATTTTGGGAGGTTGAGGTGGGAGAATCACTTGAGCTGAGTAATTCAAGACCAACCTGGGCAACATAGTGAGACCCTGTCTGTATTAAAAATTTAAAAATAAATATAAATAAGTTCCAAAAAGAGGTTATTGAAATTATAGATTTTTTCTCATCCAAGTTCATGGAATTCTATACTTGTACAACTGGAGTTTAAGAACTACTACTGTGGAATGAGACTGCATTTTAAGGCCCAGAATATTTTCCATTTGTTGAGATTTCCTTAAGATAAGTACCCATGAGTAATACAGCTGGTTCAAAAGGTACACACAACTTATAATTTATGCTACAGATGCCATCTGGCTTTCTTGAAGAGATGTACATGTCCACAGTGAATGAGTATACATCCGTAGACCTTTGATTCCTTGGATCATATGATTGGCAGGCAAAGAACTCTATAGACGGCCCATCCTAGCAGCTCACATTTGCTGCCACTCTGTTAAATGCTGGTCATCTGGAATTGTTTATTCTCCTCATGTTATCATTACAAGCCAGAAATAAAAGCATGAATATTCAGGTGCTGTTTACCTAATTCAGGAAAACCCCTCCCAGGAGCATGAGGAGGTCTTTTGTTGCTCTCGCTCTGGAACCGGGTTTGGGCAGCCCAGGCTGCCTGCCAGACGAGCCCTCCAAGCCCAGGATTCCTCTCCTGTGTGCCCACAAAGCAAACACACGCCCCTGTTTGCCAAGTGAATCAATGGAGTCTTTGATGCTTTGAGAGAATTTGACATGGCCTGCCAATTTAGCATTCACAGAAATGGTTAAAAGATCGTGGTTTGCTACATTTCTATCCTAAAAAGAATCTGGCTAGTGGTGTCTGTGATGCTTTTGTATATAGAATCAGTCCCCTCAGTTTGGCTTTGGACAACATAGATGTTGGAAGTAAGCCATTCATAGTAAAACATATTTAGTGATCCTCTCACAATGGTGGCCTCTGTTTCCAATCTTGGGCTGTGTGTATCTAACAACAAACAATTCCAGGTTCAGTGAGCAGCCCAGTGTGTGTCAGACATGTTATTTACTCCGTAGAGGTTGTCTTCACCTCACATAGATGACCATAGGTATGGGGGTCTCCTGCCCTCCGAGTAGCGTGAGCTCACTGACAGGGGCTCTAGCTCCATGTTGTTATCCACTGCTGTCTCTAAGCAGGAATCTGAGAAGAACTTAGATTCACCAGGGGTGCTTCAAAGATTCTAACAAGCAAGAAAGGCTGAAACTGCCCTTGTCTGTTCCCTTATAGATATGGATTCCATGAGAGTTCACATGGGAAAAAAAGCTCCACAGCTAAAAGTGTTTTCACATCCATTGAGTGACAACTAAGGTCCTTCCCACCTCAGACTTCTCTCCTTTTTTTTTGAGACGGAGTCTCGCTCTGTTGCCCAGGCTGGAGTGCAGGGGCATGATCTCGGCTCACTGCAAGCTCTGCCTCCCGGGTTCATGCCATTCTACTGCCTCAGCCTCCCGAGTAGCTGGGACTACAGGCACCCACCACCACACCTGGCTAATTTTTTGTATTTTTAGTAGAGACGGGGTTTCACCATGTTAGCCAGGATGGTCTTGATCTCCTGACCTTGTGATCCGCCCTCCTCAGCCTCCCCAAAGTGCTGGGATTACAGGCGTGAGACACCGCGCCTGGTGACCTCTCTCCTTTTAAAAACAGAATGCCAAAGCTAAGCCCTGCCGTGTCCTGGTTTGGGACAGACTGGCTGAGCTGTTTGGCTTCCTGGGTGTCTTTTAATTGCCAGTTTGTAGCCCCTTGAGTACTCTCTTCAGTGCATCCCTTTTCCTTGAGAAGCTGGCACCGCCTTCCCAGAGTACTGGTGGGATCTGAGGAACGAGCTGGGGTTGCCCAGTAGATGCAAGTATCCTGCTTCAGCTTCCTAAAGAGGAGCTCCTACAGTGTTCTTAGAATGAAAGCTAAGAACTGGCACAGGATCTATTTGATAAACAGCTGTCATTTGTAGCCATCCTTCCAGATGTATGGCAGCAGAGTGTTCTCTGATGGAAAGATCAGCACCCAGATTCCCAGCCCCAGCGGGTTCCTTTCCCTGAGCCCCTAGGTTACTGCCCTGTAAAACCCTTATTTCTTTCCAGATCACTGAAGAACAAATAGTTGAATTCACTAGTCCTTGTGCATCTTCTCCCTGCCTTCATGAAGCCACCCTTGTTTTTTTTTTATCTGACAAACCACTGACAGAGACAGCCTGGTCCAGATAACATCTTGGTTTCACCTTCTCAGGTGGAGCCATTTTTCCTCTACAGCTCATAATCTTACCACTATTATTTCCCCTAGATTGATGCCAAGAAGGAACAGCTAGCAGATGCCCGGAGAGACCTGAAAAGTGCTAAGGCTGACGCCAAGGTCATGAAGGATGCAAAGACGAAGAAGTATGTACCTGGTATTGTGAAAGTTGGGGCTGGTAGAGAAAAGTGTGTGCAGCATCTGTCAGGGCCCCTGGGGCCCTGGCTTTTCGATGGTTTCTGAGAAATGTCTTTTGGAAATCTCTATACTAGGGTTTTTATTGACTCAAAGTGGCAGGATGGGTACAGTGTGCTCTTGTCTAGAGCCCAGGCCTGGTTCTTGAGGACTTTGCTATTCTTCTAGGGTAGTAGAGTCAAAGAAGAAGGCTGTTCAGAGACTGGAGGAACAGTTGATGAAGCTGGAAGTTCAAGCCACAGACCGAGAGGAAAATAAACAGATTGCCCTGGGAACCTCCAAACTCAATTATCTGGACCCTAGGATCACAGTGGCTTGGTAAGTGTTGAGCCCTCCTTGAGCTCCTGCTGCTAGCTCGAGAAAGGTGGAGGGGGTTCCGAGAGCACTGGTGGCCTTTACATGCTATTCCTAAGCTACACACTTTAGTCCTCTGGGGAAACTTCTGGCTTCAGCTGTGTACAAGTTACTCTGGTTGCTGAACCTTGTCTGTAAATGCATTGCAACATTCTGGTTGCTCCTAAATGGTCAGTGCTGTTATACTGCCTTGTAGTGTATATTTTTAAGAGGCAGGTGCCATCCCTATTCCTAATGGAACTTTAGGACAGGAATGGAAACTCTTAGCTTCTGGAAGAATAGGAAAGAGCCCATCCATCTCTACACTTCAACAAAACTTTTCGTTGAATTTTTTTGCAGTTGAAGGTAGGAACAAGAGATAAAGATGAGAATACAGATCTGAGCAACTTACACAGAGAGGCAGAGGGACCTTTAACAAAGGCAGATAAATACTAGGTTTCTCTGTGTGTCACACACAGTGTCACATAACATCTGAAACAAGTGGCTTTGTTATGGAAGATGTTTCGTTTGAGCTGTTAAGTTCTGAGCATAGGTGGAGATATCCTCCCCTATGGCACTTGCTAGTCCGGGCTAAAGTTTCCATCTAGGTCTTTTGTACCTCTTCCTGCTCGTTTTGCCTTGTTTGGTGCTAGAGATTTGGTTAGCTCTTAAAAGGCAATATAGTATAGTGGTTAAGAACATGGAGAAAAACTGCTTGAGTTCAAATTTCAGGTCACTTACCAGCTAGCTGTGTGAGAAAATCAGTAAATTACCTAACGTCTCTGCCTCAGTTTCATCTGTACCTTTTTCACTTGTACATCTGCAGAAGCACCTACTTTAGAGATCACTGCCAAGATTAAATGAGTTGATCACATAAAACCTTTAGAACATGCTTGGTGCACTATTAATTTGCATCCTCACTAGACAGATGTGAAAGAGAAGATGGAACATCTGACCCTGGGCCTCAGATATGGGCCATTGCTGAGTCACCCTAATACCCCCCTTATTTCTCCTTTGTTTGCAGGTGCAAGAAGTGGGGTGTCCCAATTGAGAAGATTTACAACAAAACCCAGCGGGAGAAGTTTGCCTGGGCCATTGACATGGCTGATGAAGACTATGAGTTTTAGCCAGTCTCAAGAGGCAGAGTTCTGTGAAGAGGAACAGTGTGGTTTGGGAAAGATGGATAAACTGAGCCTCACTTGCCCTCGTGCCTGGGGGAGAGAGGCAGCAAGTCTTAACAAACCAACATCTTTGCGAAAAGATAAACCTGGAGATATTATAAGGGAGAGCTGAGCCAGTTGTCCTATGGACAACTTATTTAAAAATATTTCAGATATCAAAATTCTAGCTGTATGATTTGTTTTGAATTTTGTTTTTATTTTCAAGAGGGCAAGTGGATGGGAATTTGTCAGCGTTCTACCAGGCAAATTCACTGTTTCACTGAAATGTTTGGATTCTCTTAGCTACTGTATGCAAAGTCCGATTATATTGGTGCGTTTTTACAGTTAGGGTTTTGCAATAACTTCTATATTTTAATAGAAATAAATTCCTAAACTCCCTTCCCTCTCTCCCATTTCAGGAATTTAAAATTAAGTAGAACAAAAAACCCAGCGCACCTGTTAGAGTCGTCATTCTCTATTGTCATGGGGATCAATTTTCATTAAACTTGAAGCAGTCATGGCTTTGGCAGTGTTTTGGTTCAGACACCTGTTCACAGAAAAAGCATGATGGGAAAATATTTCCTGACTTGAGTGTTCCTTTTTAAATGT
The DNA here is from genome assembly GCF_028858775.2 of Pan troglodytes. Classification (NCBI taxonomy): domain Eukaryota; kingdom Metazoa; phylum Chordata; class Mammalia; order Primates; family Hominidae; genus Pan; species Pan troglodytes. The sequence goes on from NC_072419.2 coordinate 47,391,257, forward strand.
GAATTTTTATTTCTTTTTAATTATTTTAAAATATTTAAACCTTTTTCTTGATCTTAAAGATCGTGTAGATTGGGGTTGGGGAGGGATGAAGGGCGAGTGAATCTAAGGATAATGAAATGATCAGTGACTGAAACCATTTTCCCATCATCCTTTGTTCTGAGCATTCGCTGTACCCTTTAAGATATCCATCTTTTTCTTTTTAACCCTAATCTTTCACTTGAAAGATTTTATTGTATAAAAAGTTCCACAGGTCAATAAACTTAGAGGAAAATGAGTATTTGGTCCAAAAAAAGGAAAAATAATCAAGATTTTAGGGCTTTTATTTTTTCTTTTGTAATTGTGTAAAAAATGGAAAAAAACATAAAAAGCAGAATTTTAATGTGAAGACATTTTTTGCTATAATCATTAGTTTTAGAGGCATTGTTAGTTTAGTGTGTGTGCAGAGTCCATTTCCCACATCTTTCCTCAAGTATCTTCTATTTTTATCATGAATTCCCTTTTAATCAACTGTAGGTTATTTAAAATAAATTCCTACAACTTAACGGAAACTTAAGTGTCTGCCTCTTTGTTACAAAGGGCCTCAGGCCAGAGTTGGGGCTGGGACTTAGTGTGGGATGAGGTCTCACCACTCAGGTCAGCAAGAGTAGATTCCTCCCAGGAGCAGATGAGGCAGGGCCTGGCCTGGAAAGGAGTGTTGTGTGCCTGTCCTGCTGCTGTGGGTGTGGGTTAAAGAGGATCCAAAGTCCATATCCTTAGATAAAAGACAGGAAAGGAAGGAAGGGTGCAAAAAATCCACAGTAAGAGGTGTGGTGCAAAGACAGCATCGGAGGCCTAGCGTAGGTAAAGTATATTGAGCAGGATGTTGCAGCTGTATTTGAGAGTCAAAAGTTTTGGAGAGCTTTCCATGTGTACTGGCCAGAAGCAGAAGGGAGCTGCTTTAGGTTTTTTCACGTGGCTAAGCTTACAATCAGGATGGGGAGAATTAAGGTTCCAGATCCCAGAAGCCCCTTCCCACATGGGATGCAAACTTCTCCCTGCATTGACTGCTTAATTGAAAAAGGCAGTGTGGTCTCTGACCACTTTCTGGTGCTCCAGTTACCCTAGCTGGCTATGGTCTCTACAAAAATTGTTCCTTTGCTCATCCTAAATTATAGGTAAGTCTGGAATTCAGAATGAAAGTGAGGTCTCTCTCTAGGTCAAATGGACTGCAGGGAGCAGGAAGGCCAGAAGGGTCAAAATTGGTAAATTAATGGAAGGGCCCTGGGCCCTCTAGCTTGTTAGCACGAGCAGGTAGGTGTCTTCAGGGAGGCGAACCCATAGTCTCTGTTCTCCCTGAGGCTGGAGGCAGGGCTGGTACTAGGCCCACAACAGAGAATCCTGGAGGTCCTTGGCAGCCTGTATTTTTATTAACCAGTGAAAGAGGCAGCATTCACCCCAGGGAATAAGGGAGGTTATGTAGCCATCACTGCTTTGGAGCAGAGAGACTCCAGCCAGGTGTTTTTGAATTCTGTGTTGAGGTAGCTGGGCCACTGAATGTAGGGAATACAACAGAGAGGCTCTTTTGGTACCCATTTGATACACTGGGGCTGGTAGGTAAGTAGGTTGGTGTCTCAGATGCCACAGCTAGGGGACAACCTTTGGTCCAAAACTAGAAGTCAGGTAAGGAGGCCTTGCAGGCAGAAGACCTTGCTGATGAACAGGAAGTAATGCCTACCTCTCTGGCAAGGACCTCTCTTGCAAGTCTGAGGGCAGATGCTGGGCAACAAGATGCTGCTCAACACAACTAAGAAGGGCATCCCAGACAGTGGCAGCAGGCCTGGGAGACCAAAGCCAGAGAATGGGAAGCTGACCTGGCCACTGGGGATGAAAGAAGAGGCTGAACAGGTAAGTGGGGGCCAGATGTAAAGGACCTTGAAGGATGCTTAACCCAGGAGTCAAGAGTAAACTTATCCACTTGCCTAGTCCAGTAGGTTTTATTTCCAGCCACGTCCAAGAACAGGCCAGATGGGCAGGGTCTGAGAAACTCCCTCCCATCAGGCCTTGCTATGATGCCCGAGTTCGGTGTGGGCAAAGGGCTTCCACGTGCTACCCAAGCCAGATATCTGTGTGCTGACTTGGCTTTTCTCCTCTCTTACCTCACCTTCATCTCCCATCCCCCAAATCTGGCCAGCAAGTCCTGTCTCTCCATTCTCCCTGCCAAAAGCTGTCAAATTTCAGACCTCTGCTACATTAAAACATGAAAAGTAAAAAACCTTCACAACCCTCAGCCCTTTCCAGCCACTACCTTCCCCTTTTTTCCCAAACAAGCACCTGCAATAAGTCATCACCATCCAGTCATTCCCCCACCCACTGCAACTAGCTTCTGTCCCATGAGCCCACAATTCCTTGTCTTCACTCTGACCAATATCGCCAATGACTAGATGACCAAACCAATACATGGGCTCTCCATTCTGCGTCTTAGAGTCTTTGTGGCACTGGACACTGTTGACCACTCCTTCCATCATTTTGAGGGTACGATGATTTTTAGCAACTTTGCTGAGTGGTGCAACTATTAACCATGTCAATTTTAGAACATTTTCATCTCCCTGTAAGATCCCTTATGCTCATTTACAGTTAATCCACATTCCCACTCCCGGCCTCCACTAACCTTTCTAAATTTGCATTCTGAACATTTCATGTAAATGGAATCATTCAATAGGTGACCACTCCCTTCTCTCTGATTTTCACAATGCCACCCTCTCCTGGTTTTACTCCTGTCCCTATCAGGCTTTTTCTGAGTCACCTCTTCTATCAGGTCCTAAGTGCCATGATTCTTACCTCAGCGTAGCTGATTTCATTTGCACCTAAAGGTGATGACTTCTCTTCCTCTCTAGCCTAGAGCCCTTTTCTAAGCTCCAGACTCACATTATCAACTACACCTCTGCAGGGCATGTCTACGGGCACCTCAATCTCAGCGTCTCTAGAACTGAGCTCAGTACCCACCACCCCAAGCCTGTTGGGCCTGGGCTTCACATCTCAGGGAAAGGCACCAGATCCTCTGTCCCCCAACCCAGAAACTAGGGTAGCCACCATCCTTCACTCCTCTCGTTTCCACACCCAGTAAATTACTCCAAAATCATCTCCTCAATACCATAAAATTTATTTTCTGAAAAAATTTTACTCCTTAGAAATTCTTCAAATAATGAGACACTGTCAACTTGTTTTGAACCAAAAAGCACTTTTTAGAGAAAACACATTACCCTGAAATGACCTCAGTCAGGCCAGTTTTGGATGCTTATAAGTAGTCCCCTGACAAAAATCAGTAAACAAGGAGACAAAGAAATTTAACACAGACTTAGTAATTTTCACAATCCCAAGAATTCCATTCAGACAAGCCTCTTAGAAATCACTAAATAGCAAAGACTTTTTTAGATTTTATAATTGTACTGTGTGTGTGTGTATATACACACACACACTTTTTTTTTTTTTTTTTTTTTTTTTGAGACGGAGTCTAGCTCTGTCACCCAGGCTGGAGTGCAGTGGCGAAATCCTGGCTCACTGCAACCTCTGCCGCCTGGGTTCAAACCATTCTCCTGTCTCAGCCTCCTGCCACCACACCCAGCTAATTTTTGTATTTTTCGTAGAGATGGGGTTTCACCATGTTGGCCAGGCTGGTCTCGAACTCCTGACCTCGTGATCTTCCCGCCTCAGCCTCCCAAAGTGCTGGGATTACAGGCGTGAGCCACCGTGCCTGGCCCACACAAATGTTTTTAAAGGAGTCTTTTAGGCCAGGAGCAGTTAGCTCATGCCTGTAATCCCAGCAGTTTGGGAGGCCAAGGCAGAAAGATCACTTGAGCCTCGGAGCCCAAGGCTGCAGTGAGCTATGACTGTAACTGCACTCCAGCTTAGGTGACAGTGAGATTCTATCTATATACACACACACCACACAGTCTTTTAGAAAAATTGAGATAGTAATGGATAATAAGAGTTGAGGTTTGGGTCAAAATAATATGGGAGGGGTTAGTGGGTAGAATTTGGCATGAAACAAGAGTGGCCACCAATTCATTATTGAAGCTAGATGATGGGTATGTGGGCATTCACTATACTATACACGTAGACACATTTGAGATTTTTCTTTTTAATTTTATTTTATTATTATTATACTTTAAGTTTTAGGGTACATGTGCACAATGTGCAGGTTAGTTACATATGTATACATGTGCCATGCTGGTGTGCTGCACCCATTAACTCGTCATTTAGCATTAGGTATATCTCCTAAAGCTATCCCTCCCCCCTCCCCCCACCCCACAACAGTCCCCAGAGTGTGATGTTCCCCTTCCTGTGTCCATGTGTTCTCATTGTTCAATTCCCACCTATGAGTGAGAATATGCGGTGTTTGGTTTTTTGTTCTTGCGATAGTTTACTGAGAATGATGATTTCCAATTTCATCCATGTCCCTACAAAGGACATGAACTCATCATTTTTTATGGCTGCATAGTATTCCATGGTGTATATGTGCCACATTTTCTTAATCCAGTCTATCTTTGTTGGACATTTGGCTTGGTTCCAAGTCTTTGCTATTGTGAATAGTGCCACAATAAACAAACGTGTGCATGTGTCTTTATAGCAGCATGATTTATAGTCCTTTGGGTATATACCCAGTAATGGGATGGCTGGGTCAAATGGTATTTCTAGCTCTAGATCCCTGAGGAATCGCCACACTGACTTCCACAAGGGTTGAACTAGTTTACAGTCCCACAAACAGTGTAAAAGTGTTCCTATTTCTCCACATCCTCTCCAGCACCTGTTGTTTCCTGACTTTTTAATGATTGCCATTCTAACTGGTGTGAGATGGTATCTCATTGTGGTTTTGATTTACATTTCTCTGATGGTCAGTGGTGAGCATTTTTTCATGTGTTTTTTGGCTGCATAAATGTCTTCTTTTGAGAAGTGTCTGTTCATGTCCTTTGCCCACTTTTGATGGGGTTGTTTGTTTTTTTCTTGTAAATTTGTTTAAGTGCTTTGTAGATTCTGGATATTAGCCCTTTGTCAGATGAGTAGGTTGTGAAAATTTTCTCCCATTTTGTAGGTTGCCTGTTCACTCTGATGGTAGTTTCTTTTGCTGTGCAGAAGCTCTTTAGTTTAATTAGATCCCATTTGTCAATTTTGGCTTTTGTTGCCATTGCTTTTGGTGTTTTAGACATGAAGTCCTTGCCCATGCCTATGTCCTGAATGGTAATGCCTAGGACCTCTTCAAGGAGAACTACAAACCACTGCTCAATGAAATAAAAGAGGATACAAACAAATGGAAGAACATTCCATGCTCATGGGTAGGAAGAATCAATATCATGAAAATGGCCATACTGCCCAAGGTAATTTATAGATTCAATGCCATCCCCATCAAGCCACCAATGACTTTCTTCACAGAATTGGAAAAAACTACTTTAAAGTTCATATGGAACCAAAAAAGAGCCCGCATCGCCAAGTCAATCCTAAGCCAAAAGAACAAAGCTGGACACATCACGCTACCTGACTTCAAACTATACTACAAGGCTACAGTAACCAAAACAGCATGGTACTGGTACCAAAACAGAGATATAGATCAATGGAACAGAACAGAGCCCTCAGAAATAACGCCGCATGTCTACAACTATCTGATCTTTGACAAACCTGAGAAAAACAAGCAATGGGGAAAGGATTCCCTATTTAATAAATGGTGCTGGGAAAACTGGCTAGCCATATGTAGAAAGCTGAAACTGGATTCCTTCCTTACACCTTATACAAAAATTAATTCAAGATGGATTAAAGACTTAAACGTTAGACCTAAAACCATTCTTTTTCTTTTTTTGAGATGGAGTCTTGCTCTGTTGCCCAGGCTGGAGTGCAGTGGTACAACCTCGGCTCACTGCAACCTCTGCCTCCCAGGTTTAAACAATTCTCCTGCCTTAGCCTCCTGAGTAGCTGGGATTACAGGCATGTGCCACTTGTAATGCTAATTTTTTTGTATTTTTAGTAGAGACCGGGTTTCGCCATGTTGGCCAGGCTGGTCTCGAACTCCTGACCTCAGGTGATCTGCCCACCTCAGCTTCCCAAAGTGCTGGGATTACAGGTGTGAGCCGCTGCACCCGGCCCAGCCACCGTACCTGGCCAAGATTTTTCTTTAAAAATGTCTTTTTTATTTAGACACAGGGTCTCACCTCTGTTGCCCAGGCTGGAGTACACTGGTGTGATCATAGCTCACTATAGCCTTGAACTCCTGGGCTCAAACAATCCTCCGACTTCAACTTCCTGAAGAGCTGAGACTACAGGTGCATGCTACCATGCCTGGCTAATTTTTTTGTTTTTATATGTTTAGAGACAAGGCCTCACTATGTTGCCCAGGCTGGTCTCCAACTCTTGGGGTCAGGCAATCTTCCTGTCTCAGCCTCCCCAGATACTGATATTATAGGTGTGAGCTACCATGCCCAGCAGAGATTTTTCATAACATGTTTAAAGCAATACAGTAACTGGTTATTTTGAAGATTATTAGTATATATCCATAGAGGAATTGAGGGGGGAAAAGCAACATCTTAATGTTATACTAAAAGGTAATTATGCTTAGGTTACAATTTTCAGTGATAACATCACATACTAATTCAGAAAGTATTCCCTTTGCAGCAACATGGATGAATCTAAATAACATTATGCTGAACGCAGACACAAGAGTACATACTGTATGATTCCATTTATGTGAAATTCCAGAACAGGCAAAACTAATCTGTAGTGACAGAAAGTCAATCAGTGGTTGCTGGATGGGGACAGAGGAGACTGCAAAGGCGCACCAGGAAACATTTTGGGGTGATGGAAATATTCTCTATCTTGATTGGGTGGAGGTTACATGAGGGTATACATTTGTCAAAGCACAAATTTTACACTTAAAAATTGATGTATTTTATATGTAAATTATTCCTCAACAAAAATTATTTTTTAAGTAAAAAAAAAATCTAAGTAAAAAAAGTTGGCCGGGCACGGTGGCTCACACCTGTAATCCCAGCACTCTGGGAGGCCAAGGTGGGTGGATCACCTGAGGTCAGGAGTTCAAGACCACCCTGGCCACGGTGAAACCCCCATCTCTACTAAAAATATAAAAAATTAGCTGGGCGTGGTGGTGCGGGCCTGTAATCCCAGCTACTCGGGAGGCTGAGGCAGGAGAATCGCTTCAACCCGGGAAGCGGAGGCTGCAGTAAGCCAAGATCACACCATTGCACTCCAGCCTGGGCAACAAGAGCGAAACTCCGTCTCAAAAAAAAAAAAAAAAAAGTTGTTTGCTCTCTCTCTCAACTTAGAAGGGAGGGAAAGTGATGATATGCTTTGAGAGATTCTATTAGATGACTCAAAAAGCGACTCATGGTGAAAATACAGAAATCCAAGATTCATGTAAAGAGTTGAATATAGTTTACTGAAAATGTGAGTGTGGGGAAAATCAATGTTCATAAATCAATATATTGTTTTAAATATGTGATTTAAAGTATGTACATGTAGCTAAATAAACTATTATATGTGGACATTTGCATCTCTAAAAAGTTTATATTTTAGTTGCAAAAAAAAAACAACCCACAGAACAACTTGGAGTGACCCTATCATGAAAATGAGTGTTTGCCTCGTATCTGGAGTGGCCATCTCTTTCAGGCATATACAGTCTCTCACTTTGCTCTATCTCCACAGACACTAACAGGTTTCAATAAAGCCAAGTGTCCCTTCTCAGTGCTCCAATGGCCCCCATCACACTGAATTGTCATGGTCTGTTGGCATTTCTGTACCCACTGCTGGAGTGGGAACTTGTTCTGACTCAGCTGTGCTGTCTTAGTGCTCTAGAGGATGCATCGGTGAAGCGTGTTGCAAGGAGGAGAGAGAAAAACAGAAAAGTGCAGGTCTGCCCTGGCCTGGGCTTTCCCCTTCTCTTCCTTTATTGTCATATGTTGCCTCAGTGATGCAGTCACAGTGTCCCTGCCACCTTTCAGAAGAAGGTACATCTGCAGCCCAGCTGGAGAACCTCAACATCTGGGTCCCACTATGGGGGCCAATCAGCAGAGATACACCAAGGTCAATGGAGAAAGCAGTCCCTGGGAGCAGCCGAGCCAGGTGTGATTTTGCCTTGAGAGAAAACACGAGGCTCTTGAGGGACAGATAATACAACCCAGGTGAGGAGGAAAGCAGGTGGACATGACCTAAGAAGTGTGAGGCCTGATGACTAAGTTGGAGCCACAGATAGATTTGGGGGCCAGGGGTCAGGAGCCTAAACAGCAGGTTGTGGGTGGAGTTCAAGGTGCACTGAGGTTAGTTCTTAGGAAGTAGTACTGGCTGTGTGCTGAGGTGCAGGCTGGCTCACAAACCCAGAGGAGGGGCTGTTCAGATGTCTAACACGAGAAACTGAGTAAAAATTAAAGAATGGTTTAGGCCAGGTGCAGTGGCTCACGCCTGTAATCCCTGCACTTTGGGAGGCTGCAGTGGGTGGATCCCCTGAGGTCAGGAGTTCGAGACCAACCTGGCCAACATGATGAAACCCCCGTCTCTACTAAAAATACAAACAATTAGCTGGGCGTGGTGGCACGCACCTGTAGTCCCAGCTACTCAGGAGGCTGAGGCAGGAGACTTGCTTGAACCCGGGAGGCGGAGGTTGCAGTGAACCGAGATTGCGCCACTGCACTTCAGCCAGGACAACAAGAGTAAAAAAAAAAAAAAAAAAAAAAAAAAAAAGGTTTAAAGAAAAAGGACAATGTTTTACACATGGATCAAATTAGACACTGCAAGACTATAAATCTGCACCCTTCTAATGTGAAAAGGGCTTCACTGAGCTATACTTGTATATTATGCCCTCGATATTCACTCAAGGCCATTACAAGGAACAAACGAAAACGGCATCAGCATTTGCTATTAACCAGTTGAGAACATTCTCCACTATTTCAATTAAATAAGTATCCAGGTGAGAAACTTCTTTTATAATTTAACCCCAGAAATTTTTTTTACTCCAAAGAACCAGTTAACAGAATAGAAAGTGTTATTGTTTTGGCTATCAAGAAGCTCAGCCATGTTTAATTCTCAATCACATCAGCTACATTAACCCATAAACCATATTATTGTCCTCCTCCTTATAATCTCATCTCCTATTTCTATATTTTATTCTCTATTTTTAAGTACTCAAAACATTTTTAAAGGGCTGAAAAAGAATATACTTGTGGTAGACATAGCAACGTGCCACCCAAATCCCCTTCAAAGAAGGACTTGTTGACCCAACTATTGGGAGAGCTGTCAGCAGAAAATCTTCAGCTGTCAGCCCCTCGAAGATCATCTTGGCTGCAGAGTGCCATCTGGCCCAGGCTAGGCTCTTCCCAGGACATTACAACTCCTTTCCAGGCTAGTGCCAGACAACAGAGATCCTGGGAGTTGGCTGAGACTGTCATCAGGCCTGCGTCTCAGTTTAGTTTTCCCTGTGCCCACTCCTGTTTCTTTCCAGTACCTCCCAGAGTGTTGATCCCAGGGCCACTCCCCAATAAACATACTGCACACTAACCTGTCACAGAGTCCGCATCCAAAGAACCCAACCTGTGACAGCACCAAATCAAAAGAGACTCAGGAGGCTGAGGCAGGAGAACTGCTTGAACTCAGGAGGCGGAGATTGCAGTGAGCCAAGATTGTGCCATTGCACGCCAGCCTGGGCGACGAGAGAGAAACTCTGTCTCAAAAAAAAAAAAGAGAAAACATATCAGGTAGGGGTATTTTACAAAGGAGAGAGGATACACAATAAAGTGTTCATACATACATGGGAAGCAAAACAGCATTGACTCTGGGGCCAGACTACCTGGGTTTGAATCCTGCCTTTTAGCTCTGTGCCTCAGTTTTTTCATCTGGAAAATGGGGATAATAAGAGCACTTATAGGGCTGTAATGAGGAAGAAATGAGACAATGTGGATAAAGCAGTTCCATAGTGTTTACTATATGTCAACCACTGTTCTAAGTGGTCATTTAATAAACAGCTGTGAGGCCAAACCCACAGGTCCCGAGGGGCAGTTGGGCTGGGACTCTCCCCAGACTCTGGGCATGGGCACAGGTACAGTGTAGGCCAGGGCATGCTGAAGCATGCATGTTCACAGAAATAGGCCTGAGCAGGGCTAGCATGGGTGACGTCACAGGCGTGTGCCTTGTGTGGGTGCTGGGCTGCTCCTCCCAGACAGCGCAGCTGCACGTATTGCCATTCACACCCACGCACCCATATATATGCTGAGCTGGGGGAAGCCCACACAGACCACACCCTCTGCATGCCCTGTTTTTCCTGCACCTCCTTTGGTGGAAGGAGGCACCTGAGGCCTGGGATGCTGGCCCAGAAGTCCCAGGAGGAAATGGGTCCTGTTCCCCGATTACAGGCCTGGCAACGGGCTGAAAACTCAAGCTCTTGTTGGCAGGGATTTCTTGAGCCCCTAGAGGTCCAGACCCAGAGGCAAAAGTAAAAGCAAGGAAGCCTTACCCTGCATGTTAGGAAGCTCCCCAAAAAATGGAGAAACAGATGTAAAAAGTGCATCAGAGCCCACAGGCTGCCCGAGTCAGCACAGTAAGCTCAATGAGGGCTGCAGCACTTAAGAGGGTGCCTCCTGTAAAAAACAGGATCAGACAGCCAGAGAGGGGCCCCATTCAGCCCCCGTCTGCCTTCCTGGTCTCATCACTCCCTGTCCCCTCCTCAGTCAGGAAACTCTAGCTTTGTAACCCTAAATTCAACAACCTCTTCCTGGCCTCAGGGCCTTTGTACATGCTGTTACCTCTACTTGGAATGTACTTTTCTCCAACCCACCTTTAATAATTCACCTCGCCATCGACTCACTTCCTTTAGACCTCTGCTGAGGTCTGAAGAGATCTCGACCCAGTGTTTTTCCTTCTAGCCCTCATCATAATTGTCTTTATGTAACAGAGTGTTTATTTAATGTCTGAACTCCCAGAGAGCTGGCACTGTGTCTCTCTTGTGCTCCTCATGTTGTCAATGCCCAACACAGAGAAGAGCAGGGTCCACAGAACTTCAAGCCTAAACCAGTTCAAGCCACACTCTGTGAGCACTCACGTTCTGCTGGATTCCCTGTGCCCAAGGCCAGCGGTGAGCATGCCTCCCCTCACCCATGCTGATTAACCAGATAGCCTCCATGCCCACTGACTACTGACCACCAGGACTTACCTAAGCCAGTGGATCTCCTGTGAGGCAGAAAACTCATGGAGTCAGGCCGACTTGGGTTCTAGTTCCCACCTAGTCATGTTATGTGGCTTTGGGGCAAATTGTAGAACTTCTCTGAATCTCTGTTTCCTCATCAGTAAATTGTGGACCATCATTCCTGATTAGAAGATAATTATGAGGATCAGGTGTGACCACAGGTGCACGCCTTCAGCACAGGGTCTACGCTAGCTCCGTCCCGCCCACGTAAAGGCCTGCCACTAGGTGGCAGTCCATCTCAGCTACCCCACCGCTCCTTACTCCACAGAGGCTGGCTAGGACAAAGGGTCTCAATGTCATACTGAATTCTGAGCTTCTTAGGGGACGCACTTGAGGAAATCAACGTTAGCACACAAGTTTCCACTACAGCAAGACAAAGTCAGAAGCAGCAGCCCCAGGTCACTATCCAGCTGAGTGGGTTGCCTGAGCACACTCTCTTACTTACAAACTCTAGTCTAGTCCTACTATCTCACAAATCCCAGGAAGCCTGGCTCTTTCTCTGGCATCAGCTGGAAGCTCTGTTGGGCTTCTCACCTCTGAAATGCAGTAAGTTGTCCTGCTGTGCCTGGCAGCCGACCCACTGCCTGGCTCAACATGTCAGACAGGCTCCACCGCGACCGTGGGTGTCCTCAATTTTGGCGGTGCTGACAAGGGTAGATAGATTGCAGGGGTGAGTTTCAAGAATGGCTTCAGAAAGACGAAGAGTATGAATTATATTCCATAACCAGAAAAAGGCCTTGTGGCTGGAGAATGGAGAGTGAAGGATCACTTGTGAGAGATGAAACTGGTGAGATGGGCAGGTCATATAGAACCTGCTAGGCCAAGCAGGGAGTGTGGATTTTAGGTGCAATGGGAATTCACGGAGGGTTTTAGCCTGGATGTAGGGGATCATGATTTAATTTCATTTTAAAGATTTAAAGCATGATAGATCCAGGCAAAACCAAACTGATAGATCCAGGCAAAACCAAACAAGGTGAGTAGTCTGGGTGACAGGAGATGGGGCCTTCAGCTTGTGGGCTGAGTGACAAGGTCTTGATGGATTGGAGGTGAGGCAAAGGGAGGAATCAAAGTTAGCTGCAAGGGTTTTGACCTTCCAACTTAGAGGAGTTTAGCGCCGCGTTCTGAGAAAGTGAAGACTGTGGAAGGAATCGTTTGGGGAGGGAAGGCGAGCTGTCTAAGGGGGGGGATGTGGAACATGCAGTGGGATGCTGGGGCCTGGAACGTAGGGGAGATGCAGGTTTGGCGTCTGTGCCTGTGTTGTTGGGCAAAGCCAGGGGAAAGGTCAAGTCGCCTTGGGATCTGGCCTAGCACTGAGTGCAGAGGAAGAGAAGCTTCTGAGATCGAGAGGGAGCGGCTACAGGAGGAGGAAGAAAGCAAGGCGGGGAAAACCAAAGTTCAGGAGAGCATTTGCAGGAGGGCGCTGCGGGGTAGGGTCTGAGTCGGAGCCCCGAATCGGACTCGAGTCCTCTCGCGTGGGGACGGAGCGTGCAGAGGCCCATGCGAGGGACAGACACAAAGGCCCTGGGAGCTGCAGGTCAGACCGCTGGACAGCGCGGCCGCGGACCTAACGCCCCTGTAAGGGGTGCTCACGCTTGGGGGGAACTCTCCGAACGAGAGGACCACTGAAGGCCACCCTGGCAGCAGGGGCGGAACAGACAGACGTGGGTCTGGCCGTCGCCAGAACTGCCTGCGGACCAGCCCCGCGCTGCCGGGGGGGCGGGACATGTCGGCTGTCCATCAGTGCCCGCGACCAATCCGCAGGCAGCCCCGCCCCCGCCCCTCCCGGGAGAGGGCGCGCGGAGGACCCGCCGCCGCCGGTGTGAGGCGGCCCGTCCTGGCTCCCTTGTCTGGGAAGCCCGCCCAGGTAACTGGGTTTGGCCGGGCATTCCCGGAGGACGCGCCATCCCCTCACGTCCCGTCCCGGTCGCTGCATGGGCGGTGTTCGGGACGCGGGGGCTGCGTCTGTGCGGGACCGCGGGCTAGCGGCCGCCCGTGCGAGTACGCCTGACTGACGCGCCGGCTGCGGGGCCTGCGGCCTGTGGGCGGGGCTGCCGTGCGTGACAGGGCCGCTCGTGGCCGCCGGGCTGTGTCCGGGGCCGCGTGAGAAAGCTCTGCGGGACTGAGGGCTGGGTGGGTCGACCGGGAACGGCGCGCGCTCCCGCCGCCATCGCGCCTCCGTCCCCGCCTGCGGCCTGTCTGGGGGTCGCGGGGCGCAGGCGCGGCGGGCCGACGGGCGGGGGTCCTCCCCACGGGTGCGCGGGCGCCTTTGTTCCCGGCGCGCGAGCGGGGTGGGGCCTCAGGGCAGCCCCGCCCCGCCGCGCTCAAGCCCCGCCCCGTGTCCGCCTGCAGGAGCCGCCGCCGGGTCCCGCTCGTCTGCCGCCTCAGCCTCAGCCCCAACCTCAGCCGCCGCCGTTGCGCCTGCTCCCGGGCGGTCCCGGCCTGTGCCGCCGCCGCCCCCGGCGTCGGAGCCATGGCGGGCGCCGCGTCCCCTTGCGCCAACGGCTGCGGGCCCGGCGCGCCCTCGGACGCCGAGGTGCTGCACCTCTGCCGCAGCCTCGAGGTGGGCACCGTCATGACTTTGTTCTACTCCAAGAAGTCGCAGCGACCCGAGCGGAAGACCTTCCAGGTCAAGCTGGAGACGCGCCAGATCACGTGGAGCCGGGGCGCCGACAAGATCGAGGGGGCTAGTAAGTGCGCCCACTTCCTGCCTGGGCCCGCCGCGCGCGGGGGTCGTGGGAGCCCGGCCCGACTGCTTGCACCCCGGCCGGCCGCCGCAGCGACTTGGGCAAACTTTCGGGCCCTCCCAGACTCCCTCCGGGCCCCGCCCCCGCTTCGTCTCGGGTGGTCACTGGGGGCGGGGGGCATCCGGGTCCTCGGTCACCTGACAGGACACCCCCCTCCCCCAGCTGGGGGGAGTGTTCCAGGCGCTTTGCCCTGAGGCCTAAAAATCCTCGCGGGCTGGAGACCTGCGGTGCAGGCATCGGGCCCCCCAGACCCTGGGAGTGGTGGCGGCGTCGGCGAGGGGAGCTAAGGCAGTGGCCCCCACCCTGCACGGGAACCTGGGGCCTGACCAGACGGTCCCCGCCCACTCTTTATCCAGAAAGAGCAGTCTGTGAAACTCTCCGGGCCCCCAGGCTGGGCTCTTATTTGCAAAGGAATCTTTGGGTTCCCTAAGTAGAACTTAGGCAGATGTTGGGTAGGGCTGGTCTTGGAGCAGAGCTGGGCCTACTCATCTCCCTCTGGGGGAGAGGGAGGAAGGTGGTCTTGTTTGGTTTGGAGAAGCCTGAGAGAAACCAGTGGCTGGAATTTTTTTTTTTTTTTTTCTGCTACTTTTGTCCCAAAGCTGGGTTTTGGAGGCCTATGTGGGTGGGCAGACACTCAATGCCAGGGCAGGGACTCCCCTTGCCCTGGGAAGCACGTTCCCAGGAGATGGGCCCCATAAAGGCCTGCCCCAGCGCCTTGGAGTCAGGTATTCTTCTCAGGAGTGCAGCTAGTTTGTGAGTCTAGCCCTTTGTCCTCTGTCCGGTGGCTTCAGGGAGCGGGAGCGGCTTCTCTTGGTTTCCTGCCTTTTCGCCTTCCCAGGCCTGAGCTTGGCTGCTTTTGCGCTGGTCTCTAGTGGGAGGAGGGAGTTGGGGGATTTTGAAAAACCCCAGATCTTTGAGAGTTGTTCCACTTAGCGCGTGCCTGTGCTGTGGTCGGATGGGCACTCTGCTCTGCCCTCCATTCCCCCGCCTCTCAGTGTGAAGAGATGGTGTGTCTGCAACTCTAGACTGGGTTGCTTCTTGCAGGGACCCCCGGAGACTAGGGTTAGAGAGACCCAGGCTCAGAACCAGGTCTGTGTGAAGGAGGGAGATCAGGAAGTGACACCCCAAGGGGGGGTCCCACAAACCTTCTTGGGTATGGTGTGCATGTGTGTAGATAGTTGAGGAGATTGGGAGGAAGGAAGGTCTTGTGGTGAGGCAGCCAACCATCCTCAGCTACAAACTCCAGATCTGACACAGATCTAACGCAGCTGCTCAACTTAGAAATGGCAGCCCCCTTCCTCAGTGCCCCCACTGACCCTGTCAGCCATTGGGAGAACATTTTAGTGACTTGAGAGCCTGTGGATTCCAAAGTAAAGGAAGAATCGACACTGCAAAGAGCTGAGATAACCCTGGGAACATCACTCAGGCATCAGGCTCCAGGCATGGTCCCCTTCCTTACTCCCTATGCTGTGTTGAGTTGGTGGCACTGGCTGGAAGTTCTCAGAGATCTCCTGGGTAACAGACTGCATTTTAAACCACGCATATTAGCAGGCAATAAATGTAGCACAGTGGTTGATGGCAAGTCTGGATTTGAAGCCCATATATTCATTGTGTGTTTCCCGGCCAGTTACTTACCTTCTCTGAGCCTTGATTTCCTCATGTGTAAAATGGGGGTAATAATATATCCAGTATATATGGTTGCTCCAGGATCAAATGAGACAATTCATGTAAAACATCTAGCATTGTCTGACACATAAATGTTTAATAAATATGAGCTGTTATTAGCAATAACATTAACAATAGACCGTGGCTACCCTTCAAGACCCTGAACTGGGAATGGTGAGGGGGTGAGGTGTGGCTGTAGGTGAGGATGAAGGTGCAGGAAGGGAGGAGGACGGTGACCAAATTCACATTTCACTTAGATTGCTACTCAGAAAAAGGCAGGAAACAGTTTTGTTTTGCCCCAACCCATGTGCCCACTCACCCACCCACCATGTAGAACAGTGTTTCTGTAGAGAAAGTGTTTGCAGTTGTGCACATTTGACTCCTGGGTGTGACCTTTCTTGTTTGTAAGTTGGGGCCTGAACAGAAAAGAGGGGTGCAGAGAGGGGATGATTTATCATGCCTCATGTATTTGGGGGATGGAGGCAGGCATACAGAGGACCTGATAACCCCCTACCCAGGGGTGAGCAGGTGGGTCAGCCAGAGGTGTACAAATTGAGTGACCTCATCAGTTAGCTGGGATTTAACAGGCCTGGAGAGTAGGCAGAGGATGTAGGAGGACCCTGGCTTTTGGATTTTGGGGGCTCAGATTGAAAAGAGCCTGGATGAAAAGTCTGGTCGATGCTTGTGTGTTCAGACTTAACTAATGGAGGCTTCCACTGAAGCCGTGCCCTGCTTCTGCCCATTCGTGGGCTCTCCTTGTTGGTGGGTTCTGATCCCTGCGGCCTCTGAGGAGGTTGGACTGCCAGCCGGGTTTTCTGCCACCTGGACTCTTGCCCAAGCACCTCAGGTATCTGGCCTTTCCTGCTGACCCTACCAGGGTACCAGCAGTGCCTGAAGCCTGGCCTAAGAGAGAGACACTGTGCTACCTTCAGGGTGTTGGTAGACCTGAGGGAGAGACAGTGTGGTTTAAGGAGCACTCATACTCATATGTAAGACCTTCTTCTGCCCTGACTCTGTGCCCTCTCTTGTCAGCAGTTGTGAAATGGAGCTGACACCTGCTGATTTCTAGGGTGGTCATTTGGCTTAAAAGCGGGGTGGGGAAGTGCTTAGGTGTTGACAAGTTTGGTTGTCCTGGTGGTATGACAGGAACCAGGTTGGTGTTTGGCCTTTTATGTTGCAGATACTGACATAAATGAATAAAATGCAGTTATGTTAGAGTTCCAGCTGAGTGCTATTGAGACCTTTCATCCCATTTTACAGATGAGCAAATGGAAATGGAGAATCGTTTGTGCCCAAGGTGTTGTGTCAGTGTGTGCCAGGGCCTCAGCTGGGACCAGCTCACTAGTCAGAGGCTGACTAGCAACCCCAAGCCCATGTTCCCTGTGGTCCACGTGGCTCCTCTGTGAGACACCTTTGTGCTCAGACCATGCATTACAGGGCAAAGACCACTTTGGCTTTTGTATCCCAAGACAGCCTCAGCCTCTCTAGGCTCTGGCTCCACACTTTTTCTTCTGGTGTTTTCTGAGTTGAGATGGTTCAGACTCATGTTTAATGAGGTTGTCCATTTGAGGGTCTTTGTGGGCCCAGTAAACACTGGTGTAGACAC
Source organism: Pan troglodytes (assembly GCF_028858775.2). Taxonomy (NCBI): domain Eukaryota; kingdom Metazoa; phylum Chordata; class Mammalia; order Primates; family Hominidae; genus Pan; species Pan troglodytes. Next base: position 47,408,481 of record NC_072419.2, read on the forward strand.
TGTGGAGGTACTCTGAATACTGGCTGAGCATGTCCATGGGGACTTCTGAGGCCCCAGGCTTCTGTCTTTGGCTGATTCTTCACTAGATACTTTTCTAGATGCCAGGCCCTCTGAGGTGAAGGAGTATGGGTGCTTGCTTTTAGGGAAACGAAAACAGGCAATGACAATTGTGAGCAGTACCTTTGATGAAGAGGGTGAGGGTGGCCGAAGAAAACAGCTAACTGCCTTGATGAGGCAGGCGGGCTCAGAAGGGAGGTAGTAGTGGAACCAGCTGGCTGGGGCTTGACCCCTGTGGCTGGGGAGCAGACCACACCAGGAGGCCTGCTCCGAGGGCTAGGCCCACAGCACGGGAGAGGGCAAGGCCCAGGCCGGTGTCATCAAGGGTTTTCTTTGTACTGGCTGTTACTCCCAGTGGGAGAGGGGCAGGAGCACATGTCCGGATCTCCAGAGCTAGCCATCCCTGCCTGTGTATTTCCTGTCTGATGTAGTTTTTTCCAAGGGAAGTCAGACCTTTTAGTGTTTCCTCAGCACCCCAGGCTTGCCCCGATGTGTGGGTTTCCAGGCCCCCCCGCCCAGCTGGGATCCTCTGTTTCCTGTGAACCTAGGAAAAGGGCCTGCTTCACAGATAACTGGAGGAGCTGAGCACACCCAGTCCTGGGACCCACAACACCTCCAGCTTCTCTCCAGACTCTTGTGTGTATGTGTACACAGATGCACAGGATTCAGTTGGAGTTTAGAGATCTTGGCTACCAGCTTTGCTCTGGGTAGCTTCTTGGAATGAGGCACATTTATTAATATTTGCAATAAGTATTATTATACCTCCCCATTTGCCCAGTGCTAGGCACCAAGGTTTCAAAAGTTTATTGAGACATGGTTTGTGCCATTGATGAACTCTTGGAAAAGACAGATGTAGAGGCATATGATTATAACCCTGTGTGTTACATACCATAATATAAAGGCCTCTACCAAGAACTGTGAGGAGCTCTGCCAGGAAGGCATTAAAGGAGAGGTGACCTTTGAGGTAGGCCTTGAATTACTGAGGCACCTGCCTGTGCTGAGACTGAGGAACTGGGAATCACTCTGTGCAGGGGTAGGGAACATATATGGTGTGGTAGAGAGGAAGCTGGGACTGGTTGGAGACAGCTATAGCCCTGGTGTGCCATGTCCAGCAGATTACACTCAGTCCTGGAGGCGACGGGAGTCAGCGGAGGCTGTTGTGGGACTGACTTGCCTCTGCCTGGGAGACCACAGTGGCAGTGGTTTGTCAGGCAGGTGTTGGGGAGGGAGGCCAGTGAGCTCCTACGGTTTGCACAGTTTGCAGGAGAGAGCTGATGAGGGCCCAGACAAGACCTTCTTGCTGAGGCAGGGTGGGGATGCCATGGTGGTAGATGGGAGAAGGGCTGGGTCTTGAGGGGTGAGACAGAGCTTAGTAGTTAAGCATTTGGGCCCTAGACTCTGCTTGAATTAAAATCCTGTTGTGCAGCTTACTTGCTCTGTGACCTTAGAGCATATGACTACCTCTCTGGGCTGCTTATCTGTAAAAAGGATAGTATTAAATGGCATTTATTTTATAAGGTTTTTGTGAGGATTTGATGAGAACCTGTATAAAGTGCTTAGCACCTGTATAAAGTGCTTAGCATGGAGTGTGGCACAGTGTAAGTGCTTACTACGTAGGATCCCTGACAGGACAGAGATGAGGATTAAGTTCTCAGGAGGACCTGGTGGGGAGGAGTTCGAATGCACCTGTTGTCCTAAGGGGCTGGTGCCTGGCCACCAAGCCCTTTGATTCAGAGGCAAGGAGGCCCGCCCATCCTCTCTTGCAGCTCTCAGCAGTCCCTCTATTGTCAGGGCTCTTTCCCACTGCTGGTTTTGCAGGGAGACAGGGCAGTTGGCTGGAAGCAGCTGCTTTGGGTGGTAACCCCTTCTGTAGAGTGAAGGTATGATATTGTCCTATTTCTAAGTGCCTAGCCCAGGACGCTATCTGGAGAGATCTTGTCTTCGAGGAAGTGCTCTAATGCCACAGCCTCGATGTGGTAGGGCCTGCCTCTGCTGTCACTGTTCTGTGTCAGTCTCCGTTAACTCACAGCATCTCTTCTTACTCTGTGCCTTTTCCTGTGGGACGTGGCTTCAAGGAGACCACAGATGATAAGTTGGAGGAAGGGAGCGAGGCCTGAGATTGCAAAGGTGTGATATTAGGAGACTGATTTTTCCCCCTTTCCACTTGCTTTGTTAGAACTAGAAAAGTCACTGCAGACTTTGAAGAGAGTCCTAGGAGAGATGGGTGTGGGATAGGAGGATGGGAATGTTCTGGTGCCCCTTGTAGAGTGCTTTGTTTAGAGGAGCATGGGAACAGTGCGTCCTTGGAGGGAATCTCTGAGAGCAGCGTGTTTACAGGTGGCAAGACTCAAGGTGGAGCCACGGGTGAGGAGTGGCTTCAGGCTACCATTGACCAGATAGTCCCACCTTGCTGGTAATTGAGCCGAAGTGCCTGGAGATTTGTGGCTAGAGCTGGTCAGATTTGGGTTCAGGTCTCAGCTCTTACTGTGACCTTGGGCAGATTACTTTTCCCTGTCTGAAATTGATCTTTAGCTGTAAAAGTAATTTCTCCTCACAGAGCTGTATATTAATAATAAGGGAGATTATATATAAGAGTAAGAGATTTTATGTGAAAACTACCCAGCACAACATTTGTCACTTAGTGGCCACTTAACAGTATTCATTTCCTTTACTCTCACCTTTGTTAACTACAGAGCTCCAGTCTTTTCCACCACTAAGCTCGGCCACAAGTGGCTGCTCCAACAACCTGGGCTAGGAGTCTGTTTCCTACTTGCTTTCTGTGTTCCTTCCCTGAGTCTGTACACAGAGGACTGGGGCATCAAAAAACTCTGGAATTGGAATAGCATATTGGGAGTTCATGGAACATTTTCTCACCTGTTGTATTGTTTGAACTTCACAGAAGCTCCATGAATCCATGGAGGGCAGGAGTTACTATCCCTCTCTTACAGAGGAGAAAACCAAGCCCTAAGGGTAAGGTCACATAGCAACTTCATGGCAGATCCTAGGATTTCAGATTCCTGCTATAGTATTCAGTTTATTCTCCCATTCTGGGGAAAATGATAATAGGATGGACTGTTCTATAGGAACAGAGGGTTATTTTGTTTTGTTTTGTTTTTCTTCCCTCTGGCCACATGTGTTTGACCAGCCTAGACTTCCATCTGTGGACAAGCTGGACTCATTGCCTCAATTTCAAAACCCGTCCTGCACTCATCCTTGCCACAACACCGGTGTCGAGATGCTTGGCCCACCCAGACCTTTCCCACACTCCTACATGGGGGTGAATGTAGCCGCTGATTGGGGGCGGGACACAGAAGAGCTTCACCCTCTTGACTTTCTGGTTTGTGGTGACACTTCCGCCTAAGCTTCTACAGAACATGGGAACCTGGGGCTCCATGCCCCAAATATCCTGAGAAGGGCTTTTCCAGGATTCTCTATGACAACTCAAGAGCATGCATTCATTCATGTGCTCTTTAATTTGTCATACATTTGTTGTGGGCCTTGCTACTGTGTGTTGGGCACACTGAGCTGGATGTGATTACTCCAGCCTCTGACTTGTTCATGGTGGCAGTAGATCTCTAGCCTGGTTTGTGTTCCATCTCACCATACCTACTCTCCTTAAAAAAAAACAAAAAACTAGCTTTCTTGGGCCTCAGTGGCTCATTGAATAAGTGAGAGACGACTTGTGCTTCCCTGGCTTTAGACTCTGGCATTTGCTAACTGTGCCAAGCACTGTGGAGACCAGTAGTGGACATAAGGTTAGGGTAGATACAGCCAGAAAGGAGATAAATAGGCAGACAGATAAAATTCTTATAGGATTTGGTGAGTTCTATGAAGGAAATAAGGCAAGAGGCTGCTCTGTCAGGGTAGGTGAGAGTGTGCTGTGATAACAAATGATGCCCACATATCAATGGTTGGCAACAAGGAAGGTTAATTTCCCCTGTTTGCTATGTGTGCTAACCTACACCACCGTCGCTGGAGAGTGGCCTCAGTGGTTCTGGGTGAGGCCTCTAGTATAGAACCTGAACACCCTGGGCAAACTAGGCTGGAGAGGGATTTGGAGTATGGAGGTTTAGAAGGAATTAATTTCTATGACTTAGGATGCATGTGGTGAGTGTGGCTTTGCTGTTGTGGTAGAGTAGAGTGCTGCCTGTGTGGGTCCAGAGACTGTCTTGGCTGACATCTTTGAAATAGGTATATTTGTGTGGCCCTTGCCTAATTGTCATCTCTGCCATAGCTGCCCCCGCCTTCCCCACCAACCCATGGCCCTACTTGAGCTGCCCGCTGAGCCTACTCTGTTGTGGCCACAGTATCCTCCTGCTGCCCAGAGTTTGAGTTTCTCGCTACTTCTGCCACTCATCACAGTTGCTTCCCAGAGCTTTGCTGGGTGTGCTGAAGTCTCCAGAGAAAGTGGGGAATATGGGTGCCTAGAGACTTCTAGGGGGTGTTTTCAGCCCCTAGAGAGTAGAGAAGTGTGAGAAGGGGTTGGTCCCCGAATATTCTGTAGTTTCGGGGAAGAAGCAATGGGGACAGTGGAGTTGGTTGCCTTAAGAGAGGCTATGGTCCCAAGAGATGGGACTTGGAGAGTCTCTACTTGCATTCCTGGCTAAGCCCTTAATATTCTCGCACCCCTCCTTGCAAGACTAGTTCCTTTTGAGGTGGTTCTTGGCTAGCTTTTGAGAGGCTGCAGTGGCTGTGTGCCCAGGCTTAAGTCCTAGCTTTCTCCCCACTCTTTACCTCCTAGGAACCGGGCCCATCCTGGGGGAGGCAGGGAGGAGCTCCTTTTTATAGTCCACATGTAGGCTTTGTGTATAGGCTCTGCTGCTTCCTTCCGGCCCTGGCCCTTCCTGGTGTTGGCCGGTGGCCCTGGCTTCAGCAAGACTCAGGATGCAGAGTAAACGGGGCAGGGCATTCTCCTACAGAAGACTGGCATCCCTTTTTACTGAGCCCAGGCCTGGCACAGAGGAGGCTGGAGTTAGGAAGCAAGAAAACGAGGTGACCCAGTCCTTGATCCTGAGAAGCTTGTGATCTGGACCATGCAGAAAACCGCTAATGCCCAGGGCTGGCAGGAGACAGCTGTGCCTAAAGTGCTGTAGGCTGGGCCTGAGGGCCAAGACGGAATCGCCTTTCTCCCTGTAGCAGCCCATCCTACCCCCTGGGGTCCCTCCACCTGCCAGCTGGCACACAGGTGTTGGGTAAAGCATCTGTACAAAGGCTGTGAGGGGCCTGGGCACAAGGCAGCAAGGCTTGGGTACGGAGGAGAGTGGGTGGTCTCACTGATGTTCTGGGCCCTGACAGTGAACAGCTGGCCAAACTGGTGAGGAGTTGGGCCATGGCGAGTTTGGCCACTTGTTTGTGTGTGTTTAGTTCTTCCTCGGCACAGGTGGGGAGTTCACTTTGGGGTTGGCTTCCTGTTTTCTTGGACACCTGGGGATATGGTTGAGTTAAAATGTTCTGAGGGAAATGATTGTTGAGGGCATGGGCTTGGGTCATAGTGTCCTTGGCTTGGCCTTGCCCATGGTAGGAGTTGGGTATTGACCACACTGGGTTCTGGCTGTGTAGGTGTGGATGTGTGGTGGGAGAATTCCAACCCCACCTTGACTTCAGCCTAAGGCCCAGAGAGTGTGGGCCTGAGTTCACAGGGTGACTAACCCTAGGAAGGAGTGAAGGAGAGCTCCAGTTGGCCATAGGTCCCACAGGTTTCTCAGCTTACTTGGGGGCAGGAGGTGAGCTAAGGAATACAACTCCATTCCCTCAGTTGGGAGGTTGGGCAGCGATGGGGGCAGGGGTGATGGTCCTTCTCTGAGGCACTGAAGACCCACTTTATGGTCACCCTATTCTGCCTGATAGTCCACCAGCTGTTTGGAGGCAGCTCCCCTCTTCCTGCCCTAGTCACTTCCTCCACCTTCAACAGTAATCGAGTATAATGTGCCTGTGTTAGCTTGTCCATCCTAACTGGGACTGTGGCCTTTTCTTGGGAGTTCTTAGCATATCTACCAAGGAGGTTAGAAAAGGTAACATATGTCACTTTGTTAAGGATTTTGCTGAGGGCCTTTTGAGGCCAGCAGTGAAACACAGAGCATTCCCTCCAGTGAGAACAGAATGTCCGTTGCCAGACTGATCACAAGAGGATGGCCTGGTTCTGGCCTGAGAACTGGTCTACACTGGAAGCATGAAGCTCCATACAATCATGTGTGCTAGTAAAGGTTGGGCAAGCAGCTGTCCTAAGCAGGTAAAACGATAGGGTATTCAACTTCAACTTCGGAGAAAGAAATCCAAGGTAGCCATCTCTCTCAGTAGGGGAGGTGAGTTCAAAGAATTTAAGCTGGGCTGGGCACGGTGGCTCACGCCTGTAATCCCAGCACTTTGGGAGGCCAAGGTGGGGGGATCACGAGGTCAGGAGTTCAAGACCAGCCTGGCTAAGATGGTGAAATCCCATCTCTACTAAAAATACAAAAATTAACCAGGCGTGATGTCAGGCGCCTGTAACCCAGCTACTCAGGAAGCTGAGGCAGGATAATTGCTTGAACCCGGGAGGCAGAGGTTGCAGTGAGCCAAGATCGTGCCATTGCACTCCAGCCTGGGCGACAGAGCAAGACTCTGTCTCTTTAAAAAAAAAAAAATTTAAGCTGGGCTTTCTGGGCAGGCAGTGAGTGAATGAGATCCCTGGCACCTTGGAGTGAGATCAGAGACTAGATCACTCACTGGGGCCCTGTTTCCCAGGAAGCAAAAAGGGAACAGGAGAGTGGCTTGGCTTGGGCTGGCATGGCCCAAAGGGAGTGCAGCCAGATGCTGTGGCGGCTGGGTCAAGTAGCTCTAAAACAGGAGAGCCTAGTGGGTTCTGCTGAAGCAGGATGTCTCAGCAAGCAGGCCTCTGACCTGACGACTTCCGGTCATTATTTAGAACGTCTCCAGCCCCACAGATTTACTCTGTTGGAGGCTTAAGGACTAAACCAACATTTACTGTCCAAGAGGTGGCAGTAACACAGAAACCAAAGAGGCAGGAACCAAGGTTGGGGTGGTGAGATGTCATGGGGTTCAGGGAGTGGCAGAGGGGAAGGCCTCTATTCTCCCTTTCCCACTTGTCTCCCTACCTCAGCCCCTATTGCTCTGACGCTTCCCCCACCACTATGAGTCCTAGGCCCCTGTTGTTTCCTTGTAGGAGGGAGACCCCAGATTTTTATTTCTTCTCCCAACCCATTCCATTTCCTCTCCCTTGTGAGAGGGCTCTGCAGAGACAGGGCAGCAGAGAGAGACTTGGAGATATGCTGGGCTGTGGTCAGGAGGGCCTCATTTATCTAGTGAGCAGGAACAGGTTATATAGCAGTGATGCTTTCATAGTATTTTTCTTGAATAAGGTCCGCAAAACCTTATTAAGTTCCTGGTAGGCATGGAGCATTGAAGATGGCAGACATGGTGCAGTCTCTCAAGGAGTTTACACTCTAGTGGAGAAAACAATCAGACAGCCTTAAAATACATGTATGGCTACTATAATAAATACTGTGAAGCAGGAGTGCACCACGAAACCTGGAGTCCTCTCCATCCTCCCCTTCTGTCTGTGCTGGCCCTGCTTGGCCACTTCCAACAAGGATTCTGAGGCATTACAGAGCACACGTCTAGGGTACAGGCAGTCTTGGCTTTGAAGTATTGTTGGCTTTGCCACTCACCAACTGCCACCTTAGGTAAGTTAATTAACCTCTTTGTGCTCAATTTCCTCACTCGGGAATTGGGGACCCTAATACTTACTTCATAGTGTTATTTGCAAGGATAAAATATAAGGCAGTTTTTATCGTTGTAAGGCAATCTTATCAAGAGCTTTATACAATGTCTATGCAAAGTAAATATGCAAGAAATGAGTGTTAGGATGCCAGATGCTGCTGTTGCTCATCGTCTCTTCCCACCCAGCAGAGGTAGTAACTACTTCATCCTCTACTTCTCAGCTTCTTATAGTATTTGTCTGTGGACTCTAACGTAAGCTATCTAGCATAATACTCATATCTAATTTTTCCTTCCACATTCAAGCTCCTTGAGGTACTTGTATTCCAAGTATCTAGTTTAATGTCTCTCATGTAGGTGCTCAGAACGTATGGTTAATTTTGAATAATAAAGCCAGTAGGACTTCTCAGAGGGCTGGATTGGGGGCTGGTGAGAGAAAAGGAGATGCGAAGGATCATTCTGAAGTTTGGAGTTTGGGTACGTGTTTGAATGGTGATGCTCTTAGCTGACCCAGGGGGTATGGCAAGAGGCCTCGGTTCTGGTGAGAGAGAGAAGACAGTGTTTGGTTTTGAGGAGTTGTCTTTGAGACGTTTTGAGATGAAGAGTGGGGATAGCAAGTAGGCAGCTGAATTGAAGGATCTGAAGCTTAAGAGGAGAGGACTAGGCTAGAGACCTGTTTGTGAATTATCTGTACATAGGAGGTAATTAAGGGTGTGGGCATAGCTGACACTGATGAGGAAGAAGGCAGAGCACCGGAAGAGAGGACCTTGACCTGAGCCTTGACCAAGGCCATTGCTAAATGCAGGTAGGCCTGTAGCGCACAAAGAAGCATGAAAACCAGGCAAGGTTGTGCAGGAGAAATCAAGGGCAGAGCTTCAAGGAGAGAGGGCGTGATCAACCATGTTGATTGCTCTGAGGGATCAGGAAGGAGGACCATAGATAAGTGATTTATGGGTCAGGCACAGTGATTCATGCCTGTAATCCCAGCTCTTTGGGAGGCCAAGACTGGCGAGTCATTTGAGCCCAGGAGTTCAAGAACAGCCTGGGCAACATGGCAAAACACCATCTCTGCAAAAAATATAATCAGCCTGGCGTTGTGGTTTGCCTGTAGTCCCAGCTACCTGAAAGGCCAAGGTGGGAGGATCACCTGCACCTGGGGAGGTAGAGGCTACAGTGAGCCCTGGTGGTGCCACTGCACTCCAGCCTGGACAACAGAGTGACTTATGGGCCAGGCATGGTGGCTCACACCTGTAATCCCAGCACTTTGGGAGGCCAAAGTGAGAGGATCACTTGAGGCCAGGAGTTTGAGACAAGCTTGGGCAACATAGCGAGACCCCATCTCTATAAAATATAAAGAAAAATTTTAAAAGTGACTTATACCCATTGCTCTGGTTCTCCAAGTAGCCTGAGTGTACTATGTGGGGGAGCATTTCATGAGGGACTTTTGAGGTCCTGGGCATCCCTGAGACATGGCCCTGGTGGGTCCCCAGTCTCTCTCCTGTAGCTAGGAGCCTGGCATACACAGGCCATCTAGAAAGAACTTAGGCAGCATCAGTCTGCAAGGGAGGCAGAGTTTGGAGCACACTAGACTCCTGACACAGAGGCTGACCCATGGCTGCCTGGAGAATCTTCTGGGCTTGTGCAGAAAAGTTGGGGAAAGCCACCTTTCCCTACTGTGGCACTCAAGGCTTGGTATAGGCCATCTTCCCTCCCTTCTCATCCATGATACTCTGAATGCCCTGTTTGTGGAACTTAGTGGACTCCTGCACCTCTGTCTTGGTTTCCATGAACCCCTCTGCCCAATGTGTGCTTGTCAGCCCTCCAGACCTGGCTTTTACAGAGCACTCCAAGACATTGCTCTACACACACTCAGCTCCACAGACACCTCCCTGTTGTTCTACTCTTTGCATGACCTCATAGTTATCTGCTTCCCCATCTGTTTCCTCCATCAGGCAGGGGTTTTCTCAAAGGCAGGAACTCAAATGCCTTATTGATCTCTGTTTCCCTAGGACCCAGCCCAGGGCCTGACATGGAGTAGATAGATGCCCGATAAATGTTTGATCAGATGATGGAATGAATGACTGCATAAGCCGAATAGATCACTGCTGAGTGCTCTTCCAGCTTTAATTTCTCTCGGTGGGACCTCCTTTCCCTTCCTTCCTTTGGATTCTGTTCTTACCTCTGAAATAGGTAAGATTAATTTAGAGTCCTAGGGAAGAGGGCTGCCTGCCTGGATGGTACAAAGGCTGGCTATGGCTGCTCTGTGTTTCTCTGTATACCCAGTGTCAGGGATAGCAGCTGCTGTGGGGACACTGCAGAGTGTCCCAGTTCTGCCATGACTCACCATATGACCATGACAAGACCCTTTGGACCCTCTGTTTCCTCATTGTTTCAAAGAGATTTGTCTAGAATCTAGACCAAGCTTGTCCAACTCGCTGCCCGCCGGTCTGGTTTGAAGGCAGCTGCTGCACAGTAATGGGAAGGACAGTAAGCCCCACCATCGCCTTCCCTTTGCCATATAACCCTGTGACCTCAGAAGTCCCTGAACCCAGATCCTTGTTTGTAAAATGGAAAGGGATAGCTACCCACCCCTCCACTTTGACCTTCCTTTGGTGGCAGCCAGATGTGCTCAGGGAAACCTCAGATTTGTGAGTATGTTTCTACTGAGAGGCAGGAGGAGGAATATTATAGTCTCAGGAAGAGAGAGGAATGAGAGGGAGAGGAGAACTCTCACCCTTTCCACAGGCTTTGGGCATATGCAGCCAGCTTGGAAATGCTGACCATCCTGTGGCCTGGCTACTATTGCATCAGGCTTCCTCCCCACCTGTGTCCAGGTCCTATCTTTGTCTCTTCTTTGGCTACCTCCATCCTTTTCCTTCAGAGCTGCAAAAACCTTGCCAAAGCCGTATGGTCCTGATGGGTGCAGAGCCCCTGTGCCTCTGGCTGCCTGTGAAGGGGGATCTGCAGTGCAGTGCAGTGCCTGCCGTACCCCACAGGGAGTTGTAAAGGAACCTGGGGATGGGGTGACTGAGGTAGGGGGCCAGAAGTGGCCCAGATGATACTCACTTCTGCTGGAACTTTTCTTTGTCCATCTTTCAGCATCCTCTGGTGGAGAAGGCTTAGCTCCATTAATGCTCTCCTAGGTCCTGGCTGTGTATTTTCTTTGGTATGGGAGTGGGGAACTGGGAGGGGCTCATCTGTTTGCCACAGACTACATGTGGAGAGGGTGATTGGTGAGAGGTCATTTTGGAGATCTACACACCTCTTCTGACCCCTGGGACCACTCTCCTGAATCTCCTCATGGTCTTGGCTTCGGGCCCAGCAGGGCGTGGGTGCTCAGCATCCTGCTGCTTTTACTGTTTTTCCCAAAGCTCTGTTAGCTTCCCGTGGTTCCCACTGGCTATAGGAATCTTTATGTAAGGACCTCCCAGTGTTTCCAGACTGTATTTGCCCCCAGGGGTCACATTCCCCCCAACTATGCCTGCTGCTGCTTTTTCTGTTCCCGTTGTTACCTCACTGACCACTGCATTTTCAGTATTTGTTGTAGCCCCTCAGCCTCTGTGGCCCACTGTGCCACCTCTTCCAGGAAGCCATCCTTGATACCATCTTTCTGGTACCATTTTTGAGCATCTGTGGCCTTTGCTGCCTGTTGGATAATTAGCTCTGGAATCTAACTCCCATGTGTTTACTCCTGCTCTTAAGTACTCTAAACATTTTGAGGCCTCCCCAGGCCCTGGGTTTGTGTTGGACTGGTAGGGAATGGAGAGAAGAGTCAAATGTGGTTTCTTCCTTGGAGGAGCTCATAGGCCAGTGGCCTAAGACACCAGGGAAGCACCAGCAGGTGTGACAAGTGGTGACACACAAGAGAGGAGGGGGCACCTAGTGTGCCCCTGGCCTGGGCCTGGTGGGGGCTTAAGTGAGGAGGTAGGAGTGGCTTGTGCAAAGGCTGAGGCAGGAAGGAGTATGGGGAGATATGGGCTGGTGTCTGTGTTGTGTTAATTGGACTTGGACCCTTTTGAGGAGGGCTGGGCTTTCCCTGCCTTCCTCCAGTGCCCTCTGCAGAGCGGGGCACACAGGCCTTGAGGGGTTCTGGGGTCCACAGGCCACAGGTGGAGGTAGTAAAAACCCCCAGAAGGGAAGGAACCTGTCCAGGAAATCTTCGCTTACCTCTTTCAAGCTCTTTAGATTTTAAAGAGACCTTTCATATTTACTATGAGTTGCAGTTTTTTTAAGTTACAAAATTTCTTTACTCCATGCATGTTTAAATGGATAGTTTTTGCTACCATTTACATCAATTAGCTTACACACTTTGGGTTTTGTGTTTTTGTTTTGTGTTTTTAGAGAAAGGATCTCGCTTTGTTGGCCAGGCTGGAGTACAGTACTGTGATCATAGCTCATAGAGCTTCCTACTCATCTGCAGCCTCAAACCCTTGGGCTCAAGTGATCTTTCCCACCGCTTCCCAAGTAGCTGGGACTACAGGCATGTGCTACCATGTCTAGCTAAGTTTTTTTAATTTTTATTTTTTGCAGAGGTGGGGTCTTCCTCTGTTACCCAGATGGGTCTTGAACTCCTGGCCTCAAGCAGTCCTCTTGCCTCAGCCTTCTAAAGTGAGCGTATGCACTTTATAAAGGGAAAACCCTCTCTGAAGAGAAATATTTCAGACAGGGCATGGTTGCTCATGCTTCTAATCCCAGCACTTTGGGAGGCCGAGGCAGGCGAATCACTGGTGGTCAGGAGTTTGAGAGCAGCTGGCCAACATGGTGAAACCCCGTCTCTACTAAAAATACAAAAATCAGCTGGGCATGGTGGTGTGCATCTGTAATCCCAGCTACTTGGGAGACTGAGGTATGAGAATCACTTGAACCCCGGAGGCGGAGGTTGCAGTGAACCGAGATTGCACCACTGCACTCCAGCCTGGGCAACAGAGCGAGACACCCAGACCCAGAGAAATATTTCAGTGAAAGCATGTTTCATGTTCAGAAATTTGGGGTACTTTTGGTTATGGTTTTCTTGGCCATATCTTCATCATTTGGTGGGTTTAGTTTTCAATATGTCCTCCTGTCCCTTTCTGATTAAATCACTTCTGTATCTCTTACCTCGTTGGCATCTCACTGTAGTCCAATGAAGGAGGTGCCAGGAGTGGTGATTCTATTTTGCAGATGAAGAAAATGAGGCTCAGAGAGATGGGTCCAGGCCTCCTGCCCACCTTGCCAGTGCTTTTGCTCATAATACCTCTCTACACCCTTTTTGCCTGATGAGTGGTTAACAGGCTTATAAATTTGGGGGACCTCTGTCTGTTGGGCTATTTGGAAGTGGCTTTTTTGAGCACAGGGGATACTAGGACACAGGTTCCAACAAGAAACTTAGGTCTAATTTAGGGTCTTGGATTTGATGATTGGGCTCCCTCTCCCCCTTCTAGGGCCTGCCATGTGTCTGCCCCCTAGGGCAGGATTGGCTGGCTCTCACTGGCTGTGCTCTGAGGAGCCCTGCCTTTGCTCTTCTCTTTCTCTTCCCTAGGGTTCCCGCTGTCCTTGAACTCTGCCGGGGCAACAGGAATACTGCCCTTATGCACATCCTCGTGGTGGCCAGACAGGGTGGTTATCCCACTTTACTGGACAGGAAGAGAGCTAGTGGCAGGCCTGTGACTTGGCCTGATGTCTCGGGGGAGTCGGGGTGGGAGCAAGAGTCAAAGACAGGAAGCAGCCCTACCTTCAGAAGAGCCAGGCACACAGATGGGTCCTCTGTGGTTATTGTCTTCTCCCTTTCCCAGGTTCCAGACTGGCTGCCCGCCATATAGCTTGTCCCTTCGACAGCACCCTCTCTCCCCACTCAGTGGATTGGGTGCTGTCCCAGGGTGGGGGCTTACTCTCCTGCAGAGGCAGGTTCTCAGCTGGCCCTGAGGGTTGTATAGCTTCACAGCTCCCAGAGTGCTTGGGCATAGGGTGGCTCAGATGAGGAAACAGGCTCCTCTTTTAAAGGGAAAGCAACTGCCATTACTGGCATGTCCAAAAGGGGGATGCTGTCCAGGACTGCATGGCCCAGAAGCTCCACTCTGAGTAACTGCTGGTCTCTAATCTCTGTGGTCTCAGGCCAGGAGTCTGTCCCTGGCCTGAGAAGGGAGGGGAGAAGAGGAAAGAGATGGAAAAGGAACATTGCTCTTCCCAGTCTCCCTGGCCTCGTCATATAACCTTTTATTTTACAAATTCAGTCTTGTGGCATTTTGCTTTAATGCTTAGAGCTGGCCCCAGGTGCCAGGCAGCAGGCACATTTCCTTCTGCCCAGAAAACAAAACACACATGAATCTGAGGTTGGGCGTGGTAAGGGCAGGCCAAGGCTGACCGTCCTATGTGGATATCTGTGAGGTAGTGTGCCTACATGTAAGGGTCTGTTGTGGGTCTACTCCCACGAAAGCCTTCATCTTACGATGAACCAGAGAGGACTGCAGACTTGCCAAGGCCTAGCTATATGCTTGGAGCCAGGATTTGAAACTTGATCTTTGGGGATGCACGTGCCTCAGACTATTGGTGAGTGTGCTGGTGGGGCACTGCAGGCTCAGGAAGCAGCGTGTCTGCATATGCTTATCTGTACACAAGTCTGTAAGAGTCCCCCTTCTCCCCATACAATGCCCCCATCCCTGCCAGGCTTCTTTTTGAGCTGGCGAAATAGCTGCTTGTATTCTTCTCGTCATGGATCATCTTTATTTCACCCAAGTTTGGGTTTGCACCTAGTGGAGCCTTGGCAAGTGGCCTTATTTGTCTCCACTGCTGCCAGCTTTTGTAGGCTCCATGTCAATGGCACTAGGCACACAGGTAGACAGGTGGGCTGTCTCCAGACTTCTCTATTACCAGCACTTCCCAGCATGGCCCTCACAGCAACCATGTGAGGTAAGAGGAATTTCCAGTTTCCTGATGGGGAAACTGAGACCAAAAGAGTGAGGGACTGCCAAGGCCTCATAGCTAGAATTTAAGAGCTGTGTGGTTCTCCTCACTAAGCTGGGAAGGGGATGGTCAGGGAAAGCTTCTTGAAAGAGCAGGAGAAGGCAGATCTCCACCAGGGCAGGGAGCAGAGCAAGGCCCCAGGATTCTGCCTGGGGCACCAGGAAGCCTGGCTTATGAGAAGGTTCTCAGTCCTCAGAGCTGACATGTGATATACAGTCCAGGCACAGGTGTGTGTGGTCCCTCATTACTTCAGAGCCCCTTAAGAAAGACTGAATCTGGGCCGGGCGCGGTGGCTCACGCCTGTAATCCCAGCACTTTGGGAGGCCGAGGCGGGCGGATCACGAGGTCAGGAGATCGAGACCATCCTGGCTAACACGGTGAAACCCTGTCTCTACTAAAAATACAAAAAATTAGCCGGGCGCGGTAGCGGGCGCCTGTAGTCCCAGCTACTCGGGAGGCTGAGGCAGGAGAATGGCGCGAACCCGGGAGGCAGAGCTTGCAGTGAGCCGAGATCGCGCCACTGCACTCCAGCCTGGGCGACAGAGCGAGACTCCGTCTCAAAAAAAAAAAAAAAAAAAAAGAAAGACTGAATCTGTTTCTTCATCAGAGTTTGTGAGCGATTCAATATAAGGGACTAAATCCCCCTCACTGCCCCAAGCAGCTTATCTTGTCACTGTCTACCATAGCCACATTTGGAATGGTAATGCCCAGGCCATTCCTGAAGCCCAGGCAGCATTCACTGTGGGCTTGGGGACATGGTGCCATTCCTGAAGCCTGGGCAGCCATCACCATGGGCCTGGGGACCTGGTGCTGGGCAGAATGAATATGCTACAGCCCTGATGGGCTGTGCTGGCTGGGCTTTGCCCTCTTGGGTCAAGGCGAGCCTGGGCATTAGGCCTTTGTCATCATGCTATACATCAGGCCTCTGGGCTGCTACTTGTGGGATCCTGCCCTTGTTCTCAAAGAGTTCCTCCTTCTCACTGCCCCATCTTCTTCATAGTGACGGCCTCTTCATACCCCTGGCTTTTCTTTTCCCCAGAGTTCCCCTGAATGTTGTTCTCTCATGGTTCTGAGTTGGGGAGGAGTGCTAGGTCATGGATTTTTGGGTATAAGATGTGACTTTCCTACTCCCCTAAGTAGTTCTCCCCTTCTCAAGCTCCTAAGTTCTGGGAACGTCTCTTTTCCTGCCCTCCTGACTAATGGCAGAGAGGTCTGACCCAGACTGTGCCAGACTGGATCGTTCGCTCTGTCACCTGCCACCAGGGCAGAGGCCATTCCTCTCTGGGGAGTCTCCTTGTGAATTTCTGGGGACCAGCTCTGGCTCTCTCAGGAAAGAGGATGCTGCCATATTTGTTCTGGGAGGCAGGAAGATGAAGGGTGAGGTTGGGAGGTAGCACAGGATGTGGCTTTCAAGAACCTAGTAGAGCATCTCACTGTGCTGCCAGGGCCAGGCTGGTGCCTTCTTACGGAAGACAGTACAAGGGACCAGGTGTGGCCAACAGGAACTTGGGAGCATTGGATGCCTGGCCTGGAGCTGCGCTATGCTTACCTGGTCCCTATCTCAGGCACCTGTTCTGCCTTCAACTGATCTCAATGGAAATATGTGCAGGAGTGCAGGCCTGTTGACTGTGTGTGTGTGTGTGTGTGTGTGTGTGTGTGTGTACAGTCACACTCACCTTTGCAAGAAGGTGTGGGAGGGGGATGACAGCAGCTCCACACCGGAAGAGCAGACTGGTTTCTGTTTCAAAAGGCAGAGTTTGTGGTTGTTCTGCAGTTTCTGATCTAGCCATTTCCCCTGATGGAAGCTCCTCCTTCTGTCATTGGAAGCCCTGTGTTCTCGGTTAGGTCTTTTATGGCCCAGTTCTCCCTGCCCCTGTTTCTACCCGAGTATAACTATTCATTTTTGTTCCCCATCCCTATTTGGTTTTCCCTCCTTCTGCCTGTGTACCTGCCTTTTTCATTTCTTCAGTCATTAAGCAAGCCCTGGAGGGGCCCTGCCTGGCCTTAGGTATGTGAGCATGTATGTACATGTTTGTATGCACGAGGCATCAAGTGTATTAGTACCACAGGAAGGAGCTTCTCAGTTGGGCCCTTGGTGGAAGAGAAGGGAGCCGGGGAGGTGGACATTTCCAGACTAGGAATCAAGATGAAATAGGGATGGGAAGCAACAGCTATTCTTGCCCTAGGTGTGGCTTAGTGTGGATGGAGCAGAGAGGGTGAGAGGGCAAAAGCTGGGGAGGTAAATTCCTGAGCCCTGTCACAAAGAGCCTTCAAGGCCATAGAAGGTGTTTGTTGTTTGTTCTCCTTAGACTGGCAGTGGGCAGCCTCGGGAGGGGCTTGAATAAGGTCTAGGGGGGTCAGAATAATGTTTTATGAAGAGCCAGAAGACTGGGGAAGGATGGCTGATTGGTGAGAACCAGGGGTCAGGGAAAACAGCAGAAAAGGCAGGACTCTCAGCTGGAGGACAGGCTGGAGGGGTTTGCTGAGGGGACAGGTGGTTCCAGGTAGAACCAGAAATGTGTCGGGGAGCTAGGGTTAGGGCCAGAAGCAATGCCCACTGTTCCAGGTGGGATAGATGTGGAGTTTTGTGACAGTTGCTAGAGGGACAGGACAGGAAGAGAGCATCTGGGGGAGTTGGGCCGTTAGGACATTCCAGGCAGGTTGGTGTGCAGTTCGGGCTGGAAGGGCTCCTGGGGTGGGGGCTGGCCAGGCAAATGCTGGCACTGCATCTGGCTCCGAAGTTACCAGGCCAGTCTGGGTTTAGAGGATTTTAAGAGGCTTCAGAGCTTGGGGAGTACTCAAAGAAAGTCACAGCTGTTGGCTAAGCCAAGCTTTTTTCCTTTGACCTAATCTACCTTAAATCGGTGATTTCTGGGCTGGAATGTCTGCCCTCCAGCCAGCAGGCAGCCCCTCTCTGTGCTGGAGAGTGTGTCAGAGCCTGTGCACCTTTGCTGAGGGAGCAGAGGAGTCCATTGGATGGGCCCCCTCCATGTCCCACATATAGTGCTGGGTGTTTCTAGCTGTTACGACTTTTGATCTTACCAACATCTTTCTGATGCTATTGTGTTACTCTTATGTTACTCTCTTCACAGGTGTAGCAGTGAGGTCAGAGTGGCTGTCACTTTTATTGAGATCACATAGCTAATGTGAGGTAGAGCTAGGATTTTAGTTCAGCCAGTCTCACCCAGAGCTCGTGCATGTTTTTTCTACCACCCTGCCTTCTAGAGAAACTCAGTCAAGCCCTTTGCTTTACAGATGGTAAAACTGAGACTCTGAGAAGTTAAATAAATTATTCATCATTGTCTCAAGTTTTAGTGGCTGAGGCAGGTCATCTGCTATTCAAGCCCGTGTACCTCTCTGACTATGCCCTGTGAAGGCCACGGGAGCATGCAAGGGCCTTGGATAGCTAAGATAAGGAAATGGTCCCAGGCAAAATGGTGGTCTGGGTCCAGGATGGCTGCTGCTCTTGGACAGCCAGTGCCAGTCAGGGGATGGGGTGGGGATTAGGCCCCTTGCTGAGACTTGTGTGGGGATGGCTTTAGCAGTTAGGCATTTCAGGGATGCACCAGTCCTCTGGGCCAGAGCCTACTTTCTCCCAGGGATCCTGAGGCCCATCTTGACCTACCCAGCCCTGCCTCTGGGACTTTATGATTTGATTTGTGTGTACCTTGTGTCAGGAAGTGGTCCTCATGAACAGCCTTGGGTCCCTATTTCTCCTTCTGGAGTCTAGCTCTTTTGCAGGTCAAAATGTCTCAGTGAGGGAACAAAGATAGGGAAGGGACACCCCACAGAACCACCTTTCCCCCATATAGCCCTCTCTGACATCTCAGCCCTTACTTAGCAAAGGCCTATCCCTAGACTCAACCCAGCCCTCTTATTACCAGAGTGACTGAGTGGTCTTGGCTCTGCCTCTGGGGTTCCTCCCTGAGAGAGAGTGTAAGAATGAGGAAACCAGGCTGCCCTCCTTTTGGTGTTGACTCTGGGAGACCCCAGCTTGATCTTGGCCTCTTTGCTACCTTCCTAGTTGACATTCGTGAAATTAAGGAGATCCGCCCAGGGAAGACCTCACGGGACTTTGATCGCTATCAAGAGGACCCAGCTTTCCGGCCGGACCAGTCACATTGCTTTGTCATTCTCTATGGAATGGAATTTCGCCTGAAAACGCTGAGCCTGCAAGGTGGGAGTCAAGGGGGTGGAGGAGGTAGAGGATAGTTAGGGGAATGCCCGCTGGCTCCTGCCCAGTGGGAGGTATGTGCCCTCGGGGCAGCTATTGATACCTTGCTCACAGCCACATCTGAGGATGAAGTGAACATGTGGATCAAGGGCTTAACTTGGCTGATGGAGGATACATTGCAGGCACCCACACCCCTGCAGATTGAGAGGTAAGAACCACTCCTGAAGGGGTTAGGGCTGGGAGCATTAGGGACCAGGGGGACAGGGACAGCAGACCTTTGTGTGCCCAGACATCTCCCAGGCCTGACTGTAGATGGAGAAGTGGCCCTCACCGCAGGCTTCTCTCTCCAGGTGGCTCCGGAAGCAGTTTTACTCAGTGGATCGGAATCGTGAGGATCGGTAAGTACTGAGCTGTGGCTGTAGCCCAGCAGGTTGGGGATGGGCATCCAGAACCTTAGCCGGGCCTCTAAGTAGCTGCCCGGAGAGCCAGAGGACCCAGGGGACGTTAAGTGGGGCCAGGAGGGTGGGCAGAAGGTTCTGCCACGTGTAGCTTTCTGCACAAAGTCCTCTGGTGGCCTTGGTGTGAGCTGGTGAGAGGAGCCAGCCACATGCTGTGTGCCCTGCCGCTATGGGCAGAGACTGGATGTGTAGAACTGGCTTTGGGTGTCCTGGAGGTGAGGGTGGCCAGTAGTGTGTGAAGGGTGCCCTGAAACTCTGGCTCTGAGACCTGGTATGGCAGCCAGAGGGGCCAAGGAGAGAAGGGGGAGCAAAGACCAGATAGTGTGGGTGCTGCACCATGGTGAGGTCCTTCGACCTGAAAGAAATGGGAAGCCATGGAAGGGTTCTGAGGAGAGGAGTGATGTGACCTGACTTGGGTTACTCAAGATCACTCTGCCTGCTGTGTGGAGAGCTCAGTTAGGAGCTGTTTCCACACTCCAGGTAAAAAATGAGAGGGCTTGGATCATGATGGTAATGGTAGGAAGTGGCTGGATTTTGGCCATGTTGTATTTTGAAGATAGCGCCAGAAAGAATGTCCTTAACAGATTGATTTTGGGGTGTGAGAGGCATTGAGGATAATAATATGCTGTTTGGCTTGAGCAACTGGAAAACAGAGTCACCATTGACTGAGATGAGAAGATCATGGGACGAGCCCATTTGGAGGGAAGCTTGGGTTCAGTTCCAGGCATGTTAAGTTTTCTGATGCCTATTAGCTGTCCAGGGAGAGATGTTGAGTAGGCAGGTGGTTAGAGTGAGTTTAGGTACATACACAGTAGGGGCTACAGATTTTAACTTGGGAGTATGTAGATAACACTGAAAGCCACAGGGCTGGGTGAGATCACCTAGGGGGCAAGCAGACCAAGAAAAGGGCAGGGTCCAGTGGCTGATCCCAGACCACCCCCATATTAGAGATTGGAGGGGTCAGGGACAACTAGTGCGGTAAGAGGAGAACCCCCAGAGTGTTGAGTTCTGGCAGCCCAAGGAAGAAGACAGTGGTGAAATCTGACCGTTGACCCTTGGATTTAACATGGTGAGAAGAGCGGTGTCAGCCTAGCGGTGAGGGGCTCAAGGGAATGAGAGGGAGCAAGATGACTCTTGCAAGGAGTTTTGCTATGGAGGGGAGCAAAGAAGAGGGCAGTAGCTGGAGAGCTAAGCAGGGGCAAGACAGGTGTTTTTGGTGGAAGAAGTAACAAGCTGTTCGTATGCTGATGGGAAAGAGACCACAGAGGGCAAGATCGGTGATGCAGGCAGTTGCAACCAGAAGGCCTCTGTTTCCTCACTGGAAAACAAGGACCCTGATAGCACCTACCTCCTGGGTGACTGAGGATCAGAGGAGGGGGCACCTATATAGAGCCAGCCCTCCCTCCACAGTGCTTGATCCACTCAGTGTGGCGCTCAGCCCCCTCGGGGAATTTTGGTGCCTCCTCCCAGGCTCTTGGGGCCCAGAGGAGGTGGTCCCACCCTCCCCTCCCCTCCTTGACACCACCTACCAGGAGAGAAAGCCCCCCCCTTCCCCCTTCTTGTCCATCCTGTTGCCAGGTCCAGCAGTGTCCCCAGCCTCACATCCTGGGCAGGACACCCCTGGAGAGCAGGGGCGCTTGTTCTCTGAGTTTCTTTCCTGGAGCCAGGCCCTGTCTAGCCCCAGGAGGTGCCCAGTTGCCAGTCATTGTATTTGGTGGAGCATGCACCTCCTCCTTCCTCCCTCTCATGGGTTAGTGGGTTCTGAGGACCAAACTCCCAGCATCCCAGTGGGCAGCAGGTAGGGACCTGCTGCCATGCTGCCCCCAACAGGGAAGTTGTGAGTGAGCCCTGCCTTCTGTCTTGGATAGGCTGACTGCCACCTTGGCACAGGCCTCAGCAGTGCCGGTAGGAGGGGAGGCCTGGAGTGTGGTTTTTCTTCCTCCCATGCCTGACCCACTTTACTGAATCTGTTCACATCTTCCTTGCCAGAATTACAGGGTTTTTTTGTTTGTTTTGTTTTTGTTTTTGTTTTTTTTTGCTCAGATGAGGAACTGAGGTCCAAAGAAAGGAAGGGACTAACCTTGGTCACCCCATGGGTTCTGATCCAGTCTTGCCCTCAGGCCTCCAGGTTCCCAGAATAGTGTTGTTTACCTGTCCAGCCCCAGGTGGGCTCGACCCACAGGTCAGAGGTCATGAGAAGCTGGATGAGACCACTGGGGATGTCCCTGTTTTCTCAGTATATCAGCCAAGGACCTGAAGAACATGCTGTCCCAGGTCAACTACCGGGTCCCCAACATGCGCTTCCTCCGAGAGCGGCTGACGGTAAGTACCACCCAGGGCGGTCTGTAGATGGGGGCAGGGGAAGCCAAGAGCCCTTCAGCTGGGGGCCTGACTGCCTGACTGGCACTCCTGCTCTATACCATGCAGGACCTGGAGCAGCGCAGCGGGGACATCACCTACGGGCAGTTTGCTCAACTGTACCGCAGCCTCATGTACAGCGCCCAGAAGACGGTGCATGAGCCACCTGCCCTCCCTCAACCCCTGCCCCTGCTCTTCCACCCCACACCCCAGCTCTGCCTGCCTCAGCCCTGCTGCCCTGCTTAGGGGCTTTTGGGTGCCATTTCTCCAGTTCTTCTCCTCTTGAGGCCTGCCCCCATCTGCTGCTCTAGCCTGCCTTCTTACTAGCCCCTTTCCCACATGGCCTCCCAGGGGTCTTGCCCTGACCAGGTTCTGTTTCCTGCAGATGGACCTCCCCTTCTTGGAAGCCAGTACTCTGAGGTTTGGTTTGGAGTGGGGAGGTGGGGTTTTCCCTGGGCCCCCTTCATCTCTCCACTGGGCGATTCTTGATCCAGGTGGGAGGCAGTGGGAGTAGGGAACCATGCTGGACCATTCTGGGAAGCTGTGCTGGCTGGGAGTTGGGTTCTGCCTTCCATGGGGCACCTTGTTGTCTGTTGACCATACTAGCTAGCTTACCTTTTCTCCCTGCAGGGCTGGGGAGCGGCCGGAGCTTTGCCGAGTGTCCCTTCCTGAGTTCCAGCAGTTCCTTCTTGACTACCAGGGGGTATGGCTGGGCTGACATTGGCCCAGGCTGGTAGGTTGTGGGGGGCTGGGCTCATCCCTGACTGGAGGCTTCTCTCATCCCCTGCCCTCCCTACCCCATCAGGAGCTGTGGGCTGTTGATCGCCTCCAGGTGCAGGAGTTCATGCTCAGCTTCCTCCGAGACCCCTTACGAGAGATCGAGGAGCCATACTTCTTCCTGGATGAGGTGAGCCTGATGTTTCACCCATTTTTTGTCAAGAGAATGAGTAGGGGTGACCAGGACCCCACCCGGGCTCCAGGAGCTAGACGCTCCTTAGGGATGCCACCTTGTTTCTACCTACTGTGCACCTTGCCCACCCCCAGTTGGGACAGAGCACTCTCTCTCCTACCCCCAACCTACCATCTTGGGTTGGACAGGGCAGGGACTCACTGTCTCTTCCCTTCCACATGTTTCTGGACAGTTTGTCACTTTCCTGTTCTCCAAAGAGAACAGTGTGTGGAACTCGCAGCTGGATGCAGTATGCCCGGACACCATGAACAACCCTCTTTCCCACTACTGGATCTCCTCCTCGCACAACACGTGAGTGTGGCTCCTTCAGGCCCACCCAGCTTCTTCCCCAGGAGGGCCCATCTGACCATACCTACCTGCCTCTCCTTGCCTATCCAGGTACCTGACCGGGGACCAGTTCTCCAGTGAGTCCTCCTTGGAAGCCTATGCTCGCTGCCTGCGGATGGGCTGTCGCTGCATTGAGTGTGCGTGGGGTCCAGGGCTGGGGGAGGGAAGATGGGAGGCCTGCCCGCTTGACCATGGTGATGTTGCTCCCCAGTGGACTGCTGGGACGGCCCGGATGGGATGCCAGTTATTTACCATGGGCACACCCTTACCACCAAGATCAAGTTCTCAGATGTCCTGCACACCATCAAGGAGCATGCCTTTGTGGCCTCAGAGTGAGTCGGAGGCTGGATGACCCAGGGGTTAACTTGGCTCCAGGTCTCTCGTTCTAGAGGGACAGAGGGCAGAAAGACTCCTCAAATGCCCTGTCCCCTCTCCCTCAGCCTTTCATCTTTGTCCTTCCTCTTGGCCTCTCCTCGTCACCTGCTCCCTGCTTGAGCTGTTGCTTCCCAAGTTACACTTTCCGTTTCCTACATGTTGGGCCCACTCTCTTCTTCATGGGTCCTTTAGACTGTAGAACACATGCTCTTCTCATCTTCAGAAAACATGCCCTGGTTTCTTTAGGCCAGTGTCCTGCCAACTCCTTTGCCCTCACAGCCCAGAAGATTGTCTCTGTTCCCTATGTCCCATTCCTTCAATTCTGTTTACTGCTTAAACTGTGGTCACTGGTCTCCCTTAGCTCACCAGGGCTCTAACAGCTAACTTTGGAGGCTTCTCCTCTCTCCTGGCCTCTTTGGTGTGAAACATTTTTCTTGCACTGCTGAGCAGCCTCCATAATTGGGCCAGTTCGGGACTGCATCAGTTGCCACTCTTTGGTTTCCACTGCTGCCACAGCTGTAGAACCCCTCTCTGCCCCACCAGTGGCTATGGCCTGCCTCTTTTCTGGGATAGTTTTTATAGACAAGAAGCCCCCAGGCCCTTGGCTTCCAACAGCTCACTGTGAGGGGCTACTTAGACCCAGAGAATTGCAGAATCTGTTTCACTGTGCTTGTCCCCCATCCCGCAGGTACCCAGTCATCCTGTCCATTGAGGACCACTGCAGCATTGCCCAGCAGAGGAACATGGCCCAATACTTCAAGAAGGTGCTGGGGGACACACTCCTCACCAAGCCCGTGGAGATCTCTGCCGACGGGCTCCCCTCACCCAACCAGCTTAAGAGGAAGATCCTCATCAAGGTGGGGTGGCGGGCTTATTGCGGAAGCCCCACACTTCTCAGTGCCTTGCCCAGGCCATGGCTTCAGCTGTTGGGCCTAAACCTGGGTGAGGAGGTGGGGTGAGGACTGGGGTCTGCATTGCCCTGTTCTGGTTGCCCCTACAGCACAAGAAGCTGGCTGAGGGCAGTGCCTACGAGGAGGTGCCTACATCCATGATGTACTCTGAGAACGACATCAGCAACTCTATCAAGAATGGCATCCTCTACCTGGAGGACCCTGTGAACCACGTGAGGACTGGGCCAGGCTGGGGGTGGTAGGCCAGTGGGTGTGAGGACCCTGGCTCACAAGTCCCTCTTTGGTCTGTTCCAGGAATGGTATCCCCACTACTTTGTTCTGACCAGCAGCAAGATCTACTACTCTGAGGAGACCAGCAGTGACCAGGGCAACGAGGATGAGGAGGAGCCCAAGGAGGTGAGGAACCAGCTCAGGTCTGGGGGCTGGGCCAGGTCAGGCCTGGGCCAGGGTCACAGTATCTTTGCTGTTGCCTTCCCCTGACAGGTCAGCAGCAGCACAGAGCTGCACTCCAATGAGAAGTGGTTCCATGGGAAGCTAGGGGCAGGGCGTGACGGGCGTCACATCGCTGAGCGCCTGCTTACTGAGTACTGCATCGAGACCGGAGCCCCTGACGGCTCCTTCCTCGTGCGAGAGAGTGAGACCTTCGTGGGCGACTACACGCTCTCTTTCTGGTAACACTTCCCATGCAGATGCATATGTTCAGTCAGCGTGTGTACACAGACATCACATCACCCAGAGATAATCAGTTAACATTTGAGCCTTTGATCCAGGACAATAATTAGGCTTTACATGGAACATAATTTCACCTACATACACACACACACTCTGTGTCTCACCACCCCCCATACCCCTCCCTTTTCAGTTCATTTGAAGCCCACACCTTTGGTTCATGTGACTGCCCACACCTGAGCTCCTCAGGAGATTGGCCTCCCTCCTTGAGGCTCCCTCCTTGAGTTCCACCCTCATTTGGGGTGGAACTTGGTCTTTGGGGCCCTGGCCTGTTTCCCCCAGCCTCCCTCACTCTGTGTCTTCCACAGGCGGAACGGGAAAGTCCAGCACTGCCGTATCCACTCCCGGCAAGATGCTGGGACCCCCAAGTTCTTCTTGACAGACAACCTCGTCTTTGACTCCCTCTATGACCTCATCACGCACTACCAGCAGGTGCCCCTGCGCTGTAATGAGTTTGAGATGCGACTTTCAGAGCCTGTCCCACAGACCAACGCCCACGAGAGCAAAGAGTGAGGGAGGGGCCTGGGGGCGGACAAGGCAGAGCAGGGCCATGGGTGGTGCTGGCCGGGCCTGACTCTGCCTGTTCTCAGGTGGTACCACGCGAGCCTGACCAGAGCACAGGCTGAGCACATGCTAATGCGTGTCCCTCGTGATGGGGCCTTCCTGGTGCGGAAGCGGAATGAGCCCAACTCATATGCCATCTCTTTCCGGTGAGGGGTGTGGCACTGGGTTGTGGGGCCTTGCTTGGGTCTGAGCTGCCCTGACCCTGTGTGACTGTTTTGTCCTTGTGAAGGGCTGAGGGCAAGATCAAGCATTGCCGTGTCCAGCAAGAGGGCCAGACAGTGATGCTAGGGAACTCGGAGTTCGACAGCCTTGTTGACCTCATCAGCTACTATGAGAAACACCCGCTATACCGCAAGATGAAGCTGCGCTATCCCATCAACGAGGAGGCACTGGAGAAGATTGGCACAGCTGTGAGGGGGCTGTGGTAGATGGGGCATGGCAGGGGAGGCAGGAGAGACCCAGAATCTTACCAGTCTCTGGATGTGTGTAACAGCAAGACCTGGGGTGTTGTAGAAGTTCGTGGGAGGGCCCCTGAGTCCAGCTGGGAGCCACAGTGTGGGTACCAGGAGGGTGTCTGGAGGAGGGGACATCTGAGCAGCATCTTTAAGGATGGGGACAGGCACATAAGCAGAGGGTTCCTCATGAGTCAAGGTGTGGAGTGAGGAGGTTCTGGGGCTCACACTGGGAGAGGTGCACACAGTGGAAACTCATCCACCTGGGCTTGGCCTGGACTCTGTCCTAGGGCAGATGAGATGAGGCTACCCAAGAGTGGTTGTGGAGCCTCCGCCTGGTGGATGGTATGGAGGGCAGAGCCACAGGAGGTGAGACCAGTGAGGGAAAAAGTCAGGACCCATGGCAGCACAGCTGGTGATAAGGGCCCTGGACAGAAGGAAGGGGTCTAGGACCAGGAGATGAGTTGAGAGACTGCTGTCGTCAGTAGACAGGGCTGGCTGGGGAGAGACAGGCCTGTTGTCCACTGGCACCTGGGACTCAGGTGATGGAGAGGAGCGGCAGGAGGAATGTGGGGAGTGGAAAGGCTCTTCCTGACTTTGGGCTCAGCAGTGAACCAATGAGCCACTGAACTAAAGCACTGAATATGGGTAGTCTGTGAAGGGCCCACCTGCACATAGCTCAGAAATACTTGGGAGTTTGGGCATTTAGGACCTGAGAGATTTTAGAATCCTTGGCTGGGCCTTACATATAAGAATGTGAAGAAAGGAAAGGGAACAGTGAGGCCGGGCCTGAGGCCTCTGAAGCCGTCTCTACTGAGGTTGAAGGATCCCTGTGGATCAGGTGCAAGTTTGCTGCACTGGGGGAAAGGGAAGCTGCTCCAGAAACCAGTAGCTGCTTTCTACCTCTGGGCTCTGGGGCATTAACATATCCCATTGTGTCCTGTTTCCAGGAGCCTGACTACGGGGCCCTGTATGAGGGACGCAACCCTGGCTTCTATGTAGAGGCAAACCCTATGCCAACTTTCAAGGTACAGCTCAGGCCTCTGGGCATAGGAAGCTGGGGAGGGTCCCCAGCTGCTTGGGGCTTCATTTCTGTGTTCTGGGCCATCTGTGGTCTTTGTGGAGAAGTGGTGGTTGTGGTTTTCCGAGGCCCAAGAGGTTGTGAGAGATGTGTGGTTGGTGAGCGACCGCAGGTCTCCCAGGGCCGACCCACTCCCTAGCCCCTACCCCTTAAGTCAGCAGTGACCCTTTAAACTGCTCCCGTGGGTGACCCCTGTTTCCTTCCTGGGCAGCAGCGGGGTAGGAGCTGGGAGGCACACTGGCCACTCATTCCCCGGCCTCATGGAGCCCTGTTACACAGATTCTTTTTTGTTTTGCCTTTTTCTCTAAAAAGGCCTGGGCCCTATTTCTCACCCCCTCCCCTCCACAGCCAGGGGACCTGGAAGGAAGTTTTTCTTTCCACTTCACAGATGAGTGGTGGGGTCCCATCCAGGCCCCATATGCTTCCAGGTCCCGGGGAGGCACTCAGGGCCACTGCAGACCCTGCCTTCTTGGCCTGCCAGCCCTGACTCCTGGGAGCGGATTCAAGGTTCTCCCTGTGGCCCAGGGTGGGGCTTAAGGTTCCACCCGGGTCCCGAGGTATTTCACTGGCAGAGGCCCTGCCTCTGATCATATCTGTCCTGGAGCTTCCCTGCAGGGCAGTAACAGGAACTATAACTAGGGCCTGTTGATGGCAGTGTCATCTCCCACTGGCCTGACCCCAGGCAGGGAAGCCCAAGCACATGTGTGTGTGCACATGAAGCCCCAGGTTGGCAGTGGCAGGGAGAGCCTTTCTGCTCTGACTGGTGCTTCTCACCTCTGCAGTGTGCAGTCAAAGCCCTCTTTGACTACAAGGCCCAGAGGGAGGACGAGCTGACCTTCACCAAGAGCGCCATCATCCAGAATGTGGAGAAGCAAGAGGGAGGCTGGTAAGCCAGTGGTGTGGTAGGCCCAGAGTCCAAGGGCCCCAGTGGAGCTGGGGCCCCAAAGACTTGCATTTGTGATGTGCTTGTCTCCTGTGTGCACCAGCAGTGCCTGCCTCACCCTGGCTTAGGCATGGGAACCCCTACCAAAGGATACCCTCCTCATGGGAGTTTGGGGTGGTTGCTGGAGGTCAGCACCCTGTGGCTCCCACAGGTGGCGAGGGGACTACGGAGGGAAGAAGCAGCTGTGGTTCCCATCAAACTACGTGGAAGAGATGGTCAACCCCGTGGCCCTGGAGCCGGAGAGGGAGGTAAGACCAGAACCACCTGAGGAACAGCATTCCCTATTCCCAGATTCTCCTTGGCATGCCCCCATCACACAGTCCCAAGCACGCATGTGCATGCACAGACACCTGTCACATGGGCTGGTCGCACAGTCCATGTGGCCGTGCACGTAGTCTCCCATATACCTGTGCTACATTTGGCAGTCACAGGTACACCCACAAGATGTATTTGTCCCATGCACACGGATATCCCCTCACACATATATGCAGTAGCCATGCTGACCATTGGTGGGCTTTGCTTCCCACAGCACTTGGACGAGAACAGCCCCCTAGGGGACTTGCTACGGGGGGTCTTGGATGTGCCGGCTTGTCAGATTGGTGAGCTCCCATCCGTTTCTCTTGCCCACTGTTCCTAGGGTGAGGTTCTTCTTTGTATCTCTTTCCTGCTCCTAGGGAGGAAGCTGATGGCTGAACCCCAAAGTCTGTCCTCACTCCAAGCTCTCCCCATGCTCTGGACATCCCCTTGACACCCTGGGCTCCCTTTGTCACCGTCAGCTTTGACCCCTGCATGTTTACCTATGCCAGGCACTGGGGAACCCGTCAGAATCAGCAGAACAAAGTTGATGCTCCTGGTTGGCTGACATCCCCAGGCCTAATGGGTTGTACCACAGGGATGTGACAGAGGCTTGGAGATGGGGTGGAGAGGGAGACACGGCCTGAGGAAGAAGCATGAGTCAGAGCTGAGTTGGAACACTGGCTCCACCACAACCAGCAGTGACTTGTTTGAGTTGCAGCGTCGTCATCTGTCAAATGGGCCAGCAGAGTAGTCCTTCCCCTCATGGGGTGTGGGAAGGAGGAAATGGGATGAGATAGAACTCATTTGAGCCAGTGCCTGCGGTGTGGAGTGGGGTGGAGGGGGTGAGATGTCTATTCCCAGCTGTTATCTGCTCTCGCCCTCCCAGCCATCCGTCCTGAGGGCAAGAACAACCGGCTCTTCGTCTTCTCCATCAGCATGGCGTCGGTGGCCCACTGGTCCCTGGATGTTGCTGCCGACTCACAGGAGGAGCTGCAGGACTGGGTGAAAAAGATCCGTGAAGTGGCCCAGACAGCAGACGCCAGGGTGAGATTCTGCTGGAACCTTCTGGGGGGCAGTGTGTGGGCCTGTCAGGCAGCTGAGGCCTCCAGCTCCCAGCACAGGCCCCCTCAGAGCAGTGGGGCAGCCGATGGCCTATGCCAGATAGGCCACAGCCCCTGCCTTAGCTAGGGATTGAGAAGAAACAGACACATAAGATGCAATGTGGTGTGTTTAGGTTGTGTTGAGTTTGAGATACTGATGGGTCGTTGAAGTGGGTCTGCTTAGTGGGCAGTTGGATACACAAGACCAGAGCTAAGAGGAGAAGTCCTGGGCTGGAAGCAGGAGTGGAGTGGGGGCTGAGGCATAGAAGGGATGAGGTGGTGTCGCATAGGAAGATAACTTGGGATGGATTGAGAAGCTCCATATGAGAAGGCATGGGCGAGGAAAGGAGCCCAGGAAAGGCAGGTCAGACAGACTGCAGGCCACTGGTGAGGCAGAGGGTCTGCTGTGTTGAGAGCTACAGAGGTAAAGACAGGAACGATAAGAACTTGCAAGTGCCCTTTGGATTCAGCAGCAGCTAATAGCCCTTGTGAGACTTTTGAGCTGCATCAGCAGTATGGCTGGCATTAGATGGCAGTGGGCAGCAGGGAGTCTGGAATGGCAAAAGCAGAGCCTTTGTAGGGCCTGTCCTTGAGGGAGAGAACAGGTGACTGGGGTTTGAGCAGGCTCTCATGCAGATGGCTGAAAGGAGCGAGCAGGGTGTGGGAGGAGATGGAGCCCAAGCTTAGCTGGTAGGACCAGCCTTCTGGAGAAGGGTGGCCTCTTCCCCTGAGCCTGGGGGAACAGAGAAGTATTCTCAAGGGTTAGGGAATTCCTACTTGGTGGCCCTTTCACCAAGTGCATTTGGTAGATGGGTCTGTAGCTGCTTTGGAGAGGGCACCTGCAAGCCAAATAGAGAAGGGATAGGGTGCTTGCCAAGCTGTCCCCTAGAAGGAAAAGGTGCTGGCATACCAGGTGGTTGAAGGACTGGATCTGGGGGTCTAGGCTGAAAAGGGAAGAGTCTGAATGTAAGAGCCACTGAGGCCGGGCGTGGTGGCTCACGCCTGTAATCCCAGCACTTTGGGAGGCCGAGATGGGCAGATCACTTGAGGTCAGGACTTCGAGACCAGCCTGGCCAATATGGTGAAACCCTGTCTCTACTGAAAATACAAAAATTAGCCGGGCGTGTTGGCCGGCACCTGTAATCCCAGCTACTCGGGAGGCTGAGGCAGGAGAATCGCTTAAACCCGTGAGGTGGAGATTGCAGTGAGCCGAGATCACGCCACTGAACTCCAGCCTGGGCGACAGAGCAAGACTCTGTCTCAAAAAAAAAAAAAAAAAGCCACTGAAAGAAAGTCCTCCAGGAGAGGATGGGATGGGGTACTTGTAAGTGGGCTTCTGTAGAGATTTGGCATGGAGATTTGCCATGAAGAGTGGGTGGTTATATTTGAGTTGGGGGAGCTGAGGCAGTGAGGATCATCCTTAGGACACAGATGGAAACCAAGCCAGGGGCCTGTATCCCCAGTGCAGTCACAGGTAACACAGAAGAATCATTTTTACCCCAGGATGAGGCTGGGTAATAAATGGCCAGAAAGTGTCATTTGGGAGTGTGGCCAATTCCAGGATCCCTGGAAGGTCACTGGGAACATTGGTGGTGATGAGGAGTCTGTATCCCCCACCCCCCCTAAGAGGGTTGGAGGGCAAATGTGTCCTCTGGGACAGAAAAGAGGAAAGATGATTTCAGGATGAGGCTGAGGCCAGAGCTCTCTCATTTACTGTTGGGTGTGGTGTCTGGAAGGTACAGGGGAAGGTGGGAGAGGGGCCCAGAGCACCTGCAGTATGGGCATGCCCAAGGTTGGCAGGGGCTTCCTTCTCCTGGGCAGGGCTGTAGCCTGGGGCTACAGGGCCTTGTGTGTGTCACCAGCTCACTGAAGGGAAGATAATGGAACGGAGGAAGAAGATTGCCCTGGAGCTCTCTGAACTTGTCGTCTACTGCCGGCCTGTTCCCTTCGATGAAGAGAGTAAGGGCCAGGGCCCAGGCGGGGTGTGCATGTGCCTGGAGGGCCTGGTGGGTGCAAAAAGAGTATTTAGGTATCCCCCCAACACTTCCTGGGTGGGCGGGCTCTGTAAGTGTTTTCCCTGTTTGGCCCAGAGATTGGCACAGAACGTGCTTGCTACCGGGACATGTCATCCTTCCCGGAAACCAAGGCTGAGAAATACGTGAACAAGGCCAAAGGCAAGAAGTTCCTTCAGTACAATCGACTGCAGCTCTCCCGCATCTACCCCAAGGGCCAGCGACTGGATTCCTCCAACTACGATCCTTTGCCCATGTGGATCTGTGGCAGTCAGCTTGTGGCCCTCAACTTCCAGACCCCTGGTGAGGAAGTCCCCTGTGAGGAGGGTGGGGAGGGGCACTGTGGGGCAGCTGGACTGGAATACACCATAATCTGCCTCTTCCAGACAAGCCTATGCAGATGAACCAGGCCCTCTTCATGACGGGCAGGCACTGTGGCTACGTGCTGCAGCCAAGCACCATGCGGGATGAGGCCTTCGACCCCTTTGACAAGAGCAGCCTCCGCGGGCTGGAGCCATGTGCCATCTCTATTGAGGTGGGTGCTGCTCATCTGGGCTTCAGGGTAGGAAAGGGGCTGCTTGCCGTTGGAGTCTGTTTATGTTGAGTTCTCCAAAAGTAGGTATTTTCAGGCATCAAGGTGGTCAGGGTGGGTGGGGCCTGAGCTGAGTCTTTGAAGGGGTGAAGATAGCATGCAGTCACTATGCATCTAGGACGTGCAGAGCCATGGTGTGACTTGTTCTGATGACTTGTTTTGTTCTGATGAGATCTTTTTTTTCCCTAAGGGGAGGTCATTTAAAAGATTTCTGTGTTAAAATAGTAATGGATTTAACATGAAGTAGATTGCAAAACTCACATGGAAATTTTGGCTAAAGCTCAGACTTCAGATAAACTACAGGCAGCAGCTGCTCTGGACAGCTTAGGGTCCCTGATGTTGTGAGGGACTCCATGGGCAGTGTCCCGGGGGCCCAGCAGAGGGCGCGCTGCCTCCACTCCACAGATGCTGCCTGAGCCTCCGCAGTGGGGGATTGGAGGGAGCAGGAGGGACAATCCCAGGCCCTTCTTTGTCTGCCTACAGGTGCTGGGGGCCCGACATCTGCCAAAGAATGGCCGAGGCATTGTGTGTCCTTTTGTGGAGATTGAGGTGGCTGGAGCTGAGTATGACAGCACCAAGCAGAAGACAGAGTTTGTGGGTCAGTCTGTCTTCCCAGTCATCCTCCTCATCCTGCTGGGGCACTGCAAGCCTCTCCCCACCAGTCATCCCATCCTCTCCCAGGGTGACCTGAAGCCTTTTGTCGTTGCCTTCACAGTGGACAATGGACTCAACCCTGTATGGCCAGCCAAGCCCTTCCACTTCCAGATCAGTAACCCTGAATTTGCCTTTCTGCGCTTCGTGGTGTATGAGGAAGACATGTTTAGTGACCAGAATTTCCTGGCTCAGGCTACTTTCCCAGTAAAAGGCCTGAAGACAGGTGAGGACCATTCCTGGAGGCAGTGCCCCTGCAATCTTGCTGGCAGGGTGGGGCTGGGCCCCTTGCTCTGTCCCTCGTGGGCTGAGGGCCAGGCTTTTCCTCCTCCTAGGATACAGAGCAGTGCCTTTGAAGAATAACTACAGTGAGGACCTGGAGTTGGCCTCCCTGCTGATCAAGATTGACATTTTCCCTGCCAAGGTATCTGCAGCAGGGGTGGGCTGGCCTGGGGTAGGTGGGAGGAGAGCCAGGCAGCAGCCTCCAGAAGTGCAGAGGAGTCATTGACCCTCTTGTGCACCTGGCTTCGTTGAAGCAGGAGAATGGTGACCTCAGTCCCTTCAGTGGTACGTCCCTGCGGGAGCGGGGCTCAGATGCCACAGGCCAGCTGTTTCACGGCCGAGCCCGGGAAGGCTCCTTTGAATCCCGCTACCAGCAGCCGTTTGAGGACTTCCGCATCTCCCAGGAGCATCTCGCAGACCATTTTGACAGTCGAGAACGAAGGTGAGGAAGATGGAGGGGTGCTAGAGCCAGGAAGGCAGTGGCTAGGTCCTCCTTCTTCAGTGTTTCTTTCTCCTGGGTAGAAAAGTTGTAATATTGTCTGGCATTGGGCTGCAAGGCCCTGCCTGCCAGTAAGGACACTCTTCCCTTCTGTCCAGGGCCCCAAGAAGGACTCGGGTCAATGGAGACAACCGCCTCTAGTTGTACCCCAGCCTCGTTGGAGAGCAGCAGGTGCTGTGCGCCTTGTAGAATGCCGCGAACTGGGTTCTTTGGAAGCAGCCCCCTGTGGCGGCCTTCCGGGTCTCGCAGCCTGAAGCCTGGATTCCAGCAGTGAATGCTAGACAGAAACCAAGCCATTAATGAGATGTTATTACTGTTTTGGGCCTCCGTGCCCCAGCTCTGGATGAAGGCAAAAACTGTACTGTGTTTCGCATTAAGCACACACATCTGGCCCTGACTTCTGGAGATGGATCCTTCCATCTTGTGGGGCCAGGACCATGGCCGAAGCCCCTTGGAGAGAGAGGCTGCCTCAGCCAGTGGCACAGGAGACTCCAAGGAGCTACTGACATTCCTAAGAGTGGAGGAGGAGGAGGAGCCTTGCTGGGCCAGGGAAACAAAGTTTACATTGTCCTGTAGCTTTAAAACCACAGCTGGGCAGGGTGAGAAGCTAGATGCCCCTGCAGTTTGGCCCTGGAGCCAGGGCAGAGGAATGTAGGGCCTGCATGGAGAAGGGTTCTGCCCTGCCTGAGGAGGAGGACACAGCACAAGGGCACATTGCCCATGGCTGGGAACATGACCCAGCCTGAAAGATACAGGGGATCATGTTAAAAATAGCAGTATTATTTTTCGTCTCAATGGTATTGTAACTAAGTTATTTACTCCTCCTGCTCCTCACCCTTGTAGGGAAACCTTGGAGAGGAGAGTGGCAGGTGGGCTGCCTGCTGTGTTAAGAGGGCTTAGTTTGTGATGTAAGGCACTGTCAGGAAGGGGGGGCGGGCCAGGGTGGGAAGAGAAGAAATAGCAGAGCCTATTTTGGTGAGGTTTTTTGTTTTTAAGTCAAAGAAGACTCAGTATGCTTTCCCTGAGGAATGAAAAAGGGATTGAGGAGTTGCCTGACTCCTGGGTGGGTGGGGTACAGGCAGTTAGGTGCTGAATGAAGCTCCCATCCTTGCTGCAGCTTCTAACTGGTAAAAAGATCCAGGGATGGAGATGGGAAGGTTAGAAAGGCAGCCCTCACCTCTGAGGACAGAGGCCGGGGTCCAGGCCCGTGGGCGCAAAGGTGCCTCATAGCATAGCCAGCATTCAGCACACACAAACCTACTGCCCACATTTGGGCTCAGGGTTGGCCATTTGCTAGTTCTGCTGCCCTCTTAAGATCTGACTGCCAAATAAATCATCCTCATGTCCTTTTTCCTTTGACTTGTATGCTCTTTCGGGGGCTCAGGAAAGCCTGTTGCATGGGACATGCTCACTAGAAACAGTCGCCAGATGATTATTCTGCAGTAGAAGCAGGTAGGAAATTTCTGGAAATTTCTCAGGTTAAGCAGCAAGAGCTGTAACCCCTCCTCTGGGCTAACAGGAGTTGTGGGTCCAATCTCTCCTGCCCATCCTCTGAGGGTGTGTCTGAGCAGAGTACATCCTGCCTGGGTTCTTTGTGGCCAGCCAGTTTTGGTGGTGAGCTGGAAACAACCAGAGCCCCTTTCCAGTTCCACAGAAACCTCTCCTTTCAAAAATGTTGCATTCAGTTCGTTAACACTGCCAGGTGCCATTCTGATTGCCTCTAGGACTTGGCAGCTGAAATCTCTGGGCCCTTTCAACACAGTTGAAAGGCCCTTCTCTTCCTGAAGCTCTGTTTCCATAGTTGGCTGTGCTGGGATGGAACAAAAATGACACCACACAAAAAATTTAAGATAGATCCGGTTCCGTGGATGACATGAACTGATAGCCAGTATCAAACAGCGATAGTGCTCAGGTTCTTGTGTGACTTTCTTTTACAGCTTCACAGTCCCAGTTCATAGAGAGGAGGGTGGCTTTTCCCCATACACAAGAAGGTGGTGGGTGGGAATTCACCTGGGCCCTCCTGATCCATGTTTCCTCTCTAGGTTTTTATGGCCTGGAGAGAAAGGTTTCCTATGAATCAGAGAAGGAAGAGGACTGTGTAGGCCCTTCTGTTAGGGCCCATCCACGTTGGTTAGGACGTCCTTGGCGCATTTGTTTGTTAGTGTTTACCCTTTTAATTTTCATCAATACGTATCTCTATTTGCTGAACAAGTGTCTTTCTGGAACACAACCTGGGGAACAGACAGCTCTGCCTTTCTTAAGGCAGCTTTGTAGACCTGAGGCTCACCTCTCTTGGGCTCTGTAAGACATTGCCTTTGCCTCACTGCAAATGTTTTGATTGTTCTTCCTAGTGGAAAACGTGCCAACTCTCAAGCAAATTTAAAGATCATTTTCACTTCAAGATTCCTCCAGACCTGACAAATGTTGATTGACCCAGAAGGCAGAGTGTTGGTGGGGAAGACCCTTACTTGGGGCTGAATGCTTTGGCATCAGGAGTTGTTTGCCCCATCCCATGCATGCAGGCCGTGTCCCTACAGTGCGACAGCTCAGGGTTATGACCTGTGGAGTCTCAACCCTAACAGCACATTAGCACCACTTGGGAAGCTTCTGAAAAATACTGGTACCCGGGGCCTTAGCATAGGTATTGTTCAAAACCTCTCAAGGTGATTTAAATGAGTAACAAGGGTTGAAAAACCCTGATTTGGGCAGCGCAAACCAAAAGAGCAAGCAGGGCCGGGAGAGGGAAGTCAGTGGTACCAGAAGGTAGATGGGCTCCCTTGCAGGCTCCTTGTTCTCCTGCCATCACCAGTAGAACCTTCTGGCTGACAGACCAGGGACAAGTAGACTGGGTTCAAAGTGACAGACCTTTCACTTTCAACAGCTTTGGCTCAGCAGACATGTACACATACAAAGTAGAGCCTACAAGGTCAGGGGCATTCTGCCCCCGCCACAGGACTAAAGGCTGCCCTGCGGGAAGATGGCAGGAGCAGTTTCTGACCTCAGTTGAGTATCTGTGGCCATGAGCAGAAAAGGCAGGGGTCTGCCTCCTGACCAAGCACATCTTGAACATCACCTGAGAGCTTGAACATCACTAAGGACCTAGACACTCACTTGTCTTTCAACTTGAGCCCATCACTCACCATGTGAGTTCTGTTGAGGGTGGGTAGAAAGCAAATAGGTTCAGGTTATCCCACCAGACTAACTCGGTGAATGAAAGGATCGTGCCTTCTTCACATTTTAATTAAATGGATCAAGCACAGTCGCAGACTGCGACTCCTGTCTTCTCTGGGTACTTTAGTAATTCCCAGGGGACTTGTGCTTAGGGGTTAATCTAGGCATTCTGTTCCCTGCCTGGAGGAACCCCACAGCAACCCCCCTGGCTGGCCGCTCCTGCGAATTCCACCCATAGTATCCCAAGTGAGTCACTGCCTGAGTCTACCCACTACAGCATTCAGCTGATTGGCTTTGCCAGTTGCATGCCAGTTTGGTCTAGTTTCCAAGGACCTGGTTTTTGGGATTCAACACACACAGCTGCTTC
The DNA here is from genome assembly GCF_028858775.2 of Pan troglodytes. Taxonomy (NCBI): domain Eukaryota; kingdom Metazoa; phylum Chordata; class Mammalia; order Primates; family Hominidae; genus Pan; species Pan troglodytes. The sequence continues at coordinate 47,445,503 of NC_072419.2, forward strand.
CCCATGACATAAGCTGGACTCCTATTCTGGTGTCCAGAATCACTGCCTGGCTCCACTGTAGGTGATTTCATTTCAAAGGACCCTTTTTCCTTCTGTCCCAGGCCTTCAGGGCCACCCCAACAAAATTCAAATGCTTTGGGTCTTAGAAGCTGGGGCTTTAGTCTTTTTCCTCCAGAAGGCCCCTGGGTCCTTATGCATATTCCCTAACCCCCGACACCGCCCCAGCAAATGACAGGCTATGCTTTTCAGCACTCTCACAGGAAAAGAAAAGAACTTGCCAGTGTCCTCACCAGATGATACCAGGTTTGACTGTTTGCCTTTGTCTATTTAGCATAATTTCTAAAATATCATAGTTTTCTCATGTAGAAGCCAGTGTGGTGAACTCAGCAATGCAGAAGACAGTGAGTTGGAACTTCTCTGGTGAGCTGAGGGAAACTGGCCCACTCATCCACTGGAGTTTAAGATCCGCAGAAGTGGGCAAGAACAAGTGAAATGTTTTTGGCTTTTTTCCTGACTCCCCCACAAAATAAGTCAGCAGATGTGAAATATATTTATGTTTTTATTTAGGAATAATCAAAAGGTTTGAAGTACCATTGAGGCCCATTTCAAATTGTACAAGCAATTTGTCCCTGTTCCCCTCCCTTATCCAAATCCACAGATACAAAATCTAGGAAATGTGCAATTTGCATCTTAGAAATAGCAGCATCCCCACAGGGGACCTCGTGAGGCCTGGAGATTCAGCCCCAAGAGGGCAACCCCACTCCTGCCTCAGCACGACCACAGTCCAAACCGAAGTTAAGTTCCATTTTTTTGTTAAAACGTTTACCCAGGGTAAAGAATTCCCATTCTACCCAAGGCTTAAGTGATAGAGTATGCTGTTTTCTCGGTTTGGTCTCTCACACCTGGCCATGGCAGGAGATGGGACCCTCTTGCAGAGTTTGGCTAAAGTTTCATTGTGCCTCAGAACAAACAAAAACAGGGCAGTTGCCTCTTACTTGTTTAGCACCAAGATGATCACCTTTTCAGCCATATCTCCTGACAGCAGACTGCTCAACAGTCACTCCCCAGTCTTATTGCCCAGCAGTCCGGCCACAGGGAACAAGGCTTTGTGCTGAAGACCAAAATGCAAATGGGTGCTAGAAAACCAGGAATCAAGACCTTGTCAGGAGGCATCTACAGGCCTTTGGCAACCTCCCTGACTTCCACAAAGGCTGCCCTCAGTAAAACTCAATGAACAATGGCCAGCAGGGGAGAAAGGAAGGTGGGCGTGTTTTCTCTTTAATAACAATTATGGCACAATCTGACCCTCCTAACACTTCTGAACAAAGCAACTGCTCAGAAGCACAGCGGGAACCCTCTACACAGGGGTGACTGCTTCTCCCCTGGCCCCGACCCAGTCTAACAGGGAACAACCGGATTGCTGTGCTGGGTCCCTGCTGAGGAGTAGGCACTGGCGCTCCTCACTCCTGCTGACAATCTCATGTGGGGCTCTGGCCCTGTTCCAAGCAAACTGCAAGAACGAGACCAAACAGTATGGGCAGGAACCAGGGATGAGTGACAAGATCTCCCTAAACAAATTACAGGAGTCATAGGTACCATGTAGATTTTTCTTTTAAATGTATTTCTACTCAGGTTTGATTCTTGGGAAAGACCAAGCACTTGTAGCTCTCTGTATTCAGTGACTAAACAACCTGACATTTCACTTTTAACTCCAGTCACATTAATTTTTTTTTTTTTTGAGACGGAGTTTCGCTCTGTCGCCCAGGCTGGAGTGCAGTGGCACGATCTCAGCTCACTGCAACCTCCACCTCCCGGGTTCAAGTGATTCTCCTTCCTCAGCCTCCTGAGTAGCTGGGATTACAGGCGCGCACCACCACGCCCGGCTAATTTTTGTATTTTTAGTAGAAACGGGGTTTCACCATGCCGGTCAGGCTGGTCTCGAACTCCTGACCTCAGGTGATCCGCCTCCCTCGGCCTCCCAAAGTGCTGGGATTACAGGTGTGAGCCACTGCGCCCAGCCAAGTCACGTTAATTTTGAATCATCCACTTACGGAAAGGAACAGAAGTTAAAAAGCATTAACCAAGAAAAACTATTCATTAACACATACAGGTGCTCGTGTGTGTGTGCACGCACACATGAACACACGTTTCAAGCCAGTCTGCTGAAGGAAGAGGCACTAATGGCAGGTAAATGCTCAGGCTCCTCTCAGTACCCTGGGGCTCACTGCCTATCCAAGTGGACAGCAGGGAAGGTGCCTAGAGTCCCCACCAAAGCGGCTGCCTTCCTCCCTTCTCCCTTTGCTCAGCTGCCAGAGCAGCCACGAAAGCCAAATTCTCAGGGCTGTGGAAGCTTTGGACCAGCAACAACAAGCTAGTACCTATATGTTCTTTATCATCCTCAAAGTCCTGCGAACCCAAAGATAGAACTTTCAGAAATTGAGGAAGGGGGTGCTTTCCCCTGTCCTTGTCCATATGGTAACCAGGGTCTGCCTAGTCTCATCCCCAGCCTCTGGGTTCCCTCCCCTGCTCTAGACTTCAGGGCAGTTAGAATGGATGACTCTGCTGGATCTAGAGCTAAATAGAAACTTCTTTGCCATAGAAACTTCTCTGATGAAGGACTGCGTCCCCATTCAAAGAGGTCAGATTTGTGGGCAGGCAAGAGCTCAGGAATGAAGAACCAAAAAGGAGGCTCTCAACCCCTCTCCAAGGCCAGACGCTCTCTGTACTCCCATTAACTTCACAACCAAGTGCAGATGCTCGGTGAATTCAGAGACCACTTGGTTAGCCCTGCCCCACCCCTCCTGGTGTGACCTGGCACTGGGAACACACAGATTGCAGCAGAAACCTGTTGGTTCCATTTGCACTCAGAGCAAACCAAGCAGCACCTTGATTGCCACTTTTCCTCCAGCCACTCTGTCAAAATCAAAACTGGTTGCCTCACCAGCCCTGGTGTGGCATGGCCCAACCATGTCCCTGCCGCCCCATTTAAATGGCCAGAGAAAACTACATGGTGGGTAGATGAGGTTGAAGCCTTGCTTGGGGAAGGGACTTGAGCACAGGAGAAAGGCTTGAGCTCCACAACTGCCCATTTGCTCAGACATTGGAGCTTTTCTGAGATCAAGTGCTCCCCAAACTACATGGGAGTAGCCCCCCGTGGTCTGGGCAGGCTGGCTGAGAGAGGTCTGTGCTCTCAGGTAAAAGGAGAGAAGGAAGCTGGGTCAAGAGACCCTGAAGAGGAGGGTCCTTGTCTGGAGTGAGGGGAACTGAGCCCTGCTGGCTACCTGACCTGGGTGGGCTGCTGGCTTTGCCCTGGAAGACTTGACTATGTGGGCCTTCATGTGTCTAGAGGATTTTTCTTCTCCAGCATATAACTACCTTGAGAATGGATGTGATATGTGAAAATTTAAATTTAATACAAAAGCACATCTTCTGCAAATGGTGAGTCAAACTGGTGAAATCTCCCAGGTAAACTCTGAGCAAGAAAAAAGAGAAGATGACTTTAGGAAAATCCTAAACTAGGTTTGGTTTTAAAATTTTCTTCTTGGCTGGCTCTCCTCTCCTGCAAGTTGCCTTTATCCACTTGGGGTGTGATATCTGAACTGAAAAAGCTGCACCAATCTGAGGATATTGGTCCAAAAAGAGACAAGAGACCACGAGGCTCAAGCAGAGAGCATCCACACAGCATCGAACCAGAAAGGCCAGTGTCCTTCCTCCATGAAAGGCAGCCAGGGACAGATGTCCCAGAGCCAGGAGAGAGAGGGAGAGAACACAGGACCTGCCACTAGGCCACTGACTGAGCAGGATAAAACCCACAAGGGCACATCTCAGGCTACGGAATATAGAGATTTCCTGGTGGGACAGCCTCCCAAGGCCAGCTGGAGATGAGACCACTAGTACCTGTGTGAGCCCGCAAGGCACTACCCAATGTTCTGTCCAACTTCCTCCTTGTGCTACTAGAGAGCACAGTGTGGAGTCCTTGTGTCAAGGTGCTTTGGTCCACCTGAACAGCCACCTGTCACTCAGCCAAGAGAAAGGAGCTTTAAGTTGTACAATCACTACCAAACCCCAAGGCCCTGGCAAGCCATCCAACTAGGGCGTTCTTTTTCAGGAACCCAAGATTCTCAAAAATGACACTCCTCCCCTCCCAAAATAAAAAAGCTCCTTTATAGTCAAAAATGAAAACAAGTAATCAAAATATACAAAGTATATGTATCAAATTTAAATTTCCTTTATCAGAATGATCATCTGGTTTCACCTTTGAGAACTCGATCTACAACCCCATGTAAAAAACAAATGGGTACAAGACATCAGCAACAAAAAAACACTAAAAGATGATTTTACTATCTCTGACGAGTCCAACTGCATACAGAGAAAAGGGATAAGATTAGCCACTTTTTATAGGCTTTTTCTTCAGGAGAGACTAACCTCACCCAACTCTCAACTCTGCAGCCCATAAATGCCTTCTACTGAAGGCAACAACACAATTTAACCCTTGGGCAGTGTGCAAAACCACAGTGAGCTGTCCTGTGACAGGGCTACATACCTGGCTGCTGCCATCCCACATCCCCCACTGCCACTGGGCTAGTGTGGGTGTGTCTCTGTGCACGACTGGCTGGATTCAGGGTTTTGCCCCCAAACCCTTGAGTACCTCCTACAATGTCCCTTTAAGCACCTGCGTGATGACTGCCTCCCTCATCATCGCTTTTGATCATCTTTCAAGGATAAGGTCCAGACCATACTCACTCACTCTCATCCAACAGCAGAGGAAGAAGGATCTGTCCAGACTGCTGGGCTCCTTACATGGGCATTCTTGCCTTTTGTAGTGTAGCCCTGGCTGTTGGGCAGGGCTAACATCTGTAAGAAAAACATACCAGGGCAGGCAGCACTGTACTTTTCCACCTGAAAGATGAGCTAGTGCCCATGGCTGGGTCACTGTAGGTCCTGCATGAACTTGTCCACCAACTGTGTTTTGCTGTTTGGGTTGTAAATTAACTGTGAATACAAGTAACCAAGAAAATCCTCTCCACAGACCAACTCTTCAGCCAGTGCATGCAGGGCTCTGGAGGTGATGCCAGCAGGATCTGGAGGTGAGGCACTGGGTGGTTTCTCAGACACCCGGAGATGGCTTCAGCCTGGGCCGCCCCAGCTGCCTAGTGCACTGGTGTCCCTCCAACACAGGCTACTTCCCCAACACCCATGTGCCACCAAGTTTCTCAACTGCACACGCCAGATGCGCGTTTTATGAGAATCAAATGAGTATTTATACTGTATATGTGTGTGTGTATATATATATATATATATATATAAAAATCAATCTGCACGTATATAAACACTAAAAGGAGAAATTCCAAGTGTCTGTTCTCTGAAGGAAAGCAATCACTCGCCATTCTTGGCAATTCCTCAAAGGTTTTTGAGACCAAACATCTTTACTCCCCAAATTAAGAATACAAAAATAGGCTGCAAAACTTGCCAAGTACTCACAAGTCCCTGTTTGAGACAAATAAGATGTGGTCCCTATTGGGACAGGGAGGGCAGAAGATGACACTTTAGAAGAACATGATTTTGGTTTCCAAAGCAAGACCTCTCCTGGAAGGCAGAAGGGGCCACCGCCATGCTTGTCCTTGGAGCCACATGAGCACGGTGCCCTGCCAGGTCCAGTTCCCTGGGTAGGGGAGAAGGACGGTCCCTAAAACACCACCAGTGCTTCTTGCCCAAAGCCCTTGCCCTCTCTCTGGGGTCTTCTAGCACTGTCACTCTGCCCAGCCCAGGAGGTGTCTGTGCCCACGAAGCCTGGTACTTGTGGCTTGGCACTCTGGGAAGCAGGTGGTTTCTAAGAAATGAGCGGAGCTACAGGTGGACAGGTCTTTAGTTCGCCCCTCTTTACCAGCTACTCTCAGAGCAACCGGTCTTGGGGAAATTGAGGATTTACCATTTAGTACAGCTCTGTAAGCAAGTTTTCTAATTTTCAAAGGCACCATTTCCTGTAATTTTCTCAATTCAAAAAAGGACATGAGGGTTAGGCTAAAGTAGAGTTCTTGTTTCCAAGTTTGGGGATATAAATATAAAACTTTAAAAGCATCCTCACAAGGACCAGTAATGCCCAGCACCCTTGGGCATGCATCCAGCACACCGGCCAGACCCTGGGGTGGGAGCCACGGGCACTCTGGGTGTTCTGCCAGGGATCTCTGCATGCAAGTCTTTGTGCTAAAGACCACCCTACCTCTGATAATTCCAAGAAGTCAACAAATCCCTCCAGCCTTCACCCTTACTAATGGGCCAGTGTGTTATTCCTTCCCAAACCATAGGAGGCTCTGAAATGAGTGTGGAGAAAGGGCTCTGAAAACCGCAGTGGTCAAAGCTACAGGCTGTGGCTATAGACTTCCACTTACATCCCTACCCCATGTCTTTTTTCCATCTTTCTCTCACTCCAAACATGTCTAGATTAAAAAAAAATGCAGGCACATAGGTCAGCACATTAGGCTGAACAACAAATGTTTCTTTAGTTGATCTGATAACTGAAAAGTTATGGTCCATGATTCAAACTCCCATGAAAAAGCAGAATTACGGTAACAACTAAAGAGAATGGTAAAGCATCCAACGCTAATCACATTGCCAGTCCATTTTTTGAACTGAGGGTTACAGCAGGTTCTGCACTGAGTAGCCCACAAGGCAAAGCAAGCCTGACATGAAACGTAGCCGGTCATCACTTAATGCAGCAGAGATCTCTTCAAAGGTACTGCTTCCTTGAGGAACACAAAGGGGGCACAAAGGGGTTCCAGACGTAGCTTTGTGCCTATAACTTCCCTGCCTGACTGTGGAAGGTGAGGGGCACCTATGACCCAGCAATCCCCAGAGAACAGACACAGGTCATTTTTAGAGATGACGTAACTGACAATGCACTGCTTGGCTAACCAAAGTTTCTACGTAATGACAGTGTTGATAATCTGATGTTTTATTTAACATATAGAGGTGGATGTATATGTTAAAAGCTTGATTCTGTGTCTATGAATATGACTATGAAATCTGAACTATTTTATCCATTGGAAGGTAAAGGAAAGGTCCTACATTGTGGGAGGAAGAACTGATGAGAACCCCATCTTGCTTGCTGCTTGCTTGGTGGTGGGCAGGCCGAGGGTAGCGGCAGGCTCTGGGCTGTCTGCGAGGATTCTGGAAGCTCTCCCAGGTGCCCAGCAGCCGGGCATGGGAACGGCATGTGGCAGCAGAGAGTCGGGTTTGGCTCTTCCACGTGGCAGGCGGTTTCCCAGACTGGCCAGTCCTTCACATTAATCAGATCAAATTCAGTCTGTTTCTGAGAAGAAAACACATGCCTGTCACTCTACGGCAGCTGCCACCACCTGCCCCCCCGGCAGCCTGGTCCTTGCTATACCAGGGTGGCATCACTGGCTTTGAGGACCTCTTAATTCCATGAGCAATGGCCTTCTGCCACCCACTCCCCCACCCTCCAGCCTGAGGGAATGTGGGTTAAGGACAGGATGCTGGCTCAACCTTGTAAGGCCATCAGACTCTCTGAGAGACCCTGCTAAACCCTAGGCCTAGCAGCAGGAGCAGTGGTTTGGCCTCTCCAGGCCCACTAAATCCCCCTAGCTCCCCAGGCTTCCGCCACCACCGTCTCTGGAGTCCTGTCCTAAAATGCTTCACCCTGCCCTCTCCTTCCAGGCTCTCCAGAACATACTGTTCCAATATAATAGCAGCTGGGTCTAGTTCTGATATGTATTCTACTGATGTCTTCACTTCATTTGTAACTTGCAATCCTAACATCAAAGTCAAAGTAAGGCTGATATCAGAGAGGTCCATCATCTGTGATTCATAAAGAAATGGTCCTTAATTGCAGCTGGCTGAGAAAGCCATGAGAAACCAGGTACAGATAAACAGATTGGCCCTTCCTGTACCCACAGTTACCTGTCTCAGACAGAAGAGAACAATGCCAATGGCAATGGCCACCCCCTGCCATTCCTGCTCTGTCCCACAAAGGACAGCAACATGTCACTTTGTGTTGGATTTAGTAGCTGAGGGGAGCCAATGCTTGTCATTCAAATCCACTCATCACATTTCCATGTTGACTTTAAGAAAAAAACCATGGTAAAATATAAATAACATAAAATTCACCATTACAACAATTTTAAGTGTACAATTCAGTAGCATTAAGTACATTTACAATGTTATAAAACCATCACTCTATTTCCAGCAATTTTTCATCATCCTAAACAGAAATTATATATCCATTAAACAACAACTCCCCATGTCCTCCTCCCCTTAGGCCCTGGTAACCTCTATTTTACCTTCTATCGCTATGCCTTTGCCTATTTTAGATACCTCATGTAAGCTGAATGGTACAATATTTGTCTTTTTGTGTCTTGACATCTCACTTAGCAAAAATGTTTTCAAGGTCCATCCATGTTGTAGGATATATCAGAATTTTATTCCTTTTTTGGCTGAATAATATCCTACTGTATGTACACACACATTTTCTTTATTTATCTGGTGGTAAGTACTTGTTTCCGCCTTTTGGCTACTGTGAATAATGCCACTAAGAACACTGATGTACATGCATATGAGTCCCTGTTTTCAGTCCTTGGGGCGTATACCTAGGAGTGAAATTGCTGGATCACATGGTAATATTCTATATTCACCTTCTTGAAGAACCACAAAGTCGTTTCCCAAGGGGCTGTACCATTTTATATTCCCACCAGCAATGCACAAGGGATCCAGTTTCTCCACATCCTCCCAACACGTTGTTTTCTCTGGGTGTGTGTTTGTAACAGCCATCTTAAGTGTGAAGTGGTATCACGCTGTGGTTTTGATTTGCATTTCCCTAATGCCAAAGGTTCGTCTTTTCATGTACTTATTGGCCATTTGTATATTTTCCTATAAGAAATGTCTAAATCATTTGCCCATTTTTGAATTGGTTTTGTTGTTCAGTTTTAGGAGTTCTATACATATTCTGAATATAAATCTCTTATCAGATGTATGATTTTCAGCTCTTTTCTCCCATTCTGTGGGTTCTTTCATTCTTTTAACAGTGTTCTTTGAAACACAAAAGTTTTAGATTTTGACATAATCCAAATTATCTATTATTTTCTTTTGTTGCCTATGCTTTGAGTGTCATACATAAGAAATCACTGCCTGGCCAGATGGGGTGGCTTGCACCTGTAATCTCAGCACTTTGGGAGGTTGGGGAGGAATGCTTGAAGTCAGGAGTTCAAGACCAGCCTGGGCAACATAGCAAGATCCTGTCTACACACACACCCACACACAAAATAGTAATAATAAAATTAGCCAGGTGTGCACACTTGTAATCCTAGCTACTCAGGAGGCTAAGGTGGGATGATTGCTTGAGCCCAGGAGTTTGAAACTGCAGTAGGTTTGATTGTACCACTGCACTCCAGCAACAGAGCAAGAACCTGTCTCAAAAAAAAAAGTAATAATTGCCTAATCAAAAATCTGGAAGGATTCTATTTTCTTCTAAGTATTTTATAGCTTTAGCTTTTTTTAGTTCTTTGATCTATTTTAAGTAAATTTCTGTATATAGTACAAGGTAAGAGTATAATTTCATTCTTTTGCATGTAGATATCCAGTTTCCCAGCACCTTTTGGTGAAAAGACTGTCTTTTCCCATTGAATGGTCTTTGCACCCCTGTCAAAAATCAATTGACCATTACGTGGGGATTTCTGGGCTTTTTATTTTATTCCATTGGTTTTGTATGTCTCTCCTTATGCCAGTACCACACTGTTTTGATTACTGTAGCTTTGTAGTACAATTTGAAATCAAGGGAGTGTGACTCCTTCAACTTTGTTTTGTCTCAGTTTGTCTATTTGGGGTCCCCTGAGATTCTATATAAACTTTAGGATGGATTATTCTTTTATAATTGATAGTTTACATATTTATGGGGTACATGTGAATATTTTTTACATGCACAGAATGTGTAATGATCAAGTCAGCATATTTAGGGTATCCATCACCTTAGTATTTATTATTTCTGTGTGTTGGTAATATTTCAAGTCCTCTATTCTAGCTACTTTGAAATATACAATACGTTGTTGCTAACCATAGTCACGCTAGTCTATTTAACATTAGACTTTGTTTCTTCTATCTACTATAAGTCTATACCCATTTACCAACCTCTTTTCATTTCCCCCTTCTACTCTCACACCCTTCCCAACCTGTGCTATCTATCATTCTATTCTCTATCTCCATGAAATCAAGTTTTTTAGCTGCCACATATGAGTAAGAACGTGTATTTGTCTTTCTGTGCCGGGATATTCCAAAGAACATAATGACCTCCAGTTCTATTATTTTTTGTCTTTTTAATAATAGCCATTCTAACTGGGATAAAATAACATCTCATTGTGGTTTTGATTTGTATTTCCCTTTTGATTTGTGATGTTGAGTGTTCTTTAATATACCTACTGGCCATGTGTATGTCTTCTTTTGTGAATTGTCTATTCATGTCTTTTGTCCCCCCACCCACCCCCACCTTTTTTTTTTTTTTGGACACAGGGTCTCGCTCTGTAACCCAGGCTCTGGAATGCAGTGGCACAACCACGGCTCACTGCAGTCTCAACCTCCTGGGCTCAACTGATCCCCCCACTTCAGCCTCCTGAGTAGCTGGGACTACAGGTATGTGCCACTACACCCGACTAATTTTTGTAGAGATGGGGTTTCACCATGTTGCCCAGGCTGGTCTCAAACTCCTGGGCTCAAGTGATCCACCTACCTCGGCCTCCCACAGTGTTGGGATTATAGGCGTTAGCCTCTGTGCCCCACCTTTTGCCCACTTTTTAATATGATTTTTTGTTGAATTCCTTATATATTCTAGATATTAGTCCTTTGTTGGATGAATAGTTTTGCAAATATTTTCTCCCACTCAACATATTGTCTCTGTGCTCTGATTATTTCCTTTGCTATGCAGAAGATTTTTAATACAGTTCCCTTTGTCTATTTTTGTTTTAGTTGTGTTTTTGAGGTCTTAGCCATAAAATCGTTGCTCAGACCAATGTCCTGAAGTGTTCTGCACTGTTTTCTTCTAGTAGTTTCATAATTCAAGGTCTTATATTTAAATCTTTAATCTGTCTTAACTTTTGTATATGGTGAGAGATACAGGTCCAGTTTTATTCTTTTGCTTATGGATATCTAATTTTCCCAGCATCATTTATTGAAGAGGGTGTCCTTTCCTCATTGCATGTTCTTGGCACCTTTGTTGAAAATCAGCTGGCTGTAAATATGTGGCTTTATTTCTGGGTTCTATTTTCTTTTCCTTTGGTCTGTGGGTCTATTTTTATACCAATACCATGTTGTTTTGGTTACTATAGCCTTGTGATATATTTTGAAGTCAGGTAATGTGATGCCTACAGCTTTGTTCTTTTTGCTTAGGATTGCTTTGACTATTTTAGCTCTTTCGTGGTTCTGTACAAATTTTAGGGTTTTTTTCTACTCCTGTGAAAAAATTACATTGGTATTTTGATAGCAATTGCATTGAATCTGTAGATTGCTTTGGACAGTGTGGCCATTTTAATATTAATTTTTCCAATCCATAAGCTTGGGATGTCTTTCCATTTGTGTCCTCTTCAGTCTCTTTCATCAGTGTTTTACAGTTTTCCTTGCAGAGATCTTTCACTTCCTTGATTAAATTTATTCCTAAGTATCTTTTTTTATTTTTGGTAGCTATTGTAAATCAGATTACCTTCTTGATTTCTTTTTCAGCTATTTTATTATTGGTGTATAGAAACTCTGACTTTTGTACGTTAACTTTATATCCTGCCACTGTGCTGAATTTGCTTACCAGCCTTAAGAGTTTTGGTGGAGCATTTTTGGTTTTTCTAAGTATCAGATCATGTCATCTGCAAAAAGGGACAATTTTTCTCTTTTCCAATTTGGATGCCTTTTCTTTCTCTTGCCTGATTTCTCTGGCTAGAACTTCCAGTACTATGCTGAATAGGAGCGGTGAAAGTGGGCATCCTTGTCATGTTCCAGTTTTCAGAAGAAGGATTTTCAGCTTTTCCCCATTCAATATGATGTTAGCTGTGGGTTTATTATTTATGGCCTTTACTATCTTCTTTCTATGCAGTTTTCTGAGTGTTTTTTTTTTTATCATGAAGCAATGTTGAATTTTATCAAATGCTTTTTCTGTTTATTGAGATGACCATACGATTTTTGCTCTTCATTCTGTTGATGTGATGTATTGCATTAACTGAATGATGTATGTTAAACCATCCTTGCATTATAATTTTTTGAGACAGAGTTTCGCTCTTGTAGCCCAGGCGGAAGCACAGGGGTGCAATCTCGGCTCACTGCAACCTCTGCTTCCTGGGTTCAAGCAATTCTCCTGCCTCAGCCTCCTGAGTAGCTAGGATTACAGGCATGTGCCACCATGCCTGGCTAATTTTGTATTTTTAGAGATAGGGTTTCACCATGTTGGCCAGGCTGGTCTCAAGCTCCTGACCTCAGGTGATCTGCCCACCTTGACCTCCCAAAGTGCTGGAATTACAGGCATGAGCCACCATGCCCAGCCAAGGATTATTGATATGTGAGGTTTTGTTATTGTTATACTGTTGTTTTCTAGTTGTTTTATGTATTTTTTTCCTTTTTCTTTTGTTTGGCATTGTACTCTGGTAGTTTTCTGTCATGGTAGCATTTGAGTCTTTTCCTCATCTGTGTGTTTGCTTTGCCAGTGAGTTTTATACTTTTGTGTGTTTTACATAGTGTTAAATGTCATGTTTTCACTTCCATGTTTAGGACTCCTGTGAGCATTTCTTGTAGGGCCAGTCTAGTGGTGATCAATTCTCTCAGCTTTTGCTTGTCTTGGAAATACTTTATTTCTCCTTCATTTATGAAGGATAATTTTGCTAGACATAGTATCCTCGGCTTACTTTTTTTCCCCTTCAGCCCTGTCAACATATCATCTCATTTTCTCCTGATCTGTAAGGTTTCTGCTGAAATCCACTGTTAGTCTGATGGGGCTTCCTTTATAGTTGCTTACACACATTTCTCTTGCTGTCCTTAGAATTATCTGACTTTAGAGAGTTTGACTATAATGTGCCATAGAGAATACCTTTTTGCACTGTATCCGTTTAGAGGCTATCAGGGCCTCCTATATCTAGATGTCTAAATCTCTTGTGAGATTTGGGAAGTTTTCACCTATTAATATTATTTCATTAAATAGGTTTTCTCAGTCTTTCATTTTCTCTTAACCCTCTGGGATCCCAATAGTTTAGATATGTAGTTGCTTTATTGTGTCCCATATGTCACAAAGGCTTTGCTCATTTTTTATTCTTTTTTATTTCTGAGTTATGTCAAAAGACCTGTGTTCTAGCTCTAATACTTTTTTTTCTGCTTGATCTAATATATTGTTGAAGCTTTCAATTGTATTCTGTACTTTGTTTCATGAAGCCTTCTATTCCAGCATTTGCTTTTTTATGACATATATCTCTTTGATAAAATTATCATTCATTTCCCAAATTGTTCTTCTTTTTCACATTCTCTTACATCTCATTGAGCTTCCTTACACTCAATAATTTGAATTCTTTTTCTGGGATTTTGTGAGTTTATTTTTTATTGGAATCTATTGCAGAAAATTTATTGTGTTCCTTCTGAGGTGTCATATTTCCTTGCTTTTTCATGTTTGTGTCCTTATGTTGATATCTGCACATCTGGTGTAACAGTTGTTTCTTCTAATTTTTTGCATTTGCATTTGTAAGGGAGGACTTTTTCCTAGACGTATCTATGGTGTTGTTTGGGTAGGACACTTTGGCTTTGATTCTTGGTATGTGCAGTAGTGTAGTCTCTCTATGATTTCTTTGGCTATGAATAGCATCAGTGGTATCTGTGATTTCCTCAGTGGCTGAGTAGTTACTAGTGGAAGCTATGGTAAAATTTTGCTAAGGACTGGAATGCCAGGTGGGCCATTCTCCAGGCACCAGTGGTAGCAGCAGTGGACAGGGCATGCCTGTCTTTGGACCTCAGAGGAGCATACAATGGCACCAGTGTTAGTGGGTTCAAGCAGGCTGATTCTTGGGCTTTCGGGTGGCTTACTCAGATGTCAGTAGTGGCAGCAGTTCCCAGGCATGTGATCAGGTTCTCAGGCCCCTGGGCAGCTGGCGTGGCATGGGAGATGGCAGTGACAGTGTTGAAATGACCCTCTGGTCCCAAGTGATATGTGCTTGTGTTGGCAGTGGCTGCAACAGGCTGGGCGGCCCATTCTGCAGGCCCACAAGTGGTACATACAGGTAGTAGTGGCCAGGTGGGTAAGCCCCAACCTCAGGTACCCAAGAGGAGTATTCAAGTGCCAATGGTGGTGGACTAGGCTGGACAATCCCCCAGCCCCTAGACTGTGTGCTCTGGCCAGGGAGGTGGTGGTGTAAAGCCAGGCTGGGCAGTCTCATCCTCAGGCTCCCTATGATGTGTGCAGATGCCAACCAAGGTGGGCAGGTGCAGGGCAATCCCTAGGCCACCTTCAGAATGCTTGGATAGGGAGTGGCAGTGCTGTACTACTACCTTCCATTGGAGAGCACAGGGTTGCTGGCCAGTGGGGAATGCATGTGCCACTCACACCTCACTCAGCTCCAGTGGCACTGGTGCCTCAGCCCCTGCTATGGTAGCTGGCACCATAGTTGTACCTCAGCCACAACAACAGGAGCACATGCCTTGTAGTGCTTCAGCCCCAGCTGCAGTAACCCAGTCACTTATGCCTCAGCTCTGGGGAAAACAGTCTGCAGTTCTCTTACACCTCAGCCCTGGCACTCAGGGACTCCAGGACAGGGTACAGTCTTTTGGGGGCTGGGCTTTAAATGGCATCTTGCTGTAGCTGTTTTGTTCTCAGGAAGTGTGGGGGACCCAGTGCGAGCTCCGTTCTGGAGCAGTTCCATTGAACAATCTCCTGGCACCTCCTATGTTAAGTTTCAGGGACTGCAAGGGCTGAGGAGCTCTCCCGTGGCTAGAACTGCAGAATCCTTTCATGGTGGAAATGTGGACCACTGAGGGTCTCTCACTTACCTTTTCCCCATGCTGGGGGGTCTCTCTCAGTTCCCAGCCAATCCCAGCTGAACAGGCTGCCTTGCTTCTTTTTCCTTCCTTACTTTGTTTCCTGTCTCTTTTCTGTGAATTCCAGTGTCCTGTCTTGGATAATCTATTCAAAGTGTGATTATCTACTCTATATTTTTGTTCTTAATGGAAGAGGCGAGTACAAAATGCCTCTAGTCAGCCATTTTGGTTGGGTCTTCCTGGATTTTCTTATTTCTGTAAAAATGTGACTATGCTTTTGATAGATTTTACATTGACTCTGTAGTTTGCTTTGGGTCGCGTCTACATCTTAATATCAATCCATGAACATGGGATATCTTTCTATTTACTTAGGTTATCTTTAATGTTTTTCAGCAACATTTTGTTGTTTTCAAGATACACTTCTTTGGCCTCCTTGGTTAAATTTATTCCTAAGCACTTTTTCTTTTTGATGCCCTTGTAAATGATACCATTTTTAAAATTTTCTTTTCAGATTGTTCATTGCAAGTGTATAAAAATACAACCAATTTTTTTAGACAGATAGGGTCTCACTATGTTGCCCAGGCTGGCCTCCTTGAATTCCTGCCTCAGCCTCCCAAGTAGTGGGACTACAGTTATGTCACTGTGCCCAGCTAAATACAAATGATTTTTTTTTTGTTTTTATATCCTGCAGCTTTGCCAAGTTCATTTATTAGCTCTTAACTATTTTTGTGTGTGTGGGGATTCAAGTTTTTTTTTTGTTGTTGTTGTTGTTGTTGTTTTTGTTTTTTTTTTTGAGAAGGAGTCTCGCTCTGTCACCAGGCTGGAGTGCAGTGGCATGATCTCGGCTCACTGCAAGCTCTGCCTGCCAGGCTCAAGTGATTCTCCTGCCTCAGCCCTAACCCTGAGACTAAAGGCGCATGCCACCATGCCCAGCTAATTTTGTATTTTTAGTAGAGACGGGGTTTCATCATGTTGGCCAGGGTGGTCTCGATCTCTTGACCTTGTGATCCACCTGCCTTGGCCTCTCAAAGTGCTGGGATTACAGGCGTGAGCTACCACGACTGGCCTCAAGTTTCTACATATATGATCATGTCATCTGTGAACAAAGATAATTTTACTTCTTCCTTTCGAACTTGGATCCTTTTATTTCTTTATTTTTTTTGCCTAACTGCTCTGGCTAGAACTTCCAATGCTGTTTTGAATAGATGTGGCAAAAGTGGGCATCTTTATTTTATTCCTGATCTTAGGGGAAAAGTTTTTGGTCTTTCACCATTGTTGAGTATGATGTTAATTGTGGGCTTTTCATATATGGTCTTTATCATATTGTCATATTCCTAGTTATTGAGTGTTTATTGTCATGAAAGCAAGTTGGCTTGTTAGATGCTCTTTCTGCTTGAATTAGGATGATGTGTTTTATTCTCTTTATTCTTTTAATGTGGTGAATTACATTGATATTCATGTGCCAGGCAATCCTTGCATTGCAGGGATAGATCCCTCTTGCTCATGAGGTATAATCCTTTTAGTATGCTGCTGAATTTGGCTTGCTATTTTGTTGGGGATTTTTGTATCTATATTCATAAGAGCTATTAGTCTGTAGATTTCTTTTCTTGTAGTGCCCTTGTCTTGCTCTGGTGTCAGGGTAATGGTGACCTCATGAGTTAAGAAGTGTTTACTCCTCTTCAATTTTTTTGGAGGAGTTTGAGGAGAACTGGTGTGTTAATTCTTCTTTCAATATTTGGAAGAATTCACCAGGGGTCCTAGACTTGTCACTGTTGGAATGTTTCTGATAACAATCTTCTTACCAGTTATTGATATATTTTGGTTTTCTATTTATTTGTCAGTTGATTTTGGGAGAGTGCGGGTTTCTAGGAATTTCATCTAGGTTACCCAATTTATTGGCACATAACTGTTAATAGTAGTCTCTTATAATATCATATTCATGTGAAAATATCTTATATTCATGTGAAAATGTAACATCCCCTCTTTCCTTTCTGATGTTAGTAATTTAAGTCTTCTCTTTCACTCTTATTTAAAGGTTTGTCAATTTTGTTTTTTCAAGAACCAACTTTTGGTTTCATTGATTCTCTATATCTGCTCTAACCTTTATTTCCTTCCTTCTGGTAACTTTGGGTTTCATTTGCTCTTTTCTAGTTCTTTAAAGTGTACATTTAGTTTACTGATTTGAGATCTTAAAAAAAGTTTTTTTAAGACATGGGGTCTTACTCTGTCACCCAGGCTGGAATGCAGTGGTGCAAGTATAGCTCACTATAACCTCAAACTCCTGGTAAACAATCCTCCCACCCCAGACACCTGAGTAGCTGGCACTACAGGAACATGCCACCACACCTGGCTAATTTTTTACTTTTTTGTAGAGACAGGATCCCACTTTGTTACCCAGGCAGGTCTCAAACTCCTGGCCTCAAGTGATCCTCCTGCCTTGGCCTCCCAAAGCACTGGGATTATAGGTGCAAGCCACCATGCCCGACTGAGATTTTTTATTTTTTGAGAAGGAGTTTCGCTCTTGTTGCCCAGGCTGGAGTGCAATGGTGCGGTCTCAGTTCACTGCAACCTCTGCCTCCTGGGTTCAAATTATTCTCCTGCCTCAGCCTCCCAAGTAGCTGGGATTACAGGTGCCTGCCACCATGTCCAGCTAATTTTTGTATTTTTAGTAGAGACAGGGTTTCACTATGTTGGCCAGGCTGGTCTCGAACTCCTGACCTCAGGTGATCCACCCACCTTAGCCTCCCAAAGTGCGGGGATTACAGGCATAAGCCACTGTGCCCAGCGTAAGTTCTCTTTTAATGTATGCATTTACAGCTACAGATTTACCTCTTAGGATTGCTTTCACTATGTGTCATAAGTTCTGGTATGCTGTGTTTTCATTTGTCTCAAGGTATTTTTTACTTTCCCTTATGATTTCTTTGACCCATTAGTTTTTAAATAGTGTGTTAATTTCCACCTATTTGGGTATTTCCACTTTTTTATTTTCAATGTCTAGTTTCATTCCACTGTAGCTGGAATGTACTCTGTATAATCTCAGTTTTTAAAAATGTATTAACACTTGTTTCATGGCTTAACATAGGGTTTATCCTGGAGAGTATTCCATGTGAATTTGAGAAGACTGTGTATTCTGCTGTTGTTGGGTGGTATTCTGCTTATGTCTATTTGGTCTAATTTGCTTAGAGTGTTGTTGAAATCCTCTATTTCCTGATTGATCTTCTGTCTGGTTTCTATATCCATTATCGGACATGGAATATTAAAGTCTCCAACTATTTTTGTGTCTTTCTCCCTTTAATTCTGTCATTTCTGTTTCATATGTTTTGGAGCTCTGTTAGGGGTATATATATATAATATATATAAATAAATAAATATATAAAAATAAATATATATTTATAATAAATATATTTTATTTTATATTTCATATATAAATATATATCTTATAAATATATATTATATATAATATATATTTATATAAATAAATATATATTATATAATATATAGAAATATATAATATAATATATAGAAATATATATTATATATTATATATAATATATATAAATATATATTATATATTATATATTATATATAAATATATATTATATATTATATATAAATATATAATATATATTAAATATAGTATATATAAAATATATATATTTATATATATAAATCTTTTATCAATATAATATCCTTGTCTCTTGTAACCTTTCTTGATTTAACATTTATTTTGTGTGCCTTTTTCAAAAGAAGACACTGGAGGTGAAGAAGGAAGCTCTTGACTCTCCTAAAGCTGATTCCAAAGTGAAGGCTTTGAAGGCCAAGAAGGCAGTGCTGAAAGGCATCCACACAGCCACCAAGAAAAAAAAAAAAAAGATTCACACATCACCCACCTTCCTGTGGCCCAAGACATTATGACTCTGAAGACAGCCTCAATATCCTCAGAAGAGCACTACCAGGAGAAATAAGCTTGACCACTATGCCATCATCAAGTTCCCACTGACCAGTGACCACTGAGTCTGACGTGAATTAGATAGAAGACAACAATACACCTGTGTTCACTGTGGATGTTAAAAGCCAAAAAGTACCAGGTCAGGCTGTGAAGCAGCTCTATGACACTGATGTGGTCAAAGTCAACACATTGATCAGGGCTGATGGAGAGAAGAAGGCGTATGTTCAACTGGCTCCTGATTACAATGCTTCTGATGTTGCCAACAAAACTGGGATCATCTTGGCTGAGTCTTGCTGGCTAATTCTAAATTATATATATATAACATGTTATACATATAATATATTTCATATATAATTGTATATATTTAAAATATATATATTTCATATATAATTGTATATATTTAAAATATATATATTTCATATATAATTGTATATATTTAAAATATATATATTTCATATATAATTGTATATATTTAAAATATATATTATATATTTCATATATAATTGTATATATTTAAAATATATATTATATATTTCATATATAATTGTATATATTTAAAATATATATTACATATTTCATATATAATTGTATATATTTAAAATATATATTACATATTTCATATATAATTGTATATATTTAAAACATATATTACATATTTCATATATAATTGTATATATTTAAAACATATATTACATATTTCATATATAATTGTATATATTTAAAACATATATTATATATTTCATATATAATTGTATATATTTAAAACATATATATTTCATATATAATTGTATATATTTAAAACATATATTATATATTTCATATATAATTGTATATATTTAAAACATATATTATATATTTCATATATAATTGTATATATTTAAAACATATATTATATATTTCATATATAATTGTATATATTTAAAACATATATTATATATTTCATATATAATTGTATATATTTAAAACATATATATTTCATATATAATTGTATATATTTAAAAAATATATTATATATTTCATATATAATTGTATATATTTAAAAAATATATATTTCATATATAATTGTATATATTTAAAATATATATATTTCATATATAATTGTATATATTTAAAATATATATTATATATTTCATATATAATTGTATATATTTAAAAAATATATTATATATTTCATATATAATTGTATATATTTAAAAAATATATTATATATTTTATATATAATTGTATATATTTAAAAAATATATATTTTTTTTCTCCAGAAAAAACAGATTATTTTGTCTGGTGATAATATAGCCACCTCAGCTGTCATATGGTTACTATTTTCTAGGTGTATCTTTTTCTATCCTTTTACTTTCAACCTCCTTGTGTCCTTATATCTAACATGAGTCTCTTAAGACAGCATATAAACACTATTTGTTTAACTCCAATCTGCCAATCTTTGTTTTTAATAGAAGAGCTTAATCCCTTTACATTTAATGTGATTACAGATCAAGGATTTACTTCTGCCATTTGGCTATTTGTTTTTAATATGTCTTATATGTTTTTGATTCCTCAATTCCATTACTACCTCCTTTTGTATTTATTTGATTGTTCACAATGTACTGTTTTGATTCTGTTTTTACAATGCACTAATTTGTTAGTTTTACTATTTAGACAGATTACATCTTACATTCTATGCCCATTAATATAGATTTATAATTTTTTAATGAATTTGTCTTTTAAATTATAAAGCACAAAGAGAAAAAGTTATAAACCAAAAGTACAATAGTACTGGCTCTTATATTTACCTCTAAAGTTATCTTAACTAGTGCTCTTTTTTTTTTTTTTTTTTTTTTTTTTGTGAGGGAGTCTTGCTCTGCCCCACCCAGGCTGGAGTACAGTGGTGCGATCTCGGCTCACTGCAAGCTCTGCCTCCCGGGTTCAAGCGATTCTCCTGCCTCAGCCTCCCAAGTAGCTGGGATTAGCACCACCAGGCCCAGCTAATTTTTGTATTTTTTGTAGAGATGGGGTTTCACCATGTTGGCCAGGCTGGTCTCAAACTCCTGACCTCGTGATCCACCCGCCTCGGCCTCCCAAAGTGCTGGGATTACAGGTGTGAGCCACGGCACCTGGCCTATTTTTTCTTATGGCTTCAAGTTTCTGTTCAGTATCCTTTCATTTCAGCATGAAGGACTCCCTTTAGCATTTCTGGTAGGGCATGTCTACTAGTAATGATCTCCTTCAATTTTATTTGGAAATGTCTGGATTTCTCTTTCATTTTTGAAGAATAGTTTTGCCATATACAGAAATCTTGGTTTAGAGGTTTTTTTTTTCTTTTTTTCACGACTTTAGATATGTCATCTCACTGCCTTTGGGCTTCCAAGATTTTTGATGAGGAATCGGCTGTTAATCTTGTCAAAAATTCTATGTGACGAGTTGCTTCTCTCTTGCTGCTTTCAAAATCCTGTCTTCAGGTTTTGACAATTCTAATATAACATGTCTTGGTGTGGATCTGAGTTCATCCTGCTTGGATTTTATTGAGCTTTTTGGATGTGTAGATTCATGTCTTTCATCAGATTTGGGAAATTTTCTATCATTATTTCTTTAAATATTCTTTCTGTCCCTTTTCTTTTTCTGCGATTCCTATATGAGTATATGAGTATGAATATACTAATGAATATAATAACTATATGAATATATGAGTACACTAGTATGCTTGATGATGTCTCACAGCTCTCTCAGGTTTTTTTTCCTAAATATTTTTTTTCTTTCTTCTCCTTTGGATAATTTCAATTATTTTCTCTTCAAATTCACTGTTCTCTTCTTTTGCATGCCTAAATCTTTGTTGAATCCCTCTAGTGGGTTTTCCATTTCAGGGATTATACTTTTTAGCTCTAGAATTTGTTTGGTTCCTTTTTATAATTTCTATCTCTTTATTGATATTCTCATTTTGTTCATGCATGGTTTTCCTGATTTCCTTTAGTTCTTCGTCCATGTTTTCCTTTAGCTCGTTGAACATACTTAAGATAGTTGATTTAATGTCTTTGGGTAATAATTCCAATGTCTGGACTTCCTCAAGAATGGTGTCTGTCAATTTTTTTTCCTGTGAATGGACCATGTTTTTCTATTTCTTTTTATGTTTTGTAATTTTTTGTTGAGAACTGGACATTATGAGTATTACATTGTGGTAACTGAGAATCTAATTCTGTCATGCCTCAGAGATTGCTGATTTTTGCTTATTGAGGGCTGGAGCCAACTATTTGTGACTTTTCCAACTATTTTTGTGAAGTGTGTATTCTTTGCAGTATGGGGTCAGTGAAGTTTCTGTTGTGATATCTCTGTGGTTAACCAGTGACCTAAGATTTCCTTAAATATCTGGCTTGCCAAAAGGAGGAATAAAGAAAAAAAAAATAGGTACTGTCTCTTTAAATCCCCTTGTGGCTAGAAAGCTCCCTCTGCCCAAGGGCATTGAGACAATGATCAGCCTCTGCACTGGCTGATCAGAAAGCTTTTTTTTTTTTTTTTTTTTGCAATGGAGCCTCACTCTGTTGCCCAGGCTGGAACGCAGTGGTGTCATCTTGGCTCACTGCAACTTCTGCCTCCCAGGTTCAACTGATTCTCCTGCCTCAGCCTCCCAAATAGCTGGGATTACAGGCACTCACCACCATGCCTGGCTAATTTTTGTATTTTTAATAGAGACAGGGTTTTACCACGTTGGCCAGGCTGGCCTCAAACTCCTGACCTCAAGTGATCCACACCTCAGCCTCCCAAAGTGCTGGGATCACAGGTGTGAGCCACCACACCTGGCCACAAAAACTTGACTTTTGGAGGACAAAGTTGTTATTGCCTACCCTGGCACCAACAGTCTGCACCAGGAACATTTTCCACAGTTGCCTGCTGCAGAGCTTGGGGATGCTGAAACAAAAAAAACCATCAAAATTTATAAGCCTCTCCATCAAGCTCTTCCCTGGATGTTGCAAGTGTTCAACTAGACTTCTGAGTCCCAAAACAGTTGCTTGAGACAACTACTGCCAGCTCAACTGCTTTGGTGGAGGAAAAGATTCCTGGTGCTGCTACTGCCATCTTCCATAACATCATTCTCCATGTCAGCTTTCGTAATAAACTTGTTCAAACATCCTCATCTCTCTTGAGCATGACACCCTGGCCTACTGGTATATTACAAGAAGCATAGAGCTGGGTATAATATAAGGACCAACTTACAAACTTGGACAAAGACTTGTAGGAGAGACTACCTGCTCTGCATTATAAAAAAGTCAAACTAGCCATAAAAACCTGTTGTTCTGACTCCAGGGTGTGCCATCAGCTACTTTATAAAGCAGGCTGTGAGCTGTGGGCCCCAAAGGAGGGGAGTGTTTTGTTGTTGCCGTATTGAAAACATGGCTGGAGTTGGAGGAGGCTGTAAGGGAGCCAGTGGCCCTTGTACTCCTACCCTAACTGCTGAAGAGGGCTTTGGGCTCCACCAGGTGTTTGCTCTCACTGTGGGCTTTGTGGAACTGGATTTTGCCTTAGTATGTTAATATGAGAAGAACAGGCTTTCTGCAAATGCTAAACAGATGGATGACATGGTACTCCCCGCCCCCACCCCACCAAATTATGGGCCAAAAAGGAAGTCTCTTTTTCCTTAATTCAGTAAAGAAACAATAGCATAACTATGTTTCAAACTGTTGTGTTCAAATGAATTTAAAATATTCAGAGAAAGAAAAAGAATTTTGTCCTTTTTAAGACATCCTAAGTAGAAAGCAACTGGGATGGAGGAGCTGGGATTT
This sequence comes from Pan troglodytes, assembly GCF_028858775.2. Taxonomy (NCBI): domain Eukaryota; kingdom Metazoa; phylum Chordata; class Mammalia; order Primates; family Hominidae; genus Pan; species Pan troglodytes. The sequence goes on from NC_072419.2 coordinate 47,469,215, forward strand.
GCCAGGCCAAAATAAACAAACAACAATGGTTGGCTATTGTATGGAAACAATACAACACCATCCAGGAAATTCTGTGGGATTTCTGAGGGATAGGCCACTATGGTTGGCCCTGGGGATGAGGTACCAAACACAAGGCCCCACACTGAGGCAGCTCATGCCAAAGTCACCACGGAACCATCACATTGCCCAACACCACAAATAGTGTCTCCTGTACCCCCTCCCACCATTGCCAACTCAGCTAGCAATGCTGCCATTTTGGAACCCCCAATCCCTTCAGCTTCTACAATACTCCGCCCTCCTGGCTCTCACCTGAGCTTCTGGCTGCCCTCTGATGGGGTCTCTAATGAGAACACAAATGTCAAAGGGTAAGGAGGGAAGGGAGAGGCTGGGAACTCAGTGACCAGGAACCTAGAAAATCAACACGTAATAACATGACTTGTCTGTGGCTTCAAAACTATGTCTTAAATAAAAATAATCTTCTATGATACATTTTGCTTTCGAGTACGATCCAGAGAAACTGAGGAACAAAATTCAAGCTTTTGATTCCATGTATGTCAAAGAAGGAAGGTGATTTTCCATTATACTAAACATTTCTTCTACATCAGGCATAACCAGAGAAACACAAGACTTTCATCATCAGAAAAAAGCACATTATGTATCTAAGGACAATTAAAGGCTCTCTTTCCTTTTCATCAATTTGAGCTGAATTTCAACTCATGTCCTGTTGCTGTCTCCTACCCAGTGGCTGTGGATCTGCCCGACTCAGAGGATGTTTTGACCTGTTCTCCTATTGCTAAGAAATGGCTAGAAAAGCTTGGACCCCTTTAGGGTCACCATGTTCCTTCCCCTGCGCAGGTTTTTAAAAACACATGAAACAAAAAACAGCTCTCAACCGTTTATCGTATTATGTTCCTATGGCTTCTGCTGCTAGTTGTCCTCTGAAGCAGCCAGGCGGTTAATGCTGCTGCCAGGCAGCCTTAGAGACAGCAGATGCCCCTGTGCAGTAAATTCAGTGCCCAACCATAAGTGCCTCCTCCCCTTACCCACACAGGATAGCCATGGCCCCTGTGGACTCCTTACCGAGCTGACGTCCAGCCTGGGGACTCGATGTGTCAAAGGTCTCTGAGCTGGCCTCAGGGACACTGGGCTCCCACGACTCACTGTTCTCAGACACCTCTGAATAGGTGTCACCCATCCCTTTGTGAACTGCTGTGAGCTCACCAGTACCAGGGCCCTGGTCCTCACTGCCTGTGTCTGCCACGGCTCTGGTCTCCTCCCCCATTTTCTCAGCAAACCACTGCTTGACCTGCTGGGAGCTCATCTGGGTCTTGTCACAGAGGTTCTGCAGGTCCTCTTCATACAGCATCTTGTGTGTCATGTAATAGTCCTGCAGGAGCTCCCGGTTGCCAGGGGCAATGACCAGTAGCCCTGGTGGGAAGTTGCCTCGCTTATAGTCTTCGTACCATTTGAGTTGGCCGTTCTTCAGTGCGTACCTGCTATCTCCAAACCAGCGCACCACCTCTGGCCGTGGCAGACCCGTCTGGGCCATGATGGAGTCATAGTCCTGGTTGCTTGGCCACTGTGTCTGGACAAAGAGCTGCCGCAGCAAGTGCCGCTGCTGGGCAGTCTTTTTGCAGCTCACTTTGCCTGGGAGCTGCTCTGCCAGTTTGTTTGACCCATCATCCTCAGGGTCACAGGCACCCAGCCCTGGAATCTCGTTCCTGCCATTGGCTTCAGTGACCCTCAGGTTCTTCAGGTTGATTTTAATGGGGCTGACTTTGCGCTCTGCCAAGATATGGCTGCTGGGCATTTCCAGAGAGCCATTTTCACCAGAGACCCTTAGCTCACTGGCCAAATCCTCTTCTCCACCCTCATCCTCAGCAGCCTCCTCTTCCTCCTGAGAGGCATTCTCCTCAGCCTTCTTGGTCTCCTCAGCATTCACTTTTTTCCGTCTCTCTGAAAACCAGCTATCAATTTCTCGTCGGGTCATTTTGGTTTCACTTCTCAGGCGGTCCAGTTCCTCATCAAGAGGAAGAGGGTTTTGTGCAAAACTGCTCTCCAGGGCTCTGAGCTGCTCAGGGGCTCTCTCCTTGTATTTGGTTGGTGTGAAGTCAGGAGTCTGGTGCCAAGATTGTCGTTTGGCAGAAGGGTGGGTTGCTAGTGTGGCTGTTGTCGGAATGCAGGTTACCTCAGGGACCTTGGACGATGGGGAGAAGGACACCTCTGGCACAGAGTCAATGATGATGGAACTGTGATCTCCAGGTATCATCGCTCTGGAGCCCTTCAAGTTCCGGCAGTGGTATCTACGATCACTGAACCATTTCCGCACCTCTCTGGTACTGAGGCCGGTCACTTTTGTGAGATGTTCAACTTCGCTCTGCCCTGGGAACTGGTTCCGACAGAAGCTCCCTTTCAGAGCTGACAGCTGTTCATGAGATTTCTTATTTTTGTAGATGCTAGCATCAAGGAAGGCTTGGGAGGTTATGCTGGGGCAGGCCGTGAGGAGCGACTGGGCCGCATTGACCACCTTCACAGCTGACGTTGTATTTGAACACACAGTGTTAATGGGTGCCACACCTGGCTGCTTGGGGACAGATGTCACCGTGAGGGGGAGAGAGGAACTTGTTGCTTGCAACCCATTGGCCATCAATGGCTGAGTGACCAGAAGTCCCCCTCCTGTACCCTCTGGCTGCCCCACAACGTGACCTGGAAGAGCGGCCTGGATGAGATGCTGGACATTGCCAGCACTGGCGACGAGTGGGGTATTTAGAACCGTAATTGTGGGCTGAGGCACAGACTGGATGACTGTATTGAACATCTTTTTCCGGGCATCCTCAATCTCCTCAGGGGACCAGCTGATCCCCTGCTTCAGCCTTTGGGCTGTGAACCAGATCTTGAGCTGTTCTTCTGGATACTTGGTCACCACAGTCAAATAGCAGAGCTCGGCTTTGGTGGGGTAGGGGAACTTGTGGAAGGAGTTCTTCAGGAAGCTGTTAGAGTCCATGGCTGCATTGTACGTTGGAATGCTGCTCAGGGGGATCATCACTTTGGGAAGGGCCTTGGCCGTGGGCAGTGGCTGGTGGGCATGGTGTTGGGCATGCACTGGGGGCTGCTGCTGGAGGGAGAGGAACTGTGCTATGCCAGCTGGCAAAACTGGCACTGTTCCTATCAGGGGCCCGTTGGCGGCATGGGGGTTTTTTGCAGAGCTGGCAGATGCCTGGCTGACTGGAACTGCCCCATTGATGAAGGAATGGTCCCCCTCTCTCACCTCCATTTCTCCAGTCGACAGCTTTGGTAAGGCCTCACCCACAGGCTGGCTAGGGACATTCTCCTTGAGTGTATGAATTTTTTTGGCTTCAGCTTTGCCTTTCATTATCTTCATGATTGGAGTTTTGGTAATGATGATTTCTGCCTGTCCATCAGCCCCTTCAGCACTGGGCTCACCCGCTAGGTCAGGAGTGCTGGTGCTCTCAGGGATGCTCTGCTCCACAACCACATGATTGTCTGGCTTGGCCACGTTCCACACAAAGCTGGCTTCCCCGGAGTGACATGTGGCATTGTGCAAGGAAAGCCCCTCAGGGGTTTTTGCCAGAAAACTGCACCCACTGCATACAAAGGTTGGGTCTTTATTAAAGTCTGTGTGCTCTGAGTTCATATGTCCCACAAATTGGGTCATGTCATGGGATCTGAAATCGCAGTATTTACAGGAATATAAATAGCCATCTAAAGTGCTCCGATGCCCATTGGCCAGTGTAGAGCCATCAGTACTGCTGGGGTTCTGTGCTGCCTCACTGCTGGCAGCAGATGCTTCTGGGGGCAGATCCTGCTGGGGTCCCTCAGGCAAGGTCTCAGCGGGCTGGGCCTCCATGCTGGCATCTTGCAACACCACAGTCTTCACTGGGATCATGCATGGTGTGGTGGATTTCCTCTTGCTGGCCATGGTGACAATCACTGGGTGATCAGCAGTTGAGAGCTTGTCCCATAAGGGGCCTAACAATACAAGTTCCAGCTTCTCGATGAGGGCCAAAGAAACAGTTTCTAAATGCAGCTTTTTCAGTTGTTTGCAGAAAGCAGGTTTTCCCTATTCAATCTAAGGAAAGGGAGAAAAAAATGATTAAGTTCTCTTAAGTGCTTTCTGTATATTTCTCGGATACCCAGACACATTCCACTGCTTGCCTTCTACCATATAGGTCTTTTCACAGTAAGTTTAATCAGCAACTTGGATATGAAGTCTAAGTTAGGAACCCCCTAATGACAAAAACTGGACCCTGAAGAATGACCTGGGGATGGTCCAATACCAACTGATAGACTTAAGCAACGTATTTTTGTTTCTTCCCCACCACCCCCTACATATCCCTGCATTAAGTAATTCAGATTAAAAAACAAAACGCCCTCTTTTTGGACCTCCAAATTAATTCTGACCATGTCAGAGTGAGAACAAAAGATCCTAGTGTAATTCTTGTTTACATTTTGGACCAACACGCGGTTTTCTTTTCATAGCCTTCCCGCATATGAGAACAAGATGACGCCTCTGTCTCTCCCAAGCCAGGCCCAGGGACCAAGTTAGCTGCAGTGTGTGAACGGAAGGGGTGGGGTGGGCGGGGGTGGCTAGGAAGACCAGCTGCTGTAAGAGCCAGGCCTCTGTAGCCTTTCCTTGCCTGCCGCACTTATTCCAGGCCACAGAAAAGCGATCACCTTACAGTTACTGGCTGTTATGTATCCCGGACCACTGTTACTGAGATGAAACCAAAGGTCAGAGGGTCAGGGAATCCACAGAACCAGTTTGTGGCCCAGCAAGCTATACATTTTCTGTGTACGACCACTCAAAGGGTGGTCTCACCTTGAGATCTGAGAACAGTTGGACTGCCTCCCCAAGTGGGTCCCTGACCCCTGAGTAGCCTAACTGGGAGGCACCTCCCAGTAGGGGCCGACTGACACCTCATACAGCTGGGTGCCCCTCTGAGATGAAGCTTCCAGAGGGAGGATCAGACAGCAACATCTGCCGTTCTGCAGTATTTGCTGTTCTGCAGCCTCCATTGGTGATACCCAGGCAAACAGGGTCTGGAGTGGACCTCCAGAAAACTCCAACAGACCTGCAGCTGAGGGTCCTGACTGTTAGAAGGAAAACTAACAAACAGAAAGGACATCCACACCAAAACCCCATCTGGACGCCACCATCATCAAAGACCAAAGGTAGATAAAACCACAAAGATGGGGAGAAACCAGAGCAGAAAAGCTGAAAATTCTAAAAATCAGAGTGCCTCTTCTCCTCCAAAGGAACGCAGCTCCTCGCCTGCAATGGAATAAAGCTGGATGGAGAATGGCTTTGATGAGTTGAGAGAAGAGGGCTTCAGACGATCAGTAATAACAAACTTCTCTGAGCTAAAGGAGGATGCTCGAACCCATCACAAAGAAGCTAAAAACCTCGAAAAAAAGATTAGATGAATAGCTAACTAGAATGAACAGTGTAGAGAAGACCTTAAGTGACCTGATAGAGCTTAAAACCATGGCATGAGAACTACATGACGCATGCACAAGCTTCAGTAGCCGATTTGATCAAGTGGAAGAAAGAGTATCAGTGACTGAAGATCAAATTAATGAAATGAAGCGAGAAGTTTAGAGAGAAAAGAGAAAAAAGTAACGAACTAAGCCTCCAAGAAATATGGGACTATGTGAAAAGAACAAATCTACGTCTGATTGGTGTACCCGAAAATGACAGGGAGAATGGAACCAAGTTGGAAAACACTCTTCAGGATATTATCCAGGAGAACTTCCCCAACCTAGCAAGGCAGGCCAACATTAAAATTCAGAAATACAGAGAACAACATAAAGATACTCCTCAAGAAGAGCAACTCCAAGACACATTAATTGTCAGATTCACCAAAGTTGAAATGAAGGAAAAAATGTTAAGGGCAGCCAGAGAGAAAGGTCGGGTTACCCACAAAGGGAAGCCCATCAGAATAACAGCGGATCTCTCGGCAGAAACTCTACAAGCCAGAAGAGAAGTGGGGGCCAATATTCAACATTCTTAAAGAAAAGAACTTTCAACCCAGAATTTCATATCCAGCCAAACTAAGCTTCATAAGTGAAGGAGAAATAAAATCCTTTACAGACAAACAAATGCTGAGAGATTTTGTCACCACCAGGCCTGCCTTACAAGAGCTCCTGAAGGAAGCACTAAACATGGAAAGGAACAACTGGTACCAGCCACTGCAAAAACATGCCAAATTGTAAAGACCATCAATGCTAGAAAGAAACTGCATCAACTAACGAGCAAAATAACCAGCTAACATCATAATGACAGGATCAAATTCACACATAACAATATTAACCTTAAATGTAAATGGGCTAAATGCACCAAGCAGACCTAATAGACATCTACAGAACTCTGCACCCCAAATGAACAGAATATACATTTGTCTCAGCACCACAGCATACTTACTCCAAAATTGACCACATAGTTGGAAGTAAAGCACTCCTCAGCAAATGTAAAAGAACAGAAATTATAATAAACTGTCTCTCAGACCACAGTGCAATCAAACTAGAACTCAGGATTAAGAAACTCACTCAAAACCGCTCAACTACCTGGAAACTGAACATCCTGCTCCTGAATGACTACTGGGTACATAACGAAATGAAGGCACAAAGAAAGATGTTCTTTGAAACCAATGAGAACAAAGACACAACATACCAGAATCTCTGGGACACATTTAAAGCAGTGTGTAGAGGGAAATTTATAGCACTAAATGCCCACAAGAGAAAGCAGGAAAGATCTAAAATTGACACCCTAACATCACAATTAAAAGAACTAGAGAAGCAAGAACAAACACATTCAAAAGCTAGCAGAAGGCAAGAAATAACTAAGATCAGAGCAGAACTGAAGGAGATAGAGACACAAAAAACCCTTCAAAAAATCAATGAATCCAGGAGCTGGTTTTTTGAAAACATCAAAATTGATAGACAGCTAGCAGACTAATAAAGAAGAAAAGAGAGAAGAATCAAATAGACACAATAACAAACAATAAAGGGGATATCACCACCGATCCCATAGAAATACAAACTACCATTAGAGAATACTATAAATACCTCTACGCAAATAAACTAGAAAATCTAGAAGAAATGGATAAATTCCTGGACACATACACCCTCCCAAGACTAAACCAGGAAGAAGTTGAATCCCTGAATACACCAATAAAAGGTTCTGAAATTAAGGCAATAATCAATAGCCTACCAACCAAAAGAAGTCCAGGACCAGACAGATCCACAGCTGAATCTACCACAGGTACAAAGAGGAGCTGGTACTATTCCTTCTGAAACTATTCCAACCAACAGAAAAAGAGGGAATCCTCCCTAATTCATTTTATGAGGCCAACATCGTCCTGATACCAAAGCCTGGCAGAGACACAACAAAAAAAGAGAATTTTAGACCAATATCCCTGATGAACATCGATGCAAAAATCCTCAATAAAATACTGGCAAATCGAATCCAGCAGCACATCAAAAAGCTTATCTACCACGACCAAGTTGGCTTCATACCTGGGATGCAAGGCTGGTTCAACATATGCAAATCAATAAATGTACATCATATAAACAGAACCAAAGACAAAAACCACATGATTATCTCAATAGATGCAGAAAAGGCCTTTGACAAAATTCAACAGCCCTTCATGCTAAAAACTCTCAATAAATTAGGTATTGATGGGACGTATCTCAAAATAATAAGAGCTATTTATGACAAACCCACAGCCAATATCATACTGAATGGGCAAAAACTGGAAGCATTCCCTTTGAAAACTGGCACAAGACAGGGATGCCCTCTCTCACCACTCCTATTAACATAGTGTTGGAAGTTCTGGCCAGGGCAATCAGGCAGGAGACAGAAATAAAGGTTATTCGATTAGGAAAAGAGGAAGTCAAATTGTCCCTGTTTGCAGATGACATGATTGTATATTTAGAAAACCCCATCATCTCAGCCTAAAATTTCCTTAAGCTGATAAGCAACTTCAGCAAAGTCTCAGGATACAAAATCAATGTGCAAAAATCACAAGCATTCCGATACACCAATAACAGACAAACAGAGAGCCAAATCATGAGTGAACTCCCATTCACAATTGCTTCAAAGAGAATAAAATACCTAGGAATCCAACTTACAAGGGACATGAAGGACCTCTTCAAGGAGAACTACAAACCACTGCTCAAGGAAATAAAAGAGGATACAAACAAATGGAAGAACATTCCATGCTCATGGGTAGGAAGAATCAATATTATGAAAATGGCCATACTGCCCAAGGTAATTTATAGATTCAATGCCATCCCCATCAAGCTACCAATGACTTTCTTCACAGAATTGGAAAAAACTACGGAACAAAAAAAGAGCCCGCATTGCCAAGATTATCCTAAGTCAAAAGAACAAACTTGGAGGCGTCATGCTACTTGACTTCAAACTATACTATACTACAAGGCTACAGTAACCAAAACAGCATGGTACTGGTACCAAAACAGAGATGTAGACCAATGGAACAGAACAGAGCCCTTGGAAATAATACCACACATCTACAACCATCTGATCTTTGACAAACTTGACAAAAACTAGAAATGGGGAAAGGATTCCCTATTTAATAAGTGGTGCTGGGAAAACTGGCTAGCCATATGCAGAAAGCTGAAACTGGATCCCTTCCTTACACCTTATACAAAAATTAATTTGAGATGGATTAAAGACTTAAATGTTAGACCTAAAACCATAAAAACCCTAGGAGAAAACCTAGGCAATACCATTCAGGACATAGGCACGGGCAAGGACTTCATGTCTAAAACACCAAAAGCAATGGCAACAAAAGACAAAATTGACAAATGGGATATAATTAAACTAAAGAGCTTCTGCAAAGCAAAAGAAACCACCATCAGAGTGAACAGGCAACCTACAGCATGGGAGAATATTTTTGCAATCTACCCATCTGACAAAGGGCTAATATCCAGAATCTACAAAGCACTTAAACAAATTTACAAGAAAAAAATCAAAGAACCCCATCAACAAGTGCACAAAAGATATGAACAGACACTTCTCAAAAGAAGACATTTATGCAGCCAGCAAACACATGAAAAAATGCTCATCATCACTGGCCATCAGAGAAATGCAAATCAAAATCACAATGAGATACCATCTCACACCAGTTAGAATGGCGACCATTAAAATGTCAGGAAACAACAGGTGCTGGAGAGGATGTGGAGAAATAGGAACACTTTTACACTGTTGGTGGGACTGTAAACTAGTTCAACCATTGTGGAAGACAGTGTGGCCATTCCTCAAGGATCTAGAACTAGAAATACCATTTGACCCAGCCATCCCATTACTGGGCATATACCCAAAGGATTATAAATCATGCTGCTATAAAGACACATGCACACGTATGTTTATTGCGGCACTATTCACAATAGCAAAGACTTGGAACCAACCCAAATGTCCATCAATGATAGACTGGATTAAGAAAATGTGGCACATATACACCATGGAATACTATACAGCCATAAAAAAGGATGAGTTCATGTCCTTTGTAGGGACATGGATGAAGCTAGAAACCATCATTCTGAGCAAACTATCACAAGGACAGAAAACCAAACACCACATGTTCTCACTCATAGGTGGGAACTGAACAATGAGAATACTTGGACACAGGGTGGGGAACATCACACACCACGGCCTGTCGTGGGGTGGGGAGAGGGATAGCATTAGGAGATATACCTAATGTAAATGACAAGTTAACGAGTGCAGCACACCAACATGGCACATGTATACCTATGTAACAAACCTGCATGTTGTGCACATGTACCCTAAAACTTAAAGTATAATAAAAAAAGAATTATAAGTAATCTTCACATATGCTTTTAAGTATTTTTTTAAAAGAAAGGAAAGAAGAAAGAAGAGGAAACCAGAAACAAATAATCATTACACTATCCAGACATTACATAACATCCCTTACCTGTGAATTTAGATGTATTGAACTTTTAATAAAATAGATTGACTTCACACTTTTAAAATGCTAAGAAAGAAAACAGCTAAGGCAGAAAACTAACCTGAAAACAAAACCAATGGTTTTATATATAAAAGACCGAAATTAAACAGTTGATAACTCAAAAAGAAATAATAATAATAATTGTTTCACAGGATGCCATGAGAAAAGGGATTCTTTGAGCCCTATTACTAATATATAATGATAATCATCATTATTACTTTTCGTTTTAGCAAATCATAATGCTCTAATGACTAAAACAATAGTAATTCTAATACTAAAATCAAGTTATCAGTATTTGGATTTGATACAAAGATGTAAAGAAAATTAAAATATCTCTATTCAAATTCTCAGTAAATAAACACGGCTATTTTATGATGAAAATAATTTTTAAAACTTTGAAGGTGAGGGTAAACATAAACCCACTCTAACAACTTCTCACCCCTTCCCCCACCAATTTGAACTGGCATGCACACTTTTTTACTTAATTTTTAATTATAAAGATAAAATGTAATTTAAATAAAATTTAATGTCTATAACTTTGTATACCTTCTCATTTAGTCCAGATATTTTATTCATATTTTTATCACAATGAGCACACATTTGTGCTTTTTTCACCAAACATTACGTTATAAACATTTTTGTTACACAAGCTTCATAAGTTTAACATTTAATAGCTACCTAATAATGTACCACAATGAATTTGACTTATCCACCCCTGCTGTTGAAAAGCATGCCAATCTCATGGGTGACAGTGAAACAAACATCTCTGGGCATACAGGATGTTTTTCTTCTATCAAATTATTTCCTGAGGTTAAGTGCACAGGAATGGGCTTACCATCTCAAAGAGCATCAACATTTCTAAGCTCCTTTGTATATATCATTGGCAAACATTTTAAATCAAGTGCTTTATGATCCCAAATCAGGGAAACTAAAAATAATACAGTTATGGACCCAGTGAGCAAATCAGATTTTCAGACAAGTTATGGAAGACATCACGTAGAATATCTGAAAGCACAAATGACAAAAGAAAAAACAGATAAATTGGATGTCATCAAAATTAAAAACTTGCATTCTTCAAAGGTCACCATCAAGAAAGTGAAAAGATAGACAATCCACAGAAAGAAAAGGTTTGCAAATCATCTATCTGGTAAAGTATATCCAGATTATATAAATAACTTACAACTCAACCATAGAAAGATAATTTGTAAACGGGTAAAGGATTTGAATAGGCATTTCTCCAAAGAAGATATACAAATGGCCAGTAAAGCACATAAAAAACCGCTCAACATCATTAGTTATTAGGAAAACACAAATCAAAACCACAATGAGATACCACTTCACACCCACCAAGATGGCTGTAATTATAGCGACAGATAACAAGTATAGATGAGGATGCAGAGAAACTGGAGCCCTCACGTATTGCTGATGAAAATGTAAAATGGTATAGCTACTTTGGAAAACTGTTTGGCAAACAAAATGTTAAATATAGAGTTGCCATAAGATCCAGCAATTTGGCCGGGCGCAGTGGCTCACACCTGTAATCCTAGCACTTTGGGAGGCCAAGGTGGGCGGATCACCTGAGGTCAGGAGTTCAAGATCAGCCTGACCAACATGGAGAAACCCCGTCTCTACTAAAAATGCTAAATTAGCCAGGCATGGTGGTGCATGACTGTAATCCCAGCTACTCAGGAGGCTGAGGCAGGAGAATTGCTTGAACCTGGGAGGCGGAGGTTGCAGTGAGCCAAGATCATGCCATTGTACTCCAGCCTGGGCAACAAGAGCTAAACTGTGTCTCAAAAAAAAAAAAAACCAAAACCAAAACAAAACAAAAAAACAAAACACCAGCAATTTAATTCCTAAGTATATACACAGTATAAATAAAAACATGTCCACCCCAAAATATGTACACAAATGTTCACAGCAGCATTATTCAAATAATGGCCAAAAGGTGGAAACAACCCAAACGTCTATCAGCTGGTGAATGGGTAAGTAAAATATGATATATCCATATGATGAATTCTTCAGCCATAAAAAGGAATGAAGTTCTGATGCATGCTGCAACATGGATGATCCTGATGCTAAGTGAAAGAAGTCAGACACAAATGTCACATACTGTATGATTCCCATTTATATGAAATATCCAGAAAAGGCAAATCCATAGAGGCAGATAGTAGATTAGTGGTTGGCAGGGACTGAGAGTAGGGGAGAAGGGGGAGTGGCTGCTAATGAGTCAGCAGGCAATAAAAATTGTTCTGAAATTAGATAGTGGGGATGGCTGCACAACTCTGAATATGATAAAAACCTCAGGAAGGACATCGAAACCAAGAAAGGTAGAGGACAGTAAATTATAGCACTCAGTTCTATAGAAGAGGGTCAGCATTTACATTTCTAAGGTTTCAATATAGGTGACACAGTTCTGTGCTACTTCCTGACTCACCTTGGTAATATTTACTGTGGCCCTAGAGAAGCTGAATGGCAGTGCCTGTGAACATCAGGTTTGCCAGAGGAGAGGGAAGAGAGATGCAGACCTACTACCTGGAAGTAGCAACAACACAAAGGAAAAAGAGCACGAGCACACCAGAAGGCCAGGCAGCAGAACTCAGGAGAAGCTAACTGCAGAGCCCTAGCAACACAACACAAGCACTCCAGGCACAGGGCCAGAACTGCTATTTGTAATGGGGACTGGGTTTCACTGAGGAAAAGGTATATAGTGTTCCTGGTATTTTACTTACTAAGGCTGAGAAGTGGACAACATGAAGATGGATTTGATTTTTGGCAATAGTCCCAATGTCATTCAAAATTAAGTCTTGGCCAGGCACAGCAGCTCACATCTGTAATCCCAGCACTTTGGGAAGCCAAGGTAGGAAGATCATTTGAGGCCAGGAGTTCGGGATTAGCCTGGGCAACATAGAGAGAGACCCCATCTCTACAAAAAAAATTGTAAAAAATCAGTCAGGAACAATGGTGTGTGCCTGTAGTCTCAGCTACTCAGGAGGCTGAGGTGGGAGGATCACCTGAGCCCAAGAGTTCAGAGTTACAGTAAGCAAGGATCATGCCACTGCACTCCAGCCTGGATGACAGAGCATGACCTTGTCTCTTAAAAAAAGAAAAATTAAGTCTCAAATTAGCCCTAAATTATCATTCGAATAAATGACTAAGAAGGGTACCACTGCTAACCATGTTCTGGGTAGATGGACCATTGACTACAAGCAATTACAAAAAAGCAGTAGTGGCAGCAGTGGCAGCCACAGCCAGTGTTTACTGAGTGTTTCATATTGTTGGAAGTGCTTTTATACACATCCCCTCATTTCACTCATAATAAACCCAAGAAAAGGCACTATAATTATTCTCATTTTACAGACAAGAAGGACAAGGCTCAGAAAAGTGCAGTGACTGCCTGGAGCGCACACAACTAGGAGACGACAGAAGCTGAATAAGAGGACTATACGATTCCTATTCTAGAAATAAAATTGAAGATCCTTCCAGTTCTTGGATTTCTAGGTGGAGTAATATTTTCCTGTTCAAATTATTTCCATGTTATCCTCCATGGTGGTGTTGGCAAGAATGGATCCACTATAGCAGGCACCAGTGTCTTGTCACCTGGACTCCACATAGGACTAATTATTATACTGGCAATAATGATCTATAAAAAGTCAGCAACTGATGTGTTTGAAAAGCATCCTTGTCTTTATACCCTAATGTTTGGATGTGTCTTTGCTAAAGTCTCACAAAAATTAGTGATAGCTCACATGACCAAAAGTGAACTATATCTTCAAGACACTGTCTTTTTGGGGCCCGGTCTTTTGTTTTTAGACCAGTACTTTAATAATTTTATAGACGAATATGTTGTTCTATGGATGGCAATGGTGATTTCTTCATTTGATATGGTGATATACTTTAGTGCTTTGTGCCTGCAAATTTCAAGACACCTTCATCTAAATATATTCAAGACTGCATGTCATCAAGCACCTGAACAGGTTCAAGTTCTTTCTTCAAAGAGTCATCAGAATAACATGGATTGAAGAGACTTCCGAACACTTGCTATCTCTTGCTGCTGCTGTTTCATGGAAGGAGATATTAAACATTTGTTTAATTTTTATTTAAGTGTTATACCTATTTTAGCAAATAAAATATTTCATTGCTTATAAAAAAAAAAAAAAAAAAAGAACCCAAGCAGTCTCGCTCCAGAGCCTGCAACTTCAACCACTCCACACAGTGAGCTCTCTGAGAAACCTCCAGATTGTTGCAATAAGGGCTACAGACCTCTTGAAGTAATATTTTCCTCCAGCATTTATTAAGAAAAAGTTCAAACAAATGGCAAAGTTGAAAGAGATTGACAGTGAACACCCATATCCCCACCACCTGGATGCTTACTAAGGTGGCTGTTTTTAGCAACATTACCCATTTAGGTAAGCTTGGGTTTATTTGTTATGTATTTTTAAAGGGGTTAAAAATGGTGCTTAAACAGCAAAGTTCTAATTATCTAGAAAATCATTCATCCAAAAGACACTCATGGAGCATGTCTGATAAATGAGGCACTACCATGTGGAAACATGCTATTGTCTAAGTCAAGCCCTAGTGAAGTGAGCTGATAGAAATGTAAGGTGCGGCCAAAAGAGATTCAGAAGGAAAGGCCAGGTGATGTTTGCATTTTGTCATTTTTGTACAATCCTTTACATGCCCCATCTTGAAACCTTGTAAATGGATCCTTGTAAATGGATCTTTTAAATGGGGCCAGAGCAGTGGCTCACACCTATAATCCCAGCACTTGGAAGGCCGAAACGAGTGGATCACTTGAGGTCAGGAGTTCGAGACCAGCCTGGCCAACAACATGGTGAAACCCCGTCTCTACTAAAAACACAATAAATTAGCCGGGTGTGGTGATGTGTGGCTATAATCTCAGCTATCGGGAAGCTGAGGCAAGAGAATCACTTGAACCCAGGAGGCAGAGATTGCAGTGAGCCAAGATCGCGCCACTGCACTCCAGCCTGGGACACAGAGTAAGGCTCCGTCTCAAAAAATAAATAAATAAATAAATAAATAAAAATAAATAAATGGGAAAATAAAAACAAAAGTGCATAACTTTTTAAAAAAATCTGTCTTTGGGAATTGGTAATTGCTCAATTCACTAAATTAGCAAAGCTATAGTTAATAGCCACTATATTTCAGCACTGCAGTATACATATGTGAGTTTTTTAGATAAAAATCTTAAAGTGTTTATCTTTAAATTATAGACTGAATTAGGAACTTTAAAAAATTCTGAGGAACGAATTGGAAGAACAGTAAGAATTCAATGAAGGAATTCAAATACTTAGAAAGCAACTCTTGACAGACTCTTCCAAGCGTTATGATAGTCAGCCTGCAGCCCTCTTGAACATATCACCCAGTATTTATCATTAAAAACGGAAATAGGCCAGGCGCGGTGGCTCATGCCTGTAATCCCAGCACTTTGGGAGGCCAAGGAGGGTGGATCACAAGGTCAGGAGATCGAGACAATCCTGGCTAACACGGTGAAACCCCGTCTCTACTAAAAATACAAAAAATCAGCTGGGCGTGGTGGCGGGCACCTATAGTCCCAGCTACTCAGGAGGCTGAGGCAGGAGAATGGCGTGAACCCAGGAGGCGGAGCTTGCAGTGAGCAGAGATCGCGCCACTGCACTCCAGCCTGGGCGACAGAGCGAGACTGTCCAAAAAAAAAAAAAAAAAGGAAATAATGGTAGAAGTTGACAGAATTACAGAAACATAACTATAGTGGGAGATTTTAAGATAATATTCTAAAGATCAAGTGGACAAAGAAAAAAGATGTAAAGAATGTGACTACTATGAGGTTGATCTGACAGACATGAATATAGTCTTGAGTATTCTATAGTAATTGACTTCACATTCTACACCATGAAACACATTTAAAAGTTACTCGTGGTGTATAACAGACCATAAATAAACCTCAACCCATTCCAAAATAAAAATTCATAGGTAGCATTCCACTATTTAGCGCTAGCAACAAAGACTTACTTTGAAATTTATCCTTTTTACTTTGTTTCAAATTATGCTCTAAGTGGAAATTTCTCTCTCGGAAAGAAAGAAAAGTGAAAATCCTTCCTATTCACCCCCAGAGATAAACCATTGTTAACAGTGCAGTATATATGATTTCAGGCATGTTTCCTAGGCATAGCTTACTATAATTAATTCTTTTAAAAAACCAAAAATGGAATTGTATTTTTACATCCTATTTTGACCCTGAGTTTTCATCTCACAATTATTTAATTTCAATATCTTTCCATGTCACCATCTCTAGTTTACCTCAGTCTTTTAAACAACTTCAGCATTCTAGGTTATGGATGCATCATAATTTATTTAACCATTCTGCTGTTAAGAGACATTTGCATTTCTCCAGGTTTTTAACTATTACAATGACTCGGTGACCATCCCTGCACATATTTTTATACATTTGAGAATTTCTGAAATACTGAATTTCTTACAAGTCAAATTGCAGTAGCATTTAAAATATTGTTAGCAAAATACAAAATTGTCTTTCAAGTAAACTGTACTGATTTTCGCTGTTACCACCAAAGAACTGAGGATGCACTCACTATCACTGCATATTCTTGCTATTTTCAGTCTTTGTTAATTTGATATATAAAACACTAATTACTAGTATTTGGAATCTACATTTATGAGCAAGGCTGAATATCTTTTCACATGTCATTGACGATTTTGTATAAAATTATCTTTTGTCCATTTTCCTATGGGATGTTAAGTGTTCTCCATATATTAAGAAAATGGGCTATTCTTTACCTGTCATAGATGAAACTGGGGTTTCATCTCCATTTTTTGGAGCCCATCTACCACAGGAGGCAGTAAATGACATTAAAGAATTACTGTTAATGTTGCTATGTATGATAATGGTATTTCAGTTATGTTACAAACAAAAGTCTTAATCAGTTGGTGATGCACACTCGAATATTTATGGGTAAAATAATTTGTTATATAGGATTTACTGGGAGGAAAAACCCAACCCCCTAGAAAAAAATGAGAGATGGGTAGAAATAAATGAAATAAATTTGACCATGAACTTATAATTGTTCAAGTTGGGTTGGGATATATATGGCTCATATATATGCTCTTATGTACATTTGACATTTTCATAATTAAAAAAATTAAAAGCTCGAGACATATTTTAAAAAGAAATCTTGTATCATAAATGAAGCTTCAATTTATATTTAAAAAATATTTAAAAAATATTTTAAAAATATTCTGTTTTAAATGTTTCTCTCTTCCCTTCCTTTGGAAAATGCTGACCTTGGAAACAAAAATCAGATGCAGCCACCCACCCTACTGCTGCCCAAGCCAATCCTAAGTAAATCAGTTGGCTTTCTGGGAAGTTTCCATGACCGAAAAGAATACAGAATTCACTTCAATTTCATCATCAAAGTCCACGAAAGCTTGCAAAGCACTTCCATATCCTTCTCAATCCATCCCCATAGTCTCCTGAATTGGTTATTATTGGCCTTCCCTCATTGTAGTATTGAGGAGCTATCGAGCAAGAAAGGGGAGGTGATATGACCAGTCACACACGACATATTTTTGGCAGAGCCAGATATTCTGATTCTAAATTCAGTGTTCTCTTTTAGACTATATTCATTCTGAATACCAACTAAACAATACATCCACTACCTGTAACTATTTTGACATTTTTTTCTTACAGAGGGTTCGAAGATTTTACAACCTGAACTATTCTAGTGTTTTGTTTTGTTCTTTAAAAAGGCTTGACAATGTAGTCCTAGCTACTTGGGAGGCTGAGATGGGAGGATCTCATGAGCCCAGGAGTTTGAGGCTGAAGTGAGAGCTATGGTTCCGTCATTGCATTCCAGTAATGTGGGCAACAGAGCAAGACCCTGTCTCCTAAAAATGAAAAAAGAGGCTGGACCAGTGGCTCATACCTGTAATCCCAGCACTTTGGGAGGCCAAGGAGACAGGATTGCTTGAGCCCAGGAGTTTGAGAACAGCCTGGGCAACATAAGGAGACTCTGTCTCTACAAAAAATTTAAAAAATAGCTGGCATGGTGGCACGCATGCTTGTAGTCACAGCTAATTGGGAAGCTGAGGCGGATGACTGCTTAGGCCTGGGAGGTCGTGTCTGCAGTGAGTTGGGATTATGCTATTGCACTTTAGCCTGGGCAACAGAGCAAGACCCTGTCTCTAAATAAATAAATAAATAAATAAATAAATAAATAAATGGTAAAAAGGCTTGACAGTTATTATGATCCTTAGTATTTATAACACTTATATACCGTCAGAAGAGGGTCTGTATTGCTTACTCTTATGTATTAATAGAGAACTCTTTTAACATGAGGCTTGGTGATTAGACCACGGTAAGTCAGTAGGACTCTATAACAAAAAGAACATGTGGAAAACTGTCCTTCCTCAGGAATGTGTGTGGGCAGGACCTTGGCAGTCCAGCAAGTGGATGTGCTGGTCGGAATTGTCAGATTTCTGCTGAAAACAAAAAAGTTACAAAGAACTCAAGTCTAAATCCTCAAATGTCAAAGCAATGTCAAGCCCAGAGCTTGCCTCAATTTGCCCTCTGGTTACTTAAGGGTCACAATAATTTCTGCATTTAGTAATCACCATCAGCCAAGGGCTCAAGGCTAGAGCTCTCTACTTGTTTTTCCCCCTCAAACAGTGCTGTTTTTTTTTTGTTTTTTTGTTTTTTTTGAGACGGAGTCTCGCTCTGTCGCCTAGGCTGGAGTGCAGTGGCGCGATCTCGGCTCACTGCAAGCTCCACCTCCTGGGTTCACGCCACTCTCCTGCCTCAGCCTCCCGAGTAGCTGGGACTACATGCATCTGCCACCACGCCCAGCTAATTTTTTGTATTTTTATTAGAGACGGGTTTTCACCGTGTTAGCGAGCATGGTCTCGATCTCCTGACCTCGTGATCCACCCGCCTCCGCCTCCCAAAGTGCTGGGATTACAAGCGTCAGCCACCGCACCTGGCCTTCCCCCTCAACTCTTATTTTTGTCTAATCACCAACAGAAATAGCCCACTCTAGTCAGATATCATCACCTCTAAAGTAAACATTAATTTGTTCTTTCTCAAGCTCAGAAGGTGATTGTGATATAAATACAAAGGCCTCAGAATTAAAGAGACTTTAGAGATCATATATTCTAACCACTCACCTTTGCATGAATTTTACCTTAAGTACCACTACCAGGTGGTTAGGATGGCCTATACCTGAAGATCTCCAAAGATAGGGAGCTTGGCACTTATTGACACTAGAAAGATGTTTGAAATGGTTCCTTGTAGTAAGCACTAAAAACAACAAAACCTTCCTATAAGTTTTATTTGCTAAATTTGTTTTTTCTCTCAAATAGAGTTGAGGACTTACTATGTGCTAGGCACTGGGTATACAAGGATGTTTGAAAAGATGCTAGCTAGCCCTATAACTCAAGAAGCTAACAGTCTGTTGTGGTTATTAAGCTATCCACCAGGGCTCTGGGCCTTGCCCTCCACTGGATGCATTGAATTTCCCTGCCTACCTGAAGTTAGGTGAAACCAATGAAACGTGAACAAATGTGTCACCTCCAGGGGAAAAGTTTTAGGAGAAAGTATAGGCTTTGCCTCACTATTTATTCTCTGGCCTGCAACTGGTTATGTTCCAGATGGCGGCTACTCTATCAGCCTGAGTCCTAAAAGAAGAACAATAGCTGACCTGCCATGTACATGCAGTATGAACAAGAAATAACCTTTGTCACTTTAAGCTACTGAGGTTTTTGGAGTAGCTTGTTACTGCAGCCCATCCTCACTGATACAGAGTCTGAAGACAGACAAACAAAATCATCAGCAAAATGATCAACAAAGTCATCAACAAAATGATCAACACCAATCAGACAATAAGCTGAGTGTTGTAGTGGAAGCATGCACAAAGTTCTGTGGAGCATAGGAAAAGACTTTCTACCCACCTCTGTCTTCCGGGGAACTTGGGGTAAGGCCTCATAGAGGAGGTTGCTTTTGGATTAGAGCTCGAAGGATGAATAAATACTGCCAAGTAGATAAGTTGAGAAAAGAGTGTTCTAGACAAAGGGAACACTTTATACAAAAACCGTAGAGGGAGGAGAAAACATGGCATGCTTGGAGAGCTAGAAAGGATTCAGTTTTGCTATTGTACAAATCTGAATGTGGTAGATTTCCTATGAAGCTACTACAGCCGAAGCTTTGGGGACCCTCACTTCACTTGCACAGGCACCTTCCAACGCCTCTATCTAACTTTATATCTTTATAATTTTATTCTTAGATTTTTTTCTTAGGAGGGTCCCCTTTACTAATGTTCAAGTTCCACAAAAGCTGGATCTGCTTGTGATGGATCAGGTTGCAGGAATAGGAGGTGATTCTAGGTATACAAACAAGATATTTGACTTTCTATATGATACAGTTTTTTTGTTTTGTTTTGTTTTGTTTTGAGGCAGAGTCTCACTCTATCACCCAGGCTGGAGTGCAGTGGTACAATCATGGCTCTCTGCAGCCTCGACCTCCCAGACTCAAGTGATCCTCCCGCTTCAGCCTCCCAAGTAGCCAGTATTACAGGTGCGTGCCACCATGCCCAGCTATTTTTTTTTGTAGAGATGAGGTTTCGCCATGTTGCCCAGGCTGATCTTGAACTCCTGGACCCAAGTGACCCACCCGCCTTAGCCTCCCAAAGTGCTGGGATTACAGGCATAGCCACTGTGCCCAGCCGACACATTTTTCAATTGGAAAAACGTGATTTTTTGGAAAAAAAGAATCATGTTCCCTAAAAGTCTTCTTTTCCCCTAAACCAATAATCCTCAGTTCCTGTACTTTGTGTGACTGGGACAGAGACTCCACACCACTCTCCACTGTTCTTCTCTGAATGTGCTCTTATTTGTCTATAGCCTTCTCAACAGTGGCATCTAAATCTAAATCTAATTCTCCAGATGTAGTCTGAGCGTATTTATCACCTTCCTTAAACTTACTCATGTCATATTTAATCTTTCACAAAAGTTTTTACCCAAACGATGCCACATTATTTATAATGTGAGATTCCCCTGAAAAATATGGATCAATGCTCTTGGATTTAATCCACAGCACCAGGACTTGTACCAAAATACAATACCTGCTTGCTTCAATTTAGGTTTGGCAGAATTTGAGGAACAAGTTTGCAGAGAAAAGATAGTCAATTCATTTAACAAATGTTTACTAAATGCCTTTTCTATGCCAGACATGCCAGAATATGGGGAAGACAAAAAAAGATAGATAGAAATCTCTGCCTTCCTGGAATTTACATTCTAGTTTGGGGGAGAGAGATAATAAATAAAATAAGAAAATGAAATTATGTGTCAGAGCAAAAAGTGGAAGAAAAGCATAGCAGTGAAAGGCTGAAGAAATGTGGAGCATGGGAGGGGTGAGACTGCAATTTAGATATACAGTGGTCAGAAGACAACTCACTGAGAATGTGACACTGGAGCCAATACTCAGAGGTGTGGAAGTGAGCCATCTGGGTAAGTGGGGAAGCACACTCCAGGCACAGGCATCAGCTGGTGCAAAGACCTTGAGGTGAGAATGTGCCTGACATGTTCAAAGAACAGCAAGGAGGCCAGCAGAGCTGGGCGGCGGTAGTAGAGAGACAGTAGTATGAGACAAGGTCAAAGAGGCTGTGGTAGGGGGCAGGGAGGGGATCCGTGCAGGTCCACTGCCATGATCTGAGTCTCTCTGAGATGGGCAGTGCCAAGAGAGGGCTTTGAGCAGAAGGTTGGCGTCATCCGACACGTGTCCTTCAGCATGGCTCTGCTGGCTATGTTGAGAACAGACTGTAGGAAAACACAGTGGAGAAGTAGGGAAACTTGTCAGACATCAATCTAGGCAGGAGATGACAGCAGCATGGACCAGGATGGTAGAGATGGAGGTAAGAAGAAGTGGCTGGATTCTGGATATGTTTTGAAAGTAAAGCCGAAAAGACTTCCTAAAGGAATGGATAGGAGGATGTGAACATTGTAGCCACAGGAATCAAGGATGTCTCCAAGATTTTTGATCTAAGCAACTAGAAGGATAGTATTGCCATCAACCAAGATAGGTTTGAACCTGGGAAGCTTTGTGAAAAAAGCAAAGCAAATCTGTGCTGCTAAAACTAGAAGGTCCTTTTCCAGGGGAAAAACTGGATTGAACTGGTTTGGTCACAAGTGTTGTAGGAAATTAATGGGTCAGACTGCTAATGAGCAAAGAGGCTGTGTAGTGCCAATGTTCCCAATGAAAAGACTCTGGTCTTTGCCAAAATCTGCTCAAATCTACAGAGAAACTACAGAAATGGGGGTTGGGGGGGGGCTGGGACCAAATCTAGGGTATTATAAGAGCCAAGTAGTTAGAAATTGCACTCTCTGAGGTGTGAGACAGCGCCTTTCAAAGTTAAACATGTTACTTTAAATGTACTTGCATCCTAAATGTTGTTCCAAGTACTAAGTAAATTACTTTATTAAATTTAAAACTAAACAGTAAAAAAGAAATTGTTCTGGATGTGGTTTTACTTCTGAGATTACATTTGTTTTGTTTTAATTGAAATTTTCCAGTGTGGGCCAGAGAGTTTACAGGCTGAATAGCTTGCAGGCTGGTGAGCTCACTTGAATCTCTCAAGAACATTTGTTTAAAAAAAAAAAAAAAAAAGAAAGAAAGAAAGAAAAATTCTCTCTGGCTGACCACTGTGGATAAGATGTTCCTTTTACCTCTTCCAGGCTTAGTCTGTATTGATGATTTTCTTCAATGGCCTCACTACAAAGTCCAGCAAGATCTTACACACAAGAAAAAATGCTCAATTTCACTCACAGTAAGAGAAATACAAATTAAAATTACTCTGATTATTTTTCTTTCACTTACTTTGGAAAGGCTTGAAACATTGGATAATAATATCCTGAGTTGGCAAGGGTTTGCAGAAATAGGCACTCTCATACACTGCTTGCTGGAGTGAAAATTGGTAAGACTTCTATTAAGAAGTATTTAACAAGAACAAAATTATAAATGCTCATTCCCTGACTCACCAGATTCTGCCTCTAGGAAGGCAGCCTGCTGATATACTTTGCACAATGGTAAGTCATACATGTATAAGGTAATCTACTATCAGCATGGTAATGGCAGAGGACTGGAAATAACCTAATCACTCATCAACAGGAGATAATCAAATCAATTATGGCACACTTATACAATGGAGTAACACACTTGTGAAAAAGAACAAGGGAGGTGCTTTTTATGCTGCTATGGATTAACCTTCAAGCTATCTTGATATATGTTAAGTTTTTTGAAAAGCAAAGCACAGAATAAAAATTATACGCTAGAAATACCTCGAGAAAAATATGTGAGAAACTAATAATAGTGTTTGCCCCTGGCGAGGGGAAGAGGGAGATGTGTTTGAGGGAAGCTTTTCCCTGTAGCCCCTTTTAAATTCTGAACAATGTTAATGTGCTATGTATTCAAAACAAAAAGTTAAAAATTGAATAAATACATAAGTGGAAAAAATGTTAGCATATTTCCCAAAATACATGGGTTGTTACAAATAACAAGTGAGAAAGTGAGAAGCTAATGGCGTCAGAGTAGAGGTCCTTACAGAGTATGTAACTGGGTCAAATACCAAGTAGTGCTCCTTTACATTTCAAACTTCTAATAGCTACAGATGAGCTTTTGGTGTAACTTCTGTAGGGGTGCACGTGAGCACTTCACTTAAAACTATATATTATATATTCCATTTGCCTCTGGCCATAAAGCCATAGTTCAAAAATAACTTAGAGATATCCAATATACAAAACAAAAAAATAAATAAATAAAAGAACAAGCAAAACAAAAAAAATACCCAAAATGGCGGAATGGGACAATATATGCAGTCCAACTTCTTTCCTAATTAAAAAATCCTGCAGCAATCTGTTATCCAGTCTCCAACTGAGTATCTCCCAAATGTGGGAGCTAATTATCATTTATGACAATTTATTACAAAGCCCCTTTCTTAGTTGGACCTGGTTCCCAGCTTTTAGATTTGTCTTTCGGACATAAATCAACTCTTTTTACTACATGACGCATCAACTCTCTTTTCTATATATCAGCTTTTCACACAGTTGAAGATCATTTCCTCTTTTAGTATTTACTTCTGCAGCTAAGTGTCCTGAATTCATTGCACATTCTCTCTATACATTCTAATTTGTCTGCATTTCTCACAAAATGTGGCAATTAGAACTGAACAAAGCATTCAAGATGTAGCCCAACCAGAAGAGAATTAAATGGAAGCTGTGTTTTCATCATCCTATTACCATGACTAATACAACCAAAAACTGAGCTAGATACAAGTTCTATTCTCCCCCTCACAGAGGAGGACTTTGAGGTGAAGTGACCCAGTGGGACAAGGAAACACTGCTAGAATTAAGGAGGATTAGGATTCTTTCATCACAAGGCCATTTGGATACACGTTTTCAGACACTCATTTATAATTCCAACAGAGGACTTCTGAGCTATCTTCCCCTTTGCCTCTTTGAAATCTACCTTCTTAAGAAAGGAATGTTAGACTTTCTCTGAACATCCTATCTAAATGTCTTTGGTGGCTCCCCCAAATCCAAGCTGAATTATTCTCTATCACAGCATCCTAATTGTTTCTTTCATAACATTTATCAAAATTTGTCTGGATCTTCATCTGATTCTTTTCCTGCTTATTGTCTTTCACTTTGGCTAGGCTGTAAGCTCTGTAAGTAAGGTCAGGGCCTATATCCACTGTTTCCGTAGCATATAGCACAATGTCTGGCACATAATAATCGTTTTCAGTGAGTGAATGGGTGAATAAACGGTAGCTGATAATGGAGTTAAGACTCTAACATCAGACAGAGCTGGGTTTGTGTCCTAGAGCCCTAACACTGTGGACTGTGTATTCCTGGGCAAATGACTTAAGTCCTCACAATCCATTTCCTCATTGGTAAAATGAGGAGCTATTAATGCCTACCTCATAGAGCTGACATGACATTCGGTGAATTGATAGGAAGTACACAAAATGATTTAGCATGCTGTCTGATATACAGGAAACACTCAATAAATCATAGTTACTGCAGCTACTGCTACTGTTCTAATTACCACCACATCCCACTCAGAGGCTGGCCACTGAAGGATGACAATTAACTGTAACAGCTAGAGGTACATCAGCTGTTTTACCCAGCCTACCTTTCTTTTTAAAAAATTGTGATAAAAAACACATAACATAAAATTCATTGTCTTAACCATTTGTTTTTTTCTTTTGAGATGGAGTCTCACTCTTGTCGCTCAGGTTGGAGTACAGTGGCGTGATCTTGACTCACTGCAATCTCCGCCTCCCAGGTTCAAGCGATTCTCCTACCTCAGCCTCCTGAGTAGCTGGGATTATAGGCACCTACCACCACGCAGGGCTAATTTTTGTACTTTTAGTAGAGACAGGGTTTCGCCATGTTGGCCAGGCTGGTCTCGAACTCCTGACCTCAGGTGATCAGCCTGCCTTGGCCTCCCAAAGTGCTGGGATTACAGGCGTGAACCACCGCACCCAGCCTGTCTTAACCATTTTTAAGTGTACAGTAAGGTAGTGTTAAGCACATTCACATTGTTGACCAACAGATGCCCAGAACTTTTTCATCTTGCAAAAGATGCAAATGCTATACCCATCAAATAACTATTCCCCTTACTCTCTTCCCCCAGCCCCTGGCAACTACCATGCTACTTTCTAAGAGTTTGACTACTTTAGTTACCTCATATAAATGAAGTTATATTTCAAGATGTAGCCCAACTAGAAGAGAATGAAAAGCAAGCTGTTTTCATCATCCTACTACCACTACTAATACTACCAGAAACCTAACTAGCTAAAAAAAGTACTTATCTTGGGCTGGGCGCGGTGGCTCACACCTGTAATCCCAGCACTTTGGGAGGCCGAGGCGGGCGGATCATGAGGTCAGGAGATCGAGACCATTTTGGCTAACATGGTGAAACCCCATCTCTACTAAAAATACAAAAAATTAGCCGGGCGTGCTGGCGAATGGCATGAACGCGGGAGGTGGAGGTTGCAGTAAACTGAGATCGCGCCACTGCACTCCAGCCTGGGTGACAGGGCAATACTCTATTTCAAAAAAAAAAAATTTCCTTTCATTTTAAGGCTAAGTAATATTCCATGATATGTATATACCATATTTTATTTATCCATTCATCCACTGATGGACATTTAGGTTGCTTCCCCCTCTTGGTTATTGTGAATAATGCTGCAGTGAATATGGGTGTGCAAATATCTCTTTGGGATCTTATTTTTTATTCTTTTGGGTATACACTTTTTCTTGTTTAAGCTCTCCACAATCCTATGATGCTGGCAGAGCAGCAGAAATCACAGGAGTCATCAATTCGTCTTCGCCTTTTTTGATCCTGTCATCAAATTATCTTCCTCTCAAGCTCACTCCCTAGTCCTTTCTGATAACCTCCTGGTTCCTCTATTTTCAAGTGAATTCAACAGGTCAAATTTAAAATTTATTTTACTTGTCCAAAAGGGAAGGAAGCTATTATACCTTTCCTATCCCTTTCTGTTGGAAGAACTCTAGGTTCCTCATCCAGAGAAGGGTACTGCCCCAGGTCTGAGCAGAATGAAGCTGCAGGTACCCAGGGTCTAAGCCCCCCGGAACAATAGAGGGCTATGGCTCTACCTTAGTCGGCCCAGGACAGTTTCTAAAATGTTTCCTTTATGAGTACTGTTTTGAATGCTGTTAATATTTCATCAGGAAGTATCAGTTTCCCTTGACAGGTAAGATTAAGTCCTATTCACTGGGTTGATCAGCCTTATCATTACAGCCAGGATATTTCTCTGCAAATCCCCTTCCAATCTTATGCTGCCCAACTAATGGGACCAACTGGATTTGCTCAATAAAGTTCTGTATTTTCCCAGAGCTCTTCATTTTCACATTATTGTCCTGGGGTGGGGGGCAGCAGAACAGAGATGTTGACAGCCAAATGGAAGATGCATTGGGAGGCTTCTGAAGATACTTGTTCTGTCTTTGAGAAACCTTAGAGCATCAAGGTGAAGCAAAAGGAAAGGAGAGGAATAGTGCTCAGTACCTGAGCCTTCTCTAATCTAAAACGCGATAAAGTCAATCATAAATCCTGAAAATGAGAGTGGCTGTGATGGTGCAAAATATAAAACTCCAACAACTATTTATCAGGAATGAAGTACATATATCTCCCTATTCGCATCTCAGCCTTCTTCCTGCAATATGTGAGTGAGTGTGCATGAACCCACACTCACCAGTGATACACTCAGGAGAGTACTGGGGGAAGAGTTAACTTCTGCTGCAAGATAGTTAGCATATTTATTTCCTTTCCATGAGACTTCAGGAGCCTAAATCAGAAGTTTCTAAGAGCTTCTCTTGATGTCACATATTCTGAGAATGGATACATCTAAGAACTGATGTAATGTGTCTGCCATTATGAATTTGGTAAAAGTTCTATTTATCTGTTTTTAAACAAAAGGACTGCTTTAATATTACATATTGGTTTGTTATTACATATTGGCTGGTTATTTGTTATTGGTTGTTTCTATGACACACTTGGACAAGAAAATTTCTAGTCCAAGTATATCACAGTGGTATTACTTGAGGCACCACTTAAATCTCATAAAAATAGAAAAGATCCCCTAACTGGCCTCTCCCATCTTCCCCCTCCCCCATGCCAGACTGCCTCTGTCCCACTTATTCAACTTCCTTGCTCATCAATCTTTGGTGCATTGCAGGCCCCATTCCTTCCTCTCCTTCTGCCCAAACCACTTGCACCAAGGTCATCAGTCAAGTGGCTCTTTCCTACTCCTTCAAGTCTCAAACCACTCAGGACCCAAAGGAAGTTAAGACCCACACCTCTATAACCTCTCCAAAGGGAGCAAACTCATGCCCAGGACTTTGCAATCTCCTCTACCCAAGAGATTTCCAAATCACCCTTGCCAGCCCTGACCTATCTGCCAAGTTCCAAATCCATTACTTCCAACTGCCATTGATCCCTGCAGGTTTTAAAAAACTACATGCATAAATTTCTGGCTCCGTTGACCCTGGCACTCACCCTTCCAAAAAACGAAACAAGCAAATAAAAAATACAGCCTAGGTCTACTTCCTAAATCTTCATTTCACCTCTCACCATTTGTCTTAGTCCGTTTGGGGTGCTATAACAAAAACACCATAGACTGGATGGCTTATAAACAACAGAAATGTATTTCTCACAGTTCTTGAGACCAGGAAGTCCAAGATGAAGGTGCTGGCATATTCAGTGTCTGGTGAGGGCCTACTTCCTCATAGACAGACAACTTCCCACTGTCCTCACATGGCAGAAGGGACCAGGGAGTGTCTGGGGTCTCTTTTATTAAGGCCACTAGTTCCATTCATGAGAGCTCCATCCCAGTGACCTAATTACCCTCCAAATGCCTCACCTCCTAAGACAATCACATTAGGGATTAAAATTTCAACACATGAATTTTAGGAGATACATTCAGTCCACTGCACCATACATCCAGATTTCCAAGCATACTTATTTTTTTCCTAGTTTCCTTTATTCACATCTCTTTCTCTTCTCCCACATGAAATGTTAATGGTCTCAGAAGCACTTAACATCTTTTCTTGGTAGAGGGACTTTTAGAAATTGTGGTAAAATACACATAACATAAAATTTACCATCTTAATCATTTTTAGGTGGAGAGTTTAGTAGCATTAAGTATTAACACAGTCACATTGTTGTACAACCATCATCACCATCTGCCTCCAGAACTCTTTGCCTTATAAAACTGAAACCTTACACCCATTAAACAATAACTCCCATTTCCTGCCCACCCCTGACTCCTGACAACTACCATTCTGCTTTCTGTCTCTGTAGATTTGGCTACTCTAGGTATTTTACGTAAGTGGACTCATATAGTATTTGCCTTTTTATAACTGATCAATTTAACTTAGCATAATATCCTCAAGTTTCATCCATATTATATGTCAGGATTTACTTCCTTTTAAAGGCTGAATAATATCCCCCTGTATGTATATACCACATTTTATCCATCCATCAATGAACAATTGGGTTGCTTCTACCTTTTGCCTATTATGAATAATGTTGCTATGAACATGGACATACAATCTCTTTGAGTCCCTACTATCAACTCTTCTGGGTAACTACCCAGAAGTGGAATTGCTTAATCACATGGTGATTCTATTTTTAATTTCTTGAGGAATTGCCATACTGTTTTCCATAACAGCTGCACCATTTTACATTCCCACCAACAGTGCACTGAGTTCCCAAGAGTTCTCCACATTCATGGCAATATCTGTTATTTTCTTTTTTTTCTTCAGAGTTGCCATCCTAATGGGTGTGAGGCTGTATCTCACTGTGATTTTGATTTGTATTGCCTAATTATATTAACGTTGAGTATTTTTAATGTGCTTATTCATTTGTGTATCTTCTTTGAATAAATGTCTATTCAAGTCCTTTGACCATTTTAATCAGGTTGTCTGGGTTTTTTTGTTGTTTTTGTTGGGTTGTAGAAATTCTCTATATGTTCTAGATATTACCCCTTTATTAGATATATGGTTTGCAAGTGTCATGAAGCTTTTCTCCTCTGTCTTCTTCTAAGCATTTTATAGTTTTAGATCTTTTGTTTAGGTCTTTGATTCATTTTGAGTTAACTTTTATATATATGGTGTAAGGTAAGGATCCAATTCTATTATTTTCCATGTAGATAGCCAGTTTTCTCAGCACCATTTGTTGAAAAGACTGTCCTATTCCCATTGAAAGGTCGTGGCATCCTTGTAAAAAATCATTTGACCTTACGTGTGAGGATTTGATTCTGGTCTCTCCATTCTACTCCATTGGTCTATATGCCTTCATTAACAATTTTTAATATTAAATAGATGTTGAAATAATATTTTGCATATATTGGGTTAAATATATTCTTAGATTTTTTTTTTTTACTGTTTCAATGTGGCCCATAGGACACTTATCACGTATTGGCTCTCATTTTATTTCTGTTGGACAGCACTGCCTAGATGCTTCAGACTGGAGCCACCGGGCAGTGTGGAGAGCAACAGCTAACGTCATGGGATTAGATGATCATCTGAAAGCTCCTCTCCTCTTGTGTTTATCATTATAGTACTTAGGGAGCAGAATATCACTGTGGCTGAGAATTGAGGCTTCTGAGTCAGGCAAGTCCAGGTTTCAATACCTGCCCCGTCCAACACAGCAGCCACTAGCCATAGGTACTCATGTATGTACTGAGTATCTGAAATGTGGCTAATGTGAATTGAGATGTACTGTAAATGTAAAATACAGACCAGATTTCAAAGACTCAGTACCAAAAAAAGTAAAACATCTAGTTAATAACTTTTATATCAATTACATGTTAAAATATTAGTATTTCTGATAAATTGGGTTAAATAAAATGTATTATTAAAATTAATTTGACTTGTGTTTCTTAGTAGGCTATTTTTTAGATCAAGTTCACAGCAAAACTGACCAGAAGGTATAGATATTTCCCATATACCCACTGCCCCACACATGCATAGCCTACTCCATTATCAACATTCCCCACCAGAATGGTACATTTGTTACAACTGATCAATCTACACTGACACATCATTATCACCCAAAGTCCACAGTTTACATTAGAGTTCACTCTTGGTGTACATTCTATGGGTTTGGACAAATTTATAATGATATGTATCTACAATGTTATAATATCATACAAAATAGTTCTACTGCTCTAAAAATCTTCTGTGCTCTGCCTGTTCATCCCTCCCTCCTCCCTAACTCCTGGCAACCACTGATCATTTACTGTCTCTATAGTTTTGCCTTTTCCAGAATGTCATATAGTTGGAATCATACAGGTATGTAGCCTTTTTGGATTGGCTTCTTTCACTTAGTAATATGCATTTAATCTCCCCCCATTGCTTTTTATTTTTTGACTTGTTAATTTTGATTTTTTAAAAATGTGGCTCCTAGAACATTTTAAATGACATATGCAGCTCACCTTATGTTTCTGCTGAACATTTCTCAGCTTGGCATGGGCAGTTTTTCTCAGCATGGCATCTTCCTGTCTTTCCAGTCACTCAAGTCCAAGCCTGGTTGTACTTGGTTTGCTGCAACCTAAACATACCAGCCTCCTTGCCTTCACACATACTAGAGTTCCTTCATTAGAGTTTTCTTTAACCCCCTCCCTCACCTGAAGACTAATTCATGCTCAGACCCAATTCAAATACGACATCTTCAGTGAAGCCTTTCTAAACTTCCACTGTACCTAAATCATTTTTTATAGCACATTCCACCTTATAATTTTTTTGTATGTGGCTGACTTTCTCTCCAGATTGTGAACTCTTTGAATTAGGCCCCATGTTTTGTTCATCTTTGGGTCCTCAATCCTTAGTACAGAGCCTGACACATGGTAGGCAATCAGAGATGTTAAGTTAATAAGTGAATAAAATGCAGGAAAATTAACATATCCTCTAATAAGAGATAACATATTCACTTAGAATCAAATAGCTTAGAAAAGAACCTCAAATGCCATAAACGAGGGTGTAAAATTCTATCAGCCAACAGCTAAAATTATTCACAAGCTAAAATTTGTATTTTCAGTCAAAGCAACACATTAATCAATAATATTTATAAAGTATATCACAGTGAAAAGATGGTAAAGCAGCTCCTAATGGTTAATGATAGTGATTGGCCTGGAGATGTGGAAACTAGCTATGGAAACTAGATGGTTAAAACAACCACATTCCGTACCATTAGACGCTGACAGCCCAGACCCCACCAAAATAGAGGCAGTGAAACAGCCTTTGAAGTTGTTTTCAAAGGAAGCCACCAAGATGATTAAAGGGTTGGAAAATGAGATTTATGGGTAATGGCCACAGAAACGAAGACAATTTTGCCTAGGCAAGAGAAAAGGCCAAAGGGTGACTTAATAACCATCTTCAATCATTGTTATTACACAGAGAATGATGACCAGATGGTCTCCATTTTCACCAGAGAAAGAATATTGAAAACGGACTTACGATGCAGCATAAAAAAAAAAAAGGTCTAGTTTTAAACAAAGAACTCAATGGTTAAGAACTAATATACAGCAAAGCAGACCTGGGGAGTGTGTGGTGTAGCCATGTCTGAACTCATCTGTTATGCTGGGAAAGCAGCAAGTGGGTAGGGTGTGTTCAGGTCTTCAACAGTCCTTTGTTGAGGGCAAATTCTCAACTGGCTAGTCCTCAAATGAATCACGTAGCATACAACCACAGGAGTGGAAAAGAAAGAGATATGAAAATTGAAACACAGCACCCTCTGGTGTACATAGCTGTCTTCTAATCTAGGAAAATTCTTCTTTTTTTTTTTTTTTTTTTTGAGACGGAGTCTCGCTGTCGCCCAGGCTGAAGTGCAGTGGCGCAATCTCGGCTCATTGCAAGCTCCGCCTCCCGGGTTCACGCCATTCTCCTGCCTCAGCCTCCCGCGGGGGACTACAGGCGCCCACCACCTCGCCCGGCTAATTTTTTGTATTTTTAGTAGAGACGGGGTTTCACCGTGTTAGCCAGGATAGTCTCGATCTCCTGACCTCGTGATCCGCCCGCCTCGGCCTCCCAAAGTGCTGGGATTACAGGCATGAGCTACCGCGCCCGGCTGGAAAATTCTTGATATGTATCAGTATTTTTCAAAATGTAAGCTCCAAACCATGACAGAGTCAGGAGAAACTTACACAAGGCTGGTCTTAGGGTTCGTTTAATCGCTACATCCATCTTTATCAAGCACCTGCGATGCATTTCTCCCTGTTACCAGGAGGTACCAGGAAGCCTGTTACACAAGCAACCTCAACTTCTGCCTATAGCAAACTTGGATTCTTCCCAATCACCTTTTGAATGCTGAATTCAGACTCTGATACAACTAGCTGGCACACGACCATGCAATGCTGAGACATGATAACATCTGCCAGATAATGTGAATTTTGCCCTGTGTTCAGGAGTACATTACATATAAAAGTTAAGCAACACCTAAATGGGGGTGTTCCCTTAGACATTCTCCCTGCTATGTTGTGGTGTATACACCCTTCTTTACTGATCTCTGTCTGCCAAATCCCAGCCGGCCACTTTTTACATCCTCCTAGGCTTTATGCTGCAAAACTTTCCTAATATCCTTTTAAGTACAAAAGACATTCAATGAGCTCAAAAAGTTTGAGACCCAATCAAGAATCTTTTGCAGCCCTCTCAGTATCTTTAGCCATCTTGTTGCCAGATGGGAACTTCATTCACATGACACACATACTTCCTTCATGTGACTCACCATTGCTAAGCAACTGGTATGTCCTAGGTGAATAAAACATATGCCCTGTGTCTGAGATTCACAGTGCAGTAGGGGAACATGGATAGATACAGGTGTAAATAGATCAGCTGAAGCATGAGTTGAAGCTCAAGGCTCTACATGCCAAGAACAGAGGAAAAAGGCCATGGAGAGACCGGACAAGAACTATCAGGACATCAGAACAGAACTTACATCCTGTGAGAGCAGGACTTATGCTAAAAACAAGTCTTAAAGGATGAAAAGAAGTTGTCCAGGCAGACAAGACAGGAATATGTATCATCCTAGGCATAAAGTCCCAAGACATGTCACCTTTTGAAGAATGGAGCCATGTGGCACACTGTCCTCCGGTCCCAAAGGTCTCCTTGAAGAGACATGAAAATCCCACCTGAAGAACTCACCCTTGCAGATTGTACATAGCACAGACCTAAATGGCAACAAACAAGCAAACAAAAAGCCCAGTACAGACTAGGCACTGATCTGATGGAAGCGAGACAGGCTGGAGTAGCAAAGGGTCTGACTAAGAAGCTTAGGAGGAATTCCTCTGATACCCTTCTTGGTGCCCCCTCCCCAGCAACACCTAACAGCCTCACTCGGGCCCAACTTCCCTGTTGCACTGGTGGCACTGCATTGCAATTGTGGGTACAAGATTCCTCCCCGACAAAACCGTGGGCGGAGGCAAGAGTTCTACCTTTTTATTACTACGCCTCTGACACTCAGCACATATGAAGCACAAGCAAAATTTGATGACTAAGCTAAGTAATTAGTTCATATGTGTGATTAGGGTTTGAAAGGGCAGAACCTTGGACCTATGATCCCAAATACCTTTGTCTATCTAGTTTACCTGGTTTTGTTCCTCCTCAGAAGCCATCTATCCTCCTTACCTTGGTTCATGTTTTCCTATCTCTCCATTTTATACACATAAACCAACTCCTACCCTCAAATCAGGGAAAAGGGACAGATATTCCTGTCCTCAAGTTAAGAGTGACCTATGTCAAAGTGAAAAACAACTAAGCCAAAAAGGTAACAGGGAACTGGCTTCTTGAGCACTCAGAAGAATTTGAGATTACTGCCTCGCGAGGGAAAAAGGGAAACCCAACCCGATTACAGTGTAAAAATAGGTCACTGCTTGAATACAGCCCTTTGGTTACTGGCTGCAAGCCCCTTTTTGCTTTTGACTCCAGTGTCACAAGAAAGTGGCAGCATAGTCTTAGAATAAGGGCTCCACAGCCAGCTGGCTGCTCGGCCAGGCCTTCCTGCTGGCATTCTAGAAGCAGCATGCAGGGCCAGGCACCTACTGGGGAGCTCAGTAAGCCTTTGTCACTGCTGACATGAAATACCAGAGTTGGTAAGTTTCTTTGGTTTTGTTTTGAACAAACTGGGAGATAGTTCAAGGTTGTCCTTGTAAGTCTCTCTCACTTGCATTCAGCTATACATTGTTTAGTAGGAAATGAGTATAGTTCAGCTAGTTCACTTATCCCCATGCCAAACCAGCAGGCAGCCTCTTTTCCATGAGAGACAGTTATAATTTTGAATTATTGTAATGCTGTACTTGCAGCAAACTCAGTGTGTGTGTGTGTATGTGCACACATGGCTGGGAGTGGGGGGTAGTGCCAAAATGTTGGTTCTATGGCAAACAACAACAACAAAACAAACAAACAAACAAACCGGCTGTGTATAGCTAAAAAAGATGGCCAAGAAAAAGGTAGAATAGAAAACGTTTTATTATCCCGATACTAAAGCCTGGCAGAGACACAATAAAAAAAGAGAATTTTAGACCAATATCCCTGATGAACATCGATGCAAAAATCCTCAATAAAATACTGGCAAATCGAATCCAGCAGCACATCAAAAAGCTTATCTACCACGACCAAGTTGGCTTCATACCTAGGATGCAAGGCTGGTTCAACATATGCAAATCAATAAATGTAATCCATCATATAAACAGAACCAAAGACAAAAACCACATGATTATCTCAATAGATGCAGAAAAGGCCTTTGACAAAATTCAACAGCCCTTAATGCTAAAAACTCTCAATAAATTAGGTATTGATGGGACGTATCTCAAAATAGTAAGAGCTATCTATGACAAACCCACAGCCAATATCATACTGAATGGCAAAAACTGGAAGCATTCCCTTTGAAAACTGGCACAAGACAGGAATGCCCTCTCTCACCACTCCTATTCAACATAGTGTTGGAAGTTCTGGCCAGGGCAATCAGGCAGGAGAAGGAAAGGGTATTCGATTAGGAAAAGAGGAAGTCAAATTGTCCCTGTTTGCAGATGACATGATTGTATATCTAGAAAACCCCATCATCTCAGCCTAAAATCTCCTTAAGCTGATAAGCAACTTCACCAAAGTCTCAGCATACAAAATCAATGTGCAAAAATCACAAGCATTCCGATACACCAATAACAGACAAACAGAGAGCCAAATCATGAGTGAACTCCCATTCACAATTGCTTCAAAGAGAATAAAATACCTAGGAATCCAACTAACAAGGGATGTGAAGGACCTCTTCAAGGAGAACTACAGACCACTGCTCAATGAAATAAAAGGGGATACAAAAAAATGGAAGAACATTCCATGCTCATGGGTAGGAAGAATCAATATCGTGAAAATGGCCATACTGTCCAAGGTAATTTACAGATTCAATGCCAACCCCATCAAGCTACCAATGACTTTCTTCACAGAATTGGAAAAAACTACTTTAAAGGTCATATGGAACCAAATAAGAGCCCGCATTGCCAAGTCAATCTAAGCCAAAAGAACAAAGCTGGACGCATCACGCTACCTGACTTCAAACTATACTACAAGGCTACAGTAACCAAAACAACATGGTACTGGTACCAAAACAGAGATGTAGACCAATGGAACAGAACAGAGCCCTCAGAAATAATGCCACATATCTACAACTATCTGATCTTTGACAAACCTGACAAAAACGAGAAATGGGGGAAGGATTCCCTATTTAATAAACGGTGCTGGGAAAACGGGCTAGCCATATGTAGAAAGCTGAAACTGGATCCCTTCCTTACACCTTACACAAAAATTAATTCAAGATGGATTAAAGACTTAAATGTTAGATGTAAAACCATAAAAACCCTAGAAGAAAACCTAGGCAATACCATTCAGGACATAGGCACGGGCAAGGACTTCAGGTCTAAAACACCAAAAGCAATGGCAACAAAAGCCAAAATTGACAAATGGGATCTAATTAAAGAGCTTCTACAAAGCAAAAGAAACTACCATCAGAGTGAACAGGCAACCTACAGAATGGGAGAAAATTTTTGCAATCTACCCATCTGACAAAGGGCTAATATCCAGAATCTACAAAGAACTCAAACAAATTTACAAGAAAAAAACAACCCCATCAACAAGTGGGCAAAGGATATGAACAGACACTTCTCAAAAGAAGACATTTATGCAGCCAAAAGACACATGAAAAAATGCTCATCATCACTGGCTATCAGAGAAATGCAAATCAAAACCACAATGAGATACCATCTCACACCAGTTAGAATGGCAATCATTAAAAAGTCAGGAAACAACAGGTGCTAGAGAGGATCTGGAGAAATAGGAACACTTTTACACTGTTGGTGGGACTGTAAACTAGTTCAACCATTGTGGAAGTCAGTGTGGCGATTCCTCAGGGATCTAGAACTAGAAATGCCATTTGACCCAGCCATCCCATTACTGGGTATATACCCAAAGGATTATAAAACATGCTGCTATAAAGACACATGCACATGTATGTTTATTGCGGCACTATTCACAACAGCAAAGACTTGGAACCAACCCAAATGTCCAACAAAGATAGACTGGATTAAGAAAATGTGGCACATATACACCATGGAATACTATGCAGCCATAAAAAATGATGAGTTCATGTCCTTTGTAGGGACATGGATGAAGCTGGAAACCATCATTCTCAGCAAACTATCGCAAGGACAAAAAACCAAACACCGCATGTTCTCACTCATAGGTGGGAATTGAACAATGAGAACACACAGACACAGGAAGGGGAACATCACTCACCAGGGCCTGTTGTGGGGTAGGGGGAGTGGGGAGGGATAGCATTAGGAGATATACTTAATGTTAAGTGAAGAGCTAATGGGTGCAGCACACCAACATGGCACATGTATATGTAACAAACCTGCACGTTGTGCACATGTACCCTAAAACTTGAAGTATAATTAAAAAAATAAAATAAAATAAAGAAAATATGTTTTATTAACAAACAGCCTATTTTATAATGGCGGTGATCAATATTTATTAAACACAAGGTTCTAGAGGGCTCTTCTGGTAGGATAATTCTAAGAAAGAGGTTCCAGATGTCAACTTACATATTCCCTTATAAAACACAGCCCTGGCTTACACAGTATCTGGTGTACATGTCTCTTCTCTCCAATGAACTATAAGATCTTTGAGGTAAGGGTTCAGTG
The DNA here is from genome assembly GCF_028858775.2 of Pan troglodytes. NCBI lineage: Eukaryota > Metazoa > Chordata > Mammalia > Primates > Hominidae > Pan > Pan troglodytes. Next base: position 47,506,998 of record NC_072419.2, read on the forward strand.
CTGCACCACTCAGCTACACTAATGGCAATGTGCACACAGTGAGCACTCATTAAATACATCAGTTACAGTTCACTTGCAGTTTCTTGCTTACTACCAAAAACAGGGGTCAATCATTATAAGCATTCCCATCCAACACCCAATTTGTTGCATGGGGAATGAACTTCAGTTTGGGTCCCTTGCTATTAAAGCACTCAATACCCATTATTTGTTTGCATTTATGTCGAACTCATAGATGCAGGATCTGAAAAGTTAAATGAAGCTTAACATAGGCATCCAAATAAAATTAATTAGAATTTATATCTCAACTATTTCTAACAGAGTTTGAGTAACAAGACTCAACAGAAGGAAAACAGGGTAATAACAGAGACTAAGAGGGAAAAAAAGGAAGGGAGCAGGGAGTGAAGGCTGGAGAAGAGAAGAAGGAAGGAAAAGAAGGAGGGACAGAGGGTGGAAACATCTATCTAAGCAAGAGCTTCTTCCTCAAGTCAAAAATTTCTGCAAAAAACAAAATCTTTTTGGACAAATTTACATGATGCTTCTAACATCTGCTCATTGTGAAAAATGCAGGATAAAAACCTACAAATTCAGTATTTTTATCTAAATTTATATTTCATCAAAACAGCAAGATAAATTTGAAAAATATTAATACATATATAGGCAAGACATTTCCTTACTTTGCGGAAATATGCTCACATAAATAATCCATTCTTTGCCAAAATAGAGCCCTTCCAACACCTGTTCCCCAATCTCCAAGGCAGGGTCTTGGTCCATGGGTTAGAATCACTAAAACACACAAAATACAAGGAAATGTATCTATTAAGCACCATTTGGATTCTAGGATGCAAGTAAGAAACCTAATTTGAAAGGGCTTACATAATAAAGGTGGTTTGCTGGCACATGCAAATGGAAAGTTCAGGGGCTTCAGGTTGAGTTTGAGTCAGTTGCTCTATGATGAAAACAAGGGCCTATTTTCTCTCTCTCTTTTTTTTTTTTTGGTGGGGGGAGACGGAGTCTTGCTCTGTCGCCCAGGCTGGAGTGCAGTGGCATGATCTCGGCTCACTGCAAGCTCCGCCTCCTGGGTTCACGCCATTCTCCTGCCTCAGCCTCCCGAGTAGCTGGGGCTATAGGCGCCCACCACCATGCCCCGCTAATTTTTTTTTTGTATTTTTTAGTAGAAACGGGGTTTCACCATGTTAGCCAGGATGCTCTCGGTCTCCTGACCTCGTGATCCGCCCGCCTCGGCCTCCCAAAGTGCTGGGATTACAGGCGTGAGCCACCGTGCCTGGCCAATAAGGGCCTATTTTCTTTCTTTCTACTTCGTCAACCACATCCTAGGGGTAGCTTCCCTCGTGACAGCAAGGTAACTCCAGCAGCCCCAAGCTTCATGTCCCAAACATCCAGAAGGACACAGAGAGAGGGCCGTCTTGGGGAGGTCTATCAGAAGACTGAAGAGCCTTCTTCCCAAAGTCCTCAGCAAGCATGCTGGTGGCCTGCACAGGTCACATGCCCAGCCATGAACAAACCTCTTGGCATGACTGCCACTGGGTTAATCACTGTGCAACAGGTGTGGGGTTTACCTGACTGGGCTTAAACAATCAAGATCCATCCCTGGAGCTGGGGGTGGGACCAATCCTTCTCCTACCAGAAGACAGAAACAAACACTCCCTGTTTCCTATGGAAGGGACTGGGGAGGGAGGGAGAAGAGACATTGTGAGAAGGGGAACAATTAGAATGCCCTCCACCCTTCACCTGGCACTGAATTTGACCCTGTGATTCCCAGTATCAAGGGCAAATATGGAAATGTATTTTAAGTGACACTATTTTTATCGTTTAACAAAGACAAATGTTTATTCTTATACAGAGATAAATTCTTTTGAAGGGAAACCCAAGGAGAAGAATGTCTTGGAACTGTGTTTAAGAGAAAATAGGTAAAGCAGGAGGCTTAGTTTGGAAAGATGCAGTCACACTCAATAGGCCATTCCTTTTTTTTTTTTGAGACAGTCTCTTGCTCTGTTGCCCAGGCTGGAGGGCAGTGGCGCCATCTTGGCTCACTGCAACCTCTGCCTCCCAGGTTTAAGCGATTCTCCTGCCTCAGCCTTCCAAGTAGCTGGGACTGCATGTGCATGCCACCATGCCAGGCTAATTTTTGTATTTTTTTAGTAGAGATGGGGGGTTTTGCCATGTTGGCCAGGCTGGTCAATAGGCCATTCCTACATGGATCCTCCAGAAGGCAGAGCATGGGACAGTAAATCATATCATAATCCAGTGAAGTTACTTTGGCAGAGGGCTGAGATGATATAGCTCAGATGCTTTCCCTTCAAATCATCGAACTTACTGCAAAGAGTAGTAACTCACATATCTTAGAACCCCTTTTTTAATGTTTATTTTTGTAGGTACATGGTAGGTATATATATTTATGGGTTACATGAGATATTTTGGTACAGGCATGCGACGCATAATAATCACATCAGGGTAAATGAGGAATTCATCGCCTCAAGTATTTATCCTTTGAATTATACTGTTATTTGTAAATGTACGATTATTTTCTACAATAGTCACCCTGTTGTGCTGGCAAATACTAGGTCTTATTCAATTTTTTTGTACCCACGAACCATCCCTATTTCCCCCCCGTCACTCACCCTACTACCTTTCCCAGCCTCTCTGGTAACCATCCTTCTACTCTGTATCTCGATGAGTTCAATTCTTTTAATTTTTAGCTCCAACAAATAACTGAGAACATGCAAAGTTTGTCTTTCTGCTCCTGGCTTATTTCACTTAACATAATGACCTCCAGTTCTATCCATGTTGTTGCAAATGACAAGATCTCATTCTTTTGTATCGTTGAATAGTACTTCATTGTGTATATGTACTACAGTTTTCTTTATCCATTCATCTGTTGATGGGCACATAGGTTGCCTTCCAAATCTTGGCTATTGTGAATAGCGCTACAATAAACGTAAGCATGCAGATATCTCTTCGATATACTAATTTCCTTTTTGGGGGTATATACCCAGCAGTGGGATGGCTGGATTGTATGATAGCTCTATTTTTAGTTTTTAGAGGAACCTCCAAACTGTTCTCCACAGTGGGAAATTACATTCCCATCAACAGTGTACAAGCTGTCCCTTTTCTCCATATCCTCACCAGCATTTGTTACTTATTGCCTGCCTTTTGGATAAAGGTCATTTTAACTGGGGTGAGGTGATATGTCATTGTAGTTTTGATTTGCATTTCTCTGATAAATGATGCTGAGCACTTTTTCCTATGCCTGTTTGCCATTTGTATGTCTTCTGAGAAATGTCTATTCAAATCCCTTGCCCATTTTTAATGGGATTATTAGATTTTTTTCCTATCGAGTTGTTTGAGCTCTTTATATATTCTGATTATTAATCCTTTGTCAGAAAGGTAGTTTGCAAATATTTTCTCCAATATTGTGGGTTGTCCCTTCACTTTGTTAATTGTTCCCCTTGCTGTGCAGAAGCTTTTTAACTTGATGTGATTCCATTTGTTCATTTTTGCTTTGGTTGCCTGTGCTTGTCCAGGTATTACTCAAGAAATCTTTGCCCACTTCTGTTTCATGGGTCTATGTGTCTGTTTTTATGCCAATATCATGCTGTTTTGGTTACTGTAACTCTGTGTATAATTTGAAGTTAGGTAATGTGATTCTTCCAGTTTTGTTCTTTTTGCTCTGGATAGCTTTGGTTATTCTGGGTTGTTTGTGGTTCCAATAAAAATTTTTGAATTGTTTTCTCTATTTCTGTGAAGAATGTCACTCATATTTTGATAGAGATTGCATTGACTCTGTAGATTGCTTTGGGTAATATGAACATTTTAACAATATTTATTCTTCCAATCCATGAATTAGACCCCTTATGTATCATATTTATAAAAGTAAGCTCAAGCACTTTAAAATCATGACCTCTAGAGTGTTTTAAATTACTGTCATTATCAGATTATCCTCTAAGAGTGTGTGAGTGTGTGTGTGTGTGTGTGTGTGTACATGTGTGCACCTGTCATTATTTCAAATTTTAAAATATTTGAGTGCTACTAGATGCTCAGCTCTAAGAGACAGGGTACAAGGAGGAAGAGTTCAAAACTATAGTTGTCTCTGCCCTCAAGAAGTGTAACAACTACTACCACCATCAACTGGATAAAATTATAGGATGTCAGGCACTGTGCTTTACATTTATTTTCTCATTTAATTTGATCCTCACAATAACCCTATGAGCTAAATATCAACTTGATTTTCCAAATTGGGAAACCAAGGCTTGAATGGCTAAGTCATTTGACTCAGTCACACAAGCAACAGGCAACAGCTAGGATTCAAAGTCAGGTACTCCCAATTCCAAAGCCTAGATTCTTAACCACAGCACATCTGGCTGACAAGAAAACACAAACATCCATTAAGGGTGAGGAGTAGAAAGTGTATATTTACAGTGAAGAGCTAAGTCCTGAGATATGGAGTAAAGTGGCTTAGGAGAAATCAAAGAATGCAAATAGGGTGAGGAGGAGCCACATACACAGCTGTTAGCTTTGTGAACCCTGTGAACACTGATGCCTAACTGATCAAACACAATCTGTCTGCTGGCCTCTGACCCATGATCTACTAGTGTACTATGTCTTTAGCCACTGACAGAATGGAAAACCAATGACGTTTTGACAGGCCTTAAGACCTTTCAAAGTTATCTCCAAGGATGGAATCAGCTCTTTCCCTGATGTGGACAGACTTCTATTCTGTTCTAGACATAAGGCCATATATGGAGGAAGTTTGAAATCCTCTGGCCAAATACTAGATAGTACTTCCATTGTTTAATAATTAAGTGATTTTTATAACCCTGTCCCTAAGAGCATATGGCAATTGTCTTTGCCCACAGGATCAACTGTCACTAACCTTTTAGCTTGGTGGAAAAAGCTAAATGTCTTATAATGTCTAAACAAAATGTAACACCACTTCCTCTGTGCTTGTCTCCATGTACCAGAAAGTCGTGGGTCTAAGTGGATGTGGTGTCCCTCTCATGCCTCAGCAGTCCCTTTACAAAGCAGCAGACTTCTGGGTACCCAGGTCGGGGCAGACCTCCCAACCTTCAGGGTATGCTTCTAGGTTCCCAGTGCTCCAAGACAGGGAGAAATACTTCCTCTATAAAATAATGGGGAGTCAGAGGCATATGGGATTTCCCTTTGCTTCCATGAAATTAGGAGAAAGCACCAACACTTTCTAGTAATTCCACAGTGAATAGGATGTGCTACCAGCCCAGCATCAGTAGGGCTTCTCTTCTTTCTCAAGAAGTGTAATTAGCTGACGTGGCTGCCTGGAATTAAGATTGCCGCTATCAAGGTAATAAGAAACAGTTCCATTCTTCCCCATGAGCCAATTATTATCAGGGTCACATCTGGAACCTTGGCTTCATTTTCCCGATTCAATCCATATTTGCATGACCACTATGGACCAGGTTCTATGCTAACATCTCACTGACTCAAACAGTCTTAGGAAATGGATATTATTTCTGTCTTACCTATGTGGAAGCTAAATAAAGCTCAGGAAAGTTATATCTTTTGTCACAGAGCTGGACAATTATAGTTGGATACCAGACTGAATCTCCTGACACTATTATGTTCTGGGCTGACTCCACTATGTGCCACTGACTCCCGTAGTGCTGAGGTTTGGGGCCTTATAATATTATAATAACAATACATGGGATTTCAATGGTCATCCTCATAATCAAGCTCTTACTCTACTCTCAAAGGAGAAAGAACATATCATGTTTAAGGGGGCTATTAGAAGGCAAATGTGGTAAGTGCTGCAATGAATGGACACAAGCAGTTTAGAAACCCTATGGCGAGGATCAACTGACTGGAGTGAGGATGAAGGAAAACTTAAGAGATGTGAAGCCATCCACTGGGGAGGAGATGCTTTTGAGGTTAACAAAAGCTCTTAAACACAGAGTTGGAAGCAGGCAAACACTAAGGGATTCGTGGACCACCCCTTACATCAGGGTTTCTCAATCTTTTTATTGACATTTAGGGCTAGATAATTCTATGTGCTGGGGGGCTGTCCTGTAAATTGCAGGATATTTAGTAACATCCCTGACTAGATGCCCACTAGATCCCAGTAGAGCACACTGTCCCCAGGTCATGACAACCAAAAAGTCTCCAGACACTGCCAAATGTCCCCTAGGGGACACAGTTATCCCTAGTTGAGAACCAGTGCCTTTGGTGAAGATGTGCCAGAAACTGGGGATTGGCTAAATGCGGAGGCTGGGGAGGTGCAGAGCAAGAACAGGAAGCCATGAACCAGATAGGAAAGAGGGACAGATGTGTGACTCAAGTCCTCTCAGCAACTCCCTCAGGTATGGACTCTGACTACCTTAAAGCAAACGGAGGGTCAGGCACAGTAGCTCACGCCTGTAATCCTACCACTTTGGGAGGCTGAGCCAGCAGGATCACTTGAGCCCAGGAGTTCAAGTCTAGCCTAGGCAACAGAGTAAGGCCCTGTATCTATTTTTTAAAAAACACATATTTAAAAAAAGACAAATGGAGGCAAATGAGATCCCATGATGAGGGCCCTTTGATGAATGTCCAGTAGGACCCTGATTGGGAGTAGGACATTTATAAGTGGAGAGGATGGATTCTAGACCCACGCAGCTTGGAACAGAAAAACCCTTACTCTCTTTCTCCTTTCAGTAAATCAAAGAAAGAGAAGACAACCAGGGGGAATGCTAATAGAATAGTCACAATGAACCTGGAATTCCCACGCCCATTTGGGAGGATTGGAGAGGAACTGGATAAGGAGAAATACTGATGTGTGTTGTGTCTGTGACTGCAGTGCCATCCTTACCTTCTCGGCCATCTCCTATTCCCTCACCTCTCACCCTTGGAAGGGTTTTGGCCCAGGAAAAGCAAAAGGAGTTGGGATACTTAGTTCAGGGAGGGAGGAAGGAAAGAAAAGAAGGGAGTAGAGATGAGAGATTTCTGAGGTTCAAAAGATATCTATTGACAGTGTTCACAAAAAGGACCATGTTTCCCAGTAAAAAGAAAACAAGGTAAAGCTGAGGCTGGGGATGGGGGTTGAGGAAAGGGAAGGGGCCTACAAGTAAATGTTTACAAAATGCCCACTGAGTGTCAATTCTGGGCAAGGCACATTGCATGAGTCACCACCTTCAATTTTCACAGCATCATGTAATACCTATATATGAAGTGGTTATAACAAGCTCCTTTCTATAGAGAAGGAAAGTGAGGTTCAGAGGCATCTTCACAGACTGAGGGGCCTCCCAGCGTGGCCAGGGGCTTGTTTGGCAGACTCCTCCATGCTGTGCCTCCTCACACTTCAGCACCCACAGCCTCTTGCCTCATGCAAGCTGTAAGCTGCCTGCTTGTCTGTTTGCTCTGCAACATTAGAGCAGAGGGGCTCTAATCTGTGTCAGGTGCTGTGCTTTGAGTTCTGTGACTCTAGTATTTCCTTATGTGCCAGGCACAGGCCCCAGTGATACAAAGAAGGGAGCAAGAGTTAACGCTGAGGTGAACAAAGGACCCGTGGAAGCCCAGCTGTGTGAATTTACAGCACAACTAATGAGCACACCCAGTTACATAACTGCCTCTCCTGCTCTGCTCCTATGCTCAGCAGCCACTAGAGGAAAGCAGGGCCGTCTTTCTTTTCCTGTGCTATATATAATTCCAACTGTTTGGGCAGGGAAATGTGCTACAGCTCCACAGCTCAGTTACATTAGATCTTAATTTTTTCTTAAAAACCTAGCAATTTCTAACAGTGATGCCACAAAGATAATAATACAGTAATCTTAAAATTGAGATACTTTACCCACATTTCCTGCACTTTTCTACCTTGAAAACACTCATTATTTCTGGTTCCACTTTAAGAAGCAGCAAGCAAGGAAAGGGTGAAAATGTGAGATGCTGAAGAGACAGCTTGCAACATTCCATAATTACAGCCTTCAATGCTGGAACCTCAAGTCTCCAATATCAAATGGAACAGTACTTCCCCTTGGTATCTAACTAGGAGCTGATCCATTAACCAGGAATATATTTTTGATATAGAGTAGGCCAGTTTTGTTTCTGGTTCTTTTGCATCTCCTTTCCTAGGCCCTAAACACAGACTCCATGACCTCATGACAGTAGGATGAATGCTGCATAAAGAGAATCATTCATTCGTCCTGGGACTTCACTGAAGATGATTTTTGCTTAGTAAGCCTCTTCTTCAGATATAATACTAAAAGGTATGTTTTCTGAGACCTATTAAAGCACACATTTACTAAAATTTACATTAAGTTCATGTCAGTCCTAAAAGGTTCTCTAATTTCTGAAAGCCATAGTCTGTTATTCTAATGTGAATTGTTACACACACATACAGACACACCTTGAACATTTTAAAATTACATTTATTTAAGCATACTCACTCACTCATACTTTTTGCCAATTTGGTTGGGCTTTCCCCTAAACCAATTCTTCTAAAATGGTGAGACTTTAACAAATAAAATGATACAGCTGATATTTTCATAGGGTAATAGGTTAAGAAGAAAAAAATCCAGGCTTTTGAAATACTAATTGTATTAGCATTAATACTAATACCTAGGCCAGGCGCAGTGGCTCACACCTGTAATCCCAGCACTTTGGGAGGCTGAGGCAGGTGGAACACTTGAGGTCAGGAGTTTAAGACCATCCTGGCCAACATGAGGAAACCCCATCTCTACTAAAAATACAAAAATTAGCCAGGCGGCGTGGCACATGCCTGTAATCCCAGCTACTCGGAAGGCCAAAGCAGGAGAATCACTCGAACCCAGGAGGTGGAGGTTGCAGTGAGCCGAGACTGTGCCACTGCACTCCAGCCTGAGGGACAGAGCAAGACTCCATCTGAAAAAAAAAAACCAATCAAACAAACAAAAAAAACTAATATCTAAATATTAGCAGTACTATGATTTATAGACATGAACTCTTATAAAGAGTATGTATATGGCTGGGCATGGTGGCTCATGCCTGTAATCCTGGCACTATGGGAGGCTAAGGCTGGCAGATCGCTTGAGCCTAGGAGTTTGAGACCAGCCTGGACAACATGGCAAAACCTTGTCTCTACAAAAATACAAAAATTAGATGGGCATTGTGGCGTGCGCCTCATGCCTGCAGTTCCAGCTACTTGGCGGGGCTGAGACAGGAGGATTGCCTGAACCCAGGAGGTCGAGGCTGCAGTGAGCCAAGATCATGCCACCGCACTCCAGCCTGGGTGACAGAGGGAGAACCTGTTTCAAAAAAGAAAAAAAAGAGTACATACACATTTTGAGACTTGCTTAATACTGGGCAGCTCAGTTATAGCAAGTACTAGTCAAGGGTGGCATGTCACTGTGTTCAGAGTTGGATGAACCTGGGTTCTAATCTGGACTCAGCTACTTCCTAGTGTAGGTCATTTGGGTCTTGGGCAAAGTATTGAACCTCCCAAACCTCAGTTCTCTTTTGCACAATGGAAATCATCTGAATATAGACAAGATAGGGCCCACTATAAAAATTAAACAAGATAGTCTGTGTGGAAGTATCTTTAACAGGCATTAAGTGCCTGTTAAGTGTCTTTAACAGGAGAATTAAGTAGCATGTTCAGGCTTTTTGCCTCCTTCCTCTTCCCCTCCACTCCCCAGTGACCAATTTGCACCCTGAGTAAGGTTTTGCAGCACCATCCTTCTCCTGTGGCTTGTAAACCTCTGCAGTAACTTCAGCAATCTACACTGCCTGCACCCTGCCCTCCCTGTATGCTCCCCTGAATCACAACCATATTTGCCTTTCTAGAGCACATATCATTGTCTTCAGTGATTCCCTGCAGGACAAAGTGTGCCCACTTCAGCCTGGTATCATGGTCCTGTCTTAGTCTGGTCCAACCCACCCTTTCTGAACAGTTCCTTACAAACCCACATCTTCCTACCTCAACTCTGCCTAGGCCATTCCCCTGCTTCAAGCTCTTACAGAGCCTCCCATGGCCTACAGTATAAATTCCTAACTGTTTCAGGTGGCATTTGAGACCGATGGTATCAGGTCCCTGCGCCTCTCCAGTTTCACTGTCTGCTACTCGTTTCCCTCCTTATACTTTACACCCAAGCGTAAATCTACTTATAGTACCTGAAACCCCATGCTGGGTCATCACTCTTCAGCTTTACATACACTCCTCTCTTTGACGAGAATACTCTTCTCATCCATTTGGCAAATTCTTCAACAGATTTCAAACCTCTCTCAAATGCCTCTACTTCTGTGGTACAGTCTGTCCAGAACTGTGTCTTGTACATTTTTCTACTACTTTGCACCTGTGCCTGTCATACAACGATTTCTCAGGTTTTTTTTTTTGTAATTCACTGACCATTATTAATGTCTTCTCTGCTAAAAGTATAACAACACTCAGCTTTGCACAGAGCAGTTACTTGGGAAATGTTTGCATTGCTGAACACAGGCAGCTTCCAATCTCATGGGAACATCAGATGAAATGCAGAGGATACATGCTATACAACACAGTCAAGAGGACTGAAAGCAGGCAGCAGGAGAATTCCACAACATTCCTGTTTAAAATGTTAAAATGTTGGTGGCTGCCAGAGCTCAGGAAAAGAAAATTTTTTTATGTGGTTACAGCTCACTCTAACGAGTCAATTACATTGACCTAAAGCCCATGGTGCTCAAAACTGTATTTCTCTCTCCAAAACCTCATTCTTCTATAAAGCTCCCTCCTCTGTGGAATGAATGTGGGCAATCGCTTTTGCAGTGTTTGACGATGCCAGTTTATGGCTATGTTTTTCTGTTCACTGAACTGGCTCATTTCTTCAGGAGAACAAACTGTTCTCCACTGAAGCAGGAATTGGCTGGGTTCTAACAAAAAGATTTTTCCCCCCTGACAGTGTTTTTGCAAAAGACCCAAGTCAATTTATAGCCAAGTAACAAAAGGTCAGAAAGGTTAGTCAAGCAATGGGCGTAATTCCTGTGTGTCACAGCCAATAAAGGAAATGGGTGGGGATAAATAGTATGCAATTTTAACCTGAAATTATTTGTGCAAAACTATTCTTGTAAACTATACAAAATTACCCATGACTTCCACTATAAAGGATTTCTCACTCTGATTTTTTTAAAGGCACATTTACTTTGGAAGAACTGAGATGACCTCAAATTCCTCATTCACAAATGGAAAATGTTAAAAACTTTCTTCACACTAATATAAGAAAAACTTGGTCATTGTTTTGCAGCCCTGAAACAGAATTGTTCACATAAAAAAAAAATCTCATAGTTAAGTCACAATTAAATACAATTTGCATGACTGAATTTAAAATAAATTGCAAAATTCCCTTGCCAAAAGGGAAACAATATTGACCAAAAGGATAGGTCAAGAAAAGACCCTACAAAAGTGACAGTTCCTCTGTTTTAATCATGCTAAAAGTATAACAAACTACTGCATTATTCAGTGAGCATAAGAACAAGAAAAGCCTGCCTTTAAAGCAGACACGAAGAACTGACATCACCAGCCAAGCAAGCGGAAGGCAGATGAGTAATAGCCTGCACTGGGCGGCCAACCAGGCCCAGGCCCATGAGTCTGTGGAGTAAGAAAGCCTTTCAGATATCAAGGTCGTTGGGAGGCCTCCTTCCCCCAGTTCTCCAATACAAAGTCTAATCTACTCACCATTTAAAACAATCTTAGCATCCAAAAGATGAATGGTTAAATAGAACCCTGTCACCGTTCAGACAAGATGGTCTAAACCCATTTCTCTCCCCACCTCCTTGTAAGCACAACTGTAAATCCTGAAAATAACACAAAAGGCAACCAAAGGAGAAGTCTGAAAGAAAAAGGAAGGTGAATTACTTAGGGACCCAGGATTGGAGGAACAACATAGCAGCACATCTTATGACCACACCCCCATTCAACAGAAGAAGGTGGCCGAGGGTGTTTCCCAACCCCCAACCTAGCAACAGAGGGCAGCAGAGGATTGAATGGGAGTTCTGCCGACAATACCAGGCCAGCTGGAAGCACCAACAAGGGGGATAGCTCAGGACCCCACTAACAATAAAGCAGTCTGGGGAAACACTTTTCCCCCCGACTACAGGGCCCCCAGGAAGCAAGCTGCATCCCAGCAGGATGGAGACTCCCTCCTCTACCTAGATATCAGGCAGCATGGCCTGGGGAAACTCCTTACCCCCATCAGACAGCACCAACAGGGACTAGTGGGAGCCGTGGCAGCACCAGATAAACCAAGTGGACCAAAAGAGTACTGCAAAGGCTCTGAAAAGTAAATCATCGTTGGAACCACAAGAGTAAATCCCAGCTCACATGCTGCATCTAAACACTGTGACCGCCTGCTAAAATGGAAGATTTAAATAGGACCCAGACTCTCTTAATAGACAAAATGTCCAAAGTAGATTTTAAAAAATCACCTGTTGGCCAGGCGTGGTAGCTCATGTCTGTAATCCCAGTACTTTGGGAGGCTGAAATGGTTTAATCATTAGAGGCCAGGAGTTCGAGACCAACCTGGGCAACATGGCAAAACCATGAAGATGGACTGAAAACAGACAGAACCTCCAGCACTTATGAAACAACAGCAAAAGATCCAATATTCATATTATCAGAGTCACAGGAGAGAATAAAAAGAAGGGCTGAAAGAGTATTCAAAAAGATAATGACTGAAAATTCCCCAAATTTGCTGAAGGACGTAAACCTAGATTCAGAAGGTGAACATATCCCAAATAGGATAAACTCAAAGAAATCCACACCAAGACACATCTTAATTATATTTCTGTAAATTAAAGACAAAGAATAACTCTTGAAAGCAGAGAAAAACAACATACTACCTATAAGGGAACATCAAGCGACAACAGGTTTCTTATCTAAAACCATGGAGGCCTGGCCGGGCACACTGGCTCACGCCTGTAATCCCATGACTTTGGGAGGCCAAGGCAGGCAGATCATTTGAGGTTAGGAGTTTGAGACCAGCTTGGCCAACATGGTGAAACCCCGTCTCTACTAAAAATAAAAAATAATAACAAATAAAATTAAAAAATAAAACCATGGAGGCCAGAAGGAAGTGGCACAACATTTTTATGGTTAAAGGAAGTTTTTCAAACAGAAAGGAAATGATTAAAAGAATTCTGAAGCATCAAAAGGGAACAGAAAAGGCAGAAATATGGGGAGATATATATATATATAGATTATCCTCCTGTAGTCCCAGCTATTTGGGAGGCTAAAGCAGGAATATTGCTTGAGTCTAGAAGTTCACTTCTACCCTGGGCAACATAGCGAGACTCTGTGTCTTAAAAAAATTAAAAATTAAAAGGGGGAATGTAAAGGGACCTGAATGGAAATCAGGTTTCCACATTTCACTCAAAGTGGTAAAATACTGATCATAGTAGACTACAGTAAGTCACATAGGTATACTGTAATACTCAGAGCAACTGCTAAGAAAATAATACAAAGAAATACACTAAAAAAACTATTAGAAAGTCAAGATAAAAACCTCTCAAAATGTTCAAGTAACCCAGAGAAAGACAAGAAAAGAAACAGTAAATAATAAATGGCAGATTAAAGCTCTAATATGTCAATAATTAGCTTAAAGATAAATGATCTAAATACACCAACTAAAAGGCAAAGATTGGCAGACTAGAATAAAAATACAACCCAACTATATGCTGTTCACAAAAACTCACTTCAAATTCAACAAAATAGTTAAGCTAAAAGTAGAGTACTGTCTATAGAATAGATAGAATAGCAATGCTTATTTTAAATTATGCTTATCATTTTTGATACAGAAAAATATTTGGATAAGACATGATAAATAAATACATAAATATCCTAAAAGTGAGATACAAAATATATATATATAAAACATGGCTTTACACTGTATGTAAGCAATTTCTAAATAAATACCTAAAAGGAATGATATCAAGATATCACTAAGGGAATCTCAATTATCTTCATTATTCTTTCCTATGTTTTTCAGATTATCTACAATAAGAAAGAATGGCTTTTATAACTTAAAAAATGTTGTTTTTTCCAAATAAAGCAGTCTATTCAAGATAACTGTATTGCTGCCTAGGGAGGAGGAAATAATCTTTATCATTGCTAGCCACCATTAATGTGGATCTTTCTACTGATGAGTTGGCTGTCTATACCTGCCTTACCCTCCAAAAGACCAGAGGCACAGGGCAGAAGGCCTGAAAGACCAGGAAATGTCCTCTTTTCAGACTTTGGGTATGGGACCCAGGGAGGAGGGGCTGGGAGTGGGAAATGAGAAGTTAGGGAGCAGAGGGATAGGGGACAGGGGCTAGAGAGAAGACAGTACAGACAGTAGAGCAGGACTACTGGATGCCTGCCTCACTTCTAGTGGTTTCCAGAGTCATTGTTCTAGGTCTTCTTAGGCCTCGCCACTGAGCTAGTTCCTGTGTTTTCTTAATCCATCACCTGAGACCATGTGAGTACGTCTTAGTCCCCTGTGGCCCAACAGAGCCAAACCCAGGTGTCATCCCGCGATGCTGGTGGCCACAGCCCAGAAGAGGAAAGTCTTCATTTTATACTGCCAAGTAAGTCTAACTGTAACATGCCCATCTTCTTTTATTTTTCAGTTTCTCTCTAACTTTATCCAGGAGTCTTGTGACAGCCTTCCTACCATATAACATGCCCAATCCCTTTTCTGGCATTTTAAGTAAGAAATTCTAAAGTAATCTTCAGTTCTTCCTCACCCATTACTTATATATACAATATATTATTATAAAGGAGACAACACAGAATATAGAAGGCAGATTTCTAAGGTCCCCTATTAGAGGTTTATAATTCTTTTATAAAATGTTATCTTTTCTCTTCCTCAACACAACAAATGAACCCCATTAAAGTCAAAACTGAAAACTCTGGCCAGGAGTCTGTTATATGTAAGATGCCTCCTTGTTGATGTTGCTATAGTCCTAATTAACAGTCGACAGGACATTTCAAGACTTCTCACTCTTATCACCAGTCCTGGAAAAGTTGTCTTTTTCTATAACTGAGGACATGGAATCCCATCTCTAGGGCCACACAGGATAAACCAAAGCCAACCTTGACCTTAAGGAAATTTGTAAGGACTGCAGGACTATTTTAGTGCCCCCACCCTTGCCATCTCTCATGGTCAAAGTACCAACAAGAAGAGGAAACACAATTTTGCAAATACTTTAGCGTATATTATTTGAGACCACATTCACAGTTAAAATAAGCTTTTATTTTACCTGTTGTCTTGGTTTTGGGGACTACAGTAAAAAAAAAAAGTATAGACTTGGAGTAAAAGTGTCCCTATTACTTATTAGCTACATAGCTTTGTAGCCTCTTTGTCTATAAAACGGAAATAATTATGTATATCTTTTGTGAGGACTGAATAATGTATTACTTATAAAAGTTCCAGGTGTTCTCCTGGTTCCATTTAATATTCCTACCTTGGTTTCTTTTTTCCATGTACTTCTCATTTATGTTTTCTTCTTGTATTTTATGGACCAGAGTGAGTCACTTTAAATTCTGGTAGAACAGGATGCCATACGAATATACAATATAAAAATAGTAGATATTCCTCTGGGGAGTAGGGGTGGGCACTGACTGGGAAGGGACATGAGGAAACTTTCTGGGTAATGATAATATCCTTCTAGGTGTCTGGGTTTTATAGGTGTATCCATTTGTCAAAACCAGGTCCATATACAGTTAAGATTTAACTACAATAAAATGCACACATCTTACTTCCAAAGAAAAAACCTATAAACAAATAATTACCTCTACTTAGCGATAAAACATGCTGAAATAGTGAGGGGGGAATGCATCGAAAATACTATGACAGATGACTAGATAGAGGGAAAGCAAAATCAGTAAAATATTGATGGCTGAAAACTGGTAGTGGGTATATGGTTGTTCATGGTAATAATCTTTCAATTTTGCAGTATGTTTGAAATTTTTCATAATAAAATGTTGGAAAAAAATTCCTACCAAAAAAAATGGAAGGTACTCAATACTTGTTAGTTCTCAGCCAGGCGCAATGGCTCATGCCTGTAATCCCAGCACTTTGGGAGGCTAAGGCAGAAGGATTGCTTGAGCCCAGGAATGTGAGACCAGCCTGGGCAACATCGCAAGACCCCGTCTCTACCGGAAGGAGGGAAGGAAGAAAGGAAGAAAACTTTAATGCCATGAGGGGGACGCTGCAAAAATAAAAATAAAAATACTTGTTAGTTCCCTTCTCAAATCCTATCCCTATTGTTATTCATCTATTTGCTTATTCA
Source organism: Pan troglodytes (assembly GCF_028858775.2). Taxonomy (NCBI): domain Eukaryota; kingdom Metazoa; phylum Chordata; class Mammalia; order Primates; family Hominidae; genus Pan; species Pan troglodytes. The sequence goes on from NC_072419.2 coordinate 47,523,240, forward strand.
CCCATCAACACGTACTAGGCACACACTCTAGCATTGCCTGGTACAAGTTGCTTAACCCCAGCTCCTCTGCATCTCAGTTTCCTCATCTATGGAATAATAATTACAAGTGCCTCACAGGATTTTTGTGAGGATTCAGTGAGATAATAAACATGTAGCACTTAGCTCAGTGCCTGCCACACAGTTGGTGTTTGAGAAGTGCTAGCTGTTATTATGTCATTATAGCATACAATAAGGAGCATGGGCATCACAGCAGATTATTCCAGTAACAAGTAATGACTAGAAGCCCTGACTCCTGACTGCTTGGCTTCAAATGCCAACTCTACCACTTATTACCTTTGTAGCTTTGGGCAAAATTCTTAAGCTGTGTCTCAGTTTCCTCATCTGTAAAATAGGAATAATACATGTCACTCTCATAGGGTTATGACTAATGCAATTATATTGCTTATATTATTTTGCTATATATGCATATATGGCTTAGACAGTAGCTGAAACAGTGTAAACACTCAATTGATGTTAGCGAATTCACCATGCTGGACACTCAGAGGACATAATGATGAATGCCTAAGTCCCTGACCCCTCAAGGAGTTGATAATGCAGGAGACAAGAAAGCAACGTCAACAGAGGGATCACAAAGCAGCCTATAATGAATGTGTGCTACAGGAAAGGTACTACAATGGGCATGCGATACCCGAGGGAGACTGATAATAGTGAGTGAGGAAGACCAAAGAAGACTTCAAAGGGAGAGTGGCATTGATGAACTGGGACTTGAAGTCAGAAAAGGGGAAGAAAAAGCTTGTTAAAGGACATGGTATAGGCACCCTACTAGAGTTTAATAAAAGGTAGGTCAGGGTGGTTTGGAAGATTCATGCCTGGAAAGGTCAAAAGGATTTTGAAAAAATGATATATATATATATTTTTTGACATGGAGTCTCGCACTGTCGCCCAGGCTGGAGTGCAGTGGCGCCATCTCGGCTCACTGCAAGCTCCGCCTCCTGGGTTCACGCCATTCTCTTGCCTCAGCCTCCTGAGTAGCTGGGACTACAAGCGCCCGCCACCATGTCCAGCTAATTTTTTGTATTTTTAGCAGAGACAGGGTTTCACCATGTTAACCAGAATGGTCTCGATCTCCTGACCTCGTGATCCACCTGCCTCAGCCTCCCAAAGTGCTGGGATTACAGGCGTGAGCTACCACGCCCGGCAAAGGATCAACTATTCTTACACTCCACCAGGTTCGTAGAGCTAAGTCTTACAAATTAATTATATCAACCAGTAACTTTTCCTTGATTTTTCTAAGAAATAAATACTACTCATCATTTATCCACTGCACTCTTTATATAGAGAAACAAAGAATTCATAACCATAACCATTTTACCAACAAGGAAATATCTCTACTAAATAATACGTCCCAGAGCCTCTAGAGGAAGGGCCAGGGAAGAGGCTACCAACACTGTGGTAGAATCGAGTGAGTTAGTGCCACTCTAGTTGTTTCACTACTTTGAGGTTACAACTTGGAATCTGACTCAAGAAATTAAATTCAGGAAGGGAGAGGTGTCCATGCAGCAGAGAAGAGTTGGCTCCCTTTGGCCACTGCCAGCTGGCCATGCTGGGCCTCAGAGATTGCTATGCCTTGGTAAACACATTTCTGATTTCTGTAGGCACTGAGCAAACTCACTAAGCCTTACCAAAGTGTTTTCAACATCACAGCCTGAAAGAAGTGGCTAGGACAGGGGCAGGTTTTGTGATTAAAGGCACCAAATGCTACTTCAAAATTATGTAAATTAAATATATAAAGTATAAATGAAAACATTTTTTCAACACTGTTGGAAATTAAAATAGTAACAATTTATTTTTACATTTAACTTCAAGGGAAAAATAAAAAGCAAACTTATTTTGGTGTAAACCAAGCCTTTTTAGCAGAGGCACCTTTGAGTGAGGTAGGTGTGCTGGCTGATGTAGGCTCGGAGGAACAATCTCCTTGTCTGTGAGCTCCATGAGGACAGGGACCATGACTGTCTTGCTTACTGCTATGTTTTTAGGGTGTAATACAGTGCCTGGCATATAACTGTTGCTGAGAAATACCCACTGACAGAATAAGACTAGTCTCCAGCTTTGTAAATTGAGAATTTTTTTTATATTCATTAAGAGACTATTCAGTTCTTAATTAGGTGAGGGTAGAACTGACTTAATACCAACTAAACTCGATGGAGACAAATTAGATTTTTTCCCCTCATTTTTAGAAGGGGTATAGCTTTCTAGGAGCCTCACTATTCCCGTAATTTACCCAGAGCTGTCCTTTCTTAATATCAAAGCATCTAGGAAACAGAATCACTAATCAGGTTGCTGCATAAGGAACAAATTTAGAGCCCCTTCAGGGGTTTTCAACCTGTGTATCTAGCATGCCCAGCCTTGCAGCAATCAGAATGTCTGCCCCAGGCCAATATGGCATTTCCCTTCACGGACAGAGCCAGGTGTACTCAGAGTCCCACACTCCAACTCCTCCTAGACTCCATGCAGACTTCCCGTGTGCTGTCCCTTTGCACCATTCTTCATCTAAACATGTTATAAAACCCTTAGCTTTTGCTATTTTTAAAATAGATTTAGGTAGTGGTGAATCTGGACTTTTAGCGTCCACATCATCTAAATAGTGTACATTGTACCCAATAGGTAGTATTTCATCCCTCAGCCCCCTCCCACCTTTTGGAGCCTCCAATGCCTATTACTCCACTCTATATGTCCATCTGTACCCATTGTTTAGCTCCCACTTATAAGTGAGAACATGCATAAACCTCTAGCTTTTAAGATTTTTCTGTGTATAGTGCTTCAGGTTGGCTGCTTCCTAATGACAAAGGAAGGACCTTCAACTACAAATGCCTCCAGAAGATTGTGTGGTCACCTTCACATGGATGTGCACCAATTTTCAGGCCATCTTGGCCTCAGCAGCAAACACTGAGGCAACATCTTCAGAGAACTTAAGGCTACTAAGTGGTATCTTGGGACCTGTGATTCTGTATAAAGCTGGTTTGGAATTTCTTTTTTCCAGTAAGTGCAGTATCTTGCATTGACTAATTTTCTGCTATCATAGCCTCATAAAATGTTCATGAAAATCTCTCATCGTAGCTTTCCACTACTGTACCCTTTAAAAAGGTCTAGGAAATTAAACATATTGGAAAATGAGCCTATAGGCAGCACTGTGGACAGTCATCATTCATATTTTACCCACTTACAGAAGGGGATTTAACCCTAAGCTTTCTTTCATATTCTTAATCCAGTTTCTACTCAGGTCCAAATTGATTCTCTAACTCCACAATGACTCTTAAAAGTGAGATAGAAAATAAGATCTTGTCAGGATTTGTTTTCTTTTCTTTTTCTTTTTTTTTTTTTTTGAGACAGAGTCTCACTCTGTTGCCCAGGCTGCAGTGCAGTGGCGTGATCTCAGCTCACTGCAACCTCCGCCTGCCAGCTTCAAGCAATTCTCCTGCTTCAGCCTCCTTAGTAGCTGGGACTACAGGCACACGCCACCATGCCTGGCTAAGTTTTCGTATTTTTAGTAGAGACGGGGTTTCACCATGCTAGCCAGGCTGGTCTCGAACTCCTGACCTTGTGATCTGCCCACCTTGGCCTCCCAAAGTGCTGGGATTACAGGTGTTAGCCACCACGCCCAACCCTTTTTTTTTTTTGAGACGGAGTTTTGCTCTTGTCAGCCAGGCTGGGGTACAGTGGCACAGCTCACTGCAACCTCCACCTCCCAGGTTCAAGTGATTCTCCTGTCTCAGCCACCTGAGTAGCTGGGTTTACAGGCACCCGCCACCATGCCCAGTTAATTTTTGTATTTTTAGTAGAGATGGGGTTTCACCAAGTTGGCCAGGCTGGTCTCAAACTCCTGACCTCAGGTGATCCACCCGCCTCGGCCTCCCAAAGTGCTGGGATTACAGGAGTGAGCCACTGCACCTAGCCAAGATTTCTTTTAAAAAATCATTTTGAGCTAATTTTAGAGTTACAGAAAAGTTGCAAAAATCGTACAGAGTTTCCATATATCCTGGCCCCAGCTTCCCCAGTGTTAGCATCTTACATAACCATTGTATATTTACCAGAACCAGAACTTTAACATTAATACTATTAACTAAACCAAAGACCTTATTCAAGTCGTACCGGTTTTTTCTACCGATGTCCCTTTTCTGTTCCAGAATCCTATTCAGAATCCCTGCTGTATTTAGTTGTTATTTATCCTTAGTCTCCTGCAGCCTGTGACAGTTCCTTGTTCTTTCCTTGTCATTCACGTTCTTGACAACTTTTAAGAGTATTAAACAGTTATTTTGTTGACTGTCCCTTGATTCGGGTTTGCCTGATGTTTTCTCATGATTACTCTGAGGTTATGCATTCTTGGCAAAAATACCACAGAAATGATGTTGTGTTCTTAATACATCATATCATGGGGCTCATGATGTTGATATGTCTTATTGCTGGTGGTGTTGGTCTTGACCTCTTGGTTAAGGTGGTTTCTGCTGGGTTTTTCCACTACCAATTTATGACCTCTTTCTTTATAGTTAATTAACATGTTGAGGTAGTTTGAGATGATGCAAATTCTTTCAAAGCTTTCCTGAAGGACTACTGGCTCCCTCATTCACAAACCTGCTCACTCTGCTTAAAATTTCCAAGAGATTAGTTGATATGATTTCCCCTAACTATTTCTGCCACACAAGCAACTCTGATTACTTTTGTTTGTTCAGTGAATTTTACTTTTCTTCTGCTTATTAAAAAAAAACCACATATTCATTGTTTAAAAAAATATAATTGTGGAGCTCTCATAACCCCACCTTCAGAGATTAGCACTATAATTTGATGTATATTCCATATGAACCTTTTTTCCTCTTTTAATACCAATGGAGTCAGAAACCATGAGCTTAAATCACAGTTCCACCATGGACTTTGGGCAAGTTGCCTAATTTTGTGTGCAGGTAATTCTTTCTTTTTGGGAGGCCAAAGACTTCTTTGTAAATCTGATCTATAGACTCTCATTCTCAGAAAATGCACAATATATTGTACACACGACATTTTGCATACAACTATAGGGACTCACAGACTAGGTTAAGAACCCCTATTCTATTTATCACCTTTGATCCACAATTCTGTTTCTGGTAATCTAGCCTATAAAATACTTGCACATACAAACATGTACCAAAAACATTTCATGTAGTGCTAGTAAAAAATTGGGAATAATTTAAACATCCACCAACAGGGAACTGGCTAAATTATGATGACTCCACACTATGGAATACCCTACAAAGAATGAAGTAGATACATGTGAATGGACATAGAAAGACTCCCATGATATACTATTAAATGAAAACATTTCAGGACTTTGCATGACTCCATTTTTGGTAAGATGAAGGGAGAGAGGGATGGAGAGGGAGGGAGAAAGAAGAGAAAAAGAAAAGAATTAGGGAGGGCATGAAACCTATATATATGTAAATGCATAGAAAAAAATCTGGCAAGTTTCACAATAAACCCAACATCAATGACTCTGGGAGAATAGGATTATCAGGTGAATTTTATTATTTATTTAGTCTGTAACTATTATATTATTTGAACTTTTTACAAAGAGTACAACTTTAAAAACCCCAATAAGATTTTTAAAACCCTCTTCATAGGCAACAACTCTGAATGAATATAGATTTTAAAATGTTTAATGACTGGCAGAAATAATTTAATGATAAAAGAATAACCAAACTGATAAGAATTTTGCCCAGAATGGAATGATAGTTCAAGATACATATGACACAAAATCAAAGAGTTGAATGAGAAAAACCTAATGAAACTCTCCATGGATACAATAATGTAATTTGCTAATATTCATTTCTAATAAAAATACTAAGAACAAAAGGCATATAGGTAAAGAAAGATGATATAAAACATCTCTCTAAGCCAAATGTGAAAAAAAAAAGGCAATAAAAGACAGGCCACTTTTACCATCTTAAATAGTTTTGAAGTTCTGGCCAATGCAGCAAGACAGCTGAAATAAGGTAGGCATATATATTGCATAGGAAGTTAAATATGTTATCTACAGATGAGATGATTGGACAACTACAAGAGCAAAAATAAAAATTTTTGGAAGAGCTTTTTGTAAGGTAGAAATAAAACTTTTACATCCTGTTTTTAAGAGACATCACTTGAACAATGCCATGGGGTAGATGAGGTCACACAGTGGACACTTGAACTCCAGATGTCACTTCTGGACCAAGGTTAAAATTGTTCTTTGTTGAACTCCTTAAAAACTTGAGGGAATACAACCCAATTCCCAAGATTTGCCTACTTCTAGTTCATCAAGTAAGGCTCCAACAGCCCGAAATCTATCACTATTTGTGTGGTCCAAATGACAATGAGGAAGAGGTTATCTCTCGCACCATTTTTCCCTAGAACAGTAACAACAATGGCAACACAAGCAACTAACAATGGTGGAACACACACTGGACACCTTTCTTTCTAAGCACTACAAGTGGTAGCTCATTTAACCTTCACCACAACCCTTGGTAGTAGATTCTAATTTTGCCTCCAGTTTACAGATGAGAAAATTGAGGCACAAAAGAAGCTAATAACTTGCCCAAGGTTACTCAGCTAGTAGCTGGTAGAGCCAGGAGTTAAACCCAGGCAGTCTGGTTCCGGGCCCATGCTCTTAGCACTACACAATCCTGTTGCCTAAGAATGTACAGGCAAATTGTCATCTACAGGAAAGATACAATCTATGAATTAGAGTTCTGGAGGCAACTGAATTGAACAAAAGATTCAAATGACAGAAGGAAACTACTTTTAGCATGGAAAGACCTGAAAGAAGAAACAAGAAGGCACTCCCAGGGTCTCACACATCATTAGCAAAGAGGATCCCTGGGACATGACCTGGAAACATCTGAAAACAATGTGAGAAGGAAGAGAGAAAAAAAACTCCAAGTAAACAAGTTAACAAATAGATTACATGAAGGGGAATCTAGTAGAGTTATTTTTTATTTTTTTAAATAACAGAAGTCTAGAAATGAGACAATCTAAGATATAAAACCTCAAAGAAGCTCAGCAAATCAGAATACCTCAAGCTGTCATCTGTAAACAAACAAAAATGATGCCACCCCCAGACCAAGTGGCCTCATCATTCATCTACCAAACTGTTTCCTAGAGTGGCAGTCAAACTGCATTTCCTTGCCTCCTGACTCCAGAGGGAGCTGACTTAGGTTGTGTGGGAACTGAGCATGCTGGCATTGCTGGCCACTGTCCCTGAAGGAAAACACCTCTTCCACACCACTTTTCTGTATCTCCTCTACTTCTTTCTCTAGCATGGATGTGGCATTTGGGCCTGTTGTGAAGACTAAGCCAGCCATCTGAAAAAGCTCTAGCCACCCCATGCTGGACATGTATTACAGTGCTCAATATGTTCAATTTCCTGAACACAAAGACTGATCTTTGCCAACAGCCAATCCTAAGGCCTTTTAATTTCTGTACATGCTGTACTTGAGGGATTTTATCTCTCTTCTTATGGCTTTGATATCCTCCTTGGTACAAGTGAGTCTCACACCTTTATCTCCAGCCCCAACATCTCATCTGAGTTTCTGATCCATATTTCCAACTGCTCCTAGATATGTTTTCCTAGACATTCAACAAGTCCTAAAATAAACTTTCCCCTGCTTCTCTGCAAATTAGTCTCTGCACCCAATCCACACCCTTTATGCCACTCCTCAAGTTGGTCAGTAGTTCCACCATCTATCACCACCTTCCCTAAAACTAACAAACAAAAACTCCTCTGAGGCATGCCCTAATTCCCAATCTCCACCATGGCAGGCATTGGTAATTTTAGATTCTGCCCCGAAATTCCTCATATCTCCTCTTCTCCATCATCACTGCTATCTCCTTGCTCAAGTTGTTCTCACCTCTTATCTGGACAACTGCCACAGCTGCTTAACTGATTTCCCTCCCTGCAGGCTGTGCTTCACATGACAGCAAGAATTATCTTCCTAAAAAATGAACTAGAACATGGCACTCCCTTGCTTTAAACCCTCTGGTACAGACCACAGGATACAAACTGAAACTTGTCGCCCAACATTCAAGGTGCTTCACAATCTGGCCCCAACATCCCTTGTCCAGCCTCATCTCCATCATCTCCAGCCACTATCCCAAGAACAGGGTGATGTACCTGTGCACCTTCAGACTTTTGCCTTCTCACTTTATCCTCTTTCTCACAAAGCCCTGCTGGTACATACAGTAACATTTAGCTCCCAGGGTGCCTGCACTGACTCACCAAAAACCACTCCCTCTCTCTTTCTCTCTCTCTCTGTATCCAGTACACCTGACACATCACATCTTTTGCCATTGTTGGCTGATCTGCACATCATGCCACCTCATCAACCTTGAAGGCAGGGACAGAATTGCCTTTACTTTTGTATCTCCTGCACCCAGCTCAGGATCTGTTGGCTCAGAGTGAGACCTCAGTGGTTGTTAACTAACTGAATCAAAAAATAGCAAAATACTTATGAGTACCAGGCTGAGGCTCAGAAGAATTAAGACACTTCACAGAACAAACATTAAGGGGTGAAAAAAAAATTGGAGAGATAGGGTAGATAAGGAATAGGAAGAGAAGATGCCAAAAAAGGGGCAAATTAAATTTCCTTATATGGAAGAAAAGGCAAGTTCTTGCTTTTGCTTTGATTATAGTAAATAAATTCAGAAAAATATGTTTAGCACTAAGAGATTTGAAAGATTGTTCACCTTTAAAATTTGTTTAAAAGCTAAAGAAAGCAAAGAATGTTCTGTAATACAGAAGACATAATGGAGAAGAAACAACAAATACAAAAACAAAGAAACATACAACATACAGAAAACATAATACAATAGCAATAATAAATTAAAGAGTATAAATTCCCATATAAGATATAGAACCTTCAAAGATAAGTTAAACAGACAAAATCCGACAACATTCTGTTTGCAAGATAGGCTATGAAATAACGATAATGAAGTTGGAAAATGTAACAAAATCATTACATAAGAAATTATAGACCACGAAAAAAGAATAGAGAGCAGTATTGCTTTCTGTGCTACCGAAAAATAAAAATAAAAACTAAATACACAACTAATAATCTTGAGAAACAAACAGAAGCATTAGAGGAATTTTTTTTTTTTTTGAGATGGAGTCTCGCTCTGTTGCCCAGGCTGCAGTGCAGTGGCGTGATCTCGGCTCACTGCAACCTCTGCCTCCCGGGTTCAAGCAATTCTCCTGCCTCAGCCTCCACAGTAGCTGGGACTACACGTGTATGCCACCATGCCCGGCTAATTTTTGTTTTGTATTTTACTAGAGACGGGGTTTCACCATGTTGCTGAGGCTGGTCACGAACTCCTGAGCTCAGGCAATCTGCCTGTCTCAGCCTCCCAAAGCTCTAGGATTACAGGCATGAGCCACCACTCCTGGCTGAGGCTTTTTTTTTTTTTAAAGAAATAAATTAGATATTTTGAAATTGAAAACCAAAAAACTTTTGAAGGATTCGTAAGAAACTGACAGGAGCTGCTGCCTAAGAGAGGAGAGCTATTTGGCCAAGGAATAAGAATGAATGGGAAACTGACTTTTCACTACATCCTTTTGTATTTTTTAAAGTTTTATATTTCAACTAAAAGTTGCTGTGAATAGACTAAAATTGATACTACTGGCAAGTGCAAAAAAAGGAAACATAAAATTGGAAAAACAGGACACAAAAAGAAGCAATAAAATTGTAAGAGAATATGTGTGTTAATAAATTTGGATAAAACTAAATAGATGAGTTTTTAATCAAAAATGTAAAATTCGAACACTGGCAAAAATAAAATACCTAACCAGACCAACATCTTTTAAAAATCAAATAACTAGGCCAGGCGCGGTGGCTCACACCAGTAATCCTAGCACTTTGGGAGGCCGAGACGGGCAGATTGCCTGAGCTCAGGAGTTCGTGACCAGCCTCGGCAACATGGTGAAACCCCATCTCCACTAAAATACAAAAAAAAAAAATTATGAGGCATTTTGGGGCAGAAATCCCAGCACTGTGAGAGGCCGAGGCGGGTGGATCACGAGGTCAGGAGTTCAAGACCAGCCTCACCAACATGGAGAAACCCCGTCTCTACCAAAAATACAAAAAAAAAAAAAGTTAGCCGGGCATGGTGGCACATGCCGGTAATCTCAGCTACTTGGGAGGCTGAGATGGGAGAATCACTTGAACCCAGGAGGCAGTGGCTGCAGTGAGCCAAGATCGCACCACTGCACTCCAGCCTGGGCAACAAGAGTGAAACTCCATCTCAAAAAAAAAAAAAAATCAAAGAATTATACCCCTAAAAAGTAGTCAATTCTTTCACAGTCTCCAGGAACAAATGATTCACGTTATAGAAATCATGCCAAAAATGGATCAAAATATAGGTTATCTAATTATTCTACTAATCTGACCCTAAAACTGGCTAAAAGAAATGGAAAGAGAGAAAACTATACACAAAGCACACAAAGCTCACTCCGAACTTACGCTCAAAAATTTAAAAGAATAGTAAATAGAACCTAGAAACAGATTTTTAAAATTTTTATTTGTGTCATGTCAACAGAAATAAAAACATTCATTTGTTAAAATCTAACACCTATTCTTAATTTTAAAATTCTAAAACTAATAATAAAGGTATATTTTCTTACCCTGATTGAGTACCTATTTATTGAACCAAATGTCAATTATACTTCAAGGGAAAAAACAAACTATGCAGTCATTAAAAATAAGCACAAAATAAGCATTTTATCATCACTGTTAACACAGTATCAGAAGTTCCTTCCAACAAAAAGCAACATAAAAATGAAGGAGAGACACAAATACAATAAAGGCAGATGTTATATATATATTTTTAAAAATATAACACCATTGTAAACTTATAAAACCCAAAGGAATCACTTAAATCATTATGATAAAATTTTTTTTTTTTTTGAAACGGAGTTTCGCTTTTGTTGGCCAGGCTGGAGTGCAATGATACAATCTTGGCTCACTGCAACCCCCGCCTTCCGGGTTCAAGCAATTCTCCTGCCTCAGCCTCCCGAACAGCTGGGATTACAGGCACCCACCACCACGCCCAGCTAATTTTGTATTTTTAGTAGAGATAGGGTTTCTCCATGTTGGTCAGGCTGGTCTCAAACTCCCGACCTCAGGTAATCCTCCTACCTCGGCCTCCCAAAGTGCTGGGATGACAGGCGTGAGCCACCGCGCCCGGCCGTTACGAATAAATTTAAAGTGACCACAGTCATGATCAGTACAGAAAAACTTATAGTATTCCTGGTTCTCAAGCTTGAGTGCACATGAAATTCATTGTGCAGCTTTTTAAATGTTGATGTCCACACCTCCCCCAAGACAAATTGTCTCAGAGTCTCTGAGGGTGAGACCAGGGATTAGAATTTTATAAAGCTTCTGAGGTGATTTTAATGTGTAGCCAAGTAGAGATGCCCACTACTATATACTTAATTACCTAAATATCTTTAAAAATACAAAGTAAAAAAGTATTACTATTAACCGTTCATAATATTCACAAATGGGTAGAGAAAGACTGCCATAAGGAACAAATGTTCAAAAGAAGAAACCTGAGAGAAGACATAGCTCCTGTACAAATGTCTCTAGTCCACTGCAGTTTAGGCAAAAAGGTGGGCAGTTAATACCAGAACCAGTGGAGGGGGACAAGACCCATGGCCACAACAGAACAATGGTAGCAATAGATAATTATTCTCTTTCCAAGTGTTACTGAGGTAGGAGGCATGTGTGAGGATTTCATAGAGGCCGAGGTACTCTAGGATTACCTGCATACCTGTATGAGGTCATATGAAAGATAAATTTCTAGAAATGCTGTATTAATTGCTGAGTCAGATGGTATGTGCCTCTAAAAGTGAAAGATTAATTTTAAAAGACTTTAAAAGTGAAAGAGAAAAAGCATGACGTGTAGAATAAACATCATACTTCATAGGTAGAAGCAGAGTGGCAGAAATGAGGTAAGCTGGAGTTAGTCAAGATGGCTCAGTGTCACCAGGTAGTAGGTACAGAGACTGACATATAAGAAAACTCTCAGTGATTCCAGTTTGCCTTTGACCTTCCCATTAACCTTCCCCCACTGCAACCTCCAGTCATATGCAATGTCCCCATCCTACCAGTTATCTAACTCCACAGGCATTGCTAGGGCCCACCTGTTCCCTCTATCCTGACCATAATATTCTTCTTTCAGGTCACCTCTCACCTGAACCACTGTAACTCTTTTTGTTAATCTCCCAATCTTTTTTTTTTTTTTTTTTTTTTAAGATGGAGTCTTGTTCTGTCGCCCAGGCTGGAGTGCAGTGGTGCGATCTCGGCTCACTGCAAGCTCCGCCCCCCAGGTTCACGCCATTCTCCTGCCTCAGCCTCCCGAGTAGTTGGGACTACAGGCGCGTGCCACTGCACCCAGCTAATTTTTTGTATTTTTAGTAGAGACAGGGTTTCAACGTGTTAGCCAGGATGGCCTCGATCTCCTGACGTCGTGATCTGCCTGCCTCGGCCTCCCAAAGTGCTAGGATTACAGGCGTGAGCCACTGTGCCCGGCCTTTTCTTTTTTTTTTTTTTCTTTTTTTTTTAAGATGGAATCTCACTCTGTTGCCCAGGCTGGAGTGCCGTCTCGGCTCACTGCAACCTCCGCCTCCCGGGTTCAAGTAATTCTCGCACCTCAGCCTCCCAAGTAGCTGGGATTACAGGCGCCTGCCACCATGCCTGATATTTTTTTTTGGATTTTTAGTACAGATGGGGTTTCGCCATATTGGCCAGGCTGGTCTTGAACTCCTGACCTCAAGAGATCCACCTGCCTTGGCCTCCCAGAGTGCTGGGATTACAGGCGTGAGCCACCGGCACCTGGCCTAACCCTCCCAATTTATTACCATCCAAAGCTTTCCTAGACATTAGTTTAATATTTTATGTCTTTTTTTTTTAGTGTAAATATCTAATCTGCCATTTATATTCCTAAAGTGGCTATAAATTACCTTCTAGATCAAAGAGCTATTTTTGACAATGATTTTTAAGCCCCGCTGTTTAGCAGGCTTTTAACATACAGTTTAAGATACTTCCTCCACAACATTTTCCCTGTTAATCATTTTCAATCCAATCATATGATCTCCAAATCTACTTAATCCTCCTAACGTAAGCATTCTTCATTCATTCACCCAACAAATACTTACTGAGCATCTATTGTCCAGCACTGGTTTAGATCCTGGGGATAAAGTTCTTGCCCTCAATGAGGATTTCAGGCAGGGAAGGTACTGGGTGTGAAGGGAAGGCAGGGAGACAGCCAATCAAATTTATCTACAGTGGCTGGATGGTGATAAATGCTATAGAAAAAATAGAGAAGGATAGAGTGATTCCAGGGTATGGTAAGGTATCATTTTCAATTGAGGGTACCATACAAGGCATCTTTGAAAGTTTAACTTTGGAGCAGAAACCTGAAGAAGGAGGGCAGTAGCCATTTGGCTATCTGGGAGAAGATGATTCCAGGCAGAGGGAACAAGAACAATGGCTCCAAAGCAGGAATATTTCTGGGCAGACTGAAGCATGGCCAGCAGACCAGTGTGATGAAGCAGTCAGTATGAGAGTGAGCACTAGGAGATGTGTACATAAGAAACTTGTCTTATGACATTTTTGGTTTAGAGGATTGATATATAAAGCCACTAAACAGTTTTACTCAATTTTAAGACTCAAAGTTAAATAATGATCAAGGTAGACTACCCAAGATTACGCCTGCAGCAATCCATTACTGAACCATAGGGAAGGTGCCCACCACAAGACAGAAAGTTCCAGAAGTTACATTTGTGGGAAAATTCCCACGGGCTGGTGGTCCCCAGGCTTGTGAAGGAGGAGAGAGAGATGTTGCCATGGAGTTGCCTAAAGAAGTTGTACAGAACTTCCAGCATCACATATCATCAAAGACTCTGCCTCCATTTCTTTCTCTCCTTCTAAAAATTTCTATTCAGCTTACTGGACAAAGTTTCTTAATAATGGAAAATAATGTAAAAGACATGCTTTATTTAAACAGCTTACTAAGGCATATCTATTTCATCAAATGAAGGTTCTGTCTATTTACAATGATTGTTTGCTAGTGTGCTTTGTTTTCCATATTAAGTTTAGCATTAAAAAAACGTTTTCCCAATTTAAATTTTAATATGTTTTGTAACTGCTTTTTAATAGTCTACTGTGAATATATGTCCATCATTAAATACACTAGATCATTTTTTAAAAGGTTTCCTATTCCACAGATCCCAGAGATAAGTGTAGTGTCACATATATTGTAACCTGAGAATATGGCTTGAATAATCGGTATTCAAATTAGTTTTCTAGTTTTTCAAGTCAATCAAGTGTATGTTCTGCACTCAAACTAAAAGCTGACACTTTGACTCACCCTGCACATCATAGAGAGACACAACACAGGATACTCTTATGATCTCAGTGGTCAACCTATAACAGATTCCTATCAGATGATCAAAGAAATCATCGAAGTTGTAGATTCAATGCAGATTTTTAGATTAATCCAAAAAAGAATCATTTGATCAAAGACTTCGGCAATAAAAAACAAGGGAGGAGAAAATAATGTTTAATAGCAATGCGAAGACTAAATATAAAGACTTCTGCATTACAAAGTTGTGGTAATTAATGTAGCAAGAAACTTGTGAAAACTCAGAAGCATGCTATTTACCCAAGAAACATACTTTTTCCTTACTTCATTGTTTTTTTCCAGTTTCCCTCTTCACTTTATGCAGTCCCACAAGCATCTCTAAAAGGTCACATGTTGCTTCTGCAGTTGCATTTCAGTCCTATAAAAGAAGCAGCACATCATCACTTTATGAGAAAACATTTTAGGAGGCTGAGTTATCCAATCTCATCAGTCTCCCTTCCTAATTCATTCGCACTAGAACTATACATAAACAGAAAAACCAGTGAGACAAAGGTGAAAAAGAGGTTATCAAAATACAAACTAGCAATTTGAAACTATTAAAATTCCTAGTAGAAATAAAGCAAACTCAATGGTCTCTGATAACAGATCAGAACAAAATCTGTGATTTTAATGCTCTTTCCACCAATGAGTTTCCATGTCTCTCTCCCAGCTAAGTTTGAGACAGCTTGGCAGAAATAATACTAACAGATGTGTTGCTTTGTAACTTCAAGGATGTGCTATTTTCTGATGTTCTTCCATTCGGGTTTTCCTGGTATGGATTCTAGAGGTACAAAAATGGCTCAGACTGTGAGTTCCAGGCCAAGGAACTGTTTTCATCTCTGTCTCTGACCATTACCCCTATTTCATCATGGGCACTTTCGGTAAATGAATGAGACAGTAACTATGTTTTCAACAGACAACCAGAGATGCTTCATGGGATCTTAAAATTACTTGGGAAACAGCTGTAAAACCACTACTTTTGAGTTCTTATTTCTTTCTTGAAGAATTATCTTTGATTGAGATGCCCATTAGCAGTAAAATGGTCCCAAAGCGAGTATACCAGAAGGTCTCAGAACTTCCAACAGACGTCTAGGCATTGTACACTAGACTCTAGTGTATCATGACTAGAGCATCATGACTACGAGCATCCATGAATGTACACATTTTTTTTTGCCCCTCAAAAAAAAAATCCCTCACCCAAGTGGCTTAACTTCTTAACACCAGCATCTTATGTCTTTAACATACACATATCTAGCTTTACACTGCATCAGGGATTGTTCTAAGATCTTTAAATACATTAATCCAATCCTTACAATGATGCTATGAGGTTGATTCTATATTCTAATCACCCAGATAAGGAAACTTGTTAGGTAAACTACCTAAAGAAAAGCACTATGTTAAGGCCGGGTACGGTGGCTCACGCCTGTAATCCCAGCACTTTGGGAGGCCGAGACGGGCGGATCACGAGGTCAAGAGTTTGATACAGCCTGACCAACATGGTGAAACCCCGTCTCTACTAAAAATGGCCGGGCATGGTGGTGTGCGCCTGTAATCCCAGCTACTCAGGGGGCTGAGGCAGAAGACTTGAACCCAGGAAGCAGCAGTTGCAGTGAGCCGAGGTCGCACCACTGCACTCCAGCCTGGGCAACAGAGCGAAACTCCGTCCAAAAAAAAAAAAAAAGGCCGGGCACGGTGGCTCACACCTGTAATCCCAGCACTTTGGGAGGCCGAGGTGGGCAAATCACAAGGTCAGGAGAGCGAGACCATCCTGGCTAACACGGTGAAACCCTGTCTCTACTAAAAATACAAAAAAATTAGCTGTGTGTGGTGGCAGGCACCTGTAGTCCCAGCTACTCGGGAGGCTGAGGCAGGAGAATAGCGTGAACCCGGGAGGTGGAGCTTACAGTGAGCCAAGATCGCACCACTGTACTCCAGCCTGGTTGACAGAGTGAGACTCCGTCTCAGGAAAAAAAAAAAAAAAAGTATTATGCACTATGCACTATGCTGCTGTTCATAGTCAGGGGTACCTGGGCAAATATAACTGTGCAGTAAGCTACAGTGTCATCCATCTATTTAACTTTTTCTGCTTCTGTCCTGGTATGCCTAAAGTAGCTCAATGTCTACTGAATTAGCTCTTGAAAATTTCTCCTTATTAATAATTTACTGAGAAACAACTTCTAATTCTCCCTAACTTAAACGTCATCTTTGCTTATTTTTTGAAAATTATCCTTTGGGAGGCTGAGAAAAAGGATTGCTTGAGGCCAGGAGTTCAAGACCAACGTGGGCACCAGGGTGAGACCACAGTCTCTACAAAAGTATTTTTGTTTTTTGTTTTTGAGACAGAGTCTCACTCTGTCCCCAGGCTGGAGTGCAGCGGCACTATCTCGGCTCACTGCAACCTCCGCCTCCCAGGTTCAAGCATTTCTCCTGCCTCAGCCTCCTGAGTAGCTGGGACTACAGGCACACGCCACCACAGCCAGCTAATTTTTGTATTTTTAATAGAGACGGGGTTTCACCATGTTGGCCAGATGGTCTCGATCTCTTGACCTCGTGATCCACCCACCTCAGCCTCCCAAAGTGCTGGGATTACAGGCGTGAGCCACCATGCCCAGCCTACAAAAGTTTTTTTTAGAAAAATAGCCAGCATGATAGATATTTTCCTATGCTTGCCAGATCCCCTCTAACTTTAAAATTGCAACACCCTTACTCAATCAAGGCATTAGAGTTCAGTTGATTGGTTGATTCAGATGATGCCAAAAGCTATGGGTTCAATCCACTGTAAACCAGTTAGCTTTGTTTGCTTCACATCGACAGATTTTTAGTCTGGATGGCATATTTTGGATCATAAGAGGAAGCAGGTAGGAGTGTGGAAGACAACATTTGCTGGAGAAACAAGTCTCCAAAAACAGCACTGACTGTGGGCCAGAAGCAACAGCCTCATTCATAAAAAAAAAGCTTCATAATAATTGGCAAAACACTTCTAGCTTTCTGAGTAAGACGCTCTTCTCAGATCATTTGCCAGAATATAGCCTCAAGCTCCTCCTTCAAAAAACAAAACAGATGAGATACAAATAAAAAATTAATGTTTTTCGTTTTTGCACAGGCTCTGCTTGACTGATCTGAATACAATTTTCTTATTCCTGACACCAAGGTCACTGACAATAAAAAAAAAATTGAAATGATTTTAGAAAGTATTACAAAAATCTCTAGGAGTGTAGCTTACAAAATCACCAGAAAAACTTGACTGCAATTCCATAAGTATGTCTTAGATTCTTTTACAATTCCTTTAAATTTTCATAAAACCAAAAAATTATTCCATCTCCAAATAGTTATTTTAAACAAGCTTTTTCAAATTAAATGAAGGAAACAATATCAGACCAATGTGGTCTGATAAATTTTAAAACAACCCAGACCCACTCAAGGTAGAAGCTTTACCAGTTTCAACAAATAAAAATGAAAAAGTGAAACTATATTCTTTAATTGTTAGTTTAGGGAGAAACCTACTTGGGATCATCTGTTTTCACGTTTTCCTGTCCAGAGCTGGAAAGAACTTCCCAATGTACAAAGCACATGGGTTCCAACAGTCACAAGGTAACTATGACAGCAAAGCCACAGTTATCTGTGAGATCACAGAAATTATATGATGTAATTTTAAAAATTGAAAATTCACATAACATTAACCATTTTTAAATGTACAATTCAGTGGCATTTAGCACATTCACAGTATCATGCAACCATTACATTTACCATTACCTTACATTACTGATGAAATATTTTCATCATCCCAAAATGAACCTTGTACTCATTAAGCAGTCACTTCTATTCCTCCTCCTCCTCCTCCTCCAACTCCTGACAACCGCTAATATGCTTTATGTCTCCATAAAATTACCTCTTGTGGATATTTCATAAAAATGCAATCAAACAATATGTGACCTTTTCGGTTGGCTTTCTTTCACTCTGCATAATGTTTCAAAGTTCATCCACATTGCAGCATGCATCAGTACTTCATTCCAATTTATGGCTGAAAAATATTCCACTGTATATAGATGCACATCTTGCTCATCCATTCATTCATTGATAGACATTTGGGTTGTTTCCATCTTTTGGCTATTGTGAATAGTGTTGCCATGAACATGAGTGTACAAGTATTTGTCTGATACTTGTTTTCAATTACTGGACATATAACCAGGAGTGGAATTGCTGGGTCATATGGTAATTCTATACAGAACTTTTTGAGGAACTACTACACTGTTTCCCACAGTGGCTTCAACATTTTACATTCCCACCAGCAAAGTACAAGGTTCTAATTTCTCCACATTCTCATCAATGCTTATAATTTTGTTTTTGTTTTGTTTTTAAAGTATAGACATCTTAGTAGGTGTGAAATGGTATATCATGGTGGCTTTGATTTGCATTTCCTTAATGACCAATGACCCAGGAAATCTTTTCATATGTTTCTTGGCCATTTGCATATCTTTACAAAATGTCTATTCAAGTCCCTTGCCCATATTTTAATTGGGTTATCTTTTCTGTTGTTCAGTTGTTAAGAGTTTTTTGTTTTGTTTTGTTTGTTTTTTAACAGATTTGCAGATATCTCCTCCCATTCTGCAGGTTGCCTTTCCACTTACTTGATAGCGTCCTTTGCTGCAAAATTTTAACATTTGATGCCATCCAATTTGTCTATTTTTTCTTTCGTTGCTTGTACTTTTGGTGTGTTTCTAAGAATCCATTACCAAATCCAAGGTCATGAAGATTTACCCTTATGTTTTCTTCTAAGAGTTTATAGTCTTACCTCTTATAATTAGTTATTTGGTCCATTTTGAGTTAATTTTAATATGTGTGGGGTCCAACTTCATTCTTTTGCATGTAGATAACCAGTTGTACCTGCACCATTTGTTAAAGAGATTGTCCTTTCCCCAGTGAATCATCTTGGCACTGTTCTCAAAGATCACAGATGTACAGGTTTATTTCTGGACTCTCAGTTTTATTCCACTGATCTATATGTCTATTCTTATGCTTATACCTATTTTAATTATTGTAGCTTTGTAGTATCTTTTGAAATTGGGAAGCATGAATACTCCAACTTTGTTTTTCTTTTTCAAGATTGTTTTGACTATTCAGGGTCCCTTGCAATTCTATATGAATTTTAGGATCAGCTTTCCCATTTCTGCAAAAATAGGTACTGGAATTTTGGTCAAGATTGCACTGAATCTTTACATCACTTTGAGTAGTATTGCCATCTTTAAGTATTCTAATCCATGGATGTCTTTCCATTCTATGATGTAATTTTAAGGTTATTTTAAAATGTCCTTGATAAGGTGATACACTAACTTCTTTAGTTGTCTGTATCGCTACGGTAATTTACTAATATCCTGGAGTATGTCACAAATATGAAGTTTATACTTGCCATTGGTAATCCAAAATTCATACTCCAGAGAATGAATGTAAATTATGTAACATCTGTTTTGTTTGCTTTGGGCTATGGAAAAGGTCAGAACTTAAGGATTTTCATTTTCCTGATTTATAATTAAGTTTCATTATCTTCAGTTCCCAGTAGAGGAACAGAGATGCACGAAGCTTATTTGTTCACTGATAAGAGTTAAGTTGTTTAACAGACTTCGCAGAACAGTATCAGGAACTCTTTTTCATGTAGTTCAAATCCCCCCAAATTGATTATGTCACATTAGCTACTTCGCCAAAGATTTTGCTCACAGAAGCTTGAGAGTCAGAGCTTAAAGTATCAACTGTAGTTGGACAGGGTGTCGGTTGGAGAGGAAGGGTTTTACAAGTCTTTAAAAATTTTTGGCTAAAGTCTGTGAGAGAACAATCACTTGATATTATAAAGGTAACTTGAGCTGGATACAATCTGTTTTTTGCTCACACATCAAAATTAGAACTGAAGATAACACAATAACCCAGGAAAAATCACTGTGGAGTTTTCTAAGACTCGCAATTGCAAGGAAAGTATATATTCCCCTAAAATAAATACTGGTTCATTTGAAACCAGTAGATTATGAGTCTGAGTGAGGGGCAGTGATTGCCTCAGTAGTGATGTTTGGTGTCAACTTTTCAAAGTTTCAGTTTGCACCTCCTCTCAATGTATAAGCTACATGAAACTCATAGTCCAAGGTGATCCAGCAACATCAGAAAGGATCTTAAGAATCAAACTGGGCCAGGTGCGGTGGCTTATGCCTGTAATCCCAGCACTTTGGGAGGCCAAGGCGGGTGGATCAACTGGGGTCAGAAGTTTGAGACCAGCCTGGCTAGCATGGTGAAACCCTGTCTCTACTAAAAATACAAAAATTAGCCAGGCGTGGAGGCGGGCACCTGTTAATTCCAGCTACTTGGGAGGCTGAGGCAGGAGAATCACTTGAACCCAGGAGGCGGAGGTTGCAGTGAGCTCAGATGGTGCCATTGCACTCCAGCCTGGGTGACAAGAGTGAAACTCCGTCTCAAAAAAAAAGAAAATAAATAATCAAACTGTTTATAAATACCTTCAGTCAGAAAATACCATCTGTTGAAATAAACAACCACCAAATCGCAGGAAAAAGAAATCCAATTCCATATATTTTGCGATCTATAATGAAACTAAAAGCAATAAAAATATCATCTGGCAGGTGCTCAGGGTCAGTGCTTTGGCAGAGCATGTTAGCTAACGTAAAATTTGAATTTCTGAGTCAATGTTTATTTTTTGTTTTCACCAGGAAGTTTAAGTTGAAGAGGGCAAGGGAAAAAAAAATAGGCCCAGGCAAGAAATGGGGCCCAGAAGGTAACCAGGTAAAAACCTGATGCAGTGACGCAAAAGATAGACAACAGTCCAGTGATGACGAGAACTGGGTTAGGATAGACATAGGGTGGACTCCTGCTGGCTGAGTCTGATGCCAAGCAATCAGCACAGTGAGCAAGGCTGGTCAGCATAACATCCGTAGGAGACTCACTCTCATGGCATGAGTTTTGCCACAAATTCTTCCAGAACTGGAAAGCCCTTCTAACATGGCAGGTGGAGAGGACTTCCTATTCTTTGGTCTTACCACTGCCTGATGAGGGTCCTATCTTTAGGGCTCACACAATTTCCCATCTTCTAAGAGTGTCTTCAACACGCTAACTGAATGACTGTACTTCTCCCTCTCCATTTCTTCAGCTCTAGTTGCACTCAGTTAACCTGAACTCTGTGTGAAGATTCAGAGGACAGAAGAAATACAAAAAATAAAAATAAATTTATAAAAACACTAAACAAACAAAGATTCAGAGGATGGGTTGGATACAGAGGCAGTGTCCGAAGAAACAGGATAAAGGCCACATTCTCTTTGGTTGGTGGTGGCATAGAGGAAAATGAACTCTACAAGGAATGAGATAGGAGAGGAGATGCTGTGCCCTGTCTGTCACAGAAAGAGGCATCCTGGGCCCCTCAAACCCAGAGCTGAGAATTCCTGTTCTTAGGGAGTATGCTCAATACCTGAATGTATGATAGCCACTTGAGTCTGTGGGATTTTTTTTGTTTTCCAGTTATCAAGTATGTCCCCCAACCCCACCCTTAAAAGTCTGTTTTTCTTTTTCTTTTTTTTAAATGTAGCTCATGTTGGAAAAGCAGTCAGGGAAGTACTTTAAGAGTATATCCTAGTACTCCTTAGCCTGAAGCCTCTGTAAAAGGGAGCCCAGATAAGGCACTTCGGGAAATTTGCTGCAAGGCTGCTGGGGAGAGGAAGCGCCCTGCCTCACTCTCAGTATAGTCAAGGCTCAGCGTTTTGAATAACCTCTCGGTCTCAAAACAACTGCTGTGATTTGATCCAATGTGGTAGTAGCTCTCTGGGTCTCTAATTGGGTGCCCTGAGCTCTCTCAATGCTTAGCTCTTTTTCTCTTTCTGTAAAGGGAGTTTTCAGTTAATTTGCAGGCCTGCCGTTCTGTGCCCAAGAGCTGAACTCTTGAGGCGTCCGCCTGGGACTTGGCGGGCTCACTTTAGTTTTGTTTTCTGTTCTCTTTGTGGTGGTCTTAGTTATAAGCGCCTGGAAACATGCCCTTAACTGCAGGGCAAGTGCTTGCTTCATAAGCCCTGCTAGACAGGAAAAAGGAGGAAGAAAGCACACTGGGGTTTATGACATAGCTACAAACTATCCTCAATTTTTAAATAGCCAAAACCTGGACACATCCTACATATCTGTCAGCATAAGAATAGATTTTAAAAATTGTGATATTCATACAATAGAATACTACTCGGCAAGAAAAAGGAGTATGTTTCTAACACACATCATGGATAAATCTCAAAAGCATGGTGAGCAAGATAAGTTAGATATAAAATAAAACGTGGAGTTCTAGAAAAGACAAAATTTCTGGTGGTAAAAATCACAATAGAAATTACCTTTGAATGGTGAAGACAGACAAGACAGCATGAGGAAGGAACTTTTCTAGAGTGGCAAAAATGTTCTGTATACTGATTGGGAGTGGTGTTTACATGAGTATAAACATTTGACAAAAAGTTTACCAGGCAAGGTGGGGTGTACTTGTAGTCCCAGTTGCTTGGGAGGCTGAAGCAGGACGACTGCTAGAGCCCAGGAGTTCAAGGTCAGCCTGGACAACATAGCAAGACCCTATCTCTTACAAAAGAAACAAACTTATTCAACTATATACTTTTTTAAAATGACACAAACATTTTTGTAACATTTTTTAATGGCACGAAGTCAGTTTTCCATCATGTTGCATCTACGTGGCTAATATTTTGAGAAAAAGGTATATTTTTAAAGTATTTGATACACTCAAATATACCTCTTTAAACAAACATAAATCTCTTCAAAGTAGTATATAAATTTATATTGAGTTCAATTAATTCTTAAGACTGAATTACACAGAGAATTCTCTCAAATTTCTCTTGCCCTACCCTCCATGTTAATTTTTTTTTTCTTTTTTTTTGAGACAGAGTCTCGCTCTGTCGCCCAGGTTGGAGTGCAGTGGCGTGATCTCCGCTCACTGCAAGCTCCGCCTCCCGGGTTCATGCCATTATCCTGCCTCAGCCTCCTGAGTAGCTGGGACTACAGGCGCCCGCTACCATGCCTGGCTAATTTTTTGTATTTTTAGTAGAGACGGGGTTTCACCATGTTAGCCAGGATGGTCTCGATCTCCTGACTTCGTGATCCGCCTGCCTCGGCCTCCCAAAGTGCTGAGATTACAGGTGTGAGCCACCACGCCCGGCCCCCTCCATGTCAAATATTTTAAGCATGTTTTAAATGCAGAAAGTATAGTGTAGGGGATGGAAAGATTAATTTAAGTGTGGAAAAAAAACTCCCCTGATTACAAGAGCAATACACTTTCAATAAAAGCAAACTGTAAAATACAAAGAAGTAGAGAAGATTATAGCTAGGGGAGGCTGGGTGTGGTGGCTCACGCCTGGGATTGTACTTTGGGAGGTCGAGGTGGGCAGATCACTTGAGGCCAGGAATTCGAGACTAGCCTGGCCAACATGGTGAAACTACATCTCTACTAAAAATACAAAAATTAGCTGGGTGTTGGGGGTAACACTTGTAGTCCCAGCTACTCGGGAAGCTGGGGCAGGAGAACTGCTTGAACTAGGGAGGCAGAGGTTGCAGTGAGCAGAGATTGTGCCACTGTAACTCCAGCCTGGGTGACAGAGAGAGACCCTGTCTTGAAGGAAAAAAAAAAAAAAAAAGATTATAGTTGGGGGAAAGCTCATGTAAGCCAAAACTATCCACTACCAAAAGATAAGCACTGTCAACATTCTGATGCACATGCACAATTTTAACCATACTGGGATCATACTGCACATATTGGTATTTTTTCTCACTTAAATATAGGTCTGATAAACATCTCTCATGTTATTGAGCATTCTTTGCATCTTTTATTACTACTGAGGTTAAATCTTTTCATGTGATTAGTGGCCATTCATATTTCTTTGTGGAACAGTTGGCAATTTAGAAAATAATACCAATATTTTCCTGAATATACTTATTGTAGATATATGGAAAATACCGAAGAGTATAAGACTATAGAGGAAAAAATTCACATAATTCAAATCATAGAAACAATCACTGCTGCTAATTTTTACTTTTCTCTGCACAGTTTTTTTTGTTTTTGTTTTGAGACGGAGTCTCCCTCTGTCACTCAGGCTGGAGTGCAGTGGCATGATCTGGGCTCACTGCAAGCTCTGCCTCCCGGGTTCATGCCATTCTCCTGCCTCAGCCTCCTGAGTAGCTGGGACTACAGGTGCCCGCCACCACGCCCGGCTAATTTTTTTGTATTTCTAGTAGAGACAGGGTTTTACCGTGCTAGCCAGGATGGCCTCAATCTCCTGACCTCGTGATTTGCCCACCTCGGCCTCTCAAAGTTCTGGGATTCCAGACGTGAGCCACTGCACCCAGACTGTTTTTATTTATTTTATAACATCTTTGTAAATAAACTATTGTCTTCACCCATGATTACTTCCTTGGGATGGACTGCCAGAATTTGAATCCTGGGTCAACGAGTATGAAAGTTTTAAAGGCCCATATTGCCAAACTGCACTGAGTATTGTACAACTTTGCATTCCACAAGAAGTATATAAGAATGTCTATACTTTTACATCCTTGTTAGCATTAAATTCTCTTTCTCATATATAATCCTCACCCCTTATATACTCCCCACCACAACCCCCGCTCCACACATACACACAAAAACACACTTCACTAATTTGATACATGAAAAACAGTATCTTACAACTTTAAATGCATTTTTTTTTTAACTAACAGAATGAAGTAGTTTTTCATCTGGTTAAACCACCTCAAGTTCCTCTTCTGTAAATAGACAGCTAAATTCCTTGAATGTCTGATACTTTTCAGAAGTAACCAAAAAGTATTTGAGGACTTCTTGTTCATCATAAATAATGATTAACTTAGAATGTACTTCTCCCCTCTCTTAAAATGACCAATATAAAAGACTACTTATTAAAGAATATATATTATAAAAATACAAGAGTAATAAGTTCACAGCAGCACAGGATAAACAGGAAAGACACCATCAGAATAGCATGAGGACTTCTGGGCCAAAGGGAGGGGAAATGCCATCAGGACTGACTGAATGACAGCAATACTAAGACGTAAAGGAAATTTCAATTTGAACCAAGCAAAAGAAGGAAACTCTAAAACTGTGAATATAACCATAGAACCCTAGGGGGGAACAAACTCAAATTCAGAGATAAGTGAAGCTGGATGTAGAAGTAGAAGTGAGCCCAGGACTGTCAGGAGAATAATTAGAGGCCTATGGAACCGCTGCATCCTCCAGTGTTCTCAGAAAGGCTAAGGTGTGAGAACAGCTCTCCGTAATAAAGTGGAGGATCAGCTGTGGGGGAACCACCCACATAGGTGCTGGGACTACAGAATGAAGAAACAGCACCACAAATGACAATGCACACACCCACCCAGAAGGCAGCTGACTGAATCCCTGGACGTATATCCCTGGTACTTAGCAGGACCAGCACTCCTGTACTCTGAATTTACTTCTGGAAGAATAATTCCCACTTGTGCTGAGAGAACCCACTACAGTTACCACTGGGATCACACAAAGAGTTCTCAATCCTGGATGCACATCAGAATCATCTGCTGAGCTTTTTAGAAATACCAATTGCCTGGGCCCCACCGCAATGCAACTGAATCAGTATTTATAGAGGGAAGAGGGATCTAGGCATTTGTATTTAAATATTCTCCAGATAATTTAATGTGCCCTTAAGTAATAACAAATAAAAACAGCAAAGGAAGCAGAAAATAATTGTAGTATTCTCTGAAAGATCTATTAAGATACCATTTCAAAGATCTATGGAGATACTAAGGGAGAGGAACAATACTAAAAAGTTATTAGTGGGGAATAAAAAAACAAAGCTATGTTTTTCTGTTTTTTTTTGTTTTTTGTCTTTTTTTTTTTTTTAGTAGAGACGGGGTTTCACCATGTTGGCCAGGCTGGTCTCAAACTCCTGACCTCAAGTGATCCAACCACCTCGGCCTCCCAAAGCGCTGGGATTATAGGCGTGAGCCACTGCACCAGGCCAAAAAAATTTCTTAATCCTTCAATAGAGGTCTGAATAGCAAAAGGGGCATAACCAAAGACAAAAGTAGTGATTTAGAAGATCAAACTGATGAATTCTCCCAAACCAAGAAATGGGAAATGAGAGGGGAAAGGAGGATAAATCTAGATGATCCAATATGTCTAACCTTTTTTTTTTTAAGGAGAGGACAGAGGAAAAGAAATTACCAAAGAAATAATAGGACCAAATAGATCTGAGTTAAAGAGATCTGAGCATTAGGTTGAAAGGGTCTGCCAAGTTTACATGATGTATAACAATATTGAAAAAAAGTAAATGTAACTTGGTGAAATTTTTAAATTACAAAATAAAATTGAAATCTAGGAACATGCTACAGTTAGGAAGCATGCTAACTGTAACAAAAGGAAAATTGTATTTGCACCAGACTTCTCATCTGTAATTTCGGATGCTAAAACACAAATGAAGCAATTTCTACAAAGTTTAAAAGGAAAAATAATTTTAAGCATAGACTCTCATATATCCCTAAAACTGTTACTTAAGTATGAAGGCAAAATAAAGTTATTTGGGTATATACAACTGCTCCATGAAGTTCACCACTGTGTACTCTGGGGGTAAGTAGGAAGAGACTCAAAGGTGTACTGTAGCAAATTAAATTTGAATCCAAGAAATAAAAGATGACTTGGGATACAAGAAGCAGTGCTGAACAAAGAAATAGGTTTAAAGCTCTACTCCACAATTATCGATAAAATAGACATTAGGTGAAGTGCAATTGCTAATAAGAATTATTGAAAGAAAAAAGATATAATGTAGAAAATTAATGAAAAACTTTGAAAAACAGCTGGGAGTAGGAAAGAGTAGCAGACATAAAATCTTTCTTATTTGCGGAAGAACCATAGATGGTAATTAAATTTTGATGCTTACAGAGAAAGTTAGGTTCAAATAAAAGGATGACTTCCTCCAGGAACTGGAAGGATGGTGGTGAATGGAGGCGAGCACAACATGAGGTTAATTAGTCCACAGCCATGTCACATATCACCTTGCAAACAGTGATGGGTGTTTAAACATTTTATCCTAAGTGCAATGGGAAGCCATTTAAAAGTTTTAAGCAGGGGAGTAACATAATTGACTTATGTTTCCAAAAAGATCACTTTGGCTGAAATGTAGAGTGGATGGGAGTGAGTAGCAGCTGAAAGAGAAGGCAGAAGGCTATTGCAGAAGTCCTGGGCTATGATGACAGTGGCCCACATTAGGGTGCTGGCAGGGAAGATGGATTCCCTATGTGTTACAGGTAGAATCGGTAGTCCTTCTTGTGGATTGGGCATGAGGGACAGAGTTGTTAGGATGACTCCCAGGTTCCTGACTTTAACAACTAAGTCCATGAAGATGTCATTTACCCCAAGATGAAGAAGACCAGAAAATAAATATATCAGCAAGCTGTCAAAAAAATATTAAGTACCCTTTCAGTGCTTGAGCTCGAGACTAATTTTTCATTTAAATTCTAGATCCTGTGGTATGCTGCAAATGCCAAAGGCAATCACTTAACTTCTCATCTTCTCTACCAAGTAACAATCTTCCTCAACCACATATTTTTATGCGTATTTAACACTGGAGAAGTAATGTCTTAGAGGTCCATTAGACACAATTCATCTTTTTTTTTTTTTTTTTTTTTTTTTTGCGAAGTCTAGCTTTGTCACCAGGCTGGAGAACAGTGGCGCTATCTTGGCTCACTGCAACCTTCGCCTCCAGGGTTCAAGCGACTCTCCTGCCTCAGCCTCCTGAGTAGTTGGGATTACAGGCATGCCCCATTACGCCTGGCTAATTTTTTGTATTTTTAGTAGAGACAGGGTTTCACCACGTTGGGCGGGCTGTTCTCGAACTCCTGACCTTGTGATCTATCCATCTTGGCCTCCCAAAGTGCTGGGATTACAGGCGTAAGCCACCGCACCCAGCCCACGATTCATCTTTCGATGCCTCTAATGAAGTCCACCTTTAAATGATGGCCAAATATCAAGTCTAAAACCCAGGTACACTGCATGAAGTTAAACTGGGCAAACAAGGAATCTAATAAAATACATGACATCTCATGTCTGTTTCTAACATTTCCTAAAGATAATTATTTTGATCAGCTAGAGACTGGTACACGTAGTAACACTAAAAATTCACTGCATAACCAAAGGCTTTCACAACTCTTTATTGTTTTATTTATTTATTCATTTTTTGGAGACAGGGTCTTGCTCTGTCACCCAGGCTGGAGTGCAGTGGCATGATCTTGGCTCACTGCAACCTCCGTATCCTGGGTTCAAGCCATTCTTATGCCTCAGCCTCCCAAGTAGCTGACATTACAGGCATACCCCACCATGCCCAGCTAATTTTGTATTTTTAGTAGAAACAGGGTTTTTGTTATGTTGCCCAGGCTGGTCTTGAACTCCTGAGCTCAGGTGATACACTCGCCTTGGCCTTCCAAAGTACTAGTATTACAGGTGTGAGCCACCATGCCCGGCCTCAAAACTCTTTAGACATCGCCATCAGGGTGCATGTGTGTGTGCATTCACATGCCAGTGATTTTCTATACCCTGGAAATGAGAGCCCTCTCCTCCACATCTGTCCAGCTGTGGTAGAGCTTCCCAAAGTCCATAATGCAGGGTTTCAGCTCTCCACTAACTATGCAGTTGAATGACTTCCTATAAAAACAAGGTCACACACCACTAAGGGCAAAAGCAAATGCATCTCCTGGGGAGACAGTCACTGAACATTAACATCACTTTTATCGGGCCAGGCGTGGTAGCTCACGCCTGTAATCCCAGCACTTTAGAAGGCTGAGGCGGGCAGATCACGAGGTCAGGAGATCGAGACCATCCTGGCTAACACGGTGAAACCCTGTCTCTACTAAAAATACAAAAAATTAGCCGGGCATGGTGGCATGCGCCTGTATCCCAGCTACTCAGGAGGCTGAGGCAGTAGAATGATGTGAACCTGGGAGGCGGAGCTTGCAGTGAGCCGAGATCGCACCACTGCACTCCAGCCTGGGCGACAGAACGAGTCTCCATCTAAAAAAAAAAAAAATCACTTTTATCTATGGTCACTGTGAGTCAAAGACAAACATGAGGATCACACTCTCCAGTCTCCAACCTAGACTGTCCAGAACCCAGCTCCTCTTAGGAACAGTAATGGATAATTACTTTCAAAAGGTCTTGAGTGGAGAGAAGATGAGGAGAGAAGAGAAAACCTTTTTACTCTCTGTACTTCTGTATCTTTTGGAGAGTACAAGTATTAATATATATGCATTGTGTATTATTTATGTAATTTTAAAAAAGAAAAAAGGAAAGGCTATTAAACAAAAATGTCTTTTTCTCAAACCTTTGTGATAGAATGAGTTAGCGTCCCCAGAGTAATGAGAAAATTGCACTTGCTTCATAATGTTTCAATTACCAAATAAGGAATGCCTATTACCTAATTACTTAAGAAGGAATACAGTTGTTTATCAAATAAATGCATTTATAAACATTTGGGTACTTACAAGGTGCCAAGCAGCATGCTATCCTAGACTCTCTCCTCTTCTCAGGCCACTCACTTTCCTTGCTGATCTTCTATTCTCCAATTGCTTCAAGTCCCATCTTACCTGCCAACTATCCCCAAAGCCAGCTTTCTCTCACCACAGAGCAAGCTGCCCATTAGGTATCTCCTCTTGGATGGCCCACTACCTCCTAGGTTCAACATGTCCCAAACCAGAATCATCATCTCCCTTAGGCCTGACCCACTCCCTATGTTGCCCATCTCAGTGTATACCCAAGTGCCCAACCCCTCACCTTTCACCAGTATCCAACAATGGCCAGTTCTCCACTTCCTAAATCTTCAATCTGTCTGTTGGTCCCTATAGTTATATATTTTCTCAAAGGACTAGCCTTTCTCATCAAGACCCCAGCCTTGAAGCTCTCTGCAATCATTTTCCTTACTGTTCCAGGTTTAACCTTTCTCACTAAAAATCTGATTGATTGCTCTCATCCTGGAAAGTTTTCGGGAGCCCTTCATCAAACCCTCAGCATCAAATCTAGGGATGTTATGATCTGGATCTAAGCCTTTATCACCTCTCCAGCCTCATCCTCCACCAAACTAACCACCCCTCTCTCCTAAGCTCCATCCTACCCCCTACACAGCATGCTCTCACTAGCTATGTTTCATTACTTTAGGGTCCTAGATACAAGCATTCACTTGCCTCATAGTTTTTCCCCTTACTATCTGGTACACCTTTCTTCCTCCATATACTTCCTCTCCCATCCCTTGACTTGGTACACTCTTACTGGTCCTTCAGGTTTCAGCATAAACACTTCTTTCTCTAAGAAGCTTTCTCTAACTACCCTTGCATCTCCCCACTGCAAATACTGGGTCGATGGTCCTTCTGCTTGCCATTCTGTTTTATCCCTCTTATGGAACCTAACATGCTAAACTATAATTTCTTTTTATTCCTCTATATCCTCACTAAACTGTAAATTACTTGAGGTGAAGGGTTCTGTCTGCCACTCTTCTCCATGGAAGGCATTTACATCAATATTGGTATATGAATGCCAACTTACAGAATAAGCATCTCTGGACAAATCATTTACTTACTGAAGCCATTTCAATAGAACCCTGAACTTTTTTAAGGCTAAATACTCAGATTCCAGAGGAAATAATACTAATGTTGGTGTTAGGAAGCCCGTCTTCTAAATGTTGCTGCTATCACCTGTGTGGCCTTCGACATGTCAGTTAACTTGTTTGAGCCTCTGTTTCCCTGTTTATAAAATGAGGGAGCTGAACTAGTTCATTAAAATCTCTTTTGTTTATAAAATTCTGTAATAGTAAATGCAGCAAGGCATCATTGTCAAATTATTTTCAAGAGAAGTCCAGTTTAATTTACTGTATCAATAAACTGATACCATTTATCAAAATAAAGTAATCAAAACTGGGTAGAAGAAGGGAGAAAACAGTGTAGCAGTTAGAAGCATGAATTATAGGGTCAAAACTTCCCAGGTTCTTGTTTTAGCCGTGCTGTTCACTAGCTGGTGTTATCTTGGCTGTGCTACTTAATAACTAGTGTTATCACAGAGTTACTCAACTTTCATAGCATCAGTTTCTTCATTTGTAAAAGAGAAATAGCAATAGTGCCTTTCACACAGAACTATTAAGGATTAAATGAGATGATACATACAAAAGGTTTAGCATAGTATGCCTAGTACAGAGTAAATGATCAATAAATGCTATTATCATTTTAAACTATCAGCGAAGAGTTCTTATATTGACAAGGATGAGAAACATTATAATAGCATCAGAGTAGTAGTCACTGTTGAGAATGCACTTTCTTGAATACTTGTAAAGTCTCTTTTCAATTAAAAATGCAAAAAATTATAAAGACAAATAGAAAACACACTTACTCATTCCCATTACCCAAAATTAGCCACTTATTATTGAAAACATTAAAAAAACTTTCAGAAAGATGGCTACTGTCAAGTTTATGAATTGTATCATTGCTGCCTGTCTCCTAATCCTTCCTTCTGCATTCATTTTTTGTACTTCCTAAGGGGTTTTTTAGCAATGGTCAGTGAATGATAAACTTCAGTCTTTGAAAAAAGCCATTTCACTCACACTCTTGAATTATAGTTAACTTGAGATCTACTGATAGTCTAACTTGATATCACACTCTTGCATGGCAGTTTATTCTCAGTTGACAGTTTTTTCCTCAAAGCACTTTGTTCCATTGTCTTTCAGCCTTGATTGCTGCTGTCGAAAAGTCTTCTGTAAGTCATACTTATTATAGTCAAGATTCCTTGTAATTCTTATATGAGAACTCTTGGAATGTTGCTACTCTTTCCTTCTCTCTATTCTTTTCTTATCTCTGCTCAAAACCCTCCAATGGCTTCCCATTTCAGAGTACAAACAAAAATCCTTTCCATGGGCTAAAAGCCCTGCATGATCTATCTTCCCCACTCCCATTACTCTATAACCTCATCTCTTCTCTTCTCCCCTTGATTACTCCACACCTCTGGTAATCACAGAGTTTTGCTCTGTGTCCCCACCCAAATCTCCTCTCAAATTGTAATTCCCACATGTCAAAGGAGGGACCTGGTGGGAGGTGATTGGATATGGGGGTGGTTTCTCCATGCTGTTCTCATGATAGTGAGGGAGTTCTCTCACGATACCTGATTATTTAAAAGTGGCAGTTTCCCCTGAGCTCTCTCTCTCTCCTGCCACCTTGTGAAGATAGTGCCTGCTTCCCCTTCCACCATGACTGTAAGTTGAGGCCTCATCAGTCATGTGGAACTGTGAATTAAACTGCTTTTGTTAATAAATTACCCAGTCTCAGGTAGTATCTTTATAGCAGTATAAGAATAGACTAATACACATGAACTCTGTGCTATTCCTCAAACATGCTGCTGACTTGAGGCCTTTGACTTACTATTCATTCTGATTTGAATAACAGGAATCAATCATTTATCCCAGGAATCCACACCTGTTCCCTTTATCTTCCTCAGAACTCTGCTTAAATATTACTGTTTAGAGAGGCCTCCCCTGACTACACCACCCCAAGTAGCAGTCAGACTTCCATTCTATCATTCTCTATTCCCTTATTCTGCTCTATTTTTTCTTTACAGCATGTATTACCATTTGACACATTATATTTATTTATAATATGTCTTACCTTCTGTGTTAGGCAGGCTCTAAGATGGCCCCTAATGATCTCTGTGTCCTGGTATTCATGCTTTTGTGAAACCTCATCTCCTTGAGTGTAGGCCAGACTTACTGACTCACTTCTAACAAATACAGCAGATATGATGAAACGTCACTTCCAAGATTAAGTCATATAAAGACCATGACTTCCATCCTGGGTTCTGTTTCTTACTTTCTCTTGGATCATGCCCCGAGGGGAAGCCAATACACCAAGTCATGAGGCATCCCTATAGATGGGTACTTATGGTGAGAGACTGAGGCCTAGCAACAACCATGTGAGTAAGCTTGGTAGTGGGGCCATCCCTGTCCTGAATCAATCCTTTAGATGAGACTGCAACTCCAACCTACAGCTTGACTGCAATCTCATGAGAGACTGTGAGCCAGAGGCACCCATTAAGCCCTGCTCAGATTCTCAACCCATTTCTGTTACATAACAGGTATTTGTTGTTTTAAGATGCTACTTTGAGTCATTTATTATGTAGCAATAGATAATATACTCTCATGTGTAAAATATAAAATATCATGGGATGTATTAAGAAAGACACCACTCTATATGCACTGTGATGATATAACCAGCCCTTTAAAATCAAATTTGGAGTAAAGCAAGGACTTCATTTTATTATTTATTTATTTCTGAGACAGGGTCTCACCCTACTGCCCAGGCTGAAGTGTAGTAGCACAATCTCAGCTCACTGCAACCTCCACCTTCTGGGCTCAAGCGATCCTCCCCACTTTAGCCTTCCAGGACTATAGGCACATGCCACCACACCTGGCTAATTTTTGTATTTTTTGCACAGATAGGGTTTTGCCATGTTGCCCAGGCTGGTCTTGAACTCATGGCCTCAAGCAATCCACCCACCTTGGCATCCCAAAGTGGTGGAATTACAGGTGTGAGCCACCGTTCCCAGCCTTTGACTTTAGAGCCACTCATTCATGAATTTGAAATCTCCATGGTGGTAGTGACTTTTTGCTGAATACTACCATCCCTTTTGCCTAGAAAAGTTACAGGCACACAGTAGTCACTTAATAAATATCTGCTAAATGGATACATGGTTAAAAATTATATTCTCTAATGTTTATTACAAATTTAGAAAATGAAAAGATCTTGAGATGTTTCCCTAGGCAATGCCAAAATTTTCTTGAAGGGCAACACACTGGTGGTGCACAGGCAGAAACCAGCCTGCAGAAGACAAATCTTAGCTAGCCAGAATGATATTTTGAAATAAATTGTATGACAAATAGGGCCCAAAAGTTTGCCATATATGTAACTACCACTCTTGTCTTATAACTAACAAATTCCTACCTTTATATTATATGTCTATGACCCCTGGTCTATAGTTAGTCATTCTCCATCACTAGAGGTGTTGGAAAATAGCTGCAGGCATTTTCATACTATAAGGGTGGGTATCCTAAATTATCTCTAAAGTGACTTTGAATTTCAGGACTCTATAATTTCATTCATTTAATTGTATGTGTTTTGCAATTATTTAATACTTAGATGTTACATTGAATAGACATATATTTAGAAACTTTTTAGAAGAATC
This sequence comes from Pan troglodytes, assembly GCF_028858775.2. Classification (NCBI taxonomy): domain Eukaryota; kingdom Metazoa; phylum Chordata; class Mammalia; order Primates; family Hominidae; genus Pan; species Pan troglodytes. The sequence goes on from NC_072419.2 coordinate 47,557,963, forward strand.
AGCACAGTTTTAGACATGCTAATTAATGGAATCTAACAAATAGTTTTTTCTTTTTTTGAGACAGGGTCTCACTGTCACTCAGTCCGGAATGCAGTGGCGCAATCATGGCTTCCACGGCAACCTCAACCTCTTGGGCCCAAGTGATACTCCCACCTCAGCCTCTCAAATAGCTGGGACTATAGGCATTCATGTCATGTCCAGTTAATTTTTTTTTATTTTTTTGTAGAGACAGGGAGACAGGGTCTCACTTTGTTGCCCAGGCTGGTCTCAACTCCTGGGCTCAAGCAATCCCCCTGCCTCAGCCTCCCAAAGTGCTGGGATTACAGGCATGAGCCACAGCACTCAGCACAAATATTCTTGAATATATAACCATTTTCAATAATTACCAGGTCATTGGTAAATAACTTTGTCAGGTGTGTTGTTTAATGTAACTATGCCTCACATTTCTAGTTCATGAATGAGTGGTTCCAAAGTCACAGTCAAACAGAGAAAAATAACGGTGCTCCTTGTTTTACTCCAAATTTGAATTTAAAGTGCTAGTTACATTATTGCACTGGTTACAGAGTAGTGTCTCCCTCAGTACATCTCATTTTATTCATAAAGAAGGCATCTGTCTTCCTTTTAGGTAACATGCCAAGGATGCAATCTTATTGTACTAATAAAAGGTTTGGCTATATCTACCAAACATTTGAAAATTTGTCCATTTCCTTTCAGCAGCTTTAACAATGTTATTTAAGACTGTCACTTTTTTTTTTTTTAACATAATCCAAGGTGCCAATGAAAGCTCTCTGCCCCCTAGATTACAAATGCCACCGAGAAATGATCCTGTCTTACTTGGTTCATGGCCATATTCCAAGTGCCTAGCAGAAGCCTGACAAATAGTAGGTGGTCAATAAAAGATTGCTGAAAACATGGAAATAACTAATTTGAATTATGTAAGTATGCACTTCTATCCTAGTTGTAGTTTCAACAAAAAGAAACCTAGAAACTAAAAACTAATAATAACGCCAAACATTGGGGCAACATTAAAATAAGAGGCTTTCAAGATAACCAATTTGAAAGGAAAGCATTCATGTTTGACAAAGTTCCATTATGGTTGTTAGAAAATCTGCTTAGTCTGTAGTCACTACTATGAATTTTATTAAAAGTCACTAGAACTCCACAGTCTTCCTTTAAAAAGACTAGCTCTAAAGAGAAGTAAAAGATGAGTAACAGTTTGTGTTATTGAATGCTGATTATGTGCCAGGTACTATGCTTGAAACCTCACACATTTCTTACTATTTATTTATTTATTTTGCCAGTACAACAGAATAGATTTTATTTCTCTTAGAGACAGGGTCTCACTCTGTTGCTCAGGCTGGAGTACAGTGGCTATTCACAGGCACAATCCCACTACTGATCTGCATGAGAGTTTTGACCTTCTTTGTTTCTGACCTAGACAGGTTCACTCCTCCTTAGGCAACCTGGGGGTTCCCTGCTCCCAGGAGGTCACCATATTGATGCCAAACTCAGTGTGGACCCCCGACTGGCATAGCGTACTACAGCCCTAACTCCTGGGCTAAAGCGATCCTCCCACCCCAGCCTCCCAAGTAGCTGGGACAATAGGCACATGTTACTGCATCTGGTCACTTGTTTCATTTAATCCTCACAAACATTGTATGAAGCAGAATCTGAGTTATCTCTGTGTCTGATGAGAAAACAGATGCAGAGAGGTGAAGGGACCTGCCTTAGGTCATACAGCTACTAGTATGCAGTAGGAAGGCAGGTATTTCAACCCAAGCTACTGATCTTAACCATTTGGCTACGATGGCAGAGCCAGTTTCTTAAATCATAAAATCTCCAGGACAGCTTCAAGGTCTAAATGAGCATGTGGAAAAGTGGCTACAGGGACTCAGTTAATTAGTTACCATCTCCTCTCCCACTTTCTTCATCTGGGGGCCTCCCAACCTGGCTCCTTAGGCAATGCTAACTTGTAGTTTGGGACAATAAGCAGTGACCCAATAATTTGCTTCCTCCCTGCCTACAACTTTGGGGAGCTTTAGGATATTTTAAGCAATCTGTGGTATTGTTTGATGAAGCCCACTGAAAGGGAAGTAAATATGTTGCTCAATTACAAAGTAATTGGGGAAGTTAAATACATTGCCTCAGGTCATACAGCTAGTAAGTGATGGAGCTGAGATTTGAATCCAGACATTTTTCCCCACACGGAGCTGAGATGTGAACTCAGACTTTTTCCCCCATGCAGTGTTCTTTCCACAACCGAAAGAGAAGCTGCATAAATTCAAGGTCAGTAATCCATATAGAAAGAGAAGATCAGAGAACAGAAGTCACAACAAATCTTAAAAATATGTGGAAGTAGATGAGAAATGCTGCCAGATAAAGGCAAATTCAAAATGACACAAATGTTGCAGAATTAGGATTACGGCAGCATCTCTAAGAAGATGCTAACACCATGTTAGTACAGGATTGGAAAGGGTGGCTGCATCAACTTTTTAAATCTCTTCTAACGAAGACGCAGTAATTATGATAGAAATGACTACACTTTTCTTTGTTAATAATTCAGCAAGCACAGAGCATAAGTACCATATGAAAGCTGTGGTTACATAAATAAAAGATTGATGGACAAGAATATATATATACTATATATATATTTTGTGGGTTTGGAATATATGTGTGTATACGTATACACACATACATGTATGACACACGTGTTTGTGTATGCATATGTATACACACACAGATATAAGTTTATATATGTATATATTCAAAACCTACAAAAGTTTCTGTATGGACCATCAATTAAAAGTAAAGCATGAATCTAAAAAAAATGCATTTTTGAGCAATCAGGGAAATTTAAATATAGACTGAGTATTAGATGATATTAAAGAACTATTGTTATTTAGGGGTAAGTTAATGGCACTCTAGTTGTTTTTAAGTTCTATCATTCAAGCCTGGCAAGGTGGCGTGCACGTGTAATCCCAGCTATTTAGGAGGCTGAGGCTGGAGAACCGCTTGAGCCAGGAGAGTTCAACACCAGCCTGGGGAACACAGCAAGACCTCATCTTTAAAAAAAAAAAAAAAAAGAGTTCTATAATTCAATTACTATTAATACATCCAAGTCATTTCATTTTCAATCTGGATTGAATATTGGCATTATTGCTTATTTTTTACTGAAAATAGAGCAGCTGAATTGTCAGTGTCAAAGCTTTGGGGTTTTTTGCTGTTGTCTTTATCCTCCGATTGGGACTTTTGAATTTAATGTCTAGTTACAGGATTCAACTTTTGTGACACATTAGGAAGACACTGTCTCTAATATTTAGGAACCAGAATTATCTGAACATATTAATCAACAGTATACAGAACTGTCCTGTCCCACTGACCAGGTCACAATGAGCTCTACAAAATAAACAAGTGCAAATGCTTTGTTGTCTAAACTTCTTTACTTTCTAACCAATGCTTAATAGTAATTTTGTTTTGAAATGACCAAAAAAGTATGGGTCACAGTGCTGTTTGCCATGTACAAAGGGCAAGAGAAAAGCACCTCTCCCCTAAGCTAAAAGATTAAAAACTTGGAGAAAAGGGAGTTCAGGTGATCACGAACTCTCTACTCTGTGTTTCTACAGAACTCACTTGCTCATCTACGATTCAAAAGCTGCCCTTTGCATGAGTACCTTTCAGTTTAGGAATGTAATTTCAACAGTGCATCCATTTTATCCAAATTCCAATAGAGTAAGAAAAAAATTGGATGCTCCATAACATTTCTTATAAAAGAATTTTATCAGTAACACTGTACTTTCTAGTCAATGCTTAAAAAACTGTTGACTGTCTCTTTTCTGTAACTTTCTGGTATGTGAGAGTATCTCAGATTAATAACTCAAAAAAACAGTATACACAACCACTTTATCAGATGTCCAGATGACAAGAAACTTGAAAAGATACTAAGTATGTTGGGTAACAGCTTGTCTGGCTAGAATAAAAGGTCCAATTGAACATACACAGAGGTGTGCCACCATTTGGAAGCTGGCAAGACAGCCCTGCTGTTGTTTTCTTCATCTACCTAGTGAGGTGGGAGACGCACGTTTGATTATAGGGTGTCAAATACCGGCATCAGATAGTATCTGCTGGGGGCTCTGATGGGTACAGCACAGCTACCCAAATACCAAAGGATTTGCTTTCATGAACAACTTTCCCCAAGAACTGTGCCCTGCTACTCAAAAGATGATCAGGGAGACCCACAACATCAGCACAAGCTTAGAGAAAACTTGTTACAAAGGCAGAAGCTCTGCCTCACCCACACTTTCTGAATCAGAATCTGCATTTTAACCAAATTCCCAGGTAATTTGTATGCGCATCACAGTTTGAAAAGCATGGATTTAGAGGATTATTGTCAGTTTGGAAGGAGGTTTCCACAAAACTCTTCCTTGGGCCCCTCCTGTTCCTCATTTTTACTGATGAGTCACATAAGGATATTGAAGAACCCTCATCATATCCCAAGTAACACTAAACTAGAAGGAAACAATTGCAAAAGCACCTCTTGGAAGAGACCAGGCTTGACAGCTGATCACGTAAAAGAATATAAACAACCAGAGATTTGCTAAACAAAAAAAAAAGTAAGGCACACTTGAGTATACTGCTACAAATCAGACCACTTCTAGAGAACTGGCTATAAGTCTGGTCACACATTCTAAGTGACTGACAGTGAACTGTGGTCACACAGTTTGGTGAGAAACAAGGAGGGAAAGGGATCTGGAAATTCTATCGAAAAGAATGGCTGAACTGAAGGATCTTAAACCTGAAGAAGAGGTGACAATGTGGGGACATCATGGTCATATTCACACATCTGAAAGATTGTCTCAAGACATTTCATTCTACAAATGTGTTTTTGAGCATCTGCTATGTGCCAGGCACCATGCCAGGAGCTAAGGATACAGAGAGTGAAAACCAGAACAGATCTCTAATTTTCTGATGTTTCTTGCCTAATGGAAGAAACCTGCCTGTTTTTCCAGAAAGCACAACTCCAGACAATCAAAGGCAAGTGGAAGGACATGGGCACCATTCAAGGAAGCCCCTTCTGGCCAGAAGGCTACAGCTTTGTAAAGAAGTGAATAGACAAAAGTTCCGAGGCTCCCCAGGGCTGGAAAGAGTTAAGAAAGGATGACCACCTCCCAGGGAGTAGTAGCTCAGGGGACTAACAGGCCAATGCTAATATTCCAGGGCTAGAGGATGCTTGGGGTCAATGACATTAATCCAAGATTTGTTTAGAATTATGCTACATTCAATTTACCTGACAACAAAATTTTTAAAACTTAACAATTTAGAATTAACAGCTAAATTTTGTATGTAAATGATGTCATACCTTAAACTTATGAGTAAATGATGTCTAAGTTCTCATTTAGTAATAGTTTGTTGTTGTTGTTGTTTTGAGATGGAGTCCCACTCTGTCTCCCAGGCTGAAGTACAGCGATATGATCTCGGCTAACTGCAACCCCTGCCTCCTGGGTTCAAGTGATTCTCCTGCCTCAGCCTCCCGAGTAGCTGGGATTACAGGCACCCCCCCACCACACCTGGGTAATTTTGGTATTTTTAGTAGAGATGGAGTTTCAACATGTTGGCCAGGCTAGTCTCGAACTCCCGACCTCAAGTGATCCATCCACCTCAGCCTCCCAAAGTGCTGGGATTACAGGCATGAGCCACTGTGCCTGGCCTTAGCAATAGTTTTTAAAACCTAAGATTTAATAAAAATCCACATTATTTATTGATTGATTTTTTGAGATGGAGTCTTGCTCTGTTGCCTAGGCTGGAGTGCAGTGACACAATCTCTGCTCACTGTAATCTCTGCCTCCTGGGTTCAGGCGATCCTCCCACCTCAGCCAGACCATAGGCATGTGCCATCACACCTGGCTAATTTTTATATTTTTTGGTAGAGATAGGTTTTCAACGTGTTGGCCAGACTGGTCTTGAACTCCTGACCTCAAGTGATCCATGCGCCTCGGCCTCCCAAAGCGCTGGGATTATACATAGGCATGAGCCCCTGCGCCCAGCCCACATTAATATTTTAAGTAAAAACTCTGTATTAATGACTTATTTCAATTGTACTCTTCTCTCAGCTATCCCTCAAACTACTATATTTCCAGTTCCTTGATGTAGCTTCAGAGTTGCTCATTCCACTCCCAAAATTATCCTAAAGAAATAATTCCATTTCTTCTTCCAGAAGAACAAAAGAGGGAGGGGTGGGGAAACTAGTTGCCTGAGATGCAAATAAACAATATTTATAAAGAAAAATAATACATAAAACACTTCAGTAGAATGCAATCCTTTTCATAGAATGCAGCAAGGCATAAAAAATTAAAAATATATAATAAGAGAATATTTAAGGTAAACTGAGAAACTATCATATATAATTATGCAGGTTACATAGCAACATGGAAAAATGCTTACAATGACATGGGAACAATACAAACTTGTATAATTCTAGCCATATAAAATTATGCATGCATGTGATCAAAAAGTAGGAAAAAAGAAAATCCAAGAATTTTCTAGAGTATTAGAATTCCCTTTTTAAAAAATTTAAACTTTCTATTTCACTGTTGGCTGTACAATACTCTTATAATAAATTTATCAGGAGCCAGCCAGGCGCGGTGGCTCACGCCTGTAATCCCAGCACTTTGGGGAGGTCGAGGCGGGAGATCGAGACCATCCTGGCTAACATGGTGAAACCCCATCTCTACTAAAAATACAAAAAAGTTAGCCAGGCGTGGTAGCGGGCACCTGTAGTCCCAGCTACTCAGGAGGCTGAGGCAGGAGAATGGCCTGAACCCGGGAGGCGGAGCTTGCAGTGAGCCAAGATTGCGCCACTGCACTCCAGCCTGGGCGACACAGCGAGACTCCGTCTCAAAAAAAAAAAAAAATTATCAGGAGCCAAAATAACTAACTCATTACAAGTGTAAGAATTTGTACATTCACAAGAAATGAAATAGTAAAAGGTGACACACACAGTTTGATCTTCTCGTTCAGTTGGTTGTCCTTTATAATGCTATTTAAGTTCATAAACAACCAAAAAGTAAAGATAATGAGATTCATGTTATTAAAAGTGCTTAACATTTGTGGAAAGCAAAAAGGACTTTGTACAGCAACTGCCCATGAACTTTGGGTAAAAGCAAAACTAAATTTCTGGAGTCTATTTTGCTTTTCACCTTATTTGATCTCACTTAACATCACTCATGCCAAGTTGAGTTTTTTTCCTCTTCTTTTCCCTTCTCCTCAAGTTCATAAAGTAAAAAAAAAAAAAAAAAAAAAAAATACATGGCAGCTCTGTTACAGTCCTCACTGTTCTCCCAGCAATACTATGTATGAAATGCGGCTTTCTGGAATGGGCCACAGAGAAAGTAAGACAAGAGAAATATCCAAATACTACCTGTCACCACAGGGATCACCAGGACTGAGTTGACTTAGGGCCAAGAGATCTGAGCTCAAGTTTTCCACACCTATAACATGGAAATAATACTGCTTGCCCCAAAAGGTGATGTCACAAGAAAGTCCCTAGCACATGGTGATGCTCAAGAAATGCTCATCTCATCCTTTTTTCCCCACCTTCTGCCACACACGTGCACATGAGCCCTTCCCATTCTAAAACTACAGGGGTCCTTAAGTCTACTATTTCCCAGATGCCCACTCCAACTTTCTCTACCCTGCTCTCTGTCTTGGCAGGCTAATCATTATGAATCACATCAACAGGTCCCTATGACCTTGACCTCTGATTGGGTTTAGCCAATGCTAAGTCCCAGAAAGAGATCGGGGGAGGAAGGGAGAGGCGAGGGAGGGAATAAAGTTGAGAATTCATTCTACTTGTGGCGTATGCATCCCTCAACCAAAAGTCACTGCTCCTCTCAAGGTAACCTCTTGACACTTGATAATGACAATCTCTTCTGGCTCCTGATAACTACTTTCATCCATTTTCATCCATTTGTCTCTTTGGAGCTAGGGGTAGTAACAGCTCCACCATCACTATAAACCCTGGTTCCTGCACTATCCCTTATGGTTTTCTCTACATCCTGCCCATACCTCTTGAAGTAAACTCTCTTGGAATTATCCTAAGTTGAGAATGCCAACGTTTCCTGTTGGGACTCTGACAGATAAAGTCCTGTCTATAGAATTCCAGAATCATTTATATCTTGAATCAATACAAGGAGAATGGCAGTTCTGGGGTTTCAGATTGAGATGCACATGCAGGCAGGATCTGATAATTCTAAAATACTCCCAAGTATTGATGATTCAAAACTCCCAAGGCTAGCCTGTGTTCCCCCAATAGGCCTGAGTTGGTCCCACAGCTGAGCCATTCTCCTCAGACCCCAGAGGAATAACATCAGCTTCTAAACCCTTGGGACCCTGTGAATTGACAAGAAGTTCTAGGCCCCCCCATGTTTTACATCTTCAGTCCAGCCTCAGTCAGTGAGTCCCAGTTTTATCTCAAACTAATAAATGTGTCCAAATTACCAATCTCTCAGAGACTGGGGGAAGGGGAAACATAGCAGCCTCGCAAACATCCCATCTTTCCTATTGTGCCATGGTTTCATGTGGAGTTAGAAAATAGAGCACAAGAATGGACTCTCCAAAACCAAAGGGTTGTGTTAGCCTCGGATGGAGTGGGAAAGAATATGAAGTAACCCCCCTACACACACCTTTCTCTCCTTTCCAATTCCCAGAGCAAGTGAGGAAATGGGGACCTAGTTACCCAGGGTAAGTAAGTATGTAAGGCAGAGCCAGGACTGAATAAAGGCAACTGACTGCCAGTCCAACTTTAATGACAACGGCCATATTTTCTCCCATTTGGTCTGTGCTGTCCAGGTGCCCAAAGGCGAGTTAAAGGAAACACCCCTCAGCTGAGTCCTAGCCCACCATAATGTGTCAGACTTTTACTGGTTTAAGATGCACTTACGAGGTCTAGAGTGGCCCTAGTCATCCCAAGACTGAAGAACTCACAGAAGTTTCATCTATTTCTATTGAGTCTAAAGATATAGAGCTAAGGACAGCCTTAGCTGTCAGCACCCGCCATGTGCAGAGGGCTCTTCCAGATGCCCTGGTGAGTTAAAAAGAGTCATCCAATTCTTTTTTTTTTTAATTTATATTTTAAGAAGACCAGAGAAGTAAATACAAACTACAAGAGAAAGGAACTGTACACACAGCATTACCCAGCAGGAAGGCATTAAAGCAGCAGCATAGTGGCACATTAGGAGCTCGTTGCTCTGGGTCACACTGTGACATGTGAAACATGGAGCATGCCCCAGCCTTTCCAAACCTCCATTTCTTCAGCATTAAAATGAGGTCAATAACACTATCCACTATTAATGACACTACTATTAACACAGGGTTAATGATACATGTAGCAGTCCTTAGCACAGTGAGTGACATGCTATGAGGGCTCAATAAATGCTTGCTTTTATAATCAGACCAAACTGAAGTTGGTTAAGTCTCCTCTAGCTGGAAATCAAATTCTACAGCCTTACTGGCATCTTACCTGCACCCTAGGGCTTAAAAGCCTTTGTTTACTTTTAGAGGAAGTATATTACAATATTAACAAATGTAACAAAACATAGCAGTAAAACTATGCTAGTAAGATCACTGAGCTAGAAATACTTCATTGAATACATGTTTTAGAACCTACATTCAGAGGGGAGTTCCATGAGAGTGGGTGTCAGCCAGGAGTAAGTTCAGTAAGGGACTGAACCATTACAATGCTAACAAAACCTCAGGATAATTCATTAGGATCACAATATGCAGACTAAGGAGGAAGTTTACATCTGAAGAAACCAGGGATCCAGAATCTGAAGAGAGGGACTTGGGAGATGAAAGTGAAGAAAGCTTCTTCAGGTACTTGAAGGGTTGCATATGTTATATATGATGGGAAAGACTAAGGAAGTCCAGTGGGTCAAGAGTCCCAGGACAAATATTGTGGCTTCCTATGAGGAAGACTGTTCTTGTGCTAACCAAGAGGTGTCCCCTACGTAAGATGATGAGTTGGCATCTCACCAGTGGGCATACTGGAAAACCCTGTGGTCACTTCCTACCTGAAAGTCTGCAATCCTAATGTCTTATTTGGACACCAGAAATAAACATAATTGGGAATCAATAGAGTGCAGCTCCTATGTGCCAGCATTTCTCACCCTGCTAACAACAAAACCTTCAGAGAATAATATAACAGCTCAAATTTAGTCTGCTATTACATTTACTTGGGCAGTCTTATTCCATTTGAGAGGCATTCTAGTTAAAGGTAAATAACAACTCTATAATGTTTTTTCTTAAAGATAAATTAATCAGCCCAACACTATATCAAAAAAGGCACAAGGATAATGTGTCACATGATTTTGAGTAATTATGCTAAGGGTTTCATTTAATCAAAGGCATCATTGCTTTTTTGCTCTGCTAGGCTCAGAAAACTAAACATTGAAAAAAATCAAGAAATATTCTAAAAATCACAGCCACTGAGAAGAAAGTGATTCAACATTATATTTTCTTTGTTCCACCTGCCAAAAATGATAGAGTGAATTTGGAGCTGAGAAAGACAAAAAGAAAAAATTCAAGAGTAGAAAAAGACATATGAAGGACAAGCATGAGGCTAGGTGCGGTGGCTCATGCCTGTAATCCCAGCACTTTGGGAGGCTGAGGCAGGTGGATCACTTGAGGTCATGAGTTCGAGACCAGCTTTGCCAACACGGCGAAACCCTATCTCTACTAAAAATACAAAAATTAGCCAGGCATGGTGGCAGGCACCTGTATTCCCAGTTACTCAGGAGGCTGAGGCAGGAGAATCGCTTGAACCTGGAAGGCAGAGGTTGCAGTAAGCCAAATATTACACCACTGCATTCCAGCCTGGGCGACAGAAGGAGACTCTGTCTCAAAAAAAAAAAAAAAAGCCAAGCATGAGAGTTTAGTGACATTAACCACCCAAAACCTTCCTGAAACTCCAGATGTATGATTTGTATACCTAAGCATATAGTGCAGTCTCCACCCGCGTTTTCTTTTTCCTTCACCACAATGAGTTGGGTAGCAGGAGAGAAGGATATAAAGGCAGAAGCTCATCTTTCATTCAGTCTATTTGCTGCCTTTGACGGCTATCACAATTCAGCACACAAGAATGTTAGTGCTCATCACCATAGAGGCAATTGTAATGTCAAACCCAGAACTGTGGAATCACAAAATACGAGACACATGTAACAGGCTTTGGGATGGGAGGGTAGGAGTGGAGATCCAAATTACCAGGCAAGAAATTCAAGGCTTCAGAAGCCCTTTTGAAGCAATTCAGATTCTTAGTCATTTTTTTTTTCTTTCAGAAAATTGAGACACTGATTATTTCTAGTTAAATTAATCTGTTCATAGAATATATTATACCAGAATTCCAGCCTTCAGACCCAGTGAGAAATGAATGCACTATTAAAGGATATACAATCAAGTATAGATACCTTCATTATAAAGTGTGGCTTTCACCTGAACTGGAGAAAGCAATCTTTGTCCTAGATCACGCAGTATTTCATTGTAACTCTATCCTTCAAGCACTACTAGACTGGGGAGACAAGTCAACAGGGTGCTAAGTGCTATCACAGAGGTAATCTACTTTATGCTCCAGGAGAAATGGAAAAGGAGAAGTGGCGCCTACCCAGCCCGAGGGGTCAGAGAAGGCTTTTGGAGGAGGGACACCTGAGACGAAGCTGGAAAGGCAAGGAGTGTTGGCCTAATGGGCAGGATAGGGTTTATTCTATGCAGAGGGGCACAGGGGAAGCCAGGAGGACCAACTGGAAACCCAGAAGACTGGGGAATGCTAACATTTCAGGGCGGCCTGAGGACTTGGGGACCAGAAAGGGGCCACAGAATGATGGGTCAGAAAGAGAGACGGGCCAGAAAGACAGAAGGGCTAAGGAGGAGGGCCTTTCAAGGCAGAAGTCGCTCACAGTGTGAAGGAACGCAAACCAAGTCAGACAAGGGCTAAAAGGCCTAGACTTAGGTAACCACAAAGGGCCTAAGGTGCCCTTTGCCTGAGACATTTCAGGGAAGTAAGTGGCAGTGACAGAGGCCAGAGTACAGAGGGTTAAATTGCAGGAGGTGAGGAAGTAGAGACCATGGATAAGGCTACTCGCAGGAAGCCTGGCTAAGAACAGGGAGTGAGCTAACAGGAAATACTGGATCAAATTGTATTTTCCAGCCTGAACCTCTTCTTTAAGCTCCAGACTTTCATCTCCTCTTGAATTCCTCCTTTTCCCCCACCGACTACACTCAATTTATATTCTGGCCTCCCCTCTACCCATTCTCCATACAACAGTCTGGGTGGTCTTTTTAAACTATAAATCAGGCCATCATACCACCCCACACTCAAAATATACAATGGCTTCTCACTGACCTTAGAATAGAATCTTAATGCCTTGCTATGCCCTGTAAGTTCTTGAGTGATATGGGACCTGCTTTGCGCTCCAGTATCTTCTCATACACCTCTCCTCCTCTTAGTATTGTACCAACCTGGTCTCCTTTCAGTCCTTGAATTCATTAAGAACAGTCCTGCCTTAGGATTTTTGCCCTTCCTCCTTTACCAGGAACCAGTCCTAGGCCCCCAAGCCCTTCCCAAGCTCTGTCCATCGAGGCAGGAGCCTCTTCATTCCCTCCTGTGTTTGCACAGGTCCTGCCTCACTCTTCTCACAGCTCCCACCACCATTTTGTGCAAATAAACACCCACACACCCCAAAATCACCTCCCATCCAGTAGATGCAGGCAAAGGGTGAGTTACCTATAAAGGAATAGGCCACCGCAAGTGCTCTTCCAACCCCGTGCCCAACGGTTTACTTCAAACCAACTTCTTCAGAGCCCAGGTTTTCCAGCCCTCCCAGTGGGATGTTTCCTGGGTCTCACTAGCAGGGGCTTTGATGTCAAAAGACCCAGGCCCTAGCTCATTTCTCTGCTGCCAATTAGTTGTGTGCCCTTTATCAAGGCACCACTGCATCAATTTTCTTATCCTAAAAAAGATAAACAGTGTCTCCCTAGCCTTTAAGAAGCTCACCACAAAGGTGTACTAACACCCCAGTTCTCAGCATCCTCTTCCCCGACCCAGGGACCTCTCTCCCACCTTTGCATCACTTGCCTTCTTTACCAGGAACAAGTCCTAGGCCCCTTGGCCCTTCCCGAACTCTGCCCATAGAGGCGGGAGCTTCTCCATTCCCTCCTGGGGTTGCGCAGGTCCTGCACCTCACTCTTCTCAGAGCCACCTCAACCATTTTCTGCAAATAAACACCCACACACACCAAATTCACCACCTATCCAGTAGACAGATGCCTATTCTCAACCATCTCTCTTTTAGCCTTGGTCACTAGCTCCTATCCTAGGCCTGGTATACAAAAGCCTCCCAGACAATCATGCTCTTTCACTCTCTTCTCCAACACTGCTGGCAGGCCACTGACACCCAGGGCAACCTGGAAACCATGGTTTGAAGATGGCAGAGCATCATTAGTCTGGGCCCCCTCCATCCCCACAGGTGACTGGATTTTAAATGAGCACAGAAATGTCTACTGTTTTAAGCCACTGAAGTTTCTGCAGGGTTTATCTATTACAGTAGCTAGTGTTTCTCTACACAATACAGGCTGAATTAAAATGGCAGCTGGAGAGAAGGGAGAGGACTCTAGTGGTAATGAAGAAAGCCTGGAGCTAGGATTAGGCATAGCCTGACGACCATCTCCATTTCTGTATTACTTATCCTCTTCAAAGTACTTTAAAATATGTTTTCTCATTTGACACACTTTCATCAATACTATCGTTATTAACAATTCACAAATGAAAAAAATGGACTTAGTGAAGTTAAGGTATGTCCAAGATCCCATAGCTGATAAGTGGCGAAGCCAAACTGGACACAGGACCCCTGACTCTTAGTCTAACAGCATCTTCCCTGCAGCATCTAATCTCTCAAAGCCACATTCTAGTGCCACATCAGACACACTGAACTAAGGTACAAGGGTGCTAGAATGAAACAAAAAGGATAGGTAGTCTGGTAGAACTGATAAAAGGCAGATTGTGGAGGTCTTCGTAAATATCAGACTGTGGAGTATAACTTTTATTCAAAACACAATGAGAAGCAAAAATCAACTCCCACTTCCAAGCTCCACACAGTAATTTTATATCTTATCTGCCTTCAAAGACCTTACTGCATCATCTACTCTTGGCTATCAGTGGATGCCAATGCTCCACTTTACACAAAAAAACAGAAGCTTTTACAAGGGCAAAAATTCCAGCCCCCTGCCTTCTATAGACTTCTCTGTATCCCCAAATAGCCTTTCCTCTTTCCACACAGTCAAATGAAACAGGCACTCCTCCTCTGGCAATGCTACTGGCCATCTCCTGTGCATGCCCCTCCATCCACAGAAGAGACCCTGTTCAAGTACTTATCCTTTCTCTTCCTGAATCTCTGATTTTTTTCCTTTCTCCTGGCTCCTTCTTTCCTCGGCCTCTGAACATGCTAGAGCCCCTCTCATCCTAAAATCACCCCTTCCTTGGGAAGCCCACAGCCCCCTCTTATCCTCACACTTCCGAGCTGAGCTCTTTTAAGCATCAGCAGTGAAAATGCATCTCTACTTCATTACCATGGATTCTCTACTCCACCCCCACCCACGGTAATGTGGTGGTGGGATGCTGAAACATTCACCTCCAGTGATACCTCTTAAGAGCTAAATCCAATGGACAACTTCCAACATTTCTCTTACTTTACCTTTTCATGGCACTTAACACTGCTGTACTCCCACCTTCTTGAAATTATCCCCTGCCTTAGTTTCCATGGCCCCATTCTCTCTTAATCTTCCCCCTGTCTGTCTACTCCTACTTGGTTTCCAGTATAGTCTCCTCCCCTCTGCCTCCTCACTAAATGTTGGTATTTCCTGGGGTTCCATCTTTATACTTCCTCTTACTCTACATACCATACTTTCTGTTTGAAATCATCCACAGATATAACTTCAACTGACAGCTACACACTGGAGACTTCCACAGTGTGTAGCTGTGGAAGTGTAGCTATATCTCCACAGTCCAGACCACTCATGTGAGCTCTCCACAATCTGGCTACACGTGCCTGCCAGTATTTCCACCTGGATTCCATGGGTGGAATTCCAGCTCAAACTCAACATGGCTAAAACCACAGCAAGCATCTTGTTTACCATGCTTATTCCTCTTCTTACTGCATCCATAAGGAGAGCATTTATTATTGTCTCAGTAAGGGCTCTACAGAGAAATAGAACCAATATGAAACAACTATATATATGTGTGTGTGAATGGATATCTGTATGAATACACAGTCATACTCACACACTAAGATTTATTTTAAGAACTGGCTCACGCAATTGTAGGGCTGACAAGTCTTAAATTTTGGGCAGACCAGCAGGCTAGAAATGGAGGCAAGAATTGCTGTTGCAGTTTTGAACTCGCCTACTCGACCAAGTACCCAGGAGACAGGTACTCTCCTCTATATCCCCAGCATCTTACACAGGCTTGACACACAGCAGAAGCTCAGTAAGTGTTGGCTAATGGCCAAGTGGGTATAAAGTGAGATGTTATTAAATGAGAATGGGACAATAGGATGAATCATCATGGGGAAGAATCAAGACTTGACCAAGGACTATGTTACAAATCAAGACATAGCCCTTCTGCGGCATTCATTTGCCAGAATTACCGCATCACTACACCCATGACTGAACAAGGACCATTACACAGATAGAAGCATATCCATTCAATACTATATTTGAATGTCTCAACAACCCTGTTAAGTTGGCATGGCAAAGAAAAGGTCACATTTTATGAGTAAAATTGAGGTTCAAAGATTAAGGGTCTTGTCTAGGTTGCTACAAAAAATACCTACAACGAAATGTCTTAGTTGTTCAGTGATACGCAAGGTAAGAGGGACCATTAAAACAACAGAAAGTTGGCTGGGAGCGGTGGTTCATGCCTGTAATCCCAGCACTTTGGGAAGCCAATGCGGGTGGATTGCTTGAGCTGAGTTCAAGTCTGGCCTGGGCAACATGGTGAAACCCTGCCTCTACAAAAAATACAAAAATTAGCCAGGCATGTTGGTGCACACCTGTGGTCCCAGCTACTCGGGAGGCTGAGGAGGGAGGCTACTTGATCCCAGGAGGTAGAAGCTGCAGTAAGCTAGGATCACACCACTGCACTCCAGTCTGGGCAACAGAGCAAGGCCCTGTCTCAAAAACCAACCAGCTGGGTACGGTGGCTCACACCTGTAATCTCAGCACTTTGGGAGGCCGGGACGGGCGGATCACGAGGCCAGGAAATCAAGACCATCCTGGCTAACACGGTGAAACCCCGTCTCTACTAAAAATACAAAAAATTAGCCAGGCGTGGTGGTGGGCGCCTGTAGTCCCAGCTACTCAGGAGGCTGAGGCAGGAGAATAGTGTGAACCCGGGAGGCGGAGCTTGCAGTGAGCCGAGATCGCGCCACTGCACTCCAGTCTGGGTGACAGAGTAAGACTCCGTCTCAAAAATAAATAAATAAATAAATAAATAAACAAACAAACAAACAAACCCCAACCAACGACCAAAAAGTAACAGCTCAGCTCAAAACTCCTTATCAACATAAACCTGCAAAAAGTAATCTTCTACTATTTACAAAGAATACTTTTTATTATAACTATTGTTCTGATTTTTGTACTATATTGTGGTATGTATTGTATTATTAGAATTATATATCCATTGTTGTAATAATAAATTTCTGGTTATATAGTAAACATCCAGAAGCACTGTTTTCTGAAATAAAGCCAATATGTATTAAATCTACGACTTTAAAGATAACTATATAGCCCTAGGTACCACCTAAGTAGCTGGTTTCCTTATTTATTAATATACATTAGAATTAGTGAAATGTTAATATTCAGTTCAAGCATTGTATTTGGGGATGCGACGCATTCTCTGAAGCCACAGAGAAGTGAAAATACTCCATTAGTCATTCTTGTTAAAGAAGACACGGCTGATTACTCCCAACTATATTTGCATATATAGTAACTTGACCTTTGCAAAGCTCTTTTCTACGTGGTCTCATCCAGTCTTAGAAAAATCTTATAAGCCAGGGCAAATCCTTTTTATTTTACTTGACAGAAAATAGGGTCAAATGCTTAAGGTCATGTAATTGATAAAAGGCAAAAGTGGGACTAGACACCAGGCCTTTCTTCCCCAAAGCCTACAGTCATTCTATAAAGCTCTCATGGCTTTCTGGCCATAGGTCCACTAGACTGTGAGTACCACAGAAGACCATGTCTGATTTGCTCTCCATTGGTGTCCAGCATAGTATCTGACACATAGTAGTCACATAGTAAGTATGTTATTTGGTGAATTACTGAAATCATTTTCTTAAGTGGCTTTAGTTACCTGTATGGTAAAATGGGGCCTATAGCATTGCCAAATATCTTGGCTTTTTAAATGGTATTGGCATTATCAGGAATAAACAAAAAGGAAATGCTATCTTCTGTGAACTATATATGTTGATTCCCAAGGGGATCAAAATTCTGGGCCAGGGCCCCATTTCAGCACAAAAGGTAGCAAGTAGTATGTTTTTCAGCTTCCTGGAAAATTAAGAGTTGAATGGAGGGGTCAAGTGGAAGAGCCTTAACATGGGAAAGGAAAAATTGAATGCAAGATTTCAGGCATAACGATGACCACCTACAAGGCTAGCACAATGGTCCAGCTATAGCTAACCTACCATGGCAAGAAATGGGCTTGCCAAAGGAGTGTGAACTCATCCAGAGAGTACACACACCAGTGAGAGAGAATCCACTCCATGGCAGGAAGACATAGCTTTGAGGTAGGCCAAGCCCAGGAACCAAGTGTGCAAAGGTCTAGGGCAGAAAGAGCCACTCTGGACATGGCTTCACAGGCTTTCTGTAAAACCATCTGTGCTTAGCCACCTAGAGCAAGGCAGAATGAGGAGCAGCTGACCTCCTTTGGTTTACTATGGCCAACCCCACAGGGATCTACCGACCACATTGACAACCACCCCAGAGAAAGATACCCAGAAATGAGATGGTGAGTATTCAAAAGTCCTGCTAACCTGGCAGACTATTCATTTCCTATGAAGGCCTCATTAACATCATTTAGAGCTCTATTTTCCCTCCATTTTAAACCATATATTCAAACATATACATCCCATTATCATTCTGGTTTTCTATTCACTACCATACCACTATATATCCCATTCTTTCAGATCTCTACTATGATCCCAAGATCATTTTCAGCTATGCTTCCATAAAAGCCCTTCTCCACCAAATATTCCTTAATGCATCACACATTAATTACAGAAACAAGGTATCCAAAGTAATTGAGTCATTTCAGATAACTGAAGGCTAATTCATTAAGCACCATGTTGTAGTCTTGCTAAAATAAATGATGCCTTAGTAAACATAAAATATCAAATGTAATTTACTAGTTCCAAAATTTTACTCAAACTTCAAGATCCAGTCTGAATACAAACATTCCCTTAAAGCAACCTCCAATCTCCTCTTGCCACCTCCATCCACCACTAGAAATAACCTCTCTTTCATCTGTGATCCTATAACATTTTGATTATATCTCCTTCACAGCACATAGCATGGTCTGCTTGAGGTTAGAGATCTAAATGCACCTCGACTTTTTAAAAAGTTCCTTGAGGACATGGACCCTCTTTTCAACTAAGGTACCTAGTTCACAGCAGGAATACAAACACTTCACAAGATGAATACCTTTAGTGACTTAAACATTATAAAGAGCACCGTAATACAGCAGAGCCTGCAAGGGTTCCTGAGCTCTGACGGGAGGAAAAGTGTGACATTAAAGAACATATTATCACCATCACACTGATCGGTTGGGTATTCCTCAGCTTTAGAAGAAAATGTTTTTCTAAAAGGGAACAATACTCTGAATTCCTTTTTTTCTCTAAAATGGAATCACTTTTTACAAATCTCAACTTGCAAAATGAAAGTTCTGGTTGAAATGGCATTGCTAATCCTCCACGGCCACATTTTCTAGGCCTCATGATGTACATTTGACTAGCTCCCTGTAGTTCACTGAGGAGAGGAGACAGTGAGTGGAAGGATGTGGTAGGTGACTGGAATGCAACTGAGGTGCTGCTATTCACCAGTCTGAAAGTCAGCCTTCTCAGTCCAAGAGGAAATAAGAAATGGAACACATGATTGAGCAAATCAAGTTTTAGGCTCAAGGTCCATAGCAACCACTTCAACAGTGCTGACAACATTCTTTTCCCAAAGCTTTAGTGTTTGGGTATGATAAACCAGGTGGTATAGTGTTAAGTAATCTAAACAATGCAACTCAAATTCAGAACCTCCTTAATAGCAACAGGGGGAGTGTAAGTGGTCAGCCAAGAATGACTAACTCCAAGTTCCCTCGTGAGCAGCTATTCTTTTGCAGGATTCCTCTCCTTGTCATGGAAAGAATTTTCCCAGGGAAAATAAGGAGAATGGGGCAGTAAGGCTACCAGTATCATAATATTAAATATCTAATCATATAGACAACCCCTTGGGGATAACAACTGTTCTTAACTTAGGCTTGTTGAGTAAAACTTTGTTTTTAAATCCAGTATCTTCAGAGACAGAATTGTGCACATAATTTTACAAATACCTAATGCACTAAGCATGCTGGTTTATGACGGAAAGCTTTCTAAATTGCACAACTTCCTTCTCAGCCTTTCTGAACAAACTAAACCCTAATTCGACCTATTCCTGTTGAACATGATAACAATTATAATCAGTTGATGTATTCAGAGACCACCGAGGCAAACAGGTTATGTTTTTCTCTATAATAAATGTCTCCAAACAGCTATACTTTGAATTATTTTATAGAGCATTTCTGTTTCTGTCATTACCAGCTGTCCCTTCCTGCTGTTGTCAGTGTGTTTGCCTCTGATAGAGCATTCTTAGTTCACTGTTTCTGACATCAGATGTATTAGGAAAGCCAAACTCTTAAGTGTCATGGGCTAAGGTTCCCTCCCACCAGTCCCACCTTCTTCAGACCCAGGCAATAGGCTTCCAGATGCCATGTTCTTAATCACTACAGCTGCATTTCCCAAACTTGCCTAATTATAAAGAATTACCAAGTGGGGAGGGTGTTAAAAATACACATTCTCAGTCTCCTCCTACTAAAGACTGTAAGTTCAGTGGGCCCGGGATAGAGCCTGGAATCTGTTTTTTTAACTTACATCCTCACATGATTTTCATGAACACGTTTAGAAACACAATACTACATGCCTCTAGTGCTGCCCTCTTGAATTGGGATTCCTGCAGAAGTATAATGAACCTGGGCCATGGCCGACTCCTTCCTGAGAGACCTGGCAACCAATAAACCTTCCAGGTCACTACTTTTCCATCTCCCTCGGGTAAAATCCCCTGATCCTTTCAGATTCCTGCAGGGTAACCACAACATCTCATTGCTGGGATCTCCGACCCCACCTCATTTGCTGAAGATTTGGCCCACTTTCCTTTTCTCCATCCTAAATATCCTACAATCCTTCTGATGGCTTCTCTGACCACACAGATGGCCGAAACAACTCTCCAGCCTCTCAGTTACTTGACCTCCTTGAATTCAGCCATCTTCACTGAGTTCACTTCATTTCAGTCACTTATATCTGTAGCAAAACACAGGAATCTGTCATGCCCAGTAATTAATTGCTCCAACTCTGAAATCTTCCACTCATGCGTCCCTCTCTAGCCACATCCTATTACTCCATCACTCCACACACCCATTCCTTGACTTCAACAACACTGGTCCTTTTCTCCTCCCCATCTAGCCTAGATACCTTTAGCTATCACGTTAGTCACCCCCTGGCCAATATCCCAGTTCCTCTGCTCCACTGTCTTTCTGCCACTCACCCCAGCAAACCCCAACCCTGGCTCAATCCAACTATATGCCTTCTTTGCTCCTAAAACCAGGCAGCTGAATGCTACCAGTGCCCCAGTTAATCCATGGTCGTATCTCAGTGGAGCCCTGCATACTGCCTGGAGATCATGGACATTGTCTCAGGTTCATTACCCACTCTTCTTGACCTCAATGGTATGTCAAACCTTGTTTTCCTCTGACCTCTTCCCATTTATTCTTAGCAGACCTCACCTCTATTTCACAGAGATGATAAACACCACCAGACTTGGCACTTGCTCATAAGGCATCCCACCAGAAAATATAACTGTGCCCAGATATTCCAACATGCGAGCTGTCAAGCCCATTATGCTTAAACTGAGTCTACTGTTCACTTGGTTATTTGAAATAAACTCCCTGGTGGTAAGCATTACTGACGTAAACAGTATGCTGGTGAATATCTTTCTAGTGCAAAAAAATAAAATAAAATAGTATAGCCAGCTTCTTGAAAGATCTCTCTACCCTGAGAATCCTTCTAAAGATGGGGAAGAGGTTTTTTTTTTTTTTTTAAAGAAAGCTATCTTACTTCACAAGCATTTAACAAGCACAAATCCAAACATACGTTGTCATACATCAATAGAATAATTATAAATCCCAACCCAGATAGTTAATTCTGATTTTTTTTTTTTTTTTTTTTTTGAGACAGAGTCTTGCTCTGTCACCAGGCTGGAGTGCAGTGGCGTGATCTCGGCTCACTGCAACCTCCCCCTCCCAGGTTCAAGGGATTCTCCTGCCTCAGCCTCCTGAGTAGCTGGGACTACAGGCACGTGCCACCACACCAAGCTAATTTTTTGTATTTTTAGTAGAGACAGGGTTTCACCATGTTGGCCAGGATGGTCTTGATTTCTTAACCTCGTGATCCACCCGCCTAGGCCTCCCAAAGTGCTGGGATTACAGGCGTGAGCCACCGTGCCCGGCCAATTCTCTGATAATTTTTATAAATTCAAAACCACGGTCAGTGAAAGAACACTAAGTTAGTTATTGTCTGTCATTCACTCTTATCCAAACTCTAAATTGTTGATGAGTTTACAAGTCTTTTCTTGAGGATTTTTTTTTCTCCTTATAATAGTAATAGCTAACATTGATAGTTTTTTGTGTATAATTCTGCTCCTCAAAAGATCCTATGAGATAAGAGCTATTATTTTTCTCCATTTACAGCTGAAAAAACAGACTTAGACATGTAATTTTCCCAAAGGCTTACAGCTAGAAAGTGGCAAAGGTAAAATTAGAACACAGAGCCTGAAAGCAAACTATCTATATGCTTTGGCATAGTGGTTATTAACAGAAGCTTCCCAGGAGAATATAACATCCTAACCCAAGTGTTCTTATTTTTAATGCTCTCATACATGCTTAGAAAAACAAGAGAAACCATCAGGGATTAATATTGCAGCATATTTCATATTCATTCATTCCTGCATTCATATCAGAAGGCAGTAATGAATAAGGGGGAAGGTTCTAAAGTCACATCACATAGATTAAAATCCTAATTCCACCATATTCTTAGCTATGTAACTTTAAACATTACTTAAATTCTCTAAGTTCAATTTTCTCAACTAAAAAAACAGAAGTGGTAATATAATTACCATCATCACCATACTGGGTTCTCCCGAAGATTTAGAGATAATGTGTGAACACACATAGCAATGGACCTGGTACATACGAATTCTCGAAAAAAGTAGCTATTAAAATAACTATTCAAAATGTTCTGAGGCCCTACACCTACTGGACTCTGGGCAGAGCACTGGGTGCTGGGACTGTACCATATACAGGACAAGGCTGTCCCTGCCCTCCTAGATCTTGTAGTCTCTATTGGGGGAGTAGACAATAAAGAAGAAAACAAAAGAAGGAAACATATAAATGAAGTGCTATTGAGGGGGTAAAGCCAGCTGGACTTCCTGGGTCGAGTGGGGACTTGGAGAACTTCTTTGTCTTACAAGAGGATTGTAATATGCACCAATCAGCACTCTGTAGCCAGGATTGTAAAACGCACCAATCGGCACCCTGTAGCTAGCTAGAGGTTTGTAAAACGCACCAATCAGCACTCTGTAGCTAGCTAGAGGTTTGTAAAATGGACCAATCAGCACCCTGTAAAATGGACCAATCAGCAGGACATGGACGGGGACAAATAAGGGAATAAAAGCTAGCCACCCCAGCCAGTAGCAGCAACCCACTCGTGTTCCCTTCCAGGTTGTGGAAGCTTTGTTTTTTCGCTCTTCACAATAAATCTTGCTGCTACTCACTCTTTAGATCCATGCCATCTTTAAGAGCTGTAACACTCACCACAAAGGTCCGCAGCTCCTTTCTTGAAGTCAGCAAGACCACAAACCCACCAGAAGGAATGAACTCCGGACACACTATGAATTTTAGTGAAGTGCAAGCAATAAATGCACATGTGCTGAGATAGAGGACAATGGGGAGGAAGCTACTATAGAAGTGGTGATCAGGTAAGGCCCCTCTGAGGAGATGTTTTAGCTGAGACTGGACGTTTAAGGATCTTTCTATGAGACAAGTGGAGGTCTTGAAGAGCCTGTACAGAAGAGGAGAATACGGCATGTTTGAGGAACTGAAGGTGTTCA
The DNA here is from genome assembly GCF_028858775.2 of Pan troglodytes. Taxonomy (NCBI): domain Eukaryota; kingdom Metazoa; phylum Chordata; class Mammalia; order Primates; family Hominidae; genus Pan; species Pan troglodytes. The sequence goes on from NC_072419.2 coordinate 47,581,461, forward strand.
ACCTGACAAGCATGGCAAACAAGGAGAGGGAGCCTGGAGAGGGAGCACGTCAGAGTAAGTGTGGATGTGAGTCCAAGTGCAGTGGAAGCCACCAAGCAGGGGGATGGCATGCTTGGGTTTACTCTTTAGTAGGATCACTCTGGCTGCTGTGAGGAAAATGTGCTAGAAGAAAGCAACAGTGGAAGCTGGGAGACCAACCAGGAGACAGGGAATCATCCATCTGAGAGAGGTGGGTAGGTGAATTAGGAAGATGGAAAAAAGGGAGGGTTTGTGATATTCTAGAGGCTAGGCCAAAAAGCCATACAGATGGGTTGCACGTGGAGTGAGGAAATGAGAAGAATCACAGACAACTTTCAGGTGTCCAGCCTGAACAATGAAGGCAATACTAACTAACAGTGAGACAGAAGGCTGAAGGGGAGAGTAAGGAAGGGTCAGGAATGAGGAATACAAATTTCGAAGCTTGAGAGGGAGATTGAGAGATCAGTTCTGAACCTGTGAAATTTGAGATCACTGGGACAGGAAGGTGGTAGCTAAAACTGCAAGTCTGGAACCAGAGAAAGGGTGGGGAGACGTAACAGAAAGAGTCATCTGCATCCAGGGGGTTCTAGGGTCCTGGGAATTGATGAGATCATTTAGAGAGAGAATATGATGAGAGAAGGGAGGTAGCAGATCCAGAAAAGAAAAGAAATAATCAAAAATCACGTTGATAATTTAAAACTGAACATGGTAACACAGCCCACACAAACATAGAACTGGTTCAAATACATGCTCAATCAATACCTGTGGAACAAGTAAAAATAAATTCTTAACACATACTTTTAGGCCTTTTTTTTTTTTTTTTTTTTTGAGATGGAGTCTCACTCTGTCGCCCAGGCTGGAGTGCAGTGGCGAGATCTCAGCTCACTGCAGGCTCCGCCTCCTGGGTTCACGCCATTCTCCTGCCTCAGCCTCCCAAGTAGCTGGAACTACAGGCGCCCGCCAACACACCTGGCTAATTTTTGTATTTTTAGTAGAGACGGGGTTTCACCGTGTTAGCCAGGATGGTCTCGATCTCCTGACCTCGTGATCTGCCCGCCTTGGCCTCCCAAAGTGCTGGGATTACAGGCATGAGCCACCGCGCCCGGCCTCCTTTTAGGCCTTTAAGAAAATAATTTTCATTTAGGATTCCCCCCTTACCACCACCACTACCAACTTCTTGTATATTTGGAGGATAAGAAAAACAAGTTTTTGAAGGTCTCTGTTTGGATTGTGTTCAAGGAGATCCTTTTTCTTAAAAATAAGAAGCAACTGTTTTTTTCCAAAAAGTCACTAAAATGAAAAGTAGTCTACCTGAAATTCAAACCTTTGAAAAGCTTACGCTCACATTACAACTTCTCTGTAAAAATTCTGCCCCGAGATACAATTTTCCCATCCTCATAAATTAAAATGCAATTATACATTTTACTACAGATGTTTCATCCTGAAAGATGAAACTGGTACTTTCAAACAGTTCAAGAGTCACAGGAGAGATGTAAAATTGCAAAAGGTCAAGGATTTATTTTAAAATGTTAAAAAAAAAATTAAGTATACCTGCTAGGCCATCCAAAAACTGATAAGCAGGGAGAGGAAAAGGATAGAATTGCCAGAAAAATAAGTAAATATGTAACAGCTATTCCCCAAATGAAAACACATTAAAGCTATAATTATATCTCTGGGTATCTGTTGACACAAAAACCCCACTATGCTCTTGAGGCTTACACTATCACTATCAACTACCAAATTGAAATCACAGCTGTAAACATAACTGGGAAACTTTATACTTTTCAAAAATATCCAGTGTGACACAGGGATAACGCATAAGAAGGAAAGCCAACAACATTTGCCAAAAATGTTCCTTCCCTCAATTGTTCAAGTTAAATCAAGGCCGTAATTCTTTTTAAGACCACAGCCTCACTTTGTAAAATTCTTCTCAGATATAGATGAGAAAGAAATATCCTGACCTTTAAGAGATTGTCATTTTAACTCATGACACAGCTACCTAGAAGCCTAGAAGGCTACCAGCAAGGTCATATGAATAGATGGATAATGAGCATTCATTCTTTCCTTCATTCATTCAACAAATATTAAGTACCCACAATGGGCCAGGTGCAGTTTCTGAGCCCTGAGGATATATCGGTGAAAAAAAAGTCTCACACTTCTGGGTTAATGAGGGAGAGAGACAATACACCAACAAATAAATATGTATTACCAAGTGGTGGTAAGCAAGGCAGGATAAGAACAACAGGGAAATGGGGTGTATTTGATAATGCGGTCAAGCAAAGCCAGACAACCTAACTTTTGAGCAGAGACGTGAAGTAAGGGAGTCAACTATGTTAATATCCAGGGACCAGAGTTCTAGGCAGAGGGAACAGCAAATGCAAAGGCACTGAGGCTGGAGTATGCTTGACCTTTTTGAGACAGAGTCTCGCTCTGTCTCCCAGGCTGGAGTGCGGTGGTGTGATCTTGGCTCAATGCAACCTCCGCATCCCGGGTTCAAGCAATTCTCCTGCCTCAGCCTCCTGAGTAGCTGGGATTACAGGCACGCACCACCAGGCCTGGCTTTTTTTTTTTTTTTTTTTTTTTTTAAGTAGAGACGGGGTGTCACCATGCTGGCCGGGCTGGTCTCGAACTCCTGACCTCGTGATCCGCCCGCCTCGGCCTCCCAAAGTGCTGTGATTACAAGTGTAAGCTTGATGTTTTTAAGAAACAGCAAAGAGATCTGTCTGGCAAGGCTCGAAGTGAGGATGGTTGTGGGGAAGAGGGTTAGCCTGGCAGGCCACAGCAAGGCCTTCAGAGTTTACTTTAAGACAAAAAGCTATGGGAGGGCTCTAAGCAGAGGACTAACATGATCTGAATTTTTTAAAGGATTGCAAAGAGACACAAGTTCCTACTCATAAAACAAAGATGTATCTCTCATAATCTAGTTATAAGTCAAAGAAAAAAAGCATAGAATAAAAGTTGTGTAGTATGATAGCATTTTTGTAAGAAAAAACACGTATATATGGGAACAAGGCTAAAAGGCTTAATACCAAATTGTGATTTACTATGGTTTGTGGGATTATGGGGTTTTTTTGTTTTGTTTTTTTGCAATGCTTTTCTTTGTTTTTCAAGTTTTCTGCCTTAAACATGAATTACTTTGGTAATTTTTAATGTTATCTTTAAAAAGAAAAAAGCACTCCACCATGAGACTTCCCTTGTCTGAAATCTTACTTCAATATGAAAAAAAAAAAAAAAACTCAAAACCAAAAACCAAAACAACATGGGGAACATTTTTTTCCAAAAATTACCACACTTCCCATGCAATGTTTGCCTGTCATGAACCACTGCACAAATCAAGCCCCGCTCAATGTATCAAGGTCACAAAACCAACTTGGTTAATATGTTGATCATTACATAGTGGCTCTGTCCTCTACAGCAACTTTGATACCATCTTTCCAAGGCAGCAACAGAAGGGCCCTTTTCATTCATTTTCTAAGTGTCTTTGATACTATTTTGCGCTTCTGGATTTTTCCACTGTATGTCTCTTAGAAACAAATTAAGCTCGAATAAGTTGTTCCAGCTAATGAAGTGCGCTTTTGGCTCCTTCTCCGTGGTTCAGAATTATCCGGCAAAATACCAATTGTTTTAGGATGCATTTTCTCTTAGTTTTGAAATATTGCAATACTAAGTTACCACAAATAAAGAGCATTGAGATAACAACACCCAAGAACGTGTATAAATGGAAACTACTGTAATCCTTTTTTAAATTAAGGATGTGTGGACGCCTCATGAATAAACATTTAGGATATCTGGATAAATATATACTATGTGTTCACATAGATAAAAACAGAAAGGAGCATTCCTTCCTACCTCACTCCCCCACCCCAAGTCACATAAGTTTCTCGCAGGGCACAAGCCCAGGGCAATCACTGCTCAGAAATGTAAACCATGCAACTCAAAATGACTCAAGCCCTCAAACACTCCCCACCTAAGTCCTACATCCCATCCACTCCTCAATCACTTCCAACAGGCTTCCCTGAATGAAAATCCCAAACTGGGAAGGCTTAACAAGCTCCAAACTCCACTCACACGCCACTCAGGGAATCCGAGGACCTGGGGCCCACGTGTAGTGTTTTCGCGTGGGCAGACAAGGGTCCCAAGATTCAGGGTGCTACTGTACCCCGAGTGGTTCGAGTCCTGGCTCTGCCGCCTTCACTGGTCGAGCTGACGCTCTTTACACCGGGGGCATGGGCTGCCACATCCCAGCAGAGTGCAAGGGCCCTCGGGCGTGGACGCAGGCGGCTCTCGGGTGCACACGCGGAACGCACACTCGGGCATGCACTCTCACACGGTCAGGCGGGCCTGCGCGAACGCCCCCGCTTCCCCTCTACCACCCCCTTTTGCGCCTTCCACGATGGTGGCACGCGGGGCTACCCTGACCCCTAGGACCCCTGGACGCCCGCTCCTGGAGCCCGGGGGGTGATGACAGATGGCGGAGGGCGGGGCTCCGGGGGGAAGGGGCGGAGCCTCTCAGCATGGGGGTGCTGGCGGCTGACAGAAAGACCAGGGGCAGCCGGCGGGAGGGGGCTGACTGAGACTGCGGGCCGGCCGCGGGCCAGGCGTGGCGGGAAGGAGCTCGCGCAGACACAGGGGCTGACAGGCAGAGAGAGATACAGACACCGGGGACTGACAGCCGCGGGGGCACGCGGGGCCGGCTGGCCGTGGCGGGCGCTCACCTGGCAGCGGCGGCGGTGGCGGCGCCCGCGACCGGGCCGCTCTTCCCGCGCTGCGGGCCTCCCTCCCCGCGCTGCGGGCCTCCCTCCCCGCGGCCGGGCGGGCGGCCGGCGCAGGCCCCGCAGAGGCGGCGGCGGCGGCGACGCCGGAGCCGCGGACTGCTGAGCGGCGGGGACGCAGCTGCACCAACCGACTCCGGGCCGCTCGGCTGGGCTCGGCCGCTCTCGGAGGCGCTCGGCTCTGCTCGGCCTTGCACGGCTCCCCTCGGCCTTGCTCGGCTCGGCTGGGGGCGTGGCCCAGGCCCCCCTCGCCCCCCCAGGTCGCCTCTGGCGGCCGCGGGGCGGGGCTTTCGAGCGGGTGCGAGCCCCCTGACGTCGCGGGCAGCGGACCTTGCCCCCGGCGCATGCGCCAGCACTCCTCCTCCCCCCTCCTCCCCGCCCCACCGTGTGGAGGCTGAAGAAGACGGGGAAGGAGGGGCTGGGGGCGGATGCTGCGGTCCCAGAGGTTCCTGGCTTTTGTACTCCATATCCTGCTCTTTCCAGAGGACCACTTAAAGAAGGTCACACCAGGTTACACTTTCAAAAGGATGTGTGTGTAGGCTGGCAGGGGCTCTGGCTCCTGTCTGCCCCCACTCCTCCAATTCCAGTGTTTCCCAACAAGCGTCGACTAGGAGTGGTCTTTTATCCAACCAAGGGTTCACTGCAGTTTTTAATATTTTCTGTTTTCTTAAAAATAATAACAAAAAAACTAACTCTTGATCACTGTTTTAACATTGAGTCTTCAAGTACTTGAACTTTCAAACATCAGTCAGCCTCCTCGAGTCCACTAATACCGTCCTTTCTTCATAGCTGTTGTGTAACCTGTAATGCCTGGGATGGGGTTGGGTTCTTTCCTGAATTCTCGTCACATGATCCAGGCACCTTTTTAGTTATGGAACCAAGTCTGCAGCAAATATGCTCAGAAAGTGGCTCCCACCTTTAGAATCCAGTGATTAGTAAACAGCAGGAGCTCTACGGTCTTGACACACCTGGATGGGAACCCCAGATCTGCATTAATCTAGCAGGTTAATAATTGTCTGAGTGACTTTGGACGTGTTAATCTCTCAACTGTAAAAGGGCAATGAAACATGAGTAAATCAGTAGAAATATTAAAAGGGTTAAATGACACCACATATAAAGATTTCTGCACAGTGCTTGGTGTTCAATAAATAAGGCTGCCTTTAACTTCAAGTAACTTTAGAACCTTCAGATCCTGAAAACCAGGGAGCATATACACAAGTGTGAGCGATGTGTCCAAGTAAACAAGTCGATAGTCAAACACCCATACGTGGCACCTTAGCTTGCTCCTTTCACAACCTTCCCTACCTCAGTTCATGTCAACTCTTCTTCTGATGACTCCAGACAAACCATTAGAGTCATCCTGGACTCCACTCTCCCTATCATATCCCACATGCAACCCATTAGAAAAGCCCGTCAGCTCTACCTTTAAAATACCCCTTTTCCTCTTTCCTGGAATATTGTAGTAGCCTCCTACCTGTTCTCCACGATTCCACTGTGCTCTCATGGTGCCTTCTCTCAACACAGAAGCCAGAGGGATCCCGTTGAAACCTAAGCTCAAAAGCCCCCAGAAGGTTTCCCATCTCAGAGTAAAAGCCAAAAAAAAAATGGGGGCGGTGGGGTGGACAGTGGGACACAGTCTCACTCTGTCTTCCAGGTTAGAGTGCAGTGGCGCCATCACAGCTCGCTGCAGCCTCAACCTCCCAAACTCAGGCAATCCTCCCATCTCAGCCTCCCAGGTAGCTAGGACTACAGGTGCACGCCACCATGCCCACCTATTTTTTTCATTTCCAAAATGTGTTTTTTTTCCCAAAGGCTTCCAAGATCCTATGTGTCTGCCCTTCGTCCACTTATACTCTCCACCTCTCTAACTGCACCTCCTTCCACTCGGCCTCATTGCATGCCAGGCACACTAGCCTCCTTCTTGCTCCTGGAATATGGAGGCTCACTTCTACTTCAGAACCTCTGTACTTGGTGTTGCTTCCTCCAGGTATCAGAAAGGCGTGTGCCTTCCAAGTTTCTACTCAAAAGTCACCTCCCCAGACTTTCCCAGACCACTCTACTAAAGTATCAAGTCCCAACTCCAATCACTATCCTCTAAGCCTGCTTTACTTTTCTGCCTAGCCCTTCTAACCTGAATATCATCTATAATATCTCTGAAGGTGGGAACTTTGTTTTTCCCATCTTCAACATCTAGAACATGGGTCGACATGTTCAGGTACTCAATAAGTATTTCTGGGATGAATGAGAATGTATATAGGTTATACTGCTCCAATACAACTTCATTTATTCAACAAACTTTTCTGAGCATCTATTTTGATCCAGGCACAGTGGGATCCTGAGAAAAATGAGGTATTCTCCCGACCTTTGAGGAACAGTATTTCAGAGGAAACAGTCATGTAAAAAAAATACTTCTGGCCGAGCACAGTGGCTCACGCCTGTAATCCCAGCACTTTGGGAGGCTTAGGTGGATGAATCATCTGAGGTCAGGAGTTCGAGACCAGCCTGACCAACATGGTGAAACCCCATCTCTACTCAAAATACAAAAATTAGCCAGGCATAGTGACGCGCACCTGTAATCCCAGCTACTTGGGAGGCTGAGGCAGGAGAATCACTTGAACCCGGGAAGCACAGGTTGCAGTGAGCGAGTTTGCAGCATTACACTCCAGCCTCGGCAACAAGAGCGAAACTCTGTCTCAAAAACAAACAAACAAAAAACTTCTGGGAGAAAATATGTAACAAAGATGGATGTGCCAACTGCTTTGGGAAGCACAGAGAATAGCATAATTAACAATATACAGGAGAGTGTGGGTAGGCTTCCCAGAAAAGGTGACTTTGGGGCCACATCTAAAGAGTTGTTGAGACAGAGATTCCAGGCAGAAGAAACAGCCATTTAATACCAGTGTTGGGGGGTATGTCACAAATGATATTTACACACAGAGGCATATTACTTTCCTTTAAAAAAAATTAAGCAGATTTCAGGTAATCCCTATAATAATGTCATTTGCACTCACATTCTGATGAGCTTTCTCAAGCAGTAAGGAAACTGCTAGTATAGTTAATGCAATAGTTACCACCTGACCTCTATTTTATTGGAATGGGCTACACCTGTGAACTTTTTGTGCCAGGGTCCAGAGGCAAAGAACTATCTGAAGTTTGCTGGCTCCAAGGACCAGAAACCCATCAGACCAATTTAAGGAAAATAAAAGGGGACTTTATCTTTAGGCTTTGGGTGGGATGGATCTCACAGAGGCCAAGGGAAATAATTAGCTGGGATTTTGGATGGGCTGGAAGCAGAGTAAGGGGAGCCAGTATGACTCCAGCAAACTTGTTTTCTCTGCCTCCAGGTATTAATAATACAATGGGAAATGTGTCTACCAACCTCTCCCAAGTATGAGATACAATTCCAACTACCCAGAGACTAAAACTCCCTAATCATTCTAATCACAAAATCATGTAGAAAAGGCTCTAACTGACCCAACTTGTGGTAGGTACTCTCCTCCTCCAGAACAGTCATGCCAGCTTACAGGCATGAAGTTCACCAGGAAGCCACCTCTGTGAATCAAGAAATGGCCAATTACCAGGAAAAGGGAAATTGTTTCTAGCTGAGGCGGTATCTTGAAAGAAGTCCCCCACAGAACTGCTGGTTCCACATAGTGGCAAAACCCCTGGGAAACATTTGGTAGTGACACAGGAAACAATTGTTGAGTTCTTGATTTCTGCATAGTAGGGAGGCCTTTTTTAAGTGGCAATAAAAAAAAAAGTTGTGTTTTTTTTGTTGTTTTGTTTTGAGACTGTGTCTTGCTCTGTCACCCAGGCTGGAGTGCAATGTCATGGTCTTGGCTCACTGCAACCTCTGCCTCCCAGGTTCAAGTGATTCTCCTGCCTCAACATCTCAAGTAGCTGGGATTACAGGCGTGCACCACCACGCCTGGCTAACTTTTGTATTTTTAGTAGAGACGGGGTTTTGCCACGTTGGCCAGGCTGGTCTCCAACTCCTGACCTCAGGCAATCCACCAGCCTTGGCCTCCCAAAGTGCTGGGATTACAGGCATGAGCCACCATGCCTGGCCTGAAAGCTGTTTTTTTCCCAGCAAAAAAGGGGACAAAAACTGGGATGCTCTCCATAAGACCTCTGTAGGCACATGATAGGATTGTACTTCCTTACAATAGCTTGGATTTGTGAATAGCCATGTGACTTTCTTTGGTCAATAAAATGTGAGTAGAAGTACAGTCACACATTGCTTAATGACAGGGATATGTTCTGAGAAATGTGTGATTAGGTTATTGCTTCATTGTGCAAACATCATGCAGTGTACTTACACAACTTAGATGGTAAAGCCTACCATATTGAGGCTATATGGTATAACCTATTGCTCCTCGGTTACAAACCTGTACAGCATGTTACAGTACTGAATACTGTAGGCAGTTATAACACGGTGGTATACATCTGTGTATCTAAACATATCTAAACATAGAAAAGGTACAGTAAAAGTAGGGTATAAAATATTTTAAAATGGTACACTTGCACAGGGCACTTATCATGAATGGAGCTTGTAGGACTGGAAGTTGCTCTGGGTGAGTCAGTGAGGGAGTTGTGAGGGAATGTGCAGACCTAGTATATTACTGTATGCCACTGTAGACTGTATACACACTATACACTTACTGCTAAATTTTTTTTCTTGAGACAGAGTCTCGCTCTGTTGCTGAGGCTGGAGTGCAATGGCGCCATCTCGGCTCACTGCAACCTCTGCCTCCTGGGTTTAAGCAATTCTCGTGCCTCAGTCTCCCTAGCAGCTGGGATCACAGGTGTGCACCACCATGCCAAGCTAATTTTTTATATTTTTAGTAGAGACAGCGTCTCAATATGTTGGCCAGACTGGTCTCAGACTCCTGGCCTCAAGTGATCTGCCTGCCTCGGTCTTCCATAGTGCTGGAATTACAGGACTGAACCACTATGCCCGGCCATACTTACACTAAATTTAGTTTTTAAATGCTTTTATTTGGCTAGGCACAGTGGCTCATACCTGTAATCCCAACACTTTGGAAGGCCGTGGTGGGAGGATTGCTTGAGGGCAGGAGTTTGAGACAAACTGGGCAATATAGTGAGACCCCCCATCTCTACAAAAAAATGTAAAAATTAGCTGGGTGTAGTGGCACATGCCCATAGTCTCAGCTACTCAGGAGGCTAAGGTTGGAGAATCACTTGAGCCAGGAGTTTGAGGCTGCAGTGACCTACAATCATGGCACTGCACACTAGCCTGGGTGACAGATGCAGAGCCCATCTCTTAAAAAAAAAAAAAAAAAAAGGAAAGGAAAATAAATAGGTAAAAAAAGATTTTCTTTAATAATTATCTTTAGCTTACTTTAACTTTTTTAGCTTATTGTACTTTTAAATATTTTTAACTTTTTAACTGTTTTGTAGTAACACTTAGCTTTTTTTTTTTTTTTCTTGAGACCATCTCGCTATGTCACCTGGGCTGGAGTGCAGTGGTACAATCTCAGCTCACTGCAGCCTCAACCTCCCAGGCTCAAGCAATCCTCCCATCTCAGCTCCCCAAGTAGTTGGGAAATAACACTGAACTTAAAACACAAACCCACTGTACAGCTGTACATTTTCTTTCTTCATATTTTTGTTCTGTAAGCTTTTTTTCTTTTTCCTTTTCTTTTTTTGAAACAGGGTCTCATTCCAACGCCCAGGCTGGAGTGCAGTGGAGTGATCTCAGCTCACTGTAACGTCCACCTCCCGGGTTCAAACAATTCTCCTGCCTCAGCCTCCCGAGTAGCTGGAATTACAGGTGTGTGCCACCATGCCTGGCTAATTTTTGTATTTTTAGTAGAGACAGTGTTTCACAATGTTGGCCAGGCTGGTCTCAAACCCCTGACCTCAAGTGATCCACCCGCCTTGGGTTCCCAACTATAAGCTTTTTTCTATTAACTTTTTTTTAACTTTTTAAGCTTTATTGTAAAAAGACGTATTAGCCTTGGCCTACACAGGGTCAGCATCATCAATATCACTGTCTTCTACCTTCATATCTTGTCCCACTGGAAGCTCTTCAGAAGCAATAATATGCATGGAGCTGTCAACTCCTATGATGAAAATGCCTTCTTCTGGAATCCCTCCTGAAAGACCTGCCTGAGACTATTTTACAGTTATTTTTTATAAGTAGAAGGAGTACACTCTAAAATAATGATAAATAGTAAACACATGAACCAGTAACATAGTCATTTATTACCAGTATCAAGTTATTTGTATTACCTGTATCATGTACTGTACATAATTGTATGTGCTGTACTTTTAGACAACTGGCAACACAGGTTTCTTTACATGAGAAGCACCACAAACCTGTGACTAACGTGTTGCACTCTGATGTTATGATGGCTATAAGGCCACTAGGTGACAGGAGTTTTCAGTCTCCATTACAATCTTATGGGACCACCACTGTACATGCAGTTCATCACTGACTGCACGTACAGTGTTGCACCATTGTATATGCAAAACATCATTGTGTGGTGTATAATTCACCGTACATCACTCCCAGGTCCAAAGCTAAGTCTTGAGATATTTGTACCCCCATGTTTATAGCAGCATTATTCACAATAACCAAAAGGTAGAAACCACTCAAGCATCTATTAACAGATAAATGGGAAAAATATGGTATATACATATGAAAGATTATTTAATCTTTAAAAGGAATTAAATTCTGACATGCTACAACATAGATGAAACTTGAGGACATTTTTCTAACTGGTTAAGTAAACCAGTTAGAAAAAGGCAAATATTGTATGACTCCACTTATGTAAAATACCTACTATAGTCAAATTCATAGAGACAGAAAGTAAAGTGGTGGTTGCCAGGGGCTGGGAGGAAGGGAGAATTGGAAGTTATTGTTTTATGAGTATAGAGTTTTGGTTTTCCAAGATGAAAAGAGTTCTGGAGATTGGTTGCACAACAATGTGAATGAAGTTAACACTAGTGAACTGTTCACTTAAAAATGGTTAATACAGGGCCGGGCACGGTGGCTCACACCTGTAATCCCAGTATTTTGGGAGGCCGGGGTGGGTGGATCACTTGAACTCAGGAGTTCAAGACCAGCCTGGCCAACATGGTGAAACCCCATCTCTACAAGAAATACAAAAATTAGTCAGGTGTGATGGTGCTCACCTGCAATCCCAGCGACTTGGGAGGCTGAGGCATGAGAATTGCTTGAACCTGGGAGGCAGAGGTTGAAGTGAGCTGAGATTGCACCACTGCACTCCAGCCTGGGCAACAGAGAGAGACTCCATCTCAAAAAAAAAAAAAAAAAAAAAAAGTTAATACGTAGATTTATGTAGATTTTACCGCAGTTTAAAAAAAATAAATAAATCAAATGGGCCGGGCGGCTCATGCCTGTAATCCCAGCACTTTGGGAGGCCAAGGTGGGCAGATCACGGGGTCAGGATATCAAGACCATCCTGGCCAAAATGGTGAAACCCCATCTCTACTAAAATACAAAAACTTAGCTGGGCGTGGTGGCACGCACCTGTAGTCCCAGCTACTTGGGAGGCTGAGGCAGGGGAATCGCTTCAACCCGGGAGGCGGAGGTTGCAGTGAGCTGAGATCACACCACTGCACTCCAGCCTGGTGACAGAACAAGACTCCGTCTCAGAAAGAAAGAAAAAAAATCAAATGGAGATAATAAAATGGAATAAAAAATACTTGGCTACTCCAAAAGAAGGACAAAAAAATTAAACAGGGACAAAAGCCAGGTAGGACAAATAGATTTTTTTAAGTAGCCAGATTATATACTTAAATGGTTTGAAATCATATCTGTAATTATATTAAATGGGAATGGACTAAATATTCTAGCAAAAGGGGAAAATTAACAAACTGAAATTAAAACAAACAAACAAGACTCAACTATTTGACGCTGGCCAGGTCTGGTAGCTCACTCCTGTAATCCCAGCACTTTGGGAGGCTAAGGCAGGTGGATTGCTTACGACCTAAATACACAAAATAAAACTATAATCATGGCCTGACATACAGAAGATACTCAATAAATATATCTTGAATGAATGGGTGCATATATGTGATATGTTGCTCCAACTTAACTTCACTTATTCAATGAACAGCCAAACCAATTTTTGTTGGATATGGACTTAAACATGAAAGGTAAAACAATAAAGTTTTAGAAGATAACATACAATAATATCTTCATAACCTCAAGGTAGAAAAAGTTTTCTTGGCCAGGCTCAGTGGCTCAAGCCTGTAATCCCAGCACTTTGGGAGGCCGAGGCAGGCGGATCATGAGGTCAGGAGATTGAGGCCATCCTGGCTAACATGGTGAAACCCCGTCTCTACTAAAAATACAAAAAAAATTGCCGAGCATGGTAGCGGGCGCCTGTAGTCCCAGCTACTTGGGAGGCTGAGGCAGGAAAATGGCGTGAACCCAGGAGGCCGAGCTTGCAGTGAGCCGAGATCGCGCCACTGCACTCCAGCCTGGGCAAGAGCGAGACTCCGCCTCAAAAAAAAAAAAAAAAAAGAAAAAAAGTTTTCTTAAACAGAACAGAAAAAGCACTAGCCATAGGAAAGATCAATAAATTGCACTTTTTTTTTTTTTTTTACAATTAAGAACTGTTCAACAAGAGACATCACTAAGAGAGTGAAGAAGCAAGCCACAGAAGATTTGCCATGCACATAACAAAAGTTTTATATCCAAAATATACAAAAACTACTATAAAGATAGACCAATAGAAAAATGGGCAAAAACAGGCTCTTCACACACACACACACACAAATCCAAACAGCCAATAAACATGTAGCAAGTGCTTAGCCTCATTAATGATGAAAATGAAATACAGCGAACAACTACTACAGATCCAGGTGGCTAAACATTCCAAGTCTGACAGTAACAACTGTTGGTGAGAACTGTTGGTGAATGTATAAAGGAAGCTCTTATACATTGCTGAAGGGAGTGCACTTGTATAAACATTTTGGAAAACAGTTTGGCATTATGATTATGATTATTATTTTTTTTTTGAGACACAGTCTTGCTCTGTCCCAGGCTTGAGCGCAGTGGCGCGATCTTGGCTCACTGCAGCCTCTACCCCCAGGGTTCAAGAAATTCTCCTGCCTCAGCCTCCCAAGTAGCTGGGACTACAGGTGTGCGCTGCCATGCCCTGCTAATTTTTTGTATTTTTAGTAGAGACAGGGTTTCACCCTGTTGGCCAGGATGGTCTTGATCTCCTGACCTTGTGATCCACCCACCTCAGTCTCCCAAAGTGCTGGGATTACAGGCATGAGCAACCGCACCCAGTAGCATTATTTTAAGTTAAGCATAGGCATAGCTCATAACCCAGAAATTCTGCTCCAAAATACATACCCATGAGAAACACATGCCCAGATACAGCAGTAGACATGTACAAGAATGTTCACAGCAGCATTATTTATAATAACCCCACGTTGGAAACAACCCAAATGCCCATCAGTAGCAGATGGAATAAATTGTGATATATTCACTCAGCAGAACACTATAGACAACACTGAAAATGAGTGAAGTATAGCTGTGCACAGTACCATGGAAGAATCTGATAACAAGTGTGAAGCCAGAGAAGTCACACACACATCTTAAGACTGCCTTTCTATAAAACCCATAGCCACACAAAACCAAACATGTCCCTCCCCCACAATCCCCCACCACTCCTCTACTTATGAGACACAGAAAGAGTGGTAATAGAGACAGATTTCATGGTAACTAGTTAGGGAATCACCATTTTGTACCCAGGCACAGAAAACCAACCCCCTACTGGAATATCTCCTGCATGCAGGGATGAGGAGAGAAACTGGCCTTCGAGGTGAGGGAATTCAAGGAAGTGACTGACAGCTCTCTGCTGTGGGGATAGAGAACATTATTACGGTCAGGCCACCCTTCTGTTAGAATCCATTGTGATGACTTCAGTGTTACTTTTTTTTTTTTTTTTTTTTTTGAGACAGGGGCTCACTGTCACCCAGGCTGGAGTGCACTGTCACTATCATGGCTCACTGCGGCCTCGACCTCCCGGGTTCAAGTGATCCTCCTGAGTAGCTGGGACTAACGCAGCACCATGCCCAACTAATTTTTCTATTTTTTTTTTTTTTTTGTAGAGACAGGGTTTCACTATGTAGCCCAGGCTGGTCTCAAACTCCTGGCTCAAGTGATCCACCTGCTTCAGCCTCCCAAAGTGGTATGATTACAAGTGTGAGCCACCATACCCAGCTACAGGGTTATTTTAATAAAGTCACTGAAAGTTAGGGGGTCATAATGACCCATTTATAGCATGCTAAACTTTCATCAGGCACTGGAGGCCACGATATGGGACAACAAGCAATTCCTGAGGTGCACCGCACATTAGCAAAAGAAGGCCATGCAGCTCTGGAAAGATTCTCAACAATAAACATAATTAAGTTTGTTGTATGTTCCTCCAGATTTTTTTAGGGTATCTAAACGTTTTTTATTATAAATATGGTATTATATTACATGTATTGTTTACCTTTTTAAAACTTAACAGTAGCTGCTAAACATCTGTTAAACATATTTTAATACATAGAGACCTACTTCATAATTTAGGGGGTGATGGAAACTTCATAATTCTGGGTGTGATTAATATACTTATTACCTTGATTGTGGTGATCATTTCACAGGTACACACATCAAAACTCAGTGTACACTTTAGATATGTGTTTTTTTGTTTTGTTTTGTTTTTTGAGATGGAGTCTCACTCTGTCGCCCAGGCTGGAGTGCAGTGGCGCCATCTCTGCTCACTGCAAGCTTCGCCTCCCGGGTTCACGCCATTCTCCTGCCTCAGCCTCCCGAGTAGCTGGGACTACAGGCGCCCACCACCACGCCCAGCTAATTTTTTGTATTTTTTAGTAGAGACGGGGTTTCACCACATTAGCCAGGATGGTCTCGATCTCCTGACCTTGTGATCCGCCCGCCTCGGCCTCCCGAAGTGCTGGGATTACAGGCATGAGCCACTGCGCCTGGCCTAGATATGTGTTTTATTATACATCAATTATACCTCAGTAAAACTGAAAAAAGGTTGTGTTTTAAATCTCTCCCCACCTTTTTTTTTTTTTTTTTTTTTTTTTGGCATGACAGGGTCTCACTCCTCTGCCCAGACTGGAGCACAGTAGTGTGATCATAGCTCACTGCAGCTTCCAACTCTTGGGCTCAAGCAATCCTCTTGCCTCAGCCTCCAGAGTAGCTAGGACTACAGGCATGCACCACCATAGCCAGATAATTAAACAAATTTTTTTTGTACAGACAGCCTCTTGCTTTGTTGCCCAGGTTGATCTCAAAATCCTGGCTTCAAGCAGCCCTCCCTCCTTGACCTCCTGAAATGTTGGGATTACAGGCATGAGCCACCACGCCTGGCCTTGTGTTTTAAATCTTTTACTGTTTTCTTCCACTTAACACTATAAATTCCATCCATGCTGTTTTATGTCTATTTCATGTAGAATTCCAAGGTATGTATCCACAACATTTTACTAACTCATCCCCTAGTTCCTTTGCCTCTAGTTCCTGTATGCCATTAACACTGTAACAAATAACCTCCTGCTTGTCTTCTTGTGGATCTGAGCAAACTTTCTTCAAGATGTATTTCCAGGCTGCTACACTACTGAGCCCTATGCATACTTAATTTTACTCAGAACTACTGGCTTATTTTATAGAAGGGCTGAGCAAGTTTATATTCCCACCAGTCCAATCTCTTCACGTGGGTTTCTGACCCTTCGCGTTGCAGTAACACTGAGACGATGGATGTTGATTCCTGGTGCCCCGATTCAATTTGAAATTGACTTCATGGTCACCGACAAATTATTCTTCAGGTTGTGGCAGGGCTGAGGCCATTTCCTAGTGACTTAACAGATGGAATTTGTTCTCTATTTTCACTTGCTTTTTAAATGTTTTCGGGGAGGGGTGCCTGTTAGAGACAGGAGCACTACAGACTGTCTTCCCTAGGCACTCCCTGGCAGCCTTCTAAGTCCCTAACTACATGGAGAAACTGCCTTGGGTCAGTGTTTTAAGCTGCAAGGAATGTTGTGACTCAGCTAGTCGTTCAGGGACACCTCGATGAACAAGGCCACGGGAAGGAAGTCATTACACAGAGAGCTGGACTGTAAAAACCAAAAATACTCTACACACCAAACTCTAGAGCAGTGCAGCAGTACATCCCATGACTCAACGGGACAGCTTCTGCCACGTGGCACACAGCTCCGGATATGTGGTGCGCAGCCCTCACTCGCAGCTCTGCTGCCGCTCTGAGCTGCTTGGAAAGTTGATGGGGTGGGGAAATCTGTGACTGTATTCTCTCTCCACCCCCTCCACTCTGACCATTGCTCCTCTCATCAGCTCCCCCTCTTCCTACTCCTTCTTTAACCCTCTTGCCCTGCAAAAACAAAAACAGCTGGAATTTAGTATTTCACACATGCTGGCAATTTAGTGGGGACACATGGAGGTCAAAACGCTGGCACTCTAGGAAGACCCTACTGATCAGGCAGACACTGGGCAACAGGTCATATCACCTGGGACAGGGTCAAGAGTACTGGGCAAAGAGGCAGCCCCAAGGAACGGAGACTTCAAAGTACAGGCAAAACCTTTAAAGATGTGGACATTCACTCACTAATCTTTATCAGAGACCTACTATGTGCCAGATGCTTTTTGTTTGTTTTTTTGAGACGGAGTCTCATTCACTGGAGTGCTGTAGCACCATCTCGGCACACTGCAACCTCCACCTCCAGTTCAAGCAATTCTCCCGCCTCAGCCTCCCCAGTAGCTGGGATTACAGGCATGCACCACCACACCTGGCTAATTTTTGTATTTTTGGTACAGACAGGGTTTCACCATCTTGGCCTGGCTGGTCTTGAACTCCTAGCCTCGAGTGATCCACCCGTGTTGGCCTCCCAAACTGTTGGGATTACAGGCGTGAGCCACCGTGCCCGGCCCCAGACTGTTCTTAGGAACTGTCAGTGAAGACAGATCAGATGTCTTGTCCTCACGGGGCCTGCATTCTTTTGGAGGGAGACACACACATACCAGACATCCTCAAGAAGTAAATTAGCACTCAAGGAAGTTGTTAGGGCTACTGGAAAAGATTAGAGCACAGAGAGGTGTCTGGGCATGGTCAGGGTAGACTTCATGGACATTGGTGTGGTCTTGAGGTTAGTGAGGGAGCCAGCCAGGTAGGCATCTAGGGAAAGAAACTTCTGGGCAGAGGAAACAGCCAGTGTGCTTTTTTTTTTTTTTTTTTAAAGAGAGAGTCTTACGCTGTCACTCAGGCTGGTGTGCAGTGGTGTAATCACAGCTCTGCAACCTTGAAATCCTGGGCTCAAGCGATCCTCCCATCTCAGCCTCCCAAAGTGTTGGGATTAAAGACATGAACCACTGCATCTGACCAAGTATACTTTAAGTGTACTCAATAATTGGTTTCCTTTTCCTCATCTATAACAACAGTTTCTACCTTTTGTCCAGCTCCTGAGAGCCTTGAGTTCTAATCACAACAGCACCTCACTCCCAGTGGCAGCCCTTCCATGCAGCCTCCCCTCTCTAGCCCCACTCTGCCTGTTAGCATCTGCAGCCATGGTGCAGGCCTAGTACATGGATGAGTTCCCAGACTGCTGGAGGCAGCCCCACCACCCCGAGCCCCTGGCCACCCAGTGGGCCAGAAACAGCCATGCTGGCTCAGGGTGTACTACTAAAGCTGGACACTGACAAATAAGAGAATGATCCAGAATTAGAAAAGACTCAAAGAGAGAGAAGCTACTCCTGGATAGACATAATAACCATATGTAAAGATAAATTACCAAATTATGAAGAAAAGATTAAGGTGTTTTATGAGGAGCATTTACACTTGGATGATCGGATCTGTTACATCCCGGGTGGCAGTGGATACTTTTGATATGACAGATAAAGAGGACAAGTGAATCCACATCTTCATGGAGAAAGGAGACATAACTCTTCCCACAGGAATTCGTCACCACCTCACTCTGGATGAAAAGAAGTACGTGAAGGCCATATGGCCATTCAGGGAGACCCAGTGTGGACAGCATACAATGGGCCAGCTGACCATTTCAATGTCCAGGGACAATACATGAAATTTCTGGCACAGACAGCATAGCAGGGCTCCCTGAGAACATGTGCTTTGTGAAGGTCCTAAACATAACCGAGCACAAAATCATTTTTCTCTTTGCTTTTATATGGTAAACTTGTCTTTCCTTTGCAAGATTATTTGATCAGAATGTTTTTTATCTTATTTTTATTTTTTGAGACAGAGTCTCACTCTGCTGCCCAGGCTGGAGTGCAGTGCCGTGATTCCAGCTCGCTGCAATCTCCACTTCCCAGGCTCAAGTGGTTCTCATGCCTCAGCCTCCTGAGTAGCTTGTATACAGGTGCACATCATCACACCCGGCTAATAGAAACAGGGTTTCAACATGTTGGCCAGGCTGGTCTCAAACACCTGGCCTCAAGTGATCTGCCTGACTCAGCCTCTCAGTGTTGGGATTACAGGCATGAGCCACCGTGCCTGGCTCAGAATATTTTTTAATGAAAGGAGCAATAAAACTGATTTTTACATGGAAGCAACTGTGGAAATGAAGACAAGTCACCTTCGTTTTGTCTAATGCAATCAAGACTAGTGGTTCAGTAGCCCTGTGTTAGTACATGCACTCATCTTTAGTCCAAATGAGAGTTTCATCTCCCAAAATGTATCTCCTTAGATGTTCTATCCGGACATGATATTGTGCCTGCCTTGTAACAAGGTGCAATGGTAGATAACCAGATAGAAGACACTTTTTTTCTCCCAAAATTATACACTGAGGTGGGGAATTATACACATAGAGGGAAGAGCTCTTATGTTAGGCGACACATTCTGAGTTGCTTATGCCACTTTCTTGTTCAAAATAAAGTCATTGCTGGGCGCGGTGGCTCACGCCTGTAGTCCCAGCACTTTGGGAGGTTGAGGCGGGCAGATCACGAAGTCAGGAGATTGAGACCATCCTGGCTAACATGGTGAAACTCCGTCTCTACTAAAGATACAAAAAATTAGCCGGGCTTGGTGGTGGGCGCCTGTAGTCCCAGCTACTCGGGAGGCTGGGGCAGGAGAATGGCGTGAACCCGGGAGGTGGAGCTTGCGGTGAGCCGAGATCGCTCTACTGCACTCTATCTAGCCTGGGCTACAGAGCAAGACTCCATCTCAAAACAAAACAAAACAAAATAAAATGACTGCCTCAATTTTATGCTCATGGCTTGGCATTATCTTATATTCAAGTATATATGGTATTTTGCCTAGCTTGTTAAAATCACCAGTTTAGATTCTTTGTGTGACTGTATATGTATGTGATTAATGTGTATATTATCTGTGTTGGTATTTTTTTCAGTGCAAGTTGTCTAGGTTCTTTCACAATCAAGATTTTAACAGAATTAGTATTTTAAAATTTATCAAGAGAATTAGTACGTTATTTTTCTACTCAATTCTAAGACACAATTATGCCTAGTTCGTTATAATCATAGAAAAACCCCAAATAAATTTCATGTTTTAGAAGGTCAGGTTGTTTTCTAAGTATTTTTCTAAAACTGGATGAAAATTTTTCATGTTAAAATTAATTTTTCATTACTTTCACACTGGTCTTGGGGGTCTGTTTCTCACTGCACAGAGGAAAGTCGATCCTTAAATGTTATTATCATGGTGCCTGTGTACATTTTAATCCTGAAATTAATTTTAGGATTAAGGCCAGGTGCAGTGGCTCACATCTGTAATCCCAGCACTTTGGGAGGCTGAGGCGGGTGGATCACATGAGGCCAGGAGTTTGAGACCAGCCTGGCCAACATGGTGAAACCCTGTCTCCACTAAAAACACAAAAAATTAGCCAGGCATGTGGCACACGCTTGTAATCCCAGCTACTCAGGAGGCTGAGGCAGGAGAATCACTTCAACCCAGGAGGCAAAGGTCACAGTGAGCTGAGATCGCACCACTGCAGTCCAGTCTGGGCAACAGAGTCTCTATCTTTAAAAAAATAAATAAAATTGTAAAAAAGGATTAAAATGTAGACAGGAACCATGATAACATAAATATCATAGGGCTTTCTTCTGTCAAATTTTACTCTGATAAAGTGCTGATCTGATTTTTTTTTTATGGATTCATTTCTAAATGGTCATTGTAAAATGCAACTTCCTTCTTCTTGGAGACAGGGTCTTGCTCAGTTGCCCAAGCTGGAGTACAGTGGCATGATCACAGAATCACAGTTCACTGCAGCCTCAACCTCCTGCTCTCAAGCAATCCTCCCACCTCAGTCCCCCAAGTAGCTGAGACTACAGGCACGTGCTACCACACTCAGCTAATTTTTTTTTTTTATTTTTTGTAGAGTCAGGGTCTCACTATGTTGCCCAGGCTGGTCTCAATCTCCTGGGCTCAAGCAATCCTCCTGCCTCAGCCTCCCAAAGTGCTAGGATTACAGGCGTGAGCCACCACACCTGGCCAAAGCAGAATATTATAAAATGTAACATAATCACAGGAGTGATATTCCATTACCTTTGCCATATTCTATTGGTTAAAAGCAAGTCACAGGTCCTACCCACACTTCAGTGAAAGGGATGACACAAAGGCATGAACACCAGGAGGCAGAAATGCAGGGGCCACCTTAGAGTCTGTCTGCCACTGAAGACAGTAACAATGGATCTGGAATCTGAAAAATGAGTTGGCATCAACAATGTGGACAGAGGGAGGGAAGAACTGTCCAAGCAGAGAAGGGGCAGGACGGTGAAAGCAGATGGTGTGTACAACTTATACAAAGGGCCTAGTCTAGTGACTAGCAATACCGTATCACTCTCCTGCTCAATAATCATTGATAGCTCCCCAGTGCCCATGGTTTTGCCCCATATTCAAGGTTATCTCCTTGCATTCGCTTTGTCTTCAATACCCATGCCTTCACTCACCACTTCCACCCACTTAGACTGCCTATTGCCTCCTATATTTACCCCATCTATATATAGTTCAAGGCCCAGCATAAACTGATATTCTGTAAACAATATTTCTGAATATCTAAGTGGAGGGCACTGTGCCAGATCCTCTTGGAGTTGCAAAGCTTAAGACATGGTCCACATGCCAGATGGAGGGCGGGTGGGGGCAGAAGGTACACCCCAAGAAGAAAAAGAGTAGGAGGTCCCTTTGTTGAGGATCAAACCCATGGGGCAGTTGGGAAATCCTGAAGGGATTTTTAGGCCACAGAAAGCTCCACTTCCTACATTGGTTAATGATCTTTCAGGATTCCTCTCCAGGCTAGAAATTACAAACAAATTCCAAAAAGGCTGCTAAACTGACGTCTTTCCGGGAGTCGGGAACCGCACAGTTGCAATCTAGCCAAGCCGGGTCACTCCTCATCTGGCACAAAAGGTACCTTTAGCAGGAGCTGCGGATGGCAACAGAAGTCTCCTGCCCTCCAGCCTGAGGGTCCCTGATAACATCCAGGACTTGTTCCCATTGGCTGGGAGGAGAGGCCCCCAGTGGCTGTGCACAGTTCTGGCCACATCCTCAGGAGAAGGAAAGAAGGAAGGCAAAAGCAACCCAGCCAGGGACACAGAGCAGGAACCTCTCCAGCCGGGGGCGGAGGGGGCTGCTCCCCCAGCTCCATCTCTCACCTAGCCTAGGAAGGAGCTGCGCTTGGACCCGGCAGCCCCGACCTCGCAACCACGTACCTGCCCACTGCTCACTGACATGGCTGGGGGTTGAGCAAATGTCTTGAGAGCAAAAGCTCCTGGATTGAAGGAAGTGGGGAGGCCTGGCACCTCCTGGGTCTCTCTTCACACCCCAATTTCCATCTTCTCCAGCATTTACTCCACCTGGAAGGCGGAGGCTTTACCCTCAGCACTCACTACAGCGTCTTCCTTCCCTCTGAGGGCAGGGATTTTATACCCTTCCCACCTCCCAACCTAAACTATCCCCAGGTGGCTCATCCTGGCCTTTGTACAAATGAGTCCCTGCACCTGGATCACTGTGCTCACCTGTCTTCACTTAATTCCAACTTACTTTTCCACTCTCTGGAAAGCATTCTCTGACCCTTCCCACCCCACTATGGGCTCCTGGGCTTGCCCCACCTCAGGTTTCATCATCTTATATTGCAATTCCCTGGTTGCTGGTCTCTTCTTCCCCTCCCCTCCCCATCCTCTAAGACTATGGGGCTCCTGCAGCATCTCTAGTGCCTGGCCCAGGCATGGTGCTCAGGAAGAACACAATCACCCTGTTGTCCTCTGTTCCTCTGCCGGGTTAGGAGAGTCTGGTAGTCACTTTATCTTTTACAGCAGCAGGTCTCAGACTAGAGTGAGCATCAGAATCCACTTGGTGGTGCAGGCAGGGAGGGACTTATTAAAATACAGATTCTGGGCCCTACCCCCAGCGTTTCTGATTCAGTAGGTCTGGGGTAGGGCCTGAGAACTGGTATTTCTAACAAGTTCCCAAGTGCTGCTGCTGGTCCAGGGACCACACTTTAAGAATCACTGTTGGGGCCGGGTGCTGTGGCTCACGCCTGTAATCCCAGCACTTTGGGAAGCCGAGGTGGGTGGATCACTTGAGGTCAGGAGTTCGAGACCAGCTTGGCCAACACGGTGAAACTCCCTCTCTACTCAAAATACAAAAATTAGCCGGGCGTGGTGGCAGGAACCTGTAAACCTGTAATCCCAGCTACTCAGGAGGCTGAGGCAGGAGAATCACTTGAACCTGGGAGGCAGAGGTTGCAGTGAGCCAAGATTGCGTCACTGCACTCCAGCCTGGGTGAAAGAGCGAGACTCCATCTCAAAAAAAAAAAAAAAAAAAAAGAATCACTGTTAGCCTGGCATGGTGGCTCACGCCTGTAATCCCAGCACCTTTGGGAGGCCAAGGTGGGTGGATCACTTGAGGTCAGGAGTTTGAGATCAGCCTGCCCAACATGGTGAAACCCCGTTTCTACTAAAAATACAAAAATTAGCTAGGCGTGGTGGTGGGCGCCTGTAATCCCAGCTAGTTGGGAGGCTGAGGCAGGAGAATTGCTTGAACCTGGGAGGCAGAGGTTGCAGTGAGCCAAGATCACACAAATCCCCATCTCAGGGTGTCAGTTTCTTCACTGGTAAAATGGGATAACTACTGTCCCCACTATCCTGGGTTTTGTGAAAATCCAATGAGATAATGCAAATGAAGAACTCATGCACCCAGTAGGTGCTCAATAAATGTTAGTGATCCCTCCTGGGAGTAGGCAGGAGACATGGCAGGCAGGGAAAGCATGAACAGCAGCAGAGATGGGAAAGGTCCCAAGCAGGTCAGCTGGGCTGGCAGAAGAGCCAAGGCCCAGCACAGCAGCCAGGGAGTGTCCTGTAGAAGTAACTGGGAGCTACGCACAGTTCTGGAGCTGGGCAGTGACAGGTGGAAGCTGAATGTGGCAACATGGGGCAGGAGGCCATTGCCAGCAGCAAGTCCCACGTGCTGGAGACTTGGCTGTTTGGCTAGACATAGGGTTGCCAGATTTAGCAAAGAAGATAAAGTATGCCCAGTTAAATTTGAATCTCAGATGAATAATGAATACTTTCTTTTAGTATAAGTATGTCCCAAATATTGCTTGGGTATACTTATATTAAAAAGCAGTTGCTGTGCATCTGAAATTCAGATTTACATGAGTGTCCTTTATTTTTATTTGCTAAATCTGGCAATCCCAACTAGACACCAGTTGCCTGTCCCCCAGCCCTTAGTCCTGCATGCAGTGGGAGACCCAGCCCCAGGGTCCACTGCCTCCCTTCCCACCTTCAACAAAGCCACCAGGAGTGATTGATGAGCTGCTCCCAGAAGCCAGTATTGCTGCTCTGAGTGATCACAACTACAGGCCTGGGTAAGGGGGCCCTCTCACCTCATGCCAGGTTCACCCAGCAAGAAAGTAGAGGGGCACAGTCACTAACCACTGGGTCTGTAAATTAACAAAGCACATAGGGTGAACGCAATGACTCATGCCTGTGATCCCAGGGCTTTGAGAGGCAGAGACAAGAGGATTGCTTGAGCCCAGGAGTTCGGGACCAGCCTGGGTGACATAGTGAGACACCCATCCCTACAAAAATTTTTTAAAAATTAGCTAGGTGTGGCTGGGCACCGTGGCTCACGCCTGTAATACCAGCACTTTGGGAGGCCCAGGCGGGTGGATCATGAGGTCAAGAGTTCAAGACCAGCCTGGCTAAGATGGCAAAACTCCATCTCTCCTAAAAATAAAAAAATTAGCCAGGCATGGTGGCAGGCACCTGTAATCCCAGCTACTCATGAGGCTGAAGCAAATAATCGCTTGAACCTGGGAGGCAGAGGTTGCAATAAGCCGAAATTGTGCCACTACACTCCAGCCTGGGCAACAGAGCGAGACTCTGTCTCTAAAAAAAAAAAAAAAAAAAAAAGCCAGGTGTGATCATGCATGCCTGTGGTCCCAGCTCCTCGAGAGGCTGAAGTAGGAGAATTGCTTGAGCCCAGGAGGTCAAGGGTGCAGTGAGCCGTGATTGTGCCACTGCACTCCATCCTGGGTGACAGAGCCAGACCCTGTCTAAAACAAAACAAAACAAAAAAACAATAAAACACATAAGCTACCAAATTCTGTAAAGAAGGAAGTACCACCTGCATTCTTGGATTAATGAAGAAACAAACAGCTGCCAGTGATATAGGCTCATCCGATGAGTATACCCAAGCAGAGGAAAAAATGGCCTCCACCTTCAACCCCAGAAATGGGCAAACACAAGTGTCCATGCTGCTTGCACCCTCAGAGAAAGCCCTGGAGATGGTGATGTCAACCACAAGCTAGAGTGGGACAGTCTCTGCCTTATTCAGTTCCATTCAGTGTTAGAACAAGTCATACTAGCAGAGGCTGTTCTATCCGCCTTTCTTCTCCTACCCTCATCACCAAATCCCAGATGATTGAGAGTTCCAGAAACGAGCCTGTCAGAAATGCAATTTTTCTTTTTCTTTCTTTCTTTTTTTTTGAGACAATGTCTTGCTCTGTCACCCAGGGTGGAGTACAGAGGTGCCATCTCAGCTCACTGCAACCTCCACCTCCTCGGTTCAAGTGATTCTCCTGCCTCAGCCTCCTGAGTAGCTGAGACTACAGCTGTGCACCACCACGCCTGGCTAATTTTTTTTTTTTTTTTGTATTTTTAATAGAGACGGGGGACCGAGCGCAGTGGCTAACGCCTGTAATCCCAACACTTTGGGAGGCTGAGGTGGGTGGATCACGAGGTCAGGAGATCGAGACCATCCTGGCTAACACAGTGAAACCCTGTCTCTACTAAAAATACAAAAAATTAGCTGGGCATGGGGATGGGCCCCTGTAGTCCCAGCTACTCAGGAGGCTGAGGCAGGAGAATGGCGTGAACCCGGGAAGTGGAGCTTGCAGTGAGCAGAGATGGCGCCACTGCACTCCAGCCTGAGTGACAGAGCGAGACTTCATCTCAAAACAAAAACAAAAACAAAAAAACAGAGATGGGGTTTCACCGTGTTGGCCAGGCTGGTCTCCAACTCCTGACCTCAGACGATCCGCCCACCTCTGCCTCCCAAAGTGCTGGGATTGCAGGCGTAAGCCACCTCACCCCAGCCAGAAATGCAATTTCTGCAACAACCTTTATATCAACTTTTTTTCCTCTAACAATGAACAATGAAAACAATTTGTGCTCCATCTTTAAAAATGTGTGACACAAAAATTTTTTAAATAAAAATAAATATGTGATAAACATTCCTGAATGCCTAGTGTGTGCCCTGGCGCTGTGCTCTGCATTTAATTTGGATCAGCAGTTCTCAGCCTTGTTTGTACATTACAACCAACTGGAGAGGTTTTTAAACTCCCAGTATCCGGGGCATCAGTATTCGTCTAGGGCACAGTGATTCTAACACACAGTCAAGGTTGAGAACCACTTATTTAATTCATCCTGTAAATCCTCACAATAGAATCCTGCAAGGTAGCTTTTATCACCACCTTTGCCGATGAAATTGAGGCTCAAAGAGGTAAATTGATTTCGGCATCTGTAGCCCCAACCTGTGACCTCTCCTTCCTTCCTTCTCGGGCTCCCTTCAGGGATTTCCTGATGTTACAGAAAATGGTATGTATGACGCTGCCCTCCTGGCCACCTTGACATAGCTCTGCTCCCAACAGGGCTCTTCTGAGATAGCAGCCAGACACTACCTGGGATCAGGACTGATACTAAATGACTTCTGCCAAAATGAGGACAACTGAGGCCAGTCACTTCCAAACAGGTTCTGTCACCCTGAGTCAGAATAATGGCAGCTACCTCTCCTCCTCACCGCCCAGTCGTTTCTAAGCCTGGCTCGTCGCCGTTGCTGCTCCGCCAAGCCTTTCCTCGGTGCCCTCTCTCTTTTAGAACAAATTACTTCATCTCCAGGCCCTTCTCAGGGCAGCTTCTTTGCAGGGGCCATAGGGCGTCGGAAAGGTCTTTGGTCCAGGAAAGCCGCGAGCCACAGATCCAAGAGGAAAAAGCCGTTCCCGGCCCGGGCCTTGCCCAAGGCACGAGAGTAAATGGACCTTCCGCGTGCCTCGGCGCACCTGGGCTCACCTGTCCCCTCCCGCAGTGCCTGCAGACAGGGAGGGAGCGCGGCTGGGCCAGAAGGCTGATCACCGCCTGCCCCCTGCTGGCCAGTGTCAGTATTGAGCCCGCTGCCGCTCGACCAGAACGTCCCAGGGATGGAATGAAGGTGCGGGCATTTATGAAGCGCCTGTTGTTTGTCAGGCGAGGTACTGATAAGCGCTGGAGTGTAAGGATGTACGTGACCTGCTCTCAGAGTTCAAATTTAAATGAAGAGATATACATTAATCAAGTAGTCATTCAAGCAAATATGAAATTACAACTGTGGGCTATGCGAACAGATGACGCGAGGGGCCTGTCCAGTCTGGGAGATACGGGTGGGTTCAGGAAAAGCTGCCCCCAGGAGGCGACGTTTGAGCGCCAGGAGCCGCGCAAAGTCATTTCATGTCATCTCTAAAATCCTGCAAGGCGGCTTTCCCCCTTGACAAAACAGGAAATGGGATCAAATTGAGGAAGGAATTCACCCAAGATCACACAGCAAGCTGGAAGCAAATCTGGGAGGAGCTAGGTCCGCCCCGTTCCGAAATCCACACTTTTCTGTAGGTGGGGCAGGCGGTGGCACAGGGACTTGGGGCGGGGTCTGGTGGGCGGGGCATGAAGTCTGGCCCCGCCCCCGCCTCAGAGGCCAAAGGGCGCCCTGGGCGGGGATCGGAGCGGGGGCGGGGTCTTTCCAGGGAGTGGAGCCTGGGCAGATTGGGGCCTGTGGAGGCCGCACTAGGATCGTAGAAGGAGTGGAGCCGTGATCTCACCCTGTCTTAGAGGACCCGGAAGCGCCAAGTGACTGAGGGCCGAAGACACTCACCTGTGGAGCCTGTGCACGCAGGTAGAGGCGGCGGCTCTGAGTCCAGGAGCTCCAGTGGGCAGCTCCCCAGGTAGGGCCCAACTCGGGGGGAGAAGAGATGACCCTCTCCCCTCCCGCCCTGCCCATCTGTCCTGCCATCCTACATTCCTTCCTTCCTGTCCGCGGGCCTGGGTCCACCCCTAGCTGTAAGATGGGGACGCAGGGGTGGAGGGACTGGCCTCATTTTGTCCCTCTCTCCCTGGCCCAGCGGCTGCAGGCCCCCTGGACACCCAGAACGTAGAGTCTGGAGAGGAGACGTCGAAACCTCCCAGGGGAGGCTGGCCCAGCTTTACCCCAGCCTGACTGTGTGACCTTGAGGAGGACAGTCACTTTCTCTGGTACCCAGTGTCCTCAGTTGCAAAACAGTGACTGGCCCTTGCCCTGCTTGCCCTGAGACTGGGCAGGTCAGATGCTGTAGCTGCTGGGGGCTGGGGTGGCGCTTTCTCTCTACTGGGGCACTAGGAGTGCTTACTCTCCTGCTCCCTCTGGTCCTCGGTGGAGAGCCACACCCTTCATCCACCCAAACCTGGGAGCCCCGAGGGCTGAGAGCCCAGTCCTAGGGCAGCTTGCTCTGGCTTCCCTGTGCTAGAGTTGTAGTCTAGCCTGGAAGGCCTGTGAACATCCCCAAGGTGGGGTGTGAGGCCTACGTGGAGTGCACATGCTCGTTTTGCAAATAGTGGTGCCACCATTGTGCACAGCCTTGAGTGCCAAGTTAAGAAGTCCAAACTCCGCTGGGCGCGGTGGCTCACGCCTGTAATCCCAGCACTTTGGAGGCTGAGGCAGGTGGATCATGAGGTCAGGAGATCGAGACCATCCTAACACGGTGAAACCCCGTCTCCACTAAAAATACAAAAAATTAGCCGGATGTGGTGGCACACGCCTGTAGTCCCAGCTACTCGGGAGGCTGAGGCAGGAGAATTGCTTGAACCCAGGAGGCGGAGCTTGCAGTGAGCCAAAATCACGCCACCGCACTCCAGTCTGGGTGACAGGGCAAGACTCCATCTCAAAAAAATAAATAAATAAAAGAAGTCCAAACTCTCAACTGCTGGCAGGGGCAGTTCATCAGAGTATGACCTGCAGTGCCCACAGGACCAGCCTGCATGAGTGGGGCTGTCATGATGCTGCTGCTGATAGGTGTACATACAGGTTTTTATTGCATTCCAGGGCTTTACACAAAGTCATTAGTTACTCACACGCGCCTGATGTTATTCCCATTTTGGAGGCTGAGACTGAGGGTCAGAGAGATGAAGTCACTTGCCCATGGTCACAGCTAGCAAATGGCGGAGTGGGGATCAGCACCCAGATAATCTGGTGCCTTTTCTCCTAATGTCCTGTGGCCACCCGTGATCTGGGCATCTGGTTATAAAGTCTTAACCTAGGACAGCTGGAGAAAGGAGGGGCTGGATGAGTAGGAAATTGGGGGAGAAGATTCAGAGGGCTAGGGAGGGAGAGAGGGGTAGTGACTAGTCCTAAGGGGTATTCGGCTTCCTGGGAAGGTGTGAGGAGTGAAGTGGCTGATTTTAGACATGTTAGTTTGTGGGTGGAGGGTGATAGAGGGGAGCCAAGCAGAGCTCTCCTCTGTCTGGAAAAGAACAAGGAGGTAGAGCTGGGTCCCGGGAAAAGGGGGTGCCTAAGGGATAGGTGAAGACAGAGGTGGGCTCACAGAAGGCCCCCAAAATGCTGAGCAGGCAGATGTGGGGGGCTCACAGAAGGCCCCCAAAATGCCGAGCAGGCAGATGTGGGGGACATCCATTGGTGAAGTGGGGGGAACAGAGAGAGGAGAGAATTCTGGACTCCCGTGACATTAGAGCTGAGGGAGATGGGTCTAAAACACTGAGGCCTTGGTTCACAGAAGGGGAAACTGAGGCCAGCCAGTTACTTGCCTGAGAATACTCCAGGGCTGGATCCGAGTAGGACCCTGGGTGCCATCTCTGCTATTCGGCCCTTTCTACTAGATCGTGGTTCTCAGCTGGGGGCAATTTTGTCCCCCAGGAGACATTTAAAAATGTCCGAAGACAATTTGGCTGTCACAACCTGGAGCTGCGGGGGATGAAGTGCTACTGGCATCTAATGGGCAGAGGCCAGGGATGCTGCTAAATATCCTACAGTGCACCCACCCACCCCCCAGCAAAGAATTATCTGGCCCCAAAGGGCAGAAACGCTGAAGCTGACAAACTGCACTAGGGCTTAATAGGGCAGAAAGCTCAGGCTTGGGCCTCCAGCTGGATGGACCTTTGCCCCAACCCCGGCTCTGCCCCTCCCCATGCTTGCTCCTTAATTCCTGGAAGCCTCTGGAGTCCTCTCTGCTTTTCCTGGGCACAGTGGTTTAGAGGTCTGCCCACCAAGTGTCTGTCACCACTCTGTCTCCCCAGACCTGTATTCAGAATTTGGCATTAGGTAGGGAGAAACCAAAGTGGAAATGTCCCATCTAGCACATGGCAGGTGCCTTGCAGATAAACTTGATTTGAGTGACATCTTAGGGGTCCAAGGAGTTTCATTTCATCCCATTTTCACTTTGGCAATTCTAATTGTGTCTTATGTTTGTGACGCTCTGACATAGACTGAAAGAATCCACTGCTTCATCCGATGTCCTAGGATGGGCAGGATGTGGCATTATCTGAGAAATGCTGTGGAGGTGGGGGTCTTGTCGTTTAGGCTCTTCCAAGAGTAGACTGTGGACTGGGAACACAAAAGCAGTTCCTTTCAAACACATGAAAGGCTGCAGGAATCACCTCGGGATCCTGTTAAAATGCAGATGCTAGGCCAGGTGCAATGGCTCACGCCTGTAGTCCCAGCACTTTGGTAGGCCGAGGTGGGAGGATCACTTGAGTCCAGGAGTTTGAGACCAACGTGGGCAACGTAGTGAGACCCTGTCTCTACAAAAGAAATTTAAAAGTTAGCCAGTTATGGTGGTACATGCCTGTAGTCCCAGCTACTCAGGAGGCTGAGGCAGGAGGATCACTAGAGCCTGGGAGGTTGAGGCCGCAGTGAGTCATTTTGGTGCCACTGCACACCAGCCTGGGTGACAGAGTGAGATCCTGTCTCAAAAAAAAAAAAAAAGAAAAGAAAAATATGCAGATGCTGATTCAGTAGGGCTGAGTTGGGCCTAAGTTTCTGTTTCTAACAAGCTCCCAGGTGATGCTGATGCTGATGTTTGTTGCTGGTGCATACCACATTTTGAGTGCAGGGCATTGCAGGGCTGTGCAGAAGTGGCCATGGGCCATGCAACCAACTCTTGGGTGGTTTGGAAGCATGGAGTGGAAGGAGACCATGCTCTAGAGTCAGGAGAGCTGGATATGAGTCTTTACTCCCTCTCTCCCCTCCCTATACCCCTTCTATGGCCTGTCAGCTTAGAAGAGCTTGAATAGTTTCCTCACCTGTAAAGTCACTTAACCTTGGGTAAGTCACTTAGCTTCTTTGCTAAGTGGTCTTGCATGGCAGGCTGTCCTCCAGGGGTTCTGACCCAGGGTCTGAGAGAAGAAAGTGCTCTGTAGAGATAGGACAGTCTGGGTCTTGGCAGGCAGAGGGGCAGCAGGTCACTGGCCTGGCCAGGAGGGCAGGGGTGATCACCTGAAGCTGCTGGGGCAGGCACTGTGCCAGCTTGGAGGAGGCTGTCATCATAGCCCTGTTTTTTCTCTGAGGCCACCTCAGCCTCCTGCTTTGGGCTTACCCAGCCCTGTCTGGTGTGGGAAAGCTGGAGAGACCGGTCTGGCTGGGGGAGGGAGCAGCTTCAGTGGGCTGAGGCCAGCCCAAGGCCTGATTGTGGGTCTGAGCGCCTAGCCAGCTCAGCCCTGGTCTGAGGAGCTGGGGTTAGGGTTGAAATTGGGGTCTGAGAACTATAGCCTGGACACCGCTGGGGTCAGGCTGTGCATGGACAGGCTTCCCACCAGGGAAACTGGGAAGGAATTTGTAGTTTGGGGCCTTAAGCCCCCAGCTATAGGGGATGCTCTGCCTTGAGCATCTGACCCCAGGAATGGGGCTGAACAGAGCCTTGAGTACCTGGGGTGCTCCCACCCTTGGTCCCCCATAAGTCAGCTACAATCGCCCAGCAAGACACCTTCCAACTCACAGGACCAGCAGATAGCAAGACAGCTGAGCCCATTTCTCAGATGGAAAAGTGGAGGCTCCTTCCTTCCCACTTCTTGGGAAAAGAAGAGTACTCATTAGCACAGTCACCCATTATCCAGCAGGGCCCTGGGCCTGCTATCTAATGAGGCTGCCCCCTCTTCCCACCCCCTCCGTTTTCACAGTTGGACCATCCCAGTGGAACCACACAAACCTGGGTTCAGATCTCAGGTTCCCTCCTTCATAGTTATGAGGCTCTGGGTAGGTCACTCCACCTCTCTGAGCCTCTGCTGGCTCATCTGTAAACAGGAATAATGACACCCGCTCAGCCAGCCCCACAGGGTTGTTGTGAAGATGAAATGAGCCGTACGCACGGAACACTGTGGTCATTGTCATTAGTCATGGCATTTAGAGGCACGAGGCAACTGGGTATTGTTTTACCTTGTGCCCTATTTTACAGATGTGGACATCGGCACTTGGGGAAGGAGGCGGCTGCCCAAGGGTCCCTTAGCAGGGCAGTGGGCAAGCTGGGGTTAGACCCACATCTACAGGTGTACCTCCCATCGCACAGCTGCTGCCATCTGTGCGAAGGCACTCCAAGGTGTGACACAAATGTAAACTTGGGGGTCTGGGTGGTCAGGCTGCAGGAGCTTCTTGTGGAGGAGCTGGAGCAGACCTTTGTGCAAGCCACTGCCTTTCTTTGCCAGCACCAGCCATGAACTACGTGGGGCAGCTGGCGGAGACGGTGTTTGGGACGGTGAAGGAGCTGTACCGGGGCCTGAACCCAGCCACGCTGAGCGGCGGCATTGACGTGCTGGTGGTGAAGCAGGTGGACGGCTCGTTCCGGTGCTCACCCTTCCACGTGCGTTTTGGCAAGCTGGGCGTCCTGCGGTCGCGGGAGAAGGTGGTGAGTGCTCAGGCTGGCTGAGGTGGCTACTGCAGAGTGGGCTTTTTAAGCTGGGGCAGCCACTACAGTCCCAGGACAGGACCTGGGGCCTCCCTTAGGTGGGGATCTGTCCTCTGGACAGGCTTCCCTTCATTTGTACTTTCTTTGAAGGTTTTGGGGTTGATTTGGGGGTTTTGGTCTGGGAGGGTTCACAGTTAGTTTCTCATGGAAACAGACCAGTAGGGCTCATCCCAGTGCTGGGGCCGTCAGACCTGGCTCAGCTTACTAAGACCTTACCTGTGTGTTCTTGGTAAGTCACTTCATGCCTCTGAGCCCAGTTACTTCACCTGCACAAATGGATATGATTTTATCGGCCTAATGATGCTGGTGGGACAAGTCAATAGCAACTGATAATACTGTCCCAGGGCCAGCTATGTGGGAAACACTCAAATGTTAGTTTCTCTCTCTTAATAAATCCACTTCAGGCTGGGCATGGTGGCTCACGCCTATAATCCCAGCACTTTGGGAGGCCAACGCCGGTGGATCACCTGAGGTCAGGAGTTTGAGACCAGCCTGGCCCACATGGTGAAACCCAGTCTCTACTAAAAATAGAAAAACTAGCCGGGTGTGGTGGTGGGCACCTGTAATCCCAGCCACTCTGGAGGCTGAGGCAGGAGAATCGCTTGAATCCAGGAGGCAGAGATTGCAGTGAGCCAAGATTGTGCCATTGCACTCTAGCCTGGGCGACAAGAGCGAAACTCCGTCTCAAAAAATAAATAAATGAATAAAAATAAATAAATAAATCCATTCCACCTTCACTGGGCTCAGGCAAGCACAGCAGAGATTTTTGTTAGCAGCAAGGTCTAGGGTGTGAATCAAGATTCACACTGAGGCAACTGTGACGTTTCCAGGATCCTAATAGAAAAGCGTAGCCTATGGGAGACAGTATATCTAAGAGGCTAGTAGCTTGGGTTGTAGACTCAGCCTTTTTGGCTTCATAGGCTCACTTGCTGTGAGGCTGCCTCCTAACCAATTACTCAAACCCCCAAAGCCTCAGTTTCCTCATCTGTAAAGTGGAGGTAATGATAGGAGCTACCGCAAGGGGTTGCAGAGATTAAATGAGATAATCTATAGAAAACACTCCACAAAGGGCCAGTACACTAAAATTCCCACCATTGTTTATGCAGTCAATAACCTGGGGGCTGGGGACACAGCGATCACAAGAGAGATCACATCCCTATTCTTGTGGATGTGAGAGAGAGAGGGAAGAACTTGGAAACCAGGCAATACACAAGAAGACTGAGACAGTGACAAGTACAATGAGGCTCAGACAGTGGGGCAGTGTGAGTGAGGGAGAGATGGGTAGGGAGCTCGGTGAAGGCCTCTCTGAGGAAGGGGAGATGCAGCAGAGCCCCCTTCGTGGGAAGCAGCCAGGCACTTGAGGTCTGGAGGGAGGGAACCCCAGCAAGTACGGTGTTTGGGGCGGCAAGGAGCCACTGGAGGACCAGCCAGGAGGCCTGTGGTCGGAAGCATGGGCGTGAAGGCCCATGTCCCTGCCACCGCTTTCCATTTGCAGGTAGACATTGAGCTCAATGGGGAGCCTGTGGACTTGCACATGAAGCTTGGGGACAGCGGGGAGGCCTTCTTTGTTCAGGAGCTGGAGAGCGATGATGTGAGTCTGTCCTCCTAACAGCACCTGTCCTGCCCACCCCTTTCATGTGCCTCTTCTGGGCAGAGCCTTGGGATTTGTCACCATCCTCGCCCTTCCCCGGGAGCACCCCACCAGCAGAGGTCTGAGGCAGGGTTATCAGTTGGGGCTGGCCTCTGGCACACGTGATATGCTGTGGGGGCCCAGAGGAAGGGGCCGGGGTACCAACTGACTCTATTTACTGGGAAGTTGGGGAAGGTTTCTCAGAAGACTGGATCCCTGAGCTGGGCCCCTGTGGGATGAAAAGGAGGCCTTCCCCAGGCAGCTTGAAGAGGAGGCGGGAGCTGAAGAAAGGGGCTGGGAAGTATAACATCTGGCTTGTCCTGGGTCTGGTGCCAGCTCCGTGTGGCTGGAACCTAGACGTGTGTAAGTGGTGGGTGTTCGCACAGGGGAGGCAGGGCCCAGCAGAAGCCAGCAGAGGAGTTGAAACAGAACTTGAAAAACTTTGAGTCCCTACTGTATGCCAGACACTGTGCAACAGACTCAGATGACGGGTGACCCCTGCCTTCAAAGAAAGTTCCAGACTGGTGTGGGAGCTAGACACATAAACAATGGATGATGAGCCGTTTGGTCATTGCAGTGAGGGATGTTGGGATTGGGAGAGGGATAGTCAAGGCTCCTTCCTGGAGGAGGAGACATCTGGCTGAATCTTAAAGCAGAAGTAGATGTCTGCTGTCATAGACTTGGGTAGAAGAGGAGATCAGAGGCCGATGCCAAGATCTCTGCCTGGCCTGCCAGGGTGGCAGGTGGCTCTGTTGGGGACCTCTGAGGCCAGCAGTGGCTACAGGGCCAGGCTGGTGCCTCCACACCTGTTTTCCTGACCCTAAATGAGCTCACTCCAGGGCTGGGACCCAGGCAAGGCTCAAGATGACTGTGTGGTGAGCGCAGCCCCACTAGGGTCAGCCCCCGACCTCAGTTCTTGGTCTGTTCCACAGGAACATGTGCCTCCCGGCCTGTGCACCTCACCCATCCCTTGGGGGGGTCTGTCTGGCTTCCCCTCGGACTCCCAGCTGGGCACTGCCAGTGAGCCTGAGGGCCTCGTCAAGGCAGGCACGGCCTCCACTGGGCGGAGGAAGAGGCGTCGCAGGAGGAAACCCAAGCAGAAAGAGGATGCAGTGGCAACTGATTCTAGTCCGGAGGAACTGGAGGCAGGCGCTGAGAGTGAGCTGTCCCTGCCGGAAAAGCTGAGGCCAGAGCCCCCAGGGTGTGTAAGGACCAAGGGACTTGAACCCCAGTTTGGGGGTTCAAGTGCTGTTTCCTCTGCTCATGCTGTGTGACTTTGGGCAAGGGCCTTGACCTCTCTGAGCAGTAGTTGCTTCACCTTACCAAGCCCCTGATGTCCAGGCTCTCATGCCTGCCTGGGGCATCCTGCCTGATCAGTGACCATTTCCTTGTGGCCCCTCAGCAGTGTCCAGTTGGAAGAGAAGTCTTCACTGCAGCCCAAAGACATCTACCCCTACTCGGATGGCGAGTGGCCCCCCCAGGCCAGGTGAGAGTCCAGGTGGGCTGCAAGCCGGGACTCCAGATCAAGGTCTGAGGTTTCCGTTTGCATTTTTCCTGATGACTAATGACACAGAACCCATTTAATGTGTTTACTAGCCATTCGTATTTTTCCTTTGTAAAGAGTTCAAGTCTTTTATTGATTTTTTTAAATTGTGGTAAAATATACATAACATAAATTTACCATTTTAACTATTTCAAAGTGTATACAGTTCAGTGGCATTAAGTACATTCAGTATTGAATGACCATAACCACTATCTAGTTCCAGAACATCCCATCCCCCAAATGGAAACCCTATGCCCATTAGGCAATCCAGCTACAACTTTGCCATCTTCTTTTTTTTTCCTTCCTTCCCTTCCTTCCTTCCTTCCTTCCTTCCTCCCTCCCTCCCTCCCATCCTTCTTCTTACTGGATTGTCTTCTTGTTGTTGATTAGTATAAGTTATTCATATATTTATATACTCTTTAGATCTTTACATATTCCTTATATATTATGGATTCAACACAGGCATAAATATAGGTTGCATATATTTTTTTCCCTGGCTGGGGTGGGCAGTAGCGGGGATGGGTAGGCAGGCTCAAGGCCTCTCAATATGTCTCCTGCAGCCTCTCAGCAGGTGAGCTAACATCCCCTAAGAGCGACTCGGAGCTGGAGGTGCGGACCCCGGAGCCCAGTCCCCTAAGAGCCGAGTCCCACATGCAGTGGGCCTGGGGGAGGCTGCCTAAGGTGAGTCCCTCTGTATCAACCCCAGGCCCTGCCTTTCAGGGGCTCTGTGGCCCCCATGGGTCAGGGTTGGAGGGACTGAAACTCGGGCCACTGCCCCAAAAGCTTTGTGGGGCATGGGCCTTACCCTGGCCCACATCTTCCTCCATTTGTCCCACTGAAGGTGGCCAGAGCTGAGCGGCCCGAGTCCTCAGTGGTCCTTGAAGGCAGAGCTGGGGCAACCTCTCCTCCTCGGGGGGGACCCAGCACCCCCTCTACCTCTGTGGCTGGCGGCGTGGACCCTTTGGGACTCCCAATCCAGCAAACAGAGGCTGGTGCCGACCTTCAGCCTGACACAGAGGATCCCACTCTAGTGGGTCCCCCTCTCCACGCCCCAGAGACAGAGGAAACCAAGACTCAGAGCTCTGGGGACATGGGCCTCCCTCCTGCCTCCAAGTCATGGAGCTGGGCCACTCTGGAGGTTCCAGTTCCCACCGGGCAGCCAGAGAGGGTCTCCAGGTGGAAAGGTGAGTGACGCTGGGTCTCTCCCACTGCCTCCCTGGCCTCGCTCTGTCCCCTGGGTGGGTGCTGGGACTTCAAGTACATTTTGAGCACCTGCTGTGTGCCAGGTGCTGTTCTTGGCACCAGCCTCATGAAGCTCACAGTGCAGTGTGGGAGACAGATGCTGCGTGTGTGGAAGGGCGTGCCACAGGCATAGTCATTGGTTGGAATGGGAGCTGTTTAAATCAGGTGGTCAGAGAAGGCCCCTCCGAGAAGGTGATGTTGGAGCTGAGACATGGATAATGAAGATTCAGCCAAGTGAGGAGCAGGGGAAGGGAATTCTAGGCAGAGGAAACAGTATGTGCCAGGGATGTAAGGCTGGAGAGAAGTTTCATGTCCAGAAACTGAAAGCAGCTGGCGTGCCTTGAGCAAGAAATGGAAGACGGCCGGGATAGGAAGTTGGGGAGATGAGCAGACTCAGATGGCTCCAGCTCACAAGCTCAGGTTTATCTAAAAGTGCTAGGAAAGCACGAGACCTGTGCTGTCCAAATCAGTAGCCACTGGCTATATGTGGCTATTTAAAATCAAATTAGGGACAGCATGGTGGCTCATGCCTGTAATCCCAGCACTTTGGAAGGCTGAGGTGGGAAGATTGCTTGAGGAGTTCAAGATCAAGCCTGGGCAATGTAGTGAGAACCCATCTCTACAAAAAAAAAAAAAAAAATTTTTTTTTAACTAGCCAGGCACGGTGGCATGTGCCTGTAGTCCCAACTACTGAGGAGGCTGAGGCAGGAGGGTCACTTGAACCCAGGAGTTCAAGGCTGCAGCGAGCTATGATCATGTGATCACACCACTGCACTCCAGCCTGGGTGACAGATAAATAAAAATTAAAAATTAAAATTAAATTAAATTAATTGCAATTAAAATATAAAATTCCATTTTTTTTTTTTTTGAGATGGAGTCTCGCTCTGTCACCCAGGCTGGAGTGCAGTGGTGCGACCTCGGCTCACTGCAACCTCTGCCTCCCGGGTTCAAGTGATTCTCCTTCCTCAGCCTCCTGAGTAGCTGGGACTACAGGCACATGTCACCACGCCCAGCTAATTTTTGTATTTTTAGTAGAAATGGGGTTTCACCATGTTGGCCAGGATGGTCTCGATCCCCTGACTTTGTGATCCACCCGCCTCAGCCTCCCAAAGTGCTGGGATTACAGGTGTGAGCCACCACGCCCAGCCTAGAATTCCATTTCTCTGTCACACTGTGATCACATTTTAAGTGTGCTCAATAGCCACATGTGGCTAGCAGCTAATATATCAGACAGTGCAGACATGGGACATTTGTATCACTGCAGAAGGTTCTGCTGGGCAGCACTGCCTTAGAGAATTCAGAGTCAGAGGGCACTTACTGTCCACACTGCTGAGCACATGTCAGCTCTACAGATATCCTCTCTTCAACTCTCAGGCTCCCCAAAGAGAAGCCAGCACCTGGGCCCCAGTGACATCTACCTGGATGACTTGCCCTCCCTGGACTCTGAGAATGCAGCGCTTTACTTCCCCCAAAGGTGCCTGGGTTCTGGATGCCAGGGTGTCTTGGGTCTGGGCTCCTGGGGCCAAGGGTCCACTATCAAGGGCCTGTGAGGAGGTAGGACCCATCTCCCGCCCACCTCGTATTGTCATTGTTGGCCCCTTTGCCTGCAGTGACTCTGGGCTGGGGGCCAGAAGATGGAGTGAACCCAGCAGTCAGAAGTCCCTGAGGGACCCCAACCCTGAACATGAACCTGAACCCACTCTGGACACAGTGGATACAATAGCACTGTCCCTCTGTGGTGGACTGGCTGACAGCCGGGACATCTCCCTAGGTATGTTCGACTATGGCCAAGCCCTTTTGAGGGCTGGTGCTGAGCCCAGAGGATGGGGCGGGCAGGGAAGACCGTGAGGGTGGGGCAGTAGAGGTGAGAGGCTGGGCTTCCCTGCAGCTCTCTGCCCTGTGCAGCCCACACTCCGCCAGCAGGGGCTGGACCTTCCCAAGTCCCCATGAAGCAAAATGCTTGACGCTAAGTTGTGAGTTATCCTGTGAATCCTGGGGTGGGAACAGGTTTAAAAACCACAGGTAGGGAGGAGCACTGCCAGGTTACAAAGCCAACCGACAGGAGGTGAGCAGCAGAGTGGGGAGCACCAGGGGGCTGGGGCAGCGGGTCACATGGAATGTGCCAGCCTCACCCCTCACTCTGCCTCTGTGCCCAGAGAAATTCAACCAGCACAGCGTCTCTTACCAGGACCTCACCAAAAACCCCGGACTTTTGGATGACCCAAACCTAGTGGTGAAAATCAATGGAAAGTAAGTCCCAGAGCTGGGGCTGCTGGCAGCCGGAGAGTCATTTCCCTCTGCACAACCCTGCAGCTGCTGCAGCCTGATGCCCTGTTCTGTCTCTCTAGGCATTATAACTGGGCTGTGGCTGCCCCCATGATCCTCTCCCTGCAAGCCTTCCAGAAAAACTTGCCCAAGGTAATGGTTAGAGCACCACTGCCCCTGCTGGGGAAGGTAGCCATAGACTCAGGGCACGGAGACCCTTGGCAAGGAAGTGAAGGGTGAGCAGAGATGGGCCTGGGAGCCAGGGGCTAGCTGGCTGCAAGACTCACTCTGGGAGAGGCGACACAGGTCCCTGAAGCCTTGCCTCACCCTTCCCTGGTTTCCTGGCCATGGCTGAATCCTGTTGTATTTAAACTTGACTTCAGAGGAGCTCAGGACAAACCAGAGGGGAAGAAAAATCCAACAGATGCTTAAACAAGGACATGTCTTTAGCAGGAGGCCTTTGCATCTGAAATATGGGGAAGCCTTTGGATCTGAAATACGGGGTTTGGGAAATGGAAGTTGCACCCTTCACCTTGCCTGAAGACTATTCCTCCAGGCTGGGCTGAAGGGTGCTTACTTTCTTTATCTGCACACATTTCTTGAGTACCTACTATGTCCCAGGCCTAGGCTGGGGACAGTCATGAATAAACGAAACAAAATTATCCCTGCTCTCAAAGGAAGACGAAGTTAACCAAAGACTCATCCAGATGAATATAATTCAGTCCTGAGCACTGGGAAGGACGGGTGTGCAGTGCTTGCAGAGCCCATGGCAAGGGGGTTTGATAAGCAAGTGCCCGCTGTGCAGAGATTGAAGGATGGGTGGGCCTTGAGCTGGCCAGGGGTGGGGAACAGCATGTATGAAGCCCAGAGGGGGAAAGGAATGACGGTATGCCTAGCCTCTTTACTCTTCCCAGAACCTCTTCCCTGGTCTTCCCAGCCACCTTCCCCTACTCATGGAGGATGGTGCCCTCCTGGGCAGTGCCAGCCTGTGCCAACCTGCACCTGCCCCTCTGGGAGCAATCCAAGGCACCACACTGACCTGGCATGGCCTATTGTTCTTGGCTTGCCCAAAGAGCATCACTAACAGATGTTGACAGCTGTCAATCCATTGGGTGACAGCTTTGTCCTCTGGCTGGTACAGGGTCTGAGGTAGGACCCAGAGTCTGTGGGAAGGAAGAGGGTCCCTTCCCTGCTTGGATCTCCTCACCTTACCCAGACAGACCCACCACTTGAGGCCCCTGAGAGACCCCTACCCCACCAGCCTGTTCCCAGCTCAAGGGAGCCCCCTGGCTATTCCCAGCCCAAGCCCACATCCTCCTGACTTGGGTCTGTAGGATGCTGGTGTGTCCCCCAGATGGGACTTGGCCTGGGCTCTCCCTGGGGTTATCTATAATAGCATAGATCTAATCAGCATTTTTTCACAAGGTCAACTTGCCCCCAACCAGACAGTTATGGTAACATACAGAAAAGGGGGTTGTTCATGGAATAGGATCACCAACCTTAGGAGGTTGCCTGGGGCAGTCTTGGAGGTTGAGGGGAGTACCAGCTAAAGATTGTTCTCCCTGCTGCCACTTGGTCACAGCATAGGGAGTACCAGATCTTGAGAAACTCCCAAAGCATTGCTTTTAACTACTCTAGTAAAGGAATGGATCCACAAGATTTGGAGGCCAGGCTGAGGCTGGGTTAGAGCTAGGGACCGGGGCTGGGGGCAGGAATAGCCCTTGGTCTTTTGAGTATAGCTCACCCGAGTCATTGCTTGGAATCCCAGGATGGAGGTGAGCACACTTCCTTGGCCTCCAGATGTTGACAGCACCTTACCCTAGGGTTGACCCAGACTCTGGGCTCATGCGTGGAGGGTCCCAAGAACAACGTAAGGTAGGAGGTTTATGTGGTGCAGGAAACACTGCCATGGCTTTCATCTGCCCACAGAGCACCATGGACAAGCTGGAGAGGGAGAAGATGCCCCGGAAGGGTGGGCGATGGTGGTTTTCCTGGCGACGCAGGGACTTCCTGGCCGAGGAGGTGGGTGGTCACAGTCGAGGGCCAGGGCCAGGGCCAGCACAGGGCGGGAGGTGGGATTCACTAATGGATGTTCTTTCCACAGCGCAGTGCCCAGAGGGAGAAGACTGCAGCCAAGGAGCAGCAGGGGTGAGTGAGACCCCCTATTGGGGCTCTGCAGGGGGAGCCTGGGAAAGATGGCCCTGGGTGCAGGGGGGTGGCAGGGAGGAGCCAGCACCCTGTCTCCAGCTGTGGGTTTTTTTTTTGTCATTCCTCAAGCACCAAGCACTTCTTTTTTTGTTGTTTTTGTTTGTTTTTGAGACAGAGTCTGGCTCTGTCACCCAGGCTGGAGTGCAGTGGTACGATCTTGGCTCACTGCAACCTCCACCTCCCGGGTTCAAGCGATTTTCCTGCCTCAGCCTCCTGAGTAGCTGGGATTACAGGTGCCCGCCACCACACCTGGCTACTTTTGTATTTTTAGTGAGACGGGGTTTCACCCTGTTGGTCAGGCTGGTCTTGAACTTCTGACCTCAGGTGATCTGCCCACCTTGGCATCCCAAAGTGTTGGGATTACAGGCGTGAGCCACCGCAAGCACTTCTATACCTTTTCTTTCTCCTGAGAAATGGCCCCATTTTACAGATGGGAAAAACGAGGCCTAGAGACACATTTCCTGGCCCACAACAAGGAAATGGCAGAGCTGACACAGGTCCTCAGGCTCCTGCCCCAGACAAGGGGATCCCTATTAAGGAGGGGCAGGGCCTCTCGCAGCCCAAATAAGCCAGCTGACTTTGTTTCTTTTCCACATCTGAAGTGACCCAGCTGCCTAAGGCTGGGTGGAGAGTAGCTAAGGATGGCCTGACTGAAACCAAAGCAGGTGGGCTTGGGAATAAGCCCAGAGATACACTTTAGGTATTTCAGGTAAATATCTCCAAGGCAGACACTGAGGGCTGGCAACCCTGGGTCTCGGCACCCTCTGCTGTCACTTGGCTGGGTGGAGACTGCCAGCCTGCACCCCTGTGTCTGCCACCACTCCAAATGGGTTGCACCTAGAGGGAGGGATCACTGATACCCTGGGTAGGCCCTGGCATGGCGGGGACAGGTCCAGCCTCCTCTTGGCATCTCCCGGGAGTGAAGGCCCTTTGGCTGGAGGAGATGGCCTGAGAGCCAGTGCGGTCCACAGGGAGAAGACAGAAGTCCTGAGCAGTGATGACGATGCCCCAGACAGCCCTGTGATCCTCGAGATCCCCTCCTTGCCACCCTCCACTCCACCCTCCACTCCTACCTACAAGAAGTCCCTCCGCCTCTCCTCCGATCAGATCGTAAGTGTGGGTTGTCTGTGTGGAGGTTGGGGAGGGGCTGAGCTAATTCTGTCTTAGAGTCCCTCAGGACCCGGCTGAGAAATGGCTCCAGGGAGCCACATGTTCACCAAAGGCCAGAATCTATCCCCTTGGGAGCCTCCCTGATGGCCTCCACTTGAATACCTCCAAGGGCAGGGCGCTCACTTCTCATGACAGCCCATTTGTCTGTCAGACACCACGAAAGCTGTCTCTTAGGTCCTCCTAAGATATCAACCTGTAGTGAGCCAGCAGGCTCTAGGTCAGCCCTTGGAAGCAACACTAAAAAGAATCAAATGCTAATGACAGCCCCTCAGATTCTGGCAACCCTTGGCCCCAAGTCACCTCTTCTCTAAGCTCAGTAACTGGTGGCTCCTGGAATAAGAACATATTTTCTTCATGGTTGTGGCTCCATGGTCAGGGAAGTGTCCAGGAGGGGCTGACCAGCCAGTACAAAGCAGCTGCCATCTGTCTGGTACCCTGGAGCTCACACTCAACTCAGGGCTTTGGTGGGAAGCGGCCCTGATCCTTCTCTATGGATCAAGTACAGGGTTAGGCCTCTCCTTAGGACAATGTTGACTCAGGTACCCTGGCCCCAAGGAGGGGCTTCCTATGGAGATCCCCACAGGACCCCCATCTATGGAGGGGGGTGTTTTCCTGCCAACAGCAGTCCCAGCCTTGGGGCCGGCCTGAGAATCCTGGGCAGGGAGTCATGGATGCGGCTTTGTGGGTTACATCTCAAAGGGGAGTGAAGGGAGGCTAGGGCTCCTGTGGCCTGCACTGGACAGGGCCCTGATCAGCA
The DNA here is from genome assembly GCF_028858775.2 of Pan troglodytes. NCBI lineage: Eukaryota > Metazoa > Chordata > Mammalia > Primates > Hominidae > Pan > Pan troglodytes. Next base: position 47,625,530 of record NC_072419.2, read on the forward strand.
TGGCCACCCTCTGCCCACATGGATGTGTCTGTGCATGGCTATCTCTGATGAATCCAAGAAGCATCTCTGAGCTGGGAGGAAGAGGAGAATGAGAGGCCCGAGGGGATTGAGGCCATGGCGTAAGGGGAGAGGTAGGCAGTGCCTGGCTGTCATCAATCACGACACACCCCCCTTTGTCTGGCCTCAGCGGCGCCTGAACCTGCAAGAAGGTGCCAATGATGTGGTCTTCAGTGTGACCACTCAGTACCAGGGCACCTGCCGCTGCAAGGCCACCATCTACCTGTGGAAATGGGACGACAAAGTGGTCATCTCTGACATCGACGGCACCATCACCAAGTGAGGCCCACCCAGCTGTGGGAAGGGGAGGGAGAGGGGTTGTGGACTTGCCTCCCTCTGTGCTGGGTGTGGTGGGGAGTGAGAGGAGCCCTCCCTTCCTGGTGGGCCATCCTGGGGCTGGAGCTGGGCCACGTGGAGCTGCCTTGGAGTAACCCTTCCTCTCTCACTCTAGGTCAGATGCTCTGGGCCATATCCTGCCCCAGCTGGGGAAAGACTGGACACACCAGGGCATCACCAGTCTCTATCACAAAATCCACCTGTGAGTGCCTGGGCTGGGGCTGGGGCTGAGGCGAGGCCCCCAGCTCTAGAGAGGGAGTGACAGGACAGGACATCTTGGGGACCAGCAGGGCCCACAAGGCAGGCTGCCAGGGCAGGTGCCTGGAGTGCTGAGACCTCTCTATTGGCCCGCAGTTCTGGGAAAGGCTCATCCCCTGGGGCTGTGTTCTAGGATCAGGGCCCACCTACTGGCCTGAGGCCAGAGGGGAGGCCCTCTCCATCCTGGTCCACCCAGGCCTCAGGACTCTGTGCACCGTCCAGCTGAGTCCACTGCCTGGCCGTTCTCTTCAAGTCCCCTCCCTGCAAAGGTTGGAACATCAGAGTCCCACAGTTGGGCTGGGCAGGCTAAAGCCGGAGAAACAGATGGGGGCTGGCTGGTCTCTGATGGCTCTATGCCACCCTGTCCCCCACTCTCAGAAATGGGTACAAGTTCCTGTACTGCTCGGCGCGGGCCATTGGCATGGCGGACCTCACCAAGGGGTACCTGCAGTGGGTGAGCGAGGGGGGCTGTAGCCTCCCCAAGGGCCCCATCCTTCTGTCTCCCAGCAGCCTCTTCTCTGCCCTCCACAGGTAACCACCCCTACACATACAAGCCCGTGGCCCCCTGGTGGGGAGAGGCAGGCCCACTGCCAGGCCAGCCTTAGCAGGCTGGCATTAAGCTCTCAGGTGGCAAGGAGGGTGGGGTCAGACCCCCATCACCTGAGCCTGCCATCCCCTCTGGCTTCTTCCCTACTTTGGCCCCCTTCCCTGCTGTGGTTCTGGCCACCCCAGAGAGGTGATCGAGAAGAAACCAGAGGTATTCAAGGTCGCCTGCCTGAGTGACATCCAGCAGCTGTTTCTGCCCCACGGACAGCCCTTCTATGCTGCCTTTGGGAATAGGCCCAACGTGAGTGTGTCCCCTCCACTCTGCTGAGCCACCTCCCCAGCTGCCTGCAGGCCTCCATTCCATGGGCCCCTCCTGTCTCCCACAGGATGTCTTTGCCTACCGGCAGGTGGGCCTGCCTGAGTCACGCATTTTCACAGTCAACCCCCGGGGAGAGCTCATCCAGGAGCTCATAAAGAACCACAAATCCACGTGAGGCTAAACCCTGCCATGTTCCCCATGCCCTGCCATGTCCCCCTGCCCTGGCTTCTCCCTGGGCCCCAATTTTACCTCTTACCGGGGAGTCTGTCCCTTACTCTGGGACAGACCCATGGCCAAGGCCATCGTTTGGTGGCAGCTCAGGCTCAGTGCTGGCCCCCTTCTGCCTGTAGGTATGAGCGGCTTGGTGAAGTGGTCGAGCTCCTCTTCCCACCTGTGGCCCGTGGCCCCAGCACAGACCTGGCCAACCCTGAATACAGTAACTTCTGCTACTGGCGGGAGCCACTGCCTGCTGTGGACCTTGATACCCTGGACTGAACCTGCCCTGGCTGGCTCCTCCTCCCTGGCCCGGCCCAGGACTGACTAGGTGTCCTGGGGTATAGGAGGGTGGGAATTGGAGTGTCATGGGGCAAACCCACTGAAGGGGAAGGAGGAGGCTGCGGGTTGGTTGGCAGCTAGAGAGACTCCCCCATCTTCCCCGTCATATTTTTGCCAGCTAAGCTGCAGCTGCTCCAGGCGTCAGTGTGGCACTGTCCTGGGGCAATTAGCTTGTCATCTGGGCCCTTGCAGGGTTCTTTTTTTTTTTTTTTTTTCCTGAGACAGGGTCTTGTTCTGTTGCCCAGGCTGGAGTGCAGTGGCATGATCTCTCGGCTCACTGCAACCTCCGCCTCCCGGGTTCAAGTGATTCACCTGCCTCAGCCTCCCAAGTAGCTGGGATTACAGGCGTGTACCACCACGCCTGGCTAATTTTCGTGTTTTTAGTAGAGATGGGTTTTCACCACGTTGGCCAGGCTGGTCTCGAACTCCTGACCTCAAGTGATTTGCCCACCTCGGCCTCCCAAAGTGCTGGGATTACAGGCATGAGCTACCATGCCAGGCCTCCTTGCAGGGTTTTCTATGCCCTTGATATCTGTCTCCCTGTCAACCTGGGACCTTGCTGTAACTCTTGATAGGACAGGGAGAAGAGGGAGGCCCTACCGAGGCTCGAGGCTTCAGTGAAGGGTGACAGCAGTGGGAGTGTGGTACAGCCTCTGGAAGGACACAGTGTTCTGCCCGCCCCTTGTCTGGGAGCCAGGACTGTACCCTCCGAAGCCAGACATCACTGCCAACATATCCCCCTTGCTGGTGCCCTGGCATCTCAGCACATGACACACACCCACACCTGCAGGCTGTGGTTCCGGCTTGGCCTGCTCCCCGTCCGGCTGCTGCCGCTGCCTCTCTCCAGACCTCCCTTAAGGACAGTCCCAAACTCAGCTGGGGCAGGTGTTGGCCTGAAAGTCCTCCCCCAGCCTCTGCTGGCCAGCTTGGTGCTCACAGCTGCTGGGTAAGCTCTTGCCTAAGGAGCTATGGGAAGCAGGGCTGATGCCCCAGCAACCTCTCCTCCCACTGTCTTTGAAGAAAGTAGCTTTAGACCGGCTAAAAGCTTTAATCCAGAGCCTGCCCTACTCTGATAGTACCAGAGTGGAGGGCAGAATACCAAATGTCCAGGAACCAAAGGCAGGGCTGTGGGGACCTGAAGAGCAGCACAGTGGGGCCCGTGCTGCTGTGGGGGAAACTGAGGCTGGGAGCCTCAGCAGAGACCGGTGTCAAGAGTCTCTGGCAACTGCATAGGCCTGAGGAACATGCATTTTCAAGTTGTCCATTGATGGTTTCGTACCTGAATTTCTCACCTTTTGTGAACATCTTGGGAGGGTGGGGGTTTTGCAGGGGTGTTAAAAGCAAGGCTTGGAGCCCCTTTCCTCCAGCTGGTGGCTCCTTCTCAGGGCCTGGCCTCATTCAGGCCACTTTGTAGAGAAATGCCCTGACCTCGCAGGAAGGATTTCCCCACCCCCAAGTGGAAGGAAGAGGACAGTGTGGGCACCAGAGGGCCCTGGAAACATCTTAGGGGAAAGAAAGGAAAAGGATAAATTTGGAGTGGGGGGTCTCTAAACAGATTGCCTGGATTCCGTTCTTTCCTGGGGTTCTACAGCTGCCTAAGCCCTCACCTTGGGGGAGGATCAAAGGGAATAAAGAGAACTCTTGGCTGAGTCTTTGTGCTTCTGTTCTGTCCTGAAGGACACGTGAGGAGCCAGAAACATCTGGCAGCCTCTGGTCCTTAGTTCAGATACAACATCCGTGAAGCTGCCAGGTGTGAGGAGAGTTCCAGTGGGCATCACCTTCCTGCACAAACCTAGTCCTGATGGCTGCGAAGAGAAGCCAAGGGGACAAGGAACAGAAGCCACCAAGGGCTGTGGACTGTTGCTTGTGGGCACAGGGCAATGCGGACAGGCCACTGGCTGTGGGCCTGTAGGTCTCGGCACAGTTGCTGAGGCTGGTGCTGACTGCCTGCAGGGTCCTCTCAAGGCCTTACATACGGACACTGATCAAGGCCAGTTTGCCACAGCAGCTGCCCCTGCCAGCCATGCTCAGGCCCTGCAGCTGGCTGTCCAGACACTGATCTGCAGACAGTGGAATGTGAACTCTCTCAAGTCCACCCTGGCCTTCAAGCATGACATCCTTGCCTTGACCGCTGTCCGGAACTGTCCAGTTTGTGCAGCACTGTGCATGGGTTTTGGTGGCTGGGACAGCCACATGGAGGATTCCCTCAGTGGCCTCCTTAGTGCCATTTGGGCTAGCCAGGGAAGGCTGGAAGGCGCTGCTGGATAAGGCTGGGCTCTGGGGTGATGTTCCCCAAGTTGGTGGGATCTAGGGGTTGGGTCCTGGCCAGCCTGTCTAGTTGGCTTGCCCTGGCCGCACCTGCTCAGCCAGCTGGGCCTGGCAGTCCAGGAGGTCATCCCGGAGGCGGGCAATGTCCTGCGTGTGCTGGGCCAGCGTACGATTCAGCTGGTCCACATGGCTCCACAGGCCCTCTCTGGGCCTCAGTGGCTCAGTGGGCAAGCTGTCCAGGCCCGCGGCCAGCAGGCCCAGCCTCCTGCACACACTCTCCACTTGTGCCACCCGCTGGTCAAAGTGTCCCACTGTGTGCTGAAGTTTCTGGGCTGTGTCCTGGCAGCGGCTCAGCCCACTGGCCACCTTGGCCACACCAGCCTTGAGTTGCTCCAGCTCCCCACGCAGGTTCAGGACCTGCCTGTGGCCAGCCTGAAGCCTGGAGCCTTGGCTGCTGACCTGCTCCTGGATGGCCTGGACTTCGGCTTCCACCTTGCGTTCCCGCTCATCCAGGGACGTGTTGGCAGCCAAGAAGGCATCAGAGTACTGGCTGACAGAGTCACTGAGGCCTGTGAGCGACTTGCTCACTGAGTTCAGATTGACCTTGAGCAGAGTGATCTCGCCTTGAAGTGAGCTGCCCGTCCCTTCTGCCAGCTGTCCCTGGACCTCGGCCACAGTGCCATTGAGCTGCTGGAGCAGTGCTGCGTGGCTGGCCACCTGGCGTAGGAGGGCCTCGCTCCGGCTCTGCCAGGCCTTCACCTCTGCCACGAGGTTGTCCAGGATGGCTGAGGTGGTGCTCGGGGTGCACGAAGTCTCCAGTGAGACCAACCGTTGCTCTAGCACGGCCAGCTCTGTCTGCACAAGGGGCCGAGCTGACCTGCCCGGAGAGGCGCTGTCATGGCTTAGCTCCCCAGCCAATGTTGCTAGGCGCTCCTCGAGGCTCTGCACGCGCTCTTCCAGCATGGTCCCAAAGCCGCCCACTCCCCACCCCCCCATCTCCAACCTCAGACAGCATCCCCTTGCTCCACCCTCTGTCCCATTGAGCGTCTCCAGACCCTCAAGCAGCCCGTCCACACCTCCCTCGAGCATGGCAGCAGAGAGCCTCGTAAGCTCATCCCCGGCCGGGGCACCGGGGCCCCTTTGGGTCTCGGTGACTGCCTGCAGGGCCCTCTCAAGGCCATCCATACGGGCATTGATCAAGGCTAGTTGCCCACAGCAGCTGCCCCTGCCAGACACGCTCAGGCCCTGCAGCTGGCTGCCCAGCTGTGACAGCTCCTGGCGCAGGGCCAGCTCCCGGCCATCAAGGCTCTGGTGCAGCCTCCGGCTGGCGGCCTGACCCTCCTCACATTGCCGCCGTACCTCCTGCACCCGCAGGTCACACTCACTCTGGACGCCTTGCAGCTTCTGCTCAAAGCCATCCAGCAGGCTCCCCCAGAGTCGGTGCAGCCGTCGGTCCACGTACTCCTCCAGCAGGGCCAGGGAGGTGAGCGGGGATGGTGGGGCTTCCCGCAGCCGCTGCAGGTGGGCCTCATGGCCAAGTGCCAGCCCATGAACCTTGTCTAGAAGCTGCACCTTGGTCCGAAGAGTGTTGCTCACCTCTGTCACCTTGCTTAGGATCTCGTCTAAGGGAGGTGTTAGTGGCCCTCTGGCTCTGTCTCCTGGGCCCACAAGCCCCTCAGGGATGACCCCAAAGCCCACAGGGAGAGCAGGAGCCCTGGGGCCACCAGTCATCCTGTTGGGATCCTCGTGGCTGGCCACCAGGCCACTGAGGGTACCATATGTTTGAGCCAGGCGCTGGACATCACCCTCCAGGCGTTCCAGCCGCTCACCAAACAGCCCTGGGCCTTTCCTTCCTGGGAAAGAGAAGAGAGCCCCAGGGGCATCACTGGCCTCACCCTCTCAGCTTGTCACAATGCCAGGCCACCCAAGAGACTTTCTGTTCTCTTTTTTTTTTTTGAGACAGAGTCTTGCTCAGTCGCCCAGGCTGGAGTGCAGTGGTGCGATCTTGGCTCACTGCAAGCTCCGCCTTCCGGGTTCATGCCATTCTCCTGCCTCAGCCTCCCAAGCAGCTGGGACTACAGGCACCCACCACCACGCCCGGCTATATTTTTTCTATTTTTAGTAGAGATGGGGTTTCACGATGTTAGCCAGGATGGTCTCGATCTCCTGACCTCGTGATCCACCCGCCTCGGCCTCCCAAAGTGCTGGGATTACAGGCGTGAGCCACCGCGCCCAGCCCAGACTTTCTGTTCTAAGCCTACCTTCTCACTGGGCATAACTCCCTCAGCTTTATGGTGGGGTGAAAGTGGGGCTTGGGGCTTGCCCCTCCCCATCCATGCCGGAGCTCAGCCAGCCTGGGATCAGTCCCCTCCCTGCCCCTGCCACTGAGCCCAAGAAACCCAATCACCTTGGAGGGTCTCCTTGGGCAGACTCACCATGAGGGCTGGGGGCTGCTCTGCTGTAGGAAGGGGGCCTGGGGCCTGGGTCCAGCTGCCCTGAAGGAATCTGAGGCTCAGGCTCCAGCTGGGGTGAGGCAGCCCCATGGTCCGTGAGGTGCTCAGGGCAGCGTTTCCCAGTGAAGCCGGGACAGCAACGCCAGGCGAGGTCTGTCACTGTCTTGTAGCCAACCTTGTATTTGGGTCTGAGTACTGTGCGGTACCTGGGCCAGGGAGGGCAAGAGAGTGGGATCCTGCACCTGAGGGCTGTGCTTCTCCCCCTAGCTGGCACTCAGGGCCGCCCTCAGACACTTGCATAAGGCTGGGTATCTCCCCACCTCCATACCACCCCCAGGGCTGTGCTTAAGGTGACAGGGGTGGGTAAGGGCAGGCCTTCCTGAAGCTCACAGTCATGTTAGGGAAGGATGCAGGTAGAAGTCCCACCCATCCTGGTAGCTTGGAGAGAAGCAGGAATGTTGCCCCATCCCTCCCAAGACCACTTGGACCCCCTCTAGCTCAGGCTGCCATGAAAAATTCCACTCAGGCTGCAGTAGCACCTGGGAGAATTCAGACACAGCCCCAGCCCTCCCTGTGGGCAGGGAGGGGCACTGCCCTGGAGCTGGCGCTGGCAGCCCCCTCACTGCCCTGGGGGCCACTCTTGGCTCCCACCTGCTCCCCTTAGTTCTTTCCACTCCTCTCTAGCCTGCTCCGGGACCTCGGCTCTGGTCAGAGAGGCAGATGGACGGGTACCTCTGATTGTGAGCAGGGAAGGGAAGGTCCGGGGTACAGGCAGGCTCGCGAGGGTCCATGCCCTCACTGTTCAGCCACGTACCTGTTCACCCACTGACACACCGGAGACAACAGGTTTGTTTCCACACACACACGTGAACCTCTCCAGGTACAGAGCTGTGCATCCCATGTGCGTGCAGCCCTGCTGCTCCGGCTTCCTCTCCCTGCCCCATGGCCTGCCTCCTTGTGGTCACCACAGTCCTCCCTGGGCCTGCCAGGCCCCCCTGTGGCATCACCCGTTGCCTAAGGGGCCCTCTGCTCCCTCCTCTCCCCTCACCTTCTGCCTCTGTCACTTCCTCCTAGCCTTGTGCTGCCTCTGCCCCCAGAACCTTCCCCTTGTCCCTCTGTGGTTCCTGGGCTCCAACCCAAGCCTGCCCCTGTCTGTGCGGGTGATGCTCTGCTGCAAGCCCAAATCCCTGGGGTCCTCCTTGGCACCCTCTTTTCTGGGGCCGCCTTCTACTCTGGCCTGTATGGGGGCTCAGGTGGGCTCTCTGGAGTCCCAGAAGCCCCTTGTGGAGTTGGCAGCTGCTCTCAGCTGAAGGCAGGACTGGCGCTTGTGCCAGGAGATTCCAAGTGTGTAGGTGAGGAGTGCACTTACGTGACTGTCCCGGGACACTTGGGCCCCCATCCACACTGCCGGTATTCAGCCTTTACGTAGCTCTCCGCTCCCTCCTGTAGGATGCAGGTCACATTCCTGTGCACCACATAGGCACACAGGGCCCTACAGGAGAAAATGGCACCCCTGGAATATCTGGCTGAGCGAGGCCCACGGAGGCGCCTACCCTCCCACCTCCATCTGTGGGCCTCAGCAGGACTCCAAACTCCCATGTCTCTTCTGTCTGTTCTCTGTGTCCCTGGGAGCCAACGCCCTTGGTCTGGGGTCCAGCCCCGCTGCTGGTCTCTGATTCCAGCCTCCGTGATGGGTGGCCCCTGGGCTAAGCACTATTTGGAACCAGGAGCCTGATGTGGCTGCCCCTCCCTGCGTGGGGAAGAGGCCAGCCCGGATTCTCCCTCAAGTGCCCTGCCACACCCCCCATCCTTCGCTGATTCCAAACTCCTTATCTTGGCATTCAAGGCTTCCGAGTCCCCACTCAGTGACTCCTTTGAGAGCACCACGTCTTGTCCTTCCTCCCTGCCTGGCTCCCGGGGAAATCCACCTCTCCTCGTAGTTTTGCAGCCCCTGCCTTTGGTCCTGTTCCCTTACTCTCAGAGCAGTTCTTGTACCACCTCCTCCAGGAGGCTCGCTGTGATGTACCCAGGCCCACTGAGTGTCGGTACTCTTCCTCCTACAACAGCTCTCAAATTCAGCTAGAATTCAAGTTCAGCCAGCACCCCAGGCAGAGCCTCCAGCCCACTTAACTGAGGCCAGTTCGCAAGCCACTGCCCACGAAACACCAGAAGCTGAGGCGGGGAAAGCAGGCTCCTTGATGAGCCACAAGGGCTGAGGAGGTGGCTGCCTGGCATAGGCCGACCACTGTGGACGGCTGTGCCACAGCACAGGCCCGGAGCCAGGAGCCCGCTCTGGCTCTGCAGCCTGGCCACGCTGGGGCTCCCATGGGGTTGCTGGGGCCAGGCTGACTGCGAGAGGGCAGCGGCCGCCGGGATGCGCAGCTCTATCTCCTACCTGGCCGGGCCAGGGGAGAGAAGGGAGGCCCGGGGCGGGGGAGCCCCGCGTGCTCAGCGCGCGGACCGCCCTTCCTCCTCTCCCTCCACCTGGTCCGCTCGCCCGGAGTCTGCACACAGCGCAGCTGGAAAATGTTACTTCGCTGGAAAGGTTTCCGCGGGCACTGCCAGGATCCCAAGCCGCCGCGGCAGGCCCCCTCGGTTCCTTTTTCCTCGCCTGCCCCGCAACCTCCCGGAGCGTAGGGCGCCCGCCTGGGCAGGGGCTCGGCCCCGGGCGCCGCCCCCTCTGTGCAGCGGCCTCGGGGTGCCCGGGGCCTCGACGCCCCCCGCGGGTGCGGGCAGGTGGGAGCGGCGACGCGCGCGGGCCCATCCCTCCCTATTCCCGCCCGCCGCCCGCCCGCGCTTACTTGTGCGGCCCCGGGCGCAGCCGCGGGCGCCATCCCGTCGTGTAGAGACTGTAGCGGGAGGCACCGGGCGGCGCGGGCCGCGCCAGGAGCGGGGTGCCCCTGGCCTGCGCCCCCGAGAGCAGCGCCGCGACGGCGCACAGCCAGACTAGCAGGCGGCGGCGGCCCATAGCGGCCCCCGCGCCTCTGCCCGGCCCCGCGCGGTGCCCCCCGCCGGGTGTCCGCCTGCAGCGCCGCGCCGCCCCCGCCGCTGGTCGGCCCGGGTCCCGCCCCGAGGGTCCCCGGGTCCCCTTCGGCCCCCGAGCTCGCTGGCCCGGCCGCCTGGCGCTTCGCGGCGGCTGCGTCCCGCGGAGTGGCCGGCGCTGCTCGCGGCTGGGGCCGCGGAGGGGAGGCGGGAGGCGGGCTCTTTGCGGATTAGCATAAACTTGGGGCCGCGCCGCTCGCCGCCGCCAGCCCCCTCCGCCGCCGCCAGCCCCTCGCCCCAGCTCCGAGCGGACGGCCGAGGAGCCGCCTGCGAACAGGAGGTTCCGAAGGGAGCAGCCCCAGGTGGCAGGGGCGCAGGCCGCCGCGCCCTGGGAGGCCCCCCGAGCACACCAGCCACTCTGTCGCCTGCGGGCACGGGGCGAGACGCAGAGAAGCGGACCCCTGAGGCCAGCCTGGGCGTGGGCTTTCCAGGAGTCGTCCACCCTCAGGATACGCTTGTCTTCAGAGTCCGTGTGAACCCGGGAACTGCTCTCCAGGGCTCAGGAGCCGAGATGGCCGTGACTGGGGGCACAGCAGCACCACCTCCCCCGCCACCTCTTTGGAATAGACCCCAGATCATCCCCGTTTGCTCGCTCTGCCTCCTGGCCCCATCATTGCCCGGGAACCTTAGTTTGATAACTCCGCTGACCTCTCCCCAGGCATCCCACCTCCCCCTTACCCCGCAACCTCTGCCACCTAGCCTGGTGGCCCGGTTGCACCTCTGGTTCTCTGGAGGCGCCTGTGTTGCCTCTCTGTCTTAGGTATGGGTTGCACCGAGCCCGAAAGGCCTATCACCGCCCTAGCCCAGCCAAAAGTGCTGTGCTTTTCGTGCAACTGAAGCTCTAAGCCGGCTGGTCAGAGAAAATCCTCAGGTCTTTCTCACAAGGCACTGCCGCGGTGAAGCCAGGCGTCGTCCACATTTTGCTTGTGAAGTTGACTCTTGGAACCCAAGAGTTGGGTTTTATCGTCGTCCTCATTCAGTATCACCTTGCTAACTCTCTAACCTGCACAGAGTCCTTCTGATTCTGTCATCAGAGCGGTACTTTCCTGGCCTTGTCTCATCCACACCGGTGGCTACAGCCGTCTGTGTCTTTGCCCCAGGAGCTGATAGGTGTACAGAACTCTGGGGCTTGCTTGGAGAGACCTCCCTCCAAATTGACCTTGAGATATGAATTAATGCCTTTTGGATAGGGTGATGGTTATCAAGGATACTGGAAGGGGCAGCTCCGAAACCCACATCTATTTCCTGCCCTTAGCTTTAGTGGCTTTTGGGTTCTGTGGGGCGGACACCTGACCCCAGCTAGGCCCATCCTGCTTTCTCCCAGGCTTTGGAATCAGAACACAGAAGCTGAAGGAATCCAGCTTCCAGGTGTAGGTTGTGTGAGTTTCTCAGGGCTGTGGTAACAGCCACAGACTCGGTGGCTTAACACACAGAAATGTATTCTTGCACATTTCTGGAGGCTACTCCAAAATCCATGGGCCAGCAGGGCAATGCCCCCTCCAATGGCTCTGGGGAGAAGCCTTCCTTGCCTCTTCCAGCCACTGGTGGTTCCTGGCAATCTCTGGCGTTCTTTGGTCAAGGATTCTTTGTAGCAGCATCACTCCAGCCTCTACTTTCCCTCCGCATATCTCTCTTCAGGTGACCTTTTTTCTCTGTGACTGTGATCTGTGTCCTTTCCTCTTCTTTCTGTTTTTGTTTTTTGAGACAGAGTCTCGCTCTGTCGCCCAGGCTGGAGTGCAGTGGCGCGATCTCGGCTCACTGCAAGCTCCGCCTCCCGGGTTCACGCCATTCTCCTGCCTCAGCCTCCCGAGTAGCTGGGACTACAGGCGCCCGCCATAATGCCCAGCTAATTTTTTTGTATTTTTTTTTTTTTAGTAGAGACGTGGTTTCACCGTGTTAGCCAGGATGGTCTCGATCTCCTGATCTCGTGATCCGTCCGCCTCGGCCTCCCAAAGTGCTGGGATTACAGGCGTGAGCCACCGCGCCCTGCCTTTCTGGTTGTGTTTTTAAATTTGAGACAGGGCTGGGCGCGATGGCTCATGCCTGTAATCCCAGCACTTTGGGAGGCCGAGGTGGGGGGATCACCTGAGGTCAGGAGTTTGAGACCAGCCTGGCCAATATGGTGAAACCCCATCTCTACTAAAAATAAAAAAATTAGCCGGGCGTGGTGGCGGGCGCCTGTAATCCCAGCTACCTGGGAGGCTGAGGCAAGAGAATCACTTGAACCCTGGAGGTGGAGGTTGCAATGAGCCGAGATCATGCCATTGCACTCCAGCCTGGGTGACAAGAGCGAAACTCCATCTCCATAAATAAATAAATAAATTAGAGACAAGGTCTAGCTCCGTCACCCAGGCTGGAATGCAGCCTCGACCTCCTGAGCTCAAGTGATCCTCCTGCCCCCGCCTCCTCTGTAGCTGGGACCACAGTTGTGCACCACCATGCACAGCTCATTTTTAAAATTTCTGTAGAGATGGGCTCTCACTTTGTTGCCCAAGCTGGTCACAAACTCCTGAGCTCAAGTGATGCTCTCACCTCAGTCTCCCAAATTGCTAGGATTCTAGGCGTGAGCCACTGCACCCAGCCCAGCCTCCTCTTCTTATAAGGACACCAGTCATTGGATGTACAGCCCAACATAACCTCATCTCATATGATTACGTCTACAAAGACCCTATTTCCAAATAAGGTTCTGAGGTTCCAAATGTTCATGAATTTTGGGAGGGGCACAATTCAATCCACTACAGGGGCACTTGGCTGGTAATGATAGGAGAGACCACGAGAGCTCTGGGGGAATCATGGGAAAGGGAGAAAGAGGGTGGTCAGGGGAGAGAGGGGCAGAGTCAGGGGCTATGTGGTGAGTAACCATCTGGGGACAAGCTGTGACTTCCCTGTCTGCTTCCAATAGTCCACCGTTGGAGCTAGCTTGAATGGGTTTCTGATCCCAGCAACCAAATGTGCTCTACAGAGAGAAACTTCTCTAGTCATGAACTGTAGAAATGATCCCTGAAAGTATAGTCTTACAGCAACCACATGGTCCCTAAGACAGCCTTTCACTCTCCCTATAAAAGCACCGAATGTGCTATTATATGCTCCAACCTCTAAGAGAGATGTTATGAACCATTTTGCTGAGGGCAAGATACACCATATCCACAACACGCTCTTGATCTTGTAACCACTGACTTTGTGCTTTTTAGGAAGTGAGAAACATCTGAGCCAGCTCCTCATCCTAGGCTGGGTGCTGACTGCCTGGCAGCATTGCCCAGCCTGGCTCTCAGAGGAACTCCCCCACCCCAGAGGCTGTGATCTTTTTCCAAGTGGTCCCACCCCTTCCTCTCACTCCCTTCCCCAGCCCCAGATGTGGGGCCCAAAACTCACAAGGAAGAGGCTGGACCCTGTTTGAGCTTGGAAATGTCCACGTCATGGGGGCTAAAAGGATAGCTGGACCCCACTTCCCCCTTTCCCAGGTGGCTGACATCAAACACCATGCTCCCTCTTTCACTGCAACAGTTTTGGGATCCAGGATCTGGGCCCCATTCTAGTGGGGGTGGAGGACCTCAGTACAGGGAGATGCTCAGGGTCTTGGCTGGATCAGGCCAGAGCGGGGGTCCCCCCATAGATGATGAGGCCACTTTGCATCTGCCAGACAGGAAACCTAGGGAGGCCAGAAGCAGAGGAGGAAAGGAGGCAGTCATGTTCCTCTGACTCAGACTGGAGTTTCTACACCTGGATGGAAACGGGCCACACACGGGAGTGGGAGTGCAGTTTCAGTTCACAGGGACATGCACAACCACACCCAACCCATCCCCCATACCACTATCATGCATGTGCATGAGTTTTTCCTTTCATACAGATGGGGTCTCACTATGCTGCCTAGGCTAGTCTCAGACTCCTGGCCTCAAGTGATCCTCCTGCCTTGGCCTCCCAAAGTATTGGGACTGCAGGGGTGAGCCCTATGCATCCTGCCTTTCTTTTCTGTTCTTTTCTTTTTTTTCTTTTCTTTTTTTTTTTTTTTTTTTTTACGGAGTCTCACTCTGTTGCCCAGGCTGGAGTGCAGTGGCGTGATCTCGGCTCACTGCAACCTCTGCCTCCCAGGTTCAAGCAATTCTCCTGACTCAGCCTCCCAAGCAGCTGGGATTACAGGCACATGCCACCATGCCTGGCTAATTTTTTGTATTTCTTTTTTTTTTTTTAGTAGAGACGGGGTTTCGCCATGTTAGCCAGGCTGGTCTCAAATGATCCGCCCACCTTGGCCTCCTAAAGTGCTGGGATTACAGGCATGAGCCACCACATCTGGCCTTTCCTTTTCTTATTGAGGGCCCAGCACATAAGAGTATTAAAAACCACACAAAGTTGTATGGGATGCAGTTCCCCTAAAAGAGACAGAAATAGAAAGCACTGAAGCTGCTGGCTTTCTGGTACAAGCTCTTCCTGCTGCAGATGGACCCCTCCTGCACAGGGACCACAGCCCTTGAAGGCACCAGCCCTAAGGTGCAGCCCTTTGTCCCTGCCCATCTCCCCTACCCTCTTTTTTTTTCTTTTTTGAGAGTGCACAGCTAGGCCTCCCTGCCCACAGAGCCACATTTGGAAGTTCTGTGCAGCAAGGCTCTTTGCCCAGGCTCACTTTTTTCTCCACATCATCACCATCAGCATTTTGATTATATCTGCACCATCATAAAAGGTTATACCAAATGCACATGAGTTTCTGAGGCAGGGGTTTGCACTGACCCCATCCAGCTAGGCAGAAGCAGGGCTCGTCCAGGATCCTAGAGGGGATGGATGTGCAGCCTGGAGGCAAGGTCCTGGAAGAGTCCAGAAATCGTGGAAACTGGGCTCTGTAAAGCCTGGACGGACTTCCATTGAGTGAGAGTAGCTTAGGAACAGCTTAGAAATTGTGAATGCTGATGGACTGTCAACATGGACATATGCAAACCAGATGCAACATTATGCAAATTATATACAAAATACATGCACAGGTCTCCCAACTATTGCAAATGCCAGATATGGTCCTTGAGGACCCTAAGTTTAGCTGAGACCTGTTGTGGGGCAGAGAGATCACCCTGGACTTGCCAGTTTCTTTTTTTTTTTTTGAGACTGAGTCTCACTCTGTTGCCCAGGCTGGAGTGCAGTGGCGTGATCTTGGCTCACTGCAACCTCCGACTCCCAGGTTCAAGTCATTCTCATGCCTCAGCCTCTGGAGTAGTTGGCACTACAAGCGTGAGCCACCACGCCCAGCTAATTTTTGTATTTTCAGTAGAGATGGGGTTTCACCATGTTGGCCAGGCCGGTCTTGAACTCTTGACCTCAAGTGATCCACCTGCCTTGGCCTCCCAAAGTGCTGGGATTACAGGCATGAGCCACTGCACCTGGCTAGGACTTGCCAGTTTTCTTATGGTGGGCAGGAAGGGCTTTGCTCCAAGGTGGTTCACACACTGTGGGGAAGAAATCAGGCAAGGAGTCAATTAGACTCAGGTTTGAATCCCAGCTCTTCCACTCACAAGTTGCATGACCTCCCTTGAGTCACTTCACCCCTCTGAGCCTCTGCTTTCCTATACGAAAATGATTATTATGAGGAATAGATGAGAACTTTGGCCAAGGCTCCCATGTGCACAGTCGTGCACATAACAGACGCCCAGTGAGTGTGGCAGGGCTCTGCACAGAGTCCTTTCTTGGGGGTTGGATATCTGGGCCTCCTTTCTAGTCACTGCAGTAGCAACTGTGCCCCCTCAGGCTGTGGGCAGGACCTTCTTGCAAAGCAGCACATGCAGCTCTGGGTTTGGAAAATGTCAGTGCTTGGATGGACCAGGAATCCATGTACCTCTCACTCGTCAAGAAATCTGGCAGAGGTCACACTCAACAGGGGTGCTGTGGGTACCCCAGCCAGACCCCCTTTCCCTGGTCAGTGTACCCATGAATCCCCCGGCTGCAGGTGTGATTACTGGGAATTCTCCCAGCTGCCCCTTCTGCGAATTGCCCTTGGCTGAGGAGTGACTGGCTGATAGGGTGAAATGGTTTGGCTGTGTCCCCACCCAAATCTCATCTTGAATTGTAACTCTCCCAATTCCCATGTGTTGTGGGAGGAACCTGGTGGGAGGTGATTGGATTATGGGGGCAGGTCTTTCCTGCACTGTTCTCATGATAGTGATTCAGTCTCACAAGATCTGATGGTTTTAAAAAGGGGAGTTTCCCTGCACAAGTGCTCTTTTCTTGTCTGCCGCCATGTGAGATGTGCCTTTCACCTTCCACCATGATTGTGAGGCCTCCCCAGCCACGTAGCTGTAAGTCCAATAAACCTCTTTCTTTTGTAAACTGCCCAGTCTAGAATATGTCTTTATCAGCAGTGTGAAAATGGACTAATATACAGGGGGACAAAAAAGGCAGCCTCCTCGCCTCATGGTGGACAGCCCAGTGTTAGTTTATGTTGCAGAGCCCCCTTGGTCAGGCCCCTCTAGACTCTACCTGGGATCCATTCTTGCTCTATTTCCATCCTCTCCTGTTTTCCTACCTCCCTTATGTATCTCTCCCAGGAGCCCCCTTGATAAATGACTTATAACTAGATCCCTGTCTCAGGATCTGCTTTTGTGGAACCCAACCCAAGAGAGGGGGACAGACCTGCATGCAGAGGGGGACATGAACTTGTATAGTCAGGAACCATAGGGTAGCGTGGGCTCACAGAGGAAGAAGTGCCTGGGTGCCTGAGCTTGGGGGAAGGGATCGGAGGGTGTTTCACAAAACAGGCAACACTAGAGTTCACCGCATGGGGAGAAAGCACCGTGGGTGGTGGGTGCGGCATGTGCATGGCCTGGAGGCAGGAGAGAGCCTGGTATGTATGGGGAACCCCGCAGAGCTCTGGGTAGCCCAGGCTCCAAGAGAGGTTGGCAGGGGCCAGACAAGAGGGGCCTTAAATACCCCAGTGAAAAGTCTGGACTTTACAGCTGGAAACGATGCATGCAGAACTGTCAGGAGAAACATCCTGTGGCTGCAGCTGTGTGGAGCAGACACACGAGGTGGGGTGCCGGTGGGGTGGCCCTGGCAGCTGTCAGCCACCAGGCTAACAGGGACCGAGGGATGAGGAACAGGGCTAGATTCTAGAGGCTTTCAGGACAAAGGACTAAAAGGCCTTGGTGGCTAATCTGGGGCTCTGGGTGTGGGAAGGAGTCTAGAAGGTACCACAAAGAGAGGAGACAAAACATCAGGGCTGAGGCAGGGTTGAATGAGCTGTACAGGGCAGGGGTCTGCATTCCCTGTGCCCACCACAGCTAGAGCCAGGCTGAGCCTCCAGTTGGAAGGTCCGGACACTGACCAGAGTATGTGGCACAGCTGGCCTGACCCCAGTAAGGACCTGGGGCTGCCCCTCGCTGGAGGGGCTGGCCTCCAGGCCTGATTAGGACAGGGATGGGGAGAGGCTGGGGGCGGGGGAGTAGAGTGCAGAGCTGCTCAGGCATCGATGCGGGGGTGTGGTTGCAAGGCCCTGGGAAGGGCTCACCATCAGCTCTCCTCTAACTCTTCTATTCATGGGCACCAGAGTAAAAACTACACAAGATTACCCACTGGTGATGGGGGAGGCAGGCTTGCAATGCAGGGTGTGTGCAGAGAGGCCAAAACAAGCAGGGGAGGGGGCTACCCTCCATGGGGGGAAGGAAGGGGGAGGGTGTTGCCATGGAAGACTCATGCTTGGACAGGCAGAACCTGACCTTCACCCAGACACTGTCCTTATCTCAGACCTGCTCTGCCTTAATTCCTTAATTTGCTGGGACATTTGCTGGGCACCCGGTGCTGGAAGCACAGACAGGTCGGCTCCAGGCTCTGTGCTCAAGGCATCCAGAGGGGCAGAGGTGGATGAGAGTTAGAGAAGCCCCAGGAGGGGCCAGAAAGGGGCCTGGGGAGGTGAGAGGGGAAAGAGCATTCATGGTGGGAGGTACATGCTCCAATCAGAGGGAGGGGACTTAGGAGGGGACATGGCAGGAGGGGAGAGGGCTGCGTGCAGGCTGAGGACTTGAGGAGGCTGGGGGGTGCTGCCTTTTGATGCTTGGCCTTCAGCCCCTTGAATCCACTCCAGACCACTTCCTAGTGCCACTGCCATTGTCTATTTCTGAGTCGAGCTCCAATCCAGACTGGCAGTCCTGGATGCGGGGGGCCATCTCTTGCCCAAGTTTGCCAGATGAATGCACCGTGGATGTTAGATGGGTCATTCTGTAGCCATGAGGAGATGGCACTAGGCAGGCTGCCACTGGCATCCAGGCAAGAGATGCTGGAGATGAGAGAGGGTGGGCATTTTGGAGAGAGAGTCACCAGCCTTCAATGAGCTGGCTGGAGAAGGGTCAGGGCTAAGGTCAGGGTCATGGGCTCCACCCTGGTGGGGCCCCAGGATTCTGTCTTATGCTTAGGGCTAGATGATATATCTGGCATCTATTCAAAAGGGGTCCCTGCCAGGGCCTGACCTTCTGACACCCCTTTCCCCTCCAGAGCAGCCCAGCCTTCTCCTTTTGCCCGGGTCCCACCCACCTGTCCTTGCCATGTGACCTTTGAGGCCTTCCCCAGGTTGAGTCTTTGCAGCCAGGGCTCCCACATTCCTGGCTATGCTGGTGTTGGCCAGCAGCCCCAGTTCCTTTGGGAAAGAGCGGACAGGAGGCTCCCACGGCGGGGACTGTATCCTTTCCTTCCCTCCCTTGCCCCAGGGGCTGCACTGGGATTAGGGTATCTTCCTCCCTGGCCATATCACCACAGTCCCACCTCCAGTCACAGTCTCCCCTCCCCTCCCTCTCCCTCCCTCTCTCCATCCTCCTCCTGTTTCTCTGGCCTCATGAAGAGCCCCATCATCCCCCAGCTGCCCACCATGGAGTGGGTGGTTGGTAGTGCCAGTTAGGTGGCAGTGCTGGTGCCTAAGCCAGGGTGAAGGCTGGAACCATGTTGGTGAGGATGGAAGGGACCAGCTGAAAGTATCCAGGCGATGAGGTCTTTTGACTTTTGAGGGGCTCCAGGATGACTGCCAGGTTTCTGGCATGGGGGGCCTCTTTTGCTGAGACAAGGACAGAGGGGTACACCAGTCTGGAGGGAAGCCACACTGAATTGGAGGTGCCTTCAGGTACCCCGGGGGAGAAGGCTGTCTGGAGGGCAGCAGGATATGCACACTGTTAAGGTGTCCCATTTGTTGGCTGCCCCTTTGAAGCTGGGGGCAGGGCAGGGGGCCAGAGCATGCTGTAGTGCAAGGTCAGAGGCCCACCCTACCCCACTGCTGTCCAGGGCTCCTGTTAGAGCCACAGGGAAGTCACTGACTGGCTGTCCTCGTGACCCCTCCTCCCAGATAGCTGATGAAGGCACTTGGTCAGAAGGCACGGCTGGCTGAGGCCACAGCCCCTCTGCTGCCCCGAGGCCATCCTTCCCTGTTCCACGGGCCTGGCACTTCCCAGGCGGCTGCCGCACCACCGACCACCCTTCCAGCTTTGGGTCCCTCGTGGGTTTTTCGTCCTTTCCCCCATCCCTAGCCTCTCTTCTCACCATCTCCTTCCCGGGGACCCTCCCTTTCTCCTCCCGCAAACCTCATTCTTCTCCTTTTCCCATAATCAGGAAGAGCTTTGATTGCCCATTATACCTGGAGCCCAAATTGTCAGCAGGAGAGAAACGGGTTTCCCCCACCTTGAGGGCCTGACCTTAGACACTCAAGTGTGCCAGCCAGGGCAGCATTCCTGGGAAGAGAGGGGAGAAGTCTAGGTTCCAACCAGACGAGAGTCACCCTCCCCAGAAGAATGGGCCAAATGACTCCTAATACGAGGGAAAATAGAGACAACCCCCCAAAAAAAGTTTTACAACAAAACCAGCTGAATGTTCAAAACCTGCCCCATCTCATTTCTTTGAAATTGGAGAGAATTTAACTCATCAGCAAAAATAAAGGCAATGGGAATGAAGAGATCTCCCAAGGAGTTTGTAGGCCGGGCACAGTGGCTCACGCCTGTAATCCCAGCACTATGGGAGGCCGAGGCAGTTGAATCATTTGAGGTCAGGAGTTTGAGACCAGCCTGGCCAACATGGTGAAAGCCTATCTCTACTAAAAATACAAAAATTAGCCAGGGATGGTGGTGCGCACCTGTAATCCCAGCTACTCAGGAGGCTGAGGCAGAAGAATCGCTTGCACCTGGGAGGCGGAGGTTGCGGTGAGCTGAGATCTTTGCATTGCACCCTAGCCTGGGCAACAGAGTGAGACTCTGACTCAAAAAACAAACAAACAAGCAAAGGAGTTTGTGTGGTGTAAGAAGAAAACTGGGGACATTTAAGGCGAAAACTAAGGAAAATGAGTCAGTGAAGGAGATCAGAAAGATGTGGTCAGAGGAGCTGGAGGAGGGGGGTGGGAGAGGAGGGGAGAGAGAGAGGGAGAAAGATGGGGGAGGGGGAGACAGAGAGAGAGAGAGAGAGAGAGAGACACCAGCCAAGATAAGAGAGCAAGAGAGGGAGGAGTTTCCAAGAGACTCAGAGAAGCTATTGGTGAAGAGTTGGAGTTCACAACCCAGAGGGAAGGTGGTGGTGCCCTCTGCTTGGACCAAGTTGGGTGGAAGCAGGGTGGAGGTGAGGGAGTCATGGAGTGGAGGCAGTGACTGTGGGGAGGGGGCAGGAAGAAGTCGAAGGCAGCTGAAGGAGAATGAGTGAGTCCAGGGAAGGGTAGGATGCTGAGCTGGAAGAGCTGAGATGTTTCTAGGCAAAGGGGAGGGAGCCAGAGAGAGGAAAGCAAGGCCCCTAGCAGGCAGGACCCAGGCTGGAGGGAAGAGGGGCAGGAGGAGGAGGAGGCGGCAGACAGGCTGGGAGGCAGAGTACCTGCAGGTGTGGCAGGAAGCAGAAATGACCTCTGCTTATTGGTCTGAACGGGAAGTGAGGTTTTCTCCTGAGATCTGGAGAGAGGATGGAGGAATATTTAGATGAGGCTGAGGAGAAGTGAAGGTTTGAGGACAGGCTAGACCATAGCCTCTGCGGTGGCTGCAAGGCTCTGGTGGCTGCCCCTTGGCCACAGCCCCCCAGCAGTTTGAGGGTGGGGCCAAAACGTTGCCTACAGGGGCCTGTCCAGGGCTGTAAGGGTGGATCTAGGGAGGGAGAGGGAACCTGGTGGGAGTAAGGATTGCTGCTCCCCAACCAGTTTCCTAGGGAAAACCAAATTTAGAATCAACAGAAACATGACTGGGCTTGGTGGCTCATGCCTGTAATCCCAGCACTTTGGGAGGCTGAGGCAAGTGGATCACTTGAGGCCAGGAGTTCAAGACCAGCCTGGCCAACATGGCAAAACCTCGTCTCTACCAATAAAATACAAAAAATTAGCCAGGCGTGGTGGCACGTGTCTGTAATCCCAGCTACTCAGGAGTTAGAGGCATGATAACTGCTTGAACCTGGGAGGCAGAGGTTGCAGTGAGCCGAGATCGCACCACTGCACTCCAGCCTGGGTGACAGAGCAAGAGACAGTCTTGAAAAAACAAACAAACAAAAAAATCAACAGAAACCTGGCAGGGGCTTCGGAATTGTAAAATGTGACTATTTGCTTTGTGGCAATGTAAAAAAAAATCACATTTTCACTGGAAAGAAGAACAAAGGAAGAAAACTGAATGTCTGGGAACAAATTGATGCTGACATTTCTCTACCTTGCTGGTGTCCACCTGCCCACGTGCCTGGCTTGTTTATCGCTGTGCTTACAAATATTTCCTATTCTTTACTTCTTGACATCTTGACCAAGGTAACTGTGATGAGGTAAGACACAGTCTGTTGTCATTTTCCAGCAAGAACTCACCCAAGGAGTTAAGTGATGGCCCAGAGTTTTCCAGAATCACTAGCACCTGGCACTACAATAGAGGCAGAGAGTGAATGATACTGTCCAAGACAGGCGTCTCTTACCGTGTGAAGATAAATGCTGGTGGATATCGCCCATTAGGCCGGGTGTGGTGGCTCACGCCTGTAATCCTAGCACTTTGGGAGGCCGAGGCAGGTGGATCACCTGAGATCAGGAGTTTGAGACCTGCTTTGCCAACATGGTCAAACCCCGCCTCTACTAAAAATACAAAAATTAGTTGGGCATGGTGGTGCACACCTGTAGTCCCAGCTACTCAGGAGGCTGAGGCAGGAGAATTGCTTAACCCGGGAGGTGGAGGTTGCAGTGAGCCGAGATTGCACCACTGCACTTCAGCCCAGGAGACAGAGCAAGACTCCATCTCAAAAAAAAATTATAGGAAAAGAAACCTTTTGATCAATGAAGATGAGTGGTGATCTTTGCAAAAGTGTACAGATTCTAAATGGAATGCTGGGGAAAATAAAAACTGAAACATTACAGGGTTTTATATCTGTCAATGTATCCCCAGCTTTTAAAAAAGGAGTCATTGGACCCTAGTGTTAGGTCCACAGAGATTCAATATGTTATGGCTCCCCTTTTGTGTGGTGTGTGTTCAGAAGTTTCCATAATTGACCAGCCTGTAATCCCAGCACTTTGGGAGACTGAGGCAGACCGCTCACTTGAGGTCAGGAGTTCAAGACCAGCCTGGCCAACATGGTGAAAACCTCTCTCTATATATACATATACATACATATATATGTAAAATATATATTATATATTATATATATAATGGTTCCGTAATAAAGTCTTAAATTTTTTTTTAAAGATGGAACAATTGACAATAGACACCTGTCATTCTTCTTTTTCCCTTCTTATTTTGGAAGCTCTGCTAGATGCTGCTGTCCGCAAGTACTGACCTTGCCTTTTCTGATTTTCATTAAAAAGAAACTCATAGCAACAAGGTACCAGTTAATTCCTCTCACCAGAGAGCTCTCGTCCCTGTTTCTCCTCCCTCAGGCAATAGGAGATATGTAAAATGCCTTTTCAGGCTCCCTTTCCCCTCCTCAATGCCTACACTTTGCCATCATTCAGCACTTTCCCTTTAGGTTAGCAATACGTCTTATTGCATCTCTCTTCTGTTTAAAAGAATATACTTATTTAGCCCTTACATTACAAATTCCAGCCTATCATTATTTATTCGGAGGTAATTGTACATGATTTGGTCAGCTCACGGTTCACCACAGGTTCCTCTTTTCTTCATCTCCTTGTCTCCAATCTGATTCATCTATTTCCTGATTAGATTCCTTTCTATGGTATTTCCCCCATATGGGAAAATTACGTGGACCTTTGCATTTCTTCTATCCTAGGAAGGTGAATGGCAACCTGGTTGGTTTAGGAGGCTTTTCTCTCAGTGGTCTGTGGAGGTGATTCATATTGGTTTCTAGCTTGCAAATAAGATGTATGATTTCAGTCTGATTCTCTGCTTTCTATGCAACTTATTTTCTCATTAGGGAAGCTTGTCTGAATTTTCTCTTTAATCGTGGAATTCAGGAACCTTACCAGGCTATGCCTAGATGTGTGTCTTTTTTCCATCATTCCTGCCTGGAACTCAATGAGCCTTTTAATCTGCAAACCCAAGACGTTCTTCAAACCACGGAAATTTTTCTTTCTCATTTAAAAATGATTGCTTCTCTTCTATTTCTTCTTTTTTCTGAGATTTTTATTCTTATTTTCATCATTCACCTATTACAACTCCTGGATCTCTCTCCTCTGAGGCGCTTTTAGATTTTTACTTTGGGTTTTGCATTATCTCTTCCACATGGTTTCGTCTCCTCCAAGTCATTTTAAATTGAAAACGATGTTTCTTCGTTCAGGAAAGTATTTGATTTCACCTTTGACTATTTTATTTTATTTTTGAGATGGAGTTTCGCTCTTCCACCCAGGTTGGTGTGCAGTGGCGTGATCTCGGCTCACTGCAACCTCTGCCTTCCGGTTTCAAGCGATTCTCCTGCCTCAGCCTCCTGAGTAGCTGGGATTACAGGCGCCTGCCACCACGCCCGGCTAATTTTTTTATTTTTAGTAGAGACGGGGTTTCACTATGTTGGCCAGGTTGGTCTCGAACTCCTTGTGATCCGCCCGCCTTGGCCGCCCAATGCCTTTGATTTTTAAAAATGTGAGCTTATGGTTTTGTTTGCTTTTCCTGTTATGCAAGTTGTGGTTGGTCTCCTCTTGCAGTGCTGAGTGAATTGCAGGCTCTTCCTTCCTGGCCGCTGGATTCCCTTAGGTGCCGACTGTCTTTCTGCCTTCTTGCAGCCCTAATCATCTCCAAGGCTCAGATCCAGCTGACAAATTGGCTGCACCTCTCTGTATCCCAGGAGAGAGCGCTCTGCTCATTCTGCTGCTCTGCATCCCCGTCTCCCAGCCTCGGGGTAGGGAGGGATTCTGCAGGGCCTCCCGGGACCACCCAAAGCTGCTGGCTCTGCTCTCCTCTGTGCATCCCCGCGCCAAGTTCTCTCTTTGGAGCCTTGGAGATCCCATTCTCACCCAGGGCTCTCTCTGCTGCGGGTCCCTACTGTCTGCCCCAGAGGGAGACTAAGTCCTAAGCCAGAGCTATCAAGACAAAGGCCCTGTCCAACCGACCAGGCCTGGCTGCTGGCTGACCCAGGAGCTCTGCTGTGGGAGCCCATTGGATATTGGAAAGGAGGGCAGCAGGGCGGTCAGGCTGCCTTCACCCTGGAGGTTTAATTAAAGAGAAGTTCTTGGGTTTCATGATATTGAAGAGATGACTGGGATCAATCACCTTGCAAAATTTACTTATACTTGCAAAAGTATATCAGAAAAAAATAAAAAGCAAAATGGAATGGATTTGAATAAAATCAGTTTTTTTTTTAATTTACTAGGTCTATGATGATGTATCTAGCATGCATAGAAAATTGAGTGACATTGAAGGAGTTCTGAGGAATTCCGCACATTTTTTTGTTGTGGTAATTATAGCATTTTGTGAGGAAAAGAATAAACCTTGGCTGGGTGCGGTGGCTCACGCCTGTAATCCCAGCACTTTGGGAGGCCGAGGCGGGCGGATCATCTGAGGTCAGGAGTTCAAGACCAGCCTCAACATGGAGAAACCCCGTCTCTACTAAAAATACAAAATTAGCCGGGTGTGATGGTGCATGCCTGTAATTCCAGCTACTTGGGAGGCTGAGGCAGGAGAATTGCTTGAACCTGGGAGGTGGAGGTTGCGGTGAGCCGAGATCGCGCCATTGCATTCCAGTCTGGGCAACAAGAGTGAAACTCCGTCTCCAAAAAACAAAAACAAAAACAAAAACGAAAACAAAAAAACCTTAAATGCTCTCAGTTCTCTCCTTGGCACAACACCATGTACCCACCAAAAGAGTTTTCCAAACCTTTGGACGTGGGTGAAGATGAAGTGTGCAGGAAACAGGGTGATTTCTTTTTTTTTTTTTTCCTTTGAGACGGAGTCTTGCTCTGTCACCCAAGCTGCAGTGCAGTGGAGCGATCTCGGCTCACTGCAAGCTCCGCCTCCCAGGTTCACGCCATTCTTCCGCCTCAGCCTCCCCAGTAGCTGGGACTACAAGCGCCCGCCACCATGCCCAGCTAATTTTTTATATTTTTAGTAGAGACGGGCTTTCACCGTGTTAGCCAGAATGGTCTCGATCTCCTGACCTCGTGATCCACCCGCCTCAGCCGCCCACAGTGCTGGGATTACAGGCGTGAGCCACCGCGCCCGGCCAATTTCTTGAAAACACATTGGACTGGGCGTCACGGTCCATCTTCAGCTGCTGATGAAGAACTTTCAGATACCATTAGACCACAGGAAGTTGTAACAAATGACTCTTCAGCTCTTGCAGGTGATGGAAGGATACAATTGCTATCACTGATTCCAAATTTGATTTTATCTTTTGTTTTACTTTCTTTTAACCACATGATAAGTGTCCCAGGATTTTTTTCTAAAGAGCTTCAAAGTGAAACTGTAGACATTTTCTTTGCCTTTAAAAGCCAAAAAAGATCACCATCTGAGAGAAATTATGAGCCTTTCAAGGCCACCTGGGACAGAGTGGAGAACTGATGCCAAAAACCAATTCCTAAGGACTTCAAAGTTGAAAAATGTTTCCTTCAGAAGAAAAGAACTGCTGAGATAAAACAAATGATGGCAATTCCAATTATGCATTTTTCCTACTTTCTCATAAGAAAAGTATTAAATTAATGTCTCTTATGAAGGATGGGTTCCTAGATTACATTTAAAGTTACAGTTTCATAGAAATAATCATATTGAAGTGAAGCAAATTTCTGAGCAGTCCCATTCAGTTGAAATAAAATAATACACAGAAATAGTCAAACACGTGCAAAATGTGTGCAGCCTGGAAGCACTCTGAATCCCACAATTCAGAGTGTGTTTTATGAAACTCCAAAAGGATCACTTCTGCTACGATTGTATCAACTTAATTGATCTTGGCAGCCTGATGATTTGACACTGTCTTCACTACCCTGCTCCTTAGTCTCAGCGATTACAATAGCAGTGCAGAAAGCTCATTTTCTACTCTTAGTGACTTAGAAACCCGCTTCTGCTGCTCTGTCCAGTGACAGGCTCTGGCCCCGACAGCTGCAGAGTGAGACAAATCACATCGAATGTTTCCTGAGTCTTTCCTTTTCCACCCTGATATGGTTTCTCCACCCAAATCTCATCTTGAATTGTAGCTCCCAAGAGGGATGGGATTGGGAGGGACTGGGTAGGAGACAATTGAAACATGGGGGTGGGTTCCCCCATACTGTTCTTGTGGTAGTGAATAAGTCTCACAAGACTTGATGGTTTTTTGTTTTTTTGAGACAGAGTACACTCTATTGCCCAGGCTGGAGTGCAATGGTGCAATCTTGGCTCACTACAATCTCTGCCTCCCAGGTTCAAGCGATTCTTGGGCCTCAGCTTCCCGAGTAGCTGGAACCATAGGCACGCACCACCATGCCTGGCTAATTTTTGTGTTTTTAATAGAGATGGGGTGTCACCATGTTGGCCAGGCTAGTCTTGAACTCCTGGCCTTGTGATCTGCCCGCCTCGGCCTCCCAAAGTGCTGAGATTACAGGCATGAGCCACTGTGCCCAGCCAAGATCTGATGGTTTTACAAGGGGAAACCCCTTTCTCTTGGTTCTCATTCTCTCTCTTGCTTGCCACCATATAAGACATGCCTTTTGCCTTCTGCCATGATTGTGAGGCCTCCCCAGCCACGTGGAACTGTGAGTCCATTAAACCTCTTTTTCTTATTACCTAGTCTCAGGTATGCCTTTGCCAGCAGTGTGAAAAGGGACTAATACACACCCTGAATTCATTAGTTCATTCAGTCTTCAAGCAACCCTGCAGGAAGAAATCACTAGTCCCATTTGCTGTAGGAGGAAAGTGGGGGTCAGAGATGTTAAGTGACCTGCCCAAGGTTGCAAAGCAAGTAAGAGTCAAACCTAGCCTGATTCCCAAGCCGGTGTAATTACTGTGTTCAGTTTGCAGCCAAAGGGATGAAGATCTGAGGCTCCTGTGATATTATGGATCATCTATATTTGCTGAGATAAAAATGATGTGCTACTAATTTAATCTCATCTGTAAGAACTTTTCTTTCCCAGAGTTATGATGTCTTTTATCAGGATGGTTAGACATCCACGTATGGTTCCGAAGCTCCTGCTGAATAGGGCGGGCCATGGAATGTCTGGTTTGTTGCTGGGATGGCATAAAGGGCATACACTGAAGTGAAATGCTGACAAACCATTCCTCTCTTCTTAAAAAAATAAAAAATGTGCCTGGCTAAACAAACTGTGGAATATTAATATAATGGAATACTACTCAGCGATAAAAAGGAACAAGGTACTGATTCTTGTAGCAACATGGATGAATCCCAACAGTCTTACACTGGGCAAAATAAAAAGCCTGACACAAAAGGGCACAGAGCAAATGACTTTATATGAAATTCTAGAAAAGACAAACTTAGCGTATTATTGTGCTAGGGCTACCATGACAAAGTACCAAAGACGGGGTGGCTTAAACAGCAGAAATTTGTTTCCTCACAGTTCTGGAGGCCAGAAGCCTCTATCAAGGTGTTGGCAGGGGTGGTTTCTTCGTAGGCCCCTCTCCTTGGCTTGTAAATGGTAGTTTTCTCCCAGTGTTTCCATGTGGTTGTCCCTCTGTGTGTATCTGTGTCCTAATTTCCTCTTCTTATAAAGACACCAGGCATATTGGATTAGGTTCCACCCTAAGGATCTCATTTTAAGGTAATCACCTCTTTAAAGACCCAACCTCCAAATACAGTCACATTTTGCAGTACTAGGGATTAGGACTTTAACATATGGATTTTGGAAGAACAC
Source organism: Pan troglodytes (assembly GCF_028858775.2). Classification (NCBI taxonomy): domain Eukaryota; kingdom Metazoa; phylum Chordata; class Mammalia; order Primates; family Hominidae; genus Pan; species Pan troglodytes. The sequence goes on from NC_072419.2 coordinate 47,653,521, forward strand.
AATTAGCCCACAACACCTAGACTATGGTAAAAATAAGCAGAATAGTGGTTGCCTCTGGGAGGAGTGTGGGTTAGGGATATACTAGGAAGTGGTTTGGGAGACTTTCTGGGGTTGATGGAAAATTGGATTTGGTGATAGGGTTTGGGTTATAAAAGTATCTACATTTGTTGCCCGGGCGCGATGGCTCATGCCTGTAATCCCAGCCCTCTGGGAGGCCGAGGTGGGTGGATCACGAGGTCAAGAGATTGAGACCATCCTGGCCAACATGGTGAAACCCTGTCTCTACTAAAAATACAAAAATTAGCTGGGCATGGTGGCACACACCTGTAGTCCCAGCTACTCGGCAGGCTGAGGCAGGAGAATTGCTTGAACCCAGGAGACAGAGGTTGCAGTGACCTGAGATTGCACCACTGCACTCCAGCCTGGCGACAGAGCAAGACTCCGTCTCATAAAAAAAAAAAAAAAGAAGTATCTACATTTGTCAAACTCACTGGAATAAAACATGTAGTCCACATGGTACATGGAATAGTACAATTTGTGCATTTAATTGTCTGTTAATTTTGCCTCAAAGAAAACCAGAAACAAATATTGAACTCTAGTTAATAATATGCATGCCTACTGTTAAGGGATAAAGTGTACTGCTGTCTGCAAATAGCTTTTGACTTGATGGCTGGGTCTACAGATGGATAGATATTTGAAAATGCACATATAGCAACCTACCAACAATTGCAGAATTTAGATGGTGGATTCCCTGTACTATCATTATTATTATTATTATTATTATTATTATTATTATTATTGAGATGGAGTCTTGCTCTGTCGCCCAGGCTGGAGTGCAGTGGCGTGATCTAGGCTCACTACAGCCTCTGCCTCCCAGGTTCAAGGGATTCTTCTGCCTCAGGCTCCTGAGTAGCTAGGATTACAGGTTCCCACCACCATGCCTGGCCAATTTTTGAATTTTTTTAGTAGAGACGGGGTTTTGCCATGCTGGCCAGGCTGGTCTCAAACTCCTGGCCTCAAGTGATCCACCTGCCTTGGCCTCCCAAAGTGTTGGGATTACAGGCTTGAGCCACTGCGCCCAGCCCTTTCTTTTCTTTTCTTTCTTTTTCTTTTTCTTTTCTTTTTTTTTTTTTTTTTTTAAGACAGGGTCTTGCTGTGTTGCCCAGACTGGAGGGTAGTGTTGTGATCTCAGCTCACTGCAACCTCCATCTCCTGGGCTCAAGCGATCCTCCCACCTCAGCCTCAAGAATAACTGGGACTATAGGCATGTGCCACCACACCCAGCTCATTTTTGTATTGTTTTATAAGAGTTGGGTCTCACCATGTTGCAGAGGCTGGTCTCGAACTCCTGGACTCAAGCGATCGGCCTGCCTCAGCCTCCCAAAGTGCTGGGATTACAGGCATGAGCCATTGTGCCTGGCCTCATTGTATAATTCTTTCAACTTTTCTGTATGTTTGAAATTTTTCATCATAAAGTGTTGGGGGGGGATAAAATTTCCATTTGAAAATATTAGCTAGACATTTCTCATAAAATCTTTCTTCATTGCTAGATCAAGGTTGCCACGAGCCTATGCCAAGTCAATTGTCCTTGTGTCCCCCACCAATATGCCCAGGAAGAAAGAGTAGGGAGACAATTCCGAAAGAGGCCTTGAGGGTGCTAGGGAGTTCTAGGGACTAGCTAAGGCGTTTGGGCTCTGTGTTTGAGGAAACTGAGGCTCAGGCTGTTTTGCGTTGCTGTTTAGAATCCAGGGAAGTCCAGGATGTTTTTTCTTAAGCCATGTTGGGGTGCTTAGGCTCAGTGGAGAAGCTGGGCATGGCCATATGAATGATATGCAGTTGGCAGCACATAGTAGGCACACAAGTGTTTGCTGAATGAATATTTACATGAAATTGGAAAGGAGCCTTCCAAAGATGGAGCCAGCAGGAGACAGTGAAGTTGCCTGTGCGGGCCGGGGGGAGTCTGTCTCTGTCTCTGCCCCAGCCCACCTCTGGCCTGGCCTGAGTACCTTGAGAAATGGGCCCAGGAGAGGCCCCTGGATCCCTGGGTTCCTGGACAGCCAGGGTGAGGGCGCTTTGCCACATTCTTAGGAGAGAGCACATCCAAAACAATTTCTTTTTCTAAAAACTCAGTGCTAACGGATTCCAGATGTCCGTTTGTTATATAATGGGGTTTGTTTTAATAGCGTCAACTTCCAGATGTGCAGCCTGGAATCAAGAAGCCCATTGGCCCCCTGAGGACACTGTGAGCCAAGCTGAGAGCTGCCCGGGGGAGAGACATGGACGTGCAGAACCAGGGATGGGAGAGGAGCCAGGGTGCCTTCTTGCTGCCCACTGGGCTGCTCACCTGCCCTGCAGCTGTCCCCAGACTGAAAGACAGGAAGGGTGTTCCCGCTTCCTTTTTTTTCAGCCCTGACTCTGAGCAGGGGCTCCCAGGGGACAATCATAGACAGGCAGCTTGGGGAGGGTCTGCTTTGGAATCTGGTTCAAGCAGGCCTAGCTGGATGAGCCTGGAGAAGTCCTTGGCCTCCCTGTCTTTGAATGGAAAATAGAATAATGCCATTCTACCCAGAGAGGTCATTGTGCAAAATGAAATGAAGTAAGCAGCACAGCACGGGGCTCAGAAAGCCTTGACTTTCCCTGAGTGGAGAGAACAGGGGCCCAAGTCACCAAGCATCCTCCCCTACTCCTCTCAGCAACACGGATGCCCCTGGGCAGCACGGGCTGCATTTTCCCTGGAACACTGGAAAAGAGCCAAGGTGGGGAGCTCACCACCTCCCCCAGTGGCTTGTTCCATGGCCCTGCAGCTCCAACGGATAGAACATTCTTCCGTTCACTGAGCCAAAGGCGGCCTCTGTGTGACCCCCAACTGGTCTGAGTTCTGCTCTCTGGAGCTCTGCTGAGCAGGCCACACCCTCTTTCACCTGACACCCTCAAGTATGGGAAGACAGAGACCGAGTCTCCCAACCCTTTTCCTAGTCGGCAGCTGCAGTTATGACATCAGATGGACGAAGATTAAGATGCTCTAAGGAGAGATGTTCAAAATCCCAAACAAGAAAAGTCTCAACGTCTGGGGGAATGACTCTGTGGTTCTCCCTGTGTACATGTTAATAAAATCTGTATGCCTTCACTCCAATTCAAAGAGAAAAGGGCCAGGCTCATGCCTGTAATCCCCACACTGGGAGGCCGAGGAGGATCACTTGAGCCCAGGAGTTTGAGATCAGCCTGAGCAACATAGAGAGACCCTGTCTCTACTAAAAATTAAAAAATTAACCAGAGGTGGTGGCATGTGTCTGTGGTCCCAGCTAATTGGGAGGCTGAGGTGGCAGGATCACTTGAGCTCGGGAGGTTGAGGCTGCAGTAAGCCATGATTGTGCCACTGCACTCCACCCTGGATGAAAGAGCAAGACCTTGTCTCAAAAGGAAAAAAAGAAAAGTCACAAAATCTGAATGCAGTCACAGGGGTGAGATGTCCACAAAGAGATAAAGTCATCATCTTCTCCAAATCAATCTATACACACAATGCCCTTCCAACAAATTTCCAATCAAATTGGTGGGGGTAGGGAGAGGGTGCAATATAAAGTTGAACGTTAAGTGTAGAATACTCACCATGTCTCCGCAGATGAAAAACATTAAAGCGGGACTTACCCTCTCAGCTGTTAAAACACAGGTAACACTAAAATACGTTGAACATTATGGTACTTGTGCCGGCACAGCAGAGAGGAGAATGGCACAGAAAATGGAAACACGAGCAGTAGACCCATCTCCAGATGAGAATGTGGAATGTGGCAAAGAAATGCATGTCACACTAAAGCAAATAGGAAATTTCAATAGTGGTTACCTTTGGGGAGAGGGACTTGGCGTGGGACAGTAGTGAGTGAGAGGGAAGTGTTCACTTTTCATTTTGTATCTTTTAGAGTTGTTTTATTTTCCAACCTTATATATTTTTGTTTGTTTGTTTGTTTTTGTTTTTGAGACAGAGTCTTGCTTTGTTGCCCAGGCTGGAGTGCAGTGGTGCAATCTTGGCTCACTGCAACCTCTGCCTCCTGGGTTCAAGCGATTCTCCTGCCTCAGCCTCCTTAGTAGCTGGGACTACAGGCGCACACCACCATGCCTGGCTAATTTTTTGTATTTTTAGTAGAGACGGGGTTTCACCGTGTTAGCCAGGTTGGTCTCGATCTCATGACCTTGTGATCCGCCTGCCTCGGCCTCCCAAAGTGTTGGGATTACAGGTGTGAGCCACGTGCCCTGCCATATGTATTCTTTTTTTTAAAAAAAGCCAACATATATATATACCTATATACACACACACGTATACATATATACACACATATACATATATATGCATATATATATATATATTTTTTTTTTTTTTTTGAGACAGGGTCTCACTCTGTTGCCCAGGCTGGAGTGCAGTGGCGTGATCTCAGCTCACTGCAACCTCCTTCACCTGAGAAGCCAACATGTTTTTATGCCAAAATATGTTCCAGAGGTTTTGATCCCTTTTGGGTTTTCTCTTTTGAATATTTCTGCACTTAAGAGAAACCTAGTAAGTGTTATAACACGAATAATAATAGGATCTATAACAAATGATGAACAGTTATTGCCTCTACCTCAGGGAGGTGAAAGGGGAGGGCTTTTACTTCCTTAGCCATACATTTCCACACTTCTCATCCCCCTCCTGCTCGTTCCTCTTCTTTTTTCTGGATAGCATGTATAACTTTAAAAATCGAGGAGAGGGGAGAATTGAAAATTTGAAAAAAAAAAAAAAAGCCAGGGCAGAAATGATGGATTACTTAAGATGTGGGACTGGACAACTGGCTAACAATTTGGAAAAAAGTTAGATTTCTACCTTAAACCTAAATATACTGCAGATGGCTTAAAGATTTAAATGCTAGAAGGTAAACCATAAAAGAATCCGAATACTTACACAATTTTAGGATAGGGGACAACTTCCTAAGAAGACATCATATGAACAGACTGATAGATTTCACGACATAATAATGGGAGGCTTCTTTCTAACAAAACATAATAAAATAAGGTCAAACTGTGAAAAAAAAGACAGACAATATTTAACAGAGGATCAAGCATTTTAATATAGAAAAAGCTCTTACAAGAATTCCTGCCTCATAATTGTTTTCCCTAAGCCAAGAATGGGGGGGAATTTGACCACAGTGAAATCAGGGTTTCTAAGGGCAGGAGGAAGGTAGGAGGGGAGGGGCTGAACGGAGTTTTCAGGATGGGGGTGGACAGCTCAGGGGGACAGCTCCAGGGTCAGGGTTGGGTGACCTCCATATGGCAGGGGTTCCCCACTCTCCCTGGCATTCACAGTCTTATCTGGTGCCAGTCACTTCCCCAGCCAGCCTGACCTCCCTGCCTGGGACATTTAACATTTTGCCATCTTCCTCACACATCAGGCATTTCCCTGTTTCCATGACTTTTGCAAATGCTGGTCCTTCTGCTTGGCTCACTCTCTTTCATCTCTACCTGAAAAAAAATCCAACTGCTCCTTCAAGGCTCAGCTCAAATATCCCCTGTTCTGCAAAACTGTCTTTAATCCATCTGCCCCCACTGCCCCCAAGGAACTCCCCTTGGGCTCCTATGGCAACTGCCCATCAGTCTATTCAGCACTTACTATACAGCATTGTCATTTTCTGCTCACTGGCTCACTCTAGACAGGGAGCTCCAGGGACCCCTTTCCCCCTCTCCAGGTCCGGCAAAGAGCAAGTGTTCAATTAATATTTCATGAACAAATGCATCGTACTGTGAGTGACAGAGCAGGGCAACTGAACTGACACTAGTTGAGCTTCAGGTTCAGTCCATTTCTTTTATATTTTTTGAGACAGGGTCTCGCTCAGTCACACAGACTGGAGTGCAGTGGCATGATCATGGCTCACTACAGCCTTGAACTCCCGGGCTCAAGCAATCTTATCACCTCAGCCCCCTAAGTAGCTGAGACTACAGGTATGTGCCATTGTGCCTGGCTAATTTTTTATTTTTTGTAGAGATGGGGCCTTGCTATGTTATTAAGGCTGGTCTCAAGCTCCTGGCCTCAAGAGGTCCTCCTGCCTGAGCCTCCCAAAGTGCTGGGATTATAGGCATGAGCCATTGTGCATGACTGATTTATTTCCTAAAACAGCATGCTTTTATTTAAAATAAGGGCAAGTTATTTAACTATGATGCAATTAAGAGAAATAATTATGTATAATTCAATTATGATGCAATAATTTATCATAACTGCATCATAGTTAAAAGATGCCAAGTTACAGTAAGATCAGAAGATTTAGGCTAAGGCACAGTGGTACGTGAATGCACTTGAACTATTGAAAGCCGCTGTCAGACTCCACAATGGCTTTCATTTTTATTTATTTATTTATTTATTTTATTTATTTTTTATTTTTATTTTTGAGACAGAGTCTCGCTCTGTCGCTCAGGCTGGATGGAGTGCAGTGGCGCGATCTCGACTCACTGCAAGCTCCGCCTCCCGGGTTCACGCCATTCTCCTACCTCAGCTTCCCGAGTAGCTGGGACTACAGGCGCCCGCCACCACGCCCGGCTAATTTTTTGTATTTTTAGTAGAAACGGGGTTTTACCGTGTTAGCCAGGATGGCCTCAATCTCCTGACCTCGTGATCCGCCCGCCTCAGCCTCCCAAAGTGCTGGGATTACAGGCGTGAGCCACCGCGCCCGGCTCATTTTTAAAACATTTATAAACAAAAGAGGTTTAATTGACTCATAGTTCTGCATGACTGAGCAGGCGTTAGAATCACGGTGGAAGGCAAGGAGAAGCAAGGCACATCTTACATGAGGGCAGGAGGTGGCGGGGCAGAGAGAGAGAGAGCGCCTCAATGGCTTTCAATAGTTCAAGTGCATTCACACCAGGCGCATTCCTGCCCTTGAGATTCCTAGCATCAGCCAGGAGCGGCTTAGTGGGAGAAAGAGCTGCGACGGTGATGATAGTGACATTCCAAAGTTTTGTGGCAACATGAAGGAGGAGGTGTGTCTGCGCTTGCACAGTGACTGCAGCCCTTGGGCAGATGTGGAGAATGTGTGAGGCTAAAGGCTCCCACGCAGCATGGGGCATGGGGAGCCTGAATGTAAGCCCCAGGGCAGGAAGTTTTGCCTATTTGCTCACCGTGCAATCTCCAGCATCTAGAATAGCATAGTAGGCCTTTGGTAAATATCTGTTGAATGGAAGGACTAAAATTAGTTCTGGAAGTGTCTGGGGATGGGGCTTAAGTTACCTCTGAAGGGTCTCCAAGGCTAAATCCTTTTCCTGAGTTAGAAAAACAGGGCTGTTCTCACTGAAGTTTTGGCCTTCAGAGTGTGATGAGGAGTGCAAAGGGGCACGGGGCAGCTTCAAGGACAGGGCTGGGACCACAGAGGGTGAGAAAAGGGCACAAGGGAGGAGGGGTGCTCCCAAGATGGCAGTCCCTAGAGATCAGGGCTGGGTCTTGCTTTCCTCCCTGGGGCCAGTGCAGCAGGAGAGGGTGCTGGGTAGGGGTGCTGGGGGCTGAGAGGACCAACCCAGCTTCACCAGGCCCAGAAGAGAAGATGCACACAGGGAGAAGGCAGCTGTACGCAGTGGGCTCAATAAAGAGGATTTGGGCTGGGCGTGGTGGGTCATGCCTATAATCTCAGTGCTTTGGGAGGCCAAGTTGGGAGGATGGCTTGAGGCCAGGAATTCCAGACCAACCTGGGCAACACAGCAAGACCCCATCTCTATGATACATTTAAAAAAAAATTAGCCAGGTGAGTGGTGCACACCTGTAGTTCTAGTTACTTGGGAGGCTCAGGTGAGGGGATCAGTTGAGCCCAGGAGTTCAAGGTTGGTTACGGCAAGCACTCCAGCCTGGGTGATGGAATGAGAAATGAAACCCTGTCTCTAAATAAATAAATAAATAAATAAAAAGATTTGCCTCTTAAAACAGGAGTTTGAATTTAGGACTCAAAAAGTCAAGTACATTCTCAAAATCACTCAGAGAGTGACAAAATCAGGATTCAATTTCACATCTTTCTAATTCCAGAGCCTGACTTTTTTTCACTCCACTAAAAAAAGTGACGTCACAGGCACATGGCAGGCATGGAGCCCCGGGCGAGCCAGGTCTCAGTCTGGGTCAGTGTAGCCCCAGGGCTGGGATCAGAACCACAGTCGTTCTGGAGACAGGGCCAAACTAGGGTTAGAGGTCAGGGAGGCCAGGCCTGAGAACAACAGGCTTTCCGGGCTTTGTGCCACCAGCCAGACACAGTGTCCTGGGATTGGTGGCAGGGCCTGCTGGAGCCCCCAGCTCCCTCTTTCCACCCCCCATCTAGGGCCTGGCCTGACCTTCCTCCCCAGGGCAAGGAACTGGCCTGGCTCTTATCCTGGAGGAGGCTGCAGCTGCTCCTGCAGCCCTGGTCCCAGCAGACAAAGGCGCTTTCTTTCCTAGTACAAGGTCTTGATTGCATGTTGCCCTGGATCCAAAAGTTCCTATGGAGGAAGCAGTTTCCTCCCAGGGTGTGTGTGTGTGTGTGTGCACGCACGTGTGTGCTGGGTTTCAGGGAGTTGGGTTGTCAGGGAGTGCAAGCCCTCTCCCAGCCTCCTGGGTTTAGCCTGGCATTGCTCAATCTGCATCCTTTGTGTACATCTCTAAGTGTCTATGCATGTGTGTGTATGTGGTGGTGTGTGATTGTATGTATGAGCATGTTTGTGCATGTCCCTGCAGCTGCAGGTGCGACTGCCTAGTATGTACCTGTGCATATTTCTGTACACATCAGCACATGCTTATACACAGTCGCAAGCCTACGTATCTGTGTAACTTGTGTCTGTGCCCACATGCGTTTGGGGGTGTATGCATATGTTTCATGTGTGTGTCTACATGAGACACCTGGTACCAGGTCCCTAACTCTGCTGCCTCTGGCTGTGCCTCCCCACACCCTCTGCTGCTGTGTGGGGCGCTCTGCAGTATGCAAGTCCTCCTAAAATAGCCCCCTTTCTTCTTCCCAACCCCCGGCCCCGCCTCTGCATTTGTCTAGGAACAACCTGGCCTCTTTCAGCTCTGGGAGGAAGACAGGTTTGTACAGCTTGGCTTGGCCCATACACTTTCCAAAACTCTCTGGCTCCCAGCCAAACTCTTTATAAAAAGGCTCATGGGGAATAGCCTAACAGGAAGGTGGGAACTCTGCCTGGGGGGCTCAGGAACCCTGCTCCAAGCCCCAAGATTAAATGGGAGCATCAGTCAGCTGAACTTCAGCCAGAGACGGCCCTGCAGCCTGAAGGTGAACTTGGTCAATGGACCCTTCACCCCCAAAGATGGGGACACAGCATCTCAGGGTCTCATTTCCAGGGTGGCAGAGCTCGGAGGGGTCCCAGGGCTCAGGCAGCTCAACTCCCCATGGGCACACTGGAGGGAGAGGCCCAGAGTGATGCCCCAGACCAGGCAGGAGCTGAGCCACTTCCTAGCATCCTGCAGCCCCAGGCCCTGGTGACCCTGCCATGGATAACCCTGGGTCTGCCTCTTCTGCAGGGAGGTGGGTGCCACTGCCAGACTTCAGAATAGCAGGCTCTGAGCCTGGCTGGCCCTTTTGCTCAAGGCCTCCTGAGTCCATATCACAAAGTCAGTGTTTGAGCACAGGGTTGGTTTACCCAGCACTTGCCTTACTTGGGGTGCAGGGGACCTCAAGCTGTTTCTCCTAGTCCCACTGAGGCACAAGAGAGGGGCTTTCTGTACTGCTATCTCCCCTACTGGGGCTCAACCCAGTCTTTTTTTTTTTCTTTGAGACTGAGTCTCACTCTATTGCCCAGGCTGGAGTGCAGTGGTGCAATCTTGGCTCACTGGAACCTCCGCCTCCCGCGTTCAAGCGATTCTCCTGCCTCAGCCTCCTGAGTAGCTGGGATTACAGGCACGCACCACCATGCCTGGCTAATTTTTGTATTTTTAGTGGAGACGGGGTTTCACCATGTTGGCCAGGCTGGTCCCGAACTCCTAATCTCAAGCGATCCACCCAACTCGGCCTCCCAAAGTGTTGGAATCACAGGTGTGTGCCACCGTACCTGGCCTCCACTGGGTCTTAAGGGTGCCCTAGGGTGAAGATGGGAGGGCAGTCCAATGGGTGAGAACCTATCTCAAGTGGATGCTCAGGGCACAGGTGGCACCCCCCTCACTGGTCTGTCACAGGAGACACAGGGGCTGCTGCTGGAGATGCCATAGCCGTGTGGGAGGGGCAGGCTGGTGGGGCAACTGAGGAAGAGGAGCCCAGAAGCCTGGGTTCAGACATGGCTCCAGGGGGCTCCTGGGTGCTGGAAACAGACGAGACACCCTCAAAGAGGCTGGTTCCTTCAGTCCATCCCCACTGACCCCTGCCAACCACCCCTTTCCTCTTCCCTTCAGAAACCCTTTTCCAGGCGGTAGGGATGGTAGCTGCGAAGCTTTGCTCTTATCTGGCATGTGCCCAGGCCAGGCACCGAAACTCAAAAGCCAAGCAGAGAATCTTTTTTTGTCTGCTTCCGATGGTCGTACCTTGTCCCTGAGAAACACTCATGGACCAGCCCAGCTTGAAAAGGAGCCAGAGAACACAAGAAACAACCAGTAACTCCAAAGAAAGGTCAGGGTTTCAAGAACATTGTGCCACCCCAGTTGACTGTGCAGAGCAAGTACCTCTTTGGATGGAGGTTTTATTTTTTTGAACTCTTGTTCCTTACAGAGGCTGGGAGTGGTTGGGCCCATAGGGTGGGGGTGGTGGAACCCGACTCCTTGTCCTTGGGCCTGTTTTGGGGATGCTGGGTTGCGCATTGGGAGTGGAGTTGGTGGGGGCTCTGAATTCTCCTCCCACACTCAGTCTAGGGATGGGAGCTGCCTCTTTGTTCCCTCATGGGATGCTAATTATCCTCAACTTGTCTGGGAGAAGAAAGGAAGTAGCTGCAGGGGCTTAGCCAGGAGGAACACCTGCTCCCCTGCCCCACCGCCCTCCAGCTCTCCCTCCCTCCCTCCTTTCCTCTCTCTCAGATGCACACCAACACTAGGAGTATCCTTATATACGTATGTGCTGCTTCTTGACGGGGAAATTTGTCAAGGGACTGGGGTGCGGGTAGGGGTGTCTTCTACCTGGGGAGGCCCAAGGGGCTGCGGCTGGGGGCTTTCCTCAGCCTCATACAATCCACCGCCCCGCCCCAAACCCCTGCCCAAGGCACTCACGGGGCCTTGTGCCTCCGGGCTCTTTGCCGGTCTGGAAAGTCTGGGATCTGTGAATGGAAAAGCCTGGGTCAGAGCTGGAGTGGGGAGTGGGTGGGGGTTGGGAGCTGTGTCTACAGAGTTTAGAGTTTTCTTGGTCTGAGCCAGGAAAGAGTCTAAACACCCAGCAGTGCTGAGTCCTTGCCTGCCCTGTGCAGTGTGGACCTTCCTCGGCCCAGCTCTCCTGCCCCATGCAGGCTTTGGGAGTCCCTGAGGATTTTCAAAGAGCCCCAAGGCGCTGGGGACAGAGAAAGGTGAGGCCAGGTTGTCATCCTGAGGGGGAACAGGCACACACAGCCAGCAGGGGCCTGATGGTAGATGAGACCAGGGTGACGTGGCAAAGCTGCTTCAGTCTGGCCACAGCACTGCGTCGACCTGGACTCTTGAGCCTCTCCTAGTGTCCTGCTTCTGAGAGCCAGCTGGACATCTCAGTGGGGAACAGGACAGTCACTCTCGAGGCAGGAGGATCACTTGAGCCCAGAAGTTCGAGGCTACAGTGAGCTGTGATCACACCACTGCACTCCAGCCTGGGTGACAGAGGGAGATTTTGTCTCAAAAAAACAAAAACAAAAACAGACAAACAAAAAAGACTCAGTGTGAAGAGGGGAGGGGAACAGGGCAACTCCAGTGTTTCCTCCAAAGTGAAAGTATGCCCTCGGGTTTGGAGGCTGGCCCTCAAGAAGCATGCCCAAAGCCAAGGGCTTCTTGGAAGCATTTTATCTCAAAAGTAGATATGAATCTTATATTCCACTATGTGATTCATTTTATACAAAACCATGTTTGAGTTAATATGAAATATACATATATATATATATATATATATATGTATGTGTGTGTGTGTATTTTTTGAGATGGAGTCTTGCTCTGTTGCCCAGGCTGGAGTGCAATGGTGCCATCTCGGCTTACTGCAACCTCTGCCTCCTGGGTTCAAGCAATTCTCCTGCTTCAGCCTTCCCAGTAGCTGGGATTACAGGCTCCTGCCACCACACCTGGCTAATTTTTGTATTTTTAGTAGAGGTGGGCTTTTGCCATGTTGGCCAGGCTGGTCTCGAACTCCTCACCGCAGATGATCCACCCGCCTCGGCCTCCCAAAGTGCTGGGATTACAGGCATGAGCCACTGTGCCTGGCCATATGAAATATTTTAAATGAGTTTTTGCATTGAATCTATGAATAAAATTGGTGCTGCAGGATGGGGATCGACAAACTTTTTCTGCAAAGGATCAGACAGTATAATAAATATTTTCGACTTTGCAGGCTGTGTGGTCTCTGTGACCACTGCTGTCGTAGCCCAAAAGCAGCTTTGTGTAGACAATACACAAAGGAATGAGTATAGCTGTGTTTAATAAAACTTTATTTATGGCCACCAGAATTTGGATTTGGGATCTTTTTTTTTTTTTTTTTTTTTGAGACAGAGTCTCGCTCTGTCACCCAGGCTGGAGTAGAGTGGCGCAATCTCAGCTCACTGCAAGCTCTGCCTCCTGGGTTCACAACATTCTCCTGCTTCAGCCTCCCGAGTAGCTGGGACTACAGGCGCCCGCCACCACACCCAGCTAATTTTTTGTATTTTTAGTAGAGATGGGGTTTCACCGTGTTAGCCAGGATGGTCTCGATCTCCTGGCCTCGTGATCTGCCCGTCTTGGCCTCCCAAAGTGCTGGGATTACAGGTGTGAGGGGACTATTTTTATGTTCATGAAATATTTCCCTTTGATTGTCCAATTATTTATAAATGTGAGTCCTGGTTCTTGGCTTGTGGGCCGTAGCTGACTCCACCCTGGGAAGAAAGCGTGTTGGGCCTGTGGCTCCACATGCAAAGCCAAGGCCTGAGCAAGAACACTAGATTTTGGAATCAGACCCATCTCTAAATTCTTGTTCCTCCTCATTAGTTGTGCCATTGAAGGCAGGTGACAACCTACCTGAGCCTGGTCCTCTCCTGGAGAACGTGTTTTGGAATGAGCTCACAGAAGGCCTGCACAGTAGGTATTGACTAAGCAGTGCTGTGGCCACCTTTAGTGGTGCACGTAGCTGAGCTGCCTGGGTAGGAGGAAGGTCATGGCCAGCAGATGAGTGGGTGAGATGTGCCTCTTCCCCCTCCCTGGTCAGCTCCCCCATCCTTTTCCCCAGGCCATTCTAGCTGAATGGTTGTCCTACTCCCTGCCATCCTTCTTTCCACCTTCCAAGATTGGACACTGCTTCTCATGGGGCTCCTTGGCCCTGGGCTGGTGAGTCCAAGCACTTAGACACTTACTCCCTAGGATAAGCCCCAGCTCAGAGGCCTCCCAACACCAGCACAGCAGGGATGGGAGGGAAAAACTGAGGCTAACTGCCTCCCCACTGGCCTCAGGGATGGTAGCTGCAGCGCAAGGGCCAGAGCAGCCTCTCTCCCCTTGCTCATCATTTGTGCTTAGTGCTATTTTATGAAGCTGCACTCTAGAGGGATGGCCTGCTCCAAGCCTCAGACTAAAGATGCCCAGCTCCCCTCCTGATCAGTTTACAGTTCTGGGTTTACTCCTTCTGAGTTCCCGAAGCCCAGCCCTGACATTTTCCAGCTGCATGATTGGGCAAGTTACTCAGCCTCTTTGGGCCTGGGCCTGTTTCCTTGTATGTATGAGGATAACCTCATAGGGTTATTGCGGGGATTAAGAATTTGGCCATAACATACGTAGAACAAATCCTACTCACAGGAAGTGCCTAGTAAATAGCACACTATTGCTACTAAGTAAGGTTACCAGATAAAATACAGGCTGTCTGGTTAAATTTGAGTTCCAGATAAATAACAGATTTTTTAGGCTGGGGGTGGTGGCTCATGTCTGTAATCCCAGCGCTGTGGGAGGCTGAGGTGGGAGGATTGCTTGAGGCCAGGAGTTTGAGACCAGCTAGGGCAACATATCAAGATCCCATCTCTACAAAAGATAAAAAATTAGCTGGGCATGGTGGCTCATGCCTGTGGTCCCAGCTACTCCAGAGGCTGAGGAGGGGGCGTCGCTTAAGCCTGGGAGTTTTGAGGTTGCATTTTTTTTGAGAGACAGGGTCTGGCTCTGCTGGCCAGGCTGGAGTGTAGTGTTGTGATCACAGCTTCCTGCAGCCTCAACCTCCTGGGCTCAAGTGATCCTCCCACCTCAGCCTCCTGAGTAGCTGGGACCACATGCACACACCATCGTGCCTGGCTAATTTTTCAAAATATTTTTTGTACAGATGAGGCCTCCGTATGTTGCCCAGGCTCAAACTCCTGGATTCAAGTGATCCTCCCCCCTCAGCCTTCCAAAATGCTGGAATTACATGGTGAGCCACCACACCCAGCCAACAATATTTAAATAAATTTAAAAAGGGAAAATTTTTTAAAGTGCATATACCAAATACTGTATGGGATATACTTACTCTAAAAAATGTCTACATGAAATTAAAATTTAACTGGGCGTTAACTTTCCCTCCTAAATCTGGCACTCCTACACTGAGGGAGGCTCCACAAACCCAGGAACTTTCCTGTTCCCCAGCCCCAAAACAGCCCCCACATCCCTCTAGTCCACCCAGCACAATGCGCTCATGCAGAAAAACCTTCTTTCCTGCGGGCAGGACAGAAAGCTGGTTTCCCACAGTGCTCTGAGACCAATCCCAGATCCACTCTGTACTTGCCTTGGGACTTGGAACAAGCTCTTCCTTGCCCCTTCCTTATCCTGTTTTTCCAGTGAGACTGGTAAATCCTCTTGCTGGCTATCCAGAAGGAGTAAAAGACCTATGATTCAACAGAATCAGCAGTATTAAGAATCTAATTGATTGGGCCAGTGGCTCACGCCTGTAATCCTAGCACTTTGGGAGGCCGAGGCGGGCGGATCACCTGAGGTTGGGGGTTTGAGACCAGCCTGACCAACATGGAGAAACCCCATCTCTACTAAAAATACAAAATTAGCCAGGGGTGGTGGCGGGCGCGTGTAATCCCAGCTACTCAGGAGGCTGAGGCAGGAAAATCGCTTGAACCCAGGAGGTGGAGGTTGCAGTGAGCTGAGATTGCACCATTGCACTCCAGCCTGGGCAACAAGAGCGAAACTCCATCTCAAAAAAACAAAAACAAAAACAAAACAAAGACTCTGATTAATCATTTCAATGAACCCCATCAACAGCCCTATTAGTGCAAACTATCATTATCCCCATTTTACAGATGAGGAAACAGACTTGGAGAAGGGTGTTCCAAGTGGCTGTTCCTCCCCTGCAACTGGCCCTCATTCTAGGTCTTCCCATTGTCCTCCAAGGCTTGGGCTGAGCCAGAACTCAAACCCCAAGGCCGTCTAGGAGGCACCAACTTGTCACAGCCATGCTCAGACTCCATGTCCAAATTAACCTCATCAAACAGCTTCCCAGAAGGAGCCAGCGTTGAACTCACCCTTTTCCCTATTCCCTATTTTGTCCCATAGATAGCTTGCTGAGTTTGGATTATGAAAGTGGCCACAATGCCCACCACTAGGCAGCCAAGATCTAAATTACTGGGCTGGGTGAACCCTACTTCTGACCTAATAAATAAATCCTGTGGTTTCCAGAAGAGGTAAATGAACACTTCTTCTTACAAGAGGCCATTTAAGGAATCTGGTGTAAATGAATCTAGCATCAAGTTTTCCAGAGGGTGTGACACTTAAATTTGAGTGTTCTGTTTTTCCTGGTGCCAATTTTTCCGAGTGTAATTTCTTCACTTTTGGTTTCTGAGATAGAGGCCCCAGACTGTTATCACGAAAGGCAAAATTGGGGTGCTGTCTCCCCAGCTGGTGGGACTGCGGGGTCTAGCCCAGCTCTGCTGTTCATGATTGACAAGATAGCTTTGGCAGCCTCTCTGCTTTCAGGAGGCAAATTCGATGTTGGCATCCCTCTACCCAGTGCCCAAGATGCTGTGAGGACAAATGAGGTCACTAATGGCAAACACACACCGACAGTAGTCCAGTGTGCTGAACCAACTATTCCTATTCTGCCCTTGTACAAGGTAGTATTTCCTGGGACAGTGTTTTAGGTTAAAAGTGAAACCAAGACCCTTTACTACTTATTAAGTTATTATGAGGGCTCCCTATATCTTGATTAGAGGCCTATAAAACCTAAGGCCTTCCTGTAACAATGCCCATCCATGCTTCAGGCCATTCATGCACCCATCTGGTGGTGCTTAGTTGGGACCCAACAAGATGAGGCTGCGTCAGTCTCTTGCTCAGCCTTCAGAGAGGCTTTGGCACTTTCCTGCCAGCCTCATTGGTAACTTCTGACCCACCCCTTTTGGGGTTGAGACACCATGCTCAGGAGCACAGAGTTCTGAAAAACCTTGAGAATTTCAGCTACCCTGGTGATCCTGTGTTTTATGAACCTACTCTAACCTATGCAAGTCTAGTTCCCCCATACATTCCAGGTGTGTGATTGAGGTGGGACTCTTGGTATGGAGCTTAAGAAGTGGCGCTGGGGATGTACCAGCTGAGAGCGTTCAGGCCTCGAGTCTGTGGAGCAGGATGCTGTGCTGCCAATTCCTTTTTTTTTTTTTTGAGATGGAGTCTCGCTCTGTCGCCCAGGCTGGAGTGCAGTGGCATGATCTCGGCTCACTGCAATCTCTGCCTCCCAGG
The DNA here is from genome assembly GCF_028858775.2 of Pan troglodytes. NCBI lineage: Eukaryota > Metazoa > Chordata > Mammalia > Primates > Hominidae > Pan > Pan troglodytes. Next base: position 47,670,310 of record NC_072419.2, read on the forward strand.
TTTAAGCGTTTCTCCTGCCTCAGCTTCCCGAGTAGCTGGGATTACAGGCGTCTGCCACCACGCCCAGCTAATTTTTGTATTTTTAGTAGAGACGGGGTTTCACCATGTCGGCCAGGCAGGTCTCGAACCCCTGACCTCAAGTGATCTGCCTGCCTCAGCCTCCCAAAGTGCTGGGATTATAGGCATGAGCCACCTCGCCCAGCCCCGACTCCCTTCTAGGGCATGTTTTAACCAGGTGTTCTGGTCAGTTGGTCGAGAGACAGGCCAAGTCAACCCTCATGATGAATATTCAACAAGTCCTCAAGTAGGGTGCCCAGCATGGATCAGACACCTCGGAAAGGCGATGGGCATACCATGTACTCATCAATGCCCCAGGCAGCAGGAGACACCCAAGTGCCACTGAATTCCTCAAATACAAATGTGACTTTTAAACTTTTTCTTTTGTTTTTAAATCCAGGATCAAGACCACAATTTATTATGTAAGACATGGGGTGAAGAATGGTCAAGGAAAGTTATGGCCGTGAGTGACATGGAATTAGATGAAAAGGCTCAAGTTTGCTGAAGAGAGTTTAAATTTGGCTTTTGCTCTTGGAAACGTCAAAATAATCATAAGAAGCACTTGTGCCTTACAGAGCAAATAATCCACAGAGTGTCATATTCATTTTGCAAACAGGGTCACAACAGCAGTCAAATAGAAGCCTGAACACCCAGAGAGTTAACATACAGATTCGATAAGGATAACAAGGGATCGAGCATGCTGGTGGGTTTTTAAGTCAGATCCACATTGAACCCTGTGACCTACTGGAGGTTATAAGTGGAACCCGGGGAAAGCAGCTTTTCCATACAAAACAACAACAACACAACGACAACAAAGAAAACCAGACTCTGCTGGATGTCTATAATACTCATTTGCAGTAAGGCTTTCAAGATACAGGAATTTTTATAGCATTTGTATTTTAAGGATTTAGGGCAAATACATTTTTTTTTCTACTTGATAAAAAGAAAATTAGTACTTAAAAGGTTCAAAAATATATTGATTGAGTTATTTTTCTTACATAAATAAATTATATTGATTTTTAGGATTTAACAGCTGAAAAAACCCTTTCTGCTTCCACTGGAGGCAAAACTGAACAAAATGTTAGTTAAATAGAGAGAGCAGCATTTCTAAGAAATCTGTGGTCAGCATTATAGACCATCTATGCTACAAGGATGTCATTAAATAGGATTTGTTCAATTACTGGATTCTTCTTCTATGATCAGTTATAGAATTTCTGGTTTATATCTCTGATTCATAAAACTGGGACTCCACTTTTTGAAGATACATCTGATGGATTTTTTTCAGTCATGATTTAACAGACTTCTTTGAGATGCTCATTTTAACATTTACATAATTTATAATCCCAAATGTATAAAAGACAATGACAAAAGCATCATAAATAAATAATGCAAAATGAAATAGTTATGTCAGACTTTTGGACCTTCTGATAAATTAGCAAAACTGTAACAGAAAAAGTAAAAAATACAGTAAATTGTGACAACAAAAAGTGAAACTGGTACTAGTAACACTTGCAACATTTCCAAGGGTCCTGCGCAGCCCTGCGCCCCCAGAGTACTGAACCATGAGCTTACTTCAAGTCTCAGAGTGTGAACTACCTGTGAAGAGTGAGACCATCAGAAGGGACGTTAACATGAAGGTGAAAGGACATGGGGAAGTGCTGCTTAGGCAGGTTCTTTCTCAGTTCCTAAACATGGAGAAGCTGAGGAAGAAGAGAAAATAATGTTGACTTGCAACGTAGTTTCGATTAAGTGATAATTTGGAATTTGGGTCCAACTGTAAAATATAAACAGAATGGAGAAATTAATGGAGAAGTAACTTTTCATAGCTGTATTATAAAGGGTGGCACACATTTGACAGCCTCAGACACTCTTGATCAAAGGACCTACTAGCAAGTATCAAAGTGTTGGGCAACTGTCTTCTTGCAGGCTCCAGAAAGAACCTTATTCTTGGTGAAGGAAAGCCTGAAGTGAAAATCCATTCGGTCCTGGTGCTCTTTAAACACAGAGAGGCAAATTAATGGCTAGAGAAATCTGTAAGCGAACCAGGTGAGAGCAGAGCGCTAGCCGTGTGCTTGTGAAGCAGCGTGTAGCTCTACGGAGCGCGGGTCCTTGCCCCACCCCCATCGACAGCAATAACTCATGGTGGGTAAAGCTTTCTCGCAGCAAGAGGAATCTTTTCACTGGTGAGAGGGATGTATAGAAAATAATGCCTAGTCAGTCAGTATTTCTTCTTGCTGCAGGTGTCTGAAAAACCACCAAGGGGGAAATTATATTACTACCGGTAAGGTTTTTGTTTTTTATAAAGAAATGAATATATGTATTTTCAACCATTAGTTATATACTTCTGTCTATACTACTCACTTAGTAATCATGATAAAATAGGGAAATATTTTAACTCAAAAATATGCACCAGCACTTCCTTTTTCTGTGCTTTTTGGTTCCCTGTGACATTCTTCCTGTGCAACCCAGCTCACAGAAAAAGAGCTCCTCTTTGTCTCTGTTCTTCCACCCTTCAATGGTAAAACCCTAGACAGCTTTCTTTTGCCATTTTTCCTCCTCAAGTGAGTGGGAAACTTGGAAGAGAAGGGGGTAGGGCGTGTCACCAAGTACTGTATTAACTATGATTGCTGGAATGAACTGGATAACAGAATGAGAATTCTGTGCCTCCTAGACTAGGTAGACAACACTTATCTAATGAAGTGGTGAGACCCTGCAACTATTAACATCTGTTACCATAGTTCTCAGACAGGAAATCAGGTAGGTAATCTTACTTATGGAAACACAGGTTCTTATGGAGGTGAAGTGAGGGAAGTAACAAACCTTTATGGGATAAGAAACTTACAAGTCACAATAATTTCTTAAATGAAAAAAGTTCTAATTGGTGTCGTTGTTGGAGTCTTTGAGTGCCCCCTCCCCAGCCTGTGCCCCATGTTCTCTCTCTGCGGGCAAAGGGGCACTGGGTTCGGCACAGTTCTCATCACCGCAGGGCTCCCTTTCACAGCTGGGAGCAGGCTCTGGGTGGGAGTTGGGGTTGTCCCCCTTTGTCTTCTTCTTCTTCCTCTTCTGGCTCTCCAGACCTACTATTTCCGAGTGTCTGGCCTGCTGCATGGCTGGCAGAGCCATGCCCATACCAGGGGAGAGGAACATGGATGGGTAAATGAGTCCAGGAGATACTCCTGGGATGAGAAATGGGTTAAAAGCCACAGGACTACTAGTAGTTATTGCAGGTTCAGACTGATCAGAAAATGGACCTGGACCAGGCTTGTCCTCAGCTAAAGTGTCTGTTTTCACATCATGGCTACTCGGCTTGTCTTCCGCAGTCTTTTCAGTCACTGCCGTACCACTTTTCGTTGTGCTCGATAGAGACGCCGGAGCAGTGGAAGTGCAGGTGGTTGCCATGGGTGGACTGAGGAGTCCCCCAACACCAAACATCTGGGGCACAGCAGCCATGCCTGGCAGCATCATGGGCAGCATGCTCAGGGTACTTTTGACCTCTTCACCCGTTGGCATCGTGGCAAAGCCAGCTGGAAACCCCACCAGCCCGGTGAGGGGGATGCCTGGCATATTTCTCATGTTCTGAAGTCCTACCAGGTCCATCCCAGCAATCAGTCCATTCATGAACAGTGGCCCCATTCCAGAGGGAGAGTCTGCCACAATGGAAGGAGCCTTCAGGAGTTCGCTCCGAGGCCGCCTCCCCCTCCTGCGGGGGCCCGTATCTCGAAGAATAGGCTCAGCCAGGGTGTGATTGAACTTGTTTTCTGGAAGAAACCCCTGGAAAAACAAAGAAACACAAAATGCTGAAGGCAACAGGATGGCAGGTGGTCAGCTGAGGGTGATGACCAGGGCACTGCACTGGCCTGGCCTGTCTCCAGCTGCACGAAGGGTTCCCAGTACAAGGAGCACCTCCCGCCTACTTGTGCAGCTCTCCGGCCTGACTGTACCTGACAGGCTTCTCCCTCAGCAGCTGAGAACATTTTGTGGCATGGGCACAACTAGGGCATCTGTCATTGCCCAGTGGTAATTCCAACATGCTGACTGGCAAAAGTGGCATCCAGTCTGTGAGAAGCTGGCAGAAGAGAGTGGGGAGCTGGAGAAAGCACTAAAAGTGCTCTGGTTCTCGGTGAGACTGTTATGGCTGAGACCCCTTCACCAGATCCCAACACTTGCCTTCCTCTTGACACAGGTTTTTATTGAAGCAACAAAGCAGAATATGTAAGACAGGGTTTTAATCCCAAGTTTAAATCCTGACTGCAACCTCCTAGCTGTGGGACTCAGGACATGTCAGTTAGCCTCTGAGTTTAAGTAAAAAAGGACAATGGTACCTATCTTTAGAGTCACCGAAAGTGACGTGTTTAATACATTACCTGATCCATAGGAAGCAGTGCTTGCTAATGGCACATTACTTATTTATTGTGTGTATGCCCCACTCCTCTCTGAATACAATGGGATGTGTACATGTTTGCTGAAGAAATGAAGGACTTCTTGAACACTGTTGGGGAAACTGCCACCAAAATAAGTGGTGGTTCTCCCTAAGGGAGACCATCTATTTTTTCTCTATTTGGAGGTTCACTCTCCAATTTTCTTAATTAGCAGAGAGTTCTGCAGTAAAGCACTTCTGCTCCACGTGGACCACACTGTGACAGGACCTGGGCCCTCAACACGGGTGATCTGGCACCTGCACTGGACATTCCCATAACCCATCAGGATGGCTGAGCTGCACAGAATCCTGGGGGAGGGCAGATCGCTCCAGCAGCATCAGCGAGCAGAAGGCAGCACGTGGAAAGGAAGGCGCAGGCTGCAGCCCCACACCCTCCTTCCAGAGAGTGGAGCTCAGGAGCTCTGCAGGGCAGAGAGGATGCAGCCAGGAACCTGGTCCCTGGAGCGTAAACAAACCACTGCAATTACGATGGATCTTTCTCTGAATTTATAATCCCTAGAGAGAGAGAATTTCTTCCCACAGATGGGAAGCGATTTCTTTCAGGACTTAGTGCCGCAGTCCCTGCGCCCCTGGAGAACTGCATGCCTTTCTCTCTCTCGACTGCCCTCCACACCTCACTGCTATCAGCTAGTTTATCAACCAGTACATGCCCATGGTATTAAAAAAGGTGAACTGTACTTGTGCAGTTCAGCAGTCTCAGCGTTTCCTCACCCAGGGGAGGTGTACAGTTTGAGGACAAAGCCCTCCCCTGCTGGCACCCTCCCTGACTGCCTGGGCATCTTCTTATGGTTCTTGCTACAAAGTCAGTGCTGTTTTACCCCCTTCCCTTTGATTACAGCAATGGTGAAGCAAAATGTTCAGAGTGGCTTCAATGGATCTTGTCATACTGGATTCCACTGAGGTCAATGGTCACCATCAAGGCCGGAATGTGCAGCCTACGGAGCAGCATGAGACAGGAAAGCTCAACAGTGAGGGGTGAGGCCTCTGGGCTGCTGAGGCAACTCCCAGGGCTGCACCTGCGGCCTTTTCAGGATTCTCCTTTGGAATACCTTCCCTTCCACTAGAGTCTGCAGAGTGGGGGGTGGGGATGTGACAAGCAGCAGCTGAGGCTCCACCAGCCCACAGCCTCCTTGTCTGTGGGGATCAGAGGCAGGGATCTGGCTGTTCCTCTCAATGGGGTGCACTCTTGGGGTGAGAAAGGAGGTGTGGGTCCACCAAGAGACACCAGAATGACCAGAAAAACCCCACAGAACGTAGAGGAAGAAGCCGGAGAAGCTGAGGATATCTCTGGGCTGAGACTGGCCACCAGGCCTGAGGGCAGTTAAGAAATCTATTTACAATCTGCCTGAGCGCACCTACTTTTAACTTTAATTTGGCAGCCCAGGCATTTCCCATTTTTCCCACTGCCTCTCTTCTCCATAAACTGTGAAATAAGCAAATCCTTAGAAGACCCAGCAGATTTTTATTTAAGGGGCAGCTGTGACCTTAGCTGGTGGTACTGGTTTCAGGTTCTCATGGGCTGTAAGGACACACGTGTGTGGTGGGCCCCAAATGAGCAGCAGCTGGACTGTGTTGGTTCCCACACTAGTGGGCACTCAGCAGTGAGGGGAACGGCTGTCAGAGGCAGCAGGGAAGGCGGTGCTGATAAGAGGATGAGCAGCAGAAGAGTGTGAGACGCCACGAAGGAAGCACTGATCACGTGTCAGGCACTGTACGAAGGGCTCCAGCAGCATCTCAACAAATCAGTGAATCAGCCTTGTGGAGTCAGTACTATCATCATGCCTGCTTTACAGAGAATTTACAGATTCATAGATGTGTGAAAACGTGCATATCTGAATGTTTCTGAGTCCCCAGAAATATTTTTTGAACTCCTACACCTGTCCTTCAGTTTCCCAAGAATATCAAAAAAAAAAAAAAAAAAAAAAAAACCCAGTTCATCATAGACAAAAAAGCTTTATGATGGCAACTTTAAGAAAATTCTTCTCAAAAAGCCTTGGTTTGCATCACAGAGCTGGAAGAAACCCCTGAAACTGTTATATTTAGTCCCCTTCGTTTTCACAAGCTGGGGGGTGGGGGTGGGGAGGGTACAGTTGGTCAGGGACAGAGCAGGTGAGAACACAGGCCCTGTGGTTCCCAGCCCAGGCCTCTTTCCACAGCACACCACACCCTCTCTTCTTCCCAGCATGACCTGCCACTTGCAATTTGCTAGGCTGGCAACTGCACACTCTGGCTCTAGGGAGGATCACTGGGGACGCAATTCCTGGCTGGTTCCTGTTTTGAAAGAGAGACAGTAGGACTTGATGGATCGGGGCCAGGCTAAAAGGATAATTTCTCACCAGTCTGTCTTGAGCTCATCAATGCAAATCGTCTCATTCTGGGCCAGCCACTCTGTCTACACAGCACAGTCTCAGTCCCTTGCTGGCATGGCACCACAGCCCAGGGTGCTTCAGCCAGGGTAACCACAACTTGACCACATATCTTTCTGAGCCCTCTTCCTGCAGCCTACCCACAACCGAGAGGCAGAGAAAGATGCTGGGGAGTGTCTTTCCTTTACATCCACAAATGTGCCCTCATAACTCCAGAGAGAGGGGGCATATTCCACCTCAGAGGTCTTTCTGTTAGGAAGAAAACAAGCCCAGCACTTGATGAATGGTGCCTTCTTCTTCTTTTCAAGCAATCTGCTATAAATCAGATCTTCTTTAACATGCTTTGAGACCCTCCTCAGGGGATCTAGGACCAGACTATGCCCCAGAGGACCTTTGGCCACCTTGGCCCTGGCCCAGTAAGTGCAAGCAGCACTCTCAGGATCTGGGATGTCAAAAGCATCCTTTCCCTGCCCTTGCTGAGAACCATGAGTGCAGACACAATGGTGGGTCCCTTCAGAAATGAGAACTTGCTTAGAAGGCACAAGCTGATCTTTCTTCCCCTCTAGATGAGGAGAATAGCAGCAGAAATGCCCCGAGGATAAAGAGAACGCTCTTCATTTGCAGCAGAGCAAGAGCGCTGGCAAAGGAAGTCAGCTTTAACCATGTCCTGTGGAGGAGTCACCCCAGCCACCAGCTGCTGCCCACTCCAGTCAGGTGCCCCTCCCAGCAGCGCGGCGACCACACACAGCGGCCAGGCGGGCTTTGGCAGCTCTCCCTCCCGGTAATTATACCCTGGGAGCAAACCTGCTTCCCCTTCCAGGAAAGGCCTGCGGAGGGGGCAAAGGGAACAAGGAAAAGGAGCTTCCTTATGTTCAAGCACACTGGAGGCAAATCTGCTTTCTATCTAATTGCACAGGCATTCCAGCCTAAGAAGAACATCCTCATCAATGCATGGTGGCATTATTCCAACTCTAAAACTTAACTCTGGGTGGACTTAAGAGAAGGTGGTGACCAGAACTTCCTTTCTCCTCCGAAGGTTAGTACATTCATCCAACAAATGCACGCTGGGTGAAAAGAGACCTAACGACAAAATGCGACGTGTGGCTCTTCATTTAAAAATCCTAAAACCAAACCAAAACACAACAACCAGCTCGAAAAGACATTTTTGAGATAACTGGTGGAATCTGAATATAGACTAGATAACAAGTATTATTAATATGCATGTGTAATAAGGGCAATAATTATGCAGGAAAATGTTCTTTATGAGATGCATGCTAAAGTATTTAGGGGTGATATGTCATGTCTGCAATTTACTGTCAAATGGCCCAGCAAAACCTCAAAACTATACACATACAGGTAAAGCCAATATATACATATGTAACTTACATATATAAACTATATTAAGTATATGTGTGTGTATACTTACATATATAAACTATATTAAGTATATGTGTGTGTATACATATATTTAATGAGTAACCACTAGGTAGTGGGCATTAAAAATTGAATCCCACAACCTTCCATGCAGCCTGCGCTATGATAATTCTGTGGACACCACCCGTCCAAACCACAGCACGTGTGGCAGAAGGGCCATGTGAGCTCGAAGGAAGGGAGGAGGAATTCCTTGTGAGATTTAAATCTATTTCTAAAAAGAGGGGTAGGGTTTCCGCTATAAATGTTTCAAATTACTATGCTGATATCCTGTGCCCCAAAGTGATGGTAATAGGATGCGGGGGGTTTAGGGCGGTGATTAGGTCATAGGGGTCGAGCCCTTATGAATGGAATTAGTGACCTTATGAGAGCTGGCTGTCCCTTCCTCCATGCGAGGGCACAGTGAGAAGACACCAGTCTGGATGATGTGGTATGGGGCCTCACCAGACACCCAATCTGTCAGTGCCTTGACCTTGGACATTTGGGTCTCCAGAACTGTGAGAAATAAATTTCTGTTGCTTATAAGCCTCCCAGTATTCTGTTACGGTAGTCGGAATGGACTAAGGTTCTATGGCAAAGAAAAAGGGTACAGTGCACCCTAGAAGGCCCTGTCCCAAGAGGAGCTGCAGGAGATACACGGGTGCCCCTGTTCGGAAGGCTGAGCTGCCCGAGGTCTTCTTGCCTTACTGCAGGAAAAGGGCCTCCGAGGCAGGGAGTGTGTTTATTTAATAAAGGAGGCTAACACATCTCTGGGAAGAGGTTGGCTTGCAAGAACAGCTTAGAAATGGGTTTTCTGGCAAAGGGTCAGCATCTGTAGGGAGGGATGAACACTAATTTCCAAGGAACATGAGGGAAACTGTTAGACACGGGGAAAGAAACAAGCAAGCCAAGGGGGAACCACATGGCTCTTCCTGAGACATCTCTAAAGCAAGAGCTCAGAGACTACAACAAAGCAAGAACCGGAGATCTTCCCTTGATGGCGTATCTGAGACACCGTGTGCCGAGACAAAAGGAGAAGGTGGGTGGCAGCGTGAAGGGGTGAGGAAAGACAGAGGGGACACAAACAAAGGTGAACTAGCTCGTACTGCTCACGCAAGTGGAAGAAAGTGGGGGAAGAGTCCTAAGAAAAGGGTAGAAGGGACATTTTCTGAGACTAAAGCAAGAGGGGAAAAAAGGGCAGCTTCTCCAATGTGACAAACTGTCTAGGGCCCAAGTCTCCCCCAAAGGGGCTGTGGTAGCAGATGGAGATGAGCAACGGCCACTGGTGGAGCTACTAGACCAGCGGTCATCCAGGTGACAAACTCTTGAACAAGTTCCCTGAGAACATTAAATGCCAAACTCTTTCTGCACGAGGAGGAAATGACTAGGGTGGGTGGTCTTTTGGAGCTATAAAAAGAAATCACATTCAAGCAATCCCACCGAGAAGGGAATTCCTACTCCAGGAAAGATGTAGCTGGCAGAGTACTTAAGAGAAGGCATTCAGGAAAGCTTGAGTTTATGGAACAACCTGGGAAAGGCAAAAGTCCCCATGAGGATCATCAGGAGCTCCCTATTTGGGCAGAAAGTGCTTTTAGGAGGCTAAAGGCACATTTATGTATAATCTGCCCAAGCTCAACACATTTTCAAGTTGAAATGTTGTTACCGCCCTCTAGAGGTTATGACTTTTGTAGTCCAAATTTGTACTAATCTGTAAACTATAATTAACTCGGATTCGTTATACTAGAAGTATTCTGCAGAAGTCTTTGAAGTCCCTTCCAGTGTCATGATGCTATAATAGGAAAAGGGTAGTGCTTAGAGGCAGCTGTTTTTCATTGCCAGTGAGGCTGGACCAGGAAGAAATGTCTTAAATGGTAGCCATAAAAACCTAAATTAGGAAATGAAAACTTCCAATAATGAATTTTGTTCACTGACAAAGGTTAAAATTTCTTTCCCCTCATAACTCTACAAATAGGAGAAACAAAACACAAACCCAAGTTTTGGCAATGGTTTAACAAACAATTCTGGAGGTAAGGGTTGAAAACAAATGACCACTGGGAGTCACAGAGCGCTCAAAAATGCCACAGCACCATTTCTTGCTGCTAATCAACTTCCTGTGCTGGCTTCTAGTCCTCTTGAAAGATGTCTCCCAGCGAACCCCTTCCCAGCTGGGGCTTTCTCTCAAGTATGTAAGGCACGGCTCAACCAGGATGCTCCCTCCTCCTGGCCCCACGCTCACGTGGCCTTCTTCCTTACCCTCAGTCCTGGCTCCTTGGGGATGGCAGGAACTCTCTCTTCCCCACTCAGGGAGCTGACATCTAATTTTCCAGGTTCTTTACAGCGTGGCCTCCTCTGCTTTGGTTTGTCTGAAAAATTCTAGGATGAAAACGGAGACCAATATTACAAAACATGCTATCCCAGATTCTTCTGATGAGGCTGATGCTTTTCAACTGGTTTTGCTATTGTTCTCGTCAATGGTTGTCCGCACAGGAGCTGGCCAGGTTAAACTAAAGGAAATAGCCACCTGGCTTCACCTAGGCTTTCTCTCCTGAAGCACCAGTGTTCCTACAGTAATCTGGAAAACAGGCTGTGTGGGCACCCCCGCCCTCCAGACTAGAACACCTGAGCCGATTCACCAGGCTGCCAGGGCCCTGTTAATCCCTGGCCTTTTCCTCTTGATCATTTCCTTGGATTCTCTTGTCACTGCTACTTGCCTGGCTGGTTTCGCCTGTCTCTGGAGGGTGCACATCTGTGAATGTGTTCTCCTCTTCCTGTGCGCTCTCTACCTACATATCTTATTAGTTAGGCGCACCCAGGACAAAGACAGTGGTGGGGTAGATGAGCAAGTGAGAAGAGAAAAACCAAAAAAGACATCTGTGCTCCAGTCCTCTCCTAAAAATGTCTAGTCTGAGGGACTTAGGACAAAGACAGTACGATGACTTGAAGGGAATGTCCTAAAGTAGAATAACCATAAAACTAAGGACAGACCGTCCCCCAACCACCGCAAATGGAATGTACATAAAACTAAGGACAGATGGTCCCCCAACCACCACAAATGGAACGTATTAACTTGAAAAGAATTCAAAGGAACATTTTCATAGGTGGCAGAGTTTATGCAACCTAAAGATTTCTCTATGAGCTTATGATACTGTGTGGCAATTTTTGTGGGGACAGCGGATAAGTTCTGTCCTCTTAGGATTTTGCATGTCTACTTTTTGGCATAGTATTTTGAGATGGGCTATCATTTCTATTACTGAAGAATTTAATCAAAATTTAAACTTAAAAACAAAAGTCCTTTAACATGATGTTGTCAGCTGACAGATTTCTCCCAAACAGCTCCCAACTTCCTGGTTGCCCTCAGCATGCTTTCATCAAAAATAGCAACAAGTCAGCAGGAAGTAAACAGTGATCTCAGGCAGTACCAACAAACACTTACTGCCCCAAAGCCAGGAACTTCTAAGGAGTAGTCAGCCTGCTGCCTTAGCCAGTCAAGCAGACTCTTGCTGGGAATGGATTTCTCGGCTTGGCTGCTGGCTGCTGTAGCTGGCTCAGGAGCCGAGGTGGCAGGCCCTGGCCCCTCAGGGTGTGTGGTGCTCAAGGTGGCCTGCCCTGGGTCTTCATGCACTTCCTGGATGAAGGAAAAAGGAGTATGTATAATCACGACAGAATGAAAATTAGTTTCTAAAGAAAGAAAACATGTAAGGTGTTATTTGAATCACTCCACCTATTTCCACACCCTGATATTACTCAGCTGGGGTGCCTGAATTAGAACCCTACACACACCACTGACCCACGCCCACATAAGCTCTTGCAAGTGATTTGGTGTTCCCTTCACCTGAGCACTCCTCTCCCGCTCTTGTCCACTCGGTACACTGTAACTCCATCCTGACTGCCGGATTCAGTTTTCCTCCTCTGTCACCACTGCCCACTGTCCCAGGCAGCACTCACTGCTCCAGCTCCTGTCCCCACAGCACTCGGTTCCTAGCTCTCTCACATAAAGAAAACGCCATACCACAATTTACTCACCCTCTATAGTTTGAATGCCTGTCTTACCTCTGTTTTACTAATGCCTATAATGGGGTCTATAACAATGACAATGCTAAATAAGTGTTTGCATCAATAAATTAAAAAAAATACTCTGAGGACAAGGGGGAAAATTTTTATCGGTCATTCCATTGGAATTCTATGATCATTATAGAGAAACTATGGTGTTGCACATCTAAAAAAGGTAAAAGACTTCTTAAAAGCTTGCAGGATTGAGCAAGGAAAGAACGTGTCACTTCAGCTTCCCAGATTACTTTGAAAGTCTAAGAGGAAGACATAACCCAAGCAATATGGCTTAGCAGTAAAGTTCTCAGCCCCTAGAGAAAAAGGTCCTTGGTTTGGTTTCCTGCTTTGTCACTTACTAGCTGGATAATCTTGGGGAAATTATTTAATGCTTTAAAGCCTTATTTTCCTCACCTATAAAATGGGAATAACAAAGCCCATCTTCAGAGTGGTTGTGAGGAACAAACAAGATAATCATGTAAAGCCTTGAACGTGGTAAGCAGTAGGCACTCAATAAGTACTAGCTATTATTATTGCTTTTAAAATAAGAAAACATAAAATGTAATTCCTGTTTTGGAGCTCAGAATCCAGTAAATGGGAAAACCCAAAATACAACATGAAACATTAAACAAAGCATAAAAGGGATCTCTCTTGGCCAGGTATACGGTTTCTGACCTTTTCTGTTGTTTGCAAATGATTTCCTTTGAGTTTGGAACAAACTGTCTTAGCATGATCTCCGTGAATCTTCAACCCTCTGTGGTAGATGCTGTTGCCCCACTTTACACAGGAGCAAAGTGAGGCTCAGTTGTAGCCCAATATCACCCAGTAAGTCAAGCAGAAGAGCCAGGATCACATTCAGGTAGCCCTGACTCCTGTTCTTTCTCCCATACCCCAGTCTTGGAGAGCCTCACTACCCCGGAGAAAAGCCGCTGCACACTCAACCCTGCCATCTTGCTCTGCCGTGCCGTCAACAGTGGCTCTTCTGAAACCCTGGAGGAGCGGGGTTGTTCCTATTTGAAATGGCAAGACCTCCTGGCTCATTTCTCCAGGCTGTAAGCAGATTAAGCGCCATTAATGAGTTAGTAACTATCTAGTTCTACAGAGGATGGAGGGCATCTTATAATGAGAGAAAATAAAGCAGGACAACCGAAATAGAGATAAAAGATCCACAAATTATTTTGCGTCTGAGGAAGAAGGGTTTGTTTCTCAGTGTAGAAAGGTAAATGTTTTTAATCTAATGACCTCAATACCCACCAAGATTCCCGCCTGAAGTGTCTGCTCCTTCAAAAAGATGAGGTCCATCCCTCCTTCAACATGTTTCCGCCTCCCTCTCCGCCTCCTCGTGGCTGCATCATCTCTTCTGAGGCTTCCATTGACAATCTGTCCAGTCACAGGATGGATCAGGCCAGCTTGCAGAATCCCAGACAAGTCCATGCCAAGGGCTCCCTGAAGTGAACTGATAGCCCCAATCTTAGGGGTGCTGGCGCTCACTGGGAAAGGGGATGTGGCTCCTGGGGACCCCTCTGATGAGCAGGAGAGGTCCATAGCTGACTCCCCATGCCAGCCATTGAGGATGATAGGGGTGTGCCCGTGGGTGGCAGAGAACTGCTCCAGGCCCCGAGCCTTTGCATCCCTCTCCACCTCAAACTCATAGGGACGCCTGTGCTTTTGTTCATCCTTTGTGAATACTGGAGCTAAGAAGCTCTCCTGTGAACACACAAACAGCAAGAGAGGTCTGAATGTCACACAAGTGGCTGAATGCTAGCTCTTTCTCCAGGCCTGATTTCCCTAGGCCTCATATTGTTTCCAATCATCTTCTTAGGAGTTCTTCTAACTCAGGCCTCCTCAAACCTGAACAGCTTGTTAAAATGCAGATTCTACTTCAGTGGGTCTGAGGTAGAGCCTGAGAATCTGCTTTTTTAACAGGTTTCCAGGTGCTGCTAAAGCTGCTATGCTAGTCCGTGAACTACATTTGGTGTTGCAAGATGATAACTCAGAAATGCTCAACCTCACCTGTGCATCAGAATCACCTGGGAAGTTTAAAACAACTCAGTACCCAGGACACACTCCAGACTGAATAAGTCAGCATCGTTAGCTTGTCACGGTCCCCAGCTGATTCCAATGTGCAGTTGAGCATGAGAACCAGCTAGTTAATAATGTATCTCAAAACTCATCACCCCCACCAAAACGCTCACTCCTGCCTTGATTTCCCTAATTTCTATCAGCTTCCATTGTTAGCTCAGTTCTCTAAGGGTCAACCACACTGTTCCATTCATGCTTCCCTTTCCTTATATATTTATTAGTCATGGGGTCATCTTTGCCAGTTCCCCCCTATCTTTGTATCCACTCTGAACCAACCGGGGTCTAGAACCTCTCTTTATCAGTTTCCTGCTTGGCCCCCCCAGCCAAGCTGTATTCCACTCCAAGTGAGCTGCAAACCCCTGCTTTCATCATGCCTTCTCCTGCTCCAATACTTTTACTAGCTCTTCACTACATACAGGATAAAGTCTAAATTCCCCAATCAACACTAATGGCTTGGCAAAAAAAACCCCCTATCCACTCAGTAAATACTTGCTGAATGAATGAACTCAACTGAGACGTGGAACACGCCCACCATTCTTTGTTTTGTGGTCACTCCATTCTTGCCGGCTCACCTTCTGGATCTGGGCCGCCAATGCTGCGCCGTTGCTGAAGCTGTGTTCTGCTGCTTCCGGCTCTGAGAGGCTGGTTCGAGAACCAGCACTGCTGGTTAATACCGGGGTGGGCAGTGTGCCTGAGGGCTCATACTGCTGGCTGGAGGGCCACTTCCCCTTTAACACCACGTGGCAGATATTATCTAGGCGGTTAATTATCACGCGGTCCTAGAAAAAAGGATAAAGCTCTGATGAATAAGGATCGAGTTACCTAAATTCACAAAATCCTTTGAGATCAAGGGTTAAGCTTTTCACCAGAAGGAGTCGATAAGAAAAGAGCACACTCAAACATACTCACTTTATAAGCCTTAAAATAAAAATCATAGTCTGGACAATACAAATTAAAGCCATGGTACTATAAATAAGAGGACAATTTGACACCTTCATCTTACAGTCGAATTAGTTAAGTGCATGTATCTTTAATGTTCAAATGCTACATAACTAACATCTTTTAAAGGTATTAAACATTTCTGAGTTTCTTGTTCAGAACTATTTCTAAAAGGGTTAAAAAAAGCAATTCAAAGCTGGGAATGGTTTGGGGGCGGGGTGGGAAACGCAAGCTCTGGGGTACCTTTGGCCACTCAGAGAAGGAATAGAGAGTTTTCTCCTGTAGCAGCTGAGCAATAGTGGGAGCTCGAGCCTCCTGTAGCTCATCCCCAATGTCTCCTGTGATGCCCGATGTTGAGCTCTTGCTCTCCTCTTCAGAGTACTTCCCTGGATAATCTGGGAAGAGGTTAAAAAATTAATCAGGCACTTAACTATAGTAGTGAGATACTAGTGATCTGAGAGATTAGGATATCCTCTTTTCCTTTTGCTTTTTAAATTAGCTCATTCTGTGCTATTTTAAATGGAATATTAATTATGATATCTTCTATTTCCAGGAGAACCGTATCAGTTAAGCCATAAAAGCAAATCCTGCTCTGGGGCTCCCAAGGCAAGTCTTCTAGTGAGCATTTGCATCCATATCCCAACACAAGAAAAGAGAAAGGAAATTTTTCTTGTGTATCCAAGAGTGAAAGAGATGACTAACCACAAAGAGGCTTCTCACTTAGTGTAGTGGTCAAGGGAAAGCTGAACATTCTAACACTTTGAGATCTTTGAAGGGACAGTCTATGAAATGTAACACGGCAAGACGGTGATTAATATGAGAAAGGATGAAGTCATGAAGCTTACAACAAAGGTAAGACAGACCTGATTCATGTAAAAAAAGATGCCAAGAAACTCAGAACATTTCAATTACTTCACTCATGGAAAGAAATGGACATGTAACTTATTCTTTCAAGCTTCAGTAATGGTGAAAGTTTATCATCAACGTGTCAACGTGAATGGATCTTCAAAGATCCACTTACAGGAAATGAACAGACAATGGAAAAACACCTAAGGCAGGAAAAGTTGTTGACTTCTTTCTTGGTTAAATGACAAGGAGCATCCGTCCTTTGAAATGTGGCTATTTCACTTCTCAATGTGCAACAAGTCTCCTAGGGAGCTGCAGCGACCTGACCATGAAAAACAGGGCCTTGCTAGGCCTGGTAGACTCAGGATAAGCCAGACAGATACGGCCCAGGTCCTCAAGATTCTTACAGCCCTATGAGGGAAGACAGCCAGGAAAGAGGTGACAATAAAGGAGCAACTAAAATTATCAGCTGTGATAAGTACTATCAAGGGAAAGAAACAAGATGCCATGATAGGGAACAAGAGGGAAGAACCTACTCAAGTAGGTTGTTAGAGAGTCTCTCGGAGGAGGGAGCTCCCATGAAGATGAGGAGGCAACAGGGAAGGGTATTGTGGACATGCTGAGGAACGAAGTGAGGGCCAGGAGGAAAGCACAAAGATGAGGCTAGAGGGGTGGAAATCATCTAGAACATGCTGAGTCCTCTAGGCCAGAATAGAAAATTTAGATTTTATTCTAGATTCAATGGGGGACCACCACTGAAAGGTTTTAAGCAGAGGAGTTGAATTTAAGTTTTTTTTTTTTTAAAGCAAAATCATGTGAGACAGAAAACCTGGAAAAAGCCAGGAGACCTGGGGGCTGGCCCTGACAGGTGTACCAATTAATTACTGCTCCTTCAGGACTGTAGATTTCTAGTCTCGAAAGCAGGGCTAATCCTCTCTGGCCTACCTGTCCCACACCTCATATGTGTGGAGGATCCCTTCCAGGGTCTGCAAAAGCACTTTTAAAAGCATCAGTGAAAGGGACTCCCACCCACGCGTGCACATGATGCTCACCAAAGCTTATTAAGGTCACTGCTCCCTCTACTCTGACTTAGCAAGGCTGACGCTTCCATCAAAGGACACCAGTTCAGGAACATAATTTCTCCTCTAAACCATACTTATCTTTACCTTGTACTCACTTGACTGCCCGGGTTTCCAAGGACTGATAATTTGGTTATTTTTACCCGCAACAGGGTTCAAAAAGCAATGTGGGTTTTATAATTCAACACATGGCAGCAATGCTTCGTGGCCTGCCATGAGGAGGATCAGGCATAGTTGTAGACTGGCTCCTTCTGGGTTGGCTGGGGTTACGACTCTATCAAGCTACTTTCAATTTGGCTTCTCGGTTTTTATCTTAGCTAGTATGTAAACTTTAATTTGGGTTCAGACTCTTCCCAAGAGTTCTGAATAACTAAAACCAAGAAGAGGAGTTTAAAAATAAAAAGCTAGATAACCTGAGGCTGGGTGCAGTGGCTCACGTCTGTAATCCCAGCACTTTGGGAGGCTGAGGCAAGTGGATTGCTTGAAGCCAGAAGTTCAAGACCAGCCTGGCCAACATGGTGAAACTGTACTAAAAATACAAAAATCAGTCGGACGTGGTGGCACACACCTGTAATCCCAGCTTGGGATGTTGAACCCAGGAGGCACAGGTTGCAGTGAGCTGAGATTGCGCCACTGCACTCCAGCCTGGGTGACAGAGCAAGACTCTGTCTCAGAAAAAAAAAAAAAAAAAGGCTAGATAACTTGAGGGACTTAGCTTAGCTCCCCTCTTTCCCTCTTTAACATAAAATCAGTGCTCCAGAAAGGGACAATGTGTCTGTCTACACCCCTCAGCACCACAGTGGACCAGGCATGAAAGGAGTTGTTTTTGGTTTTTTGTTCACCCTAATAGGCCTTCTTGGATCTGAAAAAAATTAAAACTACAGCTAACAATCATTTTGTTGCTGTTGTTCCTCAGGATCCCTGATCACTGTATGTCTATTCTTGCAAAGCCCATAGAATCTCAGGGTCACCTAGATTCTTAACATTTTGAAATTCCTTCTAGCTTAAACCCTTATATAAGATTTCCCTGGCCGGGCGCGGTGGCTCACGCCTGTAATCCCAGCACTTTGGGAGGCCGAGGCGGGTGGATCACGAGGTCAGGAGATCGAGACCATCCTGGCTAACACGGTGAAACCCCGTCTCTACTAAAAATACAAAAAATTAGCCGGGCGTGGTAGCGGGCGCCTGTAGTCCCAGCTACTCGGGAGGCTGAGGCAGGAAAATGGCGTGAACCCGGGAGGCGGAGCTTGCAGTGAGCCGAGATCGCGCCACTGCACTCCAGCCTGGGCGACAGAGCAAGACTCCGTCTCAAAAAAAAAAAAAAAAAAAAAAAAAAAGATTTCCCTATAGGATCAGATCTATTTTCTTCATTGTTGTAAACTTTGTATTTCTGTTGAGTTACTGAAAGGAATCTAAACCAAATGCACTGACCTTAAGCCACACAGTTTTGACAATGACATGAATAAATGGCTTTTTTGCTCACCTTAACAAAGATCAAATTTATTTGTATTTTTGTTCAGTTCCTGAAAAATTAACTGCCCCTATATTAAAGTGCAAGTTCCTAACATCCCAAGGCTGTTCTACTTGAGCCAGTTGGAAGCACCTTATCTAGGGGAAGAACAAACTATTTCCCCTTAACACCATACATAGCATCTATTGAATGAAAACACACAAGCCCCTGCCCAAATTATATGAGTGAGGCAGCCAAACTGCTATGATTGTCTATGATCTTCAATTTTCTACAACATGACCACAGTTACTAAGCTACTCGAATTTTCAGTCCAAGGCCTATGACCTTTGGGGAGGGTAGGCAGGTCTGTTTCAGAAGCTGTAAAAATATGAAGCACTCTCTCCCCTAAAACCCAACCCCCCGTCATGTGTGAACTAGTTTATCCAAAATGCCACAAGATCCTACATACTGTACCTTGACTATGGCAGTTTCCGTCTCTATCATAATCATCTTTATTCTCAAAATCCATGTCTTCTGATTTGAGCTCACTTCCTTCAAGAGGATATGTGGGGAAAACGTTTTGCCCCTCTGCACTTTCTTTCCAAGGTTCTTTTAAAAGCTCATGCTTCACTTTAAACGGCTGTGATGGAATAGCAGTGGGTTCACCCTCCATGGCGATAGTATTGGTTTTACTTTTGAACAGATCTGGGATATAAGCCTTGGGTTTCTCGATTTCAAATTCATCATTCTCGAGGCCATGCATCCACCTCTCCATGTGTTTGCAGTGGCACTGACAGGCTGCTGGAGCGGGGAAAGCCCTCTGTAGCCCAGGAGTCTGGTTTGCCACCTCTAAGCTTCCTTTCTTGGTTTCATCTTGGAAGCCTTGGTTCTTTTCCCTTGAGATGTTAGTAGTGGGCTCCGTGAGATGCAATACCTCTGGCCTTTCCCCCATGCCTACTACCATGGCTAAGTTTTCCTCCTCGTTTTCCTCCTCTTCTTCCTCCTCATCACTGTGGTTCTGACTCAAAATCAATTTACTTTCTAAGCTTTTGTTTTCCAATAAATCAATTAATTGCTGATCTGATGACAGGTTTCTTTTGGAGTCACAGACACTAAGACTGCACATATCTACAAACCCACTTTCATTTCCTGGATTCAAGGAAGGGGAAGCTAAACACTTGGCTTCCAGCTGGCCGATGCTTTCAGGTCTCTGTCCTGCCTCACTGCAGCAGAGCTCCCCTTCCTTTGAAATAGACATCAACAAATGTTTTCCATTTTTGATGTTTGCTTGAGCTACTCCTCCTGCTTCTAAGCTACCCATAAAAGTAGGGCCAGAAGCTATTTCTGCCTCAGGGCCACCAGACTGGCAGTTCCCATCTTTGCTTATTGAGATGGTAATAACATCTTTTCTAGATTCAGTATTGGTACTTGGGCTCTCCTGAAAAGAGCTTGGTTCTTGGCTGAGCACCTTCTTACCATACATCATGCTCTCTAAGGACTCAGGCAGCAGACTTTCATCATGGTTGATGGAAATGACATCCTGAACTTTAGAAATAAAGTTTTCACATGTCACATCAGGCAGGCTGAGATGATCATCTCTGCTTTCTACTTTCACTAGATTTTCAGGTTCATTTTCAAGGGACTCTGACGTCCTACTCATTTGAGAATATGTAAGAGATTCATATAACTTGGAGTTGGTCTGGTAAAGGCAACAGAGATTTCCTGGTGCCTGGGTGCCAGATCTTTTATGCTGGGCATAGTTTCTATAGGCATCCAGGAAGGACAGCTGGGGGTCGTTCATGATGTAACAGTCAGTGCGGTTCAGCCCATGTTTGGCAGTGCCGATGAGCAGGTCTCGATCATGCTTCCCACACTCCCACCAGACTGGGAGGTAGAGGCTGGGCCTGCACAGCTGGAGGCGTTCATGCAGCTGAGGGCACTTGAGCACTTGCTCTCGGACTTTCCGTAACAGTTCAATGCGGTACAGAGTTCTTGCAGCACGTTCCTCAGTGATGGGTTCAACGTAGATGGTGGTATCTGGGGGACCTGGAGAGAAAGGGAAATAAAGCCTATCACTGAAGGTGACCTCAGACACTCCCCGCCCACCTGAGCCCCTGCATCTTTGGTCTTGGAGTTTAGCTCCCTGGCTCCTCAGCATGGCAGTTTCAGGTGTGTGAGCCCTTGCCAAAATAGGAAACTGAAAAAGAATGGAAGGCTTTTATGAAACAAGGACAGACCCAAAGGGTGTGAAAGAAGAGCATAAAAATTCCAGTTCTGAAAACAGTATTAGTTTCCTTTAAATAAGCATGTACTAGGCCAGGCATAGTATAGTAGTAGTTCACACCTGTAATCCCAGCACTTTGAGAGGCAGAGGCTAGGAGGATCACTTGAGGCCAGGAGTTCAAGACCAGCCCGGGCAACAAAGTGAGACCCCACCCCCCATGTCTACAAAAAATAAAAAAAATTATCTGGGCATGGTAGCATGTACCTATAGTCTGGCTGCTTGGAAGGCTGAGACAAGAGGATCTGGGAACCCAGGAGTTTGAGGTTACAGTGAGCTGTGATCATGTCACTGTACTCTACACTAGGTACTTTATACACATCTCTTAGTTCTCATGAAAATCCTACCATACCATCATCATGCCTGTCCTATTTCAAGGATAAGGAAATTGGCTCAGATAAACCACCTTGCTCCACGTGACAGAACCAGGATTTAAATCCAGGTTTTGTCAGTGTGACTCCAAGGTCCACCATCTTTCCAATATATTCAGCTCCCTGGCTTGGATGACAACACTTTAGCCCTGCCATATAGGAGGCAAAGGCTGGTATGTCTTGTGCATGCTGCCATCAGCCCTGAACCCACACTGAGTAGGCTCAATGTTTGCTTTAGCTTTCCTAAAATATTGTCCCATGATCCAGAGGAACTCCATCTACAGATACGAGGCTAAAGGGAGGCCTGAAGGAAGCTGTTGCAAGTGCCAACCATGAAGACATTTTTCAAAAGGGTTCTCTATTGCATCAGGGGATATTTAAATGACAGCCACTTACTTTCTATAGTTACAAGTCGACATGTGAGGAAATACTTAAAGTTATTAAGACTTAATCTAAGGAAGGTGCAAAGTTCAGAGTAGGATAAATCTGAACATGACTTAAAAAAAACCATGACTTTAAAAAAACCCTTATACTTTGGAGAAAGTGGTTGGCAGTCTTCCAATATTTCTGTGATGTTTTAAGCTGAATTTCAACTTTCACTGAAGTTACATCATTTTGGGAGAGAGATTTTACTTTATGAGGTGGACCCAATTAGAAGTTCATGAATTTCTAAAAGCCACTCATCTTTACCTAAATTCCTCATGTAGACTCTAGTTTTTATAGGTATACCTAAAGTAATTCTGCAATTTGAAAATCAGAATGTTCTTTCCTTGTATCATCTGACAATATACTGATAGTTTTCTCACCGCCATCTTTCCATGTGGGTAGACGACAGACATTCCGGCACATGGCCACAAAACTATAAAAATACTGTTCCAGGCTCTCATCCGACTTCTTGTCCAAACGGGAAATGATGCGGAACTGTGTCCAGTCAAAGGTTTTCTTTTCTTGATCGTAAACAACACCAAAGGAAGACACTGTTCTATAGAAGTCTGCTTGTTCTCTCCTAGTCCACCTTGAGATTTAATCAGAAAGGAAGAGTGAGCTCTTTCTTCTTTTTTTAAAGCCAATAACTGCTTATTGAGAGCCTACTATGAGAGCCCATGAAGTCAAGAAAGGAGGCAGAGCTGGTTTGTCTCTTTTATTATTTTTACTTAAGTTAAACTGGGCTGAAGGGCTTATAATGACAACAGCCTATTATCCTACTCCCAAAGAGGTAATCACTTCCAAATCTTTCAGCTCTTTCTTCTGGTATTTACCTCCCTATTTCTAAACCAGGTATACACTTGCTATCTCTTGATTCATCAATTTTAGGAATCACCTAGTTAACTTCTGCCTGTAGATGATGAAGATTTTAAAAATACTATATATGCTTAAATATCTAGCCTTGTTTTTTTTACCCGTATGGCAATATAGAAGCAGAGAATCCTGAAGGGATGTTCCAGACCATTAAATTCAACCTCCTTATCTTACTGGTGTCCCGAAGGGAAGTGACTACTTCAGTGACACAACCCCTGCCTCCCCATCTCATATTGCTTTTCTTTGTGGTTTTATGTAGGTAGGTTGTCCATGACAATTATCTTCTCTGGGACACAAAGGTCCTCTAGTCTTTATATCCTATACGAGTAAGTCAATGACTTAAGGGAGGTGGATAATTATATACCACCATAGCCTTTATGAGGGGCTCCTGGGCAGGGTGCTCTCCAATCCAGAGGGAGTCTAGCTAGGCATGGGGGTAACAGGGTGAGGGGTTAGAGAAAGAGTGAGAAGCAGGGAAGAAGTGGCTCTGGTTCTTCTCTTTAGAGATGTGCAAGAAGGAAGAAATATATTCCTTGAACTATCGAATTTCATAAGTCAGGAGTACAGAGAAGTAATTAAATTTGTTATGCAGTTTTCTTTTAATTCATGGGGTGTTTCATCAGAAAGAGAGATATGACTCAAGGAATTGCAGCTTTGTTGATACCTTCTGGTGGCATCATTTCTAGCCTGTGCTGGCCTTCTGTAAGCCTTTTAGGGCTTAATTCTCAGATGGGCAGGTCACTGCTGGTAATTTATTCCTTCCTTCTGGGCTTGTATTTTACGGTATTTATTGCCCTGGAAGGCTTGATAAGGATTTAGCTATAATAAGACAGCTTCAATGCACACTGTTCCCTTTGTTACTAAAATAATTAGGGGGTCTGAAATGGTCTGACACATTCCATTGTGGTGTTTCTAAACCACATCCCCAGAGACTGGGGTTTAACTTAGGAAGAGTGTCAAGTTAGAAAATCATAAAAATCTGGAAACTGTAAAGACAGGGTGTTCCTAGACCTCATCAGACTCCCATCACCATGATACCATCACAACTGAAGGCTGAATGTAATGAATTCTGGAGACAACCTAACTTCACATGAGAACAGAAATATACTCGCCCTCCAAGCTACCGGCTTTACCTTTTGAAAACTTTACCCAGTGGGTGGCTGAGCATGCCCCTTTGGCCACTGGCTTTTACCTCTTTTGGGCTTCCTTGTTGATGAGGTCCATTTCTGAGGTTCTCCTGAACATCTCTTCCTGAACCCAATATCCTTGGTTACCTGGTCCCAGAATTTCAGGCCGGCACAGTTCCTTGCGGTTGCAGCGCTGGTAAACAGTGACCAGACGTCTGAGACGAGCTGTGAGGGCGGAGGAAACTGGCCAGGGCGATTTGTCTGGGTCGGAGCCATCCTGGGCTTCAAACATCAGTGAGGATATTAGTATTTACAAACAGAACTAAAACAGGAGTGACTGTCTTTTGGTTTTGTTTAAATAAAAACAAAGCTGACTCAATAATTTACTCAAAGTAGTTACTGTTTTAATAATTGGCCCAGGAGCAAGGCATGACTGCAAGGGCTGCAATTTTGCCTTAGATACAGCTTATGTTGTGGTCAATTAATTCTGTTATCTCTCAAACACAGAAGTGTCTTTTTGTGGTGGCAGAAGTTATGTGAGGACTTTGCTCTAAAGCACAGGAATGAGCAGATCCTTTGTTGCCTGCACCTTCCAATTACCAAAGCTCCTGTCACGTCTGAATTCAGAAAATTCAAAAACCAAACCAAACTAAACCAACCCCCACAACCTTTCTTTAAAAAAAAAAACAAAAAAACAAAAAAACCCCGATGTCATCACAATTCCTTTTTACCTCTCAGACCTTATTCTAACTTAAGATATTAACATTTACTTCACTTTCAAATTTTAATGCCAGGTAGAGGAAGCCAGAGCCATGCTGAAGCTCCATGTGTGACTCTAGGGGAGTTTGATGATGGTCAACTTACTTGGCTTTTTAAAAGAGCCTCCTTAAAAAACTACATATTAATTACATATAAACTCCACGATAACTAACAAACTAAGACCTTACTTTCCTATGCCTTCAGAAGGACATAGTCTCACCTGCCCGGCTGTCATCCTTCTTTTCGCTAAAAACGCCATCACCTCCATCACTGGAACTCTCCTAGGGATAAATAAAGCCATCCCATCAGCAAAACTGCAGCTTAGAAGAAACCAGCTCAGAAAGTCTTGAAACGGAAAGAGTAAGCATCACGCATAAGAGCTGTCCCCTGCCCATGAACAACTCAGACCAAGATAGGACCTGATAAAGCTTACTTCTGTACAATCTTAAAAGAGCCAGAAAGCAGTTTATTTAAAATAAGTTTTTTTTTTTTCTTTTCCTGGAACCATGTGGAATGCTTCTGCCTGTAGAGAATCGGCCTGAGCAATGATGAACTGGCACACTCTCTCTGGCAATTACATTTTACAAGTACTATTTTAGTTGTGAATTTAAATATTTGCCTTACCATTGTCACTTGCAATTTAATACTGTCATTTCATTTCACAAAGGTTGTGCCTGCATTTCTGTTCTTTTGCTGTGAAAAAGTGTCATGCTCGTGTTCATTATGGTTAGCTTACTTCACAGCAACAGACACTATTTTCATAAAACACTACTGCTCCAGACATGAAACCTGATGGCGCAAAACCCCAGGAATTTAAAATTAAAATCATGACTTGAGCTCTAAGTGAATCTGGAGTAATATCACAAGCACTGAGCTTGCCCAAGTCGGTGTATGTGTCAAACCAGCTTTAATGAATTCCTTCGCAAATCCTTCTTGGTCTCAGGAATGGAACTTTAAAAACTCCTTATATGTAATTCAGGTGGGAATCTGAGGGGTAACAGAAGTGACTGTGCTATTTTTCAACTGGACTCTAATTTCAACACTAAAACTTTCTATATTCTGACTAGCATCTTTTGACCTGAATGACAGTACAGAACAACCTCAGGATTCAAGACTTTGCTATTTTAGAGCACAGGGTCAGAAAGAAGGGTCAGCAAACTGCGGCCTGCAGACTTTCTGTGTGGCCCTCAAGCTAAGAATGGTTCTTACGTTTTTAAAGGGTGAAAAGAAGGGAGGAAGAATATGCAACAGAAGCCATATATGGCCTTCTAGCCCAGGGTATTTACTATCTGGTCCTTTACTTGCTACTTCCTGGAATACACAACATGGTAGACCAGTAATCTAGTATGGTAAGAAAGGAGACACCCATGACTGCCAACAGTGAAAATTCAAAATGCTCTTTTGGGCCCCTGATACGACGCAAAGAACAGGAGCCCATTTTCTGAATGAATTTCTCTCTTACGCAGAACAGCGATAACAGCTAATATTACGGAGAACTATGTGTTAAGCATTGCACAAAACCTTTTACGTGGCTCATCTCACTTAGTTATCAGCACTGTCTCATGAGATAGAAACCATTACTATGCTCATTTTACAGATGCAGAAAACAAGCCCTAGAAATGTTCAGTAACTTGCCCAAGGTCACACAGCTGGCAAGTGGCAGAGCTGGGATTCAAATACAGGTAATCTGATTTGAGAGCCAACACTTTCAACTAACAAGCTGTCTAAAAAAGGACAAGAGAGTCTTAGATGAAAATTTGTCTTGGAGAGTGAAAACATATTTATAACAGAAGTGGGGAACACTAGCTAATCTCCTTTGCCTGGGCCAGAATTGTCTCCTGTTATCTAATGTTAATGAAGAGTGAAAACCCAGGGCTGATCTACTGTACCATTTTGAAGTGGCAGTTAAATATACCATTTTATCTTATACTACTATTTAGGCAGTTAAAAAAACAACCTACTATGCCTTATATAATTTCCTGCCAGAGAGAACCTTTTAAATATCCCCACAGTATCTGTGAAGATCCTTTGAATGCTGAAATGTATAAGTGTAGTACTTCCAGCTGAGAAATGCTCTACAGTCTACACAACACAGGTGGCAGGCCCCAGAGCTACCATGTTCCTTCTTGCCATGTAGTGGTGGCTGACATGGGCATCATCATACCCCAAGTCCATGACAACAGGCTCCCAGCTTGGTGTGAGGCAGGCATACAGCAAATGCTAGCTTCCCTTCCAGTCCACCTAGTAGTTTCTGTTGGTACAGTTAGTAAACATGAATAGTTTTAGGCAAAACTTTCAAGTAAGGAAAGCTTTGAGCATTCATAGTGTTTTTCTGTTCCTGTCCTCTCTTGAAGGTACTTCCTCTCTCTAGAAATGACAGAATGAAGAAGACCTAGTTTGTTAGTAGCTCAAGTGAAAAAGATGTCAGACTTTTAGTTAATAATCCGTTTAATGTGAGTGTGTGTGAGGTGCTGTAGCAGTGACAGTCCTGAGCATGCAGAGGCCCTGCATCTGAACTATGTAGTCTAATGTGTGCTACCTCAATTTCTGCTTACATGATTAACTTGAAAGAAATGTTCATCTTCAAAGAGGTATGAATCATCTCACAGAGAAGGGCCCCAGAGTGCTGACAAGAATGTCAACAACAAAGCAAACTGATTGGTTACAATGTGCAATTTCTCCATCTTGAGGACACACGTGGTTTGGAGTCCCATGATCCACTGCTCTCTGGTCTCGGGCAAGTTGTTTTGATCTCTCTCAAGCTCATTTCTTCTTTTGCAAAATGGAGAATGGCATAAACTTCAGGTGGAAAGCAGATATACCTCAAATGCCATTAACACAATATTCAAGGATTTTATTATGGAAAGACTGCAGAATGTAGAAAAAGAAGAGGGCAGGGGAGATACCACTCTTGTGTCCCCTGGCTGTATGGCTTTTTTGCAGCTGATTAAAACTGAGCTCCCTCATCTCTACAATGGGCATAAGAATAATGCCTAACAGATGGGGAAATATGCTTTGTAAGTGTGAAAGTATATACAAATACTAGTATTTGAGTTCACAGAACCCTCAAACTCCCAACTCACAAGAAGAGGGTGCTTGTTCAGTTCCTAATTAAACTTTTGGTACAATGGAATTTGGCCATTTTAGGCATTAAATTTTCCTGCAAGTTCTTGGCCATGACTTCATCCTTTTATGTACTGACCTCATGGTTTAGAGAGCACCTGAGATGTCACAGCCACCTGAGGTAGGAACTGTGGCACAGCACGGACATGCCTGCTTTTGACAGCATAACTACAATGATGAAAATTGTGCTGTTACTTATTGCTATTTCTGTTAAAAGATGTGTTACTCTCCCCACATACTGGCTGTGATAGAGAAAGATTTTGTTTACAATTCCAGGCTCCAGACCATTCCAACCCAAATATACTTTCAGACTAACTGCTTTAGAAGGTTTCTGTAGGTTCACTGAATCTGGCTGCACGTGACATCTGTAATGATTTGCCAATCAAAAGTGCTACTGGTATTAAAACAGAGGGTGGGGGAAGCTGTAACTTAGATCATTTCAAATCTCCCTTCAAATTCTAACATTCTATGACTCTCTGAACGCCACATTTTAAGAGGACAACAACCACAGTGTGCTCTGGAAGGCGCGGGAATAGCAAAGGGTCTGGATATGATATGATATGGAAAAATATAGAGGAACTAGAGGTATTTCACCTGAAAAGAAATTTAAAGAAATTAAGGTCATGAGCTGGTCTCAGCAATTTAAAATTCTATCAGAGAGGGGAAAAACAACAGTTTTGTTCTTTGTAGTACCATAAAGAAAGCTAGATGGAACCCATGGAACCAGCTGGGAGGCAGATTTCTGGTGTGGTAAAAAGAAGTATCATCCAACAATAAAATAGACTTCTTTGGAAGGTGGCATGTTCCTCTTGTTTTCCCCATGAACTCCCCGCTGACAGCCCCGCTAAAGAGGGAACGCCACACTGAGACCACTCAGGCATGTGCCAGGGCTCCTTGCAATGCTAAGACTCTACCAATCTACTAAACGGTTGCCTTTCTATGCCTAGGTCTGTTGAATTCAGGGGAACTGCTCTAATGAACAGGCTCTTTTTATACAATGCTTTGGGCTTCTTTAACTCTGCCTGAGGACAGAGCTGGGAGAAAGAAACACCCAAACAGTGTCTTCAGTGCAGGAGGTAGGGAGCAAGAGTGATGCAGGGTGGGCAGCAGGCCTGGCTCAGATGCCGGCCATCCCTCTATGTGTGTGTGGTTTTAGCATGCAGACTAGAAGTAAAGGTGAATCCGTTTATAATCTGTCCACCTCAGAATCTGGGGAAATCCACTCCCCATTTCAACTGCTTTTAATGATATTCTATACCCCAGGTTTTAAGGATATGAAGAGCAAATCATAAATGTGTTAATTTTGTAAATGAATACAAAAGTAATTCCAGAGTTTAACTCTAATAAATAAGAGCGCTTAAGTTATTTTTATTGATTCTGCCATGGCCCTCCAGTGTCCTCCTAATTGATTAGCTAAGCATGTCCAGTTTAATGTCAGTGGCTTTCAGGGGCTGGCCTCTTCATATGAGCTACTGCTGGGAGGAAGGGGCATAAACCCACACCTGAATTACTCTCTATTGTCTGGACTACGAAAAGAATACTTGACTACAACAAAGAATACCAGAATATCTAGAGAATTACAAGTCTTAGCTCTGTCATCTAGTGGTTGTGAGAATTTGGTCAAGTCCTTTAACTTTCAGGGAGGGCCTAAAGTTTCCTCAGCCCTCAAATGAAGACAGGGTGAGGTGAGGATCAACTTAAATAAATGGAGTAACTGGTTTGAAAAGAGTCAAGTTCCATATGAGAATAAGGTATTATGTTCATTTCTCTGGTACTTGAGTTGTTTCTACAGGGAAAACGCATCCCAAATTCCAGACAAAAGCAATAATATAAACTAAGGACTGGAACAGCAGAACGTGAATTTTTTTTTTTTTTTTTTTTTTTTTTTTTTTTTGAGATGAAGTCTAGCTCTGTCACCCAGGCTGGAGTGTGGTGGCTCAATCTTGGCTCACTGCAACCTCTGCCTCAGCCTCCTGAGTAGCTGGGAGTACAGGCGCATGCCACCACACCTGGCTAATTTTTTATATTTTTAGTAGAGAGAGGGTTTCACCATGTTGACCAGGCTGGTCTCGAACTTCTGACCTCGTGATCCACCCGCCTCAGCCTCCCAAAGGCTGGGATTACAGGCATGAGCCACTGCGCCTGGCCCAGAACATGGATTTGAATTGTCAAGATGAGAACCTAACTTCCTTCATGTTACCGGGGTCTGAGGCTTCATGCTGATTTGCTTCAATCCACTGCTTCTCAAACCTTGAGGACACAGGGAAATGCATCTTTGAAAAATTATTATTATCTATTTTAAGAAAGGGATGAAGCCATTGTTACTGTTACAGGGGTCAGAGCTCATGGAGGCCAAAGTAAATAAATACCATACATTCTGCAAGCTAGAATCAACAGAAGAGAATGGAAAATAATGGATAATTTTTGGGTAGTGATCAGAAGAAGAGGGAGGACCCTCGCAGGAGTCACTTGGGGACAATGCTACAGTAACTTCCGGGATCCAGAATCCATAACATTCTCTCTATTACTCAATGCTAGAGAAAATTTGGTCATATGGTGCTGGGGCCCAGGAAGGGTTTCAGTCTGCTTATGCAAAATCTCAGAAACTCATTTTAAAAATGCAATACAGACTGCCGCTTCTGGGATGCATTTCCCTATTCTTTAAGTACAATTAAACCCTCTGGATAGTAAATATGAAACAAGCATAAGAAAACTCTGAAAGGTGAAAAAAAGAAAGGACAAACTAGAGACCTCAGGACCCAAGGAATGACATGATGAAAAAAGATGCTTTTTTTTTTTGCTTCATATATCCTAGATTTGGAGGTAAAGAAGTGGGCTACCCGGAAATGGCAGAGGCAGACAAAAAAGGCCCTCAAAAAAAACCTTCCGGGCGCGGTGGCTCACGCCTGTAATCCCAGCACTTTTGGAGGCCGAGGCGGGTGGATCACCTGAGGTCAGGAGTTCGAGACCAGCCTGGCCAACATGGTGAAACTCTGTCTCTACTAAAAATACAAAATATTAGCTGGGCATGGTGGCACATGCCTGTAGTCCCAGCTACTTGGGAGGCTGAGGCAGGAGAATCACTTGAAGCTGGGAGGTGGAGATTGCAGGGAGCCAAGATCATGCCATTGCACTCCAACCTGGGCAGCAAGAGTAAAACTCCGTCTCAAAAAAAAAAAAAAAAAAAAAAAGAAGCGAGGCGGCTTCCTGCTCTCTCTAGTTAAGGACTAGGAAGAGGTAGGTTAGCAGGTTAGGGACACAGAAAATATTAAGACAATAACTGCTATACCCCAGCCCAACAATGCAGAAGAAACTGTCTCAACTCTACCCATGGCAACAACGGCTGAGTGGGAGCTCAGACTTCTACTTTTTCCAGGTGGTAATAGGGTACCCCATTCCCTTGCTGGGCTGGTATCAGAAAAAGCTAAGCAGGAAGTCAGGACTTTCAACCCTGACAAGTAGTAATGAGGTTCCCCACCCCTACCCATGGTGGAGCTAAACTTCCATTCCCGCTCAAAGTAATGAGAAACATCCCCTTTAGGGGTTAATGGGAGCAGACTGGGAACATGAATTTTTGCTTCCACCTCACAGAAACAAGGTGCCCCCTCCATCTCTGTTCCCCTGCCAAGAAAGGTGCTGAAAGAGAACGTTTAAATAAGATCCAGAGTCTCACAATACAATGTCCAAAATGTCCAGGTTCCAATAAAAAATCACATACCAAGAACCAAGAAGACCTCAAACTGAATGAAAAAAAGACAAAAGTGGCCAATGCTGAGAGGAAAGATCTTAGAATGATCTGACATAAGAATTTAACAGTCATCAGTGAGCCATTCTGAACATGGCCCACTGTTCAGAATGAAACAGTGAAATGAAATGAAACAGAAAGTTTCAGCAAAGAAACAAAGATCCAAATAATATTTGGATTCAAAGGGAAATTTTAGGTTTGAAAAGTACAATAAACTGGAACAAAAACCAAAACCAAAAATGAAAACCCAAAACCCTCAGGAGAAGACTCAACAGCAGAATGGTGGAGGAAAATAATCAGTGACCTCAAAGACAGAAAAATGGAAAGTACCCAATGTGAATAACAGAAAAAAAAAAAAAAAAAAAAGGACAGAGCCTTAGAGACCCACAGGTCTACAACACAAGATCTAATTTTCATTTTATTGGTTTCCCAGAAGGCGAGGAGAAAGAGGACAGGGCAGAAGAAATACTTGAAGAAATCATGGCTGAGAATGCTTCACATTTAGCAAAAGACAGAAATCAGATTTAAGAAGATGAGTGAATTCCAAATAGGGTAAACTCACAGAAATCCGTAAGCACATAAAATCATAAACTTCTGAAAACTAAAGACAAAGAAAAAGTCTTGAAAGCATCAAGAGAGAAAAGACACATTACCAATAGGGGAAAAACTGCCCGAATGACAGATTTCTCATCAGAAACTATGGAGGCCAGAAGCAAGCGGCAGTACATTAAGAGTTGAAAGAAAAGAATTATCAACCCAGAATCCTCCATTTGGTGAAAATATCCTTTGGGAACAAAGGGGATATTAAGACATTCTCAGATGAAGAAAAACTAAGAGAACCGTCTGACAGTTCTCTAGACAACCTTAAAAGAAGAGCTAAAGAGATTTCTCTAAAAAGAAAGAAAACAATAAAAGAAGGAACCTTGGAACACCAGGAAGAAAAAGAACACAGTAAAAAAAAATATGGGTAAATATAGCATATTTTCCTTCTCCTCTTGAGTTTTCTAAGTGATGTTTGACAGTTGAGGCAAAAATTTTAACATTACCTGATAAGAAATGGTTAAGACAACTATATTATAAGTGGAAGAGGGTAAAGGAACAAAAATGGAAGTAAGGTTTCCACACTTCACTTAAGCTGATAAAATGATAGCATTAGTAGACTGTGATACATTACATATAAATATATGAAACACCTAGAAGCATTAAAAAGCTACAAAAATAAAGATAAATCAGAATAAAATCATACAAAATACTCATGTAAACCAGAGGAAGGCAGGAAAAATAAAAAATCAGGGAAAACAAAGAGAAGACAATAAAATGACAGGCTTAAGCTTTAATATATCAATAATTACATTAAGTGTAAATGGTCTGAATAATATCAACTAGAAGACAGAGACCGTCACAGCGTATTAAAGATTATGATCTACCTGTATGCTATCTATAGGAAACTCACTTCAAATACAATAAAGGCAGGTTAAAAGTAAAAGAATAAAAAGGTTATATTTATGCAAACATTAATCAAGGGAAAGTAGCCATATTAATTTATCAGATAAAGTACCCTTCAGAGCAAAGAAAATTACCAGAGTCAAGAGAAAGACATTATATAATGATAACAGGGTCAATCTGCCAAGAACATGTAATTCTCTCTATACATTTGTTTGAGACAGAATCTCGCTCTGCTGCCCAGGCTGGAGTGCAGTGGCGTGATCATGGCTCGCTGCAACCTCTGCCTCCCGGGTTCAAGTGGTTCTCATGCCTCAGCCTCCTGAGTAGCTGGGATTACAGGCATGCACCACCACGCCTGGCTAATTTTGTATTTTTCGTAGAGATGGGGTTTCACCATGTTGGTCAGGCTGGTCTCAAACCCCTGGCCTCCAGCGATCTGCCTTCTTTGGCCTCCCAAAGTGCTGGGACTACAGGCATGAGTCACCGCGCCTGGCAAGAACATATAATTCTAAATGTGTATGCACCAACCAGAGCTGCAAAATATATGAAGCAAAAACTGATAGAGCTGAAAGGAGAAATAAATAAATCCACAATTATAGTTGGAGGCTTCAATATTCTTCTCTCAACAACTGATGAAACGACTAGACAGATAATCAGCAAGGATACAGAAAAACTCAACAACATCATTGACCAACAGGACCTAGTCAACATTTACGAAATACTGCATCCAATAAAACCAAAAGCATGTTCTTTCCAAGTGCCCATGGAACATATACCAAGATATACCATACACTGGGCCATAAAACAAACTTAACAAATTTAAAACAACTGAAATCATATAGAATGTGTTCTCTGATTATAACAGAATCAAACTAGAGATCAATAACAGCAAGGTAATGGGGAAATCTCCAAACACTTGGACACTAAATAATAAACACCTAAATAATTCATGGAAAGTCTCAAGGGAAATTTAAAAAAAATACATTAAACTGAATGAAAGTGAAAATACAACACAAAATTAATGAAACATAACTAAAGCAATGCCGAGGGAAATTTACAGCACTAAATGCATATATTAGACAAACAGAAAAGTTTCAAATCAATAACATAGAAACTCCCACCTCAAAAACCTAGAAAAGGGCTGGGCACAATGGCTCATGCCTGTAATTCCAGCTCTTTGGGAGGCCGGGGAGGGAGGATTGCTTGAACCCAGGAGTTCAATACTAGCCTGGGCAACAGCAAGACCCTGTCTCTACAAAAAACAGAAAAACAGAAAAAATTAGCTAGGTGTGGTGGTATGCACCTGTGGTCCCTACTACTTGGGAGGCTGAGCTGGGAGCATCACTTGAGCCTGGGAGGTTGAGGCTTTAGTGAGCTATGATTGCATCACCACACTCCAGTCTAGGTGAAAGAGTGAGACCCTGAGTCAAAAAAAAAAAAAAAAAAAAAAGTAAATGCAGAGGTATATACAGTAAGATTCAGTACTGTAAAAACTCAATGAAGATGTCAATTCTCCCCAAAGAGATATAAAGGTTTAAAGCAATGCCTATCAAAATCCCAGCAACAGTTTCTGTGGATAAGATTATTCTAACAATTATATGGAAAGGCAAAGGAACAAGAAAAGCAAAAACAATTTTGAAAAACAAGAAAAAAGTGGGAGGTATCTATCTATCAAATTTTAAAACTTACGGTATTGCTACGGCACTCAGGATTATGTGCTACTGGCAGAGGAAAAGACAAATAGATATATGGAAAAGAGCAGAGAACTCAGAAATAGAACCCACAAATATGCCAAACTGATTTTTAATTTTTTTAAATTTTTAAATTTTTTGTAGAGACAAGGTCTCACCATGTTGCCCAGGCTAGTCTTGAACTCCTGGGCTCAAGGGATCCTCCCTAAAAAGAGACACAGGGTGGGAGAAAATACTTGCAAACTACGTATCTGACAAAAGACTAGTATCTAGAATATATACAGAACTCTAGAAAATCAACACTAAAACAATGAAATTAGAATATAGGCAAGAGACATAAACATTTCACTGAAAAGGATATACAGATGGCAATTAAACACATAAAAGATCTTCAACATCATTTAGCCATCAGGGAAATGCAAATTAAAATCACAACAAGGTATTGCTACACACCTACCAGAATGGCTCAAGAAAATAATAGTGACCACACCAAATGTTGGTGTGGATGGAGAATACAGAGAAAGCAGATCTCTCATGCATTGCTAATGGGAATGTAAAATGGTACAGCCACTCTGGAAAACAATTTGGCAATTTCTTAAAAAACACAACATGTAACTATCATATGACCCAGCAATTACACTCCTGGGCATTTATTCCAGAGAAATGAAAATGTATGTTCACACAAAAATCTATATGCAAATATTTACAGAGGACTTAATAGTCAAAAACTGGAAACAACCCATATGCCCTTCAGTGGATGAATGGTTGAACAAACTCTGGTTCTTCCATACCACTGAATACTACTCAGCAGTGAAAAGGAATGAACTGTTGATACAGACAACCACCTAGATGAATCCCAGGGAATTTTCCTGCATGAAAAAGCCAATCCCCAAAGTTTACATACTGTATGATTCCATTTACAGAACATTCTTAAAATGACGAAATCATAAAAAATAGAGAACAGATGAGTGGTTGCCAAGAATTTAAAGAGGGGTGAAGGCAGAAGGAAGAGGATGTGGTTATAAGACAGCAACAGGATGAATCTTTGTGGTCATGAGAATGTCCTGTATCTTGACTCTATCCATATCAGTATCCTGGTTGTGATATTGTACTACAATACTGCAAGACGCCACTACGAGGGGAAACTGGATAAAAGGTATATGCGATTTCTGTATTATATTTTGTGACTGCTTCTGAAATATACAGTTATCTCAAAATAAAAAGTTTAATTAGAATAAAAATGCAATTGCAGTCTGTATATTTTAAGTTTTTATAATAAAATGTTGGGGAAAATGCAATGTAACTGTAGTAATGCAATCAAGTTCCCCCAGATCACTACCAAGATAGGGATTTCTTTCTTAATATGAAAGACGGTGTAAATGACCAATACTGCACATTTGACTCACCGTTTGTTTCTGGAGGCCATCTACTTTGTCCTCAGCATTGTCTTCTTTATCTGTGTTGCCTCTAAATAAAAGTAAAAAAAGGCATCACATACTACCTAGGTCCCCCTTATCCACAGTTTCAGTTACCCTGGTCAACCACAGTCCAAAAATACTAAGATATTTTGGGGGAGAGACAGGGCGAGAGAGAGAGATCACATTCACATAACTTTTATTACGGTATATTGTTATAATTGTTCTATTATTATTGTTGTTAATCCCTTACTGTCCCTAATTTATAAATTAAACTTTATCATAGGTATGTTTATATAGGAGAAAATACAGTTTATACAGGGTTTGGTACTATCTGAAATTTCAGGTATCCTCCATGAATAAAGTGGAACTTCCGAGTCAGCCGTCTGTACCCATGGAGGATTGCTTCTCAGATCCTCAGGGATACCAATATCGGCAGATGATCAAGTCCCTTGGTTGGCCCTCTGGATCTGAGAGTTCTGCATCCACAGACAAGGAGGGCTGACAATAGATCCCTTCTTCTGAAGGCATTCTAAGCCTTAGTATTTCCCTCCCTTGTGGGAGAATTCAAGAGACACTGAGAATGAGAGAAACTATCACCAAACAGTTATCACTTCTACAGGCAAGGACCTTTATTCAACTGAGACTGCAGCATGAGGCTCCAGCCTCACGTCTACTCAGGCAAGTTCAAAAAAAGGTAATTCCTGCCCATCAAGAGTCATCTGAACATGTGACTCTGATAAAAGAACACACTCTAGAAACTGAAGGCTGTGCACATCAAATGAGGCCTAATGTTGCAACTCCCTGGTCACAGTAGGATGAATCTTCCCACAGAATCACATTTGGCAAAAGTCACTCCTTGGCTTGGAAGGGAGCTCTGCTGCCACTGGTTAACAAGGACATTTTCCCCTTGTTACCATCAGACCCTTGATGCTAGCTCAGCTGCCTAATGTCTTCTCTTTTGTGAGCTTAACTACTGCTGATGCCTACCTGTTTTTCATGATTCTTTTAAAAACTGACTTTGAGGGTGGGTGCAGTGGCTCACACCTGTAATCCCAGCCCTTAGGGAGGCTGAGGTGGGCGGATCACCTGAGGTCAGGAGTTCGAGACCAGCCTGGCCAACATGGTGAAACCCCGTCTCTACTAAAAATACAAAAACTAGCCAGGCGTGGTGGTGGGTGCCTGTAATCCCAGCTACTTGGGAGGCTGAGGCAGGAGAATTGCTTGAAACTGGGAGGTGGAGGCTGCAACGAGCCGAGATCATTCCACTGCACTCCAGCCCGGGTGAAAGAGTGAGACTCCATCACAAACAAACAAAAAACCCCCAAAAAACTGCCTTTGAAATATTTGCGTCCCAAATATTCTCGTCCTTGATGCTCAAGTCCTAGAGGCAAGATAAGCTCCTGGCTTTACCGCTTAATCGTAGAAAGAAAAGCCACCCCACAAAAAATAGCCTTTATGCCACATTCAGGCACCCATCCAGAGAGTGTTTTACCTGAATCAGTGAATGAACATGAGAATCACCAGTCATATGGGCCTTTGTTAACATCTCCCAGAATGCATCTCTGTTATCTGTCCTCAAGAAACATGCTGGGGCAGCTGAAGTGTTCATCAGGGGTTAAGGACAGATGGAAAATGCACTGCACACTTTTCTTGGCCTGACCAAATAGTTAGGGGCTCCTGGCAGTGCCACACTCTCAGGTCTGGCCACAGTCCTGGGCAATGCAAAGCAGTATCTGCTACTTTTGGGGAGAAACTAAGAGATAAATGCTATGTTTTGGCCGGGTGTGGTGGCTCACGCCTGTAATCCCAGTACTTTGGGAGGCTGAGGTGGGTGGATCACAAGGTCAGGAGTTCAAAACCAGCCTGGCCAACATGGTGAAACCCCATCTCTACTAAAAACACAAAAATCAGCTGGGCATGGTGGCACGTGCCTGTAGTTCCAGCTACTCAGGAGGCTGAGGCAGAAGAATTGCTTGAACCTGGGAGGCGGAGGTTGCAGTGAGCCAAGATTGCGCCACTGCACTCCTGCCTGGGTGACAAAGCAAGACTCTATCTCGGGAAAAAAAAAAAGCTATGTTTTCAAAAACATATATATAATTTGAAGAACTACAATTTTTAGCTGTTTAGTTTTCCTATGTATTTATGTCAAGAGTAAATAAAAATCAGTCAAAGGAGAGGCCTTCCATCTACTTTTTTGCACACAGTCCATGGACAAGCTGAAATGTCATGGCCGTCAAGGAGCGGCCCCTAAATCCATCTTGCTCATGGACTATGCAATCCTTAGACAATACTGGATCTGAGGAACTGTAGTTCAAAGTCAGGAAGGCTGTACTTGTTTCTGTTCTTAGCTATTCTGCCAGGCATGGGAGGTCTGAATTCTCCCACAGGAATCCTCTGACCAGACAAGGGATGGACATGGTTAGAAAGCTGGGCAGGCTTTTAGAAAGGTGGGCAGCCTGGGGAACTCATGAGGAACAGGAACCGGTATTTGGTTCAAAGGGCTTGGAAGTCAAAGAGCAGGTCTGAGGTAGAGTAGGGTGTAACCAAAGTAGCAATTATGGAAAACAGCGGCAGTGTGGCAAGGTGTAGGGAGATGCCAGACGCTGAGGAAGAGATACAAAGAGTGCTGGGTTTATGAGGAAGGGGTCACAAATCAGTGGCATGGCATGTCACATCAGGGCTGGCCTACGTGGCTTCTCACCTTTCAGGAATGTCTGAGGTCCCATCCGTAACACCCTGTTCTGCAGAAAGGGACTTCTCATCGGGCATCCCAACTTTCTCCAGGAAGCAAAGTGCTGGGTCTGCTCGCATGGCATTGTACCTTTCATAACCTGATCAAGAGTGGTGAGAAATGCCAGAAGTCATGTTAGAACTCACAATATTTGCTTTGGGCACTAGTCTTTTTGTTTTCCTTATTTAGTAAAGAACAAAACAAACACAAAAAAATAATTATTTAAGATTAATGAGATCCTATAAGACTATCAGGGAAAAATCCTGGTGCTAAAGCGGACACCTTTGAGTAGTGTTTGACCAACAAACAATGGCTTACGGAAATACTCAGTGTCCATGAAAAGACAATTGTATAGATACACAATTCTGTTTGCTGCTTCCCGTCAGCTGGTTTTGCAACTTCTTCCCCCATCCTCAACTCTGGATACCTTGTTATATCCTTTATGGGCCTTGTTTTCTTACAGCTCATTTTTATCCCATGTGTTAGAAAGGGAAGGTGAACATGATGGATGGCAGGACTGAAATATAAAGAGAACTACGATGATTGTTTATTGCATTCAGACAGACCTGTGGCCTCTGTATCACAAACTCAGTACAAATCTTAATCCACACTGGCCAGGGCTTTGGAATTACTCCTCATCACACCCCAAAGTTAACAACAGACAGTGTTTTGACCCAGAAGAGGGGCCTCAAAAAGGAAGCAAAACAATTTTAAAAACCCTGATTTTGTTTGATAAAGTCCATGTGTGAGGATTCATTTTATTGAACCTAATGTACTCTTAGAATGAGACAGCATTTGGCCACATAAAAGGCAGAGTCCCCATCAGAGGAGATGGAAGAGCTGAGTGTAAAAGAACCAGCCTGGCTCTTAGGAACAAACCTGATTTAACTGTGTTTGGTATTTCATTTCTATTTTGGTTTTTGTTCTCGTATCACTGTTGATGCAGTTGTATCCTTCAAGCTGTAGGTAGCACCTGGTTCTTTTCCCTGAGGAGCTGTGGGTAGCTGATCTTTTAATCCACAGTGGCTCTCCTGCCATCTCCATGACAGGTGCTGCCCACATGAGGTACCTGGCACGAGAAGCTCTGCAGTGCCTTATGTTCTTTACTCACTTTTTCCTTATGGCAATGACTTGATTGCTCTAAGTCTCTCATGAGGTCGTGAGCTTCCTAGGAGCAGAACCTGTATCTGTTTTTGCTCATCATTATATAGTCAGTATCTAGCAAAGGGCCTGACACTGTACAGACTCAACAAACAACTGACCAGATGAGTCGGTTTTGCCTAGATTCTTTTCTCTTCCAATCACTGTTGTAGGAAGAAGAACCACTCTCACCCTTTCCCCACGTTCCTGCCCCACCTCACATCAAACAGAAAATTCCCCAATACTCCTGCTTTTAAGGAGGTTCCAGTCAGTTTCTCCACCTGCTTCTCATGAAGAGAGGGGTAATTTAAATGACAGGTGAGATGGTGAAATCCTTCCCTTACTGTCCCCTTACTACTGAGGGAGGCCAACTGTCCAGGAGTATACCACCTTCACACTCTGTGCTCAGGCATGGAGCAAGCTGCGACCCTCCCTGACCTGGGCAAGCTTCTATTCTGTAGACTTTCTCTTGTCATGTGTGGATCTGAAGCCTAGAGACAGATTCAGTATTTTTATTTCTCAATTAGCTGTGAAGCTGGAGGTGAGGATGAATGACTCTTTCAGTCCCCTAGAAAACCCTATCAACTGTCCTGAAGAGAAGCCAGTAGGAGCTGCAACAGCAATACAAAGACAAAGAGCAACGTGACAGACCCATGAGGGGGTGTCGGCTGCCTGCCTCTTTTCACTTTTAGTCTATAAGCTGCTCTCTAAGAATATCAACAGAAATACTAAAGTCTGTATGTCAAGGAAAATTTCACGCATCCAGGCTACCTTGGAGGGGCAGCAGTCGCTCAACTCAACTGAGCTGTCAAGAGCATAATTTAGAATAGGTTTGCCACAGAAATCTTTCTGCTGCAGGCTAAAGCTCCAACCAAAAACTAAGCCAATGCTAATGGGGTCAGCTTGGAGATCGATCTATGGCTATATTCAACTCATTTAACAGGGTTACAGCAGGCTATGTCTGGAGTGGACTAAAAGATCCACAAGCCCAGGCATGGTGGCTCACGCCTGTAATACCAGCACTTTAGGAGGCTGAGGCAAGAGGATTGTTTTGAGTCCAGGAGTTCGAGACCAGCCTGGTCTGGGCAACACATGAGATCCCCTCTCTACAAAAAATTAAAAAGAAAAAAAATTAGCCAGGCATGGTGGTGTGCACCTGTAGCCCCAGCTACTTGGGAGGCTGAGGTGGACAGATCACCTGAACCTGGGAGTTCAAGGCTACAGTGAGCTGTGATCACACCACTGTACTCCAGCCTGAGTGACAGAGTGAGACCCTGTCTCTTAAAAAAAATTCACAAAACCTCAGTCAACGAACAGTCATGTGTTTCTTAACAAAGAAAATGGTTGCAGCTCTACAGCTCATACTTAACCAAGGCATGCAGGTGAAGTGGAGCGGGCTTCCTGACACAATATCCCTGAAAAGTGAACACTAGACAGACTGGCTTTCTGAAAATGGCTAAGTATCACATCTCCAGAGCTGCTGAGTATCTGAGAAGCTGTCACCTGGTAAGACATGTTGTGTGGGCTTGGTTATACTGTGATAAGGGCGAAGGTTAGAAAGGGGTGGTCAGATGTGTTACCTAGATGAGGACATGTCTAAGCCTAAGCTCATGGAATAGGCAGCACCCAGGCAGGGGCAGGATCTGATATGGACTCTGGCGGGTGCCAAAGAGGATGGGCCCATGAGGCATCTGTCCAACCTCATCTAAGTTGACTCCAATGTAACCATCCAACTAAACTGATCTGGCCCTATGCAGAGTCTGCATTTATGGCTTAGGATCAGTCTCCTAGCACTGAGAACAGAAGCTTTTTCTTCTCTTGTCTTTATAGCATTATCTGCTAAACTCATCCTGTACAATGAGACACTTCAGACACTGCACAAATCACCTTCAAGGCCTCTGCCCCTCAGCTGTAACTGTAAATTCCAAGTTCACCTCA
This sequence comes from Pan troglodytes, assembly GCF_028858775.2. Classification (NCBI taxonomy): domain Eukaryota; kingdom Metazoa; phylum Chordata; class Mammalia; order Primates; family Hominidae; genus Pan; species Pan troglodytes. The sequence goes on from NC_072419.2 coordinate 47,712,090, forward strand.
ACTGACAATCTGTGAGAATCTGAATGGAATTGAGTGATGAAGTGTCATCTTAACATCTCACAGGTGTGATCAGCAAACACAAATTAATTTATACTCCCCAAAACTGCTTCAACGAGCAGAAGAGTTTGGGAGCGACCTTATGTATCATCTGGGCTGACTCTATCTCCAATACGAGACTAAGAGATCAACTGATTAATCCCAATACCCTGAACAGTGATTAGGGATTAGGAAACTAGAAGGTAGGGCACCAATAATAACCTGTCTTTTCCAGGTGAGAAGGCATCTTGGACCTCCTTAGATTCCTGTCCATTTTTACACATTCTAAGGCTATGTCCTTCACGTGAGAATTATTAATTATATCTTCCTGGTGAGTTGTATCTATCATCATTGTATAATGACCCCCTTTCTTCCAAATTATGCTTTTTGCCTCACAGACTGTGTGTGATATTGATTTGCCTTACCGGGTTGTTAGTATTTTCTGGGCATGTCTTGTTTCACCTCTTGGATGTCAACCTCACTCTGTCCTCTAAGTCTCATCTTCTCTTTCATGTCTTCATCTTCTTTATCACTCAGGGATCTGTTTCTTTAGCTCTGCTTTCTTGGACCAGAGAGCTTTTTCTTGCTTCCCTTTCCTGGAGGGGCAGCCCTTTCAAAGTCATGTTTTCCATTTCTGTGTGTATTAAAAACCCAGTCCTTCTGGTTCACTGTCATATTGGCCCCTAAGCTTTCAGTTCTGGCTTTAAATGACTTCTGCATTTGGGGACTTCCCTTATTTCTTCCAAGTCCTGATCCACCTTGGTTTTCTGTATGTCTATGGTGGGTGTGTTGGGGTGGGGGAGGAAGTAGCAGCAGCATGTAAATTCTACCTGCCATACTTCTGGGACTTCAGATGTGTTCTCTTTTCTCAGCATGTTGTTGCCATGCAGGGACTTGGCAATGTGCCCTAAAACCACCACTGAAATGAGACTCAGGGTCACTAGGCCTTCCCCCACAAACCAAATTCAGATGCTCTGGAATCTGGCTGCCTGTAGCAGCCTATTGTCTTCTGGGGTCCTTCCAAAACTAGGTTAAACCAAGTCTGGGTTGCACTGCGGTACCTTGTGACTAACAGGGAGATCACGCACTTCCTTCTACTTTGGAGCTGAGTTCTATCCCTGCACTGTCCAACAGAGGAGCCACTAGCTACATGGGGCTATTTAAATTTAAATTAATTAAAAGTACATAAAAATACACTTGCTCAGTTACATTAGTCACATTTTAAGTGCTCAATAGCCACACAGGGCTAGTGGCTTCCACAGCAGACAGTGCAGAATTAGGGCATGTCTATGATTGCATGTAGTTCTACCGGACAGCACCGCTTTAGCCTAACCCCGGCGGTTTGACAAAGGGTTCTCAGCAGCACTGCACCACCTGAAGCCTGCATTCTCAATACCAGTATCCAAGTTTTGAGTGGATTCCAAATTAAAATATGTATAGGCATGGTTGTTACTTAAATATAGCTGGTTAGCCTGTAAAAGTTGAAGAATTCCCTTTAAAGAATACGTATTAGAAAGTTAACAACCTTCCAAAGGCAGAGTAATATGGGAGAGTGGAATAGCACCCAGCACCTGTTATGTACCAACCACTGTTCTAGGTGGTCTACATTTAATGTAATATTTAATCTTTAAACAACCCCTAGGTAGGCTGTTTTGATACTATACCTCCTCCATTGTATAAGTGAGAAAATAAGAGAAGCTTATGACTTGCCCAATGTCACACATTTAGTAAGTAGTGGAGTTGATAGCTAAAGCCAGGTATACCTAACTCTTTTCACTTTAAACCTTGCTCCTCATTTTAAAATTTCTGTTGATTCACCTGGCAGGGAAAGTGTGTATCAGGCATACTATGGGTGACTATCACTTGACACTTTCATCATTCATTTTAATGGCTGGCAGTTGGCTGAAAGCAAGGGCAGTTGTTTCAAACACTGCCAGAGGTGAAGAAAGGGAGCACTTACTTCAGTTTTTCCAAGTGTTTAAAAAACCTCTCAGTCCCCTTTAGTGGCTCAATTACCACATTTTTAAAAAGACAGTCTATGCTAACTTCTATGCTTAGTTTTTAAAATGCCAGTGGGGTAAAAGATACACACTAGGAAGATGTAGATTATCTAGAATGACCTTATAATTCTGCATATATATGAAATGCTGAAACTTAGCATTTCCCGCCATTTATTTACTCCTTCATTCAAGGTGTCTACTATGTGCCATGCACTGGGACTATTAGAGGCAGTCCCATATCCGACAGCATGGACAGGCGAGGGAGGAAGATACACACCAAACAGGTTCTTTGTGGCCTGAATGCTCCTCAATAATATAAAATTCGCAGTATTATTGTGAGCCATACATTCATCTGGTGGAAATTCCAAGAGGGCAGCTGTGAAGCTCTACTTTTTAAGATGAATGTGTAACAGAATGATGGAGTTTTGCAGGAACATGCCGAGCTTAGTCGGAGGGGCTGAACTCATCCTTCCTGGGGGAAACTGATACAGAAGGCAACACCTTCAGAGAAATACACACCATGCTTGAACACGCCAATGAGAAGTGACTTATCGGCTTCAGCATCCCACCAGTCCACTGGGATCTCCATGTAGTCGATGTCAGGCAGAGGTACATCCAGCTCCCTAGGGAAGGAAGGGTGTAGACTCAAAACAACACAAAAGCTACTGGTCCAACCCTGGTATTAGGCCACAGTCCTACTGGCATGCTGAGATGCTAAAGTAACAATAAACAAAAGGGTTAGGAAGGCTGTGGGTCATTGTTTCTCAACCAGGGCTTTGCATGAGAATCACTTAGGGAGTGATTTAAGCATAAGTACTTGATTTCCAGGCTCTACCTTTGACAGACTGACACAGTCTTGAAGCACCTCTTGGAGAACCCAATGTCAGTTGGTCCAGGGTGGCATCTTGGGATCCATATGTATAGAGTTCTAATGTGCACCTTATGTGAACCACAGCAAAGGCCACTGATATATTGGACATCTGAAGGTAGAGCTTCCCCAACAGTTGAATTCATACATGATTGTATGTTTAAAATAGTGCCCAAATCATCGTGGCTCAGTATGTTGCCTCAACAAGTAGAGATCTTACGCACCATTTAAGACCAAGAGTCCACAGTGGAACAAGTCAGTATATCAGGAGGGCCTTTCAGAGGGTAAGTCCCATAACAGGTGGCACCTCCTGGCAGTGGTCTATTTGATCAAAATTGATCAAAAACTGCATTGTTCCTGGCCAAAGGGATGCACATAACTCACCCTAGGGCACAGACATGCAGGTGTTAGCCCCTCTCTGAGTTTCTGTACGTGTTTGGAGAGCTCACATAAACCCTAAGTTCACTGTCTTCATTCATCTGAGTACAGTCCTCGCTCTTTAAGGCTTTGAGGTTTAGGGAATAGCATGCATCTGGATGGCTTCTCCCTCCCCCTCCAGCTGCCTCTGAAGTTTCTTCTTCCGTCAGACTCTTACTGTGACACAGGACCGAATGCTCCCTACTAGTCCCAGCTCCCTCTGTGGGGATAGTGTTTCCTGACCCCCACCTTTCCAGGGATCCATGGCTCTGCCTGCCCAGTGCCATGGCTGAATGACTTTTATGGGATGAACTGCTGTTCATGCCTCATGGCAACTTCTCCACAAGAAGGTATTCAACCTGAAGAGCAGCAGTAAGAGATAGAGGAACGCAGGGGAAGGAAGAGGGTGGGCAGCAGACTTACTCTCTCTGTGTTCTACCTAGCTACCACCTATGACTTCCTACACATGACAGCGGTAAGTTCAGAGTACTTCTGCCGGGTAACACTTGATGGATATTATCAGGTGGAATTCTGCTGCATTTATACGACTCAAATTGAACCTGTCTACCAAACACACAACCTCCCCATCCCTGCTGGATATTACAATAGTGACTCTGAAAGGCATAGAAAGTGGTAACAGTTGCTGAGGAGCCTGGCTCTGATTACAAGTTGCCCCATGGGTCGGGTTGTCTATGTCCCTCCCTCTCTTACTTTAGTGCTCCTATGACCTCTACAGACACTAGCATTGCTCAATGGAAAGCAAGAGAAAGAAGAAACCACGGCCCCAGGTAATCTCAACACAAAGTCCAAATATCAGCACTCTTGGTATTCTCTAGGAATGACAGGTGTGCACAGGGCTAGCAAACTGCACCTGGTATTCCCATTTATAAACTGGGGCTTTCTGACAGCTTTATTAAGTGGAAGCTGAGAACCTGGTAGCCTCAATCTTGGAAATCTTGGGATACTCCCACAGGATTCTATAGCTTTCCAAACACTAATTTGCAAAACTAACATGCAACAAAATGAATAGGCCGCACATATTATTAATATGATTAGCAAATAAAGGAAATATGTATATGAGTACTAAGGCAAAGAACAGGATGGTGGGTAAAACTTCCAGTCTATACATGTCAGATCAGTAACCGACACTCGTTCTACAGTAAATGACTGTTTTAAAAGAAAATTTATAACACTTTTGAGGGAAATAAAATGAACTAACTCACCAAAAGCTAGGTTTCTAAGAAATGGTTTTCTCCTTTATTTTATTTGTAGATGACCTGATGAATTGTCCTTATTCTACTTGCCTGTTCTCCCATCTGGGACACTGGTCCTGGGCAGGGGGTAGGAGGAACATGGGCCTCTTTAAGCACAGGCAAGTTTGGCCAGCTCCACGAATAGGCATTTTATGTCAATTCTTTAACGTTGATATGTTAAGTTTCATTTGCTTTACCTGGCAGGAGATCCTTCAAATGCTTTCTCAGCTGCTTCTCCCAGTATTTCAGCTTTTAGGTAGTACAGCATCCGGACTCGCAAAAGTACTCTATGAAAGGTGAACACATTAATGCAAACAAATTAGAACCCGTAACTGTCTGTGAACCACATCCCCAAGTTAACACTGGGAAATTCTGGGCATTCCCATGTAGTTAATATTATGAAGTAATAGAAGAGAAGGCACTAGAAAAACAAAACATTATGGCAGACATTATTATGATCATTCCTATTTTACAAAAAAAAAATGACCACATCAGTTATCTGTTAGATCATCCTGTGAGCCACAGGAGGCAGCAGGAACAGACAGCTCTTCTCATCTTTAAGAGTACTCACCCCTTCCATGTGGCCACAGTGACCTCTTAGGCAGAGGTGGCTTCCGAGAGGCCAGCTACTGAAGAGTGAGCAGGGTGAACAGTGGTGTTTTCAAACAGTTTCACTTGTACACAGTTAAATGAATAAATGAATAAAGGCAAGCGTCTATTTTTCATGGCAATATGTCTTCTCTTCTGAGGTGCTCAATTCATTTTTATTCTGTATGGACCACACTCAGGCTCCAAGGGAATGCATCAAACATGTCTCAGACAAAGCAATTAAGCAAGTATTTGCTGGGCAACTACTATATGCTCTGCATCATGCCGGGTGCTATAGGTATATAACAAAAGTAATGCCTTTCGCCATCGGATGACCCTTGCCCACAAGCCGTTATCGTGCTCTTGGGCATCCCGGCCTGCAGAGTCATGAGCCAATACCCAGTCTGTGGTATTCTGTTATAGCAGCAGAAAATGGACTATGACAAAAGGGTAAGGCCTCTGAGAAAGCATCATTTCTATCTATTAGATCTGGGTAGAAAGTGCCACTGTGGGCTCAAGTTGTAGGTGGAAACACACAAAGTTAGAACTTATAGATTGGAAAGAACCCTTATTATCTCTGGTATAACATTTCTCATCTCAGCTGTCAATCAACTCAAATAATTCTGAGAGTATTTTTTTTTTTGTTCTGAGATGGAGTTTTGCTCTTGTCGCCCAGGCTGGAGTGCAATGGCGTGATCTTGGCTCACTGCAACCTCCCCCTCCTGGGTTCAAGCGGTTCTCCTGCCTCAGCCTCCCGAGTAGCTGGGATTACAGGTGCCCACCACCACATTCGGCTAATTTTTTATATTTTTAGTAGAGATGGGGTTTCACCATGTTGGCCAGGCTGGTCTTGAACTCCTGACCTCAGGTGATTCACCCGCCCCGGCCTCCCAAAGTGCTGGGATTATAGGCGTGAGCCACTGCACCCAACCTGTTTATTTATTTATTTTTAAAGCCCAGAGAATAAGAACTCTTAAAAATTTACAACCACTGCCAATCCTTAATTTGTAGATGGTCGTAGCTGTCAGCTTTAGTAAAAACTGGAACAGAATGTCAGAGTCCTGCCTGCTGAGACTTAGCTCAATTAGAGTAGGGCTTTCCTGAAAATGTCTGTCTCCCTAAGACAGGGAGAGCTGTTTCCATTTCTATAAAGAGAAACAAATGTGTTGATGTCTGACAATATCTGCAGCATGAGAGAACAGAATTGAATGCCAATAGTATTCAATTCTCCTCCAAATGGAAGGGAAATCAATTCAGAGGATGGATGGACAATTCCTTATAGCCAGCCCCCTCCTCCAAGCTGGTGTCTGAACTCAAAGGGACACACAACTGCAGCAGGTTTGTAACACCCTTGGTTTAGCCAAAGAAAACAATCCATTAATATTTTGGGTGGCGACATATCCTTTTTTCTTTTTAAAAGTATTTTACTGATGTGAAATATACTTCCATAATGTGCACACTGCAAACATGTATAGCTTAATGAATTCCTACAAACAAAACATACATGTGTATTCAGCATCCAGATCAGGAAGCAGAATATTTTCCCTGAAGTCCCCTTGGTATTCCCTTACAGTTACATCCCACCCCCAGTGGATAACCATTATCCTGTTTGCTTTTAGCTTAGATTTGAAGCAGTGCTTTTTAACTTTTTAAAGGTTCTTTTGATGACAATTTCATGCCTAAAATAATATAGTACTAATAATAACAACACTTTGAGTGCTTACTGCTGTCTCTGAAGAGCTTGTACTTTTGTGTACAATAGTTTTTATTACAGTATTGGGCATGAGACTTATCTTCAAATATTTGAGGTGATCAAGGGAAAGGATTATACTTTATCTGTAAAAGAAAAAAAAAAACAAAACAAAACACCCCACAACCCAACAACTACAAAATCATTAAGAAGATGTTATAGGGAGATGGGAAAACCCAAGCAAAAGCTCTTAACCTATAAAGTAATAAACTCTTCATTACCAGAGGTGTGCGACCGGAGGCCCTCACACTGCCTACCAGGAATGCTGGGAAGATAACTCTTGCATGACCTTGACATGAATTAGATCATTTCCAAGGGTCAGATACATTGCACAGTGGTGCAAATATCCACATGCAAACTTGCCATTGTTTTGTCGCTGAATGCCCCAAGTCCCCAAGACTAAACTATATATGAACAAAGTTTTGTTTTTCAATTAGTTTTTTTTTTTTTTGCTGTCTCCATCCCACCCGACCCCAGCTGTTAGCCTACAGATACAAAGCATACTATCTCAAATGCATGCCTATCAAATAACTGAAGGCCATGAATGGCAACAGCAAACTGGAAGAGGAGGCTGAGAGTGGCAGCGACCAAGGCCACAATGTTCTGCCCTTGTTAACGTGACCTCAGGGGCAGAGGATGACCTGACTGGTTTTTGAGAGTCAAAATAGAAAAATCCTCAGGGGTATATACAATGCAATGGCAGAGGGGCCAGGTTCTGCGGGAGAGCAGAGGTACTGTTAAAGGAGTTATAGGAGCTGTAACATGAATTCTGAGCCAGCTTAGACCACAGATAACACATCCTGTCTTTCTAGACCTTGCACGGAAGTAGCACAAGAGCATGAAGTGCTCTCCCTGTGGGGTTCCCAGGAATCGAAGCAGTCTGAGCCGGGCTGCCACCAGGGTATGGGAAGGAGGGACACTCACTTGTTGCAGTGCTGTTTGAGGTGTTTCTTATAGCCATCATCATGCAAGACCACCTCGGGGTTGCAGGTGGCTAGCCAATCTGCATCCTTTAGCTCTGGGATTAGCAACTGGTTCTTCGTCTTCTTCCCCTTCCTCCCTCTGGGGACTGGGGCAGACAAGCCTGAAACAGAAAGACAGCATAGGGCAAGTGGATAGCCAAGGGGGGTGTTACACACGGGTTTTAGAAGAGCTGGGCTGGGGTTTGTTAGAACAGAGTTGGGCTGTGGTCTGGATGGCAGACCCTACTCCTTAGCCCACAGGTGGTGGTGGTAGGAAGGAAGGCCATGCACTTGGTCTCCTCCTTAGTAAACAAATAAACTCCAGGACCATTTAGTTTGTCAGTAAGATTTCCCAAGTACCCTGTGAAGATTAAGAAAGGTGTAACATAACCTGTGCCCTTTGGGAACTTACAACCTGGCTGGGAGAAAAGGAACATTTGACCTAAAACTTCAAGGGGAGCCTTAGCCAAGGATAGGGAAGGAATGTGGCACAAGAAAAGGCACAGACAGAGGTGGGACAGGGACAGGATGGTGAAATGCAAAAGGCAAGTCACAGAGCACTGGGTGTGCATCCCTAATTCAGAGGGGGAGTCTGTGTGAGACTCAGGTTATTGGGCAGGACCAGATGTGGGAAACTTTAAGAGGGTCCAGTTGTACTTCAACAAAATATCACAGGTAACACTGGGAGATTCTGAGGCAGAAATGAAAGCAACATCTTTTCCCACTGGTAACATTCTGAAAAACACCCGAGAAAGAGAAGTCCCCCAAAGCACAGCAATATGGCCCCGCAGAGGAAGAGGGAATGAAGTGCATGGGAATCGTGCTTCTTAGGCATGGCCCTGCCACCTCTCACCTGAGTGGTTCTGGAGGGTCTGGGCTTGCCCATCTTTGGTAGGTGTGATCAGTTCCCAAATGAAACTCTTGATCTTCTCGTCCCCCTTATAATGCTTGACACAGTACACCAGGAGGGCACGGCAAATCATCTCCATGTCCTTCTCGTTCAGATGCCACTTGAATCGGCCATGAGTCAGGATGTCCTTCCACCGGCCCCAGCTGACAGTGGACATACAGACAGGTGTTGGAGGGAGAATGGACCAGGCCATGCAGGCAGCCTCCCCACAGGAGGAGAAACAAGAGCCATACATGCTTTTTGTTCTCTGTAGGTCTGTTAATCATCCCAAGGGCTTTGTCCCGAAAGGCCTTTGAGGACCACCTGACTGTAGCACACCGAATATCACTAAAGTGACCTGGACGTTGGACACTGAGAGCTTCATATGGCCACTACAATGTTAAAAAGGGAGGGACCAAAATACTGGGAGCAGGGAATAAATTTGGAATCAAAAAGAGTCCAACAGCACTATTCAAAAGCAATGATGAGCTCATGGAAGCTGAACCTTTGATTTCTACCAGAGCCAAAGCCCTGCACGAATCATGCCTTGGCGATAACATGTGTTGTGTGGACTCCTTATATATCCTTGGGGGGTGGGGGGAAGCAGGAAATCAGTACCAGACAGCAAATTAGGACCAGAGATTTGTTGTGACAGGCATATGGGAAAATCATGGCATGTCTGCATTGTGGTTGTGGAGCATACGGTGACTGAGATGGATTCTGGGCAGAAGGCACAGTTCTCTCTTGCTCCAACAGATCCCCCTTTGCCCTATAATTCCAAAGGTGACTGGAGAGACATCCTAGACAAATCTCAGGGACTGAAAAACAGAGGGGAACAAACAACAATAACAACAAAACCAAGCAGAGCCAATACCCACCCAAAGATGAGCAGGTTCTTCTCTACCCGGAAGCACTCCGCTCGGAGGTAGCGCCTGGCTTTGTCATTGAGGCGCCTGGATCTCGTGGGCCTTTCGTCTGAGTCGCTGTCTAACTCTGAAAACTCCATGAGCTCGTCTTCCTCAAACGAGTTGTAGTGTTTGGTCTGCTTTCTCACGCGAGGTCGGTCGATCACTAAGCTTTCCTAGAAATGGAGAGGACTACTGGGAAGAAAGTCCTCTTTTCTCTACTCCTTTCACAAAGCATAAGTGTATCCTCAGGACACATTTGGGATAGAACCATGCCCCGTCTCATCCTCCAGCACGAAGGGCTATTCCCAGCACACCTGCTGTCTCCATGACCACAGGACAAGCAGAGAAGATTCTCTGGGACTTGCTCAAGTTGATGTGCTCCCTGGCCCCCAGTGCTGCTTGTCACCATCTGTTGTTTCTGCAGTCATTCTACCCGGGGTGTGGGCAGGCAAGGCCCCCCCACAGTGACCAAAGTGGTGTCGGCTCTTGCCAAGAAAGACTGGAGTAGTGAAGACCCAGCTGTTCTGCCCAGCATGCAGAGAGCAGTCTGCACTCTGGAGACAAGACAAGCTAGAGAATTCCATCTGCTCAGCAACTTTCTGAAGACAAACGCATATTCCTGCTTTATTTATCTGCCTTCGACTGGTTCTATCCACTAACCTTTTGCCTTTCACTGAAAATACCATCTCCAGCTCAGGAGCCTCGGTCATTCTGATGGTTCCCCTGGCTATGCGTCTTCTCTAGTCTCCATTGCTTCCTGCTCCTCACTCCTTCCCCCATACCTCTTCCCCAAGCCAGGCCAGCCTCCTGACTACTCCTCCACACAGCCCAGATAACAAATGTCGTGTTATCCCTGCTCTGATCACCGTGCTTCCCAACACGGAAGGCTCCAACTGCTTCTGCCTGGCTACAGGGCCACAGTGCTTTCTTCCCTTGCTTGGACCCAATGTCCTGCACACACAGTAGCTTCTTGATTGCGACACTGTGAAACACTTAGAACAGGTTACTAAAGGGGACTGCAGGATCTTCTTAAAAGAGGAAAATCAGCATTTCTATTTATAGGAGAAAAGAGGGTGGATTAAGCAACCTGTGGTCGTTCTGGCTGGGTGCTGGTTACTGAATTAGCTAGCTACAAGCAGGGACTGTCTCCTGGCTTTGTGGAACCATGAGAGTTCAATACTCACCTGAGAAGACACTCATCCTGAAGTGAGGTGACAGGGTCAGAGATGAAGGACGGGACAGGGTCAGAGATGAAGGACGGGAAATCAACATTTAAGGGGTGCCTCACAGTGGGCTGGGCACTGGTGCCAGTTATACCCACAAATGTTACCTTGTAACCCCACAGTGTGGGCCTGACCACCTCCTCTTCTACTAATCTCAGCGGGGGTCAAAAACTTCATCCGAAGGCATACTCTGGTTTCACTCTCAAGTCCATTCTCTTTCTCATGTTCAGAATTAAGAAAACATGAGACACTGAAAGAATGGAGGTAAAGCCAACAAACTTTTGTCATGCTTTTTTCCCTCTATTATGTGTGAAGTTTCTCTCACAGGAAGTGTTGAAATACAAATAAAATAGTCACATGCCAGGGATAGAATGTTGGTTTGAGGCAGAGGCCTGAACTTGACCTGTGTGTCCAGTTCCAGTTCTAATTGCCTTCATCTAATTTCCCAGGTGCCCAACAGACTGAATGGCCATTTAAAAATGACAACAGTTAAGATTTATTGAGTGATGTCTATGTGCCAGGCATATTTTAAGCATGGTACAAATATTATTTAAGAACCAAGACTCAAGAGTAAATAATGACTTGAGCTGTGTAGGAATTTATTGTCATGTATGACATAAGTGAATGTTCCATGGAATAAAATATTATTTTGCTGTACCTTTTCATTCTTTGCTTCAGTGTCTAGTTCAGCTATTTTAGCCCATTTCTGCCAAAAGTTAGGATCATCTAAGGAAATATCTGTTCTGTTTCCTGAAGCCACAAAGCTAGCCTGTGAAGAAGACAAGAATTAATAAACTGTGCTTGAACACAGTACAAACTAATAAAACACCAGTGTTACTTCAAGAGAAACCTAAGTATATTATCTATTTGCATTCAAAATCAAACCCTTAACAGAGCTTCCAAAATGAATTGAAAATCTCAAGGCTATTCTTTTTTTACCTTTTATTTTAAAAATTGGGTGAGGAAATCATAATTTCAACTGAAGGGATCATTTTTTTTTGGAGCTTAAGCTTGGAAGCAGGAAGGCAAACCCCGGAAGACAATGGCAATGTCCAAACTAGACACTTGGTGTCTAGTTTCCTATGAAAGAGTTAACACTTAAAACTTTTCTAGATTTTTCTTTCAGTGCAACAGTTACCAAATGTCTGCTATGGAAAAGGTATTAGGCTGGGCAGTATGAGGTGTAGAGACAAGGGATGGTTCACCCATATCCTCCTTATAAAACACTGAACGTCCCACTAAAAAACTTTCAGGTGTCACCAAACAGGAGATTTAATCAAACAGGTCACAAAGCTCACACAGGAATCAGCAGTGGTTGTAGCTAGGGAAACCTGAGAGTGATCTGCTAAGTTTTAAATCCAGTGGCCTAAACAGCAGAGAAAAGAGGCACCCAGACTAGAAGCTGGGAATTTTACGTAAAATCTCTTTCCCATTAAACAAACAAACAAATTGCTTGAGTTTGGGGAATGGAGTGTTCACTGGAGCTTCCACTCTCTATCAGTGATCAAGAAGTGCTCTACAAGGGAATCAAGATGTCCACTGGAAGGTTTCAGAGCAGTCCTTGCAAACAGAGCCAACTGAGAATAGGAGTGTTTATTCTGTCTGTTAAAGATCAGCTCTCAAAGGTGAGGAGTGGTATTTTCTTGGTATAGTCCCTGACTCCCTATTCAGACTTCCTTCCTCTAAGGATCTATATCTTTAGATAGTCACGCAGACTAAATGTGCAGCCAATTTCTAGGATTTGCATTCAGAGAAACAGAAGCCCTGCTAATGGGTTTCAGAGAATAAACATTTTTTTTTCTCTCCCACCCTCAACAGCTCTGGAGAGAAGGCCCTGTACCTTGGCAAAAGTGGACCCTTTCCCCTCAGACTGGATGGTGATGGTGTGCGTTCGCCTCTGCAGAATCTGGTCTATGTCTTCTTCACAGAACTTGGAGCCTTCATCTTCTTCATCCATTAAGGCTCCATAAGCACCTTTCCGGAGTAGGTCCTCCACCTCCATTTTTGAGAGCTGCTGTACCTGGACAGGTCACCAAAGGCTACTCACAAAGTGGAAAATGTATACGAGAAAAACAGCCTCAAATCTGGTTTTTGTGATTCAGCGCATAGTTCCTCCATGAACTGCATGTTAGAACAAAGGATGTGGGCAACAAACTTCAGCTAGTGAAATCCCAGATGCGATACTCTGGGGAGGGCAGGCAGACAGCTCTGAAATAAAGCTCAGCACATGATCCAAGGTCCCTAACATTCTTATGGATGTTGGTTATTATCAGATGTCACAAGCCACTACAACTATGCATCATTGAAGATGGTACTTTTGACATCTTTATATTTTAGTTAGAGCTTATATCTTTAAAAACCTCCAGATGTACCAAACAAGCAGAAGAACAATGATTTATTCATTATTAAATAAATATGTATATTAGTATTGTAAATGAGGTCATTTCTCAACTAAAAAAAAATGATCCCATGATAAATGTGATCTTCTCAAAAAAAAACAGGAAATGGGGTCCCAAACACCCTTTTCTGGTTCTAATTAAGAATCTGGTTCTCTTTATATCAATCACAAGAGGGAATTCCATGACTCTCTGCATGACTAACTTGAAGTATTATACTTAGCAACATATGCATAGCTAAGAGGATATGGAACATCTGGACTAAAGATAACTCATTTAGAAGGTTTAAGCATCCAATCTTTGATGCCCTGAGCCCAGAGATTAAGGAAATATTCTGCTTTGTTTGCCTATACTTTAAGATACTTTAGGACAATTTAAGAATCTTAGCTGTAATTCTTATGCCCTCAAAGGGGGAAAAATATTTTAACTGCCTTATTTTAAGCTGCTAATTTATTCATTCATTTACTGACCATCCAGCACTTTATGTTTTTAATATGCCGAGCACTGTTAGGGGCCGAGGGGACGTAGATAAAATTGGTCCCAGTACACTCTCAAAGCTCAAAGTCTGAGGTATGAGATAAGGCACAGTAACAAATACAATGTTAAGATCTACTGGCTTCTAACGGGCACAGTTAAAAACTCTGTTTACTGAAATGTTACACCAAGCTGGGCAATCCTACCTCATAACTGCTTCTACGGATTTCCTTTAACCACCCAGAAAACACAGACACCTGACTCTTAACGATGCCCCGTTGTAGGGAATTACCCAATAATGATGTGAGGGCTGGCTCAATGCAGCGAAAGTGAACCCTTAAACAGCTATAAGAAGAGAAGCCTGCCTGGGCTGTGCGACCAATGTTCCTTAAGACTCCAGAGCAGGCCCATCACACTCACCCCATTGGTGCCGCCCTTTCGGTTGATGTCCTGAAGAACAGCCTTGTCCAGCCCCAGCTTTAGGCTGGCCTTGTCAAACATCTCGCGCTCGTAGGAATTTCGAGTGATGAGGCGATACACCTTCACAGCTTTGCTTTGGCCTATGCGGTGACATCGGGCCTGAGCCTGGGAAGAAGAAGAGTCATATGCATCACGTCACTGTATGTATAAACGGCAGCAACCCTGGGAATAGGGGAGTGCTTAAATGTCATGTGGTGTGAGTGGCCAACTCTCGGTTACAAGTAACAGGACTGATTTCAGAACAGAATTTATACCCAAAGGTTGGCTGCCATCCTCCGTGGCTACTCATTTCTTCTCCCATTGTGTACTGACTACTGTGTGCCAGGGATAAAGCAATGAGAAGGACATGCTGTCCCATCCTGTGCCCCCGCCCTGCTGTGGTCTGTGCAAGGCAACTTGTGAGTGGCACACATTCCCAGGATGCTGTCCTGTCCTCTTGGAAGATATGCTTCAGAGCTGGTAGCACTGAAAATTTATTTTTAAAATTTTGCTACTGAAATTTTCAAACATAGATCAAAATATAGGAAAGTATAATGACCTCTTACGGACAATCTTGTTTATTTTTACCACACTCCACCCTCCCAGATTGTTAGGAAGTAAATCCTAAGCATCATACTGTTTCATTCTTACATATTTCAATACACATTTCTAAAGATACAAACTCTTGTAAAATATATATTATTATCATTGCCACACTTAAAAACAACTGCATTTCTGCTGTGTCACTGAACAGGTACCTTTATTTCCTGTATTTTCTCTAAACTAGGAGTTCCACCTTGGAACCTGATCAGCTTAAGATTTGAGCATCTGAATGTACACCAAGAGGCAGATGGTATCTGGTCATCTTTCTTTTGAATTGATGATCATTGCCTAGATCTGTTAATTCATCAGGGGCTACCCTAATGTATAGTTCATATAGGAGGGACAAGATAAATATTTCTTTCTCTTTATTTAATCAGTTTCCAAAATAACATCCCAAAAAGTGACCAATGAAATTTTTTTTATTACTTCTTTATGGGATACAATGAAGGCATGCATTTAAATATATCTGCCATGTTTTACTGCACTGCAGTTATTATTCTTATTGCTGTTCACATTTGGCTCATGGGAGCCTAAGTTGGCTCCTGAGTTCCTTCAACATGACCTAGTCAAATGTGGAAAAAAGGAAGACGAGAATCAACTCTGCAGTATTTGAATGGACGGAAGGTATCAGTATGAACTCATGGTTAGGTGTATATGTATATATACACACATATACATACACATACTCACACAGATATAGAAATAGGTATGGATATGTGTACATTTATGTTTGTATGTTATATCAAAGACTGGTAGTCTTTCAATAGTTCCCTTGCTTTCAACGTATTCCACACTCCTCTTGTACATTTCCTGTCCAGACCTGGCTTCAGCCATTTTGTTTCCAGGAGTCCTAGTCTCTTTTAGCGGGAATGTTTTTTCTCCCTGAGTAAGCAAGCAGAGGGGTGATTACTGACACTGAGAGGAAGAGGTGGCCATGCCATGTGAGTGAGCCCTGCAGGTATCACTGGACACCCCAGGTCCTTCCTTATCTTGGCCCAGAGCAGTAAGACATGTGGCCCTTGCTCCTCTGTGAGTTAGTGGCAGAGCAAGTCTGGAGCCTTGGACTTCTGCTCCTGCCCCATGATCTTGATCCTGGAGTCCAGAATTGCAAGCAATGGGTCCCCTGTGTCTGAGGCCAGGCTGTTTGAGTTGCATTTGAAGTTACTGGGCCCAGAGAAAGGGGTAAGTCTAAGCAGGAATCCTATGTTTGCCCATAAGGGACTCACCCAGTGCCAGAATCCCTGGATATGGAAGCCCCCACCCATGCCCTGCCCACATTCTTCCCCTAACCTCATGGCTGAAAATGACACCAGAATTCCTATACTCCGTACTAAAGCGGCCCAAAGACTAAGAAGCCCAGTAAGTACTGGGACAGAAGAGAGGCCACTGGGGCAGGGGTACAGGAAATGGCCATCAAAGCAGGGCTAAAGGAGGGTGGATCCCAGGCACCTCCTGCCACTTGGCCCACTGTGTTACAGAGGTCCTCCTTGCAATAAGAAAGCTTGAAGTTCATCTTGGTGCCCAAAATTTGCATATTTCTGTGATACGATTTGGCTGTGTCACCATCCAAATCTCAACTGGAATTTATCTCCCAGAATTCCCATGTGTTGTGGGAGGGAGCCAGCAGGGAGGTAACTGAATCACGGGGGCCAGTCTTTCCAGTGCTATTCTAGTGATAGTTAATGAGATCTGATGTGTTTATCAGGGATTTCTACTTTTGCTTCTTCCTCATTTTTCTCTTGCCGCCGCCATGTAAGAACAGCCTTTCGCCTCTTGCCATGATTCTGAGGCCTCCCCAGCCATGTGGAACTGTAAGTCCAATTAAACCTTTTTTTGTTCCCAGTTTTGGATATGCCTTTATTAGCAGTATGAAAACGAACTAATACAGTAAATTGGTACCAGTAAAGCAGGGCGTTGCTGAAAAGATACCCGAAAATGTGGAAGCGACTTTGGAACTGGGTAATAGGCAGAGGTTGGAACAGTTTGGAAGGTTCAGAAGGAGATAAAATGTGGGAAAGCTTGGAACCTCCTACAGACTTGTTCAATGGCTTTGCCCAAAATGCTGGCAGAGATATGGACAATAAGGTCCAGGCTGAAGTGGTCTCAGAAGGAGATGAGGAACTTGTTGGGAACTGGAGCAAACGTGACTTTTGTTACATTTAAGCAATGAGACCAGTGGCATTTTGCCCCTGCCCTCGAGATTTGCGGAACTTTGAACTTGAGAAGGATGATTTAGGGTATCTGGTGGGAGAAATTTCTAAGCAGCAAAGCATTCAAGGGGTGACTTAGGTTCTGTTAAAAACATTCAGTTTTATAAGGGAAGGAAAGAAGAAAAATTTGGAAAATTTGCAGCCTGACTATGCGATAGAAAAGAAAAATCAATTTTCTGGGGAGAAATTCAAGCTGGCTACAGAAATTTGCATAAGTAACAAGGAGCCTAACGTTAATCCCCAAGAGCATGGGGAAAACGTCTTTAGGCCATGTCAGAGATCTTCATGGCAGCCCCTCCCATCACAGGCTCGGAGGCCCAGGAGGAAAAAGTGGTTTTGTGGGCTGGGCCCAGGGTCCCTGTGCTGTGTGCAGCCTAGGGACTTGTTGCCCTGTCCCAACTGTTCCAGCCATGGCTGAAAGGGGCCAACGTACAGCTCAGGCTGTGGCTTCAGAGGGTGAAAGCGCCAAACCTTCGCAGCTTCCACGTGGTGTTGAGCCTGAGGGTGCACAGAAGTCAAGAATTGAGGTTTGGGAACCTCCATTTAAATTTTAGATGTATGCAAATGCCTGGATGTCCAAGCAAAAGTTTGCTGCAGAGGTGGGGCCCTCATGGAGAACCTCTGCTAGAGCAGTGCGGAAGGGAAATGTGGGGTCGGGGCCCCCACACAGAGTCCCTACTTGGTCACTGGCTAGTGGAGCTGTGAGAAGAGGGGCACCATCCTCCAGACCCAGAACTGTAGATCCACTGACAGTTTGCACTGTGTGCCTGGAAAAGCCACAGACACTCAATGCCAGCCCAAGAAAGCTGCTGGGAGGGAGGCTGTACCCTGCAAAGGCACAGGTGTGGAGCTGCCCAAGACTACCTCTTGCATCAGCATGACCTGAATGAGAGACCTGAAGTCAAAGGAGATCATTTTGGAGCCTTAAAATTTCACTGCTCCGGTGGATTTTGGACTTGCATGGGCCCCCTTTGTTTTGGCCAATTTCTCCCATTTGGAATGGCTGTATTTACCCAATACCTGTATCCAAATCATATCTAGAAAGTAATTAACTTGCTTTTGATTTTACAGGCTCATAGGCGGAAGAGACTTGCCTTGTCTCAGATGAGACTTTGGACTGTGGACTTTTGGGTTAATGCTGAATGAGTTAAGACTTTGGGGGACTGTTGGGAAGGCATGAAATGTGAAGACATGAGATTTGGAGGGGCCAGGGGCAGAGTGATACGATTTAGCTGTGTCCCCATCCAAATATCAACTTGAATTGTATCTCCCAGAATTCCCACACTGTGGGAGGGACTCAGCGGGGAGGTAACTGAATCATGGGGGCTGGTCTTTTCCATGCAATTCTCACGATAGTTAATGAGTCTCATGAGATCTGATGGGCTCATCAGGGGTTTCTGCTTTTGCTTCTTCCTCATTTTCTCTTGCCGCTTCCATGTAAGAAGAGCCTTTCGCCTCCTGCCATGATTCTGAGTCCTCCCCATCCATGTGGAACTGTAAGTCCAATTAAACTTCTTTTTCGTCCCAGTCCCCGGTATGTCTTTATCAGCAGTGTGAAAATGAACCAATACATCCTGGTTTACCAGGTTGTTCTTGGGGGCAGGAGGGAAGGCAGAACTTGTTCTCCACTGTCACTTTCTTAGACTCAACAATCCTGGTCACTTCCGGGGAGACCCAGACCCCACTGAGAAAGGAGCACATAGCTGGCAGGCAAGAGCTTATGTGTGAGGCCACCAAGCATGGGCAACAGAACAGACCCTGGGGTCTCTGTGCACAGCAGGGCCACCAGGAAGACCAGAGCAAAGGTCTTCATAGCATGGGAAAAGCTAACTTTTCCTCTCTCTCGCCAGGCTGCAGGGCAAGTGGCTAAGAAACAGTCCAGCCATAGACAGGGGTAGAAAACTTACAGACAACAATCTGGATACCCTAGAGGTGGTCCCTGCTACTAGGGATGATCATGGTTTCTAGTGCCTACTCAGTGGGCAAATATAGGAAGTGTTTGTGTGTGCAGAGTGTATATAAACCTATGCATATATAAGACAAAATACATCATGAGGTCATACTGATATTTTTAGTTCAAATTATGACTGAAGAATTTTAGTTTCATCAACCTCACATCTGTATTTCTTTAATCATGTTGAAAAACTCAATTTTCAACCACATCAATATCAGTACTCATTTGATTTGTCCCACAATATGACATTTTCAGAAAACCAATACCATTACAACTCACTCGAAACATAATTACCAAAAAAATTTCAAGATTTTTCTCTCCCCAGCCACTTAGGGATATATCCTGCTAAGTATGTATAGTGTTTTAAATACACACTTGAAAGTAGGTTTATTTTCTGTAGTTGCAAGGTTAGCAATCCTGAAACTACTTTCTGTTTAATCTAGGTTTCAGCAAATAAGTAAAGATACCGGGGGTAGCAGGAGTAAGGGCTTTCACTGTTGGAGAAGGAAATTATAAATATGGAAAGGAGGAAAACTAAAATAAACTCTGTGGTGCTAGAATGAATTGGAGGTGTCAGTATTAACTCATGGTTAGGTGTACATGTGTATTTATATACACACATACATATACATAAAGGTACAGAAATAGATACGGATATGCATGTTTACGTATGCATTTGTGTCTATACACACATATACAAATGAATACATATATTTACACATATGCATATTTATAGTCTCTCTTTCTGTGTGTCTTCCAGCTATGTCCACTGAGAGGGCCTAGAAGAAACATCATTGCAGTAGCAATGAACACACCCAACTCCTGAATCTTGATTGCTAAAAACCATTACCTATACAACAGAGCCACAGTGTGCTAGAGAAATGGCTAACTGTAGTTAGGGCTGTGGTAGAGAAAGTATAGACTAAGCCTGAAACATATTACTGTGTCAGATGTAAGAAATTCCTCAAAGAACGAGGGAGACATACGAGAATAACACTTAAAGCTCAAAGAGACTCCCACTGGCTAAGTCTAGAACTATATGAAGAGAACATCGAAATAAAGATAGTAACAGATTATAACTCACTAAATAAAAAAAGAACCCATGTATTCATATTGACATAAAATAAATAAATGGGAGAAAAAGGGAACACTCTTCCTTACAGTAGAATGCTAACTAACCAGTGCAGAGCAACAGTTAGAAAATCATCACTTTGTAACCATCAAAGTGATGACCGATTCAGCCAAAAATAATCAATGGATGCTAAAACCAATGGGTGATACTTTGATGAGGAACAGGTACAGTTCCAATTTATTTCTCCAAAATTACTTATTATTTTCAAAGGGAAAAACAGAAACTTTATAAGTGGAGAAATCTGACAGACATCACTGTACTAAGTGATCAAAGTTACCATCATCAGACAAATGGACACCATGTTATTCCTGATGTGATATATTGAGATGGCTGTGTCAGTTCTGTGGTAGTACTAAACCTAGATCCAATCCTGAGGAAATACAGACAAATCAAACGGAGGGACAACCTACAAAAAAACTGGCCAGTACTCTTCAAAAACTTGAAGGTCATAAAATAAAAAGAAAAACTGAGGAACTGATCCAGATTAACTAAGACTAAAGGGACATGACAGCTAAAGGTAATGGGTGACCCTGGACTGAATCCTGGACTGGGGAAATGACAGCTATAAAATATGTTGAAACAAATGATAAGACTTGAATATGAACTGTGGATTGGAGAATAGTATTTTTATATCTTGATTCTGAGAACTGAACTGTGAATATACAAGAGAAAGTCCTTGTACTTAGTGAAATACACACTGAAAGTATTTAGGGGACAAGGGGGTACAATGCCTGCAACTTACTCTCAAATAGCTCAGACAAAAAGTGATGTGTGCCTATGCATGTACTCAGAGAAAGAAAGGGACAGAGACACAAAGGAGAGAGTGAGAAAGGGCAAAAATGATAGAGTCGAGGCAAAATGTAAACACAGCTGGTGAATCTGGATAAAGGGTACACTGGAGTTGCAAAATGAAATTATATAGAAATAAAAATGTATAAACATATGAAATACAGACCCTTGAAATAATCCTTTTCTGTGAGTTGTAAGCTATTCACTTGATACACAGCTAGATTCAATTGTTTCATTTTGCTTTTGAGTTTTAGGAATTGATGTTTCCCCCTATTAATTTAACCACACTGAAGCAGGTCGTGAAGAAAATAACTAAACTAAGCAACTTTGGCAAATAGTATTCTGATTATATACTGTAATACTAAAGACCAAAAAACCCACTACAGACCAACATTATATTCTGGTAAATGTATTTTTCACAAAATATGGGTTAGCAATTCTAAAACTACTTGATGTGTATACTAGGATGAAATAAATGAGTAAATATACTGTGTTATGATAACAAGGTCCAGGCTTCATCCTGCCAGAGAAAGAAGTTACAAATAAGGAAGAGGAGGAGACTATAATGAACCCTGTGATGCTGCACTGTAATTAGAAAATTCACTATGGATGAATATATACAGAATAAATATAGCTGTGTGGTATGAGTGCTTGCTTAAGTATGTATACATCTGTTTCCTAGCTCCATGTGCACAGAGGGTCTAGAAGCAATAACAATCTAGTAGCAGTGGGCATACCTAGTAGCCAGAGTTTGGTTTCTAAATGCTGTTCTCAAGTAAAAGAAATCAAGGATCGTTGGAGAATGGTCAATTCCAACGTGGGGGCACGAAAAATGTAACATGGACTTGAACCGTAAGGAAGCACTCAAAAAACAATGGGAGCATGTCAAAAAAACACAGAAGCCAATGTAAAGGAGCTACCAACGGCCAAATCTGGACAACCTGAAAACAAAATAAATAGAGTAATGGATTATAAAATAAAACAAAATCCACAAGTCAATACTGATATAAATAAATGGGAGACAAAGGACAACTTCGTTATAATAGAATTCTTACTAATAAATGTAGAAGGGATGATGAGAATAGAAAACTACCATTAGCTAAACACCATGGTAATAATTTACTGAAAGCAAGAACCATTGATGGAAGCTAAAATTAATGGACAGAAGTAGGATGAAAAACAGGATAGAGTCTCAAAATATTCACTCAGAAGATACTAATTTTTAGAGATAAATACAGTTATTTTATGGTGGAGAAACTTGGCAGATGGCACGTTAACCAAGTAATCAAAGTTACATCACGAGTAATAAGATGTATTCATATCACGCATCCCCTGATACAATGCACTGAGGAGGACATAATATGATTTCTATGATACTCTTGCCTAAAATGTATAACCTCATATCTCACCGTAAGAAAACATCAGGCAAATACAAACTGAGAACAGTCCACAAAACAACTGGTCAGTACCCTTCAAAAGTGTCAAGGTCATGAAAGATAAGGAAAGACAAAGGAATTGTCACAGACTGCAGAAGGTTAGGGAGTCACAACTTCTAAATGGAATGTGGATACTGGGCCAGAAAAAAAATATTTCTAGGAAACTGAAGGAATGAATATGAATAAGGTCTGTAGATTAGTTAAAGAGTATCATATCAATGTTGCTTTCTTGGTTTCAATCATTATACTACGGTTATATAAAATGTCAACATTAAGGGAAGCTGGGTGAAGTGTACATTGGAATTCTACATAATTTTTGCAACTTTTAAAAAAGGTTAAAAAAATTAATTTTGTTTTAATAATGAAGTAAAATGCTTAAAATGGTTCCAAAGTCAAATACACAAAACAGCATATTTGGAAAAACCAGCTTCTTTCCCTGTCACTTCCATCCTGTTCTCTAAAGGTAACCATTTAAAAACAAAGTTTGTAGGCTGGGCGTGGTGGGTCACGACTGTAATCCCAGCACTTTGGGAGGCTGAGGTGGGTGGATCACAAGGTCAGGAGTTCGAGACCAGCCTGGCCAACATGGTGAAACCCCGTCTCTACTAAAAATACAAAATTAGCTGGGTGTGGTGGCGCGTGTCTGTAATTCCAACTACTTGGGAGGCTAAGGCAGGAGAATTGCTTGAGCCCAGGAGGTGGAGGTTGCAGTGAGCCGAGGTTGCGTCACTGCACTCCAGCCTGGGTAACACAGCAAGACTCCATCCCAAAAAAACAAAAACAAAAACACACACAGTTTGTTTTATTTTTACCCTTGGTAGGGAAGGGACAAAGACACACAGCCTTTTAAGATAAATGCTAGCATACAGTACAAACTTTTTCCACCTTATTTTTTTCCCCACTTAACAATATATCCAGGGTACAATCCAGGGTATAGCAGGATATAGTGATATTCTTCATTCTTTTTTCAAAGCTGAATATATTACAGTTTATTCAATTAGTCATCTATTGCTGAACAATTGAGTTGTATAGTCTTTGGCTATTATAATTCGTTGCTGGACCTTCTTTCTTTATCTTTAGCAGTAGCAAATCTCTGCTACTGGGAGAAGGTTTGATGAATGATTCTGCAAATTAAGGAAGTGATCATGGTGAACAATATGGTTTATGAGACCTTCAAGACAGTAATCTTATACGGCCCTTAAGTACTGACCCTGATTTCTTTTTCTGGCTCATATGGTGTTGAGGGTAAATTACAAGAGGGAGTTGAAAAGTTCTGAGCAAAAGATCTGATGGAGGAGCCCTGCAGACACTGCTAATGGCCTTCGTAGCATCCATCTCTTTCTTGCTCACTGCCAGAACTCTGACTCTTGTACAGGGCAGCAACATGTTCAACCGAAACCACTCCCAGCCTCCCAGGGATGGCCAGGTAACACAGTCCTAGACAACGAGGTGTAACAGAACCTCCTGAAGATATGTGCCAAAGTTCTGCTTTCCTGTAAAAACCAACATGCCTGCTTTCCTTATTTTTCCTTTCTGGGATGGAACCAAGAGGCTGTAAACCACACATACTGAGGCCAGTGGAGTAGAAAGACAGGAGGAACCCGGGACTCCGATGACACTATGATGTCGCCTCACTAGTCCTCAACTGCCTACCTCTGGACTTGTTAACTGAGAAAAATAAACCCCTGTTTGGGAGAGCCGAGGCCACAAGCAGCTAAATTACATAGAAATAAACATGTTCTCCCCCAAGATGACTTACCTGAAGGACAACAGGATAAGTCCCATCACATTTAAGAGACTCATCATTTTACAGTCAAATCTCAAACCATTCTTTATTTTCCTAAGAGAACTCAACCAAAAAAAACATGAGATAGAGAAAGAAACATTCAGAACTAGGGCCAGGAACTCAGATGAAGTCCAAGGGAAATCCATCAGCAAAGGTATACATATAAAAACCTTTGGAGTAAAACACAACTAGGGGGCAGTGGTGCTATAATCCCCCAGCCCTAATCCCTGGAGAAAATTATAGTGCTCTAATTATAGTGCTCACAATTTCTTCTTTATTTTTTAATACATCTGGGGTGGACAAAAGCCAAAGAGAAATGAATAACGATGTTCTGACAATGAAAAAAAAAAAAAAAAAAAAAGGCTGGGTGTTGTGGCTCTCGCCCATCTTCCCAGCACCTTGGGAGTCTGAGGCAGGACTGCTTGAGGCCAGGGGTTTGAGACCAGCCTGGGCTGTCAACATAACAAGACCCTCTCTGGGGTTAAATCTGTCAGATAAGTCAGTCAAGAACTAGCTGAGAACAGGAAGGACAGATGAATTCACAGAATGGGAAAGGGGTGCTTTTGGGCAGCAGAAAGGAGTTAAAAAAAAAAAAAAGAGGACATTGACAAGGAGAGGCAGCGGCATACTCAAAAGGAACGTGACTCATTCTATTTAGGACTGGTGCTGTGTAATAAGTGCCTGTCCCATCCTGTGCTTCAGACTTGCCGCCTATTCACATCCCACTCTACATGGTCATACTCTTTGTTTTGTCTGGAATATTCTTCCTTCTTATCTCATAATTTTAGATCCTTTTCATTATTTCTGCTCAAATGTCATCTTCTTAAAGAAGTCTTCCTAGACCACTCTTTCTAAATCAGGGCAACCAACTCCTATCATTCTTTTTTTTTTTTTGGAGATGGAGTTTTGCTCTTGTTGCCCAGGCTGGAGTGCAATGGCATGATCTTGGCTCAGTGCAACCTCCACCTCCCAGGTTCAAGCAATTCTCCTGCCTCAGCCTCCCAAGTAGCTGGGATTACAGGTGCCCATACCAACGCCTGGCTAATTTTTGTATTTTTAGTAGAGACAGCATTTCACGATATTGGCCAGGCTGGTCTTGAACTCCTGACCTCAGGTGATCTGCCCGCCTCGGCCTCCCAAAGTGCTGGGATTACAGGCATGAGCCACCGCGCCCAGCCCCAACTTCCATCATTCTTATCCCCTTATTTTATTTTCTTTGCAGTAAATACTGCTTATCTGTAATTATCTTATTTTTCCTCATTTATTGTCTGCCTATCCTACTGAAATAAAACTGTCAGTCTAGCTCACCAGTGTCTCTCCAATACTTTAAGTAACACCTGGCATGTCCCAGTGATCAAGAGATAGTCACTGAATAAATGACTACATAGTATAGTATTTGTGTATACATTTACAAATTATTACTTTCTCATGGCAAAGAAGACTCAACAGGTGCAATCCTCCAAACTCCAGACACACGCACTGTCAAGAAATAGGGGATGTAGGTGGGGCGTGGTGGCTCATGCCTGTAATCTCAGCACTTTGGGAGGCTGAGGTGGGTGGATCACTTGAGCTCAGGAGTTCAAGACCAGCCTAGGTAACATGTTGAAACCTCTTCTCCACAAAAATTACAAAAATTAGCCAGGCATGGGGCTCGTGACTATAACTCCAGCTATTCGGGAGGCTAAGGTGGGTGGAGGCTGCAGTGAACTGACTTCGAGCCACTGCACTCTAGCCTGGATAACAGCGAGATCCTGTCTTCTGAAAAAATAAAATTAGATAAGAAATAGGGGGTGCAAGCAACGTGGTGGCAGCAGAGGAAGAGGCACAGGGGTCCAATACCTCTTCCCCTCGGAGCAGTGTGGGACTTTCCTGAGTCCTGCTTCTGGCGATTGTGGAAAGGGCCTGTCTCCTCACTCTGGACTCCCAACTGACTTCCAAAATCCTGCAGACATGCAGCAGCTGCATTATCTTGTGGCTGTGCTCTTGGCCAGGACATCTGCTCCCACACTTTCTGAATTCTGCCTTCAGGGACCTTAGCAGCAGGAAGGACGCAGAACTGTGCAGCCCACCACTGTTATCTTGAACCCTCTTCAACCCTAAGGATCTCTTGCCTCCAGATGCAAAAAGTCCCCCAGAGAATAAGAAGCAGAAGTATCACAGAACAATGGAAGAGGAAGGTTTGTGGTCTCTGAGGGGGGCATGATAGCATGTTATTCCCAAGAGGTCTGCCTTTGCCTTCAGGGGTAGCAGCAACAGTGGCCTACTCCTAAGAAGAAAGAAGATAAAAACCCAGTTTTTCCTTTGTCTTTCCTTCTCAGGCTACTGTTATCATCCTGTGCCACTTCTTAACCTTAGGTGTTATGGGAAACCTAGACAACACTTGCTGCTGCTGATATGCCAGGACTAAATTAGAGCCTCTGTCTTCTAAATGATGGTGAGAAAAGGCAAACTGATAACCTTCAATTTTGTACACACATTGATGCGAATACAGACATATTCAAGGTTTGAGAGAGGGTGTGGCACTTACCTGACTCTAGATAAAATCTCCCCATTAAGGGGACGTAAAAATTGGTTTTCCTTTAATAGTCCAGATAAAACAGTAATATTGCTAAGATCTCTCAGTGCTAACTTTAATCTCTTTTGTTATTCCTAAGTAGTACCCAGTTTCTATCCTGGATCCTAATGAACCTGTGCCTTCATTTTCTGGAAAGCAAGAGGAGGACAGGAGGATTTGGGAAGAGGAACACAATGATGTCAGCGTCCCAGCCTCCACACTCTCTCTGGAGTAAATATTCTATATTTACAGCACGTGGGTGCAAGGGCAAATGCCAAGGGGCGTGGGAATGTGTGTGTTTGTGTGGGGAGTGTGCATCATTCTGTGGACAGTCTCCAGCCCTCTTGCTTTTGGAAAGCCCTCTTGCTCTCTTCCTCATCACACCAAGCAAGCAAGAACCTTGCTCCATCTCTGTGGGAGACACAGAATTTGGACCTTCCTCTCTCTATCACATCTTTTTTATAGCCCACCAGTCCCACTAACTAATAGCCACTCTTCTAGTCCCCTGTCCTAAAACTGCTCTACATTTCTCAATTCTTTCATCTCTACCTAGACTGGCTAGACTTTAAAAAAAAAAAAAAGGATGATTCCTTCCAAGTTGTACAAATGTTCTCTCTCACACAGTAACCTTTTGCTGCATTCTCCTTACGAACTCCCACCCTGCATCTTCCACCTTGGATCTTCCTCAGTGCTGGTCTTCTTCGTTTCTTCATTCAGGCTGAGCATTAGAGGAAGTTCAGAAACTGACTCAACATACTAATAAAGTTCACACTATCCAATTTCAGTTTGGACTTCACTGCTATTCCTTAATTCATCTCTTGCCAGCTCCCCAGCAGTGGACATTGAGAACAGCTACTCCAAAGCTTCTCCCTTCATCCAAGACCCTTATTCTGGACAGTCCCACCCAACTTCTCTGGTTGCTACACATATAAATCAGTCACCTCAGATGACTTTGCCTTCTCCACTAGGTTTGAATATTCACGTTCTTGCTTTTCCCATGGCATTGCACCTATTCAACTGGTAATGTGTAGACTTCACCTAGGTGAAGCATGGTCATTCCAAAATGTTTGCCTCTGGCCATGAGCTGTTGCCAGCCCCATGCTTCCACTGATCCTCCTGGATATCGCTTCAGGCATGTCCAGCCGAGGTGTCCTCAAACTGGCCATTCAACTTTGGTTTCCTGTGCCACTATTCTTCCAGCTGCCATGCCTCACAGTCAGGTGAGCATCACAAAGAAGCCGAAAACTTTGTAACTGTCAAGGACTTAAGAAATCATGTTTTGGGGTTGGCAAAAATCTGAAAAGGGCCTGATAGTAAATATTTTAGGTTTTGTTGGCTATGAGGTCTCTGTTGCAACTACTCAATTCTGCCACTGTAACATGAAAGCAGCCACAGATTATATACTTATAAACGGGTGTGATTATATTCCAATAAAACTATTTTTAAAAACGGGCAGCAGGCCAAAAGGCAATCATTTTCCACCCCTTAATCTGTATCATTGTCGTAAGTAGGTTCTTGATAGTGAGCTGATCAAATATTAGTTTTTGCTTATTATTATTTTAGTGTTGAGTGTGTTACTCCTTTAAAAATGGGTTATTCATTACATCCAGCAACTCATATTCAGCCATCTTTTCACCAGTAGAAAGATGGTAAGCTAGTTATAATCACTGGTTTTCTTTGAGATCACTGGTTTTCTTTGAGGTTGCATGTTGAACATAGTTTACTTTATGATGTATACCATGAAATATTTTCAGTATTTTTTTTTGAGACTGAGTCTCGCTCTGTTGCCCAGGCTGGAGTGCAGTGGCACAATCTCGGCTCGCTGCAAGCTCCGCCTCGTGGGTTCATGCCATTCTCCTGCCTTAGCCTCCCGAGTAGCTGGGATTACAGGCACCCACCACGCCTGGCTAATTTTTTTTTGTATTTTTAGTAGAGACGGGGTTTCACTGTATTAGTCAGGATGGTCTCAATCTCCTGACCTTGTGATCCGCCTGCCTCGGCCTCCCAAAGTGCCGGGATTACAGGTATAAGCCACCATGCCCGGCCATTATTTTCAGAGTTTTAACCATCACTAACTTAATTTAAAGCACTAGTTTTCAACTAGTAGGCTGCTTTCTTCAAACACAAGTTTATGTGGAAACTCATCAAATGAAAAAGACAAAGGGCCGGGTGCAGTGGCTGACACCTCTAATCCCACCACTTTGGGAGGCCGAGGCGGGCGGATCACCTGAGGTCAGGAGTTCAAGACCGGCATGCCCAACATAGCAAAATCCCATCTTTACTAAAAATACAAAAATTAGCCAGGCGTGGTGGCAGGCCCCTGTAATCCCAGCTACGCAGGAGGCTGAGGCAAGAGGCAAGAGAATCGCTTGAACCTGGCAGGCAGAGGTTGCAGTGAGCTGAGATCGCCGCACTGCATTCCACCCTGGGGGAATGGAGTGAGACTCTGTCTCAAAAAAAAAAAAAAAAAAAGAAAGGAATAGACAAAGCAACAACTCTGTAGGAGTGGGTGGGTAGAGAAGAAGCCCAGATACCCATTGGCTTAGTGCCCTCTTCCCTGCATCCCTTCTCTTGCAGTATCCCCTAGAGTACCTCTTGAATCCTGTCAAACAGCAGCCTCCAAACTTCTTTTGATCAATCACCTGTATTATGAAAAAGGTTTTGAGCCACCCACCCACCTTCTTCACCACATACCCATAATCCTAGTGTTAGTAAATATCTCAAGATATATGCAATATACACTTAAGATGAAGTTCTTCATTAATGATAATGGCTGTAAATCTATATTCCATATAGTCTTATTGACAAGTTAGAATCTTTTTGGCTGACTTCACGTCCCATATAGTTAGAATGCCATTGTTTTTACTTTGAAACAGGGTTGATGAAGAACTCCAAACTGGACCCTGCCATTTTCTTGCTTGTTTATGTTAGCTTTTAAAAAATATATCAACTCCAATCTTTGCAGTAATCTTTTAAAGCCACCGGTTATTAGTTTGGCTAAAACCAGAAAATAGAATCCATAAAGCCACTTAACTGGACACATATAAACTCTAATGTGTTGCACTGTGTGGAGAACAAAGGAACTAGTGAGGCTGCCACTGTTGCCCCTGCCACGCCATGGAACTTTCCCACCCCTCTGGGTTAACTCGTTTACTGTACATGACACATGACCATCTTAACCAACAAACTGAGTGAAAATGCCCGAATCGTCTACATATCAAGAATTAGAGCATTAGTCAAGATTAGTATCTTTATTTCTGATAATAATAATAATTAGTAGTTCTAGTCTATATCTGGAGGCTACCACTGTGAAACATCATTTGATTTAACGGAAAGAACCACACTCTCTAATTAGTCGGAAGGGTCGACATTTACTTTTCATCCAGTTTCACCCCCTGACCAAGGCCCTAAGCCTGTCATCCAGCTGACACCATAGCATAGAGCATCACGGATGCTCTGCAGCCAAGCCAGGCCCTATCATGATGTTCTGGGATCCAGGGCAGCTAAGGTAAACAGCAATCATCCTAGTGGTTACCTGCAAGTCATTTTGTGGGTTCCAGTCAGAATCAAATATGATGCAGGTATCAGCAGCTGTGAGATTGATCCCCAGGCCTCCCGCTCTGGTGCACAGAAGAAAGACAAAGCGGTCTGAATCTGGCTTACAGAACCGGTCGATGGCTGCCTGGCGCAGGTTTCCCCGTACTCGCCCATCAATTCGCTCATAGGTGTATCTGAGGGGACCCAAATGAACGAAAGCCCAGGCGTTAATCATGACTTCAATGGAGAACAGCACAAAATGCAGGAAGCTGTCGACTGATGGCCTTAAATCCCTCACTTCTAAATTTGGACCAAATGACAGCAGTCTAGAAGGAATCCTGCCCCCTACATATGCAGCAGGGCAGACACTTAAAACTGTATTGCAAAATGCCCCCCTCTCAAAACAAAACAAAACAAAAAAACAAAACAAAGCAAAAAAAACCAGCTGTAAACTAAGAAGGACTAGAAGAATTAAATCATAAAATACTGATCCCCATAGCCCAAGCAACTTATTCTCTCAAGTATTCCCAGTTTATACTTAAATTTAAGCATAAGACCAGGAAAAACAAACAAAAGCCTTTCCCATCTACTTTGAGTAGTGCTCACAAAAAGGACTCAGAGTTTTCATCAGTTTCCAGCTACTTTAGGGTAAACCAGAAATGGTAAGAAGATTAAACTGTGAGGCAGTCCTTTTATGTCACTTCTAGCCTACCAAGTTCCTCAAAGCTTTGGAGGTGCACAGCAAAACCTCCAAGTTTATAGCTGAAACCAAGGTCTTCTGGACAGTAGTACATTGCCAAGCATAAATCACAGGAAAGGTTTTTGAGGTGTGTGTGTGGGGTGAAGGAACTGATGAATAGTTAGAGGAAAATAAAGTAGGAAAGTAAAGCTGAATATCATTGAGAAGGCATACAACTGTGTGGAAAATCAAGAAACAGGGGTGGAGTGCATGGTAGAGGTAAGGGTAAAAGGAAAAAGAATAAGAAATGAAACTGTTAAGGGAACATATTACCCATGCCCATCTAGAGAGAAAACAGAAGAGACCTTTATGTTGGAGATCATGGGATTAACACACAAGATATAGCAGCAATCTGGACAGCTGCTGGGCGTCTTATTCTTTTCCTACTTACCCCTGACAACATATGAATTAACAAGGGGGATGTTACTCTGGGCCCAATTTTGACCCACAAACATGAACTGGTTAGTGAAGCAGAAGTAATAGGAAACGTGTGAGAAAAGAACCAAATCACCCCAAACCAACAACAGCCAAGACCATGAATCCTGGCAAAATCCTATCAGCAGCCCAGAATTTGGGAAATCAGATCTCTAAAACTTACATAAATAAGCAGGAAGAAAATAAGGATAGATAACCTAGGGGTAGATAATTCTGTGTGAGGATGGCTTTGGAAAACTAAATCTGGCAATATGATCTTGACTTCCTTGAAGAAAAGAAAAAGCCATGTAAAGAAACCACCCAAGGAAATGCACATGAAGAAACCTGACAAACTCAGACTTATAAGGGACATGTATAAAGCAAAGAAACAAGTCTGAAAATGCTGTCTCCCTTTTATAAAGCCACAATACAACCATACCTAAAATTAAGGGTACAATTTTTTGTTTCCTCTTTATTTAAAATTATAATACACTCAAGAATAATAAATGAGAACTACAGCAGCAAATGAAACGGGCGGTGGTGATAGGATTGTCATGAAGGCAGACTAAAAAGATTTTGTGTCATAGACAAAGGCTAAGGATTAGATGTCTGAATTCTATAGATTTAATTATCACCATTATTCGTAACAACCACAATAATAATATTAGCAGCAAATTCTTAAGTGTCAGTTCTGTGCCAAACCCTGTGGTACATGCTTGGTACACATCATTACATTTAATTCTCACAATAGTCCTATGAGGTAGTTTCTATTATCATCCTCATTTTACACTTAGGAAACCTAAAAACAGAACAAAACAAAAATTCATACAAGTAACATATCTTGCTCAGTCATCTAGCTGGTTAAGTGAGTTAAACCCACATCCATTTGACTTAAAGCTTTCACACTGTACCTTACATTTCAATGCAGTAGGACAGAAAGGTTTTCCTAAACACTTAAGAAGAGAAATGGAGAATACATAAGGGACACTAATAAACTTTGGAAGCTTGTAACTCTAACAGGAGATGGAAACAGAAACTATAACTAGGTATCAAAACATTTTTGATAAATCAGTGCTCAGGATCTGTAACAGTTACAGAAGTTTAGCCATGTATGTGATGCAATAGAGGAAGCACAATACTTGGAGTCAAAAACAGGGTTGAGATTCAATTAAACAACAGCCATTTCCCCCCGTCTACCTTCCACCGCCATCACACATATGAATGATTAATGCTGCAGGAAAAGACTCCATGCTCTTTGAAAAAACACCCCTAGTCATCGGAGTTAGATACCACATGGATCAGAGTGAGGCTGGGAATTAGCACAGCCTTAAGCGGGAGGGGAAATCAATACATAGTGATGATACAGCTCAGCCATCACCTAGGGAAAACGTTCCCATAAAATTAGATAAGTGTTTTTGTGTATTATAATGTAACAACACTTTTAGAACTTTTAGAACAAGATGAATGGAATAATTCTCTATCACTTGTTTAGTTTTGAGGGAGTGCTCTCAAAGAACACAAAACTTAAAAAAAAATTGAATTATTTGAGCTCCTCCCTCACTTTTGAGCCAGATCCTCTGGCCATGCCCTCATTCCTGTGTGAGAGTCTGGCATGAAATTAAATGGGAACAAAACCAAACTGACAGCTGGAGAGGCAAAGAGGCTCAAGAACAAAGAAAACCTTGAGGGCTAATAAGTCTGAATGAAGAAATCAGACATCATAAAATTTTCCACACTGAACTTCAGCACAGCAATTAACCCTCTGTGACAACTGTATTTTTAACAAGATCCCTAGGAGTTGATATGGTTCAAACTGTAATTCTGAGTCACTGTCAAATACTATCAAGTATCAACAAGCAGCAGGTGGCACCCTGGAAAAAACCTCTATGTGACTGGCCAGGAGTAGACTGACATGTTTTTGGCACAAGAGATGTTGACTTTAGAAAGGCCTGAAGGGAAATGGACAACTTTCTGGTCTCCCAGCAATAATCAACTGGAAAACATGAAGAGTTAATTTAAAAAAAGAAAACCAAAAAAGCAAAACAAAACAAAACAAAACCAACACCAAAAACCATTCACAACAGTTACAAGCATATAAAATACTTAGGATTTAACTCAGTAAGAAATATGAAGGCTTGGTAACATAACACTAAGGGGCCATGCTTTGTTCACCATTATGACTGTAATACCTACAGAGGTTCTAGCGCAATGCAGGCACTTTACAAATATTTACTGAGACAATAGTGTATATGAAGGACCCAAGTGTAGTGAAAAGCATGTTCTTTGATTTTGCAAAGATGTCACTCTAAAAAAGTAAAGAAAAAGAAAAAAAAAGCTAAAAAAATCCCAACACACGAATATATGTATATATATAAACACGTAAATGTGTATGTATGTATACATACATCTATACATACACACACATTTTTCTGGAGTTAGGGGCTGGAGCAGACAGAGACAGATAAATAAGCCAGGTATGGTGGCTCACTCTTGTAACCCCAGCAATTTGGGAGGCCAAGGCGGGAGGATCACTTGAGGCCAGGAGTTCAAGAAGAGCCTGGGCAACATAGTGGGACCTCACCTCTACAAAAAAGAAAGAAAAATCAGACAGGCATGGTGGTCAATGTGCCTATCGTCCTAGCTACTCAGGAGGAGTAGGTGGGAGGATTGCTTGGGCCCATGAGTTCAAAGTTGCAGTGAGCTATGATCACGCCACTGCCCTCTAGCTTGGGAGACAGAGCAATACCCTGTCTCTAAATATAAATAAATAAATAAATAATTCTGAAGTTCATCTGGAATATTAAATATGCAAAGGAATAACACTACTGATCAAAAGACTAGAAAGGCTAGACATCTATCCAGTATACATAGTATCTCCCTATATTTCATAGAATTTTATGAGTGAGGGAAATAGACTATTTTACTAAACAGAAAATTAGAAAATTCAATATATTTGGAAATAAATGAAAATCAGACTTCGATTATATGCCATTTACCAAAATTACAGAAGGGCTAAAGACTTAAATGAAAAAAAAATCAAATAATCCAGTTAAAGATTATGAATTTAACATACACATTTAATTCTTTGATCTCTCCAAACCTCTAGTAAAATGACAGTAAAGGATGTTTTAAAAAGGTATAATCCCTTCCCCAAATAAATCCACCAAAAGAACAGAAGTGATAGAATTCTGGCATCTGGAAAGTCGTATTTGATTTGAAGAAGGCAGAATCCCAGGCAAGACACAACCTAATTTAATAGTGCAGAACACGTGACGGGATCAAACATTGGTGGCACTAGGTATCCCCGAAAGCAGGGACGCAGAGTCTAAAAACAGGGAAACTGGTGGAATATTTGCTGAAGTATTTACTTAGCCTCTAGATCACCTACCCCAGCCTTGAAGAGGGTAAAATAAAAGATCTTGATCCTCTCTACTCTAGAAGATACTAACCACAGTTAAAAGTGAATGTACCATGCTGAAAAGGGGAAAAGAGACAGAGATAGTGGGAGCCCTTACTCTTTCTCACCCCTCCCCCACAATTAGCTCTAAATACAGTCAAGTTTCCACCTATAGGCAGGGGAGAGTAAGAGGAACAGGACCTCAAAATGCTGATATAGAAGGGTCCCCAATGAAAATGGTCCAGCCAGATGCACAGTGCTCCCATATGGAAAGTGAAGTGCACAGTCAACAAGCCTTGCTCACATACTCAGAGCTTCTGGTTGGCTCCACAGTGCCCCCCATCTGATGGCCTAAGATATCAGACATGAGGCTGATATGAAACACACAGCCTCTGCTTCTGGTAAGGAGGAGCAAGGTCCTAACACACCAACCCTCTAGCAAATGACAAATTCTGGACAAACTATAAAAACCAAAATGAATGAACAGAAAAACCTACCTGAGGGCACTGGCGAGTTAACAAAAGCAGACAGATCTTGGAGAAGAATAGAAATTTGTGGTTTCAGCCAGAGGGGAGGCCACAATTATGGTGGCAAGGTGTTGATCAGCTGTAATTGATAAAAGCCGTTGTCTTTCTGACACACATCAGGGGAAGGTACCTAGGGCAACTAAGACTGCCAGAGAGTGAGAGGGGACCCCCAGAAAGCAGAGAAATAGAGATGGGAACCCCAAACTCTGGGTAAAAACTCTGCCCAAGTTTCTGGCTGACTTCTGACTCACATTTGCTCGGGCCTGATTGTGGTAGTCTGAAATGGGAACTACTATCTACCAGAGACATTGACAGAGTTTGCACTTTGAGCACAACCTAGTTAACTGCTTCCAAATAAAACCCATCAACATCTTCAGAGCAATATAACAGAATTCTAAATCTCTAGAACATAATATTCACTAGGGCTAGGGAAAAATTCAGTTATTCTCATTCTCAAGGGAACAGGCAATTAACAGATGTCAACGTCAAATCTACAATGTTATAATTCAGACAAGAACTTTAAAGCTGCTATTATGCTGACGCTTAATGAAGTCAAGGAATGTTAAGTAATGAATAAAAAGATAAGAAAACTCAGCAGAGAAACAAAACGTTAATAAACATGGAACCAAATGGAAATTTTAGAACTAATAAATAAAGCATAGAGTGTGCTTAATAAGCATGATGGAGATGATAAAGAAAAGTCAGTGAACTTGAAGACAGATAAAAGAGAGAGAAAAAGGGTTTTTAAAAAAACAGAGCCCATGGACTTGTGGGGAATTATCTCAAGGTCAAATAAACAGGTAATTAGTCTCACAAATAACCAAGAGAATGGGGCAAAAACAAAAAAGAAATTGAAGAAATAATGATCAAAAGCTTCTCAAATTTGATGAAAGACATACATTTGCAAATTCAAGAAGCTCAGTAAGCAGGATGAATCCCAATGATCACAGTTAAACTGCTGAAAACCAAAAATTAAAAAGAAAATCTTAGAAGTAGCCAGAATAAATTAATGTATTGCACACAGGGAGCAGCAATGTGAATGACCGCAGAACTTCTCATAAGAAACCACGGGGACCAGGGCACAGTGGACTAACACTGTAAAGAGCTGGAGGGGGAAGAAAAGGAAAAAAAAGTGAACCTAAAATTCTAATATGAAAGACAGATACAAACAAATGGGAAAAAATATGACTTGGAGAAAACAGATGAAGATAAAAAAATTCTATCCTGATAAGCCTTAGAAAGACAGGAGAAGACACTGTACTTGTGAAATAACCAGTGCTATTAAAAATGGAAAAATTACAAAAAATGTTCTGTGAAATTAAAAAATATAATGAAAGATAAAGTCAAGAAAATTCCCCAGCATCTGAACTTAGATTTCAGATGGGAAAGATCTATTTAGTATTCAGCACCAATGAAGCAGTTCACTGTAAAATTTCATAGGACTGGGGACAAAGAGAATACATAAAAACTTCTAAAAAGAACAAACATAACACATACACAGACTAAGAATCCTACAGGCTTCGAACTTCTCAATGGCAACCCTGGAAGCTAGAAGACAGTGGCTTAACACCTTCAAAATTCTGCAGGGAAATGATTTACAACCTAGAATCTCAAATCCTGCGAATAGATTCCTTAAGAATGAGAGCAGAGTAAAACATTTTCAGACAATGTCTCAAAATTTACTTATCATTCACCCTTTCTCAGGAGCTCCTGGAAGAGGTGCTCCAACATGGAATCCACCAACAAGAAGATCCGATTTAAGAGGAAAAAAAAGAAAGCTGTCAGCATGAGAAACAAGGCAGATCACAGCTGACAACTGTGTACTCTGTGGGGAACAGCAACAGGCCAGGGAGGAGGAAGTCAGGAGGCCCCAGAAGGTATGGCCTAGAGAAGAGGAAACTGATGTGTTGGAACATAACCAGAGATTTAGACAACCAGGGTAAAGTTTGCTGCTGAATTATAATAGGTGTACAGAAAAATAAGCAATCAAAAAGATAATTTTTAGTTTCAGAGAAAATAAAAACTGTACAAAAATGAAAAGTAAACAGCACATGACATAACTCAGCTGTAATTTCACATTTTCCTAAGTCATAATAAACAACAAATATTAACCTAACTCAAAGTATTATGTGGCATACTGGGAAGATGAGAGGACAGGAAGTTGTATACATGACGGTATGAGGAGCAGTGAAAGAAGGCTAAACATTCATCTTCCACAGTGAGAACGGATAATACCTACAACTGAAAAATATCAAGAAATTACAACTAATACCATTATTTAGATACAGCTATAAATACCAAAAGAAATAGCATAAAGAGTTGAAAGTAAATGCTTCTGGGATATGAGAAACTAGGGGAAGGTAGAGAGTGAATTAGCAAATAATTTTTCGTTAAGTGTAATAGAATGATATGGCTCTTTAAATTATGTGCACATACAACTTTAATGAAAATAAAAACTAAACTAAAAAGAGAAAGGCAATGATAATATTAAGGCCAGAAGAACCCTGTTGGATGCAGCTTGGGTGAAGAAGCCATAAACATGAAAAGAAGAGCTGGGTATGGTGGTCTATGCCTATAATCCAGCTACTCAGGAGGCTGAGATGGGAGGACCACTTCAGCCTAGGAGTTTGAGGCCACAGTGACTGAGCCACTGTACTTCATCTTAGGTGACAGAGCGAGACATTGTCTCAGAAAAAGAAAAAAAAAAAAAATATATATATATATATATATATATACACTTCAGAATATTTATATGGGTCTCACGGTTAAGATGAGAGAGAAGCCTTTTAAAGCACATTAATTTAAGCTTAAGTTTAGGCCTAAAAAAGGATTTAAAGTTGTTTTAAGACAAAGATTTGACTATTATAAAATTTAGGACATCAAAAAATAAAATAAATGAAAACCCATACTCATAAATAAAATTAAAGAACAAAAACAACACTGGGGAAAGTTTTTGCAACAAATTCTTATAAATAAACAAAAAGTCAAAGACCAAGAGAAAATGCATGAAAAACATGAATACACAATCCACAAAAATGAAATATAAATAACAAATATGAAAAAATACTCACTCTCATTAGTAATCACAATTACAAATTAAAGAGATAATAATTTTGAATTACTGGATTAGCAAAGATTAAGAAGTAAAAACAATATTGATCAGAATATGGAAAAAAGCATTCTCATATGATATTTTGGAAAGGAATATAAATAAAACACTCTTAACTAGAGGGCATTTTGGAAATACTGAGTGTATCAAATGTTTTTAAAAATGTGCACTGACATTTATCCTAAAGAAATAATGAAAACGTTAAGTACTTTAAAGGGATATTCATTTATAGAGTCCCTTAAAATGCTGAAAAATTGGAAATGTTTAAAATAGAGTATCACATAGATCATTAAAATTTTGTTGTAGAAAAATAAAGAAAAAAATTTCATAATATATTAAATAAAAAATAAGAGTTACAAAGTGCAATGTAGAACAGCACTGCAATTCAAACAAACAATAAAGCTAAACATATTTATGCAGAAAAAAACAGACTGAGAAGATAATCCCCAAGATGAATGGGGAGTTGTGCAGGTGGTAGTGTTACATTATTTCCGCATTTTCAAGAGAAACTACAATCTTAAGTAATTTGAACACAAAATGAGCAATAAATAATAAAGAGAAAATAGCATAAAAGAGAGCTAAATAAAGACTTCTGTACTTACCAAAAGTCTGTTATATACACCTTTACTCATTTTGGGGGGTTCTTTTTTAAAAATCTGCAAACTAACAGTTGCACATATTTTAAAGAGTAAGATAATATAAGAAGCAAATGCTCTGGCAATAGGCTCCTAATCTATAGTGAATTGAAAGCTACAAAACTGCTTTGCAAGTTTTGATTTATTCATGTAATACAAGTCTCAAGAATCCTTTACCTAGAAATCTCTCCTATAGAGCTCTGAGGAATTATTTTATTGTCTAATCAGACTTTGAAGAATCATTTATGTTACATTAAGTGTCAGCATATCCATAGTTTAATTTGTCATTTCTTTTAATCCTCTTGCTATAAAGTACATGTAATGTACAAGGGCAAACAGAATGTTAAAGAATAAGAACATCTGTTAAGACACCCGAGATTTGCTATGAAAACAAGATTTTCTTTAGACTTAGCAATGCCTAGGCTACCACAGTTTCTATGATCTTGAAAATCTTTTATCATTAAGAATGAATTTTTAAAAACTCATTTGTCATCTTCAGATCATTGATGTGTCACAATGACGGAAAATCTAAAGTAATACACATGAGGTAACAAATGTAGTTCCCATACAGAATCCAAATAACCCACACAGCACCATAGACTTTTTACTTGCATGAGGAATGTAACTTAGGTTCAAGGAATTCTCAGAGTATGAACAAGAAAATAAATTGGGATGCCATAGCCAGTGCATCATAAAACCTTAGAGGGCTTGCTGAGAAAGGACATAAAATATCCCCACATTCTTTCTCTGTGAGTTGCCAGTTTATGCTCTTTCAGAAATTTGATATAGTGATGATTTCCAGGATATATTTCTTTCACCATTATTAAGCAACAAAAATGTAAATACATTATTTTCTTAGCCCTTTCTAATGCTATTTGAATTGTTTCCTTCAACTAAAGTGAATATAAATAAATATGTGGAATTTTTTTTTTTAAGCAAAGCAAGGACTCTACATCATAGGTCATGAAATTTACTCTTGACAGTTAAACTTGGGTCCACTTGGTCATAAAATTTAACTCTGAATTTCAGTCTATCTTTAAAAGGAGATTCCTTTCCTCCGTTTTTGAATGTTTTGTGTTTAAACAAAATTTTTGAATGGATCAAAAAAATATCAAAGAAAAGGAACTGTCCCATTGTTGAATGCAGAGCTTTGACACAAGTCTCACCTTCTCTGGATGAGGTAATCTTCTAGGATGTCGAGGCAGCGCACCATCTGGGAGAAGATGAGTACTTTGTGGCCACCTGCAATCAGCTTAGGGAGTAGTTTATCAATCAACACAAGC
The DNA here is from genome assembly GCF_028858775.2 of Pan troglodytes. Classification (NCBI taxonomy): domain Eukaryota; kingdom Metazoa; phylum Chordata; class Mammalia; order Primates; family Hominidae; genus Pan; species Pan troglodytes. The sequence goes on from NC_072419.2 coordinate 47,752,418, forward strand.
TTTCCTGCTGCCTGAATCATGGCCTGCAGCTGAAAGTCAGGGGCATCAGGGCTGTGGGTTTTTCGGAAATCTTCTAGAATTTTCTCCTCTGCTCCTGAAAAGGAATGGAACAAAACTATTCCTCGGACAGAATATAAGGATAAAGGTTGTGCTCTGCTTTACAGATCCTGGGAAAAATGAAGTGAACTCTTAGGTCCTAGACCAGCAGTCCAGTGAGGAGATGCTGGGTGCACTCTTTGGTCTGTGCCTTCAGCAGAGGGCTCTGCAGTGGCAGCAGGAGAGAATGCGGGTGCTCCACTCTCCTGGGAAGTCTCACCAAGTAGAGAGAGGATCTGAGATACCAAGTCCTAAGCTGACTCACCCAAGTAAAGAAACCTTCCCAGACAAGAAGGACTTTCATACCTCTTGACATCACAAAGACTGTAAGATAATCCAAGCCACATTTTGATTTTAAAATTTCTCCAAAAGTTTCATAGTAAAAAAAAATCCTCCCAACATTTTCTCTAACTAGTTTGGTTAACTGTTAATTTGTCTACAGAGAGTTTTAATCTCATTGCAGCACTTTCACTGATTCAACTAAGTAACACATTTCCCTGTCCCCAAGTAGAAAGTGTGGGCCAGACTTTGAACAAATAAAGGGCAGCAAACTGGTGAGTGATATCCATCTTCTGCCCGGCAGAGTACATGCTGTGAGGCAGCTTGTTGGCAGAAGTTAAGTTCAAACCTTGGCTCTTGGTCCTTAGTAGCTATACCACTTAGGCAAATTCATCAAGCTCTCTGAATCTCAGTTTTATACTCTGTAAAAAGGTGAGAATGCATACATCCTAGCATATAATGAAAATTCAATACATGAGTTATTTGATTATCATTAGCTTCTCGCAGAGGTCATGGCAGTCCTGAGTTACTTCCTAGTGCCCCTGACTCACCATTGATCAGGTAGGGATGGTTACAGCACTTCCTCAGCTCCATCATGGTGTTGATGAGATTGGGCATGTTGTGCTGATTTGCCCCCTTGGTCAGGAAGGAAAAGTTCTTCTCGAGGATGGCACGGTAGTACTTTTTCTGGATATTGGTCAGTTCCACCTCAATGATCGTCTCTTGTTTGGGAGCAAGGTTCTTTTCCACATCATCTTTCAGCCGCCGAAGCATCATTGGTTTTAGGATAGACTGCAGTTTCTTTACCTGTCCAGGGAAATGAGACCTAGTTACCTGCCTCAATCCCAAGTTAACGATTACTGGGGTATTCCAACCTTCACTCTAATTTCTTGAACATTTACCCATAGTACTGTGGTAGTAGACTAAAAGAAAGATTATGATCGACCCCTGAAAATGGAGAGTTTATAATAGTACTGAAAGGGAATAAGGGATATGATTTTAATTCATAAGCAATTACTGAGAATCTAGTGGCAATCTCAGAAGATAAAAAGGGAGAAAGGTATAAAAGAGTACCTATTCTCTAGGATGGAGAAAACATGTCTCTCTGTCATTCTTTCTCTAATACACACACCACATGCACAGTAATTACCTGAAGAGTATTTTAAATTATGTTCGGAGGTATGAGTGATATATTACAAGGAAACTTAGATGCTGAGAGAATGGAGTAAGAAGTAGAGATGATCTGGAAAACAATTCCTCCTATACCTTTTAAGTAACAATAGCAGCATACATGCTTGGGTGTAGCAGTATGTAAAGAACTAATGTTATAGGTGACATCTACTCTATCATGGAATCTGTCACATCAGGGGCACTTTAAGTCTGATGGTGTTCTTTGCTACAATTTGTCTGTTCTTCCCCTAAAAGCACAGGCCTGGACAGCAGATCTTTATGCAACTGACTGCACCAGCAAGGTGACTTGTTCCCCCTCCCAGTGAGACAATGACAGACTGAGGGATTCAAAGTCAAAGTACCTGAGTTAACCTGGAGCTAAAACATGATACCGGTAAGATTAACTCTGATGGTAAAACAAAATAAGGGGAGATGAAAGTGCAAAAGAAATCACGTTTCAAGTCAGAAACGGCTGTTCAAAAATTTAAAAGGGGTAGACTCTGCATAAACAAGTTGTGTGCTGCGAGACTGCTTCCTGAAGAAATATAAAGAGATTTACAGAGAGTGATTTAGAAGAGTTACTTACAAAAGCACATTTTAGACAATGATGAACATGCTTTATTTTGGAAACAGATGCTTTCCAGAACGTTTATTTACTGTGTTTTAAAATACAGACATCTCATAGAGCAGAGATTAGAGTAGTGGTTACCAGGGACTGGGGGGTGGGGCGGGGTAGGGAGGTATTGTTCAAAGGATACAAAATTTTAGTTAGACAAGTGGAATAAGTTCAAGAGATCTACTGAACAACATGGTGACTACAGTTAATAACAATGTACAGTATTTCTGAAGATTGCTGAGAGTGGATTTTGAATGTTCTCACAAAAAGCATGTGCTAATTAGCTCTATTTAGCCATTCCACCATGTATACATATTTCAAAACATATTGTACATGATAAATACATATTTTGTCGATTAAAAAAATAAAGCCAAAAAATTTAAAATTAAATTGTTATATATAAATATTAAAAAGAAGTTTTGATGTCATTTTTATGGTTTTCTCCTACCTAACTCCAATCTTAATCTTTTTATGAGACTTTCATTTTTACCAACCAAGGGTACTTAGAAATCGAATCCCCCATATGGGTAAGGAATTACTATATAAGAACCTAAAGAGAAAAGACACAGCTAGCTGATTGTTAAACATAGGGACAAATGTCAATCTGCCACATGCTGGGTTCAGCTTTTGCCCTTCTCTTGGTTCATACCTTGAATCATTTAGAGTTTACTATATGCCAGACATTGTGCTGGTCAATACAACAAACACAACTTGGGAGAAGATGTGGGCCTTGTCCTCAAGGAGATCTTTTGTCTAGGAAGAAGAAAAAATGCATACCACAAATTAAGTGCAATGGGAGAAGAGGATGCATTTCTAATGGTCCAAAAACGGAGAGAAGGTTAGAGCTGGCTTTTGAAAATCAATAGATAGGGCAAATGTAGGAATTAAGTTTGATTATTCACTGCTCTGATGCAAGCCTGACTTGCATCAGAAGTAGGAAGAAAGAGATTGGAACCCCAGAGTGTACGCTTGACATGTGGGCAAAATTCCCAAACCTTTTCATTCCCCTCATTCTTTGCCCCAACCCACTTACACACCATTGCTGGATTAATTTGGCAGAGCTAATTATGTCATTCCTGTAATAAGGTCTTGCATGGCTTCTCTGTTACCTACTGAATTCTTCAAACTACCTTTCAAGATCTTCCCACAATATAACCCTAAACCCTTCTGCTTATATTTTCCCATTCATCCACTCTGTTTTCAGCTTAATCAGATGTTTCCCCACTAGTGAATAACTACCATGACTCTGATTATGCTGGGTTTCTTTTTTCTATGCAGAGTGGTTACCACCTCTTCTCTCGACACCTGTGAAAAGCTACCCATCCCTCAAGATGCATTTTCAAATTGTACTCTCTCCCTAGAGTCTTTTCTAATTCTCAAATAGATGTAACCTGTCTCTCCTTTGAAGGACCACCTCTACTATTTGTTCCTCTTATGGCACGTACATTTGTCTGGGTTATTTCTATAATCCCTAGTGGAGATTCTATAATCCCTAGTAGAGTATTTATTACTATCAGTTGTTTTTTATTAGCTTTGAGTCCAACAAGGTAGACTTGGAACTGGACCTTGAAAACTGCAGAAATGCAGTTGATCTGGACAAAAGTGGACTTATCAACTACTCCAGGTATGTGACTGCCTTCTTTTCCTCACTACCTGTGTATTGTGCTGTACGCAAGAAGATGGGCCTGGGAACAAGTTGCAGATTTTGAAGGGGAAAGGATGAAGGATGAGGGAAGCAAAAGAAAGCACCATGCTCCTGAGACCAGAGCTGTAAGCAAAATCAGCGAACGCACAATATGTGAAATTAGTGAAGCAAGGAGGCCCGATACACCAACATAAAATGTTTTGGGCACATAAGATATTTTGGGTATGGACCCATCTATCCTCTGGGGCAATAAGAACTGCTAATAATCAGCTTACCCTCCCCAACATACACAAACACATAAAATAAAGGAGGTAACGCTCATTTTACCAGGAATGTGACAACTTGCTAAATCCTGGCCCCATAGCATCCTGCTCTGTTCTTGATGAAGATAACGATCACATTGTCTCCTCAATTCTTTGGGTCCCTAATTACCTGTTCCTCTGTTTTCAGATCTCCAAATTCCTCCAAGAAAGCGGTCTCTGAAGGAAACTGTGATGGCTCCAGAAAATTTAACAAACTGAAGAGCTCCTCCACAGAGTTCTGCAAGGGTGTTCCAGTGAGAAGCACTTTATGTTCCTGCGCAAATTAAACATACATGATGGACAGTGCTTTAGCCATCAAAATAGTGCATTTTTGTGGGGAAAATTAAGCCAGGGCATTGAGTGCTCAATTTGGGGCAATTCTGATCTGCTTTAATGAAAAGATAATATGCCATCATAGGGGTACAGTCAATAAATGAATCAACCTTCCTTTCACATCACTGATTCCAGCAGCACGTTCATGTTAATTAAAGCAACTATTCACTCATTCACTAAATATTATTGAGTGCCTCCCCACCAGATACTGGGCACTGTGCCAAGGCAGTAATGTTAAAAGGGCATCATCTTTGGTACCAGTTCATTTAGGGGCCTGGAAACCAGCCAAAACACCTTACATTTCCAAGTCATATATTTCATGGTATTTAAGAGTCCTCCTAAGTCTATGGAAATCAATCTGTGGCAAAGGTCAAATTGTTGACCCAGTTTGTAACCAAAAAATCTTAATTCCTATACTATTGCAGTTATAGAGACCAAAAAAGAAAATCTAATGTAAAAGGACTAGGCAGAAATAAGTTACATGCAGAATGGCTAAAGAGTGTTTCCTCCAAGCTGAACAAAAGGAACCTGTGTTTATGTAAAGAGCTGCTAACTCTCACCAGGGCCATAAGCTTTAGACCCTCCAGAAGTTTGCAGTTCCTATTCTTCAGTCTGTGGGCTTCATCAATTATCACACAGCTCCAGTGAATCTTCTTCAACTCTGGGCAGTCTGCTAGGATCATTTCAAATGTTGTGATGACGACGTGGAACTTGAAGACTCCTGAAAGGGGGTTTCCCTGAGGACGACACAACCAAAGTCAAAGCTTTACACCATGGCTATAGAATTCTGCTAATATCTGCTGGATTACAGGAGGCAGCACTACAAATGCTGGGGCCTAGGTGAGAAGACAAGCACTGCTTTTCCTCATGTGAGAAAAGAGAATATAAGAATGAACAAGCTAGTTAGCCAGAAGGCCTCACACCATCAATGAAACAGAAGCGAGACAACATCTGCCCTCACAAAGGTGAGAAGGATGGGCAATATGGAAGGCACAGCAAGGGAGCATTTTTATTTATTAGCTGTCATGATAAGGAAATCAGATAGGTGTTGTTCACAAGTTCCCAGCCAGGAGTCCATCTAAACCATGCATAGTTTGAATGCCCAAAGGAAACTCTCTGCTATTTTTCAGACTTAATTTCACCTTATAATTTGAGTTCTAGCACAGATTGAAGGTAATGATCCTGATTCACCTAAGACAAGCGCTACTAGGCAGGACACAGCTTTGTTTTTCAGACTGTCTTGGTGTTGCCATCACATTTCAAGAGCAGAGCTGCATCATGTTAGAGCACTTCTTAAATTTCTTCCAAGTGTCTCTGCTGTTTTTGAAACCTCTGGAGAGACAACTGGCTTTCCTCTGATTGAAATCGTTTAATTTTTACCTTAATTATAAAAACCAGTGTGCAGGACAAACACACAACTATATTCAGCTAAGTGACAGCACTTAAAAACTTAAAAAAAGAGAAAATGTTGCTGTTGGGTTTTTAATGATTTGAAACCTATTTTCTCTTTATCCTTCTCTGTCAAATCTGTTAACCTCCTCTCCAAACTCCCTGGCTGGGAATCCATTCTCTGTATAGTAATTCTTTTGCTCACTTTCTTCACTGAACACATAACAATTCAGATAAAATCTTCTGCATATAAAAGTAACTTCATAAACCAATAAGTAAGTCAAACTTTCAGTGTCCTAAAAAAGGTATATCTCAGAGTTTAGACAGCATGCCCTACAATCCTGTGTTGTATCATAAATTAAAATGAGCTACCAGGGAGAGCAGGAGTCAGCCTTGACAAACATATTACAAAGTCATTCCACATTAACACAAGATGCAGGGCACTGGAACTTCTGAAGATAAGTGACAGAAAGGCTGTTCTGAGCTTAGGCAGTCCCTGGGTCTCTGATCTCACGTGAGGCTCACCTGGGCGTCTCTGTACACCATTTCATACTGCTGGATCATCTGCCTGCTGATCTGGCTGCCGTGGTACACAATGGCATTCATCTCTGTCCATGTCCGAAACTCCCGCTCCCAGTTAGTGATGGTGGAGAGAGGGGCGATAATGAGAAAAGGGCCGTGGATTCCTCTCAGAAATATTTCTGAAAGGAATGTGATGGACTGGATGGTTTTCCCTAGGCCCATCTCATCAGCCAAAATACAGTTTTTTCTGCAGAGAGTGAGAAATACAGGTAATTTATTATCAATATAGGAAACTTACAGAGGCTGGTTATAACTTGAAAAGATGCTTCACATACCTGTAAGATTATCATTGAAGGCTTTATCATCATTTCACATATTAAACTGAGGTTAGTTATTATTATTATTCCTACTTTGCCTACTTCCAAAACAGAACCATGCTAATTTGGGAGAAAATACAGTCATGTGTCACTTAAGGATGGGGTCACACTCCGAGAAACGCATCACTGCGTGACTGTGTCATTGTGGGAACATCATAGAGTGTACCTACTAAACCTAGATGGTATAGCCTACTACACACCTAGGCTATGTGGTATATAGCCTATGGCTTCTAGGCTATAAGCCTATACAGCATGTCATTGCAGTGAATACCGTAGGCAATTGTAACACCATAGTAAGTATTTGTGTATCTAAACATGTCTAAACACAGAAAAGGCAAAGTAAAAATAGAGCAAAATATAGATTAAAAGTGGTATACCTGGCCAGGCGCGGTGGCTCACACCTGTAATCCCAACATTTTGGGAGGCCAACGCGGGCAGATCACCTGAGGTCAGGAGTTCGAGACCAGCCTGGCCAACATGGTGAAACCCCATCTCTATTAAAAATACAAAAACTAGCAGGGCGAGGTGGCGAGTACCTGTAATCCCAGCTACTAGGGAGGCAGAGGCAAAAGGATCGTTTGAACCCAGGAGGCGGAGGTTGCAGAGAGCTGAGATCACACCACTGCACTCCAGCATGGGTGACAGAGCGAGGCTCTGTCTCAACAAAAATAAAAAATAAAAAAATAAAATGGTATACCTAGGTGATAGGTTGACAGGTGCAGCAAACCACCATGGCACACATTTACCTATGTAACAAACCTGCATATCTGGCACATGTACCCTAGAACTAAAAAATAAACATTAAAAAACAAAAACAAAAAAGGTATACCTATACAGGGGACTTACCATGAATGGAGCTTACAGGACTGGAAGTTGCTCTGGGTGAGTCAGTGAGTGAGTGGTGGGTGATGTGAAGGCCGAGGACATTACCGCACACCACTGTAGACATTATAAATACTGTACACTAAGGCTACACTCAATTTATTTAAAAATATTTTTTCTTCAATAATAAATTAACCCTAGCTTACTGTAACTTTTTTACTGATGAACTTCCAATTTTTTTTAAAACTTTTTGACTCTTAAGTGTTATTACAAAGAGTCAAGAAGTTTTAAAATATTTAAAAGTTTTTATATAGCTGTATATTCCCATATATATATATATATATTCCTATAAATATATATATATATTTTTTGGTTTTGTTTTGTTTTGTTTTGTTTTTTGTTTTTTTGGTTAAGGATTTAGAAATAGAAAACAGCTTTAAAGGATATTCTGGATTTTGTTTCATCTAGATTGAGCCCAACCTTTTGGTGTGGCTGGCCAAAAAAAAAAGGCACAAAGTCAATGATGTCTAAAGATCATTCCTTTTGGTTGGAGAAACAGCTGACAAAAATAAAGTAAGTCTTGGATGATTAATGTGCAAAGATTACCACCCTAAATTGATGGCCATGCTGCTCCCTCTCACCAGTCTGCTACTGCGACTCTAGGTGTTCCAGGCTAAGGCAATAATATACCTCCGGGTACAAACATCTGGGCTGGTTTTGGTTCCTTACCTGTTATACCAGTTAAAAAGAAGCCAGTTCATCCCTTCCAGCTGGTACTCCCGGAGCTGGTTACTGTTCTTATACTCGCGAGACTTCTCAAGTTTCTGCCAGGAGTCTGAAGCAGGCCGCTCCTAGGGAGGAAAGCAAACAGCATAATAGATAGAGAATGATGTTTTAGGAGCATAACATGGATACTAATGAGGACAGTGGTAAATCTCACTGTCCCAAGGCTGGTTTCAAACTATAGTTATTACCTTCTGAGTAATGTATAGGTTGGGGGAACTAAGTAGGAGTCAGGCTGAGAGAATGGTTAGGAATCCTGATTGCTTCTAGATAATAACTTACAATTAGCTTCAGAATGAAACTCTCCCTGCTTTCTATCTCGTCCGTCACTGCATTACACCACACACCACAATTAGCCTGGTGCTGTATTTATTTATCCATGCACACATATGCTTCTTCCATTAGACTGTGAGCTCCTGAGGGCAGGGCCTGTACCTTGTTTCTTACCATATCTCACACAAGAATCAACCTACAGCAAATGCTTAATAGATGACTGACAAGTTGAATTAAAAGCAGAAAACAGTATTTATGGGAGAGGGTTGAAAGAATAATAATCAACCATGCAAACAAAACACTATTAACTATGTAAGTTTCTAATCACAGTTCTGCATCTCGAGACACCTCTATCTACCTTTCATATGCCAAAGAAAACAAAAACAAAACACTGCTCTTGAATGGACTCCTACAGGGACCTAAGTTTAATGTTCCGAGTATCAACCTTCCAGTGATGTAAAAGCAAGAAATAATATTAATAAGGAACTGGATAACAGTTTTTCATATAAAAATGGCAATGTTTTTTTAAACAGAAACTGATCATTCCAGCCTACAGCCATATTCTTTAACAACTGATTCTCTTTTCAAGTTAGTTACACCTTAATAAAGCTCTGGGCTGGGTGTGGTGGCTCACGCCAAAGTAATCCCAGCACTTTGGGAGGCCAAGACAGGCGGATCACCTGAAGTCAGGAGTTCAAGACGAGCTTAACATGGTGAAACACCATCTCTGCTAAAAACATACAAAAATTAGCCAGGCGTGGTGGCACATGCTTGTATTCCTAGCTACTCAGGAGTCCAAGGCAGGAGAATTGCTTGAACTCGGGAGATGGAGGTTGCAGTGAGCTGAGATTGTGCCACTGCACTCCAGCAACAGACCAAGACTCCATCTCAAAATAAAAAAATAAATAAAAGCTCTGATCCCAACTCCCCTCCTTTTAATTGTTGGATAATCTATATACTTCTCAGGCGCCCTGGGAGATCTTGGCAGTTGAGTGGTAATAATCCAGAATCAGAAAAACAAATAAATTCAATAATGTTTATCAAAAACCTATGTTCTCTCTGTGGGAGTCACAGGGATCTGCAGATAAAGGACAGTTCTTCCACTTAATAATATTCCAGTTGAGTGAAGAAGGGAAAATCAAAGAAAAGAGGTAGCTGATGAAGAGATAAGAAACAGGAAAGATACTACTGAGCTTCTCTTGCACACCAGCCATTACTTACAAATTTTATTTTACTGACTCCATACAACAGCCACACACCAAGAAATCTAAGCCAATATCAAAGCTTCTTAAATGTCACATACATCAAAATAGACCTGAGACCTAAAGGTGACAAGGGCGCTGGGAAAGTTTGATCTGGGGTGGAAAACACTGAATTGAGGGTTCAATGAGCAGTAACAAAGGTAAAATACCACAGAAACCACCTAGGAACAAGCCAGGTGGACTTCCATGATTGCAAAGTTCATAAAATTACACGTTCCGAGAAGTGCCAGAGAGAGACAAAACTACTTTACCACATGCTTAATTTCAGGGAGAACTTGAAGAGATTCAAATTCTTTAACTTTTGCAGGATCTACATCTTCCTCTAGCTCCCACGTGCTTTCTTCATATGGTAGTGAGCACCACTTCACCAGGTAATGTGTTACCTCCTGGTGGGAAAACAGGAAAGAAACTTAATGTTCTATTAGGTTAAAGGAGTCAGTCATATCTGCCAACCTCTGAAAAACCACCCTACATGACTAGACAGGAATACCATTAAGACAAAGGCCACATGTTAAAACAAGTGAAATACGTGGAAAGAAGGGAAGATGCTTTAGGAGAGGCAAATACCCACCTCCCCTGTTTCTGCATCCTTGGTGTGGGCCACCTCCAAGATGCGATCAACTTCTACATAGTCTGGATTGAACAAGTCTTCATCAGGCTAACACAAACAGAGGAGAACCGTTAGGAAGTATGTCCCCTTGCCTCAAATCCAACACCTAGGGTGTTATCTCTAAGTGATCCCTACTCTAGGCCCTATCAACAAACACAAAAAGAAAGGGTTTGCTTAAGAATAAAAGTCACGGCATTTATTCACTGTCTCCAAATCCTGCTCTCCATGACTAAATTTAAAGGATCTAACCATCTTAGTGGCTACACCGTAGCCAGGTAATAATTCCCTGTTGGTCATTATAGCAATGTACAAAAATCAGCAGAAGGGTTCCCTTTTCCTTACTGGTCCTTATTTCAAACACAGCCCTTGGCAACTAGGAATTACAGTTTCTTTTTCTTAATAACAACAATAGTTAACACTGGCGGGGGGCATGAGGGAAGCTTCCTGGGTGCTGACAATGTTCTATTTGCTGATCTAGGTAGTAGTTACACAAATGTGTTTACATTGTAAAAATTCATTGAGATGTATACTTTTATCTTTATGCACACTATGCTTCAAAAAAAGTTTACTACAAAACAACAAGAAGCAACATATAGAAATACTTAATGTACGTCCAGAGTAATGCTAAGTACTTTCATTTAAGCTCCAAAACTGCCTTACGGAGTAGGTACTATAATTACCTTACAGATTAGGAAACTGACTCAGAGATATTAAGTAATGTGACCAAGTTGACGGAGCTATGTTAACTGGACCGTTCACCCAGGTCTTTCTTACCCAGAAGCCGAAGCCCTCCTCCAGGAGTGCTGAAGAGCTCTTACTGCCACTTAGGCTGCAAGGCACTTTTGGGGCTAATTTCATCGTCTAATCAATGCAGGATACTTTTTACAACATCCCTGGCAAGCCTCTCAGATTCAATTATTCCCAACTAAGAAATTTACTACCCTTCAAGACCTGATTCACTGTCGAAACAGCTTTATCTCTACCTCTTTAGGAGTAGCATCATGATCTTTATCATTAGTAAATTATAACTTAACTTCCTTCCTTATAACTGTTGCTCATTGGCATGAACTGCTTCCTTTACAGCAGCAATAAGAGGATTCTTTCCTCTCTCTTTAGGCTCTTCAGCAATCCCCTCCCTATCTGGGTTAAAAAAAAAAAAACTCAGTTTGTTCAACAGTTCTTCATATACCGTTTCCATCTTAATGATACGAAAAGCTAATATTTATGGAGTAGTGCCTATGAGCTAAACACTGCTATAAACATTGTGTCCTTTATTATTCACAATAGTCAAGATTACGGAACAACCTAAGTGTCCATCAAGGGATGAATGGATAAAGAAAGTGGGGTGTATACACCTAGACAATAGAATATCATTCAGCTTTAAAAAAGAAAGAAATCCCATCATTTGCAACAACATGGATGAACCTGGAGGATGTTATACAAAGTAAAATAAGCCTGACACACAAAGACAAATATTGTATGATCTCACTTATATGTGGAATATAAAATAATCAAACTCATAGAAGCAGAGAGTAAATGGTGGTTGCCAGGGATGAAGGGGAGAGGTAAATGGGGAAGACATTGGTCAAAGGGTATAAAATTTCAGTTACGCAGGATGAATAAGTTCTGGAGACCTAATGTATAGCATGGTGATGACAGTTAAACTACTGTGTTATATATTTGAAATTTGCTAAGAGGATAAATCTTAAGTGTTCCCACCCTTAGGGGGGAAAAAAGAAAGAAAAAAAAACCCCTACTTATGTGAGGTGATGGATATGCTCACTAGCTTGACTATAGTGGTTATTTCACGATGTAAACATACATTAAAACATCAAGTTGTACACCTTAAATATAATTTTTTGACAATTATACTCCAATAAAGCTTAAAATGGCAAGAAAACTATCATCTAATCCTTGCAGGTATTCTGTGAGGCTGATTCTATCAGGAGTCCTGCTTTTTCCTATGATACTGAGTTTGAAAGAGCTTATGCCATGGCCTGAGGCCACCCAGGTGTGTGTGAGGCTGGGCTGGGAGGGGCAGTTTGACTGCAGAGCCCAGGCTCTTACCGTTGTGCAGTCCACTCTCCACCTATGGCCCATTCCCACCATGACAGTCCTCTTGCAGCTGCCCTCAGGTTTTGCAAAGTCCCTCACTGAATCCTGGTACCCAAATGAACATAGCATTTAGGAATGAAAAGAGCATGGTACAGCAGGACTGTTCTATTGGTGCAGTCTAGGATTAGTAGGATTCGTTTACTTTTTAAACAGCCATGTCCTACTCTTGACACACAGTAAATGTGTAGTTAATTGAACTGGCAATATGTTTTCTCCCTAGAACTGCTACCCAGTCATTTTCCTCACTTCAGAACCAGAAAGATTCCAAGAACAATGTAGGATATTACATTTATTCCTACATTTATTCATCCTACCCTGTCCAGGCAAACCCAGGCTGATCCTGACATTTATTCTCTCAGTATTGGATCTGGTTAGAAGGTCTCCTGGGTGTTCAGGAGTTAGGATTTCATCAGGAGTCTATCTCTGTGCATGTGGGAAGTTGCAGGCTCTTGGAGCCTGAGTTTCCTCCACGTGTGCTTTAGCTACCTCATAAAGCAGCTGGAAATAATGGATACAAAGCTCTATTCAAAACTAAGTTACTATTTGTATCACAAAAATATTTACCCAAGTTACTAACAAATATGTTGAATAGGTCAAGACCAAAGGCAGTGTTGAACTACTCGTCAGTATTATTCCTCCTTAATTTCATGTGTTCCAATCTTCTCAAGAGCCTTTCCTTCCCACAAGAATATGAACTCTTGTTGCATTACTTCTATATATCTCAGCACAGTTTCCTCTATTCTCGGCCAAGGAAAAACCACTGCTTTGGGAATAGATCAGAAAACAGACACAAAGGGCTGTGTAGGCTATATTACAGGGTTTAGTCTTTATTCCAAGAATAACACATTAAGGTTAAGGTTTGTGGCATTTTCTGATATACAGCATTATAGATTTGTTTAATATTAAAATCCATCAGTCCTTCCTCTTGCTGTAGGTACAATACTTAGAAATTCCCAAGTTTACATAAATAAAATTATTTGTTTACTTTCTCTCACTTTTAGATTTGTTTTGTTTTTTACATTCAAACTTTAGGACCTTCTGAAATGTCCTTTTTGGGTTGCAGCAGGTTGAGGGAGCAGGGACAAAAGAATTGTGTGCATATTCCTCTCAATCTAGCTATTTATTAGTATTCAGACCAAGATGCACGCTCTTATGAGTTGTCAGTTTATAAGGTTTGATCCTTAACTTTGGTGGATACTTTTCTTTGACTTGAATCTAGACTAGTTTTGTTGCAAATCAGCATACATTTATCAATTTGACTTGAGCAACAGATCTGTATAGGAATTTAACTTGGACTTAGAAACGTAAATACAGTATTTACTGCTGCAAGAAAAGCAGCAGTCAAATGAGTCAGTAAATATTGCTTCACCTCTGTAAAAATGTGCTTCATCTGGGCTTGTTTATTCCTAAATCGCTTGATCTTCTGTGCGATGCGAGGATCCTTTTCGAGCTCTTCCATTGTGGCCCATTTACAATGTAAGTAGGAACTATGCAAAGACATACAAGTTGTCAGGCAAGCACATAACTAGCAAATGATCGAGCTTTAAGGTGTTCAATAAACACGGTGACCACCTAACACAGAAATAGTAAAATGGTTTATTGTGAAACTGCTGGAGATTGGGCTTAGAAAGACCTTCCTCTTAAGGGCAACAACAGAAAACAAAACAAAACGGAGTAATTCCAAGCAACTGATCTCTCTGCAGCTTCTAGAGAAACTGGCTGAGAACAGAGGGAGGGCAGCTGTGGGCAGGTTATCATTAACACACATTAGTGAAAGTGGGTCTGTAGCAGAAACGAAAATATACAAGAGGGGAAAAGAGCATATGCTACAGGAGAGTGGTTCTCTACCCTGGTTGCATATGAGAATTGCCCAAGGAGTTTTTAAAAAAACAACAATCCTTGGGCCCCACTGAGTCTGAGCCAATGGTCTTGGGTGGAGCAAGGGCTTTAGAGGTTTAAAAAAGCTCTCCAGGTAATTCTGTGTGCAGCTATAATTGAGCGTTACTGCCTAAGGTAAACTTGAGTCAGCCAAGTCCTGTGGGTCATGCCTTAGAGGCAAGACTCTGAAGATGTAGAAGATAATAAAGTCACAAGAGAAAAAAAGTTTTATTCATATAAAACCCAAATACAGAGAATACTTTAAATAGACGTACAAATTTCTATACTTAACGTAGAACAGCTCCAAGTCGAACGGAGGTTCTCCTGGGTGAACCTGTAACAAATAGCAAGCAGTTATCAGCCCAGATCCCAGGCAGATCACCCTTACTGAGCCAAAAGAAAACAGGTAATCAATATCTCTGCCTGATTTCCATAAAGATTTCTTAAGGCATATTTTCATTTTCCCAGGCCTTTTCCTGACACCTATTGGTCAGGTTTTCCAAAGGTGGAATACACAGCTGCAAGGTAAAAAACTGATCTTCCTGACGTCCTTCCAAGGTCTAGGCTGGGACGGCACTCAGCTGATAAACCCAAACTGGCCCAGGACAATGAGAAATGTCAGGACCAGAGCCTGGTGTGGAAGTGACTACATTCATCTCTGGCACCCCCCTAACGCTTCACTTCTGAAACACCAATGGTAGTCACTCTCCAAGTAAGGAAGTTTACTTTCATAAATACTTGAAGTAAAGATGAAGCCGTGCTCTCACCAGCACCAACATACTCTAGCACTCCAGGAATTTCCTATAGGAGATTCCTACAATGGCCCTGAGATGTCTGAAGAAAAAAACCCCCACGTTTCCATTAGGACTCTGTGTGTGTGTGTGTGTGTGTGTGTGTGTGTGTGTGTGTGTGTGTGTGTGTGTGTATTTTAAATAGAGAAAGGGTCTCACTATATTGCCCAGGTTGGTCTTGAACTACTGGGCTCAAGTGAACCTCCGATGTTGGCCTCTCAAAGTGATGGGATTATAGGTATGAGCCAATGAACCTGGCCTCTATTAGGACTTTTTGTCCATCTCTTCTTCTTGGCCCTCTGCTAAATTGTGGTGGGCTACAGCAACTAAGGGATATATGGCTTTTGCTAGGATCACAATGGAGGAAATCATCAGCTTGAGCCATTCTAGATATTTTAAGAGTTTTATGTCCCAAAATGCTCTATAGGGGTAAAAATAAGTGTTGGCTAGCCAGACAATATTCTTGCCTAGCTCTCACTCCAGCCAATAATGGTCATTCTAGGTTCTCTAGCCAAAAATCTCTTCACAGAAGATGTAATCTGTGCTAATGATATAAAAGCTAGAAACATGAGCCACCAACCTCCTGGACAGTCTTAGATGCCAGGATCTTCTCAATGATGTTTGCATCATCTTCTGGAGGCTCCTGGGGACAAAGATGAAGAAAAAAGAAAATTGCTGGAACCACGGAATCCAAGAAAACAATTCTATAAGAAATACTACAATGGGTACTACTTCATTCAAAAGTTCACCTTTGAGTACCAAGGCCTCCCATCAGGCCACAGAGTGGTCAAAAGGTCACAAGCATTTTGCAAAGCTAGAATTTAAAGTGGTGGCTTCTAAGCTCTGGACACAACTCTACAAGAGCAGAGAAGTTTTTCAGATGCAATTTCAGATCTGCATTTAACATACCTAAAATTGGTCCTCAGATTTACCTTCTTTGCAAAACTACCTACATGTTGCTGCATACAATTTTCAGAAAGCTGTAAGAGTATGGGGTCTTAAAATTAATTCTAATATCTACCAGCTATTGACTTTAGGCAAGTCAATTAATACCTCCTAGTCTCCAAATATATTAAAATAGGAGTTAAAAATACATATCTCACTGGATTAGTGGGAAGATAAAATAGTATTACTATTGGAAAAATGTTTTCACATACTATTCAAAATCAAGGTGTAATTATTCTCTATTAAATTGTACCATCTTTCCCCTTTGTAGCTGGAAAAGGCTGTTTCACTGATCATCCTTTGAACGTAAATCCCAACTGAAAACCTAAATTCCTTTTTACCCTAGATAACCATCAACACTTCTATCCTCCAATCTCCATGAAATCTCTTTCTACAGAGTATTTATAGTTAAAAACACAAAATGTTTAACATTCTTTCTAGAACCTCAAGCAGCATTATTTCTCAGTGGTTCATATGCACAATGACCTTTTCAGATCTATTACAATATGAGACTTAAAACACCATATGAAAAGAACACTCATCACAACAACGAAACTGCCAAATTCGGTATTCTGGGTTCCTGGCTGGAACGTCCCAGAAGGATGATTTGTATATCTTCAGTCTACCCATTCTAGGGCGTAAAGCCATAAAATTATAGAAAATATCTCTTAAGATCTTAAATCAAGTTTTCCCAGGAAAGTGATGATGGGTTAAAAGAAATGAGGAAGGCATATGGCAGAAAAGAATTATGGAAATCAGCAAGCAGGCACAGGCAGATGTTCCCAAAGGTTACAAATATTTACTAAGCTCTCTCAGACACATGGCATTGTGCTAGATGCCGTACAGAAGTTAATCCAAAACCACACACGTCCCTTCTCACCACTCAACAGGAAGGCAAGTAAACTATAATTACCATACAATAGAAGAAAGGGGTGTGAATACAGACTATGCTTTTGTTTCTCTGTTTAAGTATTTGTTCTGCTTGGTTCCTAAACATAGATAGGTGGCAGGGAGAAGGTGGCAGTTCACTGTTTATTGCTGTCTTCTCCCTTTACTACATAAACCTTCAGAGGGCAGGGATCCTTGTTTTATATACCGACACAGCTAGACCACGAAATGCATAATCAATAGGTATTTTTTGAATGCTAAATAACAAGCAAGAGGAAAAGAAAGAAGGAAATACAGTGAGGAAATAAAGGGTCAAACTCTCTGAGGCCACAGAGGAGAGACAGCTATTTTTCTTGATTTATGTCACTTAATTTAAGAAGTCTCCCCCTTCTCCATACACTCAGACTTACATACTGTCAGGACGGTAACAGCAAAGGGCCAAAGCTAGGTGTGCGTTAATGAGCAGCAAGGACCACTACCACTGATCTTGCAGCCAACTAACTAAAGTCTGACTATGGCGAGTGGGCAGTGAACAGGTGCTAGGTTAAGAGAAACTAGACTAATGAACCAGCTTCCTACCTCATTTCCTTCCTAAATTTTTATCCCACATTATTTATGGAGTGCTTTTAGTTTATGCACTGGCCTTACAGAAGTAAATGAGATATGTCTAGTGTTAATCATCAAGGAACTATCAGGCATGCTAACATAATGCTTAGTTACTGAGGTATGGCATACTTGTAGTATGCAGAAATCTGAAGTGTACATCTTGATGAATTTTTACATACAGAAATGCACTTATATAACTACCACTCAAGATCAAGTTTATATAATTTTTCCAACACTCTGAAAAATCCTGTGCCCTCACTGTAAGTAACCAATATTCAGACTTCTACCACCATAGACTGGTTTTGTGTATTATTAAACCTCATGTAAATGGAATCATACAGTATGTAGTTCATTCTTTTTTAACACTGTGAAGTATTTTGTAATATAAATAAACTATCCACTCTACTGTTGAGGAATATTTGGTTTGCTTCCAATTTTTGTATTACACAAGAAATCCATATAAATTATGTCTTTTGGTGGAAAAATATGCTCATTTATCTTGGATATATAACTAGGAGAAGAAATACTGGGTTATGGGGTAGGTAGATGTCTAATTTTAATAAATATTGTCAATAAATAAATAAATAATATTGTCAAAAATTTTCTCAGTGATTGTAAAAATTTTGACACCTACCAGCAAGGTATGGGAGTTCTGGGTGACTTGATAATGTCAGTCTTTAGCATGTTAGCCATTCTGGTGGATGTGTAGTATTGTCTCTTTAATTCACATTTTCCTGATAACAGAGGATGCTGTGCCCCTTTTCATATGCTTACTGGACATTTGGATATCCTCTTTTGTGAACCTCCTAACTAAACCTACATTTATTATTTCTAATGATTTGTTAGTACATTCTGTTCAATTTTCTACATATGCAGTCACATCATCTACAACTAATAAAAAAGTTTTACTACTCCCTTTCTAATCTTTTAACTTTTTATTTATTCTTTCTCTTTATTGTAGTGGCCAGGTCCTACATTGTATTTCTGAGTACAAATTATGACAGTGAAATATTTTTCTTACTCTCAAATTCAGGAGAGAATGCATTCAATATTGTACTACTTAATACAATATTATCCACCACATTTTCTCTTGTGGCTTTTAAATGTTCTCTCAGTCTTTGTTTATATAGTTTAAGATATGCCTAGGTATGGTTTTCTTTTTTGCATTTTTCCTGCTTGAGAGTTATCTGATTTTGAATCTACTGGTTGATATCTTCCATCAGTTTAGGAATTCTTGGTCATTAGTTATATCGTCAAATGCTACTCTGCTCCAATCTCCTCTATCCCTAGCACTCCAATCAGAAATACTTTGAACTTTCGGCTGGGTGCAGTGGCTCACGCCTGTAATCCCAACACTTTAGGAGGCCGAAGTAGGTGGATCAACTGAGGTCAGGAGTTTGAGACCAGCCTGGCCAACACGGTGAAGCCCCATCTCTACTAAAAATACAAAAATTAGCTGGGCATAGTGGCGCCCACCTGTAATCACATCTACTTGGGAGGCTGAGGAAAGAGAATTGCTTGAGCCCAGGAGGCAGAGGTTGCAGTGAGCTGAGATTGCGCCACTGTACTCCAGCTTGGGTGATAGAGTGAGACTCTGTCTCAAAAAAAAAAAGAAAGAAAGAAAGAAAGAAATACAACTTTTAACTGCATCGCACTTGTCTCTCTTTCTTATGCTTTTACCTTTTGCTCTGTTTGATTCATTCTTTTTCCTCTATGTGCTTCAGAAATTTTCCATTGATCTGTCTTCATAGTCACTCCTCTTCTGCTGCATCTAATCTACTTATAAACCTATCCACCTGGTCTTGAATTTTATAAACTGGATTTTTCATTCTACACTGTTATCTGATTTTCTTTATAGATGTAATTCTCTGTTGGAAGTCTTCATTTTAAAATTCATCTTGTCCATCTTTTCCTCTATTTTCTTTTTTTTTTTTTTTTTAGACAGGATCTCACTCTGTCACCCAGGCTGGAAAGTGCAGTGGAACGATCTCACCTCACTAAAAACTCCACTTCCCAGGCTCAAATGATTCTCCAGCCTCAGGCTTGCAAGTAGCTGGGACTACAGGCACAAGCCACCACACCCAGCTAATTTTTGTATTTTTTGTAGAGAAGGGGTTTTGCCATGTTGCCCAGGTTGGCCTTGAAATTCTAAGCTCAAAGTGATACTCCAGCCTTGGCCTCCAAAAGTGCTGGGATTATAGGCACGAGCCACTGTGCTGACCCCCTCTATTTTCTTTAACATTTTAATCACAGTTATTTTAAAGTTCTTTCCTCCTGCCAACTCTAATATCTGGATCACCTGGGGTCTGCTTCTACTATATGATTATTCTCTTAATTTTTAGCCACCTTTTCCAGCCTCTCTGAATGTCTAATTTTTTTAATTTTATGTTGGACACTGTGGATAAACAAATTGCAGCAGCTCCAAACAATATTTTCTACTACAAGTGTTTCCCATTTTCTCTTAGACAACCAGGGCGAGGGGGTGGTCCCTTTGATCCAGTCAGAGACTGAGTTGGGTCAGGACTGAGTTACTGTTTTAAGATTCAATCCACCTCTTATTTTACTGTTTTTGGAACATGAGTATCCAGGGTCACTGACTGAGAGATTGGCAGGTCTTTTTTCTCTTGAGCCCTGAAACATGCTCTATGGAGGTTTTGAGCTTAGTATTTTAGTCTTCTACCCCATGCAGGTTAAAAGTCCGACAAATATCTTAAGCAAGAGTCAGTATTTTGTGGTAGGTCCATTCCTTTAGTGATTTTTTTGTCTCGTAAGTACCACGCAACTATGAAATTTCAATCTGCCTTCTGTCTGAACTCCTAGCTTCCTGGGATACCCCAGAATTCAGCACAAGTCTCTTGAGGAAATCCCCTTGCTTTGGGGATTTCTTTAGTTTCCAAACACTCCACGAGCCCTGTATATTCAATCCCCACCAGGGTCAGATGGTTTCTCTTCTATCCAGAACAGTCTCTTTTGTTTGGGCCAAACCTGATCCTCGGCCCACTCCCAGAACTGAGAAATGCCTCCAAAGAAGAAAACAGCCAGCCATCGTCAGCCCACCTACGGATGACTCTTACTGTCTGATATTTTAGTTCATCTAATTCTTGTTGTTTCCACAGCTATTTGATGCCTTTAAAAAGAGCTTTTTGTAATTTATATATATATATTTTCCAATATTAACTCTTATTACCGGAGCAGTCTAGGGCCTAGTTTTTGGGTTTCTTCTCTTTTCTATCTGTATTCATTCTCTTGGTGATCTCACTCAGTCTCAGGGTTTTAAATACAGGTGTCATCCAGCTCAGAACCTCTCCCCTGGCAATAGCCTCATATACATAATTCCTATATGCCATCTCCACTTGAGTATCTCAGAGGTATTTCGAATTTAAAATATCCACACACTAAACTCCTATCCAATCCCCCTTTCCTACCCCTCCTACCTACAGTCTTCTCCCACCTGAGTTAGAGTAAACTATCCTTTCAGATACTCAAACCAAAAATCTTGGTGTAATCCTTGACTCTTCTCTTTCCTTTCCATACACCATATCTGACTGGCCTAGAAATCTTGTTGGCTCTATCTTCAAAGTATGTCCAAAACCCAGCCTATTTCTCACCATCTCCATTGCTTCTAACCTGGTCTGTACCACCTTCATTTCTCACCCAGATTATTCTCAAGAGTCTCCTAACTTGTCTCCCTGCTTCAGTTCTTGCCCCACTAGTCTATTCTCAACCTAACATTCAGAATGACCCTTTTTATTATGCTCCGCTTACACTGCTTAAAACGCTTCTCTTTTAACTCAAAGTAAAACTAAACATCTTCCAATGTCTACAAATCCTACAGGGTTCCTGCCCACCCTCCCACCTCATCTGTTATGTTTCAGTTATCCTTGTCCATTCTTCATGCATACCACGCATGCCTCTACCTCAGGACTTTGTACAGACTATTCCCTCTGTCTAAGATGTTCTTCTGCCCTGCACAACTCCCTCTCTCCTTTACCTCCTTCAATTATTTGCTCAAATATTATACTTTTAGTGAAGGCAACTCTGACCACCCTATTTAAAACTGCAATCCTCACCCTGAATTCCATATCACCCTTATTCTAATATATTTTTAGAATGGCACTTACTGCTATTGATGTACTAGGTAATTTTCTTATTTAAGGTTTATTAACAGCCTCTCCCTATTTACTTCTACTCTTTGGAAGTTTTGACCTTGGTCCTTTGACCTCCCATGCCGTGCAGGTTCAAAATCTGGCAAACATTGGAGGGAGAGACCAGTTGTGAATTTGTTGCAAGCTCTTCCACGAGGGCAGGAATTTCTGTCCCTTTTGTTCCTTGGTGTTATTTCCAGAAATTAGATAGTCCTTGGCATATAGTAGGTGCTCAATAAATACTTCTGAATAAATAATGTTAGGAGATTTTGCAATAGAATATGGTAATAGAAGTAAAAAGCAAGTACTATGAGAACACAGAAGCCAGAGCACTTGGGTGAATTAGAAGAGGCTCTGGAAATGATATGACATATGAGTTATATCTGTAGGCAAGGAGTAAACTTTCATGACTGCTGACTACTTTCCCCACCTGCTCCTAAGTCTGTATATCTCAGACTAGCAAGCAAGCATCCACACATGTACACACACTTAAAGGAACAAAGTTCTCTTCCTTACTACTAGGCTGCTTCAAATATTTTCTTATTTTTACCTACCATGAAGAATAGATAAAAATGGTTTCTGATGATAGGATTTTGATTACAATTCAGAATATTTAACTAGGACCAAATCTAAAGAAACTTTAATACATGGATGAAGAAAGCACAGGGCTTTGAATATTAAAAGAAGTCAGGGTTTAAACACTCTTCATCATAGGAAATTTTCAAGTGAAAATTAAGGAGTTTGAAGTAAAATTTCAATTTTTTTTTTTGACACTGTTAAAAAAGAGAGGGTAAGCACTCATGTTAAAGAATCAATAGTGATCATCCAAATATGGAAAACGGGTCTTTATTTTATCCTAATGAAACGAAAAGGGAGCGGCATTTCCGAAATACACATCAAAGTAGGAAGGGAGCTGGAAAATCAGGATCTTTTTTTTCCTGAACAGAGATTGTGCGTAAGTACGATCATGTGTGTATAAACACTCAGTGTATACAGATACACACAGATATAAACTAAATCTGCTTGCCAGACACACTTCCATAACAACCATCTGTTCTCAACTGCTTGGAATTTCCTTAAATTATCCTTCAAAGAAGACCATTTTAATTCATACTCTTTTTATGTCAGAGATTTATATAATCTTAATATTTTATCCTTAGGGAAAAATTTCAAAAACTTTTAACCCTATTTACCTTCAACCTCAGCCAACTACCTCTTTTACTTCTATTTAGCAAACCATAAGGAGGAAGCCTAACAAGAAACAAATCATGTTTCAAACCACAGTATTTACCAAGTGCCATGGAATATACAAAACCAGTATCAAGCTTGATGCCCAGTTTCAAGGGGATTACACTCATTCAGGGAAGACAAAATAAACATATCTGTCTTAGAAATATCCCAAGGTAAATGCTAATTGGTTAAACAGTAACTACAGTCCAATGAGCGTTCAGAAAGTGAAAACAGCATGGATTTCACAGCATAGGTGAGGTTTTAGTTGGGCCCTAAAGAACAGTGGCTCATAAAAGAGGACAGCAAAGAGAAAGGTAAGATGAAATGAGAGATGAAAGAACAATCATATAGGATGTATGATGCATATTTAGAATGCTAAGTAACCTGCCTTATTAGAGAGAAAACATTACACAAAATGAGGAGTAGTAATCAGAGTAAACAGGTAGTGTGTGGCCACATCTTTAAAAAAAAAAACACAAAACACAGGAGTTTTGATCTAACACGGGAGTTAAAAAGTAACCATCTTGGATTTCGTGAGCAGGAGACTGAGAAATACCAGCAATTCCCCTGGTATTTTGGGAAAGTTATCCTGGTATCCGACTGGGGAGAGCAGAGACTTGTGGCAGGGAAACTACAGAAGTGTGTGCTGCAGTAAACTGTACACTGGGCTCAGCACAGGGGGTGGCAGCAGAAACCAAGAGGAAACAAATACAGGAAACAACCTGAAGACAGTGTGGGAATTGGTGGTTGCACCCAGTGAAGAAATGGGAAGACTCAAGAAATTACCCACCCAGGCTGAGCTGATAGAAGCCTTATGATGAACGGCCCCAACAGACACTTCTGCACCGAGTCTCACATGCTGGCACGAAGCTACGGCAATGCCAAATAGCAGCAAGGAGTCTCAGAAAGGAGCCCTTTCTGAGGGTTTAAGTGAGACAGAGATGAATACCAGTGAGGAAAAAATGCCAGTATAAGGAAATGGAGGAAACAAAAGCCTGGGAGAAAAGAAAAATCTCTTTCCAATACAGAGGCTTAAACAAATCATACCAGTTTATATAATGAGTTTTAAACATATTTATTTACTCACTGAATAAGTTATTGGTAAGTTCAACTAAGTAGGTCTTTATATTAGCTACTAACCAACAGAAACATAAAGTTCTACCTATGCTAAGCAAAAATTACAATAAATTAAAAAGTGATGCCTGTTTTTGCAAAACTCTGCAATCTGATTAGGGGAACAATCAAGAGTGATCACCAAAACAGTATGGCAGAGGCACTGAAAATCAGGACCATCACAGGCTATGAATAAGTGGTGCAATGATCCCAGCTCAATCTAGACTTAGGGAATAATAATTATAATAGTGAAAAACATTATCAAACAGAAGATGCAAAGTGCCACTTCATCTGAATAGTTCCTGGGAGTAAATGTAAATTTTAGTTTATTGAAACTCTCCTACCTGAGAGGCACATAGGACAAAAAAAGATACAAATCCTACACTAACATAACTCATGGTTTAGAAGAAGGAAACAAAAAACTTGGCAGGTGTTCGAAGGACAATGACAGTTAAACATATTAGAGTGCCCTAAGAGCAAAGGGGAGGGGCACTTATCCCCAGCTCGGAGGAGCAAGGAACTTTCGGGAGGAGGAAACAACTGAGCTCAGCCTGCCAGGTATAGAAAAAGGCCTATCAAAGAAGAGTACACTGTACGCAGACACAGAGCACAGCACAGGAGAGCACCACGAGCCAAAGCCTTATTCAAATTCAAGTCCTTCTGTTCCAAAAGGCAAAATCACACAAACCACCCAAACTGCAGGAGGCAAAAACTGAGACAGCCTTGTCAACAGTCTTTACATTGTAAAGGCACTGCAGAATTATAAAAGTTTGTGTTCCAGACACCAAAATCAGTTTGACAAAGAATAAGAAAATAAAGAGTCACATTTAGGATGGAAACTTACTTCCTGCCCCTGAATCCCATGCTTGGGATTGTGGTATGGAGTGCAAAGCAGAGCTGTGATAACATGCCAGTCCTGAGCTAAAGCGAATCCTGTGTAAAGATGTTTTCGCAACTCACCACTTGGTAACCAATGCTGAGGTTGTGATCTGGGGCTGGGACAAGGGCCAGCAGTCACAGAATTGCATTGAGCACACTGAGAAGATACTGCACAGATCTGCAGAGATGGCAGTGGGGCCATTCTGGTGCTGACTCCATCCCCTTCTCTGCCCTGAGCTAAAGCTAGCAGGCAGGCAGACACCCACCCAGAGGGCCCCGGGAGAAGGATATAGGAAAAAGCCACCTCTTCTTCAATGATTTTCTGTGCCACTGCATGTGCTTGAGATTGCCTGGAATCCTAGATGAGATTCAAGGCTTTCAGGCTTTTCGTTAGCATGGGAAATCTTTGCTCAAACTTCCTCAGGAAGCCCAGTATGTAAAAACAGTTTTAAGTGGAGCTGTTTTGGTTCTGCAGCAACGAGGACTCTACAGAGCACCAATTTTGAAAATCACTCGGTAAGCCGATCTCTCCAGTCCCCTCACTGGTTGTGTAGCCTGCCCCGCATGCTAGGCCAGGCCTTGGCTCGGAGGCCAGCCCCACATGGTCGCTTCTCTGAATGTCAAAGCCAAAACCATGAATCAGGCCTCTCTCTTCCTTAAATTTAGTAAATTTTTTTTGAGATATAATTCAGATTCTAATTTATGTTTCTCCATATATAAACCCTCTGTTTGCTACATCCTTAGAAGAAACAAAAGAGTCTTAAGAAGATACATAACATTTCCTGAATTATTTCTGTTAGTTAGATCAGCTACTGCTGCCCTTCAGGTGCCAGGGGAGAAGTCATAACAACATCTGAAATATGGTTAATGGCTTAGGCCAAATGGCTACTAAGAGAAAATAAAATCCCGTATAGTGTTTTAACTACCAAACCAACCATAACATCCCCAAGGAATGAAAACCCCATTACAAAGCAATACAATTCTATCACCTCATGGCAGTCTTGCAAGTGCTATTTTTAACTATTAATATTTGCTTGAAAAGTATTATAGTGACAATATATCAAATTATTATTCCTACTAAGTGTTATATTCATTAGTTGGGTAATGAATATAACCATGACATGAAATCAACTCTTATATGCTAGTCACTGATTAACTGCTGCTATGTGACTCTGACCTGGATCGTTCTGGGCTTCAGTTTCTTCATTGTTAAAATAGGGACAATAGTCCCTGCTCCCTGCTACTTTCCATGCAAACACAGAGTGAAAGAATAAGCGGAATTATAGGAAAATGCTTTAAGTTGGAGGCAAGGTGGTCGAGGAAGATTAAGTACTATCAGTTTCCATAAGACACACTAGCATCCAGGAGGAATGACAGATATTTGTGCTGCTACCGCTCCATACAGTGTGAATTCTGCCAAGTCAGCAACAGTGACTCCATAACAACAGACAGCCGTGTCCCAGAATGTGCTCTTGGCAATAATGCCCCTCCTACATGCACAGCCTGCTTCTTCTCTTGCTTTTCATTTCTTCTCTATAAGCTCCTTGGCACAGACCTCTTTTTTTCAACATTTAACCCTTCTCTCCTTTCTAGTACCTCTGTATTAAGTGCTAATACTATCATCTTCTTCCTTGACACTGCTGCCAATGGAAACGGCTAAAATGCAAATATAGTGGTCCTACTCCTCTGCCTGAGCTCATCAATGCCTCCTATCCCTTGTCCAATCTGCAGGATAAAAACGAAAAACCTTAGGTGATATTCAAGGCCCTTCATACTGTGACTGCTCCTACCTCTCAGTCCTCCTCTCTCACCACCCCTCAAATTATACCCCAGCATCCAGCCAAGATTATCCGTTTGTCATATCACAGCCCGCGGTGCCATTCAGTCTCTGGGGTTTTATAAAGTTCATGTTGGAAATGTTCCTCCTAAGTTCTTGTCTTCTATACATCTGACCACTCCTTTCCTGTCCACTCCTGCTTCTGTGTAGCCTCTGTACCCAGCACATTATTCTAGACTTGCAATACATGCTTGTTGAATTAGAGTTCCAACAGTAATTACTAGTTCATTTGATCTCATCCACTTAACAGCGATTTACTATACAAAAGACTTTTACATTTTTTTTCTTTGACACAGTCTTGCTCTGTCACCCAGGCTGGAGTATAATGACACGATCTTGTCTCACTGCAACCTCTGCTTCCTGGGTTCAAGTGATTCTTGTGCCTCAATCTCCCAAGTAGCTGGGATTACAGGCCTGCACCACCATGCCCAGCTAATTTTTTTTTTTGTAGAGACAGGGTTTTGCCATGTTGCCCATGTTGATCTCGAACTCCTGGCCTCAAGTGATCTGCCTGCCTCGACTCCCAAAAGTGCTGGGATTACAGGTGTGAGCCACCATGCCCGGCCAAGACTTTCACATTTTAATGAGAGATAAGTAAAACAAAATCAGAGATCAGACACATTCAAATGCAATTTGTGTTGTGGTAAGTGCTTTAAGGAAGTACACAAGGGGCTGAAACAGAACATCATTGGGATGAGGGGCAGGAATCTACTTTAGATAAAAGATCAGGAAGAACCTCTCTAAGGAGATAACATTTTAGGCAAAACTGATAAACCAGTCACGTAAAGCACCCCAGGCAGAAGGAACAACAGAGGCAAAGGTCTATGGGTAGAGAAGAACTGTTAGTTCAAGGCATTAAAAGACAGCCAGTCTTTTGGCTGGAGAGTAATGAGACAGGGAAAAATTGTTTATCTAAAAAAATGAAGAATTTGGCAAAACAAGGTGAGAGTGTGATCGTGGAGGGTCCTGCTGAGCACAGTTAAGGAGTCTGAATGTCATTCCCAGTGCAACAGGAAGTCAATCGAAGGCCACAAGCAGCAGTTAAAATGATCTGACTTATGCTTTAGCAAAGGCCAAGAAATAAGTCTGCCATCTAGGTCAAAATGACTGTTCAGCCAAGGTCAGTAACCTCATGCAAAGGCCATACCTCCGCCTGCCAGGCCAGTGTAGAGGCTGAGAGTGCAGATGTTCGACCAGCTCCAAGAACAGCAATTGTTTCCCCATCATCATCCACCACTTTGAAGTCCAGGTCCTCATTGTATTTTCTGCGCTTTACTTGCCTTCCCGAGCGTCGTTTCTGTAGGGTAAACACACCCGTCAGAGAAGCTCTCTGAGTCAAAGACAACAGCCTACACAAGAATACCCTCATCTACATTTACTAACATGCCAAGGAGTGCTTTCTTGCCTTACAAAAGAAATCTTTCTTAAATACAACTCTTTTAAGGACTAAATTCAGTCAAAATGGGATCTAGCTGAGTAGGGGACAGAACAAAAGCTCAATCTCCAAATTGCCATGATCCACTAAAAAGAAGGGGTAGTGTCTCATAGTCCAGTAAGATGTGTTCTGTTCATCAACGGTAGTGACTTTCCCCCTTTCAGAATCCACTTCTCCTCCAATAAAACAAGGATGGGAGCTGAACTCTACCATCTTTGGGGTCCCTTCCAGCACTTGCTGGAAGCACACATTTTATGACATGATGACAGTTTTATTGTTTTTGCTTAAATTCACCATCCTTACCACGTACTTCTAAAAATGTAGTTTGAAAACTAATTAGTATCAATTTTTTGGATTTACTTTGAGAATCTCATAACACTTCTTGAAATGCAGGGAGACATCTTAAGTGTGACAAAACAAGGTTCCTAAGTCACCTCGAGTGTGATGATCTAAGGATTCATCTCTAATTAAGAAGCTGTACCTTTTAATAATCAACAACGAAACAGCCCAGTGGCTTTCCACAAACAGAGCAGCATACAGTCCATCTCTACATACTAATCATATCTCAACAGTAGAATCACTTCAGGGAACCATTTATCAGCCAGCTCACTCTCAAGTATTTAAACCTTAAAAAACAAAAGCAAAAGCAAAATCCCACCTCTCTTTTCTTCTAAAAGATACCTCCTGAGCATCTCTCTTGTGTTCCTATCACTTCTTCACTAAGTTACCTCTATGATGTTTTACTTTATATGAGGGATTCCACATAAAAACCTCTCCCCAACACCACATACAGATCACCATTCTACAAACACCTAATTCCCTGCCAAATCCCATCAACTCAACGTGCTTGGCTCCTCTGCCAATCTAGGCACTTAACAGCCACCAGCCCCAGTTTATAGGCAGTGAGGAGTCTGCTCTGACACCAGACACTGCTGCTTATTAATACTATGACATTACTAGCTGTCATTTTCCTACAGGGAAGAGCAGTGAGAAACCCATGAAGGTCCAGATGATCCTGGAAGGTATAGTACGTCAGCCTTATTCTAAATGAGCCTTGCAGCAGCGTGGCTCAGATAAATTGCTAAGAATATCAGAGGAAACAGAGCACTTTCAAATATTAGACTTCATGCTCAAGAGAGGTTCTCAACTCAGAAAATCCCTAACACTGTCACGGGCACACTTTGGTATATTTTTAGGAATCTGGTTTAGATGGGCAACTCCTTGTTTCCATGTTTGGCCAAACCTTCCTTACTTGTTGGCATAATGGATACATTTCTGACTTTCCCCGCATCTGGGATTATGAAAATATCTCTGTACGGGCTGGCCTGGCACTCTGAGCACTAAATGCATTACCTGTATGGCAAAAGACGCCTTACCTAGCTTGGCTCACAACTTCATTTTCCACATCAACTCCCTCTGCAGCCTAATATCCTGCTACCTTCCAGGAATGAGGCAAATACCACTAAAAAACTGGGATATCATTAGTATACTGATCGGGCCAGGGAAAAAGACTACAGTCTACCTGCTCACCCACCAAAACGGTAAAAGCCCAGCCCAGGGCTAGGGAGTGTGCTAGAGAAAGGCGTAGAGGAGCAACACGATCAGTGTCAGCCAGATCCCATCCAGCAGCCGTAATCTCCACCAGGCCTCCCGGTCACAGCTGTACCTGGCTGTCTGTAGACTCAGTGGACTCCTCAGGACTCCGCAGAGATGGGTTCGTCAGGCCCTGATCCAGCTCTAAACTCTCCACTGTAGTTTCACTTTTCCTTTTTCCTTTCTTCTTTTTCTCCACTGGGGTTGGTCCTTGCTCCTTGCTACAAGGAGAAATTCAGAATTAAAACTGTTGGGCAGTTTTTAAAACTAAGATTTCTCATGTGATCAACGTCATGAAATCACATCCTGGAATTCTAGGACCAGGGCAAGCTTTAATGGGGAATCTACAAGAGTTTCTTCCAAGAAATAAACAGAAACATGGAAATATCTACATGGATCAATGCAGAATTCACTTTATTACACCCCACCATGACTATTATAGCTACAATTAATATGTAAGAAATAATATGAACATCTCCAAAAACTTCACTTTCAGTTTATACAAATGTCTTCTCTAGGAAGTTCAACTGCTTCACAGATACTAAGAATCATCAAATTACAATCTCCCTTTAAGTTTCTTAGGAAGAGACATCTCCCTAATCCATCACCATCCTCTATTGAGTACATGCTGGACCTGGAGTGAACACTAGGCACTCAAAAATGAAGAGAACACTGCCTCTGCCCTTGACGAGCTTACAATTATGAAAATCCTACAGTTCACCTACAACCACAGCCCAAGGCAGTACATGAATGCTTCCTCAGAGAGGTAGAGATGGGCCAAGTCCATCCACCCTGCAAGGCCCTGCTAAGATGGCAACATTTTCTCTAAAAGGCCTTTCCCGGCCTTCCTAGCTGGTAAAATCTCTTTCCTACACTCCCAAAGCACTTCCAACTATACTTTGCTTAAATGACCTTTCACCAGAATTAGTTGTTAACTACAATATCAGGCTCAGAATTCACATAACTACATACAGTGCCTGGATCCTCTACAGTTGCTCAATAAACATTTGCTATCCTGGATAAATGAGTATTTTATGCTTCTCTGATCTCTCTTACCAGACTCGAAGTTCCTAGAGGGCAATATGTGCTTGACTATGTTTTGTATTCCTCAGAGTGAGTAGTCTTATGCTTTATGCATAGTAAGTATTCAATTAATATTTAAGCAAGCCTTAAAACTGCTTTTTAAGCAATGGATAGATGGATGCATTAATGAACGGCTATGATTAACTGTGAATGGGGAGATTTGAGAACATGCATTTGAGCAGAGATACATATATGTGTATATATAAAAACATAATTCTGACAGACAGTAGTAGGAATAACAATAACTAATGATTGCAGCTAATACTTTATATAATAATTACTATATGCAGGCACATTCTTTTACATGAATTATTGCCTTTGCTCTTCACAACAGCCCTGTAAAGCAGATGGTAATTTTTTTTTTTTTTAAGACGGAGTCTTGCGCTGTTGCCCAGGATGGGGTACAGTGGCATGATCTCGGCTCACTGCAACCTCTACCTCCCACGTTTACTTCTCCTGCCTCAGTCTCCCCTGTAGTTGGGATTACAGGTGTCCGTCACCACGCACGGCTAATTGTTTTTGTTTGTTTTCGGTATTTTTAGTAGAGATGGGGTTTCATCATGTTGGCCAGGCTGGTCTAAAACTCCTGACCTCAAATGATCTGCCTGCCTCAGCCTTCCAGAGTGCTGAGATTACAGGTGTGAGCCACCACACCTGGCCAGCAGATGGTATTCTTATTCTCATTTTATCTTGAGGAATCTGAGGCATGGTGAGGTTAAGTTAGATTTCCAGGGCAACAGGGTTAGTAAATGGCAGAGACAAGATGTGAACCCGAGTGGAGTCTGTGCTCTTGATCATCATAGCATTCTTGGGGAATAGAACAGTGTTTTGGATACATTTAGTAAAAGATAGCTGGCTCTGTGTCTGGATAACAGGGCAAGTGAACAGAAGCACTATGTGATGGAGCTCAAAGGAAAAATCAAGGGTGCACCAGACCAGGAAGTTTAGACTCCATTCTGCGTGAAAAGGGCCATGAAAGCAGGTCCAGCAAAGAGGGAATGAAGCCTTTCAAGGGTGGAAATGCTTTGAAAGGCCCAGCAGGAGGAGAACCAGGAAGTCTTGGCAAGTGACAGAATGTGGGGGACAAGAAGAGCCAACACTGGTACTTCCCATCAGGAGAGTTAGTAGAAAGTATGGGGAAGAGAAGGAAACTGGATGACCTGGCTCAGAAGGGTGATCAAGCACACGAACCAGCCAGTGCTGATCGCTCAATCTGCCTGCTTCCCTCTTGAACACCCGTCACCCTTCATATGTCCCTAACCAGGTCAGCACAAACTCTGCCCAGCTTCTATTCCCCAGGCTGGAGACGGGCTTGCCTACCTACCAGGAAAGTTCATGATGAAAGCTATTTGCAAACTAACACAGGAACAGAAAACCAAATACTGCATGTTCTCACTTACAAGTGGGAGCTAAATGA
This sequence comes from Pan troglodytes, assembly GCF_028858775.2. Taxonomy (NCBI): domain Eukaryota; kingdom Metazoa; phylum Chordata; class Mammalia; order Primates; family Hominidae; genus Pan; species Pan troglodytes. The sequence goes on from NC_072419.2 coordinate 47,784,852, forward strand.
TAAGAATATATGGACACATAGAGGGGAATGACACACACTAGGGCCTTTTGGAGGGTGGAGGATGGGAGGAGGTAGAGGATCAGGAAAAATAACTAATGGATACTAGGCTTAATACCTGGGGGATGAAATAATCTATACAACCAACCACCATGACATAAGTTTACTTATGTAACAAACCTGCATTTGTACCTCTGAACTTAAAAGTTAAAAAAAAAAACAAAACTATTTTGATCCAACCTAAAGAACTGAAACTCTAGGGGTCATGCCATTTTTGAGGATTACCGACTTTTAACAAGGGACTTGTACCCTTAAGCAGGGGAAAAAGCAAAAGTTCTTCCATTTCTTATCAGTTCAGAAGAGGAGACTCAGGTAAAACAGTTTTAAAAGATGCTAAATTTTCACATGAGTCTTTATCTCATGTTATGTGGCTCCTCATTAAGAAAACTGCATAGCAAATTACATTCTACAAAGTACTTATGAATTCCATGTCTCATCCCAATCCCATGAGGGAGCCAGGACAAATAATCCCCATATTCCAGATGAGGAAAACTGAGATTTAAAAGCAGCAAATGCCCCAAAGTCAGCAGCAGGGCAGAGGCTTACGCTCAGGTCAGCTGAGTCACAGGGTATTACTTTTTCACACCAAGTCATGTATTTTGCCTCTTTTTTTCTAAAATCCCAGTCTCCCTTTTAGTAAATGTAAAAACTTCAAATATCCTTTAATGTTATTTGAATCTCAAAATAATGGTTTAAAAAATCAGCAACATTCCAATGACCCAAATATATAAAATTCACAAATTCATAGATGTTGATAGTTTTTTATAGCTCTCTTAGAAAAAGGTTTCTTTGACACAAATTTAAAGAAAGCTTACAAAATCCCAAAAGTCACCCTAATAATCACATGCTCAGTGGCCTCTGAATCTTCTGTAGAATCTTAAATCTTTCTTTCCAGCATTTGAAATCAATTTCATCTACTTACTAAACGTAACTTCATTATATTAGAACACTGTCTGTATATGTTTAACCTTCATTTTAAATATTTATTGTGTGTATATGTGTGTGTGCGTGCGCACGTGCCCACATGCTAGAATCAAGTGCTTCACTGTGGAACATCATAGGAACATCATACTCAAAGTTAAACCAAGCCCAAATCATAACTAAGGAATAGAACTTCCTCAAAATATGACACTTTACTAGGAGACTTGTGTGCATTTTGAGCAACATGTTAAATGTTGAAAGGAGGGAGGAGTCATGGTGAAGCACTTTCCAAGTCAAGCCTGAGGCGCTACTAGATTTTCCCAGACAGAAGCTGGGGGTCAGATAGCCTGGAAATACTTTCTCAAATATTTGTCAGTAAAATAGGAAAATACCGGCAGAAACGTGCTCCCTTATTGGCAGGTAAAGAAGAAGATACTCTACTTGGGAAATCTTCAAAGTGATTTTTTGGAGGTTACCTTTGGCAAGACAAGCCATTTTAAGTTCCAAAAATTCTTTCTGGAGCTCTTCTGATAAAGGCAAGTTTCAGGAAGAAAAGATTCCCTGAAAGCTTACAAGTGGGATCTTCAAATAGGATATTAAGAAAATATCATCTGAATTCATCCTCTAAGAAGACCAGATAAGGTATATCTTTCTGCTCTTTGGAAAAAGTTTTAAAAACCTTATGCTTGAGAGTTTTATCAATTGAAGACATTTTAATCCCCAAACTGCTATACCTATAGATGATTTGGCCCATGAATGTTTGTTTGCTCCTTGAAGTTCCAGGTTCTTCAAAAATAATGGATAGGCCGGGTGTGGTGGATCATGACTGTAATCCCAGCACTTTGGGAGGCCCAGGCAGGCAGATCGCTTGAGCTCAGGAGTTCGAGACCAGCCTGGGCAATATGGCGAAACCCCGTCTCTACAAAAAAATACAAAAATTAGCCGGGCATGGTGGCGCAGGCCTGTGGTCCCCGCTACTTGGGAGGCTGAGGTGGGAGAATTGTTTGAGCCTGGAAGGCAGAGGTCCCAGTGAGCAGAGATCATGCCACTGCACTCCAACCTGACTATCAGAGTCAGACCCTGTCTCAAAAACAAACAAACAAGCAAACAAACAAACAAACAAAAAAAAACCAAGTGGATAAATAGGATCTAACAAAACTACATATGCAAATAATCTTTGACTCAGCAATATACTTACAGGAATGTAATCTAAAGATATATCACACGATATAAAAACATATTCATGAGGTTATTTATTACAACATTTTTTGGTAATTGTAAAATAATGAAAACTACCTATCTAAACATAAATGATTGAATAAATTAGGATATATACAATGTAATACTAGACAGCTATAAAAACAACTAAGAGAGAATTCTACAAACTGCAGGAAACAATTCCCTATTTAATAAATGGTGCTGGGAAAACTGGCTAGCCATATGTAGAAAGCTGAAACTGGATCCTTCCTTACACCTTATACAAAATTAATCCAAGATGGATTAAAGACTTAAATGTTAGACCTAAAACCATAAAAACCCTAGAAGAAAATCTAGGCAATATCATTCAGGACATAGGCATGGGCAAGGACTTCATGACTAAAACACCAAAAGCAATGGCAACAAAAGCCAAAATTGACAAATGGGATCTAATTAAACTAAAGAGCTTCTGCACAGCAAAAAAACTACCATCAGAGTGAACAGGCAACCTACAGAATGGGAGAAAATTCTTGCAATCTACTCATCTGACAAAGGGCTACTAATATCCAGAATCAACAATGAGCTCAAAACAAATTTATAAGAAAAAAACAACCCCATCAAAAAGTGGGTGAAGGATATGAACAGACATTTCTCGAAAGAAGACATTTATGCAGCCAAAAGACACATGAAAAAATGCTCATCATCACTGGCCATCAGAGAAATGCAAATCAAAACCACAATGAGATACCATCTCACGCCAGTTAGAATGGTGATCATTAAAAAGTCAGGAAACAACAGGTGCTGGAGAGGATGTGGAGAAATAGGAACACTTTTACACTGTTGGTGGGACTGTAAACTGGTTCAACCATTGTGGAAGTCAGTGTGGCCATTCCTCAGGGATCTAGAACTAGAAATACCATTTGACCCAGCAATCCCATTACTGGGTATATACCCAAAGGATTATAAATCATGCTGCTATAAAGACACATGCACACGTATGTTACTGCGGCACTATTCACAATAGCAAAGACTTGGAACCAACCCAAATGTCCAACAATGATAGACTGGATTAAGAAAATGTGGCACATATACACCATGGAATACTATGCAGCCATAAAAAAGGATGAGTTCATGTTCTTTGTAGGGACATGAATGAAGCTGGAAACCATCATTCTCAGCAAACTATCACAAGGACAAAAAACCAAACACCGCATGTTCTCACTCATAGGTGGGAATTGAACAATGAGAACACATGGACACAGGAAGGGGAACATCACACACCGGGGCCTGTTGTGGGGTCGGGGGAGGGGGGAGGGATAGCATTAGGAGATATAACTAATGTTAAATGACGAGTTAATGGGTGCAGCACACCAACATGGCACTTGTATACATATGTAACTAACCTGCATGTTCTGCACATGTACCCTAAAACTTAAAGTATAATAATAATTAAAAAAAAATTCTACAAACTGATAGGCAATGATTTCTAAAGATATTTAAGTGAAAAAGGCAGTGTTAAAAGAGTATAATATGCTACCTTTTGTGTAAGAATAAAGGGAAAATAAAAAAGCATGTACACATCTATTAATTAATACAAAAAGAAACAGAGGAAGGGTAAACAAAAAACCCCACAATGTCTATCTACCTGCAAGGGGTAGGGGAGAGAACAGTAGCAGGGATACAGGAGGGAGTGACACTTCTCTGAGTATACCTCTGTACACAGATCTGTCTTTAGGAAATCTGTTAAAGTTCTACATATTAAAACATAAAAAACTAAAGATGAAAACAAGCTGAAACAAGTGAATCCATGTATGTTTAAAACAAGTAGTATAACTGCACCTCACAGAGAATAAAACCCCTTCCATTAATTGATGAACACAGCATTTGACTACATATTCTCCACTTCTGGGGGAAGGGGAAAGTACAGCAAACCAATTCTGAAATTTTTTTTCTTGGTAGTTAAATGGTGAAGTGACTCTGAAATCATTTCAGATGTGGTATAGGATTAAGCAAATGAGTAAACGTATTGATGTTGGGAACTGGCAAATATGAAATGCTATAAGGCAAGGGAGATACTGTCAGATGAATCTCAACTGCAGGCATCATCAGTTGAACTCATGACTTCTATAACATGTATGAACACAAGCATGTATATGTGCATGTGTATATATACACATATAATATGTGTGTGGATATATGTATATACGTGTATACATATATTCATATGTGCGTGTTTGTATGTATTTTCCCCCTAGTTTTGACAACAGAAAGGGCCTAAGAGCAAAGATGCCCCATCAGCAATGAGTACACCTAACACTCAGATCTTGGTGTTTAACACTGAAGCTCCTCACAGAAATGGCTGATTCCAAAGCTAAAGCAGGGAAGACAGACGATGAGCCCGAAACATCCTGCTATGTCAGAAAGTAAGAGGGTGTTTAGAAAAATAAACATGGCATGTCAAAATGACAAATAAGTTAGCTTGAAGAGCTTTCGTTGCCCAAAACTGAGACCATCTGAACACCAAAGTAATTGAGTAAAGAATTATAAGTCACTGAAAACAATAGGAATCTATACCAATGAGACACACATAAATAATGAATAAGGGATAAGGGGGAGCTCTTGTTTACTACAAAATACAAATGGTAACTGTAAAGGAAGTGGTAGTTAGAAAATAATTTTGAGGCTGGGTGCAGTGGCTCACGCCTGTAATATCAGCACTTTGGTAGGCTGGGGCAGGAGGATGGCTTGAGGTCAGAAGTTTGAGACCAGTCTGGCAGCATAGTGAAACCCCATCTCTACAAAAAAATCGGGAAAAAAAAATCAGCCACACATGATGGTGCATGCCTGTAGTCCCAGGTACTTGGGAGGCTGAGATGGGAGGATTGATTGAGCCCAGATGGTTGAGGCTGTAGTCAGTCATGATTGTGCCACTGCACACCAGCCTGGGTGACAGAGCAAGACCCTGTCTCAAAAAAAACAAAATAACAAACAAAAAAAACCCATTTTGTAACCAACGTAGAAAAGATGGGCATGGTGCAGAATCATCAAGGGATGCTAAATCTTGGGAGAATGATGTGAAGAGAAGCAGGATATTTGCATGATCTTAAAATGTCTCCCTGCAGATTACTTATTAGTTATAATGGAACAAAAAGAATAACTAGACAATGGTTACAGAAGAATAAGAACTTAGGAAAGACACACTGATATATTTAGGGACAAAAAGGCCTGACATACGTAACTTGTTTGCAACTGGTTCAGGAAACATGCGTGCACGCGTGCGCACACACACACATACACAAATATTTATTAAAATAAGTTTATAATATAAGTATATATACATATATAAACTTTAAAAAATAATTTATCTTGACATACATCTATTCCACGGCTGAAGTGGATACTGTGTTTGGCATCTTTTTTTCTGACAACCAATACTGATTCCTAGACTATCAAAGAGCTCTGGCAGAAGGTCAGACTGGGCTATCGTACCCTATTCTTTTTACCATGGTGATTGGTCCAGGATGGACACATGACCCAGCCAGACTAATCTGGGAGTCCTTCCTTTAAAATATATATATATATTGGCAGGAGTGGGTAGGAAAATGAATCTTTCTTCCTAGGTCATGAAGTTGTTAAGCTGTAAGCCCACAGCTATGGGCAGCCATGATTCCAGCCTTGAGAGGAATGCATTTGCAAAGAATGGAGTGGCACCCAGACAGGCGCAGGGGGTCACTGAAGACAAACTGCCTTGGTCTCAACTAAACTTCCTGGTTCTGATTCCTTAAGCCAGTGAACCTCATCATCATTTTTTTCTAACTTAAGCTAATTTGATTGGGTTTATGTTACTTGTAACCAAGAGAGTTCTGAATAACACAAAGGCCTAATACTCCCACCAATTAATGGCACAGGAGCTTGAATCAAAGCAATCTTATTTCTATAATCCTCTTTTTTATTAATAGCTTTCAGAGTTAGAACAAACTAACTTGCAAGGAAAAAAAGGAAGAAATAACATTTTTGAGAGTCAAAGTAACTATTTTTTATTAAAACTTGATTTTACAATCAAACATATCTCCACTTTAAAGAAAGTACCTACTATGCATTTATGACATGCAAGAAACTCCCAATCAGTTATATCATACATGTAGGACAACTATTACTTATAACCATCAAAGCTTTTATCCTGTCTTCCACATGGCTTCATCAGCCAAGAACATTTTGTGCATCTTTACTTTCTGTAGTCTGTCCTAGTAAAAACGTGGTTTTTTTTTTGTTTTTTGTTTTTTTTGCTTTCCAAATAGGAAATTTCATTATCATATGAAAGCACTAGGATTTCTCAAACTTTCTCTTCAAGCATATCTCCAGTTTCTAACCTCCAGGTTTCTTTGCTAGAACTGAGAGTTAGGAAGTGAGTGCTGAATCTGAGTACGAGGAAAGATATGGGTACATGTCACGACATCGTACTACTATGAATCTTTTATGGCTCTGTCCCCGTGGACTCCAGGTATTGAAAGCTCTTATCTACTAAGATGCATTAATTCAAAATGATTCATCTTCTCATTTTAAAATTAAAACCTTATAAAATATCCATCAGAGCCTTACGGAAAGAATGCGTTACTACTACAGCCACCGAAAATAGCTCATGATCCCAATGACTGCCTCCAAAGACACGTAGAGTCTCAGAAGTCCAGTCCAGGAACCACTACTCCACTCCAGCAACAACGCTTCAGAGAAGCTTCCAGCACTGACCTTCCTATAGGCTTTGATCTTCTTCCCAGGAGTACAATACTGAAAACATGGATATCACCTTGAAAAAGCTCATTTGCACACTTGATTCAGCTTTTCCATAATACCCGTATTAACTGAGTCTACATAGAAAACTGAGTTGGTATTGATTTTTTAAAGATACTAGTTAAAAGAAAAAATATAAAAAGACCCTAATTATTTTGGTACAGATATAATCTGCTGTAGATAAACTGTGAACTAAATCTGCCCTGTCAGTCCCTTTAACCGTATCATCAACACCTTCAAAACGGAGATTAGAGAGGTTTGTGATATTGTCCTAGTAAAAAGGAAACAAAAAGATTACTTCCTCTTAAGATGAAAAAGCAGAGTTTTACCAAGTAGTCCTATTAAAAGTAATAAAAGCAACTGAAAATAAAAATTCAGGAAGTATAGAAGAGTTTCAAATAAAAAGTATAACCCATCCTCAGTACACCAAATCCCCAGAGAGGATCACTTTTGACTGATGCCTCTCTAACCCCAAATACGCTCATGCTTCTAGTTCATTATTTATCAACAGTAAGCAATGGCTACTGACATCCTGATAGGAAAGTTGATGAATTCAGATCTCATATACCTCTCCTATTGCTGTCCCTACTCAGTATTTTCGTTGAACTCTCTTAGTGGAGGCAACCACACTTTAAATTTTCATTAATTCTTTGCTTTTCTGATTGCTCCTCTGTCATGACCCATTCTTGTGTTGCAGACAAAATATCCTCAATCTGAGGATGCTAATTTAAAATGTGTTCATTCTTTTCCTTGAATTATTTCTTCTGATGACAGTTGTTCTTTTCTTTCTTCCTTTTCCTGCTTTATGCTGCTCGTTTTCCTCTACGGTCTTGTGCTCTTCAGTAGACTGATTTCCTATTGAAAATCAACTAGGCTGGTAATACAGGTGCCTGGTGAGGCTCTCCTCTGCTGCCAAGTAAACTGCTTTCTCTACAAGCCTCGCCCCTGAATAGGAAGCCTGGCCTAGGACACTGTACACATGGCAAGACTTGTCAAGTGGCTGTCCCTCCCTCCACTTTTTAGGGTATGGGCAGGGAAGGGCAGAGAAGTTAGTGCCCTGTGCCCCCTTCCTGTGGGTATGATTCCTTATATGGAGCCCTAGCCCCTTCCCCAGGGCAAACTGCCCAATATTCTTAGAGTAATTGCCTGAGTTCATCCTGGAGCTGACAAACCACACAGCCATTCTGCAGACAGTCCCTTAATCAGCCACCTCCGCTTCTGGCCTGCCTCCAATCCCTCCTCCAGAGCTGCCTGCTCCATTGCAAGGAGGAAACACCTCTATCTTTGCTGCAAACACAGCGCCTGCCTGAGCTCTAGCTAGGACTCCCTCCACACCATTTATCCACCAGTATGATACCACTGGACTTCTTTGTCCAGAAATTCAGTAATAGCTCTCATCTGTGAAATATTTCTTCCCCTCTGTTCTTCCTATCATTTCAGTAAGATTTGGATAAGAGGTGAAAATGAAAGCAGGCTGCGTGTACCATCTTAAAATCTGGAAGCCCCTAAAAAGAACATTTGTTTAAATGTCTTTTGGTCTTTTTGCTTTAAGTCTTTTCTCATCTATTAATTTCTTTAATAACTGGATCAATACTCATCTCTTCCAAGGGACTCCCCAGACCAGAAATGACATACTCTTTACCTTCTAAATCCTTTCAGCTACTCTGTATGCAGTTATATCAGGTTTTTCATTTGTTTATATCTTTGCCTGTTTCTTGAACACTTGTCAAGGTTGCTTCTTGTGAAAAGCACCTCAAACTCATAAAAGTACCTCAATGACTAGTCTCATAGATACTTCTGTGACACTTTGCTTCCTTTCCCTATAAAAAAACTCATAAAGCAAGACACAGAAGAGGCAATAAAAATATACTGGATAAATGAGTAGGCATTTATCAAGCATTATTATTTAGTAACTCTTTCCTTACAGATTTGGTAAAGGTCTACTATGCACCAGGCCACAGAGTAAGCACTTCTGATGCTCTTAAAAAAAAAACAAAAACCCCAGAAATAAAGACTTAGTGCAAAGCTTCCAAGGTGGGTCTCTGACACTACCATTTAGATTTCTTCCCTGGTTAACATGAAGTCCAATGGGTTCCAAGCTCAGGGTCTCTACTGAGGACTCATACACACCGTTATGTCTTCTTTATTCTAATAAATGGTCACAATGTAAAAACAAGTCTCCCAACAGAAAGAATCCCATTAATGTAATCTCTTGAACCTGAAATTAGCCTCAATAAAGATCTCTCTAAACAGATAGCTGATTGACTTTCAAATAAATGAGAAAGAGCCACCAGCTCTTGTGAGGAGGAAAGGTAGTTGAGTTCTACCACTCTTCCTGCACCACACAGTTATCAGCTGACTCAGCGGCAATCAGGCAGCTCAAATGGTTATATAATCAGAAGGCCTGGGGTTTAACACTTTGCAGAAGCAATCATCACAGATGAAAGCGAAAAAAGGTAAAATGCTGGATTCGGGAGAAAAATCTGCTCTGGGTTGACAAACCAAACAAACGGGGATGAAAAACTGAAATTGGGGCTGATCACACCAACCACTTCTTTTCCTCTTTTTGCTTTTTCATTCCTAGCAGATGTTACATATAAAAACTTACACAGGCTCCACTTTTCCTGTGATCTTTCACCTGGGAAACATGTTTCTCAAAGGATAATCTAAGAATCAGCCACACTGTAATTACCTGGGAGAATTTTGAACTGCAAGTTTCTGGGTTCCACCCCAGACCTAATCATTCTCTCTGGGGAATCCACTTTTCTAACAAGCTGTCCAGGTAGTTCCCTAGGCACAGCAAAGTCTGAGGACCAGAGATCCAGGTAGACAGACCTCCACTTGGGCCAGCACACTGACTAATTTCTTGACTTGCAAGCAAGAATATGAACCATTCTCATATGTGTGGAAATTCCAAAGCTTATCCTCTGCCCTCACCAACAACATGAACACCAAAACTCAAGACCCTAGCTTTTAAAAGCAACATTCAGGCTGGGCACCATGGCTCATGCCTGTAATCCCAGCACTTTAAGAGGCCAGGCAAGCAAATCACTTGAGGACAGGAGTTCGAGACCAGCCTGGCCAACATAGCAAAACCCCGTCTCTACTAAAAATACAAAAAATAAACTGGGTGTGGTGTCCCAGCTACTCGGGAGGCTGAAGCAGAACTGCCTGAACCCAGGAGGTGGAGATTGCAGTGAGCCGAGATCACACCACTGCACTCCAGCCTGGGCGACAGAGCGAGACCCTGTCTCAAAAAAAAAAAAAAAAAAAAGAAGCAACCTTCAGCTCAGTCAAAATGCTTGGCTCCCTATGTGAGAAAGGGCAACCTAAAGAGCTGGCCACAGACCTACTCCTCAGATACTCACTCCCTGGATATAGAGTAAAAGAATCAGAAGGCTTCATACACAACTGAAATGGATCATCTTTCCTGCTCACTCGGCTGTGCCTTAATGCCACGAAGCTGACTTTTTACTAAAGGCTATTTCAGGAAGAAAAAAATGAAATTCACCGGCATTTAGAAGCATTAGATGCAAAAACTGTTGTTGAGCACAGTATCTACTGCATAACAGTTCTTGCTATAATCTGAATTTGTCCCCCAAAATTCCTGTGTTGGAAACCTCATCTCCAATGCAGCAGTGTCAGGGGTTGGGGTCTAATAAGAGGAGATCAGGTCAGGTGGCTCTGGACTCATGAATGGATGAATATTGTTATCACAGGAGTGGATTCTCTTGAGAGTAGCCCTCTCTCGTTAACATTTCGTCCTCTCTTGCTCCTCTCTCTGCCTTTGGCCACAGGATGAGGAGCTGCACACAGGTCCTCCCCAGATTCCAGTGCCATACTGTTGGACTTCCCAGTCTCCAGAATGGTAAGCCAAATAAATTTCTGTTCATTATACATTATCTAGTCTGTGTATTCTGTTATAGCAACATAAAATGAACTATAACAGTTCCCTAATAAGAAATTTCTTTCTCAAATGGTAAAAACTTAGCTTCTCTGAGAAACTGGCATGTTGCTTTTCTAAGGCCAAAACATTATATTCAATATAATGAACAATTTTGGGAACAATATATTCCCAAAGCCTTTATTAACATTTCATGACCCTACATGACCTGACCCCTGCCTTTCTGATCCCCTCCTCCAGCTATACCAGCCATGTACAGCTATGTATGCATAGGTATGTGTATATGTTTTTATGTATACACATAAACGTACATCTGGGTATGTCTTCTTAGGCAAGTGGCTCCAATCCTCTCTGGAATAAGGCACTATAATTTTAAAAATAGTATAAGCATATGAGCTATACCAAATGAAATTTTAATTTCAGAGTCAGGAAAATGACAGAGCCTAACTTGGCTTCCTGAAGGAGCTTTCTTTCTTGCTTAAGTTTTACACAATAAAGGAATGAACTAAACTCATACTCAAAAATAATTTAGAGAATTAAGCCAGGTTTGGTGATATATATCTGTAATCCCAGCTATTGGGGAGACCCCATCTCTAAAAAAAATAATAATAATAATTTGGAGGGAAAAGAATAAATACTAGTTTCAATTGAAACTTCTCCTATTTAAGAATTTTAGGCTTTTATCTCTTAAGCAATAAATGAATACTGATCACTATTAATATCATCCTTGAAAAGGAAAATTTGCTAGACTCTACCTATCACCTGTTTAGAACAGACACGTTCAATAATCTGCTTGTTGCCTCTCAAATGCAAACACAAACAAAGGAAAAAGTTGAAGACATTTTAGTCCTTGAAAGGATACCATGGAGTATGCAAACTGAAATTCTATAGAAGAGGGACCATTTCCTACAAATAAAAACCAATTTCTCTGACACTGAAATCTCCCCATGTCCATTTCTGATCTTCCTTAGCAAACCATAAAAGACACACAGCTATGGAGAGAAAAGTCGGTTTTACAGTCAGGTGAACCTGGAGTCAAATCCCAACAATGGTGCTCACTAGTTTTGTGCCTTGGACAAGTTACTTAACTTTTTGAACTTTCATTCAATTATAAAATGGATATATTACCTACTGTTATATAACAATGGGAGTTATAAGATACCTTATACAGGTCGTATTTTCAAGGAGAAGAGCTCTATCCATTTATTCTTGGTATATATACATATACATATCTTAACTTTTGTTGAGGAAAACAAGTCACACATACCTAAAAACCACAATTAATGACGAGAAAAGTAGCCTGTTTTAGAGGCAAACATACAAGACTGCGAATCAGGCCTGAGATTATAACACACATCTGTGAATGACCTTAGACAAGTCACTTCTCTGTGGGTCTCCGTTTCCCTGGCTGCAATACAACAGGGCTATGGAAGTTCAGAGGGGACACACAGGTACACTGGTTTGGGGAAACTCTGATATATATCTGTACTGATATATATCTGAACTCTGATATATATCTGAACTGAGACTTGCACTCAGACCTGAAGAATGGAAAGGACTTGGGATACTGAGAGAAGGGTAAGAGCTGGGGAAATACCAAAAGCAATCCAAAGGAGAAGTGGGTCAAGGACCTTTAAGAACTAACGAGATTAATCGAGTTGGCCAGGTATAGCGCCAGAGATGGAAAGGGAGGGAGATGTCAGACCCCAGAGGGTCTGAATAACAGAGGAAGGAGTCTGGATTTTGTCCTGTCTGGAGTCTGGATTTTGTCCTGGAGGCAACAGGAGCAATCAGGGGACAACAGGAGCAATCAGGGGGCAACAGGAACAATCAGAAGATTCTAGGCGGTTATAAATTGTTGAGGGAATCCTATTTCCCTGTCTCCATGTTTTCATGAGGAAAAGCATATTTTATTCCCAAGGACTGAAAAATACTGGAAATATATTTTCTACCCTTCTTCAAACTTATCTCACTTCCCCGACTGGGGAAATACCCGAATAGCAAGACTGGAAGAAGGAATGGAGCACACATGGCCCAGCACTACCACCTCTGCTTCCGAGTGCCTGCAGTGCTGGCAGATAAACTCAAGTGAGGGAGTAACAGCAAGTCTGATGGTGGCCACAAGCTAACAAATGTTTTTCAATCCAGTTTACCAATAACCGAGCTGATAAACGAATGCCCATTTCTATTGACTATTTCTCAACTGATTTAGAATTGAAAAGGGAGAAAAGGCGATTTGATTTACCACCACCACCACCACCACTGTTGCCAACATAAATAAAGGGGCCAACAGCAGGGCTTCAGAAAGACTAGCCAGGTGGCAGCTGGCAAGATGGACTGAGGGAGGAAAAGGCCAGAAGCCCGTAAATCAGTTGCGGAGCTCCTACAGTAATCCAAGCATTAAGTGAATCATTTATAGCCATCAAGTATTACCAGGGTCTAATCGATACCTGCTCAAATCAAAACATGTACTTGAGCCAATCTGCAAGAGTAAATCAACGGGAACAAAAAACTAAGGCTTAATTACTAACATATGCATATATACATATGTGTGTGTATATATATACATGTATTTTTAAATCAATTAACATGCTTCATATCTAAAATTGCTTCTGCCTACCAGTAGGATCACTAATTAAAGGAACCAAAACAACTTTATAAAGATATAAAAGAGAAGCAATCAAAGGCTAACCAGTCCAGAACCCTGGAGTACATAGAAGAATTCTATTATGTTACAGATCAATGTAATAGAACTCTAAAATAAAGAGAAAGCTCATGTAACTTGTCCACATTTTTGAAGAGATGATCACTTCTGTCAGTCTCCTCTAATAGGGTGTCTCTTGGACTTCTAAACCTCAAAAGGTTCTGCTGTCTTCTAAGTTAGCAGCCTTTGAAAACACTGCCAAGCACTTCTCCAACTCACTTATATTTCATACAGCCTAATTAGATCAAATCAAGTTGCGTTAATATTGCTACATTTATATAACAAAGACTGTACATTTTCGCTAGACAGAATCCTGATTTTGCCTATACATTTGGCATCCAACACTTTGTTAAATGCCTCCTTATTCCCCCAAAATGGAATTTATGACAATGTTTGCATACTCATCACTTTGTTTCAGACCTCATACAATGTAAACATGAATTCCTTAAAAAAGGAGGAGTTGATAAAATTGTAAACATCAGAAACCAGTGACTAAATGGGCTCAGACACCTATGGCTTTCTAATGTCTTCTAGATACAAACCAAGACTTCTTATTAGGGCTATAAAACTCTCCTCTAATTACCCTAAATTCTCAAACACAATCTTTATTCCTTATTATTCTCTGTAATAATAATAAAAAAAAGTTGCCACACTAGCTCATGTCTGATCCTCCTCCTTTATATATGCTATTATCCCAAAGTACCACTTCAGTTCCTCCAAAGTAATCTGGAGATGAAAATTATTTGCAGAGGCTGAACAGTCACTCTGCTACTCCATCCACACACTGGAGACTAGAGTATGCTCACTAGGTTCACTAAGAAACAAATCCTGTAAGGTTTTAGTTAGGCAGAATCCTGAGTTCTGTCTACCTCTCTCTTGGCCGTCTGTAAGGTATTTTATGGGCATTTTCTGTAACCTACATTCCTGAGATCCCACCCAAGTTTCTGTGGTAGATGAAAGATGAAATTCCCTGCCAGACAGAAGGGAGTGAATATTATGAGGCAAAATTTTAATTTGGATTAAGAAACTATCCATCTGGTCCCAACAAGCTGTCCTTCTGAAAAAGAACTGAACCATATAGTAAACTCCAGGTTGCAACACACACCACTTAAAATGCATTCTTAAAATTACCTCCTTCATGCCTGACCAACACAGGTGTGATGGCCTCATTACTTTATGTTTTGTTAGTATCCACATCAGTCTGTGTTTTTTTATGAGTGCTCTTGGTCTAAAATAATAGATACATAGATAAATATAATTAACCTTCCCTTGCACTTAGATTTTAGACATGTAAATTCCTTAAGATAGGAGTCATGTATTTGGTGTTTCCTCAAAATTCTAAATATAAAGTTCTCCACAAGGAATTTAGAAACAAAATGAGAAATATAATATTTGCATATGATGACAGATATTGAGTTCCCTGCACAAGGAATGCATTTGCTGTCTTGATAGGGTCTATACAGTGAATCTGTACCTATGCACTCTGGTCTCTCTGTAAGTCATTATGGTCTCCTCTGGTCTCATTTACTCAGCATTTCCTAAGCACTTGTCAATGTGTCAAGCACTGTGCTAGACAATGAACTAGATAAACAGATCAGGAATGGTCCTGTACTCAGAGCTTGGAACCTAGGGGAAGCTAGTCAGTCCTCATCTATCTGGAAATCTGTGCATACTGACGGCTCTCTCAGGCTTCCTGCACCACTGATTCCCGTGACTGTGCATCCTCCTCATAGCAGCTCCTCTGCCACTCTACACGACTGCTGTTCCAAAAATCACTGCCCCCTGTATCACACCTGGGATGTCACTTCCCTTACACCCTGTGCATGTTAACATTTTAATTCTTTTTAGTCCAAAAGGAATGGCAAGAAACTGCATGGTCAGTATTATTAATTAAGGTTATCTTTCTCTCATTAGGAGGTAAGAAAAGTGGTTCATTTTTGGCTGAAAGCTAATATAGACACAAAGAACATATAAACATGGGATATAGCGGGTACATCTACACAGCTAGCAACTAAAGAATGCTAAGTACTAAGACCAAAAAGAATGGTTGGGGTCTGAAGGGGGTGGGGAATTCTTGGGAGTATCCTAAAAACACAAATGTCGTTTTTGAAATACCACGACTTTAGAAATGCAATGAGAAAACAGCAACCTCCAAGGACAGCCCCTTGCATTAGCACCAAGGGGTTACCCCTGCTCCCCATCCTATACAGGTGAGATGTGAAGCTTAGGCCCACAGGAGTGCAGCAGGGTTATGCCTAGGGGCTTGGGCTAATGCCAAAGGCAAATCATTCTGCACTGGCATAGGCAAGTGCTCAGAGAAGGGAGAAAGGAACGTACCTGGCCTTCCTGGACTTCGTCCTGGCTGCAGAGTCAGTGCAGCTCCTCTTCTCTTTGGCCTCCTTGGTGCCCGAGGCCTCCCGGGGCTTCCGTGCCTTCTTTGCCCCATCTTTTTGCTTCGGCTCCTTGTGCTCCTTGGCCTTCTTCGGCTCCTTGGCCTTTCTGGGTTCCTTTGGCTCTTTCGGTTCTCGTTTCCTCTTTGGCTTGGGCTCTCTGTCCTTGCTTCCCTTTGCTGCACCCTCTTGGTCTCCTGGCTCCTTTTTCTTCCGTTTCTTCTTCACTCCAGTACCTCCTCCTCCACTGTCCTCCATCCCATTATGGGATGTCATTTTCCTAGGAAAAAGGGTAGCAGCTTCCTCTTCAGCAGTATACAGGTCCTTCTGAGGCAGACAGTGACTAGCAACATCTTCAATTTTCTCTTCTTGATCAGTGCTGCAGTCAAATGGGGATGGAGATTTGTAGTCAAAATTGACAGAGGCATCAGACATTGGGGAGTGATTCAAAACTTTTAAATTTGACAACTGTAAAAGAGAGAGAAACAAGCATATTACCCTTCCAATTCATGCTTCAGACAAAGAGAGTTACCCAGTTTGAATACATGGATTTGCTCAACAAATATTTACTGAGTTCCCACTCTCTGTTAGTTCCTATTGTGCTAGGCCTTGGAGACAGAGTGGCAAACAGGACATACACGGCCTTTACACTTGTGGAGCTGTGCCAACGTGTTGTTAGCATACTAAATCAGGATCATTCAAAGGTAGGCCTTTGATTTTAACTAAAAATTGTGCTGTTCTGTATGATCATCTAATCTAGCCACCAGACTGAGCACCAAATAACCTTTAGCCACTTGCAAAAACCAAACTACCTGTATAGGAGGAAGTTTTATGGTGATAGATGCCATTAGAAAGGATGTGTCACAGGTGCTGAAGGCATCCCTAAAATGGAAGTTGCAAAGCTGTTTTTGAGCACCAACAAATAAAAGTACAGCCCCCCAAAGTGACCACTTTTTAAGAAAACATCCCTTTGGGTTTAGAAGTTATATCTCATTCTTTCAGGTCTGGTGTTGCAAAAAATATTTACAATTTCACAACAAAGCTAAGGTTGGTGATAATCGGTAACAATGTGGGTGTTAGTTTCAAGGAACGGCACCTTCTCCTTGGTCTGGAACAAAGAAATAACTTAAGAAGAGCCTGGGAGGGACAAGCAGGCTTTCTAAGAAGACGGTTACAATCATCTTTGCATGACGGCTTAGAAACAGCACCATTTGTGAGGAACCTGCTCTCTTAACAAGAGGCCTGGCATGTGCTAAAGGGCACAGACAGTTGCCCAGGTGGCATGGTTTCCCTTCAGTATGCTGGTTACCCAATCTGTGCTCAGACTTCCTGGCCCACCCTGGTAGTTACAGAGACTGTAACATTCAGCTGCATATTCCCCCTTCTGTTTTTCCAGTTTCTTTCCCTAGTCCAATGCTCCCAAACATAACACTGAGAATCCCAGGAGAAAAAGATGAAAGAAAGGAAAGATTTTTGGGGGGGCGGGGGGCAGATCTTTATCATATCAATACAGTACAGCCTCATAAGCCTAAATACAAAGGGAATTGGTCATTCTGACAGGACTCACTACTTTCAAAAATAAATAAATAAATAAATAAAAGGAAAACAATTCAGTTTGATGATCTCATTGCTGATTGAGCACTTGAGAAGGCTTTGGAAAAGGAGGAGATAAGTGGACATAAAAGGAATTTAAAATCAAATACAAAAAAAATGGTTAAGGTGGTAAATTTTCTATCATACGCTTTTACCACAATTTTAAAAACTGTTTTAATGGGATACAAGGCAAGAAGAAATCCAGCAGTGAGGTGACAGGTATCCAGGTAAAGCTTGGCTCCTGTGAAGTGCAGAGCTGTCCTCGGAAGATTCTTGAATTCTGTGCCAAGGATGCCTGGCCCTCAAGGAACAAGTTTTTGCTTAGCATGCAAGGGTGTACAGACTTAAAAAGGATGAGTCACAGGTTTCTTAGGCTTTCAAAGATAACATAAAAGATCTACTCCCACCGAGGCGGCTCTCTGAAGGTCAGAGTGAGACCCTGTCTTTTCAGCTCATATCTCACGTCCAGGACCCTTTTCTGAAGGACAGGGGTCCCCAAAGAAGCTAGAAGCAGGTGGCAGTAAGGGAGCATTCAATCCTTAGGCAATAGCAAGAGCTGCAGCTAACATTTATTGAAAACATGCCATATGGGTACACTAGGGCTTGTGCAAGGCATGTTTCATGACCTGTAATCTTTATAACAATCCCACAGGGTCAATATGAAGATGCCGATTTTGTATACAGAGAAATGGAAGATTAGTGATGTTAATTGATATGCCCAAGGCTATATGGCTACTGAGTGCAGGAGCCTGGATTTGAACTCTCCATCTGGCCAAAGCTCACACCCAATTCATTGAGCATTGTATGACCTCCTGGGGAACTACAATGATTGCTAGGCCATGAGACCAGCATGATGAAACTTGGTTAGAAATGTTAAATGCAGCCAGGCATGGTGGTTCACACCTGTAATACCAGCACTTTGGGAGGCTGAGGTGGGAGAACCACTTGAGGTCAGGAGTTAGAGACCAGCCTGGGCAATAGAGCAAGACCCTGTCTCTACCAAAAAAAAAAATTTGAAACATTTGCCAGCAGTGGTGGTGCACACCTGTAGTCCTAGCTACTTAGGAGGCTGAGGCAGGAGGATCACTTGAGCCCAGCAGTTTGAAGTTACAACGGGCTATGATTGTGCCACTGCACTCCAGCCTGGGCAACACAGCAAGACTTGATCTCTTAAAAGTTAAATGTGATGGCATATGCAATCACTTTGGGAAAGGTCATGCAGTTCTTGATGAAAAAGCAGATATTAGTAATAAAATATATAAAATTATAATTGAAAAGTCTACCAGAAATGTTTGTATTTTTAAGGCACCTTGTTGGGAGCTTTGAAAACATATTTGCTGAAGATTAAAAAATATAAGACAAAAAAAAATTTCTTTCATGCGTCTCAAGGTCAGCAGGGGAAAGGCAAAGAGCTGAAATAAAAGCTTTGTTTCAGCTTCTACCAAGGACATTAAATTACCACTTTGAAACTGGCCCTAAAAGGAACAGGTTGAAGATGATGGGCCACAAGGTGCCAAAAATATTTTACAAATTATAACAACAGTTTAAATAGAGACAAGAATCTAGGAAAACAGGAATGAAATGGACAGGTTCCACTGGTAACACATGCAACAACGCTAGCTCATAAACTGCACTGTTAGTAAAAAACTCGTTTCTGTGATTCAAAATTATCAATCCACAATATTCCTGGAAAAGACACTTAAAGACTTGAATCTAGATAAACTGGATCAGGTCAGTTGAAAAGGAGCTAAGAACTAATGAAAAAATTATGGCCCTGGGCAGTGGTTCCAAACAGAGGTCCATGGACAAACCTTTAACAATTATTCAAGAACCTGAAAGTCAAAATAGATTCTAATTAAGAAAATCATCCAGAATAATGAGCGTATCTGCTACAGAATCTTCTTCATCAGTTATAACCATTTCTATACCTTTTCAACAGAAAGCCTTGAAATAATATGCTAAAACTCAGGCAACAAAAACCATTAAATTTCAGTACATCAGGTAAAAAAAAAATTAAGCATATTTCACTGTATTTTTTTGTTTTGGGTCAGGAGACATATATTTCTATCTGTAAGGAATCCATACATGGATACCTGACAATCATTGCCTATAAGCTGCTTCCAAGCTAGTACTGTTCTCTATCTAAGCTCCTGAGGAATAGAGAGAGAGCCTTTCACTCTTATTCATATAAACAGTATTTACTGGCCATTTACAAGTTTCTTTAAATATTGGCATGGCAAACAGGTATATATAGAGATGTGAAGGTTGAAAGGGAAGATACTCTCCAAGTTGTGATGACATTTCCCTCTCCCAATTTTAGGATGATTCTTTCTTTGAAAGAAAAATTAAATAAAGTGATAATATAATACTATTAGACTTCCCCCAACTTTTCCTAAAAGTATGCATATTTTATGTGAAATATAGTAATTAAGGAATTTAAATATTTTTCATTTAAAACTTTAATACACTTATCAAAATTAATAACTTTTGCACTTTAAAGAATATTATCAAGAAAGTACAGTTGGCCCTCTAAATCCATGGGTTCTGCATCTATGGAGTCAACCAACTGAGGATTGAAAATATTTGAAAACAAACAAACAATTAAAAATGACAATACAACAATAAAAATACATATTTAAAAACAATATACTACAACAACTATTTATGTAGCATTTGTGTTGCGTTAGGTATTGTAAGTAACCTAGAGATGATTTAAAGTGTATGAGAAGATGTGTATGGGTTATATACAAATACTACACCATTTTAAATAAGGGACTTGAGCATCCTCAGATTTTGGTATTCATGAAAGGCGTTAGAACAATCCCACATGGACGCTGAGGAAGAAGTGCATAAAGAAAATCCCCAGAATAGGAGAAAATATTTGCAAATCATTTATCAGATAAGGGTCTAGTGTCTAGAATATATAAAGAATTCTTACAAGTCAATAATAAAAAAGAACCAAATTCAAGGCCACAATGAGATACTATTTTATACCCACCTAAGATGGCTATAATAAAAAAGACAAGACAACAATAATTTTGGCAAGGATACAGAGAAATTGAAACTTTCATACATTGTTGGTGGGAATATAAAATGGTGAAGCCACTTAACAGTGTGACAGTCCTTCAAGAAGTTAAACACAGTTAGCAAATGATCCAGCAATTCCATCATAGATACACACACACACACACACACACACACACACATATACACAGAATTGAAAACAGGTGTTTAAACAAAAACTTACACACAAATGTTCACAGCAGCACTATTCACAATAGCCAAAAGGTGGAAGCAACTCCATCCATCAACAGACGAACAGGCAAACAAAATGTGGTATGTCCATACAATGGCATATTATTCAGCCATAAAAAGGAGTAACATGGGGCTGGGTGCAGTGGCTCACACCTATAATCCCAGCAAAGGGGAGGCCAAGGTGGGCGGATCACATGAGGTCAGGAGTTCAAGACCAGCCTGGCCAACATGGTGAAACTCCCTATCTACTAAGAACACAAAAATTAGCCAGGTGGGGTGGCATGCGCCTGTAATCCCAGCTACTTGGGAGGCTAAGGCAGGAGAATTGCTTGAACTTGGGAGGCGGAGGTTGCAGTGAGCTGAGATCGTGCCACTGTACTCCAGCCTAGGTGACAAAGTGAGACTCTGTCTCAAAAACATAAAAAATAAAAAAATAAAAAAGGAGTGAAGTACTGAAACATGCTACACCATGGATAGACCTTGAAAACAGGCTAAATGAAATCAGCCAGACACAAAAGGCCACATATTGTATAATTCCATTTATATGAAATGCTCAGCAAAAAACGAACTCAAAGAGACAAATTGGGGGTTACAAAAATGTTCTGAAATTAAATAGTGGTGATGTTTACACAATCTTGTGAATATTCTAAAAACCACAAAATTGCACATTTTTAAAGGGTGGATTTTATAGTATGTAAATTACATTTTCATTTTGAAAAATCCAGTACTAGGACATACCAAAATTGGTGCTCTCAAATATTGCTGGCAAGAGTATCAACTATTAAAAGCCTTTTTTTGCAGGACAGAGTAGCAACATGTAGTGAATTCTTATAATTTTATGTTGCCTCAACATCCATTTTGGATGTACACTGGACTTTCTCACACCAGAAGTGGAGCTTGATCAAGCTTGATACAGTTTCTACCCTTGACCCTGCTTCCTCCCAGTTCCTCAAGGTGGTCAATCCAGATATCTGCCTTTTACAACTGCCTCCTGGTGACCACCCACCTACGGGACAGCCAGAGAGCCTACCTACGTGTCTTGCTCCACTGACCCCATACCCTGCATGGACTGCCCAGATACGCCGCAGTGACTCCACTGAACTCTAACTGCTTGCTCTAAACCCAGCAATTAGAACTCCCTGCAGGAAACCTGCTTGGGTAATGGTTAACCGCCTGGACCCTAATGAAGACTTTGATCCATGGGTTGGTTCATCTTTCTTTCTTGCTCCCCACACACTGACTGAACATGCGTGCCCTGGATAGCTCTTCGCTTCTCACTGGCTCTGTGAGGTGTGCTGCTCTCTTCTCTCTAGGATCTGCAAGTAATAAAACTGCTTCTGTTATTTCATGTTTTGTTATGCTGTCTTCTCTGTATCTCACCTGACTGACACACATTAACCTAACTCTCCTCCTGATTAAGGCTCTCCTAGAGAGTGGTTATCTTGGTAGGAATAAAATGGACACAGGACACAGGTTAGACAAGAGCCACAAGGTGTCTGCCAGTATAAGTTAAGTCTTCTGTGAGAGGGACACCTGGTCACTGGTCACTTGCATTAGGCTGCCCTTCAGGATAGAGAAGTATCCAGTGAAAGGCACACTGTAAACACACACGACCACCCCACTGGGGCCCCATGAGGGCAGTGCTAGAAATTACAGCCACTGCCCAGGGAGTGACCTTAAGACCAAATTAGATAAAAATACAACAAAACAATACCAAAATTTTAATTGTGGATATCCTTTTAAACAGGGCAACTTCTCTTCTAGGGCATAAATAAAGGAAACACATAATAACTCCAAAGGATTATATATAAGAATATCTGATACACAATTGTGTTTAATAGAGAAAAAAGCTATAATAACCTGTTTGCCAATCTTTAGGAAAATATTTAAATTAATAGTACACCCATCATCTGGAATAATACTACGCAGCCATTATTATACGGAGGTTTAAAAGACATGAAACATGTCTACATTTGGGAAGCAAAAAAAGAAAACCTATGGTCTAATCACATTTTTGTTTTTAAAAAATACTATACGAATGCTAGCTTTTTAAAACAATTTTTTAAAGTCTGCAAGGGCACAGACCAAATGTTAACCATCATCATGTCTGGATGATACGACTGTGGGCAGCTTTCACTTCTTTTTTGTTCTTTGTTTTTACCTGTCTCCCATGAGTAGAATGTAAGCTTCCAGAGGCAGTGATTCTGTGGTAGTACCTAGAAAAGTACCTGGCTTATGGTATAATTCAATCCTGTGGTTACTGAATGAAAGAAACAGTTATCTACAATTTGGAAAAGAGAAAAAGGGAGTCTATAGAATTGTACATGTAAACAGAAATGGCAATAAATATCTGTGCATAGAACAAATAATGGAAGGAAAACAAAATGTTAATAGTAAGCATTTGAGGCTATGCAAATTTGGCTGTTTATTTCTAATAGACATCTACAATTTCAATAATGAGAATGTATTACTTTCATGGTATTTTTAACAGAAAAACTTTCATATACATGTAATAGAAAAATTTTACAGACTTCTATAATAAGCGGGAAAAACTGTTTTACCAGACAATCCATGTTTCTCCCAATCATAAGGATTTAAGAATCAAAGGCAGAATGAGAGGTGTCAGCACTGAGAGATTACATTTGACTGAGGTGCAGGACAAAGTGTGCACTTTGCACCTGGGCTGGAAAGGCCACCACAAACCCTTCATCCAGCTGTGCTTCCTTGCACCTCCAACCCAAGTAGTGAGCAAGGCCTCGCTGGCTCCTGCTGCTGGCTGGCTTTGGAGTCTTCTATCTTCTCCAGCAGGGAGAAGATGGTGTTCTGTGTTAGAAATTAGCTAAACATAAAAACGAGTAGAAAAGCTCATCAAAATTTGCAACCTTCTATGTTTTTTTAAAGTTCAAATAATAAAAATGAAAATTCAAAGGAAGAGGTAACTGTTTCTATTAATAAATCAGTTTGTGGACAACATTTCAGGTAGCTAAAGTTATTTCCTAATTAAAATTAGGATTGTTTTATTTTTTTCACCTTCACTTTCTTCTGAAAGATTTTTTTTAAAACAGGCATTTGACTACAGAACATACTAAATGTAGAAAAAAAAAAAACCCCACATGTCCTCAGCTTTTATTTTGCTGCAATTGTACTGCAACTTATCCATTCAGCAAAGACATCTGTGTGGAATTAGCAAGACTGACCAGAGTGGGGGCAGGAACAATGTCTGTCCGATTGTGCATTTGTATGTCTCTTTCTCTCTTTCTTTTTCTGCATTTAGTATACAGTCAGTCCCCGACTCATAATGGTTTGATTTATGAATTTTCAACTTTATGATGGGTTTGTCAGGACATAACTTCATCGGGAAGTCCAGGAACATTTCTATTTCAATCTGTCTCTACTGAGGAGTCCTGTGCTTTAGGTGACAAAGCAGGTACTTTGATCCTGATGTTCTTCACATAGTCACAGCTGGTTAGACAGTTCAGTTGCAGGTATTTAAGGATAATTCAGGTGGAGAAATCCAGTAAGTTCTTGGATAATTTTCCAAGAAAAATTTCTACAAGAATGAATTAGACTGCCCAGCAAGAATAAAGAGAGAAGAGAAAACAGGACCAAATCCTGACACACACTAACATTTCAGGATCACCAGAGGAAGAAGAACCTACAGAGTGAGAAGAAACAGTGAGATAAGCGAAGTTGGTGGGAAAAAAGGTAAGACTGAAAGCATGGTATCCCCGAAGCCTGAAGAAAAGAGCATTTCAAGACAGAATCATCGCAGGTGTCAAACGCTGCTGAGAAGCAGGTAAGTGAAGCACTAAAGAGTGGTCAACAGATTTGGTAATGTCATTTTTTCAAAACCTTTCCACCCCCAAATACTTGACTCTGTCGTTTTTAGTCTCCACCTCTACTTCCATATTTTTGCAATTAAAATGGGGAGACGGGGACAGGAGATACTTTTATGATGTTTCAAGAGTCTTAGAAATTTGAAATCTCTAAATATGCAGTCAACCTAATTCTTGTTAACTCTAGGCAGTAACAAAAACTGTGGGCTAGTATATGGCTAAATTTAGATGCTGACAGGGAAGAATTAGGAGGAGAGAGGGAAAATAATAATAAGTGCCTGTGTTGTGTTTGGAAACTACTTTTATTTCTAACTATGGCTTTGGGTAGACCAAAACCTCACAGTAACTCAATTTCCTAATCTGCCTAAGTGGAATGATGTTTGCTCCACCAACAAAGTCCAGGAGATACGTCTTTTAGAATTATTTGGTGATACATTCTAGGACAAGTAGATGCTGAACAGAATCTAGTGGGGTGAATAAGACTATTTTCCTACCTCTTAATTCCTGGCCCACATGTAGTTTTACAGTAGCTTTGGGCTACCAGAGGCCCTAGGCCCAAAACTTAGGCCAACTCTGCTCCTACCCCTGCCACATAATAAACCAGGACCCCGGCCTAGAGTTAGAAAGACTGTATTCGGCTGGGCGCAGTGGCTCATGCCTGTAATCCCAGCACTTTGGGAGGCCGAGGCGGGTGGATCACAAGGTCAGGAGATCGAGACCATCCTGGCTAACATGGTAAAACCCCGTCTCTACTAAAAAATACAAAAAATTAGCTGGGCATGGTGGCGGGCGCCTGTAGTCCCAGCTACTCAGGAGGCTGAGGCAGGAGAATGGCATGAATCTGGGAGGCGGAGCTCGCAGGGAGCCGAGATCGCACCACTGCACTCCAGCCTGGGCAACAGAGCGAGACTCCGTCTCAAAAAAAAAGAAAAAGAAAGACTGTATTCATGGTTAAGGAATTGTTCTTTTATGTATCTCAGCCTTGTAGTCACAATGACTCTAACCACCCAGAATTGTTCTGATATTTTACACATAAAATGGATTCCAAGGCCAGGCACGGTGGCTCACGCCTGTAATCCCAGCACTTTGGGAGGCTGAGATGGGTGGATCACAAGGTCAGGAGATTGAGAACATCCTGGCCAACATGGTGAAACCCCATCTCTACTAAAAATTCAAAAAACTAGCTGGGTGTGGTGGCGTGTGCCTGCAATCCCAGCTACTCAAGAGGCTAAGGCAGGAGAATTGCTTGATTCCGGGAGGTGGAGATTGCGGTGAGCCAAGATCGCGCCACTGCACTCCAGCCTGGTGACAGAGTGAGACTCTGTCTCAAAAAAAAAAAAAAAAAAAAAAAAAAAAAAGATGTCAATAATAATAATAGTTAATTTTACTAACAACTGGGTATTAGGAAGATACTAAGCTTATTAAATGTATCACCAAAACAACCTTAAGATAGAGGCATATTATGACTCCATTTTACAGAGTAGAAGCCTAGAGAGGCTAAATAACTCAACTTGGTCCCACGGCTAGTAAGTGGTAAAGCTAAGATTTGGGATTTGACTCCTATTTCAAGGGCCATTGCTTTTAATCACTTCACACTGTCTCGTGTACTGGATACAACAAACTTAGAAATAAGAATCAGCAAGAACCTCTAACCAACCTCTATTTTGTTTCCATCACCCATTCCCCAACACACCTGTATCTCTCCTCAACCTTTCCCCAGATGACTTTCAATTCACTAACTTTTCCTCTTCTATCCATTTCTTCATAAATCCACTTGTTCTCCAGATCAGATGAGAAACATATCAAGAATAAACAATTTATTAAGTGGACATATATTAAATAAATGTAGTAGGACATATATTAAATAAATGATGTCTAAGACTTTTCAGCTTCACCCAGAAGGGTCCCAAGATGAGGGTCATTTTAAACATGGACTTGGCAGCTACCAAAGATCTACAACCACCATCGTAAGAATGTAGTTTGTTAGCAGTAGACATATTTCTTTTATCCTTACAAAATGAGAACGTTTTACTCTCAGTATCTAAATATTACGTAGTTCCTGGACAGTAAGTTCATGATAAAGTTACAAACCATATCAAAATGAAAAAGACGCTCCTGTTGCACTTTTGGTTTTTTCATGATACTTTAACCCTTTGGGCTAGTTTTCCCAAGGATGAATCAAAGTTATGCAGAGCGGCCAGGCACGGTGGCTCATTCCTGTAATCCTATCACTTTGGGAGGCCAAGACATGCGGATTGCCTGAGCTCAGAAGTTTGAGATCAGCCTGGGCAAAATAGTGAAACCCCGTCTCTACTAAAATACAAAAAATCAGCCAGGCGTGGTGGCAGGCGCCTGTAATCCCAGCTACTCAAGAGGCTGAGGCATGATAATTGCTTGAACCCGGGAGGTGGAGGTTGCAGTGAGCTGAGATTTTGCCACTACACTCCAGCCTGGGCAACAAAGCAAAACTCTGTCTCAAAAAAAAAAAAACAAAGTTAGGCAGAGGAAGACAATTCTTCACAGTCACATCAATACTCGTTGTGCGAGCTAAAAATGTCACAGATCCAAATCCTTCATCATCACTTTGAAGCTGCTTCAAAAACTTGGTCACCAGAGCTCCCCAGACTCCTCTGGTCAAGACAGGAGACGAGGCAATTCCATTAGTTGTTTTTAAGTAGCCTTTTTTATGATAGTGTTTTCTACATGTAAACTTACTAGACTTATAGCTTCTTTATGCATAGGATTTTAAAATTAGCAGCTTATTTCCATTAAAATTTTGTGTCTGTCTCATAAATGCTAGTGACGTATTTGATAACAATAGTAACATGAATTAAATG
Source organism: Pan troglodytes (assembly GCF_028858775.2). NCBI lineage: Eukaryota > Metazoa > Chordata > Mammalia > Primates > Hominidae > Pan > Pan troglodytes. The sequence continues at coordinate 47,812,334 of NC_072419.2, forward strand.
AACCACAGTGCAATTTAAATATTAAATTTTAATATTAACATATAATTAATCATACTATAAATATTTTAATGTTAATATTTTATACTAAAATTAAAATATTAGTATTTTAATACTAAAATATTACACAGTAATATGATTACTATATAATCATATGTACTGTTATATATGATACTATATTATAATAATCATATTACTGTGTATGTATAGTAATATTACTATATCATAGTAATATATGATTACTATGTAATATTTTAGTTAAAATTGTGTCAACTTACATACAATTTACTTTGGTCTTATAAATACCATAAATAAATGTACTGGCAAACTATGATTCTAGTCAGGATGGGCCTCTGAGGTCAAGTTCAAACTCCCATCTCATGCTTTCTAACATACAAGCAAAGAATTAGGAGAGAGAGAAAATAATAACTAATAAGTTCTGGAGACAGGGAGCTTACTGCTTACAAGGCATATGGCACAGCTGCGCAGCTCAACTTCTCCGGATGTCCTTCTTTATATGAAGCCTATCGTCCTCTAACTCTCCCCACGTGTCCCATTCTCTTCCACAGGTCCAGCAATAGACACATTTAACTCTTTTCCACATGATGCCCTTAAGTCTTCATTTCCTCAGGCTACACAGTCCTAGCTTCATCCACAGCTCACATGAAATAAATCAGCGTTATTTTGCCATCTCAGTGACTTTATTCTGGCCTCGAGTGTATGTTTCAGAACATAAAGTAAGAATAATGAAAAAAATATACTAAGATATGTTCAAAGAGGGGAAAGCATTTAATGCTCAGGCTTCTTTTCCTTTTTGGAGGAGGGAGGAGAAAAGAGGTGGATAGGTCCCTTTTAAGTCCTTTTGAAACATGATTCTAGGGTGAGGCTCTTTAGTCATCTAGGCTAGTTATTGGCCCAGATGATCTTCAGACCCTCTGCAGGATGAGGCCAAAAAGTCTTAAAAGTAAATTATTCACTCAACCATATTATCAACTTTGCTATTCTTCCTCTTTCACTATTCTGAATTATGGATCATGATTTAGTGATCCATACTACTAGTAAACTGAGTCCTCATCTCTCCCTAGAGGACTTCTGGGACCAATTCTTTTGGGAATTATTCTTTGTCCTAGTTCACCCTTGGTCACCACCCAAAATTTAGCACCACACACTAGGCCTTTCCTTTCTCCCTTCCCACCACGTCTTTCAACTTCCCAAAACCACCTATATTACTCTCTTCCCTCCTAAGCTTTCCTCCTGAGGCCCCTGAAGCAAAAAGCCTGAAACCTAGCTCCCCACAGAAGACACTGCCTCTTTTTAGAACACTCTCAATTTCTTTGGTGGGGCTGACCTTCCCTTGGCCCCCATACTTTCCAATTCCAGAGCATGATCTTCCACCACAAGGTAAAACTCTGGCTCTTCCGAGGCATATTTCATCCCCTGGTTATATTAATGGTTTGTAACCAGGCTAGAAATTTCTTGAGAAATTGCTTTAGTTACTACTGAACCTGACCCCAAGTAGAACTCAAATATTTCTGAATTAGTATTAATAAATTAATGCTGAAAAACTCAATAAATAATTGTTCAGTGAATAAATTATACCCATATTCACTCCAGGGAAGAAAATAAGGCCTAATAATCTGAAAGTCTTTGAGATTCTCACAGTATATCTGAAGAAAACTCTTCCCATCTTTATGTTTTCTAGAGGACCTAAGAATGAAGGGCTCTGCTTACCCAACTCTTGGCATGGGGTCAGGAAGCAAGATTCTCCCGTAGTTACTCAAGTCAGCTCCAAGCCGTCATCCTACTTATAATATTATGTATTTCTATTGCATTCACTGCTTATTAACTGTCTTCTACACTGGATATGTGGTCCCAAAGCCCTCTTACCCCTTAAGATGACACCTGCCTGCAGACCATATTATACATTACGTAATATTTATCATTTTTTATGTTTTTCCCAGTGCCAAGCAGGAGCTGAGATGAATAAAAATCAATATTCCTATATCATAGTTTCGTTGTTGCTAACATTAGGATGTGCCCTCTTGCAAAGAAGTATTTACAACTATATTATACATCAATAGTGCCACATAGGTTTTCAATGATTAGAGTTCACATTTTATTTTTATAATTTTTTTCTGCCTAATAATGCTTAGTCATCTTAAGAATTAAAATAACGTATTTCTTAGAAGCAGTTTAGTTCTTTTTAATGTAGATAAATGTCTATAGCTCTCCTGAGTGATGCACTTTTAAACGTTTTATTAAAGTCTGTTTTTCTTACAACGATTCTTTAGGCAAAACAAAGTCAATCTCTAAACCCTTTATTCTGGGCACATTACTCCTATTATGCCCTTTCTGGTTAATAAGAAGCACGATTATTTATTACTGAGTTTTGATTTAATTTGTAAAAATCTACCATCTCAATTTACCTTGGTAAAGATTTTGAACAAAGAAATGAGGAATATCAAGATCAGAGTGTACTTACATGCCATTTTTCTCCAGGGAAGAGGAAAGTGAATTAATAGGAATGAGGGTTTTTAAAAGGTGGATGTTTTATTTGCTGCTACTTCTAACACCTCAGAATCATGGTAAAAGACAAAGTTTGATGGTTACTTTTATTGTTAAACTGAAAGATTTCCTTGCCACTGACGAACTAAATACCAAGTACTCGACAAATTACCGCACTTAATCCTAATCTTATGATGTGAGGCATGTTATGATTACTTCCATTTAAATGACAGAAAAACAAGGCTGGCTTTTGTCTTCCAGCTCAAAGGAGGCCAAGGTGCAACTTTTTTCAGTCGTCCTGAATCGGATTCATCTGACACAAGCTGCCTCCACCATGCTGCTGAAGTTTGACCCCAATGAGATTAGAGTCATATACCTGAGGTGCACCGGGGGTGAAGTCGATGCCATGTCTGCACTGGCTCCCAGGGTAAGACCCCTGGGTCTGTCTCCCAAAAAGGTTGATGATGACATTGCCAAGGCAACTAGTGACTGGAAGGGTCTAAGGATTACAGTGAAACTGACCATTCAGAACAGACAGGCCCAGATTGAGGTGGTACCTTCTGCCTCTGCCCTAATCATCAAAGCCCTCAAGGAACCACCAATAGACAGAAAGAAACAGAAAAACATTAAACACAGTGGAAATATCACTTTTGATGAGATTGTCAACACTGCTCGACAGATGCAGGACCCATCTTCAGCCAGAGAACTCTCTGGAACTATTAAAGAGCTCCTGGGGACTGACTACTGCCCAGTCTGTGTCTGCAATGTTGATGGCCACCACCCTCATGACATCATGGATGGCATCAACAGTGCTGTGGTGGAATGCCCAACTAGTTAAGAAGCACAAAGGAAAAATTTCCATAAAGGTTCATTTGACAAGGCTGAACTTACCCAAAATTATACAACTAAATCGTAAGGTCAGAGTTTCAATCCTGTTCTATGGAAATCAAAGCTGAAATTCACTCCAGAACATGAGCCTCTTCTCTATTAGGCACTGAATTCTCCATCCTGGAGCCTATATATTGCTTTAACTTGAACATCATTTTCTATTTTCATTCTTTGCAACTTCTTGCAATTCAGTTATCAGTATGGCCTACCATCAGTATTTATAAGAGGAGCAGGATCAAGTATTTCTGAAAGTTGCTCACTTCTGTAACCTGCTTCTGTATCCTAATATTAACTTTTAAATGAAAAATCCTGTTCTGTTCATCAAAATTACCATGAGGTCCAAAACAAAAACCCATCCAACTGAAGCTACATAACAGCTGGCTAACATACCAAAGGTCTTAACATGAACCAGTAAAATCTCACAAGAAACCAGAATTCATTTTGGTGGAATCACTAAAGAATGTTTTGATTTAAATAAATGCTTATCTCCTTACACCTTATACAAAAATTAATTCAAGATGGATTAAAGACTTAAATGTTAGACCTAAAACCATAAAAACACTAGAAGAAAACTTAGGCAATACCATGCAGGACACAGGCATGGGCAAGGACTTCATGTCTAAAACACCAAAAGCAATGGCAACAAAAGCCAAAATTGACAAATGGGATCTAATTAAACTAAAGAGCTTCTGCACAGCAAAAGAAACTACCATCAGAGTGAACAGGCAACCTACAAAATGGGAGAAAATTTTCGCAACCTACTCATCTGACAAAGGGCTAATATCCAGAATCTACAATGAACTCAAACAAATTTACAAGAAAAAAACAAACAACCCCATCAAAAAGTAGGCGAAGGATATGAACAGACATTTCTCAAAAGAAGACATTTATGCAGCCAAAAGACACATGAAAAAATGCTCATCATCACTGGCCATCAGAGAAATGCAAATCAAAACCACAATGAGATACCATCTCACACCAGTTAGAATGGCGATCATTAAAAAGTCAGGAAATAACAGGTGCTGGAGAGGATGTGGAGAAACAGGAACACTTTTACACTGTTGGTGGGACTGTAAACTAGTTCAACCATTGTGGAAGTCAGTGTGGCCATTCCTCAGGGATCTAGAACTAGAAATACCATTTGACCCAGCAATCCCATTACTGGGTATATACCCGAAGGATTATAAATCATGCTGCTATAAAAACACATGCACATGTATGTTTATTGTGGCACTATTCACAATAGCAAAGACTTGGAACCAACCCAAATGTCCAACAACGATAGACTGGATTAAGAAAATGTGGCACATATACACCATGGAATACTATGCAGCCATAAAAAATGATGAGTTCCTGTCCTTTGTAGGGACATGGATGAAGCTGGAAACCATCATTCTCATCAAACTATCGCAAGGACAAAAAACCAAACACTGCATGTTCTCACTCATAGGTGGGAACTGAACAATGAGAACACATGGACACAGGAAGGGGAACATCACACTCCGGAGACTGTTGTGGGGTGGGGGGAGGGGGGAGGGATAGCATTAGGAGATATACCTAATGCTAAATGACGAGTTAATGGGTGCAGCACACCAACATGGCACATGTATACATATGTAACAAACCTGCACATTGTGCACATGTACCCTAAAACTTAAAGTATAATAATAATAAAATTTAAAAAATTAAATGTTTTGAGTCCATAAAAAAAAAAAAAGCTTATCTTAAAGGATGCTTAAAAATAAACAAATGTGCAGATTGCTTTAAGAAATATAAACCTGCTCACATACCACAAATGACAATAGTTTTGAGGGTTTGGGGTTCTCTTCAGTAATGTATTCTTTGAGACGGAGTCTTGCTCTTGTCCAGGCTGGAGTCCAATGGTGCAATCTCGGCTCACTGCAACCTCCACCTCCCAGGTTCAAGTGATTCTCCTGCCTCAGCTTGCTGAGTAGCTGTGTTTACAGGTGCTCACCACCATGCCCGGCTAATTTTTTTGTATTTTTAGTAGAGACGGGGTTTCGCCACGTTGGCCAGGCTGGTCTCAAACTCCTGACCTCAGGTGATCTGCCTGCCTCGGCCTCCAAAAGTGCTGGGATTACAGGTGTGAGCCACTGCATCCAGCCAGTTATGTCTTCTTTTTAACAGCAGCATAATATTCCACTAGGTGGGTGTGCTATGATTTGAACAGTCCCCTTTTTGACTGATGTGTACGTTCTTTTCCATTTTTGCTATCATACGTGAAACAGCAATTTAAGCCTTTATACACACAGTTTTGCACACCTGAGTATATCCACAGGATAAGTTCCTGGTACATCGAACTGCATTCCATGTAGCGTTTGCCTATCAGCTGACAACTCTTTGAGCTAGGACAGATATAAATCCAGTGTGTAGGCAGTATTTAGTCACTGCTCTTCTTGTTATCTGGCAGCAGATGAATTAACTAATTCCCCAAACCAACCTAGCCATTGAGGACAGACCAGGGGGTAGTCCTTGTAACCATAACCCTAACCCATAACCCTAAGTCACCCTATTATTAGACTAGAGTTCCCTAGAAGCAAACTGGAAAGGTAGGAGTGGCTAGTCTCACCCAACCTCTTTGTTACAGAGTCCCAGTGAAAAGCAGGGATTTAGATACCCCAGTTCCCAGGCTGTCAATCAATTCTGTAAAAGAAAAACCAGCCCAACAGAAATAGCCCATTTCCAAGAGACACAGACAGGTCTCCCATCCGACCTCCCTGAGTGAGGTCTCAGAGTTCCTTTGAATATGTTACACTCATGGCATAGCAGTACCAACCAAGGAAAGAGATCCTGGCAAGATAAATCACTCTCCATCCCACACGCCCTTCAAAATACCAAATGCCAAAGAGTTGATGCTCCCATTCTTCCAAATATTTCACTATTCTCTCTAGGGGGAACCCATCCACAGATCATTATAAATAAGGATTCTGTAAGTAAGAATGCTTTTAGTTTAACCAAAAATCCAGAAGGATATATATATAAAATATAAAGAATCGGTCACATCTCTCTTTCAGAAAAGACTCAGAAAGCTGTTCAAAGGGAGGAAATGTTTCTCTTCTACTTGGCTAATTTGAATAATATTCTGATATATAGTTTTCATTACATTTACTCCTACGTGAAGATGAACTGAGCAGCAAGAAAAATCCATATTATTACATCATTCAGAACAGAGCTCTCAGTTACTATAATACAGGCAATAGGGAAAGTGCCAGAGATTAAGGGATAAGCCAACACTGCCAGTGTCTCCCCTTGTTGAAAAAGCACCAAGATACCCAGATGCATTCACTTAAAAGAAAAGTGATCACTTACCTGCTTCTCTTTCTTCTGTATTTTCATTTTCATCTATTGAAGGAAGATATTTATTTCTGTAAAACATTTTTAAAAAGGCAAAGATTATGACAAAACCCAAAATAAAACATTTTCAACATCTCCAGATTACTGTAACACACAAGGAAAACAAACAGGGGATTACTTCCTGCAGAACATTTATGTCCAACAACCTCCAGAGCCGTTAAGTGTACACCTAATTAGATCTAACTCTGTTAGACCCTAATTTATTGCACCCAATAAAATGAAGTCAAAAAGATATTGTCTTTGTAGATTAAATCAGTTATAAAAGATGTTGGCATGTATGAAAGTTAGTGGTAACCAATAAAGGAACAAAAACAATAACATGCCTTTATTGAGAGGTATTAGGAGATGGGAAGGAAGTAAGGTAAGCCCTCATCCCTTTTGGAAGAAAACAATCAATGATGTCTACAATGGAAAAATCAAGAAAGAGAAATACAGACAATAAAAAAGAGCTAAGAGTTCAATGCAGTTCTCTCTAAGGAGTGAGACAGGATTTGGTATATTATTTGACGATTTAAACCATGTGCATTTATTACTTGAAAAAACAATTCCATTGCAATATTTCATATGATTTTTTTTAAAGGACTGATTTTACTCTATCCAGGACTTAAGCCCCCATCCCCACTGCAACCATAATGTCCTTGACGACACTGAACTTCTCATAAATGACTTGTGAACACCATAAAAGCCCAGTAATTGTCTTTAGAGGTACAAAAGTGTGTCGGGGCATTTCAGGGAAAAGAACAAACCCTAGTCTAGGAAACCCAGAATTTGGGGCTGCCTGCCTCACTAACTAGTACTACTGCCTCAGATCTGAAGCTCTTACCTGCCTCATATACAAACAATACAAGGATTATAGAATCTCAGGCTTCTGGTTCTAGCCGGGATATAAACACTGCTTCCTATTTTTTGTTGACTTTGATTTCCTGGTCATCCCACACAGCTACAAAACACCACTCACTCAGAAAACCAAATTACCCATAAGTTTCCTAATTATTTCTCATATCCAAATGAATGTGATGTGTAGGCATTAAGTCTTAATAGAGCTTTTAAGATTAGAGCTTTAAGATTAAAGTGAGATAAGTATTTGAGGTGGTAGATATGTTAATTGGCTTGACTTAATTATTACACATTGTATTCATAAATGATGACATCACTGTGTACCCCATAAATATATACAACCATAATTTGTCAATTTGCAATTTAAAAAAGATTAAAGTGAGATAGTTCCAATTCTAAGTAAGTTCATGGCATGTTGGACGCAAACAGAAAAATGAAAGACATGATTCCAATCATCCTTGGGACCGCAATTACAGTTTATCATTTTAATGTCTGTCAATTTAGATTTTTCTCCCTCTAAGAGTTAGAGGCATTTTCTATTAAAAGAACCACAAAATGCCATGGAATCTGTCCTAGAGAGACATGTCTACCAAGGTACTGCTGTTTGCAAAGAGTGCAGCGGCCAAGGAGGTAAGTAGTTGGAAAGCAGGCATGGTCGGGTGCTAAGGTAAAGGGGAGGAGGGTAGAGACTAACTGGCTAAATCAGGGAAAGGCAAGTCCAGTTAGTAAATGGTGCTTCTAAGAATCAATGCAAGGGTTAGTGTTTGATAGGACAGTTATTTACCTGAAGAATCCATAAATTCCAGATAAATGGTAAGTGCTCTGAACCAAGGCAGTTAAAATTTAGAAAAAAATTATCTCCTAAGCTTCATTACAGTGGAGTCAGTTCTAGGTAAATTATGTTAGTACAAGTTTATCTCCTTTATCTCTATTCTTTAAATTATCAGACCCCAGAAAACTGACATTCTTAACCATCACAAACTGCCACAAAGTCAAAAATAAAGAAGTTTGGGGGAAAATTCCAGCTAATAAAAAAGGGTATTATCAATAAGACATACGTGTAGAAAGTAAAGAGTTTCCTCTTCAAAGTTCCCCTTCTTGTTAAAGAATGAATCATAAGTGTTAGAAGTAGTAGTTTCTTTTAAAGACTAACTTTCTTCAAGCCTCCTTGCTTTGGGCTAATAACTCTTTGTCAGGCCCTATCCTAAGTAACTGTTGGACATGCTCACAGGCACGTTCCAGCTCATAGCCTATGCCCATTCCTTATTTGGAAATGTTATTGCTTCCTTAAACCTTTCATAAGCGACTTCCTCTCCTTCTTTGTTCTTCCCCACACTTACCTATTTAGGAAAGTTTTAGGCTATTAGCAAATCGGGTATTAGTTTAAGAGTGTGAGGTCTAGCTCCAGCCAATGGATGCAGGACACAGCAGTGAGGATGATCCAAATGCATAAGAGATAAATACATCTGCTTTTCCTTTGTTCAGGTGTGCTCTCACCATTGTTTCATCTGCAATTGAGTACCCTTTCTGCAGAAAGTAAAGATCGCCTTGCTGAGAGATCTTTTGTCTCCGTGCTGACTTTTCTTTGTGGCACTGATTATTTCTAACAATTTTGGTATTTCTAACAATATGTCTCAAATAAAATTCTGCCCAACAAAATGAAATCATTAAAAATTACAGAAAGGTCAGGTACAATGGCTCACACCTGTAATCCCAGCACTTTGGGAGGCCAAGGCAGGCGGATCACTTGAACCCAGGAGTTTGTGACCAGCCTGGGCAACATGGCAAAAACTTGTCTCTATAGAAAATACAAAAATTAGCCAGGTGTGGTGGCTTCCACCTGTGGTCCCAGCTACTTGGGAGGCTAAGGTAGGAGGATCATCTGAGTCTGGGAGGTCCAAGCTGCAGTGAGATCACACTACTGTACTCCAGCCTAGGTGACAGAGTGAGGCCCTGCCTCAAAAAACAAAAAAAACGAAACACTACAGGAAAACTCTACCAATGTTAATAAAAAATTACTTTTGTAATGTATAAAGAACTGATACAATTATGATGCAGCAGGGACATCAGAAAGCACAACTTCTGATTCACTACCACAAACTAGCACTGGAATAAAAACAAGCAGGGCACCTAACACTGCCAGGAATGTGGGAAAACAGGTCCTACTTATCATTGCTAATGGCACTTTTAACTGTTTCAAGCTTTCTGAAGAGCACTCAGGCAATGTGCCACTAGATCTATGAACATTTTCAATCCTTTTATAGGCCAGTTCCACTTTAAGGAATATCTCCCAAGGCCATAAGCGGGTAGGAAATGAACCTGACCCCTAGGGGAAGGTCAGAGATGAGGTGGGTGAAATGTGAAAATATCACATCAGACTTGGCTAGCCTCTGAGGCAGAGAGAATGTGCATGTGAAATCTGAATGATGGCGATGTTACTGTAGAGTAACTGTCTAGTTCACTGAAAGCAGACTCTGGCAAATCTCATCTTACTGTCAAATCATTTCTGGCACCCCAACAGATCACAAAACACACCAGCATGCTGCCACCCCACAAGATAACAAACGTCATCAACATCAATAGGTGTTCAATAAGCATTTATTGACTTGTCCTTCTCCAGACTGCACCCCCTAATTTATAAACACCCTTAAATTATCTCTACTTTTTAAATCTTTTTAAAGGCACACATTAAAAAATACATAAAACAATGTCATCTTTTTGTAAGGCTAAATTTTATGTACTAGGAATAGATGAATAGATACACCCTAAAGCTTGTACTTCTGCACAATGCTGGAAATGGCTTTACAGTCTCTGCTGCCATCACTCAGAAGTTCTGACTAGATCCTTCTGGCTCAACAAAGAACAAATCAAAATGTAATTTCAGGGTCTCAATACTTAATTAGAAACATAATACAGATAATTCTACAGATAACTCCGTGTGGGCAAACCAGAAAACTTGTCAACAGCGGAAAATATCAACTGTATAACTTCTGAACTGGGGAAACTGGTGGGAAGCTAGTGGGACTCCCGCTCTCCTTGCTGCATTATGTATGAGTGCTTCCGTAGGAGCACGGCATTTAATTATCTTCACAAGAAGGTAAGCTGCTAATGATGTGAAAACAAACAATATAAAAGCTCCCATTCCTCTTATACTCACCCATCTAAGGATGCTCCTATTAAGAAAAATGGGTGCCAGGTTTCAATAAGAACATTTTGAAAGTTTTCTTTTCTTTTTTTTTTTTAATTACTATCTCTCTCTCCAGTCCAAAAAATCTGCAACAGTGCCTGTGCCATTTCCAAGTTCCTCAGTGTTGTGTAATAGTGACTTTTAAAAAATAACAAAAAAATCAGGTTCACCCTATTCAACCATTTATTCACAGAAATGATTTAAATTCACTATACCTTGAGAACTCTGCCATACTAACAATCCCTGCTCAGTCCAAGGGTCTATTGCATTACAAGAGTGTGTGTTTTTGCAAACACAAACAAGTGCATACCCAGCAGACCCCTACCAAGGTCCTTCATATTCACAGAAGATGAGAGTAGACTCAACTGAACAAAATAACGATGGAGAATTTTGCTGTTAACAGGCCCCTATCCCCCACCACTCTATCAGGCACTTTGAGACAGAGTATGTGGGAAGCAACTCTAAAAATCAGACCCACCTCAAATTTTCCACAGTGAACACATATTTTTATAATCTACTCATGCCCATCCTCAACCTTGAGATTGTTTCCTATGAACCACTCTAACAACAGCAGGCATAAATAGGGTATACCATGGGGATTTTACGAATACGAATAAGGACACAGAGAGTAACTCATCTGGGAAGAGTGAGATAATCAAGAAAGCAGAGATGTCTTGAGGAATGCCACCTTCCTTAAACCCCTGCCCAAATACCTCTTATCAAGACTCCTGACCTCAGAGGCAGTCCAATGGGTAAGAAATCCCCCAACTTCCCATTTCCCCACCTTACTACCCTCCACGCCCACAAACTGGACACATATACCTATCTCTATTGCCAGGTGTGAGCAGTCTACAGGAGGTACTTTAATAGCAAGGGGTTGAAGTACCAGAAAGCAGTTTGGATCTGGGCTGTAATGACGACGAGACATGTGAATGTCTTCTCCCCTGTAAAATGCTGACTGTGCCTCAGAGGGCCTCAGGAGAATTAAAAGGGATGGCAATCTATGGCGTCTGCCACATGGTGAAGACTAGCTATAGGCAGCCATTTGTGCTACCTGTCCTTATGGTCATCCCTCCAGTGTCACAGGAAGAAGACGTAAATGACGAAGAAGATGTTTTAATGATGTAAAAACAAACAATATAAAAGCTCCCATTCCTTCTTACACTCACCATCTAAGGATGCTCCTATTAAGAAAAATGGGTGCCAAGTTTCAATCAGAACATTTTGAAAGTTTTCTTTTTTTAAATTACTCCTCTCTCTCCAGTTCAAAAACTCTGCAACAGTGCCTCATCTCCTGGGGACAAGTAACCTTTCCATCTGTATTTGAGATCCACCCTCTCTCCCCCTTCTCAGTCACCTCAGTCTCTTGATTATCTCCCAGTTACTCTTTCCACATTTCATTCAGGACTCTCCTCAAATATCACCTTAGCAGCAATGCCTTCCCTAGCCAGCCTACAGAAAACAGCACCCCCACCTCCCACCCACCACCACTCTGTTACCCTCTTATTCTAATTTCATTTTCCTCCAGGTATTTATTACTCCCTGATATTATATTACAGTAATACCTTACTTAATGTCCAGACTCTTGGAAAAAGCTACAACTTTCAGTGGAACAACGACTTTAAGTGAAACAACTTAAGGCAGGTCCTCTAATCAACATTATTTCATTACAATGTTGATGAGAAAAAAAATTAGTTTCCTTAAATGCTGTTTTGCTTAAAGTAAGGACTTCCTATGTATCTATTTGGTTTTAAGCTTATTGCCTGTTCCTGACACACACACACACACACACACACACAAAGTAAACTTTGTCTTGTTCATGCTATACTCCCTGAGTCTGGAATAGGATTGAGCTCCTAGCAGGTGTGCAATAAGCATTCTTTGAATGGAAGAATCATTTCTTCTCCCTAAGTTATCACTAAATGTCTCCCTTTGTATAGCTCTCCTCCTCTCAAGAAAGAACAGGTTTAACTCTATCTCAAAACAGTAACAACATGAACAAATCCTCTACACACCTGAAAGTTCACTTCCTCTCATATTACTTCCCTAAAGCTGTTCTTGACAATCACTCCCTAGTTACCAAATCTAATGGGCATTTTTAGGCTTTGAGTGCTTTGCAGCACTTTAAACTATGGACCATTTCCTCTTCTTAAAATTCTCATCTCACTGGTTTCTTGATCCCTCTGATTGCAGGCTTCTAGGCTTAGCTTCCTCCCTAGAATCCTCCTATTATAAAACCCAATCCTTAAATATCACTGTTCCCAGGGTTCAATGCTGTCAATACCAGAAAGGCTCCCTGAGTTTTCTACTCAACTCCCAAACTTCATCTCTTTGCACAATGACCACTGCACATTTGCAAATCCAAGCCCTCCTCTTGACCTCTGTGTGGCTATATCCAACCACATCCTGGCCAGTTCCTGAGACATTCCACAGGTACCAACAAAGAACCCCACAACTCTTCCAAAATGAAACTCAGTACCACCTTTACACACACACACACGCACACATACACACACACACACTCTCTCTCTCTCTCTACCTGCTCCTGTGTTCCCCATCAGAGGTTAATGTCCTGCAACCTGCCATGCCACCCAGCCCAGAACTGAGTTATCCTTGATTCCTTCCCTTTCCCGTAACTCCTTTAATTCCAGAATCCCTTGGTTCCTCTCCAGTCGACTCCGGTTTATTCCCATATTTTTTTGTTGTCATTTTTGCCTGAAACAGCCTCTTAAGTGCTTCTCTATTTTCCATGTCTCCTACCCTCACCCCCATCACCCTCATTGCTACCAACAGTATGTTTTCCTAAAGTGCAAACAAAATCAGATGCTATCTCTTCAGTGGGTATTGTGTCTTAAAACAAAATAAAAACATATTCCTCATAACACAGAGCCCTGCATAAGCGATCTGGCCTCTGGTTCTTGTCTACTGCTCTGACATTATTTCCACCATTCATCCAACTATACTGAACACCTGTGGGTTCCGACTCCTGCCCTGCTCATTCAGGTCTTATTCAGGCCCTGCCTTGTGTGGTCTCATCCTTCAAAATTCAGATCTGGTGTCATGTTCTACGGGATGTCTTCCCTGACCTGCCTAAATCTCATAAGCATCTTGTGATAAGCACTAAACTAAAGCAGCTGTATCACCATGTTATTACCATCTTTTACCTGTCTGTGCATGCCATCAGCTGTGGAGGGCCCAAGCACCCTCCGGGGAGGGACCCTGTCCTGCAGTGTAGCACTCAGTGCCTGACATTTGGACTCTTCAGTGATTACCTGTGGAATGAGTAAGTGAATTAATGGGAAAGCTGTGTTTACTGAAAAGGCTTTGAACTACTTTCAATGTAACTAGTGACCTCTTTTTTTTTCCTCCTAATCCAATCAAATTTCTCAGTATTCTTCCTTCACACCTTTTCAAATACATGTACTTAGCTTAAGAATTCAATAGAAATATAAAGCCTAAAACAAATAAAAAAAAAAAACAGTCCCCGATTCTACTCCCCACTCCTGATTCACTATTCCCAGAGGCAGTCATTTAAACTTCAGCTGTTCCTTCTGCTCCTTTCCATTCTATTTTAAATAACATGGTTATTACTGCTATTAGATTTTCTTTTCGATTTTAGGCATTATTTTATTGGCTTCTTCCTATGGAACAGGAGTCAGCAAGTATTTTTATAAAAAGGCCAGATAATAAATATTTTAGGCTTTGTAGGCCATATGGTCTCAGTTGCAACTACTCAATTCTGCTGTGATGTGAAAACAGCCATAGACAAATATGCAAACAAATGGGTATGGCTGTGTTCCAATAAAACTTTTTTTCAAAAACAGGAAGTCCTCCTACTATAGAAGATGAAGTGTTATCTTCCCAATATAGTTATTATCACCCTTATTTATTAAATCAACATTTAATTCACAGCTAAGCCATCAACTATACTTTGCTAAAACTTTGTGTCATTTTTTTCCCTGAAGATAATAACTACCTCATTTAAAAATTTGCATGGTTTTCTATGAATCACTAAGTTCTCCTAAAATGCTCCTCTAAAACTTTGAAACTCCTTTCAATCTAAGCTCAATGTTCTTCTCTTGGGTCATTATAGGTAGAGTCCTCCATCAGGAGTCCTTCATCATTGTCTCTAATCTGCCTCCTGGGACTTCTCATCACCATCCTCCCAGAGACTGACTCCCTCAGTCTCTCTCCATGGTGGACTCCTAGGTTTCTCCTCTCTAGGTTTACACTCTCATTTTAGTGAAGCACAACATCTAGTAATGCTCTAGAAAATCCTAAAAATGAGATGTAAGTTTTTGAGACCTTCATGTCTGAAAATGTTTCTATTCTACCTGGATGGACTGGTGGGTTGCAAATCACAGGCTGGAGGTCAATTTCTCCTTGGAATTTTGAGAGCACTACTCCATTGTTCTATTCCTTCCACCACTTATTTTGAAGAATCTGAACAATTCTGATTTCTGCCCATTTGTACGTGACATCTCTTCCTTTTTGGAAAGCTTTTAGAATCATCTTTTCAAAATGATGTGCCTTGGGGCTATTTTCACCCATGAGGTTAGGTACCTGGTGGATTCTTTCTCAATCTGGAAACTGTCAGATTTTTCAGTTTTGAGAATTCCTCTGGTATTATTTCTTCATAATTCCCTCCCTATTGTTTTCTTTTAATGGAACTCATGTTACTATTTGAATGATGGACCTTCTTGGCTGTACCTCTAATTTTCTGTCTCATTTACAACAAAACAAAAAAAAAAACTCTTCATGTTCTACTTTCTGAGAAGTTTCCTCAACTTTCTCTTTCAAGCCTTCTTTTTTCTTTATAGCTAATATGTTTTTAACATTCAATAATTCTTTTTTGAGTGTGCTCTGATATTTTATTTTTATAGTCTCCTAAACTCATGTCAACTAACCAATAATGGAAGGGCATTCAAATGACAAATGGTTACTCTTTTCTTTCAAAGATGACCCTGTGGTCTAGTGGAAACATTTCTGCACAACCAGAATACTCAAACTAGCATGAGGAAAGGCTTCTGTAACAGTTTTAAGGATTTCTCATATATTCAAGCTCTGGCTGAGAATATTTTTGCCTTAAAGGTGCCAGAGCACCAAAATATACTGAGGGTTTGATTTTTTTTTTTTTTTTGTATTATGAATTCTTTTAGATGCCCAAAAGTTTTCTTTGAAACATACAGCAATTTGTAAATTAGATCAACTTCGGTGAAAAATTATCTTTTGTGTATAAGTCAGGCCAAAGAAAGTCTGTATAGGTAAATTTCTGATGTTCTCTACTACAGGCTAGAGAAAACCTATCACCTTAAACTCAAGACTACATGTCAAAAAATATCCTTATCTGTAAGATTAAAAGAGGGCCATGAGGACAGGGACCGTATCTATTTTGACTATTGTCTAACTAATATTAGCATAGTATTTGATAAATTAGTAAATATACTAATAGCATATATGGACTTATCAATAGTGGGTCAAAAGAGAAAGATCTTACACACAGCTGTAAAGCTTGGACTAAAAATCCATCTCTCCAAAAATGTGAACACCTAACTTAAAATATCTGCCAAATATTACTTGTGAGAAGGCACTAGTACTGTCATCACTTCCAAACTGAGGAAGCTCTGTGCTTGGCTGGTCTGAAAGGATGCATTACCATCATTAACATTAAGACTCTACTCCTCAAAAGAAGTGTTTTAAACATTCAACGAATTAATTTTAGAGTAAAAGCTCTGTTACCCTGCATGTGGGTAATATAAGCCAAAAGGCAAATCAACAGTAGTGATTTTAATCCTTGTCTGTGAGGAGATGGCAAAAGCCAGTAGTAGAAGTGACAACAACCTCCTAAGAAACTCTCACTACTGAACCAAGAGTATTAGGAAAGCCCATTCCGAGAAACTTCCTGTGTGCCAACTGCTGAATAACAAGGCTTTTACTCACTGAATGACTCTCCTCTAGCTATTCAAAGTAATTACTATTAACTTGAAGCAGTATCCTATGTTGCTATAATTCCTATAACCTGTTTTACCTGAGATGATATAAAGGTATAAACTAAGGAAGCTTTCTATAGTCCAGAAATATCTCAAACAATGCCACATTCGCACAATCAGAACTGAATAGGATCTCTGAGGTCCCATGGCCAAACTCTTTGATTTCAATGATGAGTGAGGAACATTCGCACAATTCAAGAGGAGAAATACCAACTCCAGTTCATCTTCCTTGGTCAGAAAAAAATCATTTCTAAATCCTAATCTGCTCATAAAAATCAATTAGCTTGATAATAATTACTATTAAGAAGAACAGTAGAAGCAAGCGGCCAGACCCTTCTAGAGCTATCATATATCACATTGTAAGGTAAAATCTGACTGTACTTTTTTGTTGTTGTTGGGCCCTATGTCATAATGTCAATTGACCCAGATCAGGAATGAACACAGCTGTGAACACAGGACTGAATAAACCAATTTCTTGACAGCCAAGCCCATTCAAGCTTCAGAGCCCTGAAAATTCAAGTCATAATCTTATGGGGAAAGACAAAGGGTTTTACAAAGAACACTCTATATATTCAGTTTCAAGAGGCCTCACCAGTAACACAAGAACTTTTCACTCATTACATTTTAATGTCTTTTGTGATAGAACAGCAGTACCTGTAGACTTGGGAGTGAAGATATCTGGGTTCTGAACACAAGGGTTGCGTGATTTGGGCAACTTATTTGATCTCCCTGGGCCTCAGTTTCTTCATTTACAGAACTGGTACAAAAGCCAATCATATGAGACTGACACATGGGCTAAAAACAAAAAGTTATTCTGTTAACATTGAAATGAGAAGCCATCTACAAAATAGCTTAAACATGTTTTGGGGCACTAAAAATGATCTAGATGACATTTTCTCTTCCCGTTTTCCAAAACAGCATATAAGACACAAAAAACTCACAACTCCCAATGTAAACTCCCTCTTGGGGGTATTTTAAAAACAGAGTTATAAAAAAGAACAAACTACTTATACACACAACATGGATGAATCTCAAATGCATTATGCTGAGTGAAAGAGGACAAATTGAAAAGTCTATACACTGTATGATTTCATTTATATGACATTCAAGAAAAGGTAAAATTGTAGGAACAAAAAACATACCAGTGGTTGGGGTTGGGGACAGGAGAGGGTCAACTATAAAGAGAATTTTAGGGGATAATGAAACTGTTCTATATCTTGATTGTGATGTTCATTACACAACGGTATGCATTTGCTGAAACTCAAAAAATTCCTCACCAGAAAGCGGACATTTTTCCGTGTGAAAAAAGTTAATAAAATTTTTTAAAATCTTATTTAAAGGATATGTTAATCCAAAGTTAATGAGTAATTCAATTAAAAAATTGTTTTCTAAACACCTAACATGTATAATGGTTGACCAATAGGTGAAGAGGAATCAGCAAAGGCAGGTGAAGTTTGGGGCTGGAGATAAGTGATGGAGAGAGGCTCTCAAAATGCCTGGCTAGGCAGTTTGAATTGAATCTTCTATGTAATGGGGAGCCATTAATTGAAGATTTCTGAGAAAAGGACAAAAATTATCAAAGTTTGTTTGATGTAAAGATTCATCAGGTAGGAATAGGTAGGGCAGGCTTGGGGTCCAAGAAGACCAGCGAGTCATACCCAGGTAGAAGCAACAGTAAACAGCAGGCTAGCAAATAAAACAGAAGAGAAGTCATGGAGTCCAAGAAAATGAAGATAATGGATTTTTTTTTTTTTTTTTTTTGAGATAGAGATTCACTATTGTCACCCAGGCTGGAGTGCAGTGGCACGATCTCAGCTCACTGCAACCTCTGCCTCCTAGATTCAAGCAATTCTCTGCCTCAGCCTCCCGAGTAGCTGGGATTACAGGTGCCTGCCACCACACCCGGCTAATTTTTGTATTTTTAATAGAGACGGGTTTTCATCATGTTGGCCAGGCTGCTCTTGAACTCCTGACCTCATGATCCACCCGCCTCGGCCTCCCAAAGTGCTGGGATTACAGGCGTGAGCCACCGCACCCAGCTGGATTCTTTTTAAGTGGCCTAAGATGCTAGAATGCTGGTATTGGCAAGAGGCATCAGGGCACGAGAAAGAGGTAACTTTTGGGAGAGTAGATGGATAAGTTCTATTACAGACAGGCTAAGTTTGAAGGAAAAGTGAAGACTGAGTCACAGTGAGAAAGAATCCAAGGCTCAGGCAATGTAATCCTTTTATCTTAAGATAATGAAACTTAGGGTTAGAGCTGTCAAATGATCTGCCCAAAGCTTCACATTGACTCCGAAGTACAATAATTGGATTTCCTGGATTCCAATTCGGCTCTCTTAGTACTACATCAAGCTGCCTTGCAGACAAATGAAAATAATAAAGTGAGAGATCAGGACTGGAAATGTTCTATTTGGGGCGCTCAGAGAATGGGCAGAGGTTGGAAAGGTATTCTACAAATAAATTACAACAGTCTAGAAGTGCAGCAGTAAAGATGAAATGAAATTAACAAAGGCTGACCAATGATAAATATCATTCTATGGAAAGTGGGAGAACAAGTACAAAGAGAATTCTAACTTTTCTAGCCTGGGAGATTGGGAAGATGATATTAGTACCATTAAGAGGGAAAAACAGTCAATAGGAAGAGCTGGCTCCATGGAGTAAGACAACGCATTTGGTTTTAGACATGGTGACTCTGCTGACATCCATGAAAAGCAGTTCTCAATAACGGCTGAAGCACATTAAAAAAAAATTCACTCCCATCTCCAAAAGATTCCAATTTAACTGGTCTGAGGTGACACCCCACATAATTTTCTAAACTCTCTCAGATGACTCTAATAGGCAGCCAGGTTGGAGGACCTCTACTCTGGAAAAACATCTGAGCAGAAACTCAACCATGAAATCACTATGCCATGTACTCTCCCTAACAGATTGCATTTTCTAGTACTTATTAGAGAGTAGGTAGCGGGAAAAATGAAGGGGCAGTGAGATAGTGAGGGAAGGGATAACTACTAGCTTTGGGGGGAATGGAAAAAAGTCTCCAAAGTCCCACACAATGGTTTGTGTGGTGTAAAGCCTAAAATCCAGGCCCAATATTATGTGCTGCCTTGGTATCTGAAACTGGAAAGACCTCCAATGGTCTATCCACAAGTTCCCTTCCCCACTCTGCTCCTGTGGATAAGGTCCCCTAACCAAACCTCCATCCTTATTGAGGGGACCATGTGCAGTTCCTTCTTATGCGCAAGTAGAGCATTTCCATTTCTTGCCAGCCTGTAGAATTACACATGCAAGTCAATCACATCCTCCCATGGGAACCAGGGGTCACCCCGTCCTCTTGGTACTACAAAGCCTGCCTCCCATAGACCCTGGATGTTCACCCTTTTCCCAAGTACAATCCCTGTGTGGTCCTGGGTAGTGTGTGGTGTCTCCTCCCGCAGGCTATGAGTGTACGTGAACAATAAACTGCTGCTGATCTCATCTGCCCAGTGTTAGGTGTACTGTGCTTGGTCATCCCTATAATCCTGTGTCAGGAATCTCACACAAATGGGGTGAATAGGAGGTAACTAAAGCAAATAGCATCATGAACAAGAGGGCCCAACCGTGACCAAGGACACCTGGTTAGTTTCAACTTATTTCTCTTAGCTAACTAACTAGTTCCATTATATGGTGAAGGCCACATGGGACAGAATCACCAGTTGCTGCTGGGCTTGCACTATGGCCTACACAGCTCTTAACTGTCTTTGTTGGATGTTGTCATCTCTTCCCACCCTAAAAGGCGCTTGTCCCCAAGATAAGACTCTGTTGTTAATTGACTGTACCCTGGTGTGATGCGCCATCAGGTTTGGCCTATGTGTGGCAGGTGTTCTCTGAGGCTCCTGCCTGTAAAGTGGTAACAACACAGTGCCTTAACCAGTAAGCACTTGAGTCCCCCTTATCAAGGGTCAAGCTACAGCTCTTCGGTCACTGTGTCTAGCCTGGTGACCATCACTGGCCACTTGGGGCAGGCATACACACACTGTTTATGATTGTGTGCCCCAGGAACAGGCTCAGGGACAGCTGTTAAGTTTTTGGAAAGGGAGGAGACCACCACCCTGGGGGAGACTTAAGCATGGCTCCTTGGTTGTGTAGTTCCAGCAAAGGTAGTGGTGGTCTTGCCTGTCTCCTGTGCTGCTGCTTCCCTTGCTGTTGTCATGTACACTCTCCTGATCCCCAAGTAGGTATCAGTGTGCACGTCCATGGTGGCTTGTGGTTCAGGTACTGATGAAAAAAAAAAGGGGGTGAGCATTTGGTACCAGGCCCTCCCAAAACACAGGAAGAGAGAAGTCAAATGCTCTTCCCATGTGAAACTCTTAAAGTGTCTGGGCTCTGCTCAGTTCTGCTGCTTACCAGCATGCCAAGGAGCTAATTTTATGTTCACAGGGCTCAATAAGCCCCATCCAGGCCACAGACAAAATGACCTTGCTGGATGTGGACTCCAACCCAGGAAGATTGACTGGCACTCCCTGAAGGAACACAAGGCTGCTATGAGGCGGGCTTGCAGGCTCCTAAACCTCTCCCTGTAACTACACAGATGTCTACAGCATGAGTGACTGGATGGAGACAAACATTGAAAATCATACTCTACATGGCTAAAAATCCAAAATATTCTGAGAAAATATGTAAAGAGAAAAAAGAATAAAAGTAAAAAAGCAAGGCTGTAGCAGAGGATGGTTTCAATCCATGGGTGAAGTACACAGAAAGCAATTAAAATAGCTTGATAAAACTATCATTTAAAAGGACCATATAAGCACATTTTAGACAAGATAGATGGATACTTCAGATAATATTACTTGATACAAGGAAACAAAATATTTCAAACAAATAACTCCTATAATTAAACACAGATAAAATCTTGAGGGATATAACTGTACATAATTCGTTTAAATTCTTTATCTACATTCATATAGCCCTCCATTTGAATTCTGAATTGTTAAACAAAATTGTTTTGGATCAATTTATGGTAAGGAACAAAGTTTATCTGATAGCTATCCAAGATGGCAGGGAAACAAAGTAAACACATTAACAAAATTATAACAGACAATACTTAGCAGAGAAAAGTTTGTACTTTGAGATAATTAATAAAAGAAAAACCACATATTTATGGTTGCCCAGGCTCAGCACTCTTCAATCTACAGAAAACAGAAGAGTCGGCCCAAGTGGCAAGTCAATCCATAATTGGAAAACAGCTCCTCAACCAAACCTGTGGAATTCCTAGCAATAAAAAGATGGGCTTCCTCCTATAA
This sequence comes from Pan troglodytes, assembly GCF_028858775.2. Taxonomy (NCBI): domain Eukaryota; kingdom Metazoa; phylum Chordata; class Mammalia; order Primates; family Hominidae; genus Pan; species Pan troglodytes. Next base: position 47,834,394 of record NC_072419.2, read on the forward strand.
CTCTGCTGTATTAAAGTAAAATTTTTAAAAACCCAATATTTTTCCAAAGTGTTTTTTTCCCTTTGTTTAAAGAGAAGACACATAATGGATTCTGAATCTGACACAAATTCCTTCCAATCAGGTTTTACGGATGAAATGCTAAAACCTACTTCCACATCCTACATCAAATTGCCTTTGCAAACCAAGAAGGATGCTGCACCCTGATGGCTTCCACAGTCATTTCTGCCTCCTAAGAGCTGTTCAACTCTGGCACCTCCTGCACTTTCCTTAGGGTCTGAGAATTTTTGTTTAATATAAATTGAGAATGTTTTTTAAACTCTGGATTTTTTAAAGATGAGAATCAGTTCTTAATCCTCTCCCACTTCCAATTCCTCCTTCCTAGAAGCCTAAGAGGGAGGGAGTACTGAGGTAAACACAAAACTAGTCTGTTGGGGAAAATACATAGAGCAGGACATGGCATGAGGTGACCAAGAGGTATGGAAAAAGTTCTCCTTGCAAAAGCAAACAGAAAGCTCTGGGTGAATTATGAGGCAGGTGGCTAGCAATAGGATCCTCCTGCCAAACAAAAAATGTCCTGGTTCTCCCAATCTGGTTGTAGTACACTAAAAGCAGAAACTGCAGGCAATAAGCAGAATATTTAGGAGGCCACTTTAGGCCAACTTAAGCCCATCGACAAAAATCTGTTAACACCATCTACACCATATGTGATTCACTTAATTTGCCTACAAATTGGTACAGACTTGGTCACCTACTTTAAATTCATACTATATTAGCAAACCACTACTAACTTCTAATACCTAAATAAAACTAGTTGTTTGCCTAAAAGTGAAGTTTTCAGATTGGCATGGGGCACTATTTTAGGGGAACTGGTCTGAGAGATGACAGAATTCATGCCCAGAATGAGCACGAGAATCACAGAGTAAAGCCTGTTTGTTTCTTGGTAAACAGTACCAATATCCAGATCAAAAAATAACCATTTTATAACATAAACTTAACTTCTTACCATGTATCACCTTCTGCATATACAGTCAGCCCTCCACATCCTCAGAATTAAAGATCAAAAATATTTAATAACAATAAGGCAATTAAAATATAAAATTTTTTAAAATATAAAAATACAACTTTTTAAAATACAGTACAACAACTATTTACATATAGCATTTATACTGTATCAGAGATGATTTAAAGTATATGGGAGGATGTGAGTAGGTTATAGGCAATTACTATGCCATTTTAAATAAGGAACTGGAGCATCCTCAAATTTTGGCATGGGATGGGTGTCCTGGAACCAATCCCCCATGGACACTGAGGGACTACTGTATTTATGTTACCTGTTCCAATGTTCCCTTCCATCATCAGTCCAAGCACTGAGAACCAGCTCCAATGGCATGATTTAAGGTTTTTCTAGATACAGATGACCAGTTTGGAGTACAACAAATTTCCAAACTGCCACTCTAGAATACATGTGCAGAATGAGACTCATATCTTAAATCACAGGCACCTTTCCTCAAGATGTTAAATTTGAAAATGACAGTCTTTACTGGTGGCAGTACAAGCCCAGACTAATAATAAAATGAAATAAATTAAAAGTCAGGAAACTCTCATTAGGTTGAATATGAAATCCAAGTATCAATTCTTAAAGGCTCATCAAAATCCTCAAGGAGTTGGTGCAAGCTGGGTATCACAGACAAGTGATGCAGGCAGCCCTCAAAGAGAGGAATATAAAATAATAACACTCAGAGGGCCAAGGAACTGCCCAGATTCACCTTTGTGAACCCAGTATCTAGAACAGACCAATAATGTAAGTACAGTACACATATACTAGTTGGGCAAGTAGGTGGAATGAATTTATATATGAAGGGCCCACTGGCTAATTTCACCACTTATGCTGTTTTCTTCCTTCACCCCCCAAATGACTTAAGGGTTAAAGATTATAAGGAAACAATTTTTACAAGGCAGTCATTCTAGATTCTCAGCCTTCTGTGATATGTTTGCAGTAACTCTTGCCCTGGCCAAATCCTCTCTATGTACAAGAATACCACCAGCTACTGAAAGCACAAAACAACCTCATATGCTGTATACTGGGAGATATCAAGCTCTGTCCACAAAAGTGGAATTAGACTAATGTGACTCACTTTAACAACTGAGCTTTAAGCAGCTGGCTCCACTTTGAAATTCACCCTAAATTCTGTTCACAGTGTAATGCCAGAGTTTCTTAACAACCTCTGTTTTCTGTGAACAAGAACTCTTTCTAGATTCCATATCCGTCCCTTGGATCCAGATTCAACTGCTAACTTGGTAGATTCCCTAGCTTCTGCTCTCAGAGTTACCTACTCCTGAACAAATAACAGTACTGAGCTGCTTCTGCTTGAAGCTTTTAAAAGCTACACACTGAGTCTCTCCTATCACCACCAGTTCCCAAACAAGTCTACAGTTGTCGTTATCATTAACTCCTATATGGGAGTTACAGTGGGATTCCAAATCTCTTACTGAAGAAAAAGAAGGTCTGGTGATTTGTCAGCTGTGAGAAGCATATATCATGACAAAGATAAAAGCAAAGACAACGCTTACAGAAGACAGCAGTGATATTTTGTTTAGACCAAGAACAAAGAGGTATCTGTGAGGCCATAAAAAAGCTTAGAAGTTGCTGCTTAAAGACTTGGTAAGAAGAATGACAGCAAAATGAAGAAGTGTAAGTTGCTCTACTGACGGCTTCAGAGTTACCAATTTGATACCAAAAGAAAGGAAGTCTGGCCATTAATTTTTTTTTTTTTTTTTTTTTTTAGACAGAGTCTTGCTCTGTCGCCCATGCTGGACTGCAATGGCACGATCTCAGCTCACTGCACCCTCCACCTCCCGGTTCAAGTGACTCTCCTGCCTCAGCCTTCCCAGTAGCTGGGACTACAGGTGCCGCCAATACGCCTGGCCAATTTTTATATTTTTAGTAGAAACGGGTTTCATCATGTTGGCTCGGCTGGTCTCAAACTCCTTGGCCATTAGTATTTTTGTTGAATGAATTAGACATCTATTTTTAGACATTAAGTTAGACAACCTTCGTATGGTTTTTAAACATTAAAAAAAAAAAAAGGATGAGATACCCTGGATTATATTTCCTCTATTCTAGACTGGATCTTGTTTTAAAGCTTTTACTTTTTGAATCAGGTTACACCATATTTTAAATTTTAATGAAATATAATAAACATTATAATAGAAAGCACAGCTCTTCACAAACTGCACACAGCTGTGTAACCAGCATCCCCATCCAGAAACAGAACATTAGCACTACAAATCCATACTCCTTTCAATACTGCTTTTCCCCAAAAGTAACCACTAGCCTGACTTCTAACAATGTAGATTAGTTTTACCTGTCCTGTGCCTTATAAAAGTGGAATTATGTAATCTGTGTTCTTGTACTTAGCTATTATTTAGTCAATACTCTTATATTTGGCTTCTGTGCCAGTTATCAATTTATTGCCTCTTAACTCCAAACTCACCCTTCAGTACTAGCTCTGTAATAATGGACTGGACTCTCCAGAATTCCTCCTTTACAGAGCACATGATGCTAAACCTGGTCAGCAGAGGGAGCTGGAGGGACAACGCAGGAAGAAGGGAGCTTGTCTTTTGGGTTCAAAAGCGCTGTGCTTTTGCTGTTCTTGCTCTTGCTCCAAGGTCTAGTGTAAGTATGTGGGGACATATGGTAGTGTTCTGCCTACCACATGCACAAAGCACAAAGCACATGGTCCCTCAGCGACACCAGGCCTGGTGACCACCTTCCTGTGCTCCTGTAGACACGGACAGCAGGGACTCCAGGCCTCACACACACAATAGCCTCCTGATGGCCTCTGCTGGCTTGTATCCCAGAGAGTTGTTTCCTGCAGCCCTCCTAAAAAGGATGCCATGTACCACTTCCCTCTGCATGCCCACCTACCAGGCCTGGCTCATCTGGACCCCAAAGCGTTGTTTAACACGGCCTTCCCAATGTGGACTCTGCATGCCTCTGCACCTTGTAGCCACAGCGGCACCCAACTCCCTTCTGCATGCCTACCCATCAGGTTTGGTTTCTTGCTTGCCCAGCAACTGTGTATTAACTCTGGCCCAGGCAACCAGGGAACTCCTCTGCCACCCAATGGGCTACAACCACACCTTTACCAATTAAATCTGAACCCTAACCCTGGGAAAAAGGTCCTCTTATCCCATTCAGAGTATAAATAATTATCTGAAGTTATTCAACTTTAATAACTAGGAGAGCTTAGATCTGTACTTGGGACAGTATAATTCTAAAGCTCAAGACCCTTTTTTTTTTTTTTGAGACTGAGTCTTGCTCTGTCACCCAGGCTGGAGTGCAGTGGCACGATCTCGGCTCACTGCAAGCTCTGCCTCACGGGTTCACGTCATTCTCCTGCCTCAGCCTCCCGAGTAGCTGGGACTACAGGCGCCCGCCACCATGCCCAGCTAATTTTTTGTATTTTTAGTAGAGACGGGGTTTCACCATGTTAGCCAGGATGGTCTCGATTTCCTGACCTCGTGATCCACCCGCCTCGGCCTCCCAAAGTGCTGGGATTACAGACATGAGCCACTGCACCAGGCCAAGACCATTCTACTACCACCAATCTAGAACAGATTAAGGACATTTCACTAAACTCTTCTAAATTCTATGAAGTTTGAGGCAGTGTCATACTCACCACTACCTTTCATTACCTAGTATAGTGCCTGGCACACAGAAGGTGCTCTATAACTATCTGATGAATGAATGAAGATCTTGACATTGGAACTACCCATTTTATGCAACCTAAATTCTCAAATTCCATGATTTTTAGCCTCCATGTATTATGTTACACAACAACCCTAACTGGGAAAACAATATTGCAGATTATTGTGATTAAACCATGTAAACATCCAGACCAAGTGACAAAGAAGGGCTAAATTCTGAAAGTTCCAAATTAGGAGTAAGTGATACAAATATCTATGACCCAAGAAAGAGGGTTAAGACCTATGATCTAGTAAGGAAGGTAAAACTAGCACACAAGTAACTGGAGAACAATGCAAAAAGAAAAAAACAAAAACAAACATCAAGACCTAAGCTTTAAAAACCTAAGAGCCATGCGAGTTAAGAGACTGTATAATATCAATGAAAGTTTGACAATCTATTTCATAAAGTAAGCAAGGACTGGAAGTGAAGATAGAGAAAACATGGGTAGTTCACTCTACATTTCACCACGGGAGGGGTCTCTGACCATAAGGCAGCTCTAGAGAAATCAATTCAGGTAAGGGCTACTGCAGCCCCCAGATCCAACAAACAAACTCCCAGCTCTGGGCCTTTAGAGACCACAGGGAAAAGGGCAAGAGTGGATTTCTGATCCTTATAAGCACATGGGTAAAAGCAAGGACCCATCACTCAATGTTCAGATAAATAGTGGATCTAACTTTCTCCTAAATGCAATGCCCTCAGGCAAGCAAATGTTATTTTTAGCTATCACTACACTGAAAAGGGAAAGAGGAAGAGGGAAGGGAAGTGGGGGTGGGGGAGGAAGGAAGAGAGGGACAGGGGGTGGGGAGAGGGAGAGGCAAACCATCTAAAATTTAAATTTTATGTACTTCTTTGTATGTTTATTGTTCAATAAAAAGTTTACCAAGGGAAAAAAGTGAACTGTTTTTTCATTCTCAAAGATGACGTGGGAGCTCCAAAATGCCAGCGTGGGTCCTACCTATACTTGGAGATAATGAAATCATCCCCTAGTTTTTTCTTCTCTAGGATAAATATACCAGGTTCCTAGCTTCTCTACTTGGGTATTATTTAGTCATTCATACATTTTCTGCTCTCTCCTGAACCTTCCATGTTCTGTATACTCCTTAATTTACAAAGTCAAAGCTGAACTAAGGTACTTTATCAGGTTAAAGTAGTATGAACCCTCACAAATATTCATCAAAATCAAGTCAAACCTTATGATGAAATACTAAAGGCACTCCTGTTAACAAGTTGGGACCAAGACAAAAATGCCAGCTATCAGTCAGTCTAAAGAATATGCGGAACGATTATGAGGTAATATAAACTGGAAAGAAAAACACAAAATTCTTATTTATATATGATGTGGCTGTTTTATCTTGTAAGCCCTTAAGAAATGACTTGAAAACCGTGAGAACCAAGAAAAAGAGTTTATAATGAGGTAGGAAAATAGGGTCTGGAGGCAGGGAACCTGAGGCAGGGAACCTAAGGCCTCACGCCTACAGCTAAAGCCAAAGGAAAACCCCAACTTTCCATACAAACAAAAGGATGGAAGGCTACATCCTTTGCAAAGCCCCCTCCTTTTCCGTGTGGCCCAAGGAAAACCGGATCAGACATTTGAATAGGAGTGTAACTTTGTAACTTCACTTTAGCCTCTGATTGGTTGCTTTCCCCAACCAATCAGGTGTTTGCATAGGAATGTGACCTTTGTAACTTCACTTCAGCCTCTGATTGCAGGCCACTACTTCATTTACATAGCGTGTACATCAAGTAATCAATGGGAAACCTCTGCAGGGTATTTAAACCCCAGAAAGTTCTGTAACAGGTCCCTTGAGCCCCTATGCTCAGCCTGCTTCCACCCTGTGGAGTGTACTTTCGTTTTCAATAAATCTCTGCTTTTGTTGTTTCATTCTTTCCTTGCTTTGTTTGTACATTTTGTTCAATTCTTTGTTCAAAACACCAAGAACCTAGACACCCTCTACCGGTAAAAATAAGATGGCCAGTAAAAATATATATTTATACAAACATAAATAACTTTGTGAAAAGAAACCTCAAGCTTTCTTCACATATGCACCCGCTATGGTTCATGTCATAAATACCAAGTGAATACCAACTGGCTGCAACTGCATACTTAAGAGACTGGTGCCAAAGGAGGGCCCATCCACTCACACAGACCAGACATGAGAAGTCAACCTTCCAGAGGACAGTTCAGCCCCACACTGGAACCGACCCCAACAGAAAAACAAAAAACAAAAAACACCATTAACGCACCCAGAATTATGCTAATATGTCCAACATAATATTCATCTTGAATTTCCACTACACCAAATCCAATCATTTCTCAAATTTCTCCCTTTCATTGTATGGTTTGTCCCTCTGAGGAGCTGGTCACCTCACTCAACAACCAACATGAGAAGATATACAGGACAGTCATTAATGAAACTAAAGAATCAACTCTTTTTCAACTATAAAGTGAAGCCAAAAAAAAAAAAATCCTTTTCTAAAGATGCTATGCCATAAAATCCCATAATTCTATGACTCATTCCCTAAAACTACATACCATGAAAAAAAACTTTGGGAAATGAATTCTTTTGAAGAAACAGTAATATCATCTCTATTTACTGAGTTATTTATTCTCTAGATGAAAAAGAAAGCTTCTTTTAATATAGAGGAAAAATTAATTCTTTTTTTTTCTTCAAGCAAAATTTACTAAAAAGGAAAAGCTGCACAGAAGTCAGGAAAATGATTCAGGAAATGTTTTTGCAGGAAGACACAAACATCTTTACCAAAACATGTTAGGTACTTGAAGAAATTCTCTGTACATGAAGAAAATTAGCCCTGTAATAATCATTACCAAAATAATATACAGCATCAATATTTGAATTTGTAAACAGAATAAGTAAAAGTAAGAAATACGTTGTCTTTAAGCTCATCCCCACTATATATGTAGCGAATCAATCCCTTGAGGCCTTTACTGTTAAGTTTTACCACTGGCACAGGCCACCTGAAACTTCAAACACAGGCCAGGCGTGGTGGCTCACACGTGTAATCCAGGTACTTCGGGAGGCCAAGGCGGGCAGATCACCTGAGGTCAGGAGTTCGAGACCAGCCTGGCCAACATGGTGAAACCCTGTCTCTACTAAAATACAAAAATTAGCTGGGCATGGTGGCATGCACCTGTAGTCCCAGGCTGAGGCACAAGAATCACTTGAACCCAGGAGGCAGAGGTTGCAGTGAGCTGAGATCGCACCACTGCACTCCAGCCTGGGCGACAGAGCAAGACACTGTCTCCCCCCTGCAAAAAAAAGAAACTTCAAACACAGACTCAAACACACAAGATGAGTACACCTCAGTCAGCACCAGACCTGAGGACGCTCCCTCATCTTTTTCCATTTTATCCCTATCAATAACATCCAACTATTCAAACCATCAGATTGTTATTACAATGTTCAGATTCTTGAGGATGTAGTCGTGTTCTTACCCACACAGATTAACCTCTTATCAGACCAACACAAAAGAAGCACCATCCAAACATAAAAACAGAGAAAGAGAAAGGTGGTTAACTTTTTTGTGAAAAACATGCCTGCTCAAATTATCTACAACTCCCATCTGAACTAACATTTGGTAGAATAAATACACATGCTAAAGTAAAAACAGAATGAGGGACAGAAAAGGAAGGAAAGAGAATTATTTAAGAATTTGTTAAAATATAAGATACATTACTTCAACAACAAAAAATCACTAAGCAAAGAGACAGCAGAAATAAACTTAGAACGAGATAGTCTCTATAGTATCTCCTGGCTTGGTTCTACAGAGACTTGTGGCCACTATCATGATTTGGAGAATCTGAAAAATTGTTTCTTTGGTATTGGATACCAGCTATTTGGCTTTCTGCTCCAAAAATAGCCTGAAAATATATAGCTAAGATGTATCTGGGTGGCCGCTTTGTAACAAGCAGCTTTAACTTCAGTGCAAATAGAGTCCAAAGGTCAGAGTGGTATTCTGTGTGAATCTGTGACCTCAAGCTGTCTGCTAGGTTTCTCTTGATTTTTCCATCTACTCTGACCTCAAAGATTCTCCTATAGAATCTGGGGGCTATTTCTGCTCTAAGGTCAAGTAAAAAGATTCAAAAAAAGGTTATACATTAAGAAGGACTTTCCAAAGGGAAAGCCCTAAACATTTGCTCCTTTACGTGGACATGTAGTGTGTGTGTGTCTACACACACTACACATATGTGTAAACAAAATAAATATATGTGTAGCAAACACAATAAACAAAACAAATATATGTGTAGATTATTGTATGTTAAATAAACAGATTATCTTCCAAGGCTAGTGGGTCAGTACACTTCAGTTATTTTTCTAGTAATAGAGACACTAGACAATCCATTCTCTCCCTCTCTTGGAGTATAAATTCTATAATCAACTGTCTGGGTTCACATCTTAGCCCTTGCTAGTTGTTAGCCACACGGCCAGGGCAAATCACTTAACCTCCTTAACTCAAGTTTTCCCATCTACAAAACATGACAATCATATGAGGATTAAATAAATTAGTAGATGCAAATTACAAAGTACAGTGTCTGGCACATAGAAAACACTATATAAGGTTAAATATTGATATTTAAACAACAGCCATCCTAGGTTATAGAAAACATACGTGATAACAGCAGTGAGAATAAATGACCTATATGGATTTCAGTCTTCACCATGATTCATACTCCTCAACCAAATAAACTTTAGAATTTTATTTTCCTTGACTGAAGGAGCAAGCCCCCCACGCCCCCAATGTAGCCAGAAATCACAAATGCATAATGCAGAAACACGATTCTAGATCAAAATCTGTTACCATAAAACTGTTTAAAAATAACACATTCAAAAACAAATAGAGGAGCACTTAATTTAGCAAAATACAACTTTTAAACATTCTTATCTATCACAATGACACCTCTTTTACAAGGCATAATCACATAAAAAGATATAGTGCGTAGCGAATAAATGAATTTCCTCACAGTTTTTAAAAAAAGTTTTTTAATAAAAAATTTCCGTGTTACTTATTAACAAGATGAAAGTTTGCTCTTCTTACAATGTAGCAATAGTGAAATAATTATTTAGGTAACAATCACCAAGGAATGTTAAGTTCAAACCAATTAGCTGGGTGTAGGGGCAGGCGCCTGTAATCCCAGCTACTCGGGAGACTGAGGTAGGAAAATCACTTACACCCAGGAGGTGGAGGTCGCAGTGAGCCGAGATCGCACCACCGCACTCCACTCCAGCCCGGGCAACAGAGTGACAAAGTGAGACTCCGTCTCAAAAAAAAAAAGAAAGAAAGAAAGAAAGAAATTTTCTATAATAAAAAAAAATTTCTTGCTGGGTGCAGAGATGCACACCTGTAATCCCAGCTACTTAGAGGCTGAGGTGGCAGGATCACTTGAGGCCAGGAGTTGGATATCAACCTAGACAACATAGCAAGGCCCCCATTAAAAAGAAAAAAAAAAATCTACTTTGGGAGGCCAAGGCAGGTGGATCACCTGAGGTCAGGAGTTCGAGACCAGCCTGGATAACATGGTGAAACCCCATCTCTACTAAAAATATAAAAATTAGCTGGGTGTGGTGGCATGTACCTGTGATCCCAGCTACTCAGGAGGCTGAGGCAGGAGAATCGCTGGAACCTGGGTGGCAGAGGTTGCAGTGAGCCAAGATTGTACCACTGCACTCCAGCCTGGGCGACAGAACGAGACTCCATCTCAAAAAAAAAAAAAAAAAGTGCCAGGTGCGGTGACTCACGCCTGTAATCCCAGCACTTTGGGACGCCGAGGTGGGCGGATCAGGAGGTCAAGAGTTCGAGACCAGCCCGACCAACAGTGGCGGGAAACCCCATCTCTACTAAAAATAGAAAAATTAGCTGGGCGTGGTGGCTCACGCCTGTAATCCCAGCTACTGAGGAGGCTGAGGCAGGAGAGTTGCTTGAGCCCAGGAGGTGGAGGTTGCAGTAAGCCAGGATCACACCACTGTACTCCTGCCTGGGCGACAGAGTGAGACTCTGTCTCAAAAAAAAAAAAGAAAAAGAAAAAAAAAATCTTAAAGGCTAAAAGAAACAAGAGACAGGAACTCATAACCAGTCCTAAGTTTGGCCACCGTCCATGAGGCATGAAAAACTGCAGAAGGCCTACATCTGTAAAACACAAAAACATCTGATACTAGTGGTCTCTAAAGACTATACGTGAGATGTTTTAAGCATACCTCCTTGTCAGCAGAAATTCTCTGCACATTCCTATGGAGGTGTGCTTTCCACTAAGCAATGAAAATCTATTACCAAAGTATAAACAAGATGTCTTGATACCAAACTGAACTTTTCCAACCTCCTTACCCTTAGGAAAATTATTCAAAGAAACGGACCACTAAAACATGTTTTTAAACATGATATATATATTTCTAAGAGTTCAACAGCTTGCCTCTTTCTACTTTTCAAGCTTTTCCAACACTCATATATTTTTATACAATCAAAGAAATAATCTTTAGTACAATAAAGAAAAAAACCGGGTTTTTGTTTTGTTTTGCTTTTTAAAGTACATTTACAGCAATCTCTTCTCCATTTCCACTATTCCCAACTTAGGTCAGGCTATTATCAACTCATACTTGGTATCAGTGTAGTTAAAACATTAACTGACTATATCATAGATTCATAGGTCAAGTGTATCACCAATTTCCTTTCAAAACTTAAGAAAACAGCAGTCTACTACATGTATAGAAGATGGCACTGTTCAAATGCTATAAACTACTATTTTGATAAAGGGGTTCAGCAGGCAATACAGGCACCAAAGCTATGCAAAGAGTGTTTATGTTTTGCTCTGTAACTGTCCTTTGTATCCTTTCTTGTTGGGTAAAGAAAATAGTGAATCCAAAATATTGTACCTTAACAATATTTTCCCAACAGCTGTCTGCCAAATATGTCTTACCAGGCTAAACTCACCTTTCTGTGACTCCCTTCTTTGCTTTACACATCTCTTGATTGGCTCACCCCTGTAATCCTAGCACTTAGGGAGGCTGAGGATGGCTTGAGCCCAGAAGATCAAGACCACACTGGGCAACATAAAGAAGCCCCACCTCAAAAAAAAAATTAAAAAATTAGCCAGGTGTAGTGGTGCATGCCTGTGGTCCCAGCTACTTGGAAGGCTGAGGCAGGAGGATTACCTAAGCCTGGGAGGTCAAAGTTGCAATGAGACGTGATTATGCCTGGGTGACACAATGAAACCCAGTCTCAAAAAAAAAAAAAAAAAAAAAAGGAAAAGACAACAAAAAATACATCTATTGAACATGTTTTGGCCAATAATGGTGGTAAAAAGGAGACACTATAAAAACAACAATAAATGATGCCTTAACTTTAGGTAAGAATGAATATAGTTTTAACATACAATTCAAAATAAGCTATAAGATGAAGTACATTTGGTTGTAGTGAAAGCTAATCTGGGAAATTTATTTCTCTATTGATCTTATTCCCCTAGGAATAGGGCAGATTGTTCCTAAGGTAAGACAGAAGAGACAACATTATTGCTAGCAAAGTTGAAATTAATCAGCTCTGCTCCCTTTCTGCTGTTAATATTCCAAGCAAAGGTGGTTACTTCCTTAATTAATACAGAAGTAGTAGTTACATTTATCCACACTGATAGATGGCTTTCCACTGTTAAAGTCCTTCTACTCAAAGAACTTATCTTCTAAGAACTTAAAATTGGATTTGTCTAATATTCACTGTTAATAATTAAGGTAGAATGCAGCAGCTAACATTTACTGCATTTTGTCTTAATCATCATAATCATCCCATGAGACAGGTACGGTACTATTATTGTTCCCATTGTATAGATGAGGACATTGAAGCACAAGACGGTCACGTAACTTGCCAAAGATAACAGATCTAATAAGTAGCTAAGCTAGGATTCAAATCCAGGCAGTCTGGTTGCAGAGTCCACATTCTTAGCTGCACATGATAGGCCTGCCATAATGAAATAATATCACCATTATCAGCTGACCACGGTGGCTCACATCTGTAATCCCAGCACTCTGGGATGCCGAGGTAGGCGGTTCACAAGGTCAAGAGATCGAGACCATCCTGGCCAACATGGTGAAACCCTGTCTCTACTAAAAATACAAAAATTAGCTGGGTGTGGTGGTGCGTGCCTGTAGTCCCAGCTACTCAGGAGGCTGAGGCAGGAGAATTGCTTGAACTCTGGGAGGCGGAGGCTGCAGTGAGCCGAGATCATGCCACTGTACTCCAGCCTGATGACAGAGCGAGACTCCATCTCAAAAAAAAAAAAAAAAAAAAAAAATCACCATTATCACCACTTGAAGTTTTTAAGGAGCAAACTGAAAAAGTAAATCTACTAGTACCTTCTTCTAAAATCCATTAGTCACATTAAATCCTCTGAAGAAATATTTAATGAGCATCTGCTGTATAGCCAGCATTGTGCTAGTAGTAAAGGGAATACTGGAGAAGCAGAAGACAGCTATTCCCTCAAAACCTTATTGTCAAGGTAGGGACACAAAACATACATGGATAACTAGGAGAGAAAATGTATGTCTTCTCTGTGTAAAAGCAACTTCCTCACAAATTCATCCATGGCCAGCCCTCACTTCTTACTCCAGTGCATTTTTTAAGATACATCACAGTTGACTGTGGAAACACAGAGACAATCTTCCTAAAAACTGTTGGTGGGAGGGGCAGTGTGGGTTTCTAAGGACTAAAAATCATTAAATAATCTCAACTCAATTCAATTACTTAAAAAAAAACCTACACCTAAAATGTAGTTAAAGAATCTACATATCCAAATACTAACAAAACACTACCTGCTTTTAAGAAATCAGTCTCATGAGAAAGACAAACCTGCTAACAAATGTCATTTGATGCAAGAGCTGATATAACTAAGGAAGAGTTTCGGATACGGTGAGTAGAAATAAAGGAGTAGGCAATTCCAAGGGGAAATTCTTGATAACATAAATCTTTAGGGTATTATAAAAGGAAACAATATGGAAATGTGAAACTTTATAATAATTGAAAATAGTAAAGTCATATTCCAAATCCTGTAACAGGTGCTGAATATTCTATATGCACAAATATAACTCCCTGCAAACCCCAATACCAATGTAACAGTAGTAGTCTCAACATAAATATTTACTGTCCATCTCAGTCTCTATTGTTCTACAGTAATGTCCACCAGTCGATCAAAAACTATAAGGCATATGAAAAAGCAAAAGCGGGGAAGAACCCATATCAAAAGACAAACCAAACAAGAGAGCCAAACTAAGAAAGATGACCAAGATGTTGTAAGTATTGGAGAGGAAATTTAAAATAACAACAATTGATATGTTAAAAAATTTAGTAGACAATATGTATGAACAGATGGCAAACTTCAACAGAAAGATGAAATATGTGACAAAGAATCAAATGGAAATGGTATAATTTTTTTAAGTCATCAGAGATTTAAAAGTTCCTTTGATGGGCTCATAAGAACACTCTACACAGTCAAGGAAACAATCGAACTTGAAGATAGGTCACTAGAAATCACCCAAACTGCAACAAAAACGGGAAAAAGAAGTGGAGGAAAACACAGAAAGAAGGCTGGAGAGCTGTGGGATATGATCAATGGCATCATATACATGTAACTGGAGTCCCGGATGGCAGAAGGGGATAGAGGGAATGACGCAGAAACAGTATTTGGCAGGGGGGGAAAAAAGGCTAAGAATTCTCCAAAAATAAAGTCATCAAACCACAGCTCCAAGAAGCCCAGAGAACCCTACAGAATAAATATAAACAAGCACACAAATAAATATAATAAATACAATAAAGAACACACATTGAGACACTTCACAGTTAAATAGCTAAAAATCAAAGTTAAACAGAAAATCTTAAATGCAGCCAGAGGGAGGAAAAAGACATTACCTTGGAAGAAGAAAATTAAAATAAAAAATTCACCAGACTACTCATCAGATTTTTTGCAATCCAGAGGACAATGGAGTAATTCTTTAAAGTAATGAAGGAGAAAAAAAAACACACCTCACAATGCAGAAATATCTCCCCAAAATGAAAGCAAAACAACCAGTTTTCAGATAATTAAAAGTTAAGATAATTCAATGTCGGCATACCTGCACTACAAGAAATGGTAAACGAAGTTCTTTAAGTAGAAGGTATATGACACTGAACAAAAATGAGGACCTACATGACGAAGTGGATACCTCCAGAAATGGCAAAAACAGAAGTCAATGCGAGATCTTTTTTTCACATTTTTAATCATTCTGAAAGATAACTGCCTAAAGCAAAAACAGTAGCAGTGTATTGTAGAGATTACAAAAAATATAAAAGTAAAATGTATGACAATATCATATAGGATGAAGAGGAAAAACTGGAAATATACTGTATTGTTAGGATCTCATACTATATGAGAAGTAGTATAGTATGGGAAGGTAGGTTGTGATGTATCTTGTAAATCCAAGGACAATCACTAAATTTTTATAAAAAGGTATAACTAATACATCAATAATAGGGATAAAATTGAATTTTAAAAAATCCTCAATCTAAAAGCAGGAATAAAGAGGAAAGGGGAAACAGGTTAGAGACAAATAGAAATCAACTGGCAAGATAACAGACTTAAATTCAACAATATTAATAATTATGTTAAATGTAAACAGTCTATACACACCAGTTAAAAGGCTGAGATTATCACAATACCCAGTTATATGTTTCTATGAGAAATCCATTTTAAAAACATAGATAGGTTACAAGTAAAATGATGGAAAAAGATACCAAGCATATACTAATCAAAAGAAAGCTAGAGAGGTTACATAAATTTACACAAAGTAGATTTGAAATAAATATTGAAAGCAATAGAGAGACATCCCATAATGATAAGTGAGTTAATTCATCAAAAAGATATAACGATCCTTAATATGTATGCACCTGACATCAGAGCTTAACAGCATACGATGTAAGAATTCACAGAATTGTAAGGAGAAATATACATATCCATAATTAACAGTGGACTTAACACTCCACTTCTGGTAATCCATAGTGTGTAGAAAAAAATTTCTACCTAGAAGATACCAATAACACTACAACCAACTTTACCTAATTAACATTTACAGAACACCTCACCCTACAAGAGCAGAATATACATTCTTTTCAAGTGAACATGGAACGTTCACCAATACAGCCTATATTCTTGGCCATAAAACAAACCTCAACAAATTTGAAAGAATTAAAATTGTATTATCCAACTACAGAAAAATTAAATTTGAAATTAACAGAAAGATATCAGGAAAATCCATAAATAAAAATAAAACACATTTCTAGACAATACATGGATCAAAAAGGAAGTAACAAGGGAAACTAGAAAATACTTGGAATTGAATCAAAATCAAAACAACATGAAAATTTACAGAATGCAACTTAAACAGTGCTTAGACAAAAGTTTATAGCATTAAAGCTTGTATTAGGGAAGAAGAAAGACCTCAAATCAATTAAACTTCCACCTAAGAAACTAAAATTGGAGACCAAATTAAACCCAAAGGAAGCAGAAGAAATCATAATGAATGAAAATCAATGAAATTAAGAACAGAAAAATAGTCGTGAAAAGGAAAGAAACCAAAGCGAGTTTTTTATAAACCTCTAAGTAGAATGATCAAGTAAAAAAAGGGAAAAGACACAATTTACCAGTATTAGGACTCAAAGAGGAGACATCATGAGGTATACATTAAAGGAAAATAATGGAATATTATTAGCAAATTCCTGTATATAAATTTGAACTTAGATAAGTTGAATAACTCCACAAAAGTGAAAGCTACCGAAGCTCACTCAAGAAGATATAGAGTAGCCAGGTGTGGTGGCTCACGCCTGTAATCCCAGCACTTTGGGAGGCCGCGGCAGGCAGATCACCTGAGGTTGGGAGTTCAAGACCAGCCTGACCAACATGGAGAAACCCTGTCTTTACTAAAAATACAAAATTAGCCAGGCGTGGGGAGCATTCCTGTAATCCCAGCTACTCGGGAGGCTGAGGCAGGAGAATTGCTTGAACCTGGTTGCAGTGAGCCAAGAGGTTGCAGTGAGCCAAGAGGTTGCAGTGAGCCAAGATCGCACCATTGCACTCCGGCCTTGGCAACAAGAGTGAAACTCCGTCTCACAAAAAAAAAAAAAAAAAAGAAATAGAGAATTTGAACAGTCCTTTATCTATGAAAGATGGTAAATTTACAGTTAAACGCCTTCCAACAAAGAGAACTCCAGGCGCAGATGACTTCACTGGTGAATTTTACCGTATTTAAGGAAGAAGTAATATCAATTTTACATAAACTCTTCCAGAAAATAGAAAAGGAGGGGACACTTCCCACCTCATTTCACGAGGCCAGCATTACCTTGACATCAAACGCAGCAAATACAAGAAACCATCAACCAAAGACAAAGATCAAAACAAGTGACATTAAACTCCTTAACAAAGTACCAGCAAATTGAATCCTGCAATATATAAAAAAGATAATGAGAGACAGGACTAGCTGGATTTCCTAGGCCGACTAAGAATTCCTAAGCCTAGCTGGGAAGGGGACTGCACCCACCTTTAAACACGGGGCTTATAACTCAGCTCACACCTGACCAATCAGGTAGTAAAGAGGGCTCACTAAAATACAAATTAGGCTAAAAGCAGGAGGTAAAGAAATAGTCAAATCATATATCGCCTGAGAGCACAGGAGGAGGGACAATGACTGGGATATAAACCCAGGCATTTGAGCAGATAGTGGCAACCCCCTTTGGGTCCCCTCCCATTGTATGGGAGCTCTGTTTTCACTCTTATTAAATCTTGCAACTGCACACTCTTCTGGTCCGTGTTTGTTCCGGCTCAAGCTGAGCTTTCGCTCCCCATCAACTACTGCTGAACGCCGTCACAAGACCCGCCGTTGACTTTCACCCCTCCGGATCCGGCAGGGTGTCCGCTGCGCTTCTGATCCAGCGAGGTGCCCATTGCCACTCCTGATCGGGCTAGAGGCTCACCATTGTTCCTGCACGGCTAAGTGCCTGGATTCATCCTAATCGAGCTGAATGCTAGTCTCTGGGTTCCATGGTTCTCTTCCGTGACCCATGGCTTCTAACAGAGCTATAGAACTCACTGCATGGGCCAAGGTTCCATTCCTTAGAATCTGTGAGGCCAAGAACCCCAGGTCAGAGAACAAAAGGCTTGCTGCCATCTTGGGAGCAGCCCACCACCATCTTGGGAGCTCTAAGAACAAAGACCTGCTGGTAACAATAATACATCAAGATCAAGTGAGATTTATCCTAGGAATGCAAGAGTGAGTCAATCCTCAAAAACATCAGTCAATATAATTCACCGTATCAACAGACCAAAGGAAAAACCCCATGGTCATTGTGATACACAAAAAGCATGTAACAAAATTCAAAATCCATTTATGATAAAAACTCTCAACAAATTTGGAACAAAAGGTAACTTCCTCAACTTCATAAAAGGCATTGACAAAAAACGTATAGTTAATGTGAATGAATTATTTTCCCTTAAATTCAGGAACAAAACAAAGACATCTAATTTCATCACACTGACTCAATATCATGTGAGGAGGAGGAATCCTAGCCAGTGCAATAAGACAAGAAAAAGAAACAGAAGCCATAAAGAGTAAACAGGAAGAAATAAAATGGTTATTTGCACTTGACATAACTAATCATAACATAGAAAATTCCAAAGAATCTATAAAAAGAGCTTCTAGAACTGTAATTTAATAAGGTCATAGGCTATAAGATTGACATATAAAAATCAATTACATTTCAACATACTATCAAGAAACAATTGCAAATCAACATTTTTTAAAGTACCATTTAAAATAGTGTCCAAAAAACATACTTAGAGAAATACTTAGAGACAACTCTAATTAAGCATAGCCTTGTAATTGTTATAAACTAACTTTAAATTGGCCAATCTCTTCTGTTACAGAAATACTATGGGATAGCCTAAGTAGCCTAAACCTTCCAAATGAGCTGACTTATTTTATTCTTCTCTTTGGAGTTGATAAGAAAATAAGTCAGCTTATTCAGGATTTTGGAATAATTAGCAAGCCTTTCAGATGAATCAGCTTTCCTTTCAGTAGAGGGTCTCTTCTCTCATGCTTTTCATTGACAAAGGTTCATCCCAAGACTTCACACCGTAAGGTTAGTATCTTGGAACTAGGAAACAAAAAAATGTTATGCAGCCTCAGAAAATTAAAAGCTTGCAAAAGTAAAGTTCTCTCTGGTAAGTGGGGAACTGATCACACTGAAAACTGACAAGCTTTAATACTCACTCCCCAAAGTAAGTCATAATGACACTAACGTGTACAAAGGATAGCCTCCTATTAATAACGCAGTGACACATCTAACTGACCAGAGGTGGACTGCCTAACCCAAGAGCAGTCAATGCCTGAACAGGCCAGCAACTGATGACATTTCTGTGGTGAAAAACAAACCAAAAAAAACCAAAAAAACCCTGCTGGGCAAAATAGACTCTCTCAAATTTGAAATGGAATGTACCAAAAGAATAAAGCATTAAGCAATAGGAGTAAACGCTGAGAAGTCAGGAAATTCAGACAGCCTGGAGGAGCCATGAGGGAGGGACCTTGGGCATGGAAAAAGTAAGAGGGAGCATAGTGTATAAGCAAGCAGAAGCTATAAAGTAGAGGCAGGTGGCAGCAGGTAGGATGAGGAAGCCAGTAGGTGGGAAAAGAAGGGTGAGGCTGACCCATAGGGAGTGGTGTAAATGGCAAAATCCTAGAGAGACTATCCAAGAAAACCTGCTTACGAAAGCCCCTGGAGTTGTCCTGGATCCAGCAGGATAAATGTGTTAGTCATCATCTATTGCCACAATAACGCTGAACAACAGACCACAAAATCTCAGTGTCATACAACAATAAGAATTTTATTTTCAGTCAGGCATCTGAGTTGCGCTGGCACTGCTTTAAGTTCAGGTCGGCTCGGGTGGCTCTGCTGTATGGTCTCACAATGAGAAACAGGCTGAAGAGGCTGTGGCGATTCAGGGTTTTTCTTCTCATAGTCATGACAGAGGCACTAGAGGATAAGCCCATCAGCCCAAGCATACTACTAACCTCTGCTTTTGTCTTGTCCACTAACATCCCACTGGGCCAAAATAAGTCATATACCCATGCCCAAAATGAAGAGGCAGGTACAAAAACCCATCTCACATGAGGTTATGGCAGGGTAAAGACGTAGAAAACTACTACAGGAGAGTGAAGAATTGAGACCAATGATTCAGTCTCCTACACTACTCCACACCACTTCTCTAAGCTAGTTAGGCCTAAATCTTTGTACCCTGCAAACTAAAAGAGTCTAACTAAACAGAGAGAGCAAGAAAATTTTCTAGGACCAAAGACATGCTACTCTAGCTCCCACTCTCTAATGCAATGTCATCTAAGGACCCTGATCTCCCCTTTCTCCCCTTATAGGATATGGTCTAAAATTATTTTGTTGAAATATTTCGAATCAAAAGGTGATTGGGGGGACTCTTAAGAAAGCCAGGGGCCGGGCGCGGTGGCTCACGCCTGTAATCCCAGCACTTTGGGAGGCCGAGGCGGGTGGATCACGAGGTCAGGAGATCGAGACCATCCTGGCTAACACGGTGAAACCCCGTCTCTACTAAAAATACAAAAAAAATTAGCCAGGCGTGGTAGTGGGTGCCTGTAGTCCCAGCTACTTGGGAGGCAGAGGCAGGAGAATGGCGTGAACCCAGGAGGCAGAGCTTGTAGTGAGCCGAGATCGTGCCACTGCACTCCAGCCTGGGCGACAGAGTGAGACTCTGTATTAAAAAAAAAAAAAAAAAGAATTTCAAATCAGACTCCCGTGAGTCCAACGGTCACAGGTTCCCAATATCCAAAGCTTTTGAGTACTATCAGCATTTTCATGGTTTAAAAAAAAAAACAAAAAAAAAACTTTTCTAAGTGGTATTCTCTACCTAATTTCTTTTTTTTAAAAAAAGGACATGAACCACACACACGAGAAAAGTGGGTAAAGTCAAATCTAAGTGTAGAGTAGAATGAAATGGCAGAAAACAAAATAGAAAAACTTGGAAAGTTAACACATTTAATTTGCTGGAGTAATAGGTAATGTTTACTGTCTTAAACGAGAGTCTTTTGAGAAAGATAGTTTTCCTCAAAAATAAGTAAAATCTAGATATACTTTTGAACTATGATCCATTTCAAACAATTAATTTACTCCTTTTTAAAAGTATTAACAATGACACAATAGTAGTACTTCATTCAAAGACAACGAGTACACATATTCATACAAATAGAAACTGGAGCTACAATGCACACTACATTTGCTGCTGTTCAAAGAGTTAAAAATGCCTGCTTCTGACCTAGACTATCCTGGCAAAATCTAATTAGTGGTCAAGAAGTCCATGACTAAGGGAAGGAACAAAAAGGCAATGGAACAGCACTGGCATTAGCAGGGATGCAACATGAGAACACCCGGGGATGCCATGACTTCCCACGATTCCCTGTTTTACATTAGGCTGGGTCTAACACCAGTGGGTGTGAGCTAACATACCTTAGTACAAACTCTGTGACACATACCATTATAATAAATACTATTACACTGAAATCAAAGATTTCCAGTTCTCAGGTATCTAAAACGCAGCCCTCCAAAACTCAATTTAAGAAATAATTTAAGAAGTGACTATGTAAAAGCACTTCCTTAAAAGACTTCCTTAAACAAGAGAAAACCTATCCCTCCACCCTCTTTGTGGCAATCACAACAGAAAAATCAAAATACAATCCTTCTACAGAAAACAATTTCTTGCCTCCAAGGAGAAGATTCAGGCATTTTAAAACAGTTCTTTGGTATCCAAATGTTTTGATAAGGAGAATGCCAACACTGTTTAACTCAGCCCAATCAAAAAGGGGGGGGAGTTTAAATAGTAAAAGAGGGATATGGTTTGTTCATCACTAGAATAAATTTAGAGTTATAAAAGTTATGAAATTATCTCCCTTGTGATGCTCACATGGCCTTTACACTTTGGTTTCTTTACTTCTTAGTCTCTATTTTCAGCATTAATTTATGAGAACACACAAGGAGTTAAGCTGTACTACCCAAAGGGTTTCTGTATGCACAGACCCAAGCCACTAAGAACTCAGAGATGGCACTTTAAAAGCAAGCCCAGCACCCACAGGGGTCCCACATGACTTCGGCCTACAACACTGCTACCTGCTGATATTGCAGCTCTTCTAGCCTGTTTTTCTCTGGTGACAACCCCCCAAAAACCCAACTCTTAATATAATAAGTTTTGAAACATGGGTGTTATAAGCTGCAGTGTCTGACCCCCAAATTCATATGCTGAAGCCCTAAACTCTATTTCCTCAGCATGTGACTGTATTTGGAGATAGGGTCTTTAAAGAGGTAAGTTAAAAGGAGGCCATTACTGTGACTTCTAATCCAATATGACTGGTATCCTTACAAAAAGATGAGATGTGGACATAGATAAGCACAGAGAAAAGACCATGTGAGGATATGGCAAGAGGCAGCTATCTACAAGCGAAGAGAAGAAAGAAGAAACCGAACCTGCTGACATCTTGATCTTGGACTTCCAGGCACAACAATTGTGAGAACGTAATTTCTATTCTTTAAGCTATCCAGTCCGTAGTATTTTGGTATGGCCCTAACGAACTAATGCAATGGAGAACAAATTTTGCTTAAAAAAATCCCAAGATCAAGAAGAGATGCTACTTCTAAATCTACCCTTATGGGATTTTTGATGGCTTAATGGAACACCTCAATTCATCTCAATTATTGAAAAAAACACCACATTCATAATAAGCATCCCTATAGTTTTTATCTAACCTCATAAAGGTGTTCCACAGTATCAATAGTAAAGCACTGTTGGAACCTTTTTACCTAGCTGCAGCTCACTTCCACTCTTTGCCTTCTCCACTATGGTATTTTCAGGACCATATGCTAAAGTGGTCACATCCCATGGCTCCAGCCTAAGATGGAAGTCAAACTTATATGACAATGTTTTCCTCAAAATTTCTTCCCAAAGTGATGTTTTTGGCATTCTTACACCAATCTAAAATCAAAGTACTGGTACTGCAGGTCTCTGAAGACATTGTGCTCCACTTCACACCTCCACATCTGTGCACGAGCTATCGTGCCCTTTGACTATCTGGAAAACTCCTAATAATCTTTTAAGAATCAGAAGAAACTCACCACCTCTATAAAGTCTTTTGAAAACCATTTTCACCACCTAAAAGTTGACCTACCACCCACTGTGATTATTTGTGCCAGAAACAATAAGTTCCTCTTCAAAGCTTGCTTGGTCTTTCTTGCTCTGTATACAGCCCTTCCTGCTTAATCTGTAATAAACACTTGTTTCTCTGCTTAATCTATAACTAGCAAATCTCCGACTCTGTAAACAACCCTTCCCAACTAGTTGGTAATGGACAGCCTCTCCCTTCTCGCCTAATTGACCTTATTCAATTTCAAACACTAGCCAATCGGGTCAGCTTAGACTGTGTGGTCCAACTCCACCCAATGGGGGAAACGACACAGGAACTGTGTTAGGGATAAAAACCCCTGCCCTACCCTGCTCAGTGTGTTCTTGTGATCGGACAGGTGCAGGTAGCACCCTTCTGCAGAAGTAAATGTGTCTTGCTGAGAAACTTTCTAAGTGCTGGTTTTTCTTTGTGGCACTGAGCACTTGTCTCTAACAATTTGAGGGATCGTCCAGGATCCCATTCTCCTCTGGGGAAGGGTCTCTGATCATCTCTTGTGAGGAGATGTGTCCCACTGCCTTGTTGCAGTGGCCTCAGGGGTGAGGGATCGAGACCCACCTGGTGTGACGAATAAACCCAGACTCTCAGCAACGCAGGAGGAAAGGGCCTACTGATACTGTGGCGACCCAGTAACTGTGCACAGACCAATGTAAGAAAATCCACGGGGCAGTGAAGTACTTCCTTGGTAGTCAGGACACCCTGGAAGTTGAAAGTGTGTGAATGAGATGCAGAATTAAGTGTGAAGCAAGTGTGGAGTCCAGATTTGCAGTTCTGTGGTCACCTCATACAGCTTAAGGTGGGGCACGCCTTTCCTGTCGGGGGTTTATACCAACCCACCAATGCTAAGAGGGACCTAAATTCCCATGAGGGAAGCGGCCAAAGAAGGATGAAGGGAAGGCAAAGGAGTGCAAGAAACCTCCAGTGGGGTGGTTGAGCCTCCAGAGAAAGGGTGCAAGAAATCTCTAGTAAGAGAGGTTTAGCCCCACACATGCAGGAAACTCAGGGAAACGCCTAAAACTTCCAGGATGGGAAATAACCCAAGCAGGACAGGAAATATAAAGGACTAGACAGACAATAAAATTCCCTCTAATAGCCCTCCAGGTCTCATGTTAAAATATTGTAAGGGTAATGAAAGGACTAAACATTAGAAAAAGCAACAAATGATAAAATATTGTTGTTTTATTTGGACCAAAGAACCCACCCTTGAACCCTCAGTTTGCTTTTTTTTTTTGGCCAGTTTGGGTCAAATGAGGATTGGATTTGTCAACTTCTAATAGAATATGTCAATGACAAAAGTCCTGTCTCCCAGGAGGAAACAGACTATGCCCTGTGCTGGTGGCAGGGGCCTGTCCTCCTCTACCCCCTAAAAGCTACAGGAAATAAGCCAAAAGCTACCTCCCCTGAAAACAGAATCCCTACCCCCAAGCAGTCTAACACCACATGGGACCCTTTAGACAACCTTCCCCCACCCACCGCTCTGCCTCAAGCTGAACACTCAGTCCCTCCACCATATAACCCTGCCCTGCGGGCCCCGTCACCCCACATTCCTATGGAGCAGTCGCCCAAACATGCCCCTCCCTCAGAGAAGCTCCAACGAGAAATAGAACTATGCCAGAACAATGCCACAGGGACACTCACAACTTCCCTTTCCTCTCCTCAAAGGAGTCTGCCCCAACCCTTTTTCCCTTAAGAGAAGTACCACGTGGAGGAATGGGAATTGGCTTTGTAAATGCCCCCTTAACTAGTTTAGAGGTCAGAAACCTGAAGAGGGAACTTAAACCACTATTAGATGATCCTTTTGGGGTCACGGATCAAATTGACCAATTTTTAGGACCACAAGTATACACTTGGGCTGAGCTAATGTCCATCTTCAGTATTCTCTTTTTGAGGGAGGAAAGAACCATGATCCGCAGGGCTGCTATGATAGTCCGGGAGCACAAACATCCTCCCGGTCAAAATATCCCTGCAGCAGAACAAAAATTTCTGGCCCAAGACCCGCAATGGGATAATAACAATGCAGCCCACCGAGAAAACATGAAAGACCTTAGGGAAATGATAGTTAAAGGGATTCAGGAATCAGTGCCTTGAACCCAAAGTATTTCCCGAGCATTTAATATACAGCAGGGAAAAGATGAAGGGCCCATGGAGTTTTTAAACAGACTCAAGGAACAGATGAGAAAATATGTAGGCTTAGACACAGAGGATCCCCTTGGGCAGGGGATGTGAAAGCTCCATTTTGTTACTAATAGTTGGCCAGATATCACAAAGAAATTACAAAAAATAGAGAACTGGAAATGGAAAGATCGGCCTATAGAGGAACCTTTGAGGGAGGCCCAAAAAGTATATGTAAGAAGGGATAAAGAAAAGCAAAAGCAAAAGGCAAAAAATCATGCTGTCCGCTCTACAACAAAGTACCCAAGGGTCCAAAACCTGTAAAGAACTTAAGCCCCCACTCACTAGGCCATATAAAGGGTATGTAAAAGCAAAGCAAGGAAACTTAAAAACAGGGAGAGAAAGAGGGCAAAACAAATGTTTCAAATGTGGAAGAATAGGTCACTTCAAAAGAGAATGTCCCAAATGGGAAAAAGAAAAAGAAGTCATCCCACTTACGGCCTTCGAGGAAGAATAGGGAGGTCAGGGATTCTGTTTCTTTTATCTCGAGTCCCACCAAGAGCCCCTGATGAATTTAGAGGTGGGACGTAAACCCGAACTGCTCCCCGGAAAGACATCAGCTTATCTCCTTATGAAATGTTTTATGGGTTGCCTTATTTAAATTCCACTACGGACTTCCCGACATTTGAGACAAAGGATCAGTTTCTTAAAAACTATGTATTTGGTCTGTCTTCTACCCTTTCCTTTCTCAGGACTCAAGGCCTCCTAGCGCAAACTCCACCCCTTGAATTCGCAGTTCACCAACACCAACCTGGAGATCATGTCCTTATCAGAAGTTGGAAAGAGGGAAAGCGCGAACCCACCTGGGAAGGACCCCTTATCTAGTGCTCCTAACGACTGAAACAGCAGTCTGAACCGCTGAGAAGGGATTGACCCACCATACCCAGGTCAAAAAGGCATTGCCCTCTCCAAAGTCAAGGACCATCATCCCAGGACCAACCCCCATCAGAGTAACGTTAAAGAAAAAAGCCTAATATGTCTATCCTTTTTTTTTTCCTCTTCTCTTTCCCTTAGCTACCCCACATCTCATTATTAATATAATCGCATCAGAGTCACCGCAAATCATTACTTTTGATGCTTGTCTTGTTATACCTTGTGGAGACTTGCGAAGTCAAAGGCAGCTCTCTACTTTGCCCTTCTTGGAAATTCTCAGACTGGGCAGATTCTATTAACTGGGCAGTTCCCTTAGACTTGGGATATTATTTTTAAAATTCTGTTAACTGGGAATCCTGTCCTCTGCAAACAGAGCGTCTCTGCTGTAGCTGGTCCAATGTTCTATGGACTACGAAAAATCAGGGTTGGACCTCCCCAACACGTCTCTGTGCATCCCTAAAACTATACAATTGTTTCACTAAAGGAAGCCCCCTCACCAATTGCCAGCAAAATTAATGTAATCCAGTACAAATTTCCATTACTATCTCAATTTCCCAAAATTCCTCCCTTCATTAAGTCGTTTCTAGGGTATGGGAGCAGAGGTCGCAGGGGCAGACTCTATAGGATTTTTCAAAATTAGTTTCGTCGCCTCGTCATCCCCTCCTCCCTCTCCTTCAAACCTTCTAATCAAACTACTAGTCTCTCCCTACAACGCAATGGCTCCCAAAGTAGCCACTGTAGAAGTTAAAGATTTAAAACCCACCCTAGCTACTGAAACAGGGTACCAAGATGCAAATGCCTGGCTAGCACGGATTAAATATTCCGTCCGCAAACTAAACAAAAGCGATTGTTAACGCTTGTGCAACGGGCAGGCCAGAAACCCAAATCATCCCCTTTCTACTTGGATGGTCCTCCGACCAACAGGGTATGAGCTGTATGGTATCTCTCTTCCAAAACCCCACAGCCTGGGGCAATAAGGCATGCCAAACTCTCTCGCTGTTATTCCCGGGAAGTTAAAAGCCCTGCAGGTCGGCCCCCAAGGGCCATCTGTCCTCCAGGTACCAATGTCAATTTCACCTCGTGTCTCTCACAGCAAGGGGAAAACTTGGCATTCCTTGGAAATCTAGCAAGATGCAGTAAGCCTAAGCCTTTCTAGGAGCTAACCAATCAGTCTGCCCTTGTTCATCCCCAAGCAGATGTATGGTGGTATTGTGGTGGACCACTATTGGGTACTCTGCCAAATAAGTGGGGCGACACTTGTGCCCTAATTCAATTGGCCATCCCACCCTGGCATTTCGTCGACTAAGCAAAAAGGACAATCACAAAAAAAGGAGTACTCCCCACGGGTCCTCTGACCCTTACATTTACATAGATGCCATCGGAGTTCCACGAGGAGTGTTAAATGAATTTAAAGCCCAAAATCAAATAGCTACAGGATTTCAATCTATATTGTTCTCATGGGAAACTGTAAACAAAAGTGTAGACTGGATAAATTACATTTACTATAATCAACAGCAGTTTGTCAATTATACTAGGGATGCCATTAAAGGAATAGCTGAACAATTAGGTCCTACCAGCCAAATGGCTTGGGAAAACAGGATAGCCCTGGACATGATATTAGCCAAGAAAGGTGGGAGTCTGTGTCATGATTGGGGTCCAATGCTGTACTTTTATCCCTAACAACACAGCCCCCAATGGAACAATTACAAAAGCCTGGGCCTTACCACCCTAGCAAATGAATTAGCCGAAAATTCTGGAATAGATTACCCCTTCTCTGGTCTCATGGAAAAATGGTTTAGAAAATGGAAGGGACTCATAACCTCAATCTTTACCCCCCTTGCAATTGCTATAGGTGTACTCATTCTTGTAGGTTGCTGCATCATACCTTGTATTTGTGGATCAGGGCAAAGGCTTATAAAAACAGCCCCCACCAAAACCCCTCTTGATTCTCCCCTACCCTACTCAGATAAGTTCCTACTCCCAGACAACCAAGAGGAGCTCTGTACACAGCCCTTCCTGCTTAATCTGTAATGAACACTTGTTTCTCTGCTTAATCTATAACTAGCAAATCTCTGACTCTGTAAACAACCCCTCCCAACTAGTTGGTAATGGACAGCCTCTCCCTTCCCGCCTAATTGGCCTTATTCAATTTTAAACACTAGCCAATTGGGTCAGCTTAGACTGTGTGGTCCAACTCCAGCCAATGGGGAAAGGACACAGAAACAGGAACTATATAGGGATTTAAAACCCTGCTCTACCCTGCTCAGTGTGCTCTTGTGATCAGACAGGTGCAGGCAGCACCATTCTGCAGAAGTAAATGTGCCTTGCTGAGAAATTTTCTAAGTGCTAGTTTTTCTTTGTGGCACCGAGCACTTGTCTGTAACGTTTGTGTGTCTGTCTCCTTCAATATACTGAAAAGTCCTTGATGGCAGGAACTGTATTTATCTTTTATCTGTAAACCCCTGTAGAGCGCCTGTAAATGTGTACTGAATAAATGAATGCCACCAACAAATCCAGACCCAACCCTCAATGGCACAAATCATATGTTATAATCAATGCCTCCCAACAATTTGAATCTCACAGATATACTTTGCACTAAAGAAGCCAGATACGAAACAGGACATTTTGTATTATTCCATTTGAAGTTCAATAACAGGCAAAACTAATCTTTGTGACAGAAGCCAGAACTAAGTGGAGTAGGGGAGAGTGAGGGGGGGTCTTATCCAGGAAGGGTCACAAGAGAACCTTATGGAGTGTTGGAACAGTCTCTTATGTTGATCTGAGGGTGGCAGTTACACAGGTATATACATATCTAAAAGAATAATCAAGCAGTGTACTTGAGATTAGTACCATTTACTGAAATTTATCTTGTATGTCAAAAACCCAAGTTCTATATATGGCCCTCATCTGCCTCAACCCCCATCCAAACATCAATGCTCAATAAACATTTGTGACTGAACGCCTAAATACTTTCTAAATAACAACAATCAACTACACTATTTTCATATAAGGGAAGAAAAATCTAGTCAAGCAATTGCAGTCAAAGTTTTGGGCTGGAGCTAAGCTAACCACCACCATCACCTCACACAAACAAGAAACTTGCTTCTGTCCAGAGTTGCAGTGTGCCTACAGGCGCTGCATGGGTAGCATTTGCCCCTCCCTATGACTGGCTGGAAACATAATTCCTACTTACCCAGCCCCACTGTTGAGGCATAGGATCCCAATGGCATTTCAAGTCACTAGGGGAAAAAAGTGGAATTTTACAACTGAAGGCTCTATCACATCAAAAATCTAGACACACTGGCAATAAAATCAGAAGAAAACCTCTGCCCACCTTTCCAGGAATTTTCACTTAATCTTTCTGTGACTGTTACCTGCCTGACAAACTCCTATTCATCCTTCAAATCCCAACTCAGATGTTAACTCTTCTGGAAAGTTCTTCCTAACCTCCTCACCTGCCTTCTATGTTCCTTTTACTGTTCTATTACTTTGGTTCACTTCAATTTAAATATTGGTCATGTTTATTTCCCCTGAGATCACATTTGCCATTCTAGCACGAAGTACATGGCAGGGCTCTTTAGAAGCATGAAAATGTCTGTTGAAGTGACTTGAAACACAACTACTACTGGACATGCCTTACAATTTATATGCCCAACTCTAGAGTCCCAAAATAAGTGGTATTTCCTAGATAAGGCACAGTCTGTACTTATGAAGAGGGAGTGAAAAAACTATAAATATTCTCTAGGACAGTGTTATTTTTAGTATTATGGTCACCAGCCTCTAAGAGTGAACTTCAAGGTAGCAACCTGGAGACTAAATGACTCAAAGATTATGGGATCTGCCAGGAAAGGTATGCTCCTGAAGCTATGGTATAGCAGATATGGTCCCAGAAGCAGTGGGTTCACTCACTTCAAGGCAGGATCTTTAATGCCCTGCATTTATATAAATGTCAGAACAAGTAACTGTGCAACCCCAAACAAGTTACTTTACCTCCCTGTGCCTCAGTTTCCTCATTGGTAAAATGGAGGTAATAACAGAACCCAAAATTTCATGTGGTGTTAAAGGATTAAATGAGATGATACAGTGCCTGGCATATCGTGAGCACTCAATAAATGTTTGCTCCAATTATTTCACTGCTCTGGGACGGGACAGGGATCCCTCAGTTTTATTTGATCCTGTCATATTCCTGCCCTACCTGGCACTGGCACCAAATCTCTTCTCTGAGCCTCTCCACCCTGGCTTCCTTGCTTGCACAGCTGATTACCCTCACCACACAGGGCCTCCCTCTGGCCATGAACACAACCCAACAAAGCAAAGCTACTCTGCATTCTTTAGTCCCTCTCCTCTTCCACTTTCCTAATGAAAACTTAGTTGTTTCCTATTTCATTTCCTTGGTGCTCTATCTCCTTTTGGTTAGCAGATTAATGAGAGCAAACTGATCAAATACTCATGTCCCTACAGTCACTTTCTCAAAGATTCTCATGAATAAACTCAGTTAAATAGAGTAACATGAATTACAAGAATTTCAGGCTCTACTGTCTAATGAGACAAAGCTTCCTTTCCGCTACCCCCTCCTCTCCCTCTCTCTTTCTTCCTGGCAAAGAGAAGAGGGGATGCTGGCACCACAAACCACAAAAAGAAGGTGCCCATTTCACCTTCCTATGAGGCAAGCCCCTTGGTTGACCACCAGAGCAGTTTTACCTGTGGGCTTACCCCAGCCTTCATCTCACACCAAGGAGTAAAACTGCCAGTTTGCTCAACTTTAAGGGTGTTTAACGAAACACAGTCCAGTGACTGCAGTGAGCACAGTGGTTCAAGGCCGGGTACTGGCCTGCCTTTCTTGCCTCCCTGGTGGACAGTCTCTAAACCAACTGTGCCTCTGCACTGCTCCTCGCACTGTCATGCTTTTACAAGTCAGTGGGGTCATCACCAGCATTTCTTTTTACATTAAAAAAAAAACAATTTTAAAAGGACAATTTTATAGCATGTAAATTATATTTCAGTAAAACATTTTTTGGAGACAGGGTCTCATTCTGTTGCTCAAGCTGAATTGCAGTGGCATGATCATGGGCAATCCTCCTACCTTTGCCTCCTGAGTAGCAGGATCTACAGGTGCACACCACCACATCGGGCTAATTTTTAAAATATTTTGTAGAGATAGGGTCTCAATATGCTGACCAGGCTGGTCTCGAACTCCTGGGCTCAAGTGATCTGCCTGCCTCATCCCCTCAAAGTGCTAGGATTACAGGCATGAGCCACTGTGCCTGGCCAAAACTATTTTTAAAAGATTAGAGAATAGAAAATCGAGTGCATCACAAGTGGTGAGAGTAAATACTGAATATTAAAATATTTGAATTATGCTGGGTATGGTGGCTCATGCCTGTAATCCCAGCACTTTGAGAGGCCAAGGTGGGTGGATCACTTGAGGTCAGGAGTTTGAGACCAGCCTGGCCAACATGGTGAAACCCTGTCTCTACTAAAAATACAAAAATTAGCTGGGTGAGTGGCAGGTGCCAGCAGTCCCAGCTCCGTGGGAGGCTGAGGCTTTGAACCTGGGAGGCGGAGGTTGCAGTGAGCCAAGATCACGCCACTGTACTCCAGCCTGGGCAACAGAGTGAGACTCCATCTCAGAAAAGAAAAAAAAAAAAAACCTTTGAATTAACAATGCAAACATATACACGTGTGTGTACTAGGCACAATATAGTGTTTTTATCACTATGAGTTATGGTCGCAAGATTACAAAACTCTAGTTTCAGCAGTCAGGAGCTGGCCTAAGGTAAATTCCTTGTGTAAGGAGAGCTAGCAAACCCTTTGGAATGCTTCATTTCAAGGCATTAAGGTTGAGAAACATTGAATTTAAAAAATTCATTTTGGGCTGGGCGCGGTGGCTCACGCCTGTAATCCCAGCACTTTGGGAGGCCAAGGCAGGTGGATTGCCTGAGCTCAGGAGTTGGAGACCAGCTTGGGCAACATGGTGAAACCCTGTCTCTACTAAAATACAAAAAAATTAGCTAGGCTTGGCGGTGTGCACCTGTAATCCCAGCTACTTGAGAGGCTGAGGCAGGAGAATCACTTGAACCCAGGGGAAGCAGAGGCTGCAGTGAGCCGAAATCGTGCCACTGCACTCCAGCCTGGGCAAAAGAGCAAGACTCAGTCCCAAAACAAAACAAAACAAAAAAGAATTCATTCATGAAGCCTGACTCCCAAGATTCTACATCCAGCTGGAAATGACAGGGTTAGCAAGGCCTTACCCTGGGTTCACCTATTCCTGTGTGCATGTGTGCGCATGCGTGTTTGTATAGGAAGGGTGGGGGTGGGTAGGTAGGGGGTGTCAGGGAGAACAGAGGCTGCTAAAGAATGTGATCTTCATGTTCCTAGGCCCCTGGTTGAATATCATCTCATTCTCCATTCCATGCTTAACAATCCAACGAGTGCCCAGGTTTACCCAAAAAGATGCTGAGTTCAGTTTTGCACTTGGACAGGCAGGTGGAGCTGCTGAGTGTGTGGCTGGAAATAAAGGTTTGGATCACAGGAGAGGGTTGGGATGGAAAAATAGATTCTAGAGTCATCAAAAGTTGAAACAACAAGAAAGAATAGCCTGCCCAGGAAGGAGTATAAAACTAGAAGGACATAAGACCAATAAGATATGACTGAGGAATAGTTAAAGATTAGAGGAGTCCTTAATAGTTTTTTAAAAATTAAAACCCCAGGAACTACATAATGACTGGTCATGAAAATCAGTGGTCCTCAAGGAATAGCAGAAGATTCCTAACTCTTCAGGTTGCAGATGTCTTAGAGTTGGCTATGAAAATCATTTCCTAGTCTCATTAATACTATCACAATTTCTTAACTAAGCATGTGGGTGACTCAAATGGCCATAATCCTAAAACGGAAAATAACTGTCCAGATAAAGCCTCTCCGAGTCTCAGGAAGATTTGAACAAACACGTCTGCACTGGATGTGAGGTTCCACTTTAGAACTCTGCCACCCATCTTCTCTAAGACCAATTCCCCACCTGTGGTGGGGAGCACAGAAAGAGGTAGGCAGGGAAGAAGGCTCAGGAAGCCGGGCCACACCATTTTCCAAGGGTTTTCATTTCCATTTCTGGAATCCTCGGACTACCAGGTCAAACTAATTGATACTGAAAGGCATGGGCACATGACAACGTAATACAATGCAGGATCCTTGACTGGATCCTAATGGGGGACAGGGAGTTGGGGGTGGGGAGGCTACAAGTAACATTTTCATGGGAAAATTTTAAAAAGGACTGCATATTGGGTTTTACATCAAGTTTCCTGAGTGATATAATTACACTGTGATTATTCTATGTAGGAGAATGCCTTTCTCCTTAGGATAAATATGTAAAGTATTTATGGGTGAAGCATTACAGTGTCTGCAAGTAACTCTCAAATGGTATTGTCACAAAAAAAGTCATATATAGAGAGACAGAAAGTTATAAAGCAAATTTGTCAAAATGTTAATAACAGGTGGTTCTAGGTGAAGGGGAGATGGGTGTTCATGGTATTGTTCTCATACCTGTCTGTAGGTTTGATACTTTTCAAGATAGAAAGGACTATAAATCCTTTAAGTATAAAAAATGTTTTTAATTTCTACAGGTTCCAACTCCCTTCCATTAGAATGGAGAACAGAGTTGACTCAAAAATGCCTCAAAACATTCTTTAATACTATTCCCATTCACAAATAAAGGAATTTATTTGCCAAAGAGAAACTGAATTTCAAGTGCACAAACCAAGTCAGCCTCTATACCACACTGAGTTCCTGAGTTATTATATAAATTTACACAAGTTAGATGTTATTTTTAACATAAACCTTCCATATGTTGTTGGATACTTTACCTGAATTCCTTATTTTAAAGGGTGTATTAGTACTAAGGAGTTTTACACAAATGCCAAGGGTTAATGGCAAATTTAATTATTTATGCTAATATAGAGAGACAGCATGGATAAACCACATGTAAGACTTATTGTGTAAGACTTATTGTTTTAACTAGTAAATTTTAATTTTAATCAGAACTATTAGTAAAATTGACAAAAAAAAATTCATCTCTGTCTACTCTCATTCCTAAAGAAGATTCTATTTAATAACAAAAAGGAAAGAAGTGAAATGAAAATATCCAAAGTACTCAAGTATGAATACTTGACCAAAGGAAAACTGACTTTAATGCAGGCAAATAGTTTTTGAGAACCTACTATGTACAAACCTCTATGAGGAATTCAAGGTACAAAGAATGGGCCATGCACCCATGAGGACCACAATTTTGTAGGAAAAGACAAACATTTAGAACACTGAAGGAAAAGAATAATGGTTGACTCTGTCTCACCTTGTCCCAGCTGCTAATGCCTCAATTCAAAGACTTATCTCGGCCAGGCGTAGTGGCTTATGCCTGTAATCCCAGCACTTCGGGAGGGTGAGGCAGGCGAATCACGAGGTCAGGAGTTTGAGACCAGCCTGGCCAATATGGTGAAACCCCGTCTCTACTAAAAAACAAAAAACTGGCCAGGTGCAGTAGCTCACGTCTGTAAAATCCCAGCACTTTGGGAGGCCGAGGCGGGCAGATCACGAGGTCAGGAGATCGAGACCACCCTGGCTAACACGGTGAAACCCTGTCTCTACTAAAAAACAAAAACAAAATTAGCCAGGCGTGGTGGCGGGTGCCTGTAGTTCCAGCTACTCAGGAGACTGAGGCGGGAGAATGGCGTGAACCCGGGAGGTGGAGTTTGCAGTGAGCCGAGATCGTGCCACTGCACTCCAGCCTGGGCGACGGAGCGACACGCTGTCTCAAAAAAACAAAATTAGCTGGGTGTGGTGGCAGGCGCCTGTAATCTCAGCTACTCAGGAGGCTGAGGCAGGAAAATCACTTGAATCCAGGAGGTGGAGGTCGCAGTGAGCAGAGATCGCACCACTGCACTTCAGCCTGGGCAACAGAGCGAGACTCCATCTCAAAAAAAAAAAAAAAAGACTTATCTCCTAGTCAGTCCACTGCAATAGCCTCTGAATTCCTTACTCCATCAGACCCCTCTAAAAGAGCAGTTCTCAAACTCAGATACGCACTGGAATCACCTGGGAAATTATCAAAAATCCAATATCTGGGCCTCTCCTTCAGAAAATCTGATTTTACTGTTTGTAGCCTGGGTACTGGTATTTTTATAAGCTCTTCAGGTGATTCGAATACACAACAAAGTTTGAGCACCACTCAACCAACCTCTGCTGCCGGAGTATAGAGTACAAACCACTTTCCCGCATTAAAACCTCTGATGACTCCTCACTGCCAACACAAACCCAAACAACTCACCATGATCTTTAAGGCCTTTCTCAACATCTCGAACCTATCCCTCCTCCAGCCCCTCACCTACCAGTACTCCATGGCTCTCCACCATACTCCAGCCAGAATGAACTTATCATTTGCCTCTGAGCCCCCAGCAACACATTTCTTATGCATAAAAGGCTCTCCAAACTCACGAACACTAATCTCAGTCTCTGATTATCAAACTCCAAATCAATTTTCAAGTACCCATTTAAAAGGTCTTCCTTTCAAAAGCCTTAACCTACTCCCCTGGCTTAACGGTTGATCCTTCTTCTTGAGTCTTAACAAAATTTGGACATAGCTCTAATCTGACATTGATCATGATGCTTGTAGTGGCAGTTTACCTTTCTGTCTCTTCTAACACAAAGTGCATTCCACAAAGGGAGAGATCATGTGCATTCCCAGGGCATGTGAATGACTGAAACACAATGAATTTTCAATAACTGTTTGCTAAATAAATGGGCATCACACACTTGTGGAATAAATGAATAATATAAGAAAAGACAAAGGCAATTCAATATGAAATGCCCAATTAGTTACAGCGGGAAAATCTAACCCAAGCAGTGCTGTGGGGAGAGAGATTGCTTCAAGCTGATATGGAAAGAGAAGGCTCCATGAAGACACGGGTCTTGCTCTCAAGTCTCATGGAAGGAAAATATCTGGATGGGCCAAGAAGGAGGGGCAGAAAACAATAAGCATGGGAAACAGTACAAAAGTAGACCATTCCACAGGAAAAAAAAAAACACCTCATTAAAAAAGCTCAGTGCTTTAAAGCAAAGGTTTGCTTGCTTACACTATGTAATCATTACATATTTCTTTAAAAAGAAAAGGTATCTGCCTAGAAGGGACACACATCACTTCCACTGAAATGTCAATATCCAAAGCAAGTTACACAGCCATGCCCAATTTCAAGGTGTGAGAGAGAATGTAACCCTACCATGTGTCCTTAAGGAAGAGAACCAGAACACTGGAGTCCTAATGACCACACGATGAAAGAGTCTAGCACCATACCTGGCACATAGTAAGCACTCAGTGATTGACAGCTATTATTATCATGATTACTGAGGGATCTGGGGAAAAAAATCTATCCTAATAACCCTAAGTCATATAAGCACATGTGAAAAACATCTTATGCACATTATTTAAAATAAAGCAAAGGTTAATTTACAAGCATTTTACCGTGATAAAAGGGAGGGATATGCCAAAAAGTTTCCATTAAGCAAAAAAATAGTAAACAAGATTTACCAAAATAGTACAACAAGCATTTTACCGCGATATGAGAGAGGGATGTGCCAAAACGTTTCTAGTAAAGAAGAGCTATTAAAATACCCATTCTTACTAATTTAAGACATGTAATATTTCACTGATAGTATCTTTATTATTTTAGAGAACATTAAGAAAATTATGGAGCCTTTCACATGTTCACTCCTAATCTCAGAGCACACCTATCCCATATTTGCCCCATGAATTTTTAAGGGAAATTCTCCTACGTGGGTTTTCAGGACCCTAATCCTTGGAGGTTAAGGGAAAAGTCCTATACAGCAAAATGAAAATTGAATTCTAATCAAGGCTTGACCGCAGATCAGCTCTGTGACCTCACAAATATTTACATGACTAGGACCACATCCCATTATGAATAATGAAAATGGATAGATGTCTTCAGAAGTACCTTCTAACTCTACTCTTCTGCAATCCCGACAAGATAGAAAGTAGCTTTGCTTTCAGAGAATCTAGTAATGATGGTGACCTGTGTAAGACCTGATAACACTTAAATTTGCCACAACCACACTCATAAGGGCAACAATAAAACTTAGTTCAAGAGTAAATATGCAACACAGTCAAGAACACACAGGGAGAGCTCTGCTACATGAAATGCTGCAGACACAAAGTGCAGATAAAAATGGACAGAGTGTGGTTATTTTGTGTGTAGCTTATGAAATCACAATATTTTAGTAACATCTCATACAGCATTCCAAGGACAAGTGGCAGTGATGAGAACAAACCTGAAGTAAGGAACCTCCAAACCTTTTAAACTTAGGATCTGTCCAACTATCAGATCTAAATTTCAGCACACTGGGCTTTCCACTTCTTTAAAACCCTACAGCAAGAATTCAAATACATGCCCAGAGAGCTGGGTGCAGTGGCATGTCTGTAGTCCCAGCTACTCAGGAGGCTGAGGCAGGAGGATCATTTGAGCCCATGAGTCTAGCCTGGGCAACGTAAGAGACCCAGTTTCTATAAAACAAAAACAAAAACAAAATACATGCCCAGAGAGCTAGAACTTGACATCCTTAGAAGAAAGTCAGACAAAAAAGCCAAAGCAGCAAGTTACAAAATGTTGTGCCCCATAATCAGTGACACTTGTGTCAAACAGAAGCACCTGCCCAGACAACCTACCACCAGTCACTGCTTTGTGAGTATACAACCACCCTTACAACAGAATTAATGAGAAAACAGTGCTGATCTGTAATGAACACCAAGGAGAGACTATATAGCATTAACTCATGCCATAAACAAAACAGACACTGCTGCATTATAAATTTTGCTACACTGGCAGCCCTATCCGTGATTTTTAAGGAACCTTCCACTTCTAATGTTCTGTGAGTCTATAAACCACATAGGACACCCGTTACTGTCTCTCATGCTTCAAGAGTCACTGCCTAAATGACTAACAATTTCCTGCTTGAAAATCTAAAACCTAGTAAATATATCTAATAAAACTGCTGTATGATTAGACTCACTTTGTTATGACTGGACAGCATTTTTAAAGCTACAACTCTACATGTGGATCTGTGTTTACTTTTTTTTTCTTTTTTCTTTTTTCTTTTTTTTTGAGATGGAGTCTCACTCTGCCACCAAGGCTGGAGGGCAGTGGCACGACCTTGGCTCGCTGCAACCTCTGCCTCCCGGGTTTAAGCGATTCTCCTGCCTCAGCCTCCCAAGTAGCTGGGATTACAGGCATCTGCCACCATGCTTGGCTAATTTTTGTATTTTTAGTAGAGTCAGGATTTCACCATGTTGGCCAGGCTGGTCTCGAACTCCTGACATCAAGTGATCTGCCCACCTCACCTCCCAAAGTGTTGGGATTACAGGCATAAGCCATTGGTGCCCGGCCTATGTTTATTTCTACGGTAATTTCCTTCTTCTTGTCAATCACAACATAATTTTCAATTTTGCAATAGATTTTGATGAATATACTACAATCAATCTTATCATTGATTTTTAGGAGTTTAAAATTTGTATTCCCCATTTACAAGTAGATGGGGAGAGGAGACGGAGAAGAATATGCAACCCCGAATGAACCAAAGAAATTGCTTCTATTAACAAATCAATTTTTAAATATATTGGAAAGGGAGGAGAGGATAAGACTCAGTCTTTCAAGGGAGGCTTGGTAAATGTTATTTTAAAAAAACAAGATTCCCTTTATAAAGTTAATTGATAGGCCGGGTGCGGTAGCTCACGCCCATAATCCCAGCACTTTGGGAGGCCGAGGCGGGCGGAATACAAGGTCAGGAGATCGAGACCATCCTGGCTAACACGGTGAAACCCCGTCTCTACTAAAAATACAAAAAATTAGCCGGGTGTGGTTGCAGGCACCTGTAGTCCCAGCTACTCCGGAGGCTGAGGCAGGAGAATGGCCTGAACCCGGGAGGCGGAGCTTGCAGTGAGCTGAGATCGCGCCACTGCACTCCAGCCTGGGTGACAGAGCGAGACTCCGTCTCAAAAAAAAAAAAAATAAATAAAGTTAATTGATAGATAAGCCTGAAATACTTTGTATGGTAAAAATATCCATTACTGGTCTAAAGTAATGGGAACCCCTATAGTCAGTAGTTTGTATTGAGAACAGGAGAACTACAGTGTTATACTTAAAAGCTGCCTATCTTCAATCTTAGTATGAAAGAAAAAAGCTTCAAAAGTCATGTTGAAAGACATCATGCATGTTAGTAATAGACAGGAAGGGTCATAAGTCCCTGCTGGAACAGCTGCCTTGCTTTTTGTAAAGCCTTACAAGACACATCTAAATTTATTCTCTGATCTTACTATTTTCTGAACATTCAAATCAACTTTCAGATAAAAATAAAGAGGCAAATATAAATAGATAAATAACTATCAATTTTTATTACACGGCTTGCTTAGACTCATTTTAGGTTAAAGGACAATCTTGTTTCCTATTATATTTTCCTTCACAGACACAGAAAAAAATCCACCTTTGCTCCAAAAAGGGTACAAATGCTAAAGGGTCTAGAGCTGTGCTGTCCAATACTGGTACGACTGGCCATGTGTGGCTATTTAAATTTAAGCTAATATTAAATAAAATTGAAAATTCTCATCCTCAGTCATACTAGCCACATCTTAAGAGCTTGAAAACCATCAGTGGCTAGTAGTTCCCGTGCAGATATTGGACACCTCCATCATAACAGGAGGTTCTACTGAACAGTGCTGATCTAGAACAATGTTTCTCAAATTTTGATGTGCACAAAATCATCAGCATAGCTTGTTAAAACACAGACTCCTGAGAACCCTAGGTGGTCTATTTCAGTAGGTCTGGAATGGGGCCCAAAAACTTGCATTTCTTTTTTTTTTAAGACAGAGTCTCACTCTGTCACCCGGGCTGGAGTGCGATGGCGTGATCTCAGTTCACTGGATCTCAGTTCACTGCAACCTCCGTCTCCCTGGTTCAAGTGATTCTCCTGCCTCAGCCTCTGGTGTACCTGGGATTACAAGTACATGCCGCCATGCTTGGCTAATTTTTGTATTTTTAGTAGAGACAGGGTTTCACAATGCTGGCCAGGCTGGTCTTGAATTCCTGACCTCAGATGATCGACCTGCCTCGGCCTCCTAAAGTGCTGGGATTACAGGTGTGAGCCACTGCACCTGGCAAAACTTGCATTTCTAACATGCTCCAAAGTAATGCTGAAGTTTCCCAACACTTTGATTAGTGAAGTAGTTGTTTTTGGTTTTGCTCTTTCCCAATCTATGGCCAAGACTTTCATAAAACACCAGAAAAATGAATTTCCAGGAAAAAATAAACAAAAAAGGACTACAATTATAAACTGTTTTTATAATTAGATTCAACAAACCATTTTTCTAACCATCTGCTATAAAAGCATCTACATGCTTCTTTTCAAGTTCTGTACTCACCTTGTCACACAGGTAAGCAGACCACAGATCTGCAGGAATCTGTAGACTACTTTCAGTAGCCTGATTCACAAGAGCTTATTTTTTTACATTTTTACACTTATCTTTCTGGAGCTGGTCATTAATGACCTCTTTCATATCCTCTATCATTTCCTCAATGCATTTGTACAACTCAAGGCAAAACTGTTAATTCCATTAAGCAAAATACCCCTAAATCCCTTAAGTGATATTATACCAGGTTTGCTTAAAGAAGCAATCTAATGGTGTCATCACTTACAACGTGATCTGATTCTATCACAGGATCAACAATAATGATGGCTTAACTTTTTCATGCAAGCCCATAGTTGAATTTAGACTGCCAGCAGTGCAAGAATTTCTAAGCCAAAATACACAACGAGCTATAATAAAGTCTCTGTGTTAAATTATGTAAAATTCTTTCCGTAAATAAAATCTATGATCTAGACTTAGCTTACCAGACATAATCCTTCAAAGTATTTCTTAGAATACTGATGGTTTTTCTTGGACCCAAAGTAGAGTCCAGATATATTTCTTTACTCATATACACTTAAGGAAGGAACAAACCAAATAATCAAGTCAATGCCCTTCGCAATCTGCCTAAAGCTTAGGTATTTTCCCTAATCTAATTATTATTATCTATTATTAAACAAAATAAACTGATTTTTCTTCTATTCAACTTCTGGTCTGGCCCAACAAAAAAAATCTCCAGAATAACTTTAAGTTTGACCACCTCCTAGAGTTACTCTCAGAATTTTTTCGTTACTCTAATATTGTTTTGGCAATTTGCTTGACTTATTAAGTAAATAATAAGGCTCTGAGAACTTTAACATAAAATCCTTTTTATATAGTAACACCTGGTTTTATATGTATGTTCTCTGTAAAATTTTTAGCAGTCTAAAAATAAGCTTTTATGTTCAACTACACATTATTTTAAGGAAGAACTCCACTAAAAATTAGCACTAATGGAAGTTGCAAAGCATTTCATAAAAGTCTGGGGAATATAAAAAATGGAGGGCTTCTTTTAATTATTCTTCTTCAATGTAAGAAAGAAAAAAACCCTTTTCCTCCTAACATATTGAATGAAGCAATAACAGAATTAGTAAGAAGCAGTATTCAAAGCAAGAAAATGTCAGGCGCATTTGCCATGGCCTACCCTCTAGTCCCATCTGCAGAGGCAGATGTGTGAAAAAGAGAGGCTGAGGACCCTCTAAGAGCCTCCATGTCTCCCACTCCAACCTTTAACTCTATCAGGCTGCAAGGGCAAGGGCAACGAATGGCTTCCATGTGATCATGTGATCACAGCGAGGGAAGAATTTGGGGGATAACCCCAGGGAATGCCTGAATGCTGCCAGAGGGATGCAGTTCTTCCCCAAGCCCAGGCCAAGTGATCAAGGCTGAGACTGCTAAAGGACAAAAAAGGTCCAAAGAAGTCAGCATCCAGGCAGAAGATTTTGTTCGTGCAAAGCAGTTGTTCTAGAATGACCTAAATTAATGACCCTTAGTATTTTTTGTATGCTGGTGGAAAGGTATGGCGATAGGGGTATGAGAGGCACAGATCCGTTTGAGAATCATAAAAAACAATGGATTGTCCGCCTATAAAATACGCAGATGCAAACAAAAATTTGCATACTATTTTGGGGCGTTCACAGACCAGCCAAAGACTCCCTAGGGGTCCACGAACTGCAGGATAAAAAGCTTAAACCTTTAGGTAGGAACTAAAGATGTCTGTTACTACAGTAGCTGGAACTTTTAACCTGAAGCCAGGCTTTTACATAAAAACAATCTTAGAGTTTAAAAAAAAAAAAATCTAAAAGCAAAATACCTTGGTCACATAGTATATAAGAAAATCCAAAATATATTAAAAATTTAACTACTTGATAAAGAATAACATATTTGATCCATAAAATGCGATCAGCGACTATCCCTTATAAGTATCCTCAATAAAGGGGTAAAAAAATGGAAATCTCCCTTTACTTACTTAGAAAATTCAAATATGCATCCATCACTTTCTACTTATGTTTGGATTCCTGTCCTGGTTATCTTACAATTCTACTTCCCAGCATCCTGAAATTTTCAAATACTGTCTTAGTATATTAAACTCTTTTGAAATAGATAACAAAAGCACCATGGGAGTCCGTTGAAAACTTAGGTTTGTTCCTTGCTAAAATTTCTAAGTCCTTCATTATGACTATAAAGAAAAAAGGTTCATCAATTCCAAAAAAAAATCCTGATTCTTCAAAATAGGAGCTATTTAAGTTATATCATATACACCCCATTACAAATTCTAAAGGTTGCAAAACAGAACAGTGATGGCAAACAACATAATGAATAAATGTAAGAGGATGCACAGAATCACTATTTACTGACTATAAAAACCAACAAATACAGGTACTACAGGCAAAAATAAACATTTTTCTTTGGATTTTATGCAGATGATTTAGTTCAGAAACAGGGACAAGCATGGATATTTTAAAATAACTCCATTTTACTACCTTCAGGACTTTTATGGAAGTAACAGAATTTCTCATGAGGGTATCAACGCCTCCACAACATGAACCAAAGAAAAGAACATTTTGGCAAAGGAAAAAGTGACTGCGTTCTCCCTCTGCACTTCATGATTATTACTGTACCAGGGTACACCTGAACTCCTAAGTGCCCCAGGAAGACCACTCCTACTCCATGGAGACAAAAGGGGGGAAAAGGGTGTCCTCACTGTATTCCAACACTCCTCTTCAGTGACAAATTCCTGAAACGGAAAAGTAAAAATGGATGCACGTGTAGAACTTAGGGAAGGTGTGTTAGCTAATTAACCTAACACCATACCACTAAATTACAACAGTACGCTTGAGCTTTCAAAAAAAATCTTTAGAGAGAACTATTGGTGAAAAGGACATGTATTGGATACAGATGATCAGGGTCAAATTCTGGCTCTATCATTGACTAGCTTTATGGCCTTTAATAAGTTACTTCATTTCTCTGAGCTGCAGCCCAGTCTCACGAAGTGGCTATGAAAACAAAGATATTTTTCCCAACTCTGTAGCCCCAGTATCTGGCTGAGTACTGGACAAACACCAGGTATTCAATCAATGCTAGTTCTTTTTGCTCCACTCACAAGCATGTCACATTCCATTGCAAAAAAAAAAAAAAAGTTCTCTAGGGAAGAGGTATCTCAGCTCTGGCTATCATTTTATGTATTTCAAAGAGTTTTCAATATAATAACCTGGTACAGGAGAATGCAGGCAATCCTATGGAATTCACTCCACCTTTCATTTGAATTAAACTAAAGCTCTGCATGAGCAATGAAGTA
The DNA here is from genome assembly GCF_028858775.2 of Pan troglodytes. Taxonomy (NCBI): domain Eukaryota; kingdom Metazoa; phylum Chordata; class Mammalia; order Primates; family Hominidae; genus Pan; species Pan troglodytes. The sequence goes on from NC_072419.2 coordinate 47,878,247, forward strand.
TAAGAGAATCATTAAATATGTATTAAAAACAAAACTATTTCAAGCCTTCTTATACCAAGCGGGGAAAGGGGAAGGAGGGAAGGAGAGTACAGCCTCCTCAGTTGATATGGATATACTGTCATTGTCCTATACCAAAGATATTTCTGCAGGTAGAATCTTTGAATCCTTAAACTTGTTCAAAGAGATTCAGAACATGGGTGGTCCATGAGTGATCTCATTTAGTAATTACCAATTAAAGTCTTTCCATGAAAAACATAGGCACCTACAGGGAGAATCAAGCCTGATGTTGTGGAACCTCATAGTATAACACAGGAAGACCTAACCACAAACTCTGCTTCGGGCAAAGCCATACTTCCAAGAAAACCAAAACATTTCTTTGAAACTTTTATAAACCAAGGAGCTCTCCAACACATAGTAGCCCACGGGCCGCCTGTTGTTTCTGATAGGTTTTCTGCAATTTCACAGCAAAATCACAAATAAGATGTGGCTTCTAATGAGATATGATTCTGCTTCAGGTTTTCTTTGGTATTTGAAATATACAAAAAGTAAATCAATAAATACAAAAACATAACTGCCAAAGGTTCTTCCAGAAATGGAGCAGTTAGTCGTATTTCTCCCACTTCACTTCTAACTTGTCTTTCAATTTTTGTGTGGTTTGCCTTAACTAATACACTGATGAGTTCAGAGAACTTCCCCAACTACATGAATAATAAATTATAAAAATTATAAAGATATAGAATATTTAAAAGTTGTAAAAATGATCATATTGAAAGAGTTTGCAGTGCTATTAAATGTAACAGAAGAGCTAAATGTGAAAAGCAAAGAAATAGCTGCAGAATAAAAAACGTGACTCCAGGAAGACTGTGATACCACACTGAAGCACAACTCAATTTCGCAACAGATCTAGATTTACTTCGCCCATGGCCAGACTACACCAAGAACAGTACTATGGTCTGGTTACTATTAGAGAGACTCCAAAGCAAACAAAACGGTGGGGAAAGATGTGTGCAGGATAGCTTTTAGTCACCCACTAATCAAGAAAAATGTTTAAATTCAAAAGAACTTATAATTCATCTATGAAATCTGCCCTGGAACAAAAAGAACTCCAAAATTAATAATCTTACCACTCCGCATTTTCCCAAGGCCTTTGGTTATAAAGATGCATTGCTTATATGAAACCACCTGCTCTGCTTGGCATAAATCATGTTACTTGAGGATTCATGCCTAATCATTTTATCATACACAGATCTCAAATCTTCTTTCTGTTGCCAGAGAGCCATAAAGTTCACAAAAACTCTCTCTCTGAGGTTGCCAACCTGATTTTCCAATTTGGCTTACAGTCAAACTCGACTGTGCCATGAAATCAATGGGACAGACCCCCAATAAGTTACACAGCTCACATCAGTCTAGGGAGCAAAACCGAGTGGTCTGCCCCGGTTTTTTTTCCCCAAACGCCACAAACATATTTCCACAAAGTACATCGAAATTGGGGGCCCATTGGGATGGTACTCTTACATACCATCTGGGAAACAATAATCAAATTTCAGGCAATATTTCAGACATCCTGAAAACTGTAAATATTTAAAATGTGTATTTTCTGTGTTCGTGGATCTGCCACCAGAAACGAGGAGTTTTCAGGGGGTGGGAAATAAGGCACACACACAGCCCCAGAGAGATGCTCAGAGATGCCAAGGATTCACCAGAAACCTTGGCCAGATCACTAATGGTCCATAAACCCTAATTTGGAGAACAGGGGCCTACGAGCTCAAAATTGAATTATACTGCCTTATTAGATCCCACACGACTGAAACCACAGTCACATTAGTCATAACTGGAACTAGGAATACTTTATGTACACAAATATAAAGTGCCTGCTTATGCATTTTTAATTGTATCAAATAAAACTGACGCTGCAAACAAACTCAAATTTCAATTATCTCACTAGTGAGGGGATTTCCTAATAACGCCTTTAAAAAAAACCAAGTAGCTGCCAACCCTCTGCACATCCGATAGGCATGTCCCTGGAAATCTGGGCGCAACGGACTCCGTTACTTCTCAACAGCGAAGAAAATAAATACCTTGAAGAGGACAGATAGATCTTTTTTTAAAGCTCCAACATGCGATGTAATAATGCACAAAACTTGGCAGCGGGGTTGCAGGACCCCTCCAGGGCTCCAATTTTCGGGGCGAGTGCGCGCTAGTGCGTAAGAAGGGGGCGGAGGGGGTGCGCGATCCGAGGCCGCGCAGGGGCCCCCGCCCCCTCCCGGAACAGCAGCCTGGCACCAGCCCACCCTCCTCCACCCCTGCAAACAGACGCAGGACGCGAATAGAGCAACTTCTCCGCGGGGGCGGCGGCGGGAATAGCGGTCACCCCCGCCCCGCCCCAGCGCGGCTGGGCCCGGGGGTCCCACCGCGCCCGCCCCGGGGGGGGGCCTCGGCACGCCCCGCCCCCGCCCGCCAGGCCCGCGGCCGGGGTCTGCCCGGACCCCCGCCTCTGCGCGCGGCCCGCAGCGGCGCACTCCCAAGGACGGCCGCCCGGCCCGAGCGAAAGCGGGAGCGGGAGCAGGAGCCTGGCGGAGCAGGAGCCTGGCGTGGCAGAGGCCGCCCCTCTCCCCAGGCCGCAGGCCGCCGCCTGCCCTCCGCCAGGCCGCCCGCCCGCCGGCCCCGCTCGGACCCCAGCCCGGCCGGGCCTGGACGCCGCCGCAGCCCCTCATCCCGGCTCCATTCATAGGGGCACCCTAACCCGGCCGGCGGGGCGGGGCCGGGGACCCGCGGACAAGGCCGGTCCGCCGAGGCCAGGGAGGAAAATAAAAAGTTAAGAGAAGAACTTACCTAAAATGGCTCCTGCAGCAGCCAAAATACAAACAGCTATTATTTGGTGAAGTTTAGCTCAGACACCCTGCAAGGACACCCTAACCCATCTCGGGCCCGCCTTCCCTGTCGCGCCATTGGGCTTCGCCGGTCCAAAACACAGACCCATTGGTCATCCCGGCTGCCGCTCAGACAGAAGCCCATTTCAAGCTTGCTTGCAGGGGCGAGTGATGGGCTCGCTCCATTGTGCTCGTATTTGCATGGATGTGATCGCGGCCTTGATTGGCCGGCGCTGAGACCGCCCCGCCCCCTGCCTCGTGCCCCCCGCCTTGGAGACGCCGCTGCGCGCGGCCCCGCCCCCCCGGGACTAGCGGCGGGGCCACGGGGGCGGGGCGGGGCCGGGGTCCCGCGGGCCGAGGGGGCGGGGCGGGGTCCTGCACGCTGCAGATCGCAGGCAGGGGGCGGGGACCTGGCGCGCGCGGGCGCCGGCGGGGGTTCAGCGCGCAGGTGGAGGTCTCTCAGGTAGCTGGCTAGTGATCTGGAAGACCCGGGGCTGGCGTCTCCGGGGGTGGGAGAGGATGTGGCTGGGGTCCCGCGACACAGGGGTTCCGCAGGGGCCGAGGCCACGCGGGCAGATGCAAGGAGAAGCGAGGGACCCGCAGGTCAGGAAAAGAAGATCCTGAGTGGCCAAGCGAACGGAGCAGCCTCCACCCGCGTCTTCTGCCGCTCAGCCCGGCTCCCTGGTACTCCTGGCTCCCGACGGGCTTCTTCCCAAGGCCCAGCGCACCCGGGAGTTTTCCAGCCCCGGGGACCCTGCAGCGCCTTGGATAGATCTCCGTGAAATCAGGTGTCGAGCTATGGTGCATTTATTTTCGGGCCTGTCGCCCCTACCATCCTTGTAGCATCCTCAAGGACAGGGCCCAGTGTTTGGCAGAGATTCAACTAATTGTTACACTCTCGAATTCATTCGTTAGCAGGTAATCTTTGAGTGCCCACTAAATTCCAGACATTGATATAAAACGGGATATTGCGGTCAAAAAGACAAAGCCCTTGCTTTCATGGAATAGGCGAAAGACTAAATACAAGGGGTAGGTAGTGATAAATGCTGTAAAGAAAATAGATGGAAGAAGGAGGGAAATTAGACCAGGGTTTAGGAATTAGGAAATTCCTAAATTATGAAAGGAGGGATGGAGAGTTTGCCCTGCCTGGCTGAATACTCTGTATGGCATCTCATTACTGCCCCCTTCCACCCTAACCTTGGCAGTCACCAGCCCTCCTCGCGCCCTGCTTGCCCATCGTGTTTCCTAAGCACCCACTAAAAAACTGATTGGATTCTGACTGTAGAGGCTCATTCTACCTCAAAGCAGAAATGATCTGAGTCTGATGATTCTAAGAGCAGTTTGTGGGATACATTTAGGATAAGCACATTTTGACTGTGTCAGGGGCCATGATAATGATTTAGCAGAGGCTTACTAAATCCAGAGAGAGAATATTTTTAGCTTCTTTGAAATCCCAGTTTTCTGATGGCTTTCAGCCTGTGGCCCTAACTCTCTTCTGAGTAACACTCTTCACTTCTTGGCAGACACAAGAGATTTCTCCAGCTTGAAAACAGAGGCAGCAGCCCCCTGCTGCCTATCTCTCTCATCTGTGTGCATTTCTGTCATTTGACTCAAGGCTGGCCAAAATGTCTTATGGTCTTTCTTTCTTGTCTTTCTTCCTCCCTTAAACAGATATTTATTAGGCACCAACTATGTTCCAGGTATAGTTCTAGACATAAGGGATGCAGCATTAAACAAGACAAATAATATCTTTGCCCTCAAGGAGCTTACAATCCAGTTGAGGGTGAGATAAAGAGTTACGCATAGATCCTGAGGATCTCCAATTTTGCCAAGCTGCTGGTGAGTGAGTATACTGAGGGCTACCCGCCTGCTGCTGCCTCTTGGGGACAGCATGCTTGACCTTCTGAACCAGCTGCTTCAGGAGCTGAAGCTGAGGCGGGACCAGGCAGCTGGTAGCCACAACCTCTCCAGCTCAAACACCAGAATCACAGGTTCCAAAGCTCTCAACAGTGCCCATGGGAGTCTTGGCTCTCATGTCTTGAAAGAGTTTGGGAGCAGAGTTGTTGTTTTTTTTTGTTTTGTTTTTGAGACGGAGTCTCGCTCTGTCGCCCAGGCTGGAGTGCAGTGGTGCGATCTCGGCTCACTGCAAGCTCTGCCTCCTCGGTTCACGCCACTCTCCCGCCTCAGCCTCCCAAGTAGCTGGGACTACAGGCGCCCGCCACCATGCCCGGCTAATTTTGTTTTATTTTTAGTAGAGACGGGGTTTCACCATGTTAGCCAGGATGGTCTCGATCTCCTGACCTCGTGATCCGCCCGCCTCGGCCTCCCAAAGTGCTGGGATTACAGACGTGAGCCACCACGCCTGGCCAGGGAGCAGAGTTTTATCAGACAGTTTTGGTGGGTCCTATGTGGGAGTCACATGGCCCTCCCTTTGCATAATAAAGTCTCTTGCCTACAAAAATTGAAATAACATAAATGAGGTGGGACTCTAGACAGAGAGAGCAGTATGTATATACCAATGCAAGAGGCAGCCTGGGGAGGTGTGAGAGCAAGAGGAAGATGGAAGGTGGACTTGTCAGTAATTGCTGTTCTTAAACATTGAGAAAAGTCAGTAGCACATAAGAAGTTAGATATACACAGAGACACAATATTAAGTCACCAAAAAAGAAATCAATAGAAGTATATGACTGATTCACAGATGAGTGGGACAGGTACAAGCAAAGGAATGGTCTGGGGACTACATTTAGGAGAAGTGGCAGGCTTGACCTTATCCAGTGAGAATCAGGTCTGCAGAACTGAGAGGAGTTAGTGGAGTCTGACCCAAGGTACTTCACCAGGAACCAGTGGGGAGGAACTGAAGGGGAAAGGGAAACAGAGACAGCTAAGTTGCTTTTAGCTATACCCATTCATGGCAGTGTCTTCGCCTGCGTCTCCAGAAACAGAGCCTGATTCTATAGGGCAGGAGTAAAGCAAAAGGAGTAAAGTGGAGGCGAAGGAAGAGCCAATACCAGGATGGTTATTAATCTGGCCTCCACTAAGTATGGCTGATTGCTTCTGCTCAAGGGATTATCCTCTGAGAAATATAAAATGAGTCTCAGAATAGCCTATGGGAGGGGGAAGGGAAGGAAATCTATCCATCAGCTTATCTCATTGGATAAAGACTCATACCAGTTGTTCATGCATAGGTGCCAAGTGGGCTTCTGCAGTGTCCCAAAACTCAGTGTCAACAGGGAACCTAGCAAGAGGCACGTGGCAGGGCCACAAGGCAAAGTGCTGTCAGGGTGCAGCTGTGTGAAGTCAGATGGTGCCCACGCAGAGCTTGATGCCACAGCAGCTGCTGGAATGAAAGATGATTGATGCTACAAGGGTGATGCCAGTGACGCAAAAATTTTTGTACCATATAGTGTGCCCCGTTTCCAAAGGGCCCCAGAAAAGCAATCCTTGAGAGCTCTGAAGGGAGCCACAGAAGGGCTTCCAGCAGTTCTGGAACTTTCTTATAGTAACTCCACAAAGGAAGAGTTGCATCCCACCCGAATCTGTTCTCTCTTGCTTTCATGCCTGTGTTCACTTGTCTGTTTCCTCTATTAGACCATGAGCTTCTTTATTGTTCTTGTTAATATATCTGTGACAGGAAAAACAACTCTTTTCACCAGCCCATTTCATTTTCCTCCTAGGCTCATAAAAAAATTACATTTCTCAGTAATCAGGTAGGCCCATGTGACTGAGCTCTGGGTAATGGAATCTGGACAGAAGTGGTAAATATATCCCATTTCTGGACATCCCCCAAAAACTCCTGTGAGATCTTTCAAACTTCTCCTTTCCTCATTCCTGGCCAGATGCAAAAATATTGAGTGGAGGACTCAGAGGCCCCAGAAAATGGCAGTGGTGGCTCACTGCATGGACTAGAACCTCTGTGCTCACTTGCACTGGATTGTGTTGTAAGCAAGAGATAAAATGTCACAGTGTCAAGTCACTGAAATGTGAAGGTTGTCTGTTACCTGTCTGATACAGTACTTGTCTAACTTCATGTGATTCCGTGTCACTCCAGGGCAGGGACTGTGTTTGTAACTCAAGCACAATTGCAATGCGTGGCACATAGTAGGCATTTCTTGAAATATGGACAAGAGTGAATGAGCTGATACTTGAGCCTGGTCTTAAAGATCAGAGGTAGAATGCCAAGCAAGGTGGCAAGTGGAAAGTATTCCATGAAGGAGGTGTAGCATGTGTAGAGGTAGAGAAACTAGGGAAAATAGAGTCAGTTCTCAGCCCAGCAGAAGGGTCATGGATATGGTTAGGGTGAGGCTAGAGAGAAGGCAAGGGTCAGATCACAAAAAGTCTTGTATGTTACATGAAGGAGTTTGAAATTTATCCTACAGGAATCATTCAAGGATTTAAAACAAGAATGTGATGTCATCAAGTTTATCTTTAACAAATATCTCTCTAGCTACCTGGAAGAGGATGGATTAGAAAGGGAGGGGCAGAAATACAAAAAATTTTTAAAGCAACATTTCATTCTTCCCAAGTTATTTGTCCCATAAGATGTTCCACTAAAAAGAGGTTTTGGGGACAAGTTAGTTTGGGAAGTTGAGTATACTGTAGCCCCTCCTGGAGGTTCTTGGAGATTTCTGTTCACATATTAAAAACCCTGAGAGGTCCTACATTAATGAAATCTGTTAAAGTCTAATGTAATAGTTCTCAAAATTATTTGACCACAGAACCCTTTTTTCATTGAACACCTATTAAAACTGGTATCACGGCCGGGCGCGGTGGCTCACGCCTGTAATCCCAGCACTTTGGGAGGCCGAGGCGGGTGGATCACGAGGTCAGGAGATCGAGACCATCCTGGCTAACACGGTGAAACCCCGTCTCCACTAAAAATACAAAAAATTAGCCGGGCATGGTGGCAGGTGCCTGTAGTCCCAGCTACTCGGGAGGTTGAGGCAGGAGAATGGCGTGAACCTGGGAAAGGGAGCTCGCAGCGAGCCGAGATTGAGCCACTGCACTCCAGTCTGGGCGACAGAGTGAGACTCCATCTCAAAAAAAAACAAAGCAAAACAAAACAAAAAACAAAAACGAACAAACAACAAAAAAACTGGTATCACTTAGGACTCAATTTGGCTGCATAAATATGAGAAAACGATATAATAAGATTAAAGTTTATTTCTGTCTTAAATAAAAGAAATTTGGGAAGCAGGCCATCCAGGGGTGGCATGGCAGCTCTCCGGTACCTTCAGGAGTCCAGGCTTCAATGTTTTTGCTCCATTATCCTTAGCTTTCATTCCCAAGGTCACTTCATGGTCCAAGATGGCTGCTGGAGCACCAGTCCACATGTCCTTGGAAGGAAAAAGGAAAGGCAAAGTGGAAAAAGTGGAGTTGAGTCCCTTAAACAACCTTCCTGGAAATACTACACACTTTTACTTATGTCTCATTGTCCAGAACTTGGTCACATGACCATGCCAAGCTGCAAAGGAGGCTAGGAAATCTGGTCTTTTATTTTGCTTTTCTATGTGCCAAGTTAAAAATTGGGTCTGTCACTAAAGAGTTGAGAGACTCAACTAGCAGTTTCTGGCATAATGCCCCACAGAAATAATGTTCCACAGAACCTAAATTGGGATAAAATGACTAAGTAAGGAGATTGATTTTTTAAACATTTTTAGCAGCTTTATTGTGGTATAATTCACATACCATACAATTTGCTTACTGCAAGTATACAGTTTGACGATGTTTAGTAAATTTATACAGTTGTGCAACCATCACCACAATCCAGTTTTAGAATATTTCTGTCACCCTCAGAAGTTCCTTGTTCCCTCTTGCTGTCAATCTCCACTCCCACCCCCAGGCCTGGGAAACCATTGATCTGCTTTCTTCTTTGGAGTTCTGCCTTTTTGAGAAATTTCGTATAAACAGAATAGTACAATATGTAGTCTTCTGTGTCTGGCTTATTTCACTTAATGTAATAATTGTGTGGTTCATTGTGTTGTAGAGTGTTTTGTCAGTTTGTACTTTTTAAAATTGCTTGAATGGCATTCCATTGTCTGCATATGCCACTCCATTGTCTGCATATGCCACCTTTTATTTATCACTTACTAAATGATGGACATTCGGATTGTTTCCACATTGGGACTATTATGAATAATGCTGCTATAAACCTTCAAGTAGAAGTCCTTGTGTGGACATATGTTGTCGTTTCTCTTGGGTAGATGCCTAAGGAGACTGGTGTTTAAAACTGAATTCGTTCACTGAAAAGACGTTTATTGAGTGCCTATTACTGACAAGTACTGTGCTAGATGCCAAGGATACAGTAGTGAATAAAATTTGACACAAACTCAGCCCTCATGGAGCTTGCAGTCTATAGAAGAGAAAGGCATCAGTCCAGTAGTCATGCGAACAAACGTAACATCACAGCAGTGGTGAGTGTGTGCTATAAAGGAGGGGTGTAAGATGCTGTGAGAGATTATGCTAGAAGGATCTGCCTTTGTCAAGGAGGTCAGGAAAGCTGCCCTTGAGCTGAGTTCTGAAGTGTGTGAGAATGTAGTCACTCTGATTTCTGTCTTTCAAAGTAATATCTTACGAAGCCATATACTTATTTCCAATAATGCTGCCCTTGCAAACATGTCTGAGCCAGTTTATAGATACACTGGTCTTGGGCCTATTTGTGCTTAGATAAAGTCTCTGTGTTTTAATCTCTCAGAGTTTTTGAAAACTGTGAAGCAAGCACAACGCACTGTCAGTAAAGGTACCTTTTCAGTCATCTCTCTCTCTCTCTTTTTTTTTTTCTTCAGAGACAGGATCTTGCTGTGTTGCCCAGGCCGGTCTCAAACTCCTAGACTCAAGCAATCCTTCTGCCTTGGCCTCCCCACACACTGGGATTACAGGCATGAGTCACTGCTCCCGGCCCATCTCTTATATTATTTTCTGTATGTTTGAAATATTTCATGATTAAACATCTTAAAAATATACTTTTTAGTTCCCTTGAGAATTGTACCTGCCAAGCAGCCCAGCCTGTCTTGTCAGACCCTGACCTTGTTCTCTCTCTGTGGGAAGAGGAGACATGATCAGAAGGTGATTTCTGGAACCTGGAACTGAGGGGATGATGCTAATAGCCAGTATTCTGGAACTACACTGGTCCAATCCCTGTATCTCTACTGTAGGGGTGAATCTGCCACAAGGCATCCTCCTGCCAGAAGCTCCATTCTCCAGCACAAAGCTGGATAAGACTAGCTAAGCCCACAGGCTTTGAAGCCCTACAGATGTGGTTCAAATCTCAGCTCTACCACTAGTGTCCTTAAGAAAGTCACTTAACAGGCCGGGCATGGTGGCTCATGCCTGTAATCACAGCACTTTAGGAGGCTGAGGTGGGTGGAACACCCGAGGTCAGGAGTTTGAGACCAGCCTGGCCAACATGGTGAAACCCTGTCTCTACTAAAAATGGAAAAATTAGCTGGGCTTGGTGGCACACACCACTGTAATCCCAGCTACTCAGGAGGCTGAGGCAGGAGAATTGCTTGAACCTGCGAGATGGAGGTTGCAGTGAGCCAAGATTGTGCCACTGCATGCCAGCCTGGGTGACAGAGTGAGACTCCATCTCAAAAAAAAGAAAAAAAAAGAAAGTCACTTAACTTACAGTTTCATGATTCCAATAATAGGGTTGTTGTGTGGATTAAATGATTCATGCAAAGTGCTTTGCACATGGCAACTGCTCAACAAATTGGTTATTAATATATAATTATTGCAGCCTTTCCTCTGCCTCCCATTTCCCCGTGTTCTGTATAGACTTTCCCCCTTTGTCGACCTGCAGGTTTTGAAACATATTAATTCCATTGATTTAACTGAAGTCAATCTCTGTTCTTGTGTTTGGCTTGGGGAACCTTCTGTCTTTTGGAGTGCCTTCTACTGATATATGGCCTCTACCCCTCATGTATTAATCTCACTGATTTAACTCTTACAGTGCCACAGAGCTCTCACTCTCACCCATGTATAGCACTACCGCTATTTTGATTTTATAAATCCAAGGTTATATATAAAAATGACTGTGGTCCCTTTCAGTTACTATGATTTATGGAAAATCACACCTCAAATGTTCTTGGGCAGGATTTTTCAAAAATGCTGGTCACGCTACCCTGAAACAGCTTCGTAAATCCTTCATTCTTGCTCAGCAGTGTACTTTCCTGCAATGACCATTAGACAGTTTCAGCCATAAAAGCTTGCTTAAGGCTGGGCGCAGTGGCTCATGCCTGTAATCCCAGCACTTTGGGAGGCCAAGGCGGGTGGATCACTTGAGGTCAGGAGTTCGAGACCAGCCTGGCCAACATGGTGAAACCCTGTCTCTACTAAAAATGCAAAAACTAGCTGGGCATGGTGGTGTGCGCCTGTAACCCCAGCTGCTTGGGAGGCTAAGGCAGGAGAATCAATCACCTAAACCTGGGAGGTGGAGGTTGCAGTGAGCTGAGATAGCACCATTGCACTCCAACCTGGGCAATAGAGCAACGCTCTGTCTCCAAAAACAAACAAACAAACAAACAAACAAACAAAAAACCAAAAAAAACTACAGCAACAAAAAAGTTCTTAAGCTTTTTACTAAGCCTCAAGTTGCTGTAGAATCCTTTTCTTTATGTGTGCAATTCTACCATCAACGTTACTGACCAATTTGGTGAGGCTACCATCTGAAAACTGGTAATAAAAATAAGCAACACTGTTTTACATACTAGAAACAAAAAACTATAGTTTTAAAAAATTAATTAGTTTCCATGTTTTTGCTGAGGTGAAGCATGGTAACTGTCCTTCCAGTTGGCCCCCAGTGATACTCACTTGCTGTGATTCAAACCCTTATACTGCCCTCTCCTGTACTGAATAGACCTGATTTGTTGTGTATGTAACCAGTAGGATATTGCAGAAGTGACAGAGTGTAACTTCCAATGCTAGTCATAAATGGCATTGCAGCATCTGTCTTGCTGTTTTGGGTAATTTGCAATGGGAAGAGTCCATTGTCATGACATGAGGACATTCAGTCAGCCTTATGGAAAAAGTCTTTGTGGCAAGAACTCAAGGCCTCTTGTCAGGAACCATGTGAATGGGCCATCTTGGAAGTAGATCCTCCATGCCTAGTCAAGCCTTCAGATGAGACTGCATCCATCCCCAGCCAACATTTTGACTGCAACCTCATGAAAACCTAAGTCACTCTCAAATTTCTGACCTATGAAAACTATGTGAGATAATAAATGTTTATTGTTGTTTTTAAGCCACCAAGCTTTGGAGATAATTTGTAATGCAGCAATAGATAACAGTATTTCCTTGGGTGATACAACTGACAGCCATCATTAAGTTACTGTATATTTAAAATGTGCTTTGTATAAATTTGCCCCACATTTTAAGTGTTTTCTTAACATATGATCTACATCCAGATATTTTAGGTTATTCTATGACTCATTTCAGTCCCATTCAGCAAACATGCTGTATTAGTCTGTTCTCACACTGCTATAAAGAACTACCTGAGACTGGGTAATTTAGCAAGAAAAGAGGTTTAATTGACTCACATTACTGCAGGCTGGACAGGAAGCATGATTGGGGAGGCCTCAGGAAACTTACAATCATGGTGGATGGGCAAAGGGGAAACAAGCACATATTCATGTGGCGGCAGGAGAGAGAGAGAGAGAGAGAGAAAGGGGAAGTTCTACACACTTTTAAACGACCAGATCTCATGGGAACTCATTCACTATCGTGAGAACAAAAAGGAGGAAATCTGCCCCCATGAGTCAATCACCTCCCACCAGGTCCTTCCCCTAACATTGGGAATTACAATTCAACATGAGATTTGGTTGAGGACACAGAGCCAAACCGTATCACTTGCATTGCCTACTTGTATCAAAGCCTGTTCGTAACAGAAAACTCCAGATCAACCATCAGCAATTTGAACGAAACTGATGGCAGTAAGTTGTTTTTCTCCATCCAATTCCATTTATTGTGAATGATTCTTATGCTTTCATGATCATAGTTAAATCTCTGGATGCCAGGAAGTCCAGCTCCTACCACTTCTTTTGCTTCTTTTTGGAATATATGCCAGAAGGGAATAAAGTTGAAGAGAATGATGCCCCCATGTTACTAAAACATGCACTGTTACATTGACAGTTCATAATAGCTAATTTTATTGCATAATTAATATGAACTAAGCACTGCTTTTAAAATTTTTAAAAATAATTTCAATTTTTATTTTAGATTCAGTGGGTACATGTGCAGGTTTGTTACATGTGAATATTGTGTGATGCTGAGGTTTGGGGTGTGAATGATCCCGTCACCCAGGTGGTAAGTATAGCACACAATAGGAGTTTTTTCAGTCCTTCCTCCCTCCCACCACTAGTAGTCCCCAGTGTCTATTGTTCCCATCTTTATGTCCATTTGTACCCAATGCTTAGCTCCCACTTATAAGTGAGAACATTTGGTATTCGGTTTTCTGTTCCTACATTAGTTAGCTTAGGATAATGACCTCCAATTACATCCATGTTGCTGCAAAGGACATGATTTTATTCTTTTTTATGGCTAGATAGTATTCTATGGTGTATATGTACCACATTTCATTATCCAATCCACCATGGATGGCCATCTAGGTTATTCTATGTCTTTGCTCTTGTGAGTAGTGCAGTGACGAATGTATGAGTGCACATGTCTTTTTGGTAGGATGACTTATTTTTGGGGGGGTATACACCCAGTAGTAGAATTGCTGGATTGAATGGTAGTTTTGAGTTATTTGAGAAATCTGTAAACTGCTTTCCACAGTGGCTAGACTAATTTACATTCCCACCAACAGTGTATAGGTATTCCCTTTTCTCTGAAGCCTCGCCAGCATCTATTATTTTCTGACTTTCTAATAATAGCCATTCTAAGTGGTGTAAGATGGTATTTCATTGTGGTTTTGATTTGCTTCTTGATGATTAGTGATGTTGAGCTTTTTTTTTTAATATATGTTTGTTGGCCACTCATATTTCTTCTTTTGAGAAATCTTTGTTCATGTCCTTTGCCTACTTTCTTTATTTTTTGGAGGCAGGATTTCATTCTTTTGCCTAGGCTGGAGTGCAGTGGTGCGATCATGGCTCACTGCAGCCTCAACCTCCTGGGCTCAAGCAATCCTACGTTAGCCTCCCGAGTAGGTAGGACTACAGGCATATGCCACCACATTGTATTTTTTTGTAGAGATGGGGTTTCACAATGTTGCCTAGGCTGGTCTCAAACTTCTGGGCTTAAGTGATCTGCCTGCCTTGGTCTCCCAAAGTGCTGGGATTATAGGCCTGAGCCACTGTGCCTGGCCCTTTGCCTACTTTTTAATGGGGTTGTTTGTTTTTGCTTTCTTGATTTGTCTAAGTTCCTTACAGATTCTGGATATTAGACCTGTTTTAGATGCATAGTTTGCAAATATTTTTCCCATTCTGTAGGTTGTCTGTTTACTTTGTTGAAAGTTTGTTTTGCTGTGTGAAAGCTGTTTAGTTTAATTAGGTCCCACTTGTCAATTTTTGTTTTTGTTGTGATTGCTTTTGAGGACCTAATCATAAATTATTTCCCAAGGCCAATGTCCAGAATGGTATGTCCTAGGTATTCTTCTAGGATTTTCTTATAGTTTGAGGTTTTACATTTAAATATTTAATCTATCTTGAGTTAATTTTTGTATATGGTTAAAAAGTATGTGTCCAGTTTCATTCTTCTGCTCATGGCTAGCCAGCTATCCCAGCACCATTTATTGAATTTTCCTCATTGCTTATGTTTGTTGGCTTTGTCAAAGATCAGATGGCTGTAGCTGTGTGGCTTTAATTCTGGGTTCTCTATTCTGTTCTGTTGGGCTGTGTGTCTGTTTTTGTACCAGTACCATGTTGTTTTGGTTACTGTAGCCTTATGGTATAGCTTAAAATTGGGTAATGTGATGCCTCTGGCTTTGTTCCAAGCACTGTTTTAAATGCTTTACATGTATAAAATATTTAATTCTTACAAAGAAAAAGTTATTACCCTCATTTTACAAATAGTAAAACTGAGGCACATCACTGGAAGGAAGGCTGCAGAGTCTAGAGCTGTCACCATCTCTGTCTGTCAGCCACAAGCCCAGGTGCCAAAGTGCAGCAGTAGCTGCCACACAAATAGCAGTTCAGTCCAGTGTCTTAGCTTTCCTAGGCTCCCGCTCTAGGTATCACAAGCAAAAACAAGGCTAGGATTTGACAGAAGGAAAAGTGAAAAGAAAGCACCAACAAAGCATACAAACAAAAACATTTACAGAACACAGATGCTGTGATGGTTAATGTTATATGTCAACTTGACTGGGCTAAGGGATGCACAGATAGCTGGAGAAACATTTCTGAGTGTGTCTCTGAGGATGTTCCCAGGATAAATTAGCATCTGAATCAGTAGACTTAATAAAGAAGATTGCCCTCACCAATGTTAGTGGGCATCGTCCGTTGAGGGCCCAAAGAGAATAAAAATATGGAAGAAGAGTAAATTCCCCCTCTCCTTGAACTGGGACATTGGAGTTCCTGGTTCTCAGGCTTTGGATTCTGAAAACTACACCTGCACTCCCCTCACCTCTACTCTCTGTTCTCAGGCCTTCAAGCTTGAACTAGGAATTATATCATAAGATCTCATGGTTCTCAGGCCTTTGGACTCATACTAAATTAAACCTCTGGATTTCCTGGTTCTACAGCTTGCAGATGGCAGATAGTGGAAATATTCAGCCTCCATAATCATGTGAGCCAATTTCCATAATAAATCTTCTCGTGTGTGTATGTGTGTGTGTGTGTGTGTGCATGTGTGCATGCTTGTGTGTGTCCTTTTGGTTCTATTCTCTGGAGAACCCTAATTCAGATGTCTTATAGTAATTTTAAAAGATGAGGCCAGGCGTGGTGGCTCACGCCTGTAATCCCAGCCCTTTGGGAGGCCGAGGTGGGCAGATCACCTGGGGTCAGGAGTTCGAGACCAGCCCGGCCAACATGCCAAAACCCCGTCTCTACTAAAAATACAAAATTTAGCCTGACGTGGTGGCGGGCGCCTGTAATCCCAGCTACTCAGGAGGCTGAGGCAGGAGAATTGCTTGAACCCGGGAGGCAGAGGTTGCAGTGAGCCGAGGTTGTGCCAGTGCACCCCAGCCTGGGCGACAAGAGTGAAAATCCGTCTCAAAAAAAAAAGAACAGGACCGGGCAGGCACGATGGCTCACGCCTGTAATCCCAGCACTTTGGGAGGCCGAGGGGGGTGGATCACCTGAAAGGTCAGGAGTTCCAGACCAGCCTGGCCAACATGGTGAAACCCCATCTCTACTAAAAATACAAAAAAATTAGCCAGGCATGGTGGCAGGTGCCTGTAATCCCAGCTACTCAGGAGGCTGAGGCAGGAGAATCGTTTGAACCTGGGAGGTAGAGGTTGCGGTGAGCCAAGATCGCGTCAATGCACTTCAACCTGGGCGACAGAGTGAGACTCCGTGTCAAAAAAAAAAAAAAAAAAAAAAAAAAAAAAAAAAAAAAGTATGAACAGCAACAGCTTAGCTTTACTGGCTTAATGGTTCTCCAAGTGTGGTTCCTGGACCAGCAGCAGCATCTAGGAACTTGGTAAAAATCCAAATTCTTGGACTCAACCCAAACCAACTGGATCAGAAAGTTTGTGGGTGGAGCTAGAAGCCTGTGCTTAAATGCACGCTGAAGTCTGAGCTCCACCGACGTAGGGGACCCAGCTGTGGCTAAATCTGGGCTGTGTGACTCAGAGCCCATGACAACTCTGGGGAGTCATTACAGCGCCAATTTTGGAGTCCAACAGCAACAATGAAAGATATTCTAGCCAAAAAGAAACATGACTGTCATTCCTTCATAGGAATGGAATAAAGCAGGGATCTTCAACATGCCTTTGATGCCCTCTGTCAAATACAGATTCCTGGGCTAGGATGAAGGGTATCCACCTAACTTAACTTGAAAATATGGATTAAGTGCCAACTGTAGTGGATGAAAGCATGTTGAGAGGAGGCTGAAAGAGGCCAGGTCACTTTAGAGCAAATTAGGTAGTATAATATTCACTAGCTGCTATAATAAATATACACACAAAAGAATAATGGCTCCAACAAAAAGAAGTTTATTGCTTGCTTATATAGTACTTCAAGGAAAGTATTTTCCTTTCTTTCTTTCTCTCTTTCCCTCCCTCCCTCCCTCCCTTTCTGTCTGTCTGTCTTTCTTTCTTTCTTTCTTTCTCTCTTTCTCTCTTTCTCTCCCTCCCTTCCTTCCTTTCTTTCTTTCTTTTTTTTTTTTTGAGACAGAATCTCACTCTGTCGCCCAGGCTGGAGTGCAGTGGCGCAATCTTGGCTCACTGCAAGCTCTGCCTCCCCGGCTCAAGCGATTCTCCTGCCTCAGCCTCCTGAGTAGCTGCGATTACAGGCACACGCCACCACGCCCAGCTAATTTTCGTACTTTTAGTAGAGATGGGGTTTCGCCATGTTGGCCAGGCTTGTCTCAAACTCCTGACCTCAGATGATCTGCCCGCCTTGGCCTCCTGAAGTGCTGGGATTACAGGGGTGAGCCACCATGCCCAGTCTAAAGGAAAGTATTTCTGGTTGACAAGTCACAATCCTCTACCTAGTGATTCAGGGGGATTCCTTCTACGCCATAACTACATCATCCCCTAGGGTTTTGTCATCTTCTGCATCCAACTAGCAAGAAGAGATTGTGGTTAGGACACACCCCCTTTTAAAAAGCCTAGAAATCACACATATCACTTCTGCTTATGTGTCATTGGCTAGAACTCAGTTACATGGCCACACCAAACCACAAGAGAAGCTGAATAATGTAGTTTGTATGTACCCAGGAAGAAGAGGAAATGAATTTTTGATGAAGACATAGCAAGATCTTTTATCAGGAACAGAGTGGGATGATAAAAATAACTGGATTTTGGGCTCCAGTTATTTAGATAGATTTTAAAAACTATCTGTTTTGTTCTTCTCCAGTATTCTCAACACCTGACAGGTACCTTGCAGAGCTCACCAAATGTTGGTTGAATGATGGAAAACACTGGAAAAATGATAGGAAATGGTGTCACACCTGTTTCTACTTCTCCCTCCATATCCATGGAGAAATTCTGGCTAATTTACCACCTTCTTTCTTGCTAATCCTGTACTTAACCCCCAGAATTCCTATCAACTCAGAGCTCCAGGCAGACATTATTATTATTATTATTATATATTGTTTTGAGATGGAGTCTTGCTCTGTCACCCAGGCTGGAATGCAGTGGCACAATTTCAGCTCACTGCAACCTCCACCTCCCTGCTTCATGTGATTCTCCTGCCTCAGCCTTCTGAGTAGCTGGGACTATAGGCACCTGCCACCACGCCTGGCTAATTTTTGTATTTTTAGTAGAGCCGGGGGTTTCACCATATTGGCCAGGCTGGTCTCAAACTCCTGACTTCAAGTGATCTGCTTGCCTTGGCCTCCCAAAGTGCTGGGATTACAGGTGTGAGCCACCGCGCCTGGCCAGGCAAACATTATTAGTCAACTAGGAATGGCTCACGGTATGAAACCTAATTGGTATCTTGGGACATTGACTTTTTGCTATAGTCATTTCATCTGTAAAATTGGTATGAGCCCTGTGTAGGCAGTTTCTCAGAGGTGCCTTTTTAAAATTATTATTTTTTATTTTTATACACAGGGTCTTCCTGTCACCCAGGCTGAAGTACAGCAACATGATCATAGCTCACTGCAGCCTTAAACTTCTGGGCTCAAGCGATCCTACAAGTAGCTGGGACTACAGGTATGCACCACTGTGTTGTCTAATTTTTTATTTTTTATTTTTATTTTTGTAGAGATAGGGTCTCACTATGTTTCCCAGGCTCAAAGTATAAACCTTTTATGTATAATTCACTGATGTCCTAGTGCTGGCCAGAGCTTATGTTTATAAACCAGTGATCTTACATTGTTGAAATGTTAGTTCCTTCAAAATCTTTTGACTCAGGGCTCTAGAATCATCCAACTGTTGAGGAGTGACATCTTCCCAGACCAGACTGCTGATCAGTCACAAGGAATTGTCCTTCCTCATTCATTTCTGAAATATTATTTTGGCCAAGGTTCTGATAACATCACATTTTCCATTACATTTTTCTTGAAAGGTTTTGAAGTAGTATAAACTATGCCCTCATGGGCCAGTGTTGAGCTCCATGAAGGAGTCTCAGCACTTCTGCATACCCAACAAATGAATGGTACCTCCAGGAGAGGAGCTGGGCCACTCTAACTCACCCAAACAACTTCACTCCAGTTTCAACTTATGGGCATGATGGATTCTTGACCTTAAACATGTTCAGAAATCTAGCAGTCATTTAACCATGCTTCTCAGTGGTCACGTCTTGACATGATCACTCATGAGGTCTATGGCCAGTAATTTATTACTAATTGTATATAAGTCACCACAGTCTGAATGATTTGCCTTCTTTAAAAAAAAATAAATAGGAGGCTGGGCGCAGTGGCTCACCCCTGTAATCCCAGCACTTTGGGAGGCCGAGGCAGACAGATCACCTGAGGTTGGGAGTTCAAGACCAGCCTGACCAACATGGAGAAACCCTGTCTGTCCTAAAAATACAAAATTAGCTGGGCATGGTGGTGCATGCCTGTAATCCTGGCTGCTTGAGAGGCTGAGGCAGGAGAATCGCCTGAACCCCGGAGGCGGAGGTTGTGGTGAGCTGAGATCGCACCATTGCACTCCAGCCTGGGCAACAAGAGCAAAACTCCGTCTCAAATAAATAAATAAATAAATAGGAACAGTTATTCTTATAATAATGTCATTCCTATTCATTTGCATTCTGACGTGCTCTCCTGAGCAGCAGGGCAGAGGGAGGCATTTTAGCTGAGCGCTGGGAATTTCACACCATCCTCATTCTAACTTATCTACATCTCAGCCTGTGATGAGAGACCATTAACAGTTTTGACAACTATAAATTATGGTAGTGTTTGTGAGTGGTGATATTTATGGTTACTGCCACTGCTTATCCTTTTGCTTCAGTAGTATATGCCTTCTCACCTTATTACTAGTACCTGTGAGGGGAAAGCCTGGGGAAAAAAACAAAACTTGTTGTTAAAAATAAAACTGGCCATATTTGTTTAGCTTTTTCTTATATAATGGCAGTTTTTGAGCTCTTTAAATTTTTTTTATTATTCAAGTAGTTGCAAAATGCTTTTATGACCATCACACCACAAATATTTTACAGAACTATTTGTCTTACTTCCTTGGAAAAAATACCCAGCATAGATTGTGAGGAGTATGGGTTGCATCTAAACCTCTTCACAGAGAGGGAGGGCATGTGGCAGAAAAGATACTGGGACACACAGTTTTAACCCAGTACCTCCCTACACACTCACGTATTGCAGGGTTACCTATTGCCCTCACTCCTTCTGGGCATAACCAGGAGAAAGGCATATCTGGGTCAATACAGACAAAGTCAGTACTGGCATGGCTCTGTAAGCTAAGTAAGATTCTGGAAAGATCCATTGGCATACACCAGTACAAAGTACCTCAGGCAAAACCGAGTCAGGATTAGGAGCTACAATCAAATAAAAAGATGATTGAGAAGAAATGACAAAGATCCAGGCAGAATGATCTGTTTTGGTAAGTTGGTCCAAATTGTGGAGGGAGAGAGAGAGAGAGAGAGAGAGGGAGACAGAGCAGAAACAGGGACAGAGAGATGGAGAGAGGGAGAAAGAACAGGGAGAGAGAGAGAGACAGAGAAAGTGTGTCTTTGTGGTCTTAGAAGGGTACTGTTTGTTTATTATAATTGAAGGGTCAGAGGCAAGGCAGATAAGGGTAGCTCATGAATGATTAGATGGAGGGTTGAATAAATGGATAAATTGATGCATGGATGGTTGGTGAATGAATGAATGAATGAATGGATAAGTGGATTTAATGAAATTAGGATGGATGGCTGATGTTACTGATAAATGAATGGTGGGCAAGTGAATGATTAGTTAGATGAATGAACAAATAAATGGACAACTGGATTGGATATACGTACGGATAGAAAGATAGATAGACAGACAGATAAATAGGTACATACATACATACATTGTGAGTGAATGGATGACCAAAGTGATGGATTGGTGGATGAACACAAAGATGTATTAATGAATGAATGGAAAGATGAATGCGTAAATGGATGGACGTTATGGTAGGCAGAATAATGGACCCCCAAAGATGTTCATATCTTAATTACTGAAACTTTTAATATGCTAGATTGCATGGCAAAAAAGAATTAAGGTTGCTAATCATTTTATCTTGAGATGGGTGAGATTACCCTGGATTATCTGTGTGGGCCCAGTGTAATCCCAAGGCTCCTTATAAGTACAAGTGGAGCAGAAGGGACAGAGTCAGAGAGAGATGTGAAGATGCTATGCTGCTGGCTTTGAAGTTGGAGGAAGAGGCGATGAGACCAGGAATGCAGGCAAGCTCAAGCAGGAAAAGTCAAGAAAACAGATTCACCCCTACAGCCTCCAGAAGGAATACAGTTCTGTCAACACTTTGGTTTTGGCCCCTCCAGACACATTTTAGGCTTCTGACCTCTAGAAGTAAAAGATAATAAATCTTTATTGTCTTAAGCCACTAAGTTTGTGGTAATTTGTCACCACAGCAATAGAAATGATTGAATACATTAATGGGTAAATAAATGGATGGAAGATAGATGAATACTTGGATGATTAAATGGATGAATGATAAATGGATAAACACATGGTTGGGTGATGGAGAGAATGGAGGAATAGATACGTGAATAAATGATTGGTTGGCTAGAGGAAGGAATAAGTGAATACATGGATACATGGATGGAGAAATGAATAGATAGACTCATGGGTAAATGAAAGAATAGGTGGGTGGATTGATGGATAAATGGATATATTCGCACACAGAGAGATAAAATGTGTTAGATGCATAGATACATGGAGGGATGGTTGTCTGGTGGATTGGTAGACAAATACATGGATTGATTATTGGTATGATGAATGATTAAATAGATATATGAATGGGTAATCAGTGAATACATAAATGAGTAGATACTTGGTTAGAGATATGATTAGATCTACTGTATATATGCATAAATACATAAAAAGCCTTTCATGGCCGGGTGCAGTGGTTGACACCTGCAATCTCAACACCGTGGGAGGCAAGGCAGAGTATTGCTTGAGGCCAAGAGTTCAAGACTAGGCTGGGCAACACAGTGAGACCCAATCTCTACAAAAAATTTAAAAATTACTTGGGCAGGGTGCTGCGTGCCTATAGTTCCAGCTACTTTGGAGGCTGAAGAGGAGAATTGCTTAAGCCTGAGAGTTTGAGGCTGTATTGAGCTATGATTGTGCCACTGCACTTTAGCCTGGGAGACAGGGCAAGACTCTGTCTCTAAAAATAAAAAAATAAAAAATAAAAAATAAGCTGGGCGTGGTGGCTCATGCCTGTAATCCCAGCACTTTGGGAAGCCAAGGCAGGCGGGTCACCTGAGGTCAGGAGTTCAGAGACCAGCCTGGCCAACATGGTGAAACCCCATCTCTACTAAAAATACAAAAATTAGCTGGGTGTGGTGGCGGGCGCCCGTAATATCAGCTACTTGGGAAGCTGAGGCAGAATTGCTTGAACCTGGGAGGCGGAGGTTGCAGTGAGCCAAGATTGCGCCATTGCTCTCCAGCCTGGACAACAAGAGAGAAACTCTGTCTCAAAATAAATACATACACACATACGTACATACATACATACATAAAATAAAGAAAAAGAAAAGTATCTCATGCTTAGAGACAAACACTATCTTTGACATGAAATGTGGATATGCTGGAGATTAGGGGAGTTTCCAGTTAGGAAAGGAGACATCCAGATAGACTGTAAATTGTGTGTAAAGCTCTGAACGTGGACTAAGCCTCCATTCTCCAGGATGAACCAGTTAAAACAAGGGACCTTTGCACTTGATGGTTTCTCTATCTGGAATATAATACTCTTCCTTTAAGTAATTAACTTATAATTCCCTGCATCACAGCACAAGCATTGCTTTCTCAAAGGAGCCTTACTAAATATACTCTTATAGTATTGTGTACCTTTGCTTTGGAGCGCTTATTAAATTAGTAGTTTTGCCTTTATTTGTATGTTCATGTGATTAGTAACCATCTCCTCTATTAGACTATGAGTTGCATAAGGACAGAGATCAAAGTATTTTTGCCTACCATTTTCTCCCCATCTCTTAGGTCATACCTGGCACATGGAAAAGTACCCACTCAGCACTTTTTTGAATGAATGGAAACCTTCCTGTGGCATTCCCACTCAGGAAAGATCCTGATGGGTTGCTAGGGCATTATTAATACTATGGCAATGAAGTCTGGCTTTCCTGATGGAAGACTTTGACAGGGAGAGTACTTCTCCTAAATGGAAAAGCCAGCCAGCAGGTTCAGGACTCCCTCTTCCTAGAGTCCCCTCTGCCTCCAGAGAGACCAGAGCCCCTGTCTCTGGGCCAGGTCAACCAACTCTTTGCTTTCACTCGGATCCTCCTCACTTGGCTGTCCTTGAACCAGCATCCTCTCTGACTTGACGAGGTTCTAGCCATCTCCCATCCTGAACTCCGTCAGTTCCAGCTCCAGCCACCTGCCCCTGCCTTGCTCTAGGCTGGTAGATTCGGAAACCCTACCTCTTACCAAAGGCTAGCACATCCTCTTCTGTCACTCTGATCATCCTTCTCTTTTCTCATCTCCAGTTAGTTTCACTTTGATCTTTTCAGTTATCTGCTAGACTTCAGTTTGAGTTTTGTGATCTGTTCTTCCCTTCTGTACCCAGCACACTAAGGATCTAAGAGAACTTCACTCAAATCCCAACTCTGCATGAACTAGCTGTGTGCCCTTGAGCGAGTTACTTAACCTTTCTGACTCTCAATTTCCTAATTCATGAAATGGATGCAATAAATCTATGTCCCTGGGTGGTTAGAGGGGATTAAACAAGATGATACACATGAAGCATCTCACACAGTGACTGGCAACAGTAGGTGATAATCAATTATTAATTTCCTTTCTTTCTTCCTAGGTTTGTCTCTCTTACTTCTTCCTGCAGCACAATAGCAATCTCTCTTTCTATTTTTCCCTTTTCTGTCTACAGAATGTTTTCTAGCCCTCATAAAAATAGCAGCACATAAAATGAAATTGCACAGTATTTTTATATCTTCCAAATAACTCAATTCAATTATAGACTGGTCAATTTTAGTTATTTGAGCATTACCAAAGTATCTGAAACTGGTAAATAAAGTTCTGTATTCACATTCAGAAAATAAAGAGCTAAATGGATACTTTGGGAAAGCATAAAGGAAAGATACTTTCCTTGAGGCTTAAGACCTTATATGGAATGTGTCAGCCTAAAGCTAATCCTTCTGGCTAGAAGACAATGCACAGGAAACCCTTATAGTTTAAATTCAACACAGCCGCAATGAAGCTAGCGGAAGAATGAAGGCTCACATTTTCTGGGAAGAGGAATTTGGCAGGAGGTCCCTGTGTGTTATCCACAGAGTCCTCACGTGCATGATTTAGTGCAGGAGATCTGAAAATTCAGAGAGAAAGGGAGAAGTTAATGGGAAAGAGGTTATCAACTTATTACTGGGATGGTTACTAGAATAATTGGATAATAGTTTGAAGCTCCCTAAACTAAATGGAGATTTCAAGACAGGGTCATAATCAAATATTACAAATGCAAGCACATAAGAAAGCAGACAGTCCAGGGTTCAAATACGGGCAGCACCAGTTTCTCGACTTTGTAATTTTGGTAAAGTTACTCCATCTCTCTGGGCCCCTGTTTCTTCATGTGTAAATTAGGAACTAAGATTGTATACATCAGCCAGGCGTGGTGGCTTATGCCTGTAATCCCAGCACTTTGGGAGGCTGAGGCGGGCAGATCACCTGAGGTCAGGAGTTTGAGACCAGCCTGGCCAACATGGAGAAACCCCCGTCTCCCCTAAAAATACAAAAATTAGCTAGGCGTGGTGGTGTGCACCTGTAATCTTAGCTACTTGGGAGGCTGAGGCAGGAGAATCACTTGAACCTGAGAGGCAGAGGTTGCAGAGAGCTGAGACTACCCCACTGCACTCCAGCCTGGGCAGTACAGAAAGACTTCATCTCAAAAAATAATAATAAATAAAAAGATCGTATACATCACAGAAGTGTGTGGCTGTTGAACAGTTCATTAAATGCACCAGGAACAGTGTTGGGCACCTAGCAAGTACTTAATTAGGGGGTAGGGTTGATTCTGAATTATTATTAGTTATGGAGTTTCTGGCACATTTACCTTCACAGCTTATTATTGAGAAAGGTATTTGCACAGTAATGGAAATGTTGGGGGAATTATCTCTAAGAAAAGGTGGTAAGACCAACATTTCTCAGCAAGGTCTGGGTGAATTACAGCCTAGAGTCTGGCTATCAGACTTAAAGCTCAAAAACCTGATTGTTTTCAGTACTGAGAAGAGATCTATCTCTAGGGCGGATTCATACTAATCAAATTCATTAGGCCAATGTTTTAACCAGATCATAGTCAATTAATTTCCAATGAGAAATACAGCTTTTGAAAGGACCAGAATACTCAGGTCAGTGTGATCATTTTCTCCCTGGGCTCATACCTATTGGGAAGCCAAATCTTCAAAGACAAACTACATAATATAAAACTTAGAGAAGTGAGACTTAAGAGATCTAAATGTAAAGTGGGTTCAGTCTAAGCTAGCCCAAGCCAGACATCTCATATTAGGGATAGCCTTTCCCACACTGTATATTGTGAACCTTTAGCCTCTTTGCCAAGCCAAAAATGGAAAACATTCATTGATGATTTTGACTGCATAAAAAAATTTTAACTTCTATACAGCCAAAATAACATAAACAAAGTCAAAAGACAAATGACAAACTAGAAAAATATTTATAACACATAGGTCAATCAAAAGGTTAAAATCAAATACATAAAGAGCTTTTTTAAAAAATTGGTGAAAATTGTTTATGCACCAATTAAAAAAAGACTAACACTGTGTCAGAAAAATGAACAAAAGGTAGGTATGAGTAATTTACAGAAAAAGAATACAAATGATTTATCAATTGTGCAAGGAAGCACACTGCACTTACAGTGAAATGCTTGATAAACTGTCAAGCTGATAAATGGAAGTTATATTTTATTATTGTTACAATTCACCAATTTGGTTAATGAAATTTATATGTGTATGGCTGTGTATTTTTATGTATGTGATATTAAATTTGTAATATGATTAATAGCTATTAATATATATTTTTATTAATTACATCTATCTTTTGCCTATTGCTCTATTGGGCTATTCTTCCTCTTATTGATTAAAAGAGCTCTTTATATATTCAGGTATTTAACCCATTATGCATGTTAAATAAAGCCTCCTCCCCTTCTCTGGGCTTCTTGAGGCAGGTTCATGGGAGAGAAGCAGAAGATAATTCCCTTTAAATGAACATCCAATATGTACCAGATTCTTTCACATGGATTATCTCATTTGTCCTTAAAACATTCCTAGGAAGCAGGTGCTGTGATTCCTACTTTATAGCTGAGGACCCAGTGGCTCAGAGAAACTGAGTAACTTGCTTAAGGACATACAGCTAGTAAGCTGTATTTGAACTCTGAACCTAAAAATGTGCTCTTTCCTCTTGGTCATGCAAGTGGCTTCCCAGAAGGCTCCCAGCTCTTTTGACCATCACCTAATCTCTACTACAACATCTGGGGACCCAGTTGATGTTGCCCCAGATCATACCTGAACCAATACCAACTGGGCAGGGGCTCCATCAGAAGCAATGGGTAGGTTAAAGTTAGTCATACTGCCCTTGTTCCAGCATCCTGTGTGTTTGGGGTTGAGTCCTGGACATCTGAGTACCCACTGAAATGCAATTCCCTCTTATTTTTTGCTTAGTTTCCCTCTCTGCCTGAGGTCAGACCAGATTTTCCTCTTATACTTAAAAAAAAAAAAGGAACTCAAACTAAACAGCAGCAAACCATCTCCCCTCCTTAAGAGGAGGAATTGTAATTTGATTGGTTTAAGTGCTAGGTGGGATCACTAAAACCATATCCAGGAATAAGGTCTTTTCTTCTGCCTGCTGTCAACATCTGCAGCATTTGCACTCAATGTATTAGTCCCACCCAGTTACCTACAGTGCCCCAAATAGGCTTTGCTCTAACACGCCTCCATGCCTATGTATGGACTACTCTTTCCCACCTAGCAAATGCTTTTACCTCCTTCAAGTTCCATCTCACCTCTGCTATGGAGAACCCTCAGACCCTCCTTTCCACTGTGAAGGACTCCCAGGCCCTCCTTTGAAAAAAGGCAGAGTTAAGTCCTCTTCATCTGTGCTCCACAGCTTCTGTGCTCACCTCTGCCACTGCCTTGACCATGTTTTTGTTGTTGATGTTTGTTTTTTAGAGACAGGGTATTGCCCTGTCACCTAGCTGGAGTCGGCTCCATCATAGCTGACTGAAGCCTCAAATTCCTAGTCTCAAGCAGTCCTCCTGCCTCAGCCTCCTGAGTAGCTGGTACCACACAGGCACACTACCACACCTGGCTATTTTTTTTTTTTTTTTTGTAAAGACGGAGTCTCCCGTGTTTCCCAGGCTGGTCTCAAACTCCTGGGCACAAATAAGTGATCCTCCTGCCTCGGGCTCCCAAAGCACTGGGATTACAAGCATGAGCCACCATGCCCGGCCCCTTGACCATGTTTTGTGGTAGTTTCTGTTTAATGTGTCTGGGGGATTCCCCACTGAACTCAAGCAGGGATTTCCTTCAGAGCAGGAGCCATAATCAACCATCTCTTCATCTCCGGAGCCCAGCACAGGATAATGAATGGATGAGGATGCCTCTGAGTCTGAGGTCTCTCCTTCCCACCTAGCCTATGCCCAGACTCACAGAGCTGGTTTCTGCTTTGTATCTCACTTTGATTTGCTTGTCTGAGTAATTTGCTTCCTTCCCCAGCTCTCTAGAAAGATTGCTTCCATCTCAATCTTGCTATGAGGGCCCAAATACTTCTTGATTTGTATCACCTGCTTCTGGTCTCCTTATCACTATTTCTGGCTGCCTGTTGGGAGAATCTTGAAGCCTGGGCTTCAGTGACAACACTGTAACCTCTTAAACACTTTCTGAGCTGGTAGAGTTCTCACAGCCCCTGTCCTGTTCCTGGAGTAAGTACAGGACCAGGCCCTAACCCTCCCAGCCCTCTCTATGGTCTTATGGGCATGAGGCCAGGCCTCCTCATGACCGTAAGACTCAAACCTTTGTTCCAGCTTCACTCCTATCAGTCTGCCCCTCCTACACCACTCCAGGCATGCAGAAGGCAAATCAGCTGAGTCACTCTCGGCCAGGAGTCCTGCAGCATCACAAGAGAAATCAACAGAGCAGGAGGAAATTGGCTTATTTCACAGAGAGGCACTTGGAGCAACCAGGCAGCCCAAAGCCCCTGGGAAGCCAGGCAAAGGACCACCTAGGTCATAACTGCATCCTCTCCGCTGTTGTCACTCTTTGGAGAAAAGTGTTTTCAGGACCCAGTCCTCAGACCCATTCATACCTGAGCCAACTCCATCAGAGGAGAGGGAGGATGGGACCTTACCAGGCTATGGGGTCTCAAAGGTGAGCTGCTGGAGCAAGGGATGGAAGACTAGTAAGACTGTTTGTTCTAAACTCTAGGGGAAGGATGTTTGAAGGTTGTTGCTGAGTTAGTCTTTAGAAACTTACTGACACTCACCTTGGCCAGCCCCAAAGATTACTGAGACATTATTCCTGCCCCAGATGGCTCATAGTCTAGCAAAAGAGGATGTTAAAGCTTTCTAGGTTGGGATCTTGTAGAGGAAAGAAAATACAAGTAGAGACAGAGAAGTACAAACAGAGCCCACTGGTGTGGAGTATAGTTGAAGGGAGAGTGCATTGGCCAGAGAGTTGGAAGAGCTGATTTCATTTTTTGAAATACGTATTGAGAAGTTCAGATAGTTGCGGTACGATGGGAGTGGGAGGAGATGAGGCTGGAGAGGTAGGTTACAAGAGGGGACTTGGTTTGGAAGACCAGGTCTCTACAGTGGAACATTTACTGAGTTAAGGAACACAGGGTGAGCAAGCAGACCTGTGAGTGAAGATGACATGCTTAGGTTTGCCCAAGTTGAGGCTGAAATGCAGAGTGGGCTCCATTCGCTCTATGTTTGCCACATCCTTAGTCTTTCTGAGGAAGGTGGCTCTAGACCTATAGTCCTCATACAGGACTCTCTATGAATAGTAATCAGCAGATTTAATCACATCCTCGTTTGGGAAGTTTGGATCTGAGAGATAAACAGCAGAATGGCCTGGAAGTTGAGAGAAATGCAGAAAATGGGATCACACCTGTAATCCCAGCACTTTGGGTGGTGGAGGTGGGAGGATTGCTTGAGTTCAAGATTAGCCTTAGCAACACAGTGAGACCCTGTCTCTACAAAAAAATATTTTAAAAAAAGAGCTGGATGTGGTGGTATGTACCTATAGTTCTAGCTACTTGGGAGGCTGAGGCAGGAAGATTGCTTGAGCCCAGGAGTTTGAGGCTGCAGCAAGCTATAATCATGCCACTGAACTCCAGCCTGGGTGACAGACTGAGACCCTGTCTCCAAAAAAAAAAAAAAAAAAAGCAGCCGCAGCAGTAGCTATGGGGTTTTTCTCGTGCTGTTCTTGTGATAGTGAATAAGTCTCATGAGATCTGATGGTTTTATAAATGGCAGCTCCCCTGCACGTGCTCTCTTGCCTGCTGCCTCCTAAGACATGTCTTTGTTCTTCCTTCGCCTTCTGCCATGATCGTGAGGCCTCCCCAGCCATGTGGAACTGAGCCCATTAAACCTCTTTGCTTTATAAATTACCCAGTCTTGGGGATGTCCTTATAGCAGCATGAGAACGGACTAATACAGATACTTAGTAGCCAAAAATAGTAAATATCCTCTTCTGAGATCAGTTAGGTCTCCCTCCAGCCTAGGTCAATAAAATCCTTCACATTATTCAATCCAGCACAATCAGAGGCCAGAACCTCAGAGAAAGAAAGTGTGCATTTGTTTGGGCTTATTCTCTGGGCTCATATTTCTTTCAAAGGCTTGGGGAGAAGGGATGGGCAGTAGTGGCTGTGGCAGGACAGGTTTCAGATCTCAGGAATTTTGGACATCCTCCAAATTCCGTTATCCCCAACAAGACTCAACTCATCAGAGTTGGCAAACAACCCTGGCCAAGACAGCTCCAAGTTGAGAACTGAAGGGTGAGTAGCTGATAGGCAAGTGGGGGGAGGTGGTTAGAATATTCTAGGATATGCGAAGGCTTGATGCATTTGGGTAACTGAAATTGATTCCATACGGCTGGGAAGGTAAGCACAGGAAATACTGGGATGCCATGAGCTAGAGAGGAAGGTGTCTTAGGGAGTTTGGATTTTATACTGAGGACAGAGGGATGCCATTTATGTGCTTTAATCTGGGGAATATTAGTTTCATGAGGATGACGGCTTTGTTTTGCTCACTACCGTATCCCTAGCACCTAACACTCCATAGGTACTCAGCAAACAACTGGGAAATGAATGAACGGATGACTGCTGTGCAGAAAATGTGTCCAGAATAATCAGTGAGGAGGTGACTATGTAGTCCAAATATTAAATCACAGGTGACCTGGGCTGTGGGGATGAAGAGAAGTGCACAGATTCATGGCATGTTTGGGAGGTAGAATAAATTAGATGCTGGTACGGGCATAGTGATGCTGATGGTGGGAAGTGTGGTATCAAGGATGAGATCCTGGTTTCTAACATAACAACTGAATAGCTGAAGGTATCATTACCTGAGATACAAATGACTGGAGGGGTAGGTCAACGGTAGAGTAACAAATTCATGTGCCAACACATTTAGCTTTAGGTGTCCATGGAACATCCAAGTGGAGGCTTCAGCTGTTGCCAGTCTTTGCCCTGGAGAAGCACACCTAGACCCAGATGGATCACAGGTGGAGCTTTAGCCTCCCCTCTGGCGAGCAATGCCAGGGTCTGTGCCAGCAGGGGCACCTGAGCCCAGTGTGCTGGGACTCTGACCCAGTCTCTGCTCTTGAGTCTGCCATTCAATATCTGTGCAGTATGCATTATCGAGGGCCTACTCTGTGCCTTCTCCTGACATTCTCCGCTCCCCCTCCCATTCCTAGACTCATCATTTCATTAGTACTGTAGGGAGGATGGCCAGCATTGCTTTGATGAGGACTGAGCCTAAACACTGCACCAGAACTGCTTTCTCAGAATTATATAAGCTAGGACAGAATGCAGGAGCCTCGATTTCAGACAGCACAGACTGACAAAATGGAGTGCTCAGATCATGTTGTCTTGCTTGTGTAGTTAAAATAGCAAAACTAAACTAAAACAAATCGCCTAACGAAAATGTTTATTTATACACATTCTAACACCTTAGATAAGAAAAAGAATCCTGTTTTATCATTGCACTGTTGTCATGTCACTGCGTCATTCCCCCTTCTCTGGGCTCTGATGTGAGGCCAGTCTGCCTTACAGTCATCAGCAGCAAGGAAATTACAGAAGAGAAGGCAGAAGGGTTGGGGAAGAACTTGGTGATTTGAGTTCATAAGTCACCAAATGGTAACTGCCCTGTTTCTTCTCTCGTGTCTCTGGGGCCTGGATGTTTGGGGGTGCTGGGCATTGCTTCTGCCTGTGAAACTGCAGTTTTGGGGTTACTGTATCCCTTCTCCCTACAAATTTCTGTACAATTTATGAGTACAAGACAGTGTCATCAACACAAACAGTAAAGAAAGAAACAGGCCTGTTGATTACATTGAGAGCACGATCAAGATACAAAGCGTTTTCTAGTCGAGAAGACTTCCCTATTGTGTTTTGTGTGATAATATATAATTTATCACACAAATTTAATAATTTATTAAGGAATTAAAATTGTGCATACCTTTTGAACCTTGATATACACATATTACATGCTATTTATTTAAATGCTAAAATAGTTTTATTCTAAACATTAAATAATACTTTAGCAAATATAATTTAAATAATGAGGCAGGTGCTGTCCGCATTCTGTGTCCTCTCAGATCCGTTCCCTGTCCTCCTTCTGCTTTGCTCTGTGCCACAGTGAGACCGACCTCCCAGCCTCCTTTCTTGGGCTCCTCTGCCAGCTGGGTTACAGCTAGCTTGAACATGGGAGGCAAGAGATGGGAGGACAGGAAGAAAGGAGACCCCAGGTGTTTCTCCCCCCCTCTGCCACAGGTGGCATCTTCAGCAGTCGCTGCATCTTCTTCTTGACTCCAGCTCTCATCAGATGTGCTTACCATGGTCCCAGTTTGCTCCAGTGACCCTAAACCCTGAGCACCAGTAACATCACCTCCTTTTGTCCTTACAGCCTGGGGCTGGTAGGGGTTTCTGCTATTGCTAAGCTCTGAGTTGCTTCACCATCTTCAGTGTGGCTTATCAGCTCTTCTGTCACTTGGAAACCCAAATCTCAGCATTAAATTGCCTGTTTTCAATACTTTGAATGGTTCTGTTTTCCATTCTGTTGAACCCTGCCTGATAAATGCAGTGTTATTTAAAAGGGATCACGGATGGAGGATTTTTGTTGTTTAAACTGAGAATGGCCACTTTCTGAAAGAAGGTGCAAGGAATCAGAAGCCAAAGTTTGCCTGGATCTTGTAGGAATATGGCGGGGGGCGGGGGTTGGGGGAGGATCTTGAGCTTCCTGGCTTTAAAATTAACAGCTTTGGGGAAAGGATACCCAGGTGGCAGAGAACGATGGTGAAAGGGCCATCCCTATCCAGTAGTACTCTTTGGTGTCTAAGAGACAGACTTAGGCTAACTTAAGCAAAAAGGGATTTATTGGAAGACTATAAGAAAAGTCACAGAATTGTAAAGAAAGCTGAATAGGTCAGCTTTTGGAAAGAGGAAAAAGGGCATCTCAGGGATCTATGGAGTAGGAATTAGCAGTCCTTTTAGGAAGCTTGGATGGAGTAGCTGTACTATAAGGTCATCACTTTCATTCCTGGATCATTCTGCTCAAGATTCAAAATCCAGAGAGGGAAAGGGTCCAATGGGTTCAGCATAAATTAAGTGCTTGCTATTGCCCAGGGGAGAGCAGGACCCCGAGGTTATGTGCAATGCAGGCAGAGATTCCCCCCAAAGAAAGAACAGCTTGAAAACTGTGCTATTTGCACCCTGGGCCTACCATAAAAATCAGAAGTAGGGAATGAAGAAATGGCCCAAGGCAAGTAGAATAATCTTCCTCTACAGCCAAGAAACTAGCCAAGAACCCAAATGGTGGTTAATCTAAGGATCCAGTGGCTATACCTTGAGACACTGGCTGGGGCCCAGATGATCCATGTGGACTTGCTTCCACTTTTGTGCCAAAGACAGCTCTACCTGCCCCCAAGTAACTTGGGACCCAACAGGACTAAACCAGTCAATTCTGGGGATGGATGAGATGGGGATGCAGTGGGGGGGACAGATCCTCAGACAGGAGGCCAAAGCGTAGGACAGGGATAGAACCTACTCACTTTGTTCTTAGGGTATGTTAGAGGATAACATTTGTTTGTACTCAGAGCTCTTTAGCAAAGAGTTATTTAACATGCGATGTCATTGTCCCTGAAAGCCACACTCAAGAAGCACCCAAGGGCCCTGGTCAATAAAAAAAAATCTTATCTTCACTCTCTATGGTGGAATTGTTGGGCGAAAGCAATGACAGCATGAAAGGGATTACGAATGTTTTACTGGGATCAAGTGGGTATCAGCTGTGCCCACACATGGGGGTATGGCATGTCTGGGTATGTCTGTATTGAGCTTGCCAACCAGACATCAGTTTGCATAAGGGCTTCTTGGGAGAAAACTCACCCTTAACCAAAAGGAAACCAGAGAACAAGCTGACCTAGTAAATGAGGCCCTCGTCTTGGGCAATTCTAGTTCAAAGAGGAGACTTCCATTCAGATTTGTGTTCAGTAGGCACATGTCTGAATCTTAAGGTGGTGGTGGAGGAGGGAGATAGAGAGGGGAGACATACACACACACACACACACACACACACACACACACACACAGACAGAGAGAGAGAGAGACAGAGAGAGAGAGAGAGAGAAAGGGGAGGGGTATAATAAATTCTGAAATTTGAAAAATGAAAACATGCTATAAGTGGGAAAATTGGAAGAGTTGCCACACTAGATACTTGGTCAAGCCCTGCCTTCAAGCAGTTCAGCTGTGGATCTGTCATTGATTCTCAAGGCCTGGCATCTTGTGTATCTCAGCATTTTTGGCAGTGTCTGTAAGAAGAGAGCATAACTGAGCAGATGCAGCTGTGCTCACTGGAGCGTGGGTGGAGCCAAAGAAGAATATACCTGCAAAGCTTTCAGGATCACCTCCCAGGCTTGTAAATACGTGGGCCCCTGAATTATCTGTTGTGAGGCTGTTATCTAGAAGCAGGGGTTTGGGGTTTGAAGCTAGGGTCGAGAACCATCAGAATACAAAGTACTGGAGAAAGAACATTCCAGGCAGAGGGAATGGCAGGGCATGGAGATATTAATAGCCTGAATACGTCTTGTAGTACAGGCCCAGTTGCTCTCATTTGAAAAATGTCTAGCCATCTTCATCTCGGTGGTGAATCTGCAGTGGAACTACCTTGGCTGGTACTTGCACCCATGTTAAAGAAGCCCAGTTTTTTAAAGGCTGAGTATGTGGTTCAACCTGGGGGCCAGCTGGCCTCTCTCCCTCCTTCTGAATGCTTCCCTTCCTTCCTTTGTCTGTGTCCCTTTCTCTTTCCCTCTTCAGTCCTTTTCTTCTGTAAGACCAGTGCTTTGCAGTAGCTACCTTCAGGAAAGCTGATGGTTCATGCCTTCCAGGAGAGAAAGTTCACAAATTGCAACATGGTTTTGTTTTTGTTTTTTGTTTTAAAGCTGAGCAGCAGGATCACAGAACCTGCAGGTTTGCTGTCTGCTCAGCAGGACAAAGAGAGCAGAGAGAGGAACATGAAAGCCAAGCGGACCAGAAGAAAGGAAAACATGAAGGAGGCTCATTTAAAGAGGGAGGAGACTTTGCTTAAGATGCTGGCTTGGGGGAGGGTGACTGCACCAAGCATGTGCTGTTTCCAGGGTCCAGATGGTGTCATTTGCCCTGCAAAACAAGTAATAGACAACATGATTTTGATGCTCAGAAATAAATCTGTGAGTAAGTCATTTGGGGGAAATGATGCCCATGGCTGTTATACTCACAACAGAAGAGATTCAACTACATTTGAAAACAACTGCCCTGCCTTGCTGGCCTCTAGCTCATTTAAATGCTGTATTTACATTGTTACCAGCTGTATTTGCACAACTAGAACTTCCACCTGCTTGATAATTTACTTAAGGTACATATTGTATTTACATGGTATAGACCAGAGTAGGGAAACTGGTCATACCTGTTTGGGGCTGGAAAGAGCAGCAGCTCATCTGAAATTTTCATCTTGGCAGACCCACTGCCTTTGCTATAGGTGCTGGCACATAGTAAATACTGAATAATAATAATAATAATAATAATAATAATAATAATAATAGTTAACTCTCATGGAATGCTTTAAGGTATGGAGAGTTTCTATAACTTACCCACAGTTAAACAGCTATTCATGTACTAAAGCCAGCATCTGAACCCAGGCTGGATCTGGATGTTTTAGTACTGGTTGTTCTTCAGCATAAAGACCCCTGCTTCAAGATGGCAGATTGAACAAGTGCAATTGATTACTAACCCTCTCTTCCAAAACCCTACAAAAACAACACTGCAAGAAATTGTAAAATGTTTAAATGTACGAAGATAAAGAGTGTGGGAGAGCAGACATATCCCTATCCCTAAGCAGCAATACAATTTTAGAAGCTGGAAAGCACATGAATGAATGGTGGCTGACTTCGCAGACCCAGAAAGCTGAATCCTAAACTGGCAGTGAGAAAAGCCAAGAAACAGCAACCTGATTTCATGGCAGAAACTCCCCAAGGCTCAGGAATTAGTGGCACCAGATGGGGCTGAAACAGGAAGACTGGTTCAAAGTCTGATATGCAGATTCCTAGATCCTTTCTTCAACCCCAGCAGAAGATTGCATGTTTATTTTCTGGTGGAGGTAAAAGAGGGCTTCTGAATCGGGGGTGCCAGGTACAATTGAGGGCTGGGATATTCCCTGATAATAGTAGGGAAATCAGATTTAAATTTGCATACTGACTGTGAGATTCCCACCCTTTTCTTCTCTCACAACTGCTAGAATGCTTGTAACCAGAATTATTACCCTTGAGGCAGGAGAGTGGGAGACACTTTTCTCTGGGAAATATGACCAGCCTGAGAAGGCGGACCTCACAAATGGATCCAGGAGGATCACCAAACAGTGAAGCCCATAGACCACATGCCCAAGCCAAGTGCAAAGAGCTTTTGATCGGGTTTTTAATGCTTTACTCTTAAGCATGACTAGGCAACCTAAACACTTAAACCTAAGCCTAACCCAAACATCGAATTATCCAAGCAACTATTACAGAGCAAAAGGGGCTTTCTGCCTGATGCACTAGAAGCCATTACTAAGATGCCGGGCTTTTGAGAAAAGAAAAGATTTTTATTGTAAGTTGACTAACAAGGAGACAGGAATCCAGCTCAAACCTGTCTCTCTGCGCTGGCTTTCAAGCAGTCATTTTATTAGGAAAGGTTTAGGGAGTGAGTTCTGGGATTAGCAGGTGATTGGTGGAAGAAGAGGGGAGGTCTGGACAGTCCTTGGGCATGTGCAGTTATCTTTTTATGCTACCTCATGGAGCACATGTGCAAATTTGGGGGGAGTTAGCATGAAACATGTGGCGGAAATTCAAGCTGCGATTCAGCAAACTGGTTCTGCATAGACTCTAGTTGGCCATATTGGTTCCGTTTGATTCCAGCCAGTTTTGTTATCTCATAAGCAGAGGAAAGTTCAGCATTTCAGCAAGTTATTTCTTTTCTTATCTGTTGTTCTGTGCAAACTCAAGAATTTCTGTTAGTCATTGAACAGAGAGAGCCGATGGAAGGAAATTATCAAAGAAATAACTGAAATCTATTGAAAATAATTGAAATATTCCAGAAAAGAAAGGCATGAATTTCCAAATTTAAAGATTCCAAAGAGTGGCCTACATAAACTCTGGAGATGTTTCCATCTCAAGTCACATCTTTCTTTTTTTTTTTTTTTGGATGGAGTTTCACTCTTGTTGCCCAGGCTGGAGTTCAATGGCGTGGTCTTGGCTCACTGCAACCTCTGCCTCCCAGGTTCAAGTGATTCTCCTGCCTCAGCCTCCCAAGTAGCTGGGATTACAGGTACCTGCCACCACGCTTGGCTAATTTTTGTATTTTTAGTAGAGACAGGGTTTCACCATGTTGGCAAGGCTGGTCTTGAACTCCTGACCTCAGGTGATCCACCTGCCTCGGCCTCCCAAAGTGCTGGGATTACATGCATGAGCCACTGTACCTGACCCAAGTCACATCTTTCAGAAGTATCAGATCAATGGTGACAAAGAGAACATCCCCAAGTATTTGAAGGAAGGCTCCAGTGTGAAAGATAAAGACGCACACTACTACATGCAATTTTGAGGAATTTGGGATGATGTAGGAAGAAGATGATATTAGACACTGCACTCATGAAGAAAAGGACAGGATGTTATGAAAGGGGGAATGATCATTTTAAAAAAGAGGCTGTCAGAATGAAAACAGCTGTAATGGAACAGATAAAACTATTTTCCTTGGATATTTAGTGGATCTTGCCCCATGGTGTTGGATCTGCCACTTGAGAAGTCTGATGCCATTATGGTTTTTGACATTTTCTATGAAAGTTGCTTTTACTCTCTGGAAGCTTTTAGCATCTTTTCTTTGTCACCAGTGATCTGATGCTTCTAAAAGATGTGACTTGACATGGAAATATTTCCAGAGTTTATGTTGGCCACTCTTTGGAATCTTTGGAAACAACTCATGCCTTTCTTTTCTGGAATATTTCAATTATTTTCGATAGATTTCAGTTATTTCTTTGATAATTTCCTTCCATTGGCTCTCTCTGTTCTTTATTTTTGGAATTCCAATTATTCACTTGTTGTGCCTTCCTCATTGGTGCTCAAGTTCTCTTATATTTAGGCCAGGTGTGGTGGCTCACGTCTGTAATCCCAGCACTTTGGGAGGTTGAGGCAGGTGGATCACCTGAGGTCAGGAGTTCAAGACCAGCCTGGCCAACATGCTAAAACCCCCATCTCTACAAAAAATACAAAAATTAGCCAGACGTGGTGGCAGGCGCCTGTAGTCCCAGCTACTCGGGAGACTGAGGCACAAGAATCGCTTGAACCCAGAGGCGGAGGTTGCAGTGAGCCGAGATCACCCCACAGCACCCCAGCCTGGGCAATAGAGCAAGACTCCATCTAAAAAAATATCTCTTATATTTCCTCTGCTATTGGTTACCTCTTTAGCTGTTTGTCCTTCAAAGAGATTTCCTTATTTCTAGGCGAATCCTGGAGAAGAAGCCCCAGGAAGTATGGACTGGAAGACTGGGGAGGCAGGCCCTCCAAGAAGACAGTAGCATCCCCTGATGTGGCATCCACCTTCCTCTAGTGTTTGAGATGTGGGTGCGACAAGTTGGCATTGGAAGGAAATCCCTGTCTGGCTCTTGTGCTACCGTAGACCTGGGACCCTGGAACAATGCTCTTGTCTTTAGCCCCTCTTCTGCTTTCCCATTGTTCAAGCCAAGCCTTTTCCATTTTGCCTCTACAATGGAATCTAAGGATAGAGAATGGGATAATTGGGGATATGTGATTGTCTCCTGAATCTGAGCCTATTAATATATCCTTCTAAAGGCATTGTTCCTACTGACCACCCCTAAGAACTGGATTCCATGAGTGTCCAGCAAGTGACTAAGATTCCAATTTAGGCCTTCTCTTCTAAGAGCCAGTACCTGGATAAAAGGCAAAATTCAACCTGATAGTCTCTTATAGCAGTTTAGGGAACCACAACTTGTCAGGAATACAGGACAGCAGGATTTTTGTTAGGCCTCAGGTAACACACCGCTGCCTAGGCCTTGCTGCGTCCTGGGATGCCAGAGGACTTGTTTCCTTAGCTACAATAATCATGTGACAGGAACACACAGAGATTCGGAGATGTTGCTTAGCAACCATGCTGCACCTGCTGGGGCTCTGGGCCAGCAGCTTGGGCCAGGGAGCCTGGCTTTGAACTTGGAAACTCCCATAAGGGCTGTCAAAAGGAGGAAGACCTAATTTGGGGAGACTGTTTTGGCCCTGGGCTTTTGCAGAGATGGTAAAGGTACAGATGGAGAACTGAGGCTGAGGGAACTGGCTTTCCCATAGTAATGGAGAAGGGTGGTGGGCGTGGGAAGAGCAGGACTAGTGGGCAGAGACAGACTGTTGGGCTGATGTGGGTAGCAGTTCCCTGCCTGACCTACCCTAGAGAAAATCCTTTTGTCTCAGAGGATGGGTGTTCAGAACCCTGAGGAGGGATATGCCTGGCTCAAGAACCAGTTCCATAGGGCTTCTTAGGGACCTGAATCAAGCCAGAAGATCTGTTCCCTAAGAGTCAGTCCAAGGAGAATTCCCTTCTGGAAGGAAGCAGAGTGCTTCACAATGGGTGACATTGGTGGTGGTCAGGGAGCGCAATGAAGTAGTATCAGAAACTGGGCTGTTCAACCACAGGGCCACTGGGGAGCTGTCCATGGTTTGGGGTAGGCTCCTCACCAGCTCTGGCTGTCTCTCTCACTCTCTGCCAGGGCCCAGTTGATTTGATAGGCTGTGGAGTCAGATTGCCTAGATTTGAATCCAACTTCCTCTCCCAGGGGAAAGGGACTAAATTTTGTGTTTCAGTTTATCTGTCTGTACAATGTGGATGGGGATCTCAAAGACTGTTGTAAGGATAAAATGAGTTAATCACACTTCTTGGCATATACTAAATGGCCAGTAAAACTATCATCACCCTCATCCCCACCCCAATCCTCACCCCCAGCAACTGGCCCAGGGGACAAAGTCTATGGCCAGGTATTCTCCAATCTTTCTTGATACCCCTGGAGCACATGGGAATAAATAATGGCGAGAATCTATACCCTCTGCATTTGCAGATGGGAGGAGCATTCCCCTCCCTGCTTGCTGAGGATTTGAATATCCTTAACCAATTGACTTTGTTTTAGTGAACCAAGTACTCCTCCAACCCTTGATGCCCCAAATACCCTAATATCTTCACTTTGGTGCTGCTCATATTAAAATTGTACATATAGCATGGCACTTTAGGAGGCAGTGAGATCATGGGTTCAGGACTTGAGCTCAAATCCCAGCTTCTGTTGTATCCTAACCACGAAATCTTGAACAAGTTTTATCTCCTCTCTGAGCCTCAGTTTTCTCATCTCTAATACAGGGAAGTGATAGTACCTAACCTTCTTAGTATGAGATATGCCCAGCTCTTGATAAATGTTAGCAATGTTACCAAATTTCTCTCTTTGTGGCTTTATGAACTTTATGAACTGGCTCCAAGTGAGAATGTGAGGACCAAGGGGGC
The DNA here is from genome assembly GCF_028858775.2 of Pan troglodytes. NCBI lineage: Eukaryota > Metazoa > Chordata > Mammalia > Primates > Hominidae > Pan > Pan troglodytes. The sequence continues at coordinate 47,918,617 of NC_072419.2, forward strand.
TAGTAGATTCCAACTGTTCCCCTAAGGGGAGAAAGGGAGGAGTTAAAGAAGCTGATGGTTGAAGTGCCCCCCTCCTCAATACTCCAACATGGGACTGGCAGCTGCAATAGCATCTTTGTCCTCCTGTGTTTGGACACTGACTATTCTGCTATCTGGTGCTGAGGGAATCCCAGCCAGCCTGCCTTAAGCATTCTCCCTACCCTCCACTCCAGCCAGTCCGAGGTCCCTCAACACTCCCCTTCTCTCTATGCCATGTCAAATGCTGGTGCCTGCCCTTCCTCCTTTCTCAAATGAGCTTGTTCCCCAGATGACCCTACAGCTGCATGGTTCTAAGATTAGCTGGATCCTGCATTTGACTCTGATAATTAATTACCCAAATGGAGAAAATTGAATAGTTAACTGGTTCACAGGAAGATAATTAGCTTTTCTGAGCCCCTGTTACAGGCGAATAAAGAGGAGGATTGTTTCTCAATTGCCTTCATTAAAGGGAGTCCCTCTCACCCAGGAGCCCTGACCCAGAGGCCCTTGGGGGCCCTGAGGGGTTCTGTAGTGCTCCTGGTGCTTTATCTCAAAATAGAGAGGCAGCTGGTACAGTGTAGCCAGCACAGGCTTCAGACTCTAAGCAAGCTTGGGCTCAAGCTCCGCCTCTACCATGTATTACCTATGAGACCTTGGTATTGCAGTACAACCTCTCTGAGCCTCCCTTTCCTTATCTGAATATGGGAATAATGCTGTGTAACTCACAGTGGTGTTATAAGCATTAAACTACATAATGTCAGTAACATGCCCTGTTCTGCACTCATTGATAGATTTTTTCATTGATAAAGTTCTTCATAAAGTTTATTGTTCATTGATGAAGTGTTCATTGATTGGGAACCATTTTACCATGTCATGATTGTAGCTCCCATCACAGCATATGCTCCCATATCATGGAAACAAGGGAAACACATATGAAAGCCAGGAGAACAGCAAATCAAGATTAAATTGAGCATCCTATGCTGATTGGTGCAGGGTCTACACACAGGGTGGGGAAGATTCATGAAGGTCTTCTTCAGCCTGTTCAACTTGTCTTTGTACTGATATTGGCTCTGCCCTTTGGTACTAGGCTTTCTGGGTCACCATGTGGTCACTCTTCTGTCAGCAGCAATCCCTCACCAACCCTCTCTCAAGCACAGAGACTCATCCCCACCTACTTGACTGCAGTCCTTCTAAAATTTTATTTACTCTGCCCAAGCCCAGCTCCCTGGAGTGTTTATCACTCTGACACGTTCAGCACATATAGATACATATGTAGAGGTCAAGAGCATGGGCCCTGAGCCAGACTGCCTGAGTTCAAATTCAGCTTAGGTACCTACTCTGTTACTTACCTTGTGCCTCAGCTTCCTCATTATAAAATGAGGTTGATAACAATAGTACCTATGTCATAGAATTATTATGATTAAATAAATGTGAAGTGTTTGGAGTAGTGCCTTGTAAGTGCTCACACGTGTTATCTATTATTATTATTCAGTTCTGAAGCTGGATTCGGAGAAGGAGAGGTCTACAGATTGAGGAAAAAAGGCAGTGCTGGAGGCCTTCACCTGGCTAGTACAGGGAAGTGATAGGACCTAACCTTCTTAGTATGGGATGTGCCCCAGCTCTTGATACATGTTAGCAATGTTACCAAATTTCTTTCTTTGTGGCCTTATGAACTTTATGAACTGGCTCCAAGTGAGAATGTGAGGATCAAGGGGGCTAATAGATTCCAACTGGTCCCCTAAGGGGAGAAAGCGGGGAGTTAAAGAAGCTGATGGTTGAAGTGCCCCAGCTGAGTGGACTCAGAGGCAACTGGACCCTCTCCGCAGGGACGATTAACTCCTGGGTAGCAATCTCACATTCTCTTAGGTAATATGTTGTACTTCCTCATTTCTGCTTAAACCGCCAACAATTCTTCCCATAGTTTCACTCTCAGCTAATAACTGCATCTTGTTTCACTGAGAAAATACGGGTCATTAGAAAAGAGCATCAACAACCTCCCCCACCACATTTACTTCCTGCCAGGGCTCTGTCCATATATTCAGTTTTCTTTTTTTTCTTTTTCTTTTTTTTGAGACAGAGTCTTGCTCAGTCGCCCAGGCTGGAGTGCAGTGGTGCAATCTTGGCTCACTGCAAGCTCCGCCTCCCGGGTTCACACCATTCTCCTGCCTCAGCCTCTCCAGCAGCTGGGACTACAGGCACCTGCCACCATGCCCGGATAATTTTTTTTTTTTTTTGTATTTTTAGTAGAGACGGGGTTTCACCATGTTAGCCAGGATGGTCTCGATCTCCTGACCTTGTGATACACCCGCCTCAGCCTCCCAAAGTGCTGGGATTACAGGCGTGAGCCATCGCGCCCGACCCATATATTCAGTTTTCATTGTTAACTACCTGTGTTCTTTTCCAAGGCCAACCTTTTACTTATTGCTAGATCCCATCCTTTCTTGCTTACTCAAGGACACTGCTCCAGCATTTTTCCCTCTCTTTCCTGAATCATCAGTTTTTTTCTCTCTACTGGAACATTCACATCAGCATAAAAACATGCTGCTATTTCTTTATTGTGGAAAAAAACAAAAGCAAAACTCTTTATCTCACAATGATTCGAGCTACTACCTCATTGCTTTGCTTCCTTTTGTAGCAAAACCTATTGAAAGAAGCCGTTGTTGCTGTTTTTAACAATTGCTGCCTCCAATTCTTCCTCTCACATTCTTTCTTATTTTCTTTCCTTTTCTTTTTTTTTTAGACGGTGTCTCACTCTGTTGCCCAGGCTGAAGAAGACCTTCATGAATCTTCCCCACCGTGTGTGTGGGAAGTGCAGTGGCATGATCACGGCTCACTGGCTCACTGTAGCCTCAACCTCCCAGGCTCATGTGATCCTTGCATCTCAGCTCTTCGAGTAGCTGGAACTACAAGCACCCACCACCATGCCTGGCTAATTTATTTTTTTTTGTTTTATTTTACTTTATTTTATTTTATTTTATTTTTGTAGAGACAAGGTCTCATTATGTTGCCCGGGCTTGTCTTGAACTCCTGAGCTCAAGTGATCCTCCCACCTCGGCCTGCTAAAGAACTAGGATTACAGGCATGAGCCACCATACCTGGTCCTCCCATCCTTTCTTGAACCCACTCCAATCAGTCTTTCGCATTTACCACTCTAGCAAGACTGAATTATCAAGATCACCAATTGCCTCCATATTGCTAAATCCATGGTCAATTCTCAGTTCTCATCTTTCTTGACCACGTGGTAGAGAGAGGCTAGCTGTTTACCAAGTCTCTTCTTTCTCCTGGGCACCACCTGGATCACATTTTCCAGACTTATTTGTAGCTAGGTGTGGTGATATTGCTGGGTTCTGACCAATGGAATGTGGGTGGAAGGGGTTTATGTAACTTTCAAGCCTGACCCACAAAACCTTTCTGTGCTGGAGGTGTGCCCTCCTCTATTCACCTTTTTCCACTCTACTCCTGCCTTAGGAGCCTAAACACTAGATACTTTATCAATGAGCCCTCTGGTTTCTGACTGGGTCAAGTCAATCAGAGGTATCTGTAGGAGACTGGGAGGAAGAAGGAGAATGAGGTCAGGGTACTTATTCCCTTGGCTTCCTCTCTGTAGGGTTGCTTTGAATTGGCCACTTCCTTTACTGAAGCTTCAGTTAGGCATCTCACCCCACATAGCTCTTCCTCTCTCCCAATTCCACTAACCATTATTTTCTCTTGCCTCTTCAGACCTAGGGGTGGTGACAGCTCCTACTGTCAATCATCTCTGGGTTATAGCAAATCCTTTGATAGCTTTCCTGCCCCTGCTCACACCTTTATAAGTAATCTCTTTATTAAACCTTTTTTCAAATTTGAGTGTGTCCTCTATTTCTTGCCAGACTCTAACCAATGCACCATCCTCATCTCTCACCTCCATTTACTGGCTGGATAGAGTGACCTTGGAAGCCACAAATTGAAGATAAGCATCAACATAAGACCCTGACTGCTGTCATGGAGCAGAGAGCTGCTATTTCCCTCCTTTCATCCTTCCCCTCTGCTGCTGAATATACTTCACATGAATGAGAAACAAAGTTAGGTTGTTGACACCACTGAGATATGGGGATGTCTCTATTTCAGCATCTAGTTTGACTTTACTATTATAACCTCTCTGCAGCATCCTAGGCAGCTGATGATTCTTTGCTCCTGGAAACACTTTCTGTGCTTAGCATCCATGACATTGCATTCTCCTGGTTTTCTTTTCACTCCAACAACTACTCTTTCTTGGTCTTCCTTGTTGGTTCTTCCTTATCTCCCCATCTAAATGTTGAATTTCCCCAGGCTCAATCCTTGGTACTCTTCTCCATATCCAGTTACTTCCTGGTGACTTCATCCAATCCTCATGGCTTTAAACACTCCCCAGTTTAGATCTCCAACCCAGGCTTCTCCCAAGAACTTATGGCTCATACATCTAACTGCCTGCTTGACATCCTCTTTTAGGTGTCTAGTAGCATCTCAAAAAGAATACATTGAATTCCAGACTTCTTTAAAACTTGCTTATCCTGTATCTTCCCTCATGTCAGCAAATAGCAATTCCATGCTTCTGGTTGCTCAGGCCAAAATCTTTGGAGTCATCCATGACCAATCTTTTGGTTTCTCATCCTGCATTGAATTTATAAGCAAATTCCATCAGCTTTAACTTCTAAATATACTTAGAATCTGACAAGTCTCACCACCTCTACCATTGGTGAGACAAGAAGTAAAAGATACAGTGCTGTAATGGCCAATAAGACTCTACATGATCTGATTCCATTACTTATCTGACCTCATCCACTGCTACTCTTCCTCTCACTCCACTCCAGCCATATGGACCTCCTTGAGTTTCATGAAGCTACCAGCATACTCCAGCCCCAGGGTCTTTGCACTTGCTTTTCTCTTACCCTGGAATGTTCTGATCCCAGATAGCCATGTGGCTCATTCCTTTGACTCCTTTAGGTCTTTGCTCAAATGTCAACTTGTCAGGGAGGACTTTCCTGACCGTTCTATGGCAAACCCCTTTCCCTTATAAGACTGTCTACCCCATCTTCCTTTTTTTTTTAATAGCACTTATCGCTATCTGATGTGCTGTACATTTTACCTACTTATTGTCTGTCCCTTCTTGCCATGAAAATGTAGGTGCCTTAATTGTAAGGATTTCTGATTGTCATGCTCACTGCAGTATCTCTAGCACCCAGAACAATGTCTTGCACATACAAGTATTTGCTTGTATTTATTTCTCTTGAAATGTTAAAAGGGTGTCAGCTGGGCGCAGTGGCTCACGCCTGTAATCCCAGCACTTTGGGAGGCCGAAGGGGCGGATCACCTGAGGTCGGGATTTCGAGACCAGCCTGGCCAACATGGCAAAACCCTGTCTCTACTAAAAGTACAAAAATTAGCCAGGCATGGTGGCAGGTGCCTGTAATCCCACCTACTCAGAAGGCTGAGGCAGGAGAATCACTTGAACCAGGGAGGCAGAAGTTGCAGTGAGCCCAGATCACTCCACTGCACTCTAGCCTGGGCTACAAGAATAAGACTCCGTCTCAGAAAAAAAAAAAAAAAAAAAAGTGTCGTCTGCTTCCCAACCTTGACTTACATGATTTCAGAGCTCATTCCAATATAGCAGCCTCATGAGGCACCAGGCTTCAAGGAAAAGGGAGAAAATATATGGAAGCAAAACCGTCCTATCATATCATAGTCACCTTTATTATTACTGAATCTCAGCCTTGAACTCATTGGAATGTGAAGTCTTCCGAGAAGGAATTTCTTCCCCAAACCCTATCCAAATCTGCCTGGTTCCTCTCTCAGACACAGATCTACAGACCAGAACTTTCAGAGAACTTATCCTCTTATCTTAGCAGATATAAGACTGTCAGGGCCTTCTGTAGGGAACATACAGCAAAGGAATGGGACAAGCACAGTTACTTTTAGGACCATTTGAACTGGCTTTAGAGTGGAGTTGAAAAGCAGTTTTGAGGAAGAAATCTGTACCCCTAAGCCTCAAAGGATGGTCATTGGATCTCATTTAGCTTTGTTTCACTAGAGCAGAAACTAAGTTTCCCCCTAGGAGCCTCAAGAACATATTACTCCTCAGGTAGATATTCTGCCAATCAAAGGGTGGAAGCAGATATCCCTGGAAACTCACCTGGGAAGCCCGCATCATATAGAAGCCAGGGTAGTTCTTTACTGACTCCTAATAACGTGTTTTAAGCAGAAAAATTGTATTATTAGATTTGAAATCTAGAAAATATTACTTTGAAACACAAAAGGAAAGAAAATCATAACAAAGCAGAGGTGACTGTGGAAGCTGGTGTGAAGAATGGGTTGAAGAGAGATGAGAATGAATAGAAGGAGACCCGGAAGTTGTTTGCAGCAATTCAAATGTGTGGAGAGGGTGGATGGGGTGATCCAAGGAAAGGCAATGCAAGTGAGAATGGAGAAAAATGGGTGAGTGAATCCAAGAAATGGTACTTTATTTTCTTTCTAAAAAGTGACCCTAATGCTATAACTCTTTATTTTACAGTTCTTTCACAGCTGTCTATGTCTTCCAGGGTAAAGCACAGTGCTTAGTATGACTCTTGCTCATTGCCATGTGTACCATAAGCTCCAGCCTTGCTGAAAGGTTTTTCGGTATCCCATAAGCACTAGGGGAGCTCAGGCCCTCAAATATTTGCACAAAAATTCCCCTTAGGCCTGGCTGACCTTATTTCCTAATGTTCGTTCTGTGGCTTCTGCCCCTACCATTAAAATACTATCACTAAGTTTATCAACGACGTTCCTGTTGCTAAATCAAAAACATGTTTTTGAATCCTTATTTGATCTTAGCTGAACTCAACATTTGGTCACTTCCTCCTTCTTGAAATATATATATGTATTTTTCATTTTTATAGTATGTGCTTAGCACTATTCTGAAAGCCAGGGATAGAGTGTTGGCAAAGTAGACATTATTCTTGCCTTTAAGTAAGATGTGATGAGGTCCAATCAAGGATAGAAGTGTAGGAACACCAGCAATTGAAGGAGAGGAATAAGAAATAAGAAACATGGGCTGTTATTAGTTATCATGGTCTTGGAGGTTCTAGAAAATGCCAAAAATAAATGAAATGGCTAACATAAATATTGGAAATAAAGAGCTAAACCTACTCCTTTTTTTCTGTTGTTATTAACAAGAAAATGCAAGAGGTTTCAGTAGAAAAAAAAAGAGTATATGAATAAGATAATTTGATGATGGCTTGTTAGAAGGTAAATATACAAAAAAGATCCATATATTTTCTTTAGTCTATCAATAAATACTTAGAAGTGGGATGGGAAAGTGTTTATAATAGCCTCAAAAACTACAGAATAGTTAAGAATATATTTAACAGGAAAGGCACAGGAAAAACTATATAAAAACTCTAAAGTTTATTGAAAGACATAAAAGAACCCAATAAAAAGTTTACCATGTTCTTGGATGGGAAGGCATAATACAAAAATTTTATATATCAATTTATTGTAATTCCATTTAGAATCCCATAGGTTTTTGTTTGAATTGAATAAAGTGAGCTTGTTCTATGAAGGAATAAATGGATGATAACTATGAAAAGAAGACATAGGAGTAATATATTGTCAGATTTGATTAATAGTCTGGGAAAAGCAAATTGAGGTAACACCACTTTATGTCCACCAGACTGCAAAAAAGTAAAAAGGAGCTATTGTGGGTGGGGATGTGGCAAAGTGTCTCTCATACATTGCCAGTGGAAGTCTAAGTGATGCAGGCTTTCTGGAAAGCCTAGTAATAGCTATTAAAATTTAAAATAAATACATCCTTCACCCAGCTAGCCTACTCTTAGGATTCTATCTCTCAGAAACAAGAGCACCAGTATGCAAGGATGTAGATGTATTGCTTGTTAATTGTGAAGGGGAAAAAAAAACCCAGAAAGAAAGCTAATGCCCACTAATGGGAGAATAAGGGCATACATTTTGATACTTTTTTTGAAGCCATCAAAAAACATGAATTACGCTGGGTGTGGTGGCTCACACCTGTAATCCCAGCAATTTGGGAGGCCGAGGAGGGTGGATCACCTGAGGTCCGGAGTTCGAGACCATCCTGGCCAACATGGTGAAACTCCGTCTCTACTAAAAATACAAAAATTAGCCAGGCGTGGTGGCAGGTGCCTGTAATCCCAGCTACTTGGGAGGCTGAGGGAGGAGAACTGCTTGAACCCAGGAGGTGGAGGTTGCAGTGAGCCGAGATCATGCCATTGCACTCTAGCCTAGGTGACAGAGTGAGACTCCATCTCAAAACAAACAAAAAATGAAAACCATGAATTAGAGCTATACCAATGAACATGGATAATATTTCACAATGTATTGACTGAGAAAAAACAAGATGAAGAAAGGTTTTTTTTTCCTCCCAGAAAACAATGACAGAAAACTGTATAAAACTTATGTGTGTGTACGTTTGTTTGTATAGGTCTGAAAATAATTATACAAGCATGGGGGGAAATACGAAGGGTTATTTTAATAGTATTAGATTCACCTATGAGCAAAGAAAGCCCAAAATAACAATGGCTCAAATAAGATACGTAGTTCATTTCTCTCTCATGTTAAGCTCCGTGTTAATCTGGAGCTGATGTGGTGTCTCTCTTTCATGAAAATCTCTGGAACCCAGGCTCCTTCCAGCTTTCTGCTCTGCCATTACTAGAATGTGAACATCTTGAAAGTCCAGCCTGCACAGTTTCATCCTCTCAGACTTCACGTTCCATGTAGCAGGTTAGAGAAAGAAGAAGGAGAAAGGGTATATGTAAACTGTCTCTTAAAGATTTCTGGATGCGCAACAAAATGCTCCCATTGGTCAGAACTTAGTCACATGAACACATCTAGCTGCAAAGGAGAATGGGAAATGTAGTCTTTATTCTGTGTGGCTATGATCCCACCCAAAAATTTCGTGACACTTCGCACACATGCATTCTTGTAGACAACTTTAGAATCAGTCTTTCAAGTTCCAAAAATAATCCCATGGGGAGTTTGACTGCAACTGTATTAAATCCATAAAGTGATTCAGGGAAAGCTAACATATTTATACCATGTAATGTGGTATACCTCTCCAACTTTTTATCTTGTTTGGACTATTTTAGAATTTTCTTCATGTAAGTTTTCTGTATTTCTGGTCATAGTTACACACAGTTATTTACAGTTATTGTTGCAATTATGAGTGGAAGTTCTTTTTAGTACAATTTACTAAGTGGCTATTTTTGGAATATAAGAAAGTCATAGATTTATATTTCTTGTATTGAACCAATTTATTGACCTTTCTTATTAATTTCAGTAATATTTTCTTTTGGGTTTCATGGATTTTCTAAGAAGAAAAGACTGTAGCCTGAAAATACAAATAATTTGCTGTTTCTTTTAATATGTGTTTCCTTTGTTTTTTTCTTACCTAATGGCACTGTTCTGAGACTCCAGAAACATTTTGATTAATGGCAATAATAGTGAGCATCCCATTTAATAGAAACGCCTCCAGTGTTTGTTTAATGTTTTACCATTAAGTTTGCTGCCTGTGGCTTCTGATTTTAAAAAGTGTCCCTGGGCCCTCTGTTCTTTGCTTAGTAAGGTGTTTATCATCATTTTTGTCATCACTGTCATTATTATCATCATCTGAAATGGAGGTTATACTCTAATTAATGCATTTGGGCATATATTGAGATGATCATATGGTTTTTTTCCTTTCACTATCTGATGTATTACAGGATGCTTAGTTCAACAATGATTTCTTAATGTTGAACCAATCATTCTTCCTGAAATAAACACTACTTGGTCATGGTACATAATTCTTTTAATATACTGCTGGGTATGACTTACTAATATTTTATTTAAGACTTTCATACCAGCGAGTGCTTGGTTAGATTTTTGCATTATAAAATGAAATTGGATCTTTTTTGATGCTAGTTTAAATATCTAGTTTAAACAACATACAAATGGTATTTTTAATAAGATTTCCTAGAACTTACTCATAAAACCATCTGGGGCAGAATTACCTAGGGGCATAGATTATTTACCTTTTCAGTTTTATCAATGGATTTTAGTACAGGTTCCTTTTGTTTTGTTTTAGTTTTTAGAGGTATGTACTTGCTCTGTTACTCAGGCTGGGGTACAGGGGCACTATGATAGCTCACTGTAGCCTCAAACTCCTGGGCTCAAGGGATCTTCCTGGCCCAGCCTCCCAAGCACCTAGGACTGCAGGTGCTTGCCATTATGCCTGGCTGATTTTTTAAAACATGTTTTGTAGAGACAGGGTCTCTTTGTGTTACCCAGGCTGGTCTTGAACTCCTGGCTTCATGAGATCCTGCCACCTCGGCCTCCCAAATTGCTGGGATTACAGGCATGAGCTACTGCATCTAGCCTATATAGGTTTCTTAGAATCAATTTTAGGAGCTTATATTTTTATGGGATACCATTCATTTTAGGTAAATGTTCAGGTATATTAACATCAATTTTAACATAAAATTTTCAAATAACTTAATTATTCTTAATATGTGGAGATAAAGACCCTACTCCTGAGCCCTGGCATTGTGTTACTTGTGATTTATTTCTTAATTTTTGCTTATGCTTAACAGTAGTTTTTCCTTTTCTTCTTCATTTTAGTCTTTTTAAAGAAGAAGCTTAGTTTTATTTATCAAGTCTGGTTATTTTGACATCTTAGCTTTTATCTTTAATAATTCCTTTCTCCTAAAATATCGATGGTCTACCCTCATACTTATTGATAGCTTTGCTAAGAGAATTCTAGTTCAAAATTTTTTTACAAAGAAATAAAAAAGTCATTGCTCTATTATAATAAGAAATGAGATAAAATTGTTTATATCAACAATGTGTTACATACCCAGCGCTGTTGAGTGTGTGAGTAAAAGCCACTTTCAGACACCACTGCTGAGAATGCATGTTGGTACAACCATCTGGCAGGCAATTTGACAATATGTATGAACACTTAAAATGGGTATACATTTGAACAAAAAATTGTACTTCTAGCAATTTACACTTGGGAAATTAACTAGATCAGCAAACAAAGATGTATTTACAAGGATAGCCTTTAGAGTATTATTTCTAGTGGTTAAAATAGGGAGATGGATTGAATAAATGATGGCATAGCCATATAATAAAATACTACACAGTCATGAAAAAGAATGTGATAGGTGATGTTTTAAGTTGATATCAAACAGCTGGTTAAACCACAGAAAATATGATTCCATTTATGTAATTATATTACATATAATCTGGAAGTGTGAAGTGTGGCTAGTTCTGGAGACAGGCAGTAGATCTTTAACATTCACCATTTTGTGTCATTCTTTCAATAAATATGCCTTATCAGAAAAAAATAATTTTCAGGAAAGAATTCCAGCTGCTTACACATTCTGGATTATATACCATAAGGATTTATTACATGCTATGCTGGGTAGCAGAAGCGATGAGGAAAGGGAGGGTTAGTAGGGTTCTACACTTGGATGGTGAAGAGAAGGTAATGTTTTTGCCTAGAGAACGTAGAGGATTGATGAAAGTTTCTTCCCCCTCACCGGGTAGTAGACACTTCAAGAGATAGGGGAGGAGTCCCCTGAAAACCGAACAAGGGCTGGGTGTCGTGGCTCACGCCTGTAATCCCAGCACTTTGGGAGGGAGAGGCAGGTGGATCATGAGGTCCGGAGTTGGAGACCAGCCTGGCCTAAATGGCGAAACCCTGTCTGTACTAAAAATACAAAAATTAGCCGGGTGTGGTGGCGCATGCCTGTAGTCCCAGCTACTCAGGAGGCTGAGGCAGGAGAATCCCCTGAACCTGGGAGGCAGAGGTTGCAGTGAGCCAAGATTGCATGCTGTACTCCAGCCTGAGCGACAGTGTGAAACTGTGTCTCAAACAAAACAAAACAAAGCAAAACAAAACCATAAAAAACCAAAAACAAAAAAAAACCAACAAGGAGGCAGGACTCTTACTGTGCCCCAAGTTGTCTAGACCTTTTGGGTTTCCTCCAACCCTGAGATCCTGCCTCAGCTTGCTTGCTACATGTCCTCAACATCTCTCACAAGTGTCCTAAGCTTCTGCCCTTTGAGTCACCCACAATTCCTAAATGTACCTTGCATCTTTGTATCTGTCTGCTTTTCCTGATGTGGTCCTTCCTAAGGAACAGAATATTCCACTTCTCTAGAGAAGAACAAATACCCCTTGGTTCTTCAAGATCTGGTTCATGGTAGATTAGATTATTACTCAGCAAATATTCACTGTTTCTCACTACATATCCATGGAGGAATGTTCTTCCTTTCATCTTGACTTTGAGCTTCTCCATGTGACTTACTTTGGCCAATGGGATGTTAGTACACATGATGTGAGCAAAGGCTTAAAATGTGCTTGCATGTTGGGCTTAGTCTCTTGCATGCCTATTTTTTGCCATGATGACCAGGTAGCCACAGGTACAAGGAGGCCCCAAATGCATGGAACAGACTTGAACCAAATACATGGCCTGGAGTGCAGCCTGTATAAGCCTAGACAAAGTCAGAGTCAATGCATAGCAAACCTCCAGTCACCTGGATGAGAAACTTACAAATATGTATTGTTCAACACTGAGGTTGCTGCAGTGTTTGTTATGCAGCAGTAGCTGCCAGATGCATAGCTTTCAAGGTCTCTTGCCCTTTATTCTCTGAGTTCTCCCCCCTAAATCCCACCTATAGTACAACTGCTTAAAAGCTGTTATTATACTATATTATGATTAACTGATTGATGTGCTTGTATCCCACATTAGATTATGAACTTCCAAGTGGACGTAAATGTTCTGGGAGAAATTTGAGGAGCTAAAAAACACCCACCTTGACACTTGTCTTACAGCTAAAAATTGTGATTATTGAGCAAGTTACACCAAGATCTGTGAGCATATATTGCAGCAAGTGAAAAACATAATGCTTGTTTTCATGTTGTCTTTGGATAATAAAGAGGGGCCAGTCCATTCAACCTATCTTAAATGAGGTAAAAGAATATGGTTGGGCACCATGGCCCACGAATTCTACCCTAGGAGAGGAGTAAAAGAGGCCCAGACACCTCCTTTCTTTGAAGCAGTGAAGTGTTCTAAAAATTACAGGACATCTGAAGCTGTTTAGATATTTTAAAAAAGGAGAAGTCTCAACCAACAGAGACTGAAGGCGGTGTAGGTGAGTGTTCAACGTTGCTTGGTACTGTCTGGGTAAAGAACAAATGGGTGGTGGAATGATCTTTGATCACATTCTGTCTCATAGTACTTAAAAACTTCCATTTTATTTTTGATTTTAAAAATACCAAATACTAAAATTGAGCCCATAAAAAGGATGGAGTCGCCCATGATTCTGGAAAGGCTCTAAATCGCCAAGGTGTGGTCCAAGGTCATTACTAGGCTTGGCACATGTGTTGATGAACAAATTGAGAGATACATTAATATTGAAGTTTGCAGAAAGGGGATTAGGTCCTTAAGAAACCACTTGATCTGCAGAGATATTCAGAATGTGAATGTCTTCAGGGACCCTGGAAAAACACATGACCCCATTTTAAATCTGAAATTGTATGATCTTAAAGAAATCCAGTTACATGTATGACATTGCTGTAAAAAGTATTTTTCCAAATATACCTGCAATAAGCCTTAAAAATGTCTGTACCTTTTGACTTAACAATGCCATATCTAGGGAGTACAGCAGCCTGAAGGAATTAATCAGATATGTAGATAGAGATCTAAAGTAATGTTGATTACACAGTTATTTATAATAGCAGAAAACAGTGAACGTGTTAGTACAAACTATATTGAGAAACGTGAGTTTCTGTGGGCACTGCCAAATTTGCTGTGTCATCTGTCTTCAGAGACATAGACCAATTTAATTTAAAGAGGCCAGGACTGGGAGAAGGGATAGGCAGAGGGAAAGGAAGATGTGGTAAGAGACAGAGGAAGGAAGGGACAAGGAGGGAGGCAGGAATGGAGTCAGGGAGAGATGGAGAAAGAAACAAAAACAGAGACAGGGACAGAGACTGTTGAGTGGTATGTGATGAATCAATGTCTGTGCAATAAAGATTCAAAAGGGTGAAAGAGTCAGAGACAAGAGTGGATTCAAAGGCAAGTCCCCCACTCCCTGTTTTCATTAGAACTCACCGGCCCTGGAGCACCCACTGTTAGGACCCAGGCCACACGGAGGGGACAGCTAGCAGCAGGGCTGAGGAGTGGGAGGGCAGGCAGGAGCAGGGCTATCAGCACAGGCTGCTGAGTCACCAGTGGTCGGGGAGAAGGGAGGAAGTCCCAGGCTATGCTGGCTCTGTTATGGGCTGGGGGAGCAGGGAAGGGGCTCAGGTCATAGGTAGGGGGAAGGATGCTGGATGCTGTGTTCTAAGCCCCGAATTATGGCATTATGGGTGTGGAATTCACTTTCTAATTGCATTACCCACCTTCCATTAACTCCTGTGTTTGCTGTGGGATCCTGTTAACAGATAATCATTAGGAAATCCTGTTTTAGGGTTATAGATGCCTTTGGATAGTTTCTTAGGATGATTTGAGAACTTACCCCTCAGTAATTATTTCAAGTTGATTATTTGCATGCATAATCCAGATCTCAGGGGACATATTTTATTCTTTTCAACCTCTTGGTGGATTGGTGTGTGAGGGGGGTGGGAGTGGGTGGGTGTGGCATGCTCATGGTGGATAATGTCCTTCGGTGGCTCAGAGTTTCTGCTGCCACGGACTGAGTTCAGTTGGAGGATTGCTTTGCTTTTCCATCCCGCTCTTCTGTTCTGCACTGCAGCATCCCAAGCAGCCTTTTCATTGGATACCCTTGCCCCAAACCTCACACCCACACAGTCTGTGTGAGCAGCAGCCTTGCTGAAGGCTCGGTGCAACAGACAGCTTTCACACCCTGCCCAGCCCTTCTCCACCACACACTCCCAGCTCCCTCCTCTCCTTACCACTCCAGGTTCCCTTCAGAGGCCCAATTCTCTGCCTTGAATTTAAAGAAGCAATTGAAGTCTCCATCCTTTCCTCACCTCAGAGTCTACCTTGTTACACTCACAGCATCCTTAACGTGACTGATAAACAAAGGGCTACCTGGTTTTTCAATTTTTTAGTAGCAATGAACCAGCAAGGACTCTGAAATAGGAGGCTGTCTTAGGTTGAGTTTTTGGAAGCAGACTCTGAGAAGAGGATTCCTATAAAAATTATTTATTTAAGAAGTGTTCCTAGAAAAAACCAGTTGGGAGTGGGCGGGAAAGTGGGACCAGGAGAGAAAGAAGGCCAGGCAAAGGAACGGCAGCAGGCAGAGTCCGGGGAGGGCTGCTTTGGCTCAGTCTCTCCTGGGAACTCAGCAGACACCTTCCAGTTACCCCCACCAGGGAGCAAGAGCTGGAGGATTGTATTCATATGTTTGTCAGTCACTTGTTAAGGGCTGTCCCAGGGGTATGTTAATTTCCAGGCTCTTCACCAAGAGATGCAGGTGCAGGCTGTTGGGTGTGAAGGCGCATGGGAAGCTGGTGGACACAGTAAATGGTCCAGGGATCTGAGGGGCTATGGGCGAGGCACCAACAGTGTCTGCCGTAAGTCTTTCCTTCTTCCCTCCCTTACTCAACTTCATGAGTGGAAAGGCAGTTGTGTGAACAATTTCCTCACTGATGTGAGTTCTGCCACTCTGTAGAAAACAAAAGCAGCTTGCTCAGGTGAGGTGGCGCACATCTGTAATCCCAGCACTCTGTGGGGCTGAGGTGGGAGGATTGCTTGATGCGAGGAGTTCAAGACAAGCCTGAGCAACATAGGGAGACCCCATCTCTACAAAAAGTAGAAAAAATAAATAAATTATCCTGGTGTTGTGGTGAGCACCTGTGGTCCTAGCTACTTGGGAGGCTGTGGCAGGAGGATTGCTTGAGTCCAGGAGGTGGAGGCTGCATTGAGCTATGATAGTGCTACTGCACACCAGCCTGGAAAAGAGAGAGACCTGTCTCTAAAAAAAAAAAAAAAAGCAACAGCTATACTGGAGCTGGCTTGCTTACTCAGGAGGACAAGAGCTACTCCAGGCCCTTCTCCCATTTTCTGACTCCTGTCTGGCATGACTTATCTCTCAGGATGACTGCAGCTTGAGCATCAGAAGAAAAGGGTGAGCATTCACATCAAATGAGGGGTCCGTTCCTCAGAAATTCCACGTGGAGTTGCTCAGCTCCCCTTCTAGATGGGGGCTTCTCTGGTTATCTCTGAGAAAATGCCCCAACCCCACGCCACAGAGCCCTGGGCGCACAGGAGCTACCACACTGTCCTCATTCAGAACCTGCCCTATCTGCCTTGAGTTTGCCAGATGCAAGGGAGCAGGCAGCTTATCCTGTTTGAGACACAGCTCTCCTGTTTGGGGCTCTCTGCCCCACACTGGAAGCAAGGTAGCGGGTGTAGTCATTAACCAAGTCCTGCCCTTTTGGGGATCCCTCTGACTGGGGATGGGAAATCTGCTGTTTTCCTCCTTCAGGAACTCAACCTCAGGTCCTGGAGTCATGTCCACCTTGACTCCGGGAGTCCGAGCTGGGGCTGCTATTGTGAACTCTGCTATGCTGGGCTATTTCTCAATAGCACTCAAGATTGCCTCCCTCTCCTTCTTCCCCAGCCTTAACTCCAGTAATGAGGGAATGATGTGGGAGAGGTTTATCCAGATCTTGGCAATCAATGCTTTTCCAATAGACTTTTGCTTGCTCTGAGCTGGATTCTCTTTCCCCAGTTCAACAGCACCTTCCTTAGCTGCTTTTTGTGAAAGTGTCACTGGTCAGAACACACATGCAGACAATTCCTCTTGACTTGCCACATAACTGAATATTGACTGTGTCAGGCAGTCGGCCAGTGGTATGGAGGCCCCTGAAAACCAGAGGCTGCTGCAGACATCGAGTGAGGCCCACAGACTGCCTGCAGTTTCTTATGCTTCTCCCCTCAGGTAGTTGCCCACCTTCTAACATCTCTGCCTCATGGGTAGCGACATTAAAAACATATGCCTTTATATCTTCTTTCTCTCAAAGCCTCAAAATGACAGTGGAGAAATGATAACAAATAAAACCATAAATGTATAAGGACAAAGAGTTTTAGAGAGGATATAGAAATAGATCATGAATGTCAAGAAAATTTTGGAAGGTGATCAATTAAGTCAGTGGTAATTTACTTAGAAGAGCAGAGAAAGTTAAAATTTAAACCTAAAAAGGGGGGTGGTACCCAGTGAAAAGAAGCTAGAAGATTTTTTACTGAAGTATCCCTATTGAAATATCCCTGAAGATGGGGATGAGTGTGATGGACCCGTTAAAAAGGAATTATTTAGGCAGATAGTGAGGGTAAGGAAGTCCTCGGTAAGCTTTTCCTTTTAATGAAAAGCAGCCTCCAAATCATTTTCTTTTCTAACAAAGAACAGCCAGTAAAATCAAGCTGCAGACATAGAAAGGCAGGCTAGAAGCTTGCATGGGTGAATGCTGGCCATTGTGGCAATAGGAAAGGGGCTACCTGGGGACCAGGTATGTTCAAAATGATGACTCCATCTTCCCTTTTGCTTGCCAACCACGTGTGCAGTCGGGAGCAGACAACATGGCCCCGGGCAGACAAAGACTCCATTTGCATAAAGAAGATTAGGGTGGGGTGGCCGGCTTCCCCACATGCGATATAAACATCACACTTGGTCCAACCAATCTTAGGGCCCTTTGTAAATCAGACACCGCTTCCTCAAGCCTGCCTATGAAACCCTGTGCACTCCGCCGCAGGCCAGAAGTTCCGCTTGGGCGCCTCTCTCTCTTGCAGAAGAGAGAGCTATTTTCCTGTCTCTTTCTTTTGCCTATTAAACCTTCACTTTTTTTTTTTCTTTTTTGAGACGGAGTCTTGCTCTGTCGCCCAGGCTGGAGTGCAGTGACGCCATCTCTGCTCACTGCAAGCTCCGCCTCCCGCCCGGCTAATTTTTTGTATTTTTAGTACAGACGGGTTTTCACCGTGTTAGCCAGTATGGTCTCGATCTCCTGACCTCGTGATCTGCCCGCCTCAGCCTCCCAAAGTGCTGGGATTACAGGCGTGAGCCACTGCGCCCGGCAGCTAAACCTTCACTCTTAAACTCACTCCTTGTGTGTGTCCGTGTCCTTGATTTCCTTGGCATGGGGCAATGAACCTCGGGTATTACCCCAGACAATGACAAAGCTTCAAGGGGTGGGGCTGAAAAATAGAAGAGACATCTTGGCTATCTGTTTGAGGAGCAATGAGGCTCCCAGATGTCTACCCCATTTCTACTCAAGCCAGGCAACTATCCCCCCTATAGCTGGAGGGGATGGGACGTTCAAATGAGGAGATGCCAGCGTTTGGGGATGTCAGGTGCAGTTGAGAACAGGGAACTATACTGAAAATGGGCACTAAATGGACACCTACCTGTGGATGGCAAAACCTCCAACTCGCCTTCCCTGCTCAGCAGCCAGCATGATGGCAGAGCTTATAGCCTCCAGGAAGAAGAATGGAAGATTCCTCTGGGGATACTGACTAGGCCAAGAGAAAAGACCTACTAACATAGGTTTCTCCAGTGAAACAGCTGGGTCCCCACCTGATCAGCCTACTGTGAAGTCCACTGGCAGATGAGCCTCACCCATACACACAGAACTCGAAATTAGCATTTTGGTCCCTTTACTATTATGTCTGAGTAGGTAGATTAGCATCACTTGACATCAGAGGGGAGCTTTAACATGAAAGACAGAGGCATAAATGAACCAACCACCCAACCAGCCACAGTAGAGGAAAACAGACTGCAGAAAGCAAAATGAAATTTCAAGAAAATCCTAAACCTTGTAAGTCTGGTATCTATGAAAACTATGAAATAGTAAGCTATACAAAGGAATATATAGCCGGGCATGGTGGCTCACGCCTGTAATGCCAGCACTTTGGGTGGCCGAGGCAGGCGGATCACCTGAGGTCAGAAGTTTGCGACCAGCCTGACCAACATGGAGAAACCCCGTCTCTACTAAAAATACAAAATTAGCTGGACGGTGGCGCATGCTTGTAATCCTAGCTGCTTGGGAGGCTGAGGCAGGAGAATCGCTTGAACCTGGGAAGCAGAGGTTGTGGTGAGCCGAGGTCGCGCAACTGCACTCCAGCCTGGGCATCAGGCGCGAGACTCTGTCTCACACACACACAAAAAGGAATATCCAAAGAATAAAAGCTCTTGAAAATTCAAAATACCATCTATTGGGTAATATGCTCACAACATGGGTGACAGGAAATCATCTGTAACCCAAACCCCAGCATCATACAATATACCCATGTAGTAAACCTGCATATGAACCCCCTGAATCCAAAATAAATGTTGAAAAAAAGGAAAATTCAAAATATGATAGCGGAAATCTTAAAAAATCAACGGATGAATTAAAATATAATTTGAGGAATTCTCTGAGATAGTAGAAGAAAAATATAAAGAAATAGAAAATGAAAAGAAAGAAAAGGTAAGAAAATTCAAGGCTTAGACCAGAAGATCTAACTAAGTTTCACAGAGAAGAGAGAAAACGAGGGAAAGAAATGATCACATTTGTAGACAAGATAGAATTTTTAAAGAGGGAATAACCTAGTGCCTGTTGTTGGGAAAATAGATAACTAAATTGTGGTATCTTCACACAACAGACTGCTACGCTGCAATAAAAAGGTAGTGAACCAGGTGTATAGGTAATTCTTAGGAACAATGCTGAATGAAAGGCAAACCATGGAAGAGTGCTCTCTCTGTGCAATGCCATTTCTATGATGTTCAAAATCAAGCAAAAGTAAGTGAGGTATAGATTAGCAATGCATACATATTTAGTGAAGCAATAAAAAGAAGCAAGATAATTGGGGAAAAAGTCATGAGGGTGATTATGTAGCTGGTAGGGGGCGAGGCACGGCAGGCAAGGGAGAAGATGGAATGAGATCAGGAAAAGTCAATACACAATGGTTCAAGGCATTGGTCATGTTCCATCTCCTAAGTTGGGTGCTAGGTTCTTGGGAATTTGTTTTACTATATTTCATAACTTAAATTACCTGTATGTTAAGTCTCTCTCTCTCTCTCGCTCTCGCTCTTTCTCTCTCTCTCTCTCTCACACACACACACACATCCCAAATAATATAATAAAGTCTCCCTGAATTAAGGATGTGAGTTTTCAGATTAAAAGGGCCTAACAGTCCAGTGCAATGAGGGAGAAAATACTACTCCAAAGCATATGTGAAATTTCAGAGCATCAGAGATAAAGACTATCATAACAGCAGGAAAAATAGCTCACATACAAAAACTAAGAATCAGAATCGCGTTGGTGTTCTCATTAGCAAGACTGGAAATGGAAGACAATAGCCCTTCTAAGATTCTGAAGGAACAAGATTCCTACCTAGAATTCTAGACTCGACAAAGTAATATATGAGAGAGCAGAAGTAAGACACACTCAGACAAGTTAGACCTCAGAAATTTTATCTTCCACCTACCCTTTCTCAAAATGAGAAAATGTACTCCACCAAAAAGAGCCAGTAAATAGAGGAAATCATGGAAACCATGGAAACACAGATTCCAATACAGGAAAGAAACAAAAAGAATACAAAGAATGTTAGTCCAAGGAAGTCCCCCCAAAACTGCTGGAAGTAGGCATAGAGCACAAGAGATCCAGGTTGGAGAAAAACAAGAGATCTCCAGGAGAGATTTCTCCATGAAAAACATGCACCTGGTCAGTTTCCTAATATTTCAGTGTACTGAGACGAGATTTACAGTTTTGTGTGACAGTTTTAAGAAACTAAGCCCCAAACAAACAAACAAAGCAAGAGAGAAAAGAAAAGAAAAAGGAGGCTATTTATTAAGTCCAAAAGTTGTGCAGGAAAGGATATATAAATATATCATGTGGCTCGATAGCATGTAATAGTTATGTAATTCTGATAATGTGAAATATTGACTGAAACAGAAACTATAATATATATGGGAAAATAAAGGCAAGTGGAAGTATGTTTACAGGAATTTCTAAAGTGAAAAGAATCAACCAAAATAGAAGTACAGGCTATATAACTCTGAACCAAAACTAGATGAGCACAGTAGAAGACAGGTAATTACAGCCACTTTCACTCATCAGCACAGACACAACAGTTCTAAAGAAAATGTTAGCAAGCTGAATATGGCAGAATCAAGCTGGTCTTACTTTAGTAATGCAAAATCGATCCAACTTAAAAATAATGTATTAATATAAATAATCACAATATAGACTAAAGGAGAAAATCTACATGATTATCTTGATAGGCACAGAACAAATATTTGATGAAACTTAGCAGTTAAGTTAAAAACAATCTTAGCCAACTAGAAGTAGGAAATTTCTTTAACTTGATGAAAACGCTCTAATAATTTACATCAGATAGAATACATAATAATAAAGTTTTAAAAGGATTCACTTTGAAATCGGGAAGATGACAAAGGTGTCCTCTAATACCTTTCTATCCAACATTGTATTTGGAGAGCCTAGCCAGTGAAGACAAGAAAAAGAAATAAAACTGCGTCACCCTTAAAAGAACCTTTCTGAGAACATTGGGCCCACCTGGATAATCCAGAAATCTCTCTGCACCTTAAGATCCTTAATATAGTCACATATACAAAGTCCATTTTGTCATGTAAAGTACCATAGTCACAGATTTGGGGGATTGGGACATGAACATCTTTGGGGGGCTGTTATTTTGCCTGTTGCGTATGACTCACATCACTTCCATGTAATTATTCACAGGTTATATGATTGTTTACATAGAGAAAGCCAAGATAATTGACAAACAGGCTTTTAGAATCAATAGGAGAGTTTAGCAAATTGATTCAATTGTTTTCAAGCAGTTCAGACACAGAAAATACAATTTTTAAAAAGATGTCATTTATAATGTCAAGAAAGGATAAAGTACCTTGCAATAAAGCTAACAAAAGAGGTTTAAAACCTTTATGAAAAAATTCTAGAAAGTGATGAAAAAATCTTAAGTATAACCTATTAAATAAACAGAAAAACATATTATGAACGTGGACATAAAAATGTAATATCATAAAGATGTCAATTCTCCACAGGAATATATAGATTTTATTGCAGTTCTCTTTTTATTTTATTTTATTTTTTTTTGGGACAGAGTCTTGCTCTGTCACCCAGGCTGGAGTGCAGTGGCACAATCTTGGCTCACCACAACCTCCTCCTCCCAGGTTCAAGCGATTCTCCTGCCTCAGTCTCCTGAGTAGCTAGGACTACAGGCGCGCCACCACGCCCAGCTAATTTTTTGTATTTTAGTAGAGATGGGGTTTCATCATGTTGGCCAGCTGGTCTCGAACTCCTGAGCTCAGGCAATCTGCCCACCTCAGCCTCCCAAAGTGCTAGGATTACAGGTGTGAGCCACTGTGCCCAGCCGACTTTACTGCAGTGCTAATCAACATTCTAACATTTCTTTGGAACTTAAGCTGATTCTAAAATGTAAATAGAAATGTATAAGAACAGATAAGACACAATGAGAAGTAGAGAATGGGTGGACTCACCCTAGGATACAACAAGACATATCAAGTATGGTAATTAAGGCATTATGGGCCTGGCATCATGGCTCACGCCTGTAATTCCAGCACTTTGGGAGGCTGACGTGGGCAGATCACCTGAGGTCGGGAGTTCGAAACCAGCCTGACCAACAGGGAGAAATCCCATCTCTACTGAAAATACAAAATTAGCTGGGCTTGGTGGCGCATGCCTGTAATCCCAGCTACTCAGGAGGCTGAGGCAGGAGACTCGCTTGAACCCGGGAGGCAGAGGTTGTGGTGAGCTGAGATCGTGCCATTGCACTCCAGCCTGGGCAACAAGAGCGAAACACTGTCTCAAAAAAATAAAAATAAAAATAAAAATAAAAGAAAAAAAGAAAAAAAAAAGGGTGCCATTGAAACAAAGATATGTAATTGGACCATCAGAACAGAATACAGAGCCCAAAAACACACCCATAGATTGATATCTGATATAAATGACACAGCAACATTGCAGGTAAGTGGAGAAAAGATAGGCTTTTCAAAAAGTGATGAGTAATTAGTTACTCATATAGAAAAAATAAAACAAAATTGGAATTCTCAGACCAAATAAAATTCCAAGTGGAATTCAGGAACCTAGTTAGAAAACTTTTAGAATGCGGGAATATATCTACGCTCTTGGGTTAAAGATTTACTAATATACAAAAAACACAACTCATAAGGAAAAAGGTTGATAGTTACCATCAATGAAATAAAAAACACCTGGGTTCTGAAAACCATCATTAACGTGGTGAAAAGAGGATGGGCACGGTGGCTCATGCCTGTAATCCCAGCAGTTTGGGAGGCTGAGGTGAGAGGATTGCTTGAGGCCAGGAGTTCGAGACCAGCCTGAGAAACATAGTGAGACTCCATCTTTACAAAAAAAAAAAAAAAAAAAAAAAAAGAAGAAGAAAGAAATATCTAACTCCAGATTGGGGGAAAATATTTGCAATATACATAATTGACAAAGGATTTGAATCCAGAACATATAAATAACTCATAAATCGATAATTTAAAAAAACTGGAAAATGGGTAAAAGTCAAACAGGTAAATCTTAGAATAAGAAACCAAAATGGACCATAAATATATGAAAAGATAATCTCATTAAGAATCAGAGAAGTGCACACTAAGCCACAATAAAATACCATTTTAAATGCATCCAATTGGGAAAATGGAAAAGTCTGACAATTTCAGATGTTGGTAGCCAAATGGAGCAATGGGAACTCTCATACACTGCAGAAGTAAGTGTAAGTTGGCACAAGCACTTTGGAGACTCAGCAAGCAATATCTAAAGGTCAAGGTTCTTATGTCCTGCAACTCAGCACTACCATTGCTAACATGTACAAGAGGAGACATTTGCAAGAAAGTTCATTGTAATATTGTTTGTAACAATAAAAAAAAGAGAAAAATCACCCAAATGTCTACCAACAGGCGAATGGGTACATACATTGTGGTATATTCATATAATGAGACAAAAAGAAATTAATGAACCAACAAAAGAAATTAATGTTCAACAAAAGAAATTAATGAACCACAGCTAGATGTGTCATTATGAATTACTGTCAAAAACATAATGTTAAGTTAAAAAAACAAGTTTCAGAAAGTATTGTACCATTTTTATAAAACTTAAAAACATGAAAAGTAATATATATTTTACAATAGAGACATATATCTATTAGGCTGGTGCTTTTTTTTTTTTTGAGATAGAGTCTCGCTCTGTCACCCAGGCTGGAGTACAGTGGTGTGATCTCGGCTCACTGCAACCTCCGCCACCTGGGTTCAAGCGATTCTCCTGCCTCAGCCTCCCGAGTAGCTGGGATTACAGGCATGCACCACCACACCCGGCTAATTTTTGTATTTTTAGTAGAGGCGGGGTTTCGCTATGTTGGCCAGGCTGGTCTCAAACTCCCGACCTCAGGCAATCTGCCTGCCTCGGCCTTGCAAAGTGTTGGGATTACAGGCGTGAGCCACTGCGCCTGGCCCGAAAACTGCAATTACCTTTGCAGCAACCTAATAGCAAAAGTATAAAAAGATGTATAGGAATAACAAATACCAAATTCAGGATGTGGTTCCCTTTTGGCAGGAAGGAATGAACTCAAGGAGGGTAACACAGAGCTAAAACTGTAGATTTAATGCTTTATTTCTTAAGTTGGGTGATGGGTATCTTTATTATTTGGACTATTTGTATAATTATTTGTATTATGTGGAATGACATGTGTCTCTTAAGTAGCATCATATGCTTATTCAGAAACATGGAAGGAAAGGAAGCAGGAATTGGGAGTTGGGAAGTGAAAGAAAATACAGGGGATTCCTGTTTTTTTAAACCTTGCCCTCCTGGTTGACATTTTAAACTATATATTATTACTACTTCAAAATAGTCAATACCGTCAAAATAATGAAAATTTGAGCCAGAGAGTAATATATGATATGCTTCTGGAAGATCTCCATTTTTTGTTATTATACTTTAAGTTCTAGGGTATATGTGCACATCGTGCAGGTTTGTTACATATGTATACATGTGCCATGTTGGTGTGCTGCACCCATTAACTCGTCATTTACATTAGGTATATCTCCTAATGCTATCCCTCCCCCCTCCCCCCACCCCACAACAGGCCCCGGTGTGTGATGTTCCCCTTCCTGTGTCCAAGGGTTCTCATTGTTCAATTCCCACCTATGAGTGAGAACATGCGGCGTTTGGCTTTTTGTCCCTGCAATAGTTTGCTGAGAATAATGGTTTCCAGCTTCATCCATGTCCCTACAAAAGACATGAACTCATCCTTTTTTATGGCTACACAGTGTTCCATGGTGTATATGTGCCACATTTTCTTAATGCAGTCTATCATTGTTGGACATTTGGGTTGGTTCCAAGTCTTTGCTATTGTGAATAGTGCCACAATAAACATACATGTGCGTATGTCTTTATAGCAGCATGATTTATAATCCTTTGGGTATATACCCAGTAATGGGATGGCTGGGTCAAACAGTATTTCTAGTTCTAGATCCTTGAGGAATCGCCACACTGTCTTCCACAATGGTTGAACCAGTTTACAGTCCCACCAACAGTGTAAAAGTGTTCCTATTTCTCCACATCCTCTCCAGCACCTGTTGTTTCCTGACTTTTTAATGATCGCCATTCTAACTGATGTGAGATGGTATCTCATTGTGGTTTTGATTTGAATTTCTCTGATGGCCAGTGATGATGAGCATTTTTTCATGTGTCTTTTGGCTGCATAAATGTCTTCTTTTGAAAGTGTCTGTTCATATCCTTTGCCCAGTTGTTGATGGGGTTGTTTGTTTTTTTCTTGTAAATTGGTTTGAGTTCTTTGTAGATTCTGGATATTAGCCCTTTGTCAGATGGGTAGATTGCAAAATTTTTCTCCCATTCTGTAGGTTGCCTGTTCACTGTGATGGTAGTTTCTTTTGCTGTGCAGAAGCTCTTTAGTTTAATTACTTCCCATTTGTCAATTTTGGCTTTTGTTGCCATTGCTTTTGGTGTTTTAGACATGAAGTTCTTGCCCATGCCTATGTCCTGCATGGTATTGCCTAGATTTTCTTCTAGGGTTTTTATGGTTTTAGGTCTAACATTTAAGACTTTAATCCATCTTGAATTAATTTTTGTATAAGGTGTAAAGAAAGGATCCAGTTTCAGCTTTCTACATATGGCTAGCCAGTTTTCCCAGCACCATTTATTAAATAGGGAATCCTTTCCCCATTTCTTGTTTTTGTCAGGTTTGTCAAAGATCAGATGGTTGTAGATGTGTGGTATTATTTCTGAGGGCTCTGTTCTGTTCCATTGGTCTATATCTCTGTTTTGGTACCAGTACCATGCTGTTTTGGTTACTGTAGCCTTGTAGTATAGTTTGCAGTCAGGTAGCGTGATGCCTCCAGCTTTGTTCTTTTGGCTTAGGATTGACTTGGCAATGCGGGCTCTTTTTTGGTTCCATATGAACCTTAAAGTAGTTTTTTCTCCAAGTCTGTGAGGAAAGTCATTGGTAGCTTGATGGGGATGGCATTGAATCTATAAATTACCTTGGGCAGTATGGCCATTTTCATGATATTGATTCTTCCTATCCATGAGCATGGAATGTTCTTCCATTTGTTTGTGTCCTCTTTTATTTCGTTGAGCAGTGGTTTGTAGTTCTCCTTGAAGAGGTCCTTCACATCCCTTGTAAGTTGGATTCCTAGGTATTTTATTCTCTTTGAAGCAATTGTGAATGGGAATTCACTCATGATTTGGCTCTCTGTTTGTCTGTTATTGGTGTACAATAATGCTTGTGATTTTTGCACATTGATTTTGTATCCTGAGACTTTGCTGAAGTTGCTTATCAGCTTAAGGAGATTTTGGGCTGAGATGATGGGGTTTTCTAAATATACAATCATGTCATCTGCAAACAGGGACAATTTGACTTCCTTTTTTCCTAATTGAATACCCTTTATTTCTTTCTCCTGCCTGATTGCCCTGGCCAGAACTTCCAACACTATGTTGAATAGGAGTGGTGAGAGAGGGCATCCCTGTCTTGTGCCAGTTTTCAAAGGGAATGCTTCCAGTTTTTGCCCATTCAGTATGATATTGGCTGTGGGTTTGTCATAAATAGCTCTTAGTATTTTGAGATATGTCCCATCAATACCTAATTTATTGAGAGTTTTTAGCATGAAGGGCTGTTGAATTTTGTCAAAGGCCTTTTCTGCATCTATTGAGATAATCATGTGGTTTTTGTCTTTGGTTCTGTTTATATGATGGATTACGTTTATTGATTTTCATATGTTGAACCAGCCTTGCATCCCAGGGATGAAGCCCACTTGATCACAGTGGATAAGCTTTTTGATGTGCTGCTGGATTCGGTTTGCCAATATTTTATTGAGGATTTTTGCATCGATGTTCATCAGGGATATTGGTCTAAAATTCTCTTTTTTTGTTGTGTCTCTGCCAGGCTTTGGTATCAGGATGATGCTGGCCTCATAAAATGAGTTAGGGAAGATTCCCTCTTTTTCTATTGATTGGAAGACAGAGTCTCGCTCTGTTGCGCAGGCTGGAGTGCAGTGGCATGATCTCCGCTCACTGCAATCTCCGCCTCCTGGGTTCACACCATTCTCCTGCCTCAGCCTCCCAAGTAGCTGGGACTACAGGCACCCACCACCATGCCCGGCTAATTTTTTTGTATTTTTAGTAGAGACGGGGTTTCACCGTGTTAGCCAGGATGGTCTTGGTCTCCTGACCTCGTGATCCGCCCACCTCGGCCTCTGAGTGTGCTGGGATTACAGGCGTGAGCCACCGCGCCTGGCCTGGAAAATCTCCATTTTTACGACTTTTTCATTTTTAATTTTTTTTTAAGAGACAGGGTATCTGCTAGGCACAGTGGCTCATGCCTGTAATTCCAGCAGTTTGGGAGGCCGAGGCGGGTGGATAGCTTAAGCTCAGGAGTTCGAGATCAGCCTGGGCAACATGGTGAAACCCTGTCTCTACAAAAAAAAATACAAAAATTAGACCAGTGTGGTGGCAGGCACCTGTAATCCCAGTACTTGGGAGGCTGAGGCAGGAGAATCGCTTGAACCCAGGAGATGGAGGTTGCAGTGAGCCGAGATCGCACCACTGAACTCCAGCCTGAGTGACAGAGCGAGACCCTGTCTCAAAACAAAACAAAAAGAGACAGAGTCTTGCTCTGACGCCCAGGCTGGAGTACAGTGGTGTTATCATAGCTCACTCAGCCTATACACCTGGGGTCAAGAGATCCTCCTGCCTCAGCCTCCTGAGTAGCTGAGACTAGGAGGGTGAGCCACCGTGCTGGGCTAAGATCTCCATTTTTAGATGCTTTATCTCAGTGTATTCAAAATATGGTCCTTGGACAAGTGTGGGTTGGTGATCTGGTCTGCCATCAACTAAATAGAGAACTAAGCCTAAGTGTTTGGGAACTTTTACTGCAATTTTAGAGTGATTTTATTTATGCTGAATCAATAATTTAAAAAGTGAGACTTGTATTTTGTATCTATAATTTACTGTATTATCATTTTTTTCTAGAAATAAACTCTTACTTCTCAAAAGTATTGGTTGAAACGAATTAAAATGAACAAAAAACCAACTGGTTTTGCACAAGTAGTTTGAGATATATTGCTCTATCTTACTCAAAATTGATGTGTATGTGATTTCTTTTTCTATAATGTGAAGTTTTTTGTTTTGTTTTGTTCTTTGGGGATCTTGTGATCTACTCCTAAAATATTAATGTCATGTGGGATTCCAGAATTGTTTTGTTTTGTTCCAGATATTTGCCTTGCATATATAAAGAAGATGTGGCCATTCTTTGCATGCTGTTTCCCCAGAGACACATGTAAATGGAGCTGTAATTTCCTGTTGGTAAACAGCAAGTATTTAAATTAGAATCAGGTGGTAAGGTTGATATGTAGAAGGGTAATAAATTGAATTGCCTTCAAAGCGATACCTTTTCCAGTTAACTGTTAACTCACCAGTTTACTGCTTTTCTTTTCTTTCTTTTTTATGCTTCATGAATTTGTGTGTCATCTTTGTACAGGAGCCATGTGCTAATCTCTGCACTGTTCCAATTTTAGTGTTTGTGCTGCCAAAGCAAGCACGGCTTTTCTTAATCGTATCAAATATTACATGGTATGTGAAAACAGTATATATCTGGCTTGAGGTATTTCACTGATGACAAATGGACCTCATGTTATAGAGGAATGAAAGATATAAATTAATAAAACATAATCATGATAAGAATAAAACCAAACTAAATCTCCTCTCCAGTGCTTGGCAGCACACTCCCGGAGAGGGTTCAGGCTGTGCGTGGCCCCCCAGCGGTGCTCAGAGATGGCTTAATGGCCTCCGTGACAACAGGAGCCCAGACTGCACAAGATTCTGCCTCTGCAGATGCAGAACAGTAGGGGCCTCTGATGTGCTCGAACATCTGTTTTGGATCTCCATTTCTCCTCAAGAAGAGACTCCTTTTTAAAAATTGTTTTTTTGAAGCTGGATTACTTACTGATTTCCAGAGTCCTCTTACACCTGCCACTTCTCAAGGGAATACTTTGGGCATAATCTTTTAATCTTTCTGGAAAGCTAACAAAACATTACCTGTGCCAGGCCTTCCACCAGGAACACCCCATTCTTTCCATCATAGTGCTTTTTAAAGGACTTTATCATTTGTTCTCTGGGTTCATTTAACTCTTAACTTACACCGATTTAGCATCTTTGCTGTATTTCCTCGCTATTTCTTATTTCATTCTTTACATGTTATGTTACATTTCTGTTTGAGTCTTTACAGTATCTTCTTTCTTACCAACTTGTCTTTCTAGAATATTCTCACAATTAATGTTTTGGTTTGTTTTGAGGTAGGCGATCAGCAGGACTTGTTTTCTGAGCACTGGTCAGGACCCTGTCTATCTAAATGGTAGGTAGCAAAGAAACTGGCCAAAGCCAGGTAGGACCAGCAATTATAATGCACTTGCATAAGACACTTCTGTCAGTACCATGACAGTTTACAAATGCCATGGCAATGACCTGGAAGTTATCTTATATAATTCTGGGAACTGTCTTCCCTTTTTCCATAAAGTTTGTGAATAACCCACCCCTTATTTAGCAAATAATTAAGAATGGGTATAAATATAGGTAGCCAGCAATCCACAAGTGCTACTCCGGACCAGTCTGTCTATGGGATGGCCCTGCTCTGTCTATGGAGCAGTCACTTGGCTGTACACTGTTGCTCAAATAAACTTGCTCTCTTTCATTGTCAGCTCACTCTTGAATTCCTTCCTGGGTGAAGCCAAGGATCCTCCTGAGCTGAGCCCCAATTTCGGGACTTGCCTGTATCAGCCTGGTGACCCAGATGGGACAAACAATGGGAACAAGATGAATGGGACAAAGTGACTCAGTACAGATCGGAGTTGTGGAGCTGTAACCCTATGAAGCTGTAACTCTAGGGCAGTTTGCGCTGTAGAACTGCGCCTAAAGGACTCTTTTCAGAGCCATCATCTTTCCTGGCAACTCACAAGACAAGGGAACCTGAGGGAAACCTTCACCGAAACCCCAAATAAAGACAGATTAGCACCATTTGACTTCCACACACAAAGGTCAGTCTTCCCTTTGTTCCCCCTCAATATTGACCTTTTTGGGTGAGCCAGGAAATGGGAACTGAGTCTCTGGCTTGGTAGCTCATTGTCCCCCATCATCTGAGTGTCCCGAATGGCAGCAGGCCTGGCATGTCCTTGCCACCCTTTCTCCTGGACCTTCCTTTTTCTCTTTAGTGGCTAATGACCGCCATTTTACTTTTACACTTATTTTGTTGTTGCATTTGTGGTCTTTCGTTTAGATATTTGGGCAATTGTTTCTGTTCAATGTAAGGCAAGACACTTTCCGTGTTTGTTTTTAACCCCTTCTTTTCTAATTTTGAGAGGTCCCCTGTTGTCCTGACTCTGGGATGCCTGACTCTGGTGTTGAAGCCCTAGACTCAAGCGATCTGCCCATCCTGGCCTTTCAAAGTGCTAGGATTACAGGTGTGAGCCACTGTGCTCAGCCATGTGCCTTTTTCTTTGTCTGATTTGACTTTATGCAAGGAGAAATTTGGTTGGTTTTCAGAGGATCCAGGAAAGTTTACGGAGAAATTTGTTCAGTTCATCGTGTTCTTTGACTTAACATGGCATGACTTGCAAATATTATTGTCTACCTGCTGTACTGTAGAGGAGAAACAAAGGATTCTGGGTACTGCTCATGAATATGCAAATGGAGTGGCAACTGGTAACTAAGGTCATGCCATTTATCATGTGAGGGGAGATGCAGCTCTAGATCTGGTCCCTCAGTGGGATTACCAGAGGGGTTCCCAAGATCTTGAACACAGAAATCACATGGTAACTTGTTTAACAGTAGGTATGGAAAAGTGTGTGGTTAAGCCAGTTAATTACAACAAGGTTAGAGAAGTAACTCCGAGGAAGGACAAAAATCTCACTCTATTTCAGGACAGTTTGGTTGAGGCAAGCAGGAAATATGCTAAGTGTAGACCCAAACTCCCTGGAAGGGTGAGCTCTCCTAGGTATGCATTTAATTACTTAATATGCCCCTGGCATTATGAGGAAGTTACAAAAGGCAGAAATGGGACCTCAAACTCCCATGAGTCAACTCTTGTACATGGCCATTGGGTTTACAACAACAGAGACAGAGCAGAGGAAGCAGAGAAAACCAAAATAAAAAGCCAAAAAGCCCAATTGTTAGTGGCTGCCTTAAGCCACCTGCTGCCTCGAGGTTATTCATCCCAGGGAAGTGTTGCAAGATCGGTGTCTGGGCTGCCCAGACGATAGCCCCCAACTTGCTGGCCCCTGAGCCAGAATCAGTGTGCCTACCATAAGCAAGAGGGCCATTGGAAAAGGGACTGCCTCAGGCTCCAAGGGGAATCTGGGCCACTCAAACCCATAATGGCCAAGACAACAGAGAACTGACGGGACCTGAGGTTCCCCATGGCTCCCACTGGACACCTTACCATCTCCACAGAGGAGCCTTGGGTAACTCTTGGTGTGGCAGGTAAGAATACTGAGTTCTTATTGGATATGGGAGCAGCCTTCTCAGTTCTGACCCATTTCTCAGGGCCACTGTCTTCCTACTCTTGTACCATACTGGTGGTACAAGAATACCACCTTATACAAGGTACATGATTGATAGCCAGCCAAAAATTAGGAGATTCACCCATCCCCTTGGTTGCACTGTAGGCGATCATATGTTTTCCCACATGTTCTAGCTTATGTCTCAGTGCAGTATTCCTTTACTGGGAAGAGACTTACTTTTCCAATTACAGGCCACAGTTCAATTTGGAGAGCCCCACAAAAAGGCAATAGGCCGGGAAGGGGCACTACTTCTAGCTCTAAGTGCTTGACTTACTACAGGTAAAGAAAAGACCTTCCTTCCACCGCATATTACTTCTCAAGTAGACTCTTCTGTCTGGGACAAAGAAGTTCCTGATAGAGCTGTTAATGTTTTACCCATGGGAAAAACAATATCCTTTGAGACCTGAAGCAAAAGTGGGGATACAGCCCCAGATAGAAAAGTTTCTAAAGTAAGGATTATTACAACCCTGTCAGTCCCCATATAATACTACCATCCTGCCTGTAAAGAAATCAAGTGAGAAATACAGATTTCTTCGGGATCTGAAGGGAGTTAATGAGGCATTAGTTCCAGTCCACCCAATAGTTCCTAACCCTTATACAATATTGACCTAAGTCTCTGAACATGCTAATTGATTCATGGTATGAGACTTAAAGGATGCTTTCCTTTGCGCCCAGACTCCTAGTATATTTTAACTTTTGAATGGACTGATCCAGATGCTCATGCTACATCTCTGTTTACCTGGAATGCCTTTTCCCAAAGTTTTAGGGTCAGTCCTCATCTCTTTGGGGATGTATTGGCAAAATAATTAAGGGAACTACAGTTAATGAATTGATCCCTCCTAAAATACGTGGATGACCTATAAATTTCCAGCCCTACTAGGGACGACTCTGATAAAAATATAATTCAGGTCCTTACTTTCTTGGGAAAATAAGGTTATCGGGTATTCTCCCACAAGGCCCAGACTTCTGTGCAAAAGGTTAAATACTTGGGATACATGCTTATTCCTGGAACAAGGACAATAGCCAGGAATGAAAAGAGACCACTCTGGCACTGCAGCGCCATCAGACTAAGAAACAGTTAAGAACCTTTTTGGGAATGGGTGGATTCTACCATATCTGGATTCCCTGGTTTGGGGTCATAGCAAAACCACTCTATGAAGCTCTAAAAGGGAATGATCACGAGCCTTTGAACTGGGATGGAACCTGCCAACAGGCATTCCTAACCTTAAAAGAAAATCTGGGAATGGCCCCTGCTTTGTGACTCCCAAACTTAGAAAAACCTTTCACTCTCTATGTGGCTGAAAAACAAGGGACAGCTTTGGGTGTTCTAACTCAAAGGCTAGGGAATAATCCTAGACCAGGGCTTATTTTTCTAAAAAGCTAGATCAGGTGGTGGCCAGACGGCCAGGATGCTTGTGAGCTGTGGCCACCACCATTCTATTGGTAGAAGAAGCCAGGAAGTCAGCCAGGCACGGTGGCTCGTGCCTGTAATCCCAGGACTTTGGGAGGCTGAGGCGGGTGGATCACGAGGTCAGGAGATCGAGACCATCCTGGCCAACATGGTGAAACCCCATCTTTATTAAAATACAAAAAAATTAGCCGGGTGTGGTGGCATGTGCCTGTAGTCCCAGGTCCCAGCTACTCAGGAGGCTGAGGCAGGGGAATTGCTTGAACCCAGGAGGCAGAGGTTGCAGTGAGCCAAGATCATGCCACTACACTCCAGACTGGCAACAGAGCAAGACTCCGTCTCAAAAAAAAAAAAAAAAAAGCCATGAAGTCTTCCTTGGGACAAAAATTAGATGTCATTACTTTCCCTCCTCAATCAAGTACACTAGGTCCTAGAGCAAAAGGACATTAATGGCTAACAGGGAGTCAGTTGCTCAAATATTAGATCCCTCTGTTCCACACCCAAGAGTTTACCCTTAAAGTATGTCAGGTTTTAAATCCTGCTACTCTGTTGCTGGACTCAATGTCCCGAGAACGGAGGAAACCATGGAACAGACCTACTCTAGCAGGCTTGACCTTAAAGATAAGTCCTTTCCTAACCCTGATGTTAAATGGTTTACACACACACATACACACACACACACACACATATATATGCACACACACACACTTTTTTTTTGAGATGGATTCTGTGTAGCCCAAGTTGGAGTGCAATGGCATGATCTCGGCTCACTGCAACCTCCACTCCAGGGCTCAAGCGATTTTTGTGCCTTGAATCAGTAAATATATTGACTCAAGTCTTTTCCCAATCAGAGATCCCTAATTAGAGTGATTCATTCCACTTTTTTAGCAGAAGTCTGAGGAGGTAAAGCTTTGGCCTCATAACTTCTTGTTGGCCTGCCTTCTTTACTCTCTCATGAATAAAGCTACTCCCATCAGTAAACCATTTAACATCGGGGTTAGGCAAGGACTTACCTATTCTGGAATAGCAGGGGCTATTCCGGACTATAAAAAGGGCCACCAGGGCCTGTGAACTCTGTGCCTGTAACAACTCAGGAAGCCACCCTATACCCCCACCTCTACTCAAACCTGCACTGGGGAAGACTGGCAAATAGGTTTCACCCAGATGCCACCATATACAGAGGACTGAAGTATTTGCTAGTACTTATAACAATTTCATCAGGCGGATAGAAGCTTTCCCCACAAGGACAGAAAAAGCACTGGAAGTGTCCACATTGTTATTTAAAAAAAATCATCCCAAGTTTTGAATTACCAAAATATTTGCAAAGTGATAAGAGACCTTCCTTCACAGCTAAGGTCACCCAGCAGGTTTCCTCAGCCTTAGGCATTATCTATCATCTTCACTCCTCCTAGAGGCCTCAATCCTTAGGTAAGGCAGAAAAAGACAATCATGTTTTAAATAGGACATTAGCAAAACTGTCAGGAGACCTCAGAGACCTGGGTATCTCTCCTTTCCATGGCCCTTTTTTGCATAAGGATGGCTCTGAAGGGAACCTTAAAACTTAGCCCATTTGAAATGGCCTATGGGGGGCCCTTTTTTAACTTCAGACTTCCTGTTTGATGAGGAGACACACAGAATGCTTACTCATATTAACTTAGACCAGGTTCAAAAGGCCCTTCAAGAATATGGAAATAAGGTATTTCCCTTTTTCACAAACGAAAAAAAATAGCTCCCCTGTTCAACCAGGAGACAGAGTCCTATTAAAAACTTGGTAAGAAGGATCCCCCGAGGATCACTTATAACCAAAATGGAAGGTACCCTACCAGGCATTGTTAAGCATCCCCACTGCTGTTAAACTTCAGGGAGTCACTAGATGGGTACACTTGTCCAGAATTAAACCTGTTTCTCATAAGTCCCCACAGGCACAAGAGGAGGACACTATGCCCACAAAATCAGTAGGAGGCAGTGACAGAGGATGGACCTCCATCCTTCTACAACCCTTTATGATTAAAGAGGAGTATATAATCTCTGAAGGGGTAATGAGGTAGCAGATCAGCAGGGCTTGTTTTCTGAGCACTGGTCATAACCCTGCTGATCAGGACAGGATGTAGCAAATAAACCAGCCCAAACCAGCTAGGACTAGGAGTTTTACTACATTCGCACAAAGACACTCCCACAAGTGCATGACACTTTACAAATTCCATGGCAACATCTTGAAGTTACTTTATATGGTTCCAGGAGCTCCCTGCCCCTTTTCTAGAAAGTTTGTGAATAACCTGTTCCTTATTAAGCATATAACTAAGAGTGAATATAAAGATAGCTAGTCCATGAGTGCCACTCTGCCTATGGGATAGCTCTGCTCTGACTACGGAGCAGCCATTTTCCTGTACATGTTGCTCAAATAAACTTGCTTTCTTTTACTGTTGGCTCACTCTTGAATTCTTTCCTGGTTGAAGCCAAGAACCCTCCCAAGCTGAGCCCCAGTTTTTGGGTTTGCCTGCATCAGTTCTACATTTCATTCTCATGCCATTCTAGTACAAACATGAAGTGTAGGGGTGAGGTGGGAGGCAATAAAGATAGTCCTTCCAAAGCCTTGTATTTCCACCAGGACTCTTGGCAGCAAATCCCTTTCCTCTATTGGTTAGCCTCCTTCCCCACAGTGCTGCAACCAGCTGGTTGAATTTAGGGCTTAGTTGAAGTCTGAAACCTTGATTTTAGTGGCACCAACCTGTGAGCTTAGGAGATGTATTCCTCCCCTCCAGTTGCACCTAGTAGACCCAAAATTAGACAACTGTATTAATCCAGGATTTGAGGTTGTTACAGAAGGAAATAAGGCAGGAGAGGATTCTTAGGATCTAAGTTGGCTAGGAGAAGAAATGAAACTAGGAGAAGACTAATAGAATGCAGAAGGGTCCCAGGACTTAAGTTTCTGAGGGACAGTCATGGGTGAGCACAAGGAGTGTGAACAGGTAGTGAAAAAGGTCCTCAAAGATGAGGCAATCAAATGACTTGATTAATGGTTTATTCCCTAAGGCTCTAAAGCACATGGAGTGGATCATTTTGGCTGCGGCAGAAACCATGGGTAAGAGAACATGGTGAGGTCCTATAGAGCCTACCACCCCAAGTCAAGGAGAGCCACAAGTTTCAGTGTATGCAAATATGAGGTCAGCGCCGGTTTGGGGAATAGGAAAGACGCAGGGGCTGTGTCGACTTTTGGAGGCCAGTCCAGAAGTCGAGTCCAGGCGATGGTAGGAGCTACTCCCCAGACCTGAGCACCTCTCCTAACAGCAGCTCAGGCAAAGGCCACGTCTCGGAACAGTTGGCTGCACAGGTCACGTGACGCGCCCCTAGCCCGGCTCTATTTGGCTGCAAGAGCGCTCTGTCGCCTGCCTCGGACTCTGTTTCCCAGAAGTCTTCCTGGAAACTACATTTCGCAGGGGGCTTTGCGGCGCCTACTTCCTCCTGGCTCATTAGATGGGACTGGTGCCGTTGGCCGAACGTTTTTGGGAGCTTCACAGGCTGATGGGGAGGGGCGAAACCTGCTCGATTAAAACAACCCGCATTTCCAGGCGAGGAAGCGAGTCACGGCTCGGCCCCTCCCTTTGTGAGGAGAACCAGGCCGGCCTCGGGGTCCCCTGGGCAATGTAGTAACGTGAAGGTCTCCGAGTCCCGCTAGCACTCCCGGGGGGCGTGGGGGTCCCAAGTGGGACTGGAACCAGCGCGAAAGAGGCGGCGCTGCGCGGATCTTCCACACCAGCTCCTCCCTTCCGCCAGGGGGTGCTGCGGATGAACGATTTCCCATCTCTACCTCTTGGTTATCCCTCAGCGGAGATTCTTCTTTTACTCTGTACAGTTTTCAGCATCCCTCAAGCTGATATTTCGATTAAACAAATTTTAGAATTCTGAGAAATGGCGAAATAATGTAAAAGAAACAAATGATATTGGCCCTAAATTATCCTCCAGCCCCTGCTGCTCATCGGACGCTTTATGAGGTTACAAAGGACCATGGCGCTGCGCATATGGGGGATCCATTTTACCCTCCGTACTTAGATCAGGCTGTGACTTCCGCCCTTGAGGAGCGGCTGCTGCTCTACCGGGTGTGCTCATTTGGGCCCTCAGAACCCTCGGTCCCAGCCCTAGCGTTGTTTGTGCGTTTGAGGACATTCGCTGAGCCAAGTTGCAAGGGTGTCGTTATCATTTTACGAGGGGAATACGGAGAGCATGGTGGATAAAAGGTGGTTGACCTGCCCAGGCTATACAGCTAGAAGTGCCGTTAGAACTTGGTACAGGTGGAACTGATTCTGATACTTGTCTCAAACCGTTACCAGTGGAGGGTGTTCAGGTTCTCGGTGTCTTGAACAAATAATTGGACAAAACGGCACAAACAAAGCAAGGGAATAATGAAGTAACAAAAGCAGAGATTTAATGAAAACGAAAGTACATTTCACAGGGTGAGAGCAGGCTGAGCATGGGGGCTCACGAGCGCTGTTATAGAATTTTCTGGGGGTTAAATACCCTCTAGAGGTTTCCATTGGTTAGTTGGTGTATGCCTTATGTAAATGAATAGGTTAAAAGTTACAAAGGCATTGTATGCCCTATGTAAATAAAGAGGATATTTCGGCGGGGAGTTGTGGCTTACACCTGTAATCCCAGCACTTTGGGAGGCCAAGGCGGGCGGATCACCTGAGGTCAGGAATTCGAGACCAGCCTGGTCAGCATGGTGAAACCCCATCTCTACTAAAAATAAAAATAAAAATAAATTAGCTGGGCGTGGTGGCATGCGCCTGTAATCCCCTGGTGGCTGAGGCAGGAGAATCGCTTGAACCGGGCAGAGGTCGCAGTGAGCCGAGATCGCGCCGTTGCACTCCAGCCTGGGCGACAGAGCAAGACTCAAATAAATAAATAAATAAATAAATAAATAAATAGGATGTGTCTTATCATAGCTGAAGTGTTTCATTTGATTTAATTCTAGCAAGTCCTTAAGTTCCCTGCCTCCAGGCCATATTCTGCCTCAAGACCTATCCTGTTTACTTCGTGTAGCATTAGTTTCTTTTTCCCAGGTTTGCTGCTACTTACTTGGTTAAGCCATGATCATCTCGGCTGTACTCACAGTCTCATAATTCCAGTGTTTATTGAGTGTTAGCACCGTGCCAGGCACTGTGTTGGGTGCTGGGACATGGTGTTGAACAGGGGCAGACACAACCTTACCTTCATGGTGTTTACAGCCTAATGGGGAAGACAGTTATTGATCACATAATACAAATAAGAATAAAATGTCAAATTGCCATAAATAGAACCCCCCCACCCCCAGGATGCTACAAGAGAGAATAATGGAGGAAAATTGATACATTAGATTGATTAGGGAAAGAAAGAAATGTTTGGTCTGAAATGCTTGAAGAAGGCTGAGAAGAAGGAAGCTGTGTAACAGCCAAGAGAAGAGTAGTCCAGGCAGAGGGATCAGCAAGTGCAAAGGCTCTGAGCGGGGAAGAGCTTGGTGTTTTGCAATTCAAGGAACTCAGAGAAGTCCCTTGTGATTGGAACACAGTGAAGTAGGGGAGAGTGGAACAAATTAAGACTGGCTTTCCTTTTACCAGTCTTGCCTCTTCTTTTCTTTTCTATTTTTGAGACAGAGTTTCGCTCTTGTTGCCCAGGCTGGAGTGTAGTGGCACAATCTTGGCTCACCGCAACCTCCACCTCCCAGGTTCAAGCGATTCTCCTGCCTCAGCCTCATGAGTAGCTGGGATTATAGGCATGCGCCACCACGTCCGGCTAATTTTGTATTTTTAGTAGAGACGGGGTTTCTCCATGTTGGTCAGGCTGGTCTCAAACTCTTGACCTCAGGTGATCCACCCGCCTGGGCCTCCCAAAGTGCTGGGATTACAGGTGTGAGCCACTGCACCCAGCCTAGTCTTGCCTCTTCTAAACCATATCCACACTGGCAGTATAGGAATATTTTCAGTACTCAAATATGATGACTTGACTTTCCTTTAGAGGCTTTGTGTCCCCTACAAGTTTTAGCTCAAACTCCTCAGCACAGTGCTCAGAGAGCTTCGTAATTGGATTTACCTCACTTTCCAGTCTTCCTTTTTTGCAAGTTCTGTTATCTCTGCTTGGCATGCCCTCTCCTATGTGCTTGCTGATCAGGCAAACTTCTATTCACACTTTGTCTTGGCTGAAATATCATCACCTCTGTGCTCTCCTTGTGCACTCTCAATTCACTTCTTGTCCCCCTGCTGTGTAACTATTGGTTTGCCTACCAATCTTTCCCAAGAGACAGTGAGCTCCTCCTCTTGGGGACGTGTTTTCTATCTTTGTATGATGCAGAACACAAGGCCTGGCAGTTGCTCTTTTCTTTCTTTCTTTTCTTTTTTTTTTTTGAGACGGATTCTTGCTCTGTCGCCCAGGCTGGAGTCCAGTGCAATCTCGGCTCACTGCAACCTC
Organism: Pan troglodytes; assembly: GCF_028858775.2. Classification (NCBI taxonomy): domain Eukaryota; kingdom Metazoa; phylum Chordata; class Mammalia; order Primates; family Hominidae; genus Pan; species Pan troglodytes. The sequence goes on from NC_072419.2 coordinate 47,958,581, forward strand.
CGCCTCCCGGGTTCAAGTGATTCTCCTGCCTCAGCCTCCCAAGTAGCTGGATTACAGGCATGCGCTACCACGCCCAGCTAATTTTTTGTATTTAGTAGAGATGGGGTTTCACCATGTTGGTCAGGCTGGTCTCAAACTCCTGACCTCAGGTGACCCAAAGTGCTGGGATTACAGATGTGAGCCACCACACCTGGCCATTGCTGTTTTCATAACAAATATTCATTAAGAGAATGAGTGGAACAGCTAGCCATGACTAGCCTCCACTTGTCACCTGATGAGAAGGTGACATGTGGTTCTTATCCTTGGCAGAGTGGAAATTAGCATCCAAAAGGGCGCAAGAAGAGATGAGTAAAAAATCTACACTTACCCATGAGCCAGATACTGTCTCATCCACTGTCTCATTTAATCTTTGTGACAATCATAGTTCTCAGTTTTTGCTGGTAAGAAAACTGGTGCCCAAAGGCTTTGCCTGAAGATTACCCAACTAGTAATGGAGAACCTCGGTAGGAAATTGGGTCTTTCTGATCTCAAAGGTTGAGCCCCTCAATATTCCTTCTGTTCTTTTTGCCCCATCTGGCACCCGTTACTAGCACAGAAGCCCGGAAAGTTTAAGAAACAGCTTCAGATGCCCTCTGTCTCTGGTGTGTCATTTGTACCTCTGAGGACATCAACTTGGAACAGCCATTGTACCAGAGTTCTGTCTTTTCCAGGAATCAGTGACTCATATCAGTCTCTGCTGATATCAGCTGCTGAAGGGCTTAGGAGAACTGGTAGGACTCAGAGGAGCAGAAAATCCAGGAAAGGGCACTCTTGGCCAGTGCTGTTTAATAGAACTCTTTCAGATGATTAAAATGTTCCATATTTGTGCTTTCCAGTATGGGAATGTCTCAAGTTCCTTTTTAGACAGTATCTCCAGCCCCCTCATTGGTTCCTGACTTCAGGCTGTTTCCAAGACATTCAACTTGAGACTACAGATCCCTGGGCTAGGTCTTCAAGGGCCCTCCAGATCCAGGCTATGCCTCAGTTTTAGCTGAAGTTGTGTCCAAGAACACAGGTCAGGGTACAGGGAGATGGGATACATATAGCTCCAGACATGGCCAGTGCATTGTTGATATTGCCACCCCAGCAAACTGCCTAGAACTTGGCCCAGAGCAGATGCTAGGTTAACATGGTAGATGAGTGAATTTACTTTCTCTTCCCCAGATTGGGGCTCCCTCACCTACTGCCATTGGCTTCTGGAATCCTTCTCTATCATTGTGAACTGATGACTTGCCACATGGTGAAGATTAACGAAGCCAGTGCTTTGAACCACCACCCTGACATTTTGGGGGTAGGTCAGGGGGGTAGCTACAAAACCAGCTAGTAATAATTCATTGAAAATATGCTGGATCCAGCATTTTTATGTAATGACCTCATTTTTCTTTTGAAACCCTGTGTGCAAAATGAAAGCCCAAATGAGCATCTGCTATATACAGTTAGGAGTAGGGTGGTGCTGGGGAAAGAGGACTGGTCTAGGAGTTACCCTGGACCTGGGGCTCACAGGCTGTATGACCTTGAACAAGATGCTCAATGCTTCTGTGCCCCAGTTTTCTCTCAAGTAAAATAAAAACATTGGACTCTAAGCTTCTTTCTACAGTTAATGTGAATGTTTAAAAAATGGCTGGTCACATCTGCGATCAACCTACATTAAGCACCTTTCAAGTGATTACTTGCTTCAATTAGGTCCATTTTCATTGTTTACTTTTACTAACAGTTTTTTTTTCTTAACCCTTCCACTTCCAGTGCCTTCCTCATTCTTCACTATTTTTTGATTGTTTCTTCAGATTCTGATAAATCATCTTCAGTTCCAGCCATTGAATCACCTGCTCCTTGGCCCTGCCTAGAGGCTCTTTAATCCTCAGCAGTTTCAATTTCCTGACAAAGCACACAGAGGGGGCCCGGTCTCCCTCCTCTTCCCTTGCCCACTACTCACCACTCTCCCATCTAAAACACATCTGAAAAATCAGGGAGGTTTCTATTCTGGCAGTTGTCTCTCTCACCACTAGATGGCACATGCAGGTCATCAGTCTTTTGGGCAAAAACTAATTTTATTGTGTATTTAAACTCCATCTCAATCCACAAAAGCTTTGAGGGGAATTACAAAAGTACAAAATATACAAAAGGATAAGACAAAAAGTTGAGGTAGCTGGAGAAAATAGAAAACAAGTGGAAGAAATAACTCCAGGATGACATTAGCTCAAAAAGATCAACACCGGCAAAGGCTTACACATTTGGCTCCGAGCTTCCAAATGGCCAAAGTAAAGAGGGAAATGTGAGTGGTAATAAAATTCTAGATTTTATGTGAGAAAAACAAATATTTGGGAGAAGCTCAACTTTTCCTGACCCTGAGACCAAAGAGATATTTTTCCCGTGGGTCAGCTGACTGAACAGTGATGCAATACAGCGGTGACTTAATTGGAGCTGTTTCTTATAATGTCCTTTTATGCAGGCCTATGGCATGATGCTCAAGTATAATTGAGGAAAAGCAGTTCTACTGGGCTTAAAACATGAGTTTCCAGGACAGAGTAAATTCACTGTTTGTTGTGGGCCTCCGTAGTTTGAAACAGTGAAATCTGCACACCTCCCTGTTCCAGAGTTTAGGTGGAGTTTGGGGGAGAGGGGGTTCTTCTTGGAGACTGTGGTAACCAGTTTCTAAGAGGGCCACCAATGATCCTGCCTCCTGGTTTTCAAACCCTATCTGGTCCCCTCCCATGTAGCAGCAGCAATGGTCTGCGTCACCAGCAGAATGCAGGAGAAGCGGGGCCGGGCATAGTGGCTTATGCCTATAATCCCAGCACTTTGGGAGGCCGAGGCAGGAGGATTGCTTGAGCCCAGGAATTCGAGACCAGCCTGGACAACAAAATGAGACCTCATCTCTACAAAAAATACAAAAACTAGCCAGGCATGGTGGTGTGAGTCTGTAGTCCCAGATACTACGGAGGCTGAGGCGGGATAATTGCTTAAGCCCAGGAGGTTGAGGCTGCAGTGAGCTGTGTTCATGCCATTGCACTCCAGCCTGGGTGACAGAGCAAGACCCTGTCTCGAACAAACAAACAAAAACAAAAACAAAAACACCCCACCAAAAACAGAATACAGGAGAAATTATGGTATGTCACTTCTCAGATCAGGTTAAAATACATCATAGCTTCTCTCTTGGTCTCTCTGTCTCTGGTTTTGTCTCTCTCTTTCTGTCATGCTAGGGAAAGCCAGGTGCCATGTCATTAGGAGTCTTGAGAGACCCATGTAGTAGAGAACTGAGCCTACTGTCAACAGCCAGTGTCACCTTATTAGTCATGTCAGAGTACCACCTTGGGAGCAGATCCTCCAGCCTCAGTCGAGTCTTCAGAGAGTAAATCCCTGGCTAACACCTTAATGGCAAGAAACCTCATGAGAGACCATGAGCCAGGCCATTCAGCTAAGTCACACCTTGGCTCTATGAGATAATAAATGCTTGTTATTTTAAGCTGTTAAGTTTTGGTATAATTTGTTAAGCAACAATAGATGACTAATACAAAGGCCAATAGAAATCCAAGGTTGCATCAAGGATAATTTTACATGGGTAAGTCTACTTGGTTTCAGAGACCAAGAGAATATTTCAGAAGCAACTCAAGTGGGCATTATTTTTAACTTTTAGTTTAATTTAATTTAATTTTTTAAAAGACAAGTTTTTAAAAGACAATGTTTTAAAAGACAAATTTCACAGTGGGGCGTTGCATAGCAATCTTAGTGACACTAATGTTAATAAATTTGGATGACGTACTACCCTTGGACCAGCCCATGGGGGCTTCAAGTCTGATAGATATGGGCTCATATTCAGTCTGTGAATGTAGAAAGACAGAGGTAGAGGGATCCATGTAAAATGTCTGCAAAGGAGACTTCTCTGAAGAAGGACTGTGGGGGCAAGGACTTCAACTTTCTTATTCATGGTGACATCATCGGTGCCTAGCACAGAACCTGGCACGTGGTAGGCTTTCTACAAATCTTTCTTTTCTTTTTCTTTCTTTTTTTTTTTTTTGAGACACAGTTTTGCTCTGTTGCCCAGGCTGGAGTGCAATCTTGGCTCACTGCAACCTCTGCCTCCTGGGTTCAAGTGATTCTCCTGACTCAGCCTCCTGAGTAGCTGGGACTACAGGCACACGCCACCACGCCTGGATAATTTTTGTATCTTTAGTAGAGACAGGGTTTCACCATGTTGGCCAGGATGGTCTTGATCTCCTGATCTCGTGATCCACCCGCCTTGGCCTCCCAAAGTGCTGGGATTACAGGCATGAACCACCCCGCCCGGCCTACAAATATTTCTTTGATGAATCTATGAGTGGTGAGCTACAACCTTGAGTGAGCTATTCATGTATCTGGGTAACCATCATTTATTAAGCTCCTACCATGTGCCATGTACGTGATGTTGGTTAAGTCCCAGGGAACTTTTGTGTCATATACAGATTCAAATCCACTTTGTGCCCCCCACTGCACCTTCTCTCACCCTGTGTTTTCTCCTTGAAATTCTTTATTATTATTACTATTTTTTTTTTTTTTTTGAGACGGAGTCTCACTCTGTTGCCCAGGCTGGAGTGCAGTGGTGTGATATCGGCTCACTGCAAGCTCCGCCTCCTGGGCTCACGCCGTTCTCCTGCCTCAGCCTCCCAGGTAGCTGGGACTACAGGCGCCCGCCACCATGCCCGGCTAATTTTTTGTATTTTTTAGTAGAGATGGGGTTTCACCATGGTCTCGATCTCCTGACCTCGTGATCCGCCCGCCTCAGCCTCCCAATTTTTTCTTTTTTTTTGAGACAGAGGCTGGCTCTCTCACCCAGGCTGGAGTACAATGGCGCGATCTCAGCTCACTGCAACCTATACTTCCTGGGTTCAAGTGATTCTCCTGCCTCAGCCTCCTGAGTAGCTTGGATTACAGGCACCCGCCATCATGCCAGGCCAATTTTTGTATTTTAGTGGAGACGAGGTTTCACCATGTTGGCCAGGCTGGTTTTGAACTCCTCCTGACCTCAGGTGATCCACCCGCCTTGGCCTCCCAAAGTGCTAGGATTACAGGTGTAAGCACCCAGCCGAAACTCTTTATTACTTGTGTAGAGATTGTGCTTTTGCTTCCACACTGAACGGTTCTCATGGAAATAGTGTTCTTAATCACCATCACAAGTAATCTGGTCGCTGTTTTTCCAGTATGAGAACTAGAGTTGCTCAGGACATTGGGTTTATTTTGTGCAATTTTGTCTTGGGGCCTGTGCTACTGCTTTTTTTCCTCTTTGTTTTTGTTGAAAAGCGACTTGAAATGATTGGTGAACTAATACCAGTTCAATTGTACTGTGATGACAATTTTTTTTTTTGAGACATAGTCTCTCTCTGTCACCCAGGCTGGAGTACAGTGGCACGATCTCAGCTCACTGCAACCTCCACCTCCCAGGCTCAAGTGATCCTCCCCGCTCAGTCTCCCAAGTAGCTGGGACTGCAGGTTCATGCCATCACACCCAGCTATTTTTTGTATTTTTTGTAGAGATGGGGTCTCCCCCTGTTGCCCAGCCTGGTCTTGAACTCCTGGCTTCAAGCGATCCTCCTGCTTTGGCCTCGATTACAGGCATATGACAACTACCTGAATCTATATTCCCCTCTTCACACTGACTTTGGTGCTGTGGTTAACCAAATGTTACCGTAATGGAGATACTTTGGGTGTGAAGGAGAATCAAACAGAATGATTTGCCTCAGACCTTGTGTCCTCCCTTTCAGTAAAACATTCCTTTCTCCATGGTTGGCCCTGCACTACTTCCTCCTTCTCCCTCCGCACAGCTATTATTTATTGCCTACTCCATTCCCATCACCAAGTTCCACAAGTGTTATGTGCATTACTAAATCTGGGCGGGGAACTGTGAATTGCTTTGCCATTTTTGTTAGTCAGCTACTTTGAGAGATGGACACCAAGATGGGATGAAACATGCAGTTGTTTTACAAGGGGAAATGCTTGTGTGAAAGGAAGGAGGGAGGGAGCTAGAGAAGGCCAGGAGAGCCACTGGCCCCAAGAAAAGGAGAGAGGGAGAGAAGCCTGGGTTGTTGGCATTCTGAAGGAAGGTGCATTCTAACAAAGGTTCTGCAAAACCCTCAGGGAGTCCTTGAGCCAAAGTCAGCTAGCAAAGGAGTCTCTTGTCTGTTAGGACTGGGTCTGACTCTGTACTCAGCACTCCGTCATTGGTGGGGTGCATCTCCAGGGGAGGCGTGGCCAATGGATTTTAAAGCACAGCAGCTGGTGCCCTCAGCTCCCTGCAGTGAGAAGTTTGCAGAGGCACATTCTTGTGACTGAGACACCAATTTTTTTTTTTTTTTTTTTTTTTTTGAGACAGAATCTTGTTCTGTTACCAAGGCTGGAGTGCAGTGGCATGATATCAGCTCACTGCAACCTCTGCCTCCTGGATTCAAACGATTCTTGTGCTTCAGCCTCCCAAGCAGCTAGGACTACAGGTGCACACCACCTTGCCCCACTAAGTTTTGTATTTTTAGTAGAGATGGGGTTTCTCCATGTTGGCCAGACTGGTCTTGAACTCCTGACCTTAGGTGATCTACCTGCCTCGGCCTCCCAAAGTGCTGGGAATACAGGCGTGAGCCACTGAGCCTGGCTGAAACACCAATATTTATTTTCCTCTTTTTTGTTTTTTTTTTTGTATATATTTTTTTAAATAACAGAAGCGTGATTTATTTGGGGTGGCAAAGACCTGATATTGAATGAAAAGATCCTAGCCTTCTTTGCAACTAGGTGTGGGCCTGTGTCTAAGTTCTGATCAATGCAATATAAACCAGAAGTATCACGAGGACCTTCCAGATACTCCCCTTAAGGGGATCTGGCCTGCCTGGGTGGTGAATCCCTTCTTCTCTTCTCTTTACCCAGGGCTATAGACAAAATGGCTGCAGCCTCAGTTGCCATTTTGTGTCAAGAGGCAATGTGTTACTGATGAAAGGGCAGACTAACAGCAAGACACTTTCCTCCCAGACCTCATACCCGCTCTGGATTGCTTACCTCTAGACTTAGACCTGAGAGAAAAATAAACCCCCTTGTTTAAGCCATTGTTATTTTGTTTTTGTTATAAGCAGGTAATTCTAATCCTATTTAGTACGGTATCTATTCTTCACAACAGCTCTGCCAGGCAGGCACATTTATGCCCATTTTATAGAAAGTGAAGCACAGAATGATTAAGTGTTAGAACCTAAATTAGACCCCAGGGTGGCACTTAGGATAGTTTTAGCTGTGAATAACTGAACAGAGTTTCTCAGTCTTCTCTGAAGATAATAATTGCCTGGGGAGCTTGCTAAATATATATAACAGACTGCTGGCCTTCCCCGTGGACATGCTTGCTCAGTAGGTCCAGGTTAAGGCCTTGGGAAGCTACTTTATCTCAAACAAGCAGTCCAGGCTCTCTTTATCCTCAGGAAGCCCATGTGAATCCTAAGGTGGATGAAGACCAAGGGCAGGCAGCTCACACAGTAAGGAGGTAGATACTTTGCCTTAGAAGACTTCCGTGAGCATAGGAATCATTTGCAGAGCTTGATAGTATCATTTGTGGAGATTTCAGATTCTGGGCTCCAGTTTTTATTTTTAAAAAGTCAGTACATCTTTCATGGAACCTGGGCTTTTGGATTTTTGAAAAGCTCCCACATGAGCCTGTTGCATGTGATTCATAGAGTCCAGCTTGAGGGACTCTGGCTTAATAGGAGCACAGGCATTGGAGTGTGATGAACTGGGGTTTGAATCCCATTGCTGCATTTATTTGCTGGATGACCTGTAGCAGGCTAATTAAGGCTTCTGTGTCTCAGGTTTTACTATTTTTGAATTGAAGAAAAAATTATAAGGCTTACCTCGCAGAGTTGCTGTAAGGATTAAATGAGATAATTTATGTAAAACTCTTAGCTTTGCATAAATATGCTCTCAATAAATGGTGGCTATTGTTATTATCATACCCCATGCACACATCTTGCAAACAGTATGGGCACAGAGTTCTATTACTATGGAAAATTTATACAAATCTTCAGGGAATCACGATTCAGCGAAGGCTGGTACAGGGAGCTGGGACTTCCCTTTCTCTCCCCAGCGACCTCTGGCCCTGAGAGTGAGTGACCTGCCTGTGCATGCAGAGATTGAGTAAAGTTCTTACAGGATACACTCTTATGTCCCCCAGCAGCCACCTTCTACTCTCCTTTTTTTCTCTCTTCTTTCCCAACCGGTCTGTCCAAGAATTACCGTCTACACTCAATGGCTCAATTTTCTCATTTCCCATCCCCTTCTCCATTCACTGCAGTCTGAATTCTGCTGTCACTGCTTTACTGAAGTGACTCCAAGAGGCCACCGGTGGCTTCCATGTTGCTAAATCCACAGGTTCTTTTAAAGTCCTCATCTCATTTGAGTCCTCTGCAACTTTTTCTGCTGCTGTCTGCTTATTCCTTCTTGGAACTTTTCTCTCTTGGCTTCCAGGACTCCATTGCTGTTTCTCCTTCTAAATCTGTGATCGCTTTCTTTAGCTTTTATGGAACTTCTACCTCATCCATGTCTTCTACAGCTCTGTTCTCTATCATTTTGATCCTTCATTTGCTCTTAGTTCCTTTTTTTCCTCTGACCAGAGCCCACTATCACTGAACTCTTCAAAGTTCGAGGTATTAATAAATTATCTGCCTTCTTAGGATATCCTGGTCTAATGTGACCTTTTCCTTCTTTCCTCCATGGGGCAGCTTAAGACAGGCCCAAGGAGTGTGCTCCAGTCTCCTTCACAGGTGTTCCTAGGAAGCTCAGCAACACCCATTAAAACAGAACGTGGATTTCCTGTAGATTAGGCCCCGGGGAGACCCTGAGATACCCTTGTTTCCAGTTATACTGCTGGGGGAGACAGAGTCATTCCATCCATCCCCTTAGCTCAGGCCTTAAGGCCTTGTGTCTAGGTCTTTGTTCTGCTGACACCCAGTGCCTTTCAGAGGAGTTGGGCCCATTCCTGACACTGACTTGTTAGACATTGGGCCTTGCTTTTACCTTTGTGGTTTTGGCTTTCTCATCAATGAAATGTGAAAACTGGACGACTCAATTTCGCATTGAATAACCCATTATTTTTGATTTAGAAGTGACTCTGAGGTCACTTTTAACTCTCTGGCACCATCATGACCAGCTTTTTCATCACTTGCGCAACCTTAATACCACTCCTAGGACTCTCCTACGGAAATCCTCTCCCAAGTTCATGAAGATGTATGCATACAAGAACGTTCACTTGTATGAACCCAATTGCTCATCAAGAGGGGACTGGTTAAATAACTTATGAAAGTACCTGCTCTGGGGCTGTACTGCTCAAAATAGATAGCCTGTTGTTTGTTTCTGGTCTGCTAGGAGATAAAGAACTTGAGCCAGAATGTAAATCAATGACTTTATCAAGAGTCTTTCTGACAAAATATATATATATTTACAGTTGATCTTTGAACAACATGGGTTTGAACTGCACAAGTCCATTCATATGTGGATTTATTTCAATGAAAGTTACACCGAATATGCCTGCCTGTCCTACCTCCCTTTCCCCTTCTCCACCTCTTCCACCTCTGCCACCTCGGAGGCAGCAAGACCAAAGTTTCCTTTTCTTCCTCCTCCTCCTCCTCAGTCTACTCAGTGTGAAGATGGTGAGGATGTAGACCCTTATGACAGTCCACTTCCAACTAATGAATAGCAAATATATTTTCCTTATTTTATTATTTTATTTTCTCTAGCTTAGTTTATTGTAATAATACAGTATATAATACATAAAACATACAACATATGCGTCAATCGACTGTTTATGTTGATCAGTAGGTTTCCAGTCAACAGTAGGATATTAATAGTTACGTTTTGGGGGTAGTCAAAAGTTATGGATGGATTTTCGATTGCATAGGGGGACGATGCCCCTAACCCCTGTGTTATTCAATGGTCATGGGTATATATCAACAGAAATAAACAGTGCGCTTAGAGACGTAATTGATTTGCATTCTGGTGCAAGCTCCTCCCTTATCTTTTCTCAAACCAGTAGCAAACAGTCTCTGCACTGGTAAACAGACCAAACTTTGAGTAGCATTGCTAAAGTGTAACAGAAATGAGCTACAGATGTAGAGCAAACAATGTCTAAGATACATTGTTTGTTTGTCTCACTCTGTCCTCCAGTCTGGAGTGCTGGATCATATAGCTCACCGCAGCCTCAAACTCCTGGGCTCAAGTGATTCTCCCATCTCAGCTTCCTGAGTAGCTGGGACTGCAGGCGCATACTAGCATACCTGGCAAATTTTTAATTTATTTTTTGGGCAGAGACAGGGTCTTGCTATGTTGCTCAGGCTGGTCTCAAATTCCTGGCCTCAAGTGATTCACCTGTCTCGGCCTTGCAAAGTGTTGGGATTACAAGTGTGAACCACAGTACCTGGCCAAAATACACTGTTAAAAGAAAAAAGTATGCTCCAGAACAGTATGGTGTTTTCAAAAGCAATGCTCTAGACAAAAAGGGGTATATAGGCACAGAGATATGTTGGTAGATGCACGAAACATTTCTGGAATAAGTCCTAAGAAATAAACAGTGTTTACCTCTGGGGAGTGCAGCTGGGAGTCTGGGGTGAGAGACCTCTTTCTTTGTTGTATATCCAATCTGCTGTACAGTAGGTACTCCCCAGTACAGTATAGTGGCTTGGAATCTGTCATCCTGATTGGTCTGTGCCCTAGTTGCAACAGTCATTAAATATTTTGAATGTCACTCCTTTTACTGTTTGAACAACAACAACAACAACAAAACGCACAAAAAACAAAAAATACTACATGCATGCATCACTTTCTTTCTTTTCTGTTTTTTTTGAGACGGAGTTTCGCTCTTGTTGCCCAAGCTGGAGTACAATGGCGCCATCTCGGCTCACTGCAACCTCCATCTCCCAGGTTCAAACCATTCTCCTGCCTCAGCCTCCCGAGTAGCTGGGATTACAGATGCCTGCCACTGCGCCCTGGTAATTTTTTGTATTTTTAGTAGATATGGGGTTTCACCATGTTGGTCAGGCTGTTCTTGAACTCCTGACCTCAGGTGGTACACCTGCCTTGGCCTCCCAAAGTGCTGGGATTACAGACATGAGCCACTATGCCCGGTCATCACTTTTGTATTTAAAAACAAACTAGTGGCTGGGTGCAGTGGCTCACGCCTATAATCCCAGCACTTTGGGAGGCCGAGGCGGTCAGATCATGAGGTCAGGAGTTTGAGACCAGCCTGGCCAACATGGTGAAACCCCGTCTCTACTAAAAATACAAAAAATTAGCTGGGTGTGGTGGCACACACCTGTAATCCCAGCTACTTGGGAGGCTGAGGCAGGAGAATCACTTGAACCCGGGAGGCGGAGGTTGCAGTGAGCTGAGATCGCGCCATTGCACTCCAGCCAGGGCGACCAAGCAAGACTCCATCTCAAAAAATAAAAGAAAGAAAGAGAGAAAGAAAGAAAGAAAGAAAGAAAGAAAGAAAAACAAACTAGCTATAGAGAGAACACTGATCTCCTAGAGCCCCCATTTGCTGAATAACAAGCCTCCTTGTTTCATTTTTCACAAACATTTCTTCCCTCTGTTCTCTCCACTGGGTCTATGAACAAGGGTTTGCTCTCTGTTGGTGCTTTGGCGTTCTTCTGCAGATATATTCACAAGAAGTCATCTTGGTTCACAGCCTCATGATGAAGAGGGCTCAGGGGCCAGAGGGCTGATTATGGTTCTAATTTGCAATTATACAGTGATTTTTCACACTGCTCATGAATGCTGACTTCCTCCCTGTTTGGGTTGGAGAGTTAGAGGGATCTGATTTGATTGAAGCAGTATAGGCTGTGATTATCATAAGAATTTGGCATAGTAAATTGAATTGGGAAGTATTGGGCAACAAATGTAAATTATTTCCTTTCATTTGTCACTCCTACACAACTGTATATTTACTGTTTGTGGCTGACCCTGTGTAGAAAAGTGAAATGACTTAATCCTAATGCCTTTGAAATGGGAACTGTTGAGACACCTGAGTGGTCTCTTTAAATTCAAGATGCAAACAGATTGCGCTGCTGTTTGGAGGGAGCATGGAGCTGAAACAATATCCCTGGAGTCTAGTAGTTTTTTTTTTTTTTTTTTTAAGTTCAAGTGCTCTAGGCCCACCTACTGTGGTTCTAGATGGATGTTTTAAATATTTGCATTTTAAAATATTTTAAAAACTCTTATTTCTGTGTAATAAAAAAGTTCGGCCAGGCGCAGTGGCTCATGCCCATAATCCCAGCACATTGGGAGGCCGAGATGGGCAGATCACCAACGGTCAGGAGTTTGAGACCAGCCTGGTCTACTTGGTGAAACCCCGTCTCTACTGAAAATACAAAAAAAAAAAAAAAAAAAAAAAAAGCTGGGTGTGGTGATGGGTGCCTGTTATCCCAGCTACTGGGGAGGCTGAGGCAGGAGAATTGCTTGAACCTGGGAGGTGGAGGATGCAGTGAGCTGAGATCGTGCCACTGCACTTCAGCCTGGATGAAAAAATGAAAACGTTGGCTTGCCTTTGTCCTGGGTTCTTAGAAGGTAGATAACCTGTAAATAATTGGAATTTTCTGAATGAGAAGAGTGTCTTTGTTTTTCATGGTGGACCTCGATAGTTTAAGCTAATGAGATGACTCAATATGGGAGCGGGCCACACTAGGAAGAACCATGGTGTGATTAGAGGGATGGGGTTTTTAGCCATGTGATATCACTCCTCAGAGGAAGAGGAAACGGGGCATAGCCAATGATTCAATCGATCGCTTCTACAAAGTAAGACCCCAATAAAAGCTCTAGACACCGTAATTTAGGTGAGCTTCCCTGATTGGCAATACCTTGTGTATTGTCACATATTAATGTGCGGGGAGGGCAATAAGCCCTGACTCCACTAGGAGAAGACAATGGAAGTTTTGCATCTGGAACCCTCTCAGACCTTGGCCTATGTATTCTCCTTGTGGCTGGTTCTGATTCATATCCTTGTGCTATAATAAAACTACAATTGTAAGGACAGAACTTTCCTGAGTTCTGTGAGTCATTCTAGTGAGTTATCAAACTTGAGGGGGTAACGAGCACTCCCGAGTTTGTAGCCAGTTGATCAGATGTGAGAGTGGCCTGGGGACCCCCAAACTTGCAGCTGGTGTCTGAAGTGAAGGCAGTCTTCTGGAGGATTATACCCATGGCTTGTGAAGTTTGGCCTAACTCTGGATAGTTGGTCTTAGAAGTCATTGCAATTTCTTTAACTTTTTATCTTGAAAAATTTAAAACTTAAAGAAAATTTGCAAGTGTAGTACAATGAATACCCATATACTTTTCACTTAGAGTCTCCAATTTGTTAATGCATTCCCATATTTGTGTCATTTCTCTCTTTCTGTATATACTTTTTTTTTTCCTGAACCAATTGAAAGTTGCAAACATGTCATCCCTAAACACTTCAGTACATACCTCCTGAGAACCAGGACATTCTCCTACATAATTCCAATAGCATGATCACTCACAAGAAATTTAGCATTGATACAATAATATTATCTAATATGTTTCAATTTTCCCTATTGTCCTTAAAATAACCCTTATAATTTTTTCCTTTCAATTTAGGAGGATCCAGTCAAAGGTCATGTATTCCTTTGGTTGTTATGTCTCCTTGGTTTCCTTAAATCAAGATTCCAGAACTGTCTCCTTGTTTTTTTTTGTTTTTGAGACAGAGTCTTGCTCTGTTGCCCAGATAGGAGTACAGTGGCACGATCTTGGCTCACTGCAACCTCCACCTCCCGGGTTCAAGCAATTCTCCTGCCTCAGCCTGCCCAGTAGCTGAGATTACAGGCGCCTGCCACTGTGCTTAGCTAATTTTTGTATTTTTAATAGAGACGGGGTTTCACCATGTTGGCCAGGCTAGTCTGGAACTCCTGACCTTTCAGGTGATCCTCCCGCCTCGACCTCCCAGAGTGCTGGGATTACAGGCGTGAGCCACTGCGCCTGGCCTGTCTCCTTGTTTTTTTTTTTTTTTTTTTTTTTTTTTTTTTTTTTTTTTTTGAGACAGAGTCTCTCTCTGTCACCCAGGCTGGAGTGCAGTGGCGCGGATCTCGGCTCACTGCAAGCTCCGCCTCCCGGGTTCATGCCATTCTCCTGCCTCAGCCTCCCGAATAGCTGGGACTACAGGCGCCCACCACCACGCCCAGCTAATTTTTTGTATTTTTAGTAGAGACGGGGTTTCACTGTGTTACCCAGGATGGTCTCAATCTCCTGACCTTGGATTACAGGCGTGAGCCACCGCGCCCAGCCTTGTTTTTTATTTTAATTTAATTTAATTTTGTCTGTAATGAAATTGACACTTTTGAAAGGGCCACACTACCTGACTTGTATATTGCTCCGTAATCTCAATTTGTCTGATTGTTTTCTCATAATTAGATTCAGATTATATATCCTTAGCAAGAATACAAACTATGTAGATGATGTGTTGATGAAAAGTTTGTACTAGTGTGATGTCAACCAAGATGGCAGAGTAGAAGATCCCTTGGCATCACTCCTCTCAGAAAAATACAACTAGAAACTGTTCAAGACCAGAATACCACCCTGAGTTCACCAACACACCAACACTTGGAGGAGAAGTGGAGAAAACCCTGGACGAACAGAATTGAGAAAATCTGTGACCGGTAAGGGAAGTCATCATTTCAGACTGTGCTGTCCCCTCCCCTAACCAGGCAGAATGCTACAGACAGAGAATTTCCCCCAATCCATTGTTTCAGGAGTTAGAGGAGGGAATTGGGGGTGGATGTTTGATCTCTCCATGGTCTGGGAATCTGCAAGGGAAGCCCACTCTGGTCCTGTCCCATGGGAACCTTTGGGAGTGCTGGGAGGGCTGAACCACCTGGGATGACTTAGAGACAAAGAGCAGGATGCCGACTGCAGCACTGGCACTTGGATCTTGGTGGCTACTCTGTGCTCTGATTGGTGGGGATGCCATGTTGAAGAGACTGGCTGGAGTCATAGTGCTGCAGGGGCACAGTCCATGGAAAGGCCCAAATGCCTGGCTGGATTTTCCACAATGCCCAGGTACTTGCAGAAAGCGTTTCCTTGGCCCGGAGACAACTAAAAGGTCAGGATTAAGTTCCAGTACCTGCTTAAGTCTTCCCCATACTGAGAAACTATGGCAGGGTGGCCATATAGTTCTGGGGCAACATTTAGCCTCCTGTGTTTACTATAAGTTTTCCCTAGACCAAGAAACAATGACAAAGCAACAATTTAGCTCCAGTGCAGTGTTTTAGTTCTGGTGCTCACTGTAAGTCCTCCCCAGAATGGGCAGAAACAACAGGCCAGCATTTAAATTCCAATACTAAGTAGTAAAGGTCTAAAACAAGCAAAGAACACCTGCAAAAACTAGAAGAGGTGCCTGTTTCCTCAGATATGCAAACATCAGTGTAAAGATGTAAAGACTGTGAAAACTCAGGGAAATATGACATCACCAAAAAAAACCAACAAAGTTCTAACAACAGGCCCAGAAGAATTGAAGATCTATGAAATGTGAGACAGAGAATTCAGAATCCTCTTAAACAAGTTAAGGGAATCATAAGAAAATACAAATAGAAAATTAAATAAAACTTGGAAAACAGGGTGGGTGTGGTGGCTCACACCTGTAATCCCAGCACTTTGGGAGGCCGAGGCAGGTAGATCACAAGGTCAGGAGTTCAAGACCAGCCTGGCCAACATGGCGAAACCCCGTCTCTACTAAAAATACAAAAATTAGCCAGGCGTGGTGGTGCGCACCTGTAATCCCAGCTACTTGGGAGGCCGAGGCAAGAGACTCACTTGAACCCAGGAGGCAGAGGTTGCAGTGAGCTGAGATCGTGCCACTGCACTCCAGCCTGGGCAACAGGGTGAGACTCAGTCTCAAACAAACAAACAAACAAACAAAAAAACTTGGAAAACAATCGAGGAACAAAATTAGAAATTTGACAAAGACATAGGAATAATTTAAAAAATCGGATAGAAATTCTAGGAATACAGACTAGAATAACTGAACTGAAAAACGCATTAGATAGCTTCAACAGCAGACTTGATCAAACTGAGGAAAGAATTAGCAAGCTTGAAAACAAAATATATGAAATTATCCAATCAGAGGGTAAAAAGAAACGTTTGGACTGAAAAAGAGAAAAAGTACATCAGCAGTGAGGTGCAAGTATATCACACACGGCACATAGAAGAACTGCATGGGCCAAGGGCCACAACTTGTGGTGGAGACAGTTTTACAGAGCAGGAATGTTGGAGTTACCTGAGGCTCATTTCTTATTCTCCTCTTCTTTTTCTTTTTCTTTTTTTTTTTCTTCAGCTGTGTTTCCAGACATGATTCAAAGAGGAATTTTGCAATATCATTTCTGGGTTTTATGGAAACTTACTTTACCTTTCTGTGTTAGGCTCTTAAAGCATTGTGTCAACCTTAAAAGGACACAGGAAAGGGCATGTCACTTTTCTGACACCATCTAATCCCAGCTCATTCCAAGGCTAAGAGGGTTCTCACATGTCCATCTCTAGCCCAGCCTGCTTCCCTAAACACAGTCCTGATACTCAGCTACTTACTTTCATCTCAAAGGTGGTCTCAAAGATCCCTCATGCTAACATGTTCAGCATTCAACTCTTGAGTCTCTACACCAGTCTCCTTCCCCCCAGCATGAGTCTACATCTCCATGAGTCTACACCACCACCCACTCAGTTATGTGAGCTAGAAACCTGGACATCATCCTTGATGCCAGCTTCTTTTCCCCCTCCTCCTGTAGCCAGTCCATCACCAAGTCCCGCTGTTTTGACCACCTAAATAATGATCAAATCCATTCATTCTCTCCATCTACTCTACTACCAGCTTAGTCCAAGCCATGATTCTACTACACCCTCCTAGCAGATCTCTTGGCTTCCACACAGGCACACTTCTGAATCTCATCTCCATACAGCAACCAAAATATCTCTTAAGAGTGTAAATCTGATCACCTGTTCCCCTACTTAGGACCCTTTAATGGATTCTTACTGCTCTTTCAAAAAAGAAAAAAATCTTTTCTCAGGCTCCTGGCCACTGTCCATAGCATTCAAGTATACCGTTCTTCCTCTTGCTGTCTGCACTGCTGCTACACTGTCTTTCTGTTTCTTAAACCCCAAACAATTCCTCTCCCTTCCTTCTTCCCAAGACACACACACACACACACACACACACACACACACACTCATTCCCTTCACGTGTGTTCTTCCTTCATGTCTTTGCTCATCAGTCCCTTCACTCATGGAAGCCCCCTCTTATACACTCTTAGAATACTCTATTTTTTACTCTGAGCCCTTATTACAGATAATATTTCTACGGTTGTTCAACATTTCATTCAGATCTGCCTTTCCTACTTCCAAGCTCCAAAGGACAATGATCACATCTGTCTTCTTCCTCTGGGTAGCCTTATCACGTAGCACAGTGCCTGGCACTAAGTGAACTCTCAATAAATATTTGGGGGTGCATGAATCATCTCTAGAAGGCCCAGTGAGAATTCCAAAGGGCATGTGCACCCATGCAAACATTAAGGAATTTATTCTGTACTCTCTTATAATCTTGGTAAGTTTGATAAAATATTATCTATTTTATCTGCTCAGTCTGACTTCAAAAGTCCATGGGGGAAATTTTTATTTCAAAGCACTTCCTATACTTAAACTTTTGAAAAGGAAGAACGACTAGTATTTCTCCCATATTTCCATTCTGTCTTGAGCCATCTAAGCTCAGAGGTTGGCCAAGGCAGCAAATGAAGTGAGAGGCCATTGATATGCAAATATGATCGTTATCACGGAAGGCCACACCCCAGAACTTGATCTCAGCGCTTTCACAGCCAAAGCCAATTTACATTAAAAAAATTAATTTTCCAAACTTGAATTTAATTTCCAAAGCTAAAATGCATAGAAATTAAACTATGAAAACATTGCATTTTCAATAGAACACATTGCTATTTTTTTGGAGTGAGAGTTGGCTGTCTTCCAACAATTAGGTTCTGTTTGGCTTGTGAAAGAGGTTCTGGGTTGTTAAGGATGGATACTCTTGACCTTGGACTGACCTCTGCAGTTTCCCTGGAGCATGGACAGCCAAGCAGTAAAGTAGATGCTGGTGGAGATATTGCTACTGTTTTTGAGAAATGGAAGCTGAGACCCAGAAAGACCATGTGATATATTGAAGACTCAAATCCAAGTCTTCAGATTCTAAGTACTGAGGTCCTTTCTCAACATTTTCTCTTAAAATGTTTGGCTCTTTAGGGCAGAGCCCAGACTCACCAATGCCACACATGCCTCCCATTTGCCTGCTAGATTTTAGAGCTTTGGAATGCATCTGCCATCTCATAGAAAAGAGGTAAAGCAAATTCCTTCCAGGTCATAGCAAGAGGGTGGGGTGTCCTTTAACTGTCCTGATGCCTAAATTTGGTTTTACACAAAATCCCCAAGATGCTGTAAAATCACTTTTGTAGCTGGATGCCAGGGTCAGAATTGATGACTTGAGAGGCAGAGGAGCAGAGCTTCTGCTATGATCTCAGGAAAATGAGATGTGGCTGCTGAAGCCCAGAGCTTGGCTCCCAGCAAACCTCAGCCCTGGTTGCCAATGCCATCTCCCACTGCTGATGGATGATGGCCCACTGGCTCCTGCACCTGTGGATAGCTCTGATTTCTGCTTTCAACCTGTAGCCACGTAGCCTTTGGATTAAAATATTGTCCTCTGATTCAGATGATTCTTTTCTTCTCTGCAACAGGGCCACCGTAGGACATATATAGTAGTTAGCAGTGCAGGTTTTGCTGTTCACTAGCTCTCTGGTCTTCAGCAAATGATACCTTTTTTTTTTTTGAGATGGAGTCTCGCTCTGTCTCCCAGGCTGGAGTGCAGTGGCACCATCTCGGCTGACTGCAAGCTCTGCCTCCTGGGTTCAAGCCATTCTTCTGCCTCAGCCTTCTGAGTAGCTGGGACTACAGGCACCCGCCACCACGCCTGGCTAATTTTTTTTTTTTTTTTTTGTATTTTTAGTAGAGACGGGGTTTCACCATGTTAGCCAGGATGGTCTCAATCTCCTGACCTTGTGATCCGTCTGCCTCGGCCTCCCAAAGTGCTGGGATTATAGGCGTGAGCCACCGCTCCCAGCCACAAATGACATCTTTGATCCTTGGTTTCCCCTTCTTTATTAATAGACTCTGTAAAGAAGGTTTCCTGTGCGCTGGTTACCCACTGGTCTGAGTTTGGTGAGACAGAACACCCATGCTCACAACAAGTTAAGTAAACAAGCTTATTACTTACAGATAGGCAGGCAGCAAGGGACAACAGAAACCGAGGATTCATTGCCACCCAGTCCTCCAAGGTTCAGGAAAGCTGCCTGGGTGGATGGAGTCTCAACTGCATGTGCTCCACTTTCATAGCAGCTGAGGGACCTCAGAAAGCAGCCCACACTGAGTTTTATACCTCGGGGTTACAAGACCCTCTGGGCTAAGCCTGGAAGGACATCTCGTTTCTAGGGAGGGATTGGAACAGAGCCTGGACTGTCCTGACCAGCTCCCCTCTTATCTCAGGGTGTTTTATTTCCAGCATGTCCTGCAGTTATTCTTGAGAACTACAGATAAGAAATGGGGGGAGAACTGTCTTGGTCTAAGGCCACCCAGAGAACTGTGCTGCAGATCCCACATCTAGAGTTCTCTTGAGGGTCAAATGAGATATCATAATGGGAAATGCTTAGCTTAGTACCTGATATGCAGCATTTTAAAAAAGGTAGTTATTAAGTTAGAAAAGGGACTATCTGCAGGATCCCTGCATGGGGAGAATGCATGGGGACGCTGCATGCAGATGCTTGGGAATGCTTTGTGACAAACAACATCATGGGAGGTGGCAGCTCAAGAAAGTTGATCATACTTGTGCTTTTGAAACCTTGTGAGCAGTGTTAAAGCAGAAATATGAAAGGGAAAACCTTTACATGACAGCTTTCTATGTTTTATTGACATCCTGGCTAAGCTGGCTCCCTGACCTGGGTCTGGTTGACTCAGAGCTGGTGAACAATCATTATCTTGCACAAGGATGCACTAGGAAGGACCACACTCTAGCCCAGCTGGTCATGCAGTCATGTTGGGAAGTGCTGGTTGGCCCAAGGAAGCCATTCCTGATGGATCAGAGGAAAAGGGAAGGGAGAAGTAAATATGAAAAGAAGCTCAAGCCCAGGCTATGACCAGGAGAGCCAATCCTTCATTTGGAGCGCCACTCTTTCTTTGCCCAGAAACCTGCAGGTACATGCAAGTCCCTGGGAGTGGCTCCAGGAAGCCCCCCTTGGGCTATATGTTGCTTTTTTTGAGTTAGACTCTCTGGCATAGACTTTGTCTTTGAAAGAGGATTTGTAAGTCGCTGTTTATTTATTCTTTTACTCATTCATTCCACATTCATAGAGCACTGGATTAGTCAGGTTCTCCAGAGAAATAGAACCAACAGAAATAGAACCAAAGACATGCATTATAAGAAATTGTCTTACATGATTATGGAGGCTGACGTGTCCCAAGATCTGCAGGGTGAGTTGGCAAGCTGGAGGCCCAGGAGAGCCAATGGTGTAGTTGTGGTCTGAAGGCTAGCAAGCTTGAGACCAAAAAAAAGTTGATGTTTCAGCTCTAGCATAAAGGCAGGAAAAACTCAAAGTCCAGTTTGAAGACTGCTGAGTAGGAATAATTCCCTCTTATTTGGGAGAGGATCAGCCTTTTTTTCTATTCAGGCCTTCAACTGATAGGACAAGGCCCACTCACACTGGGGAGAGCCAACCTAATTTACTCAGCTCACTGGTTTAAATGTTAATCTCGTTCAAAAACACCCTCACAGACACACCTGGAATAATGTTTGACCAAATATCTGGGCACCCTATGGCCCAGTTAAGTTGAGACATAAAATTAATCATCACAGGGACCAACAATGTGTCAGGCATATTCCAAGACACCAGGGACACAGCAGAGAACAAACAAACATGAGCCCTGCCTTCATGGAGTTTACCCTTTAGAGGGAGGGTGGATCAAAAATCAAGTCAACGAATAAGACTTTTAGTGAAGGATGAGCATTATGATCAAGGGTGGCTGTTTCATTTTGGTGATCAGGGAGGACTTTTCTGGGCAGGTGACACTTGAATGGAGACCTAATGACATAAAGGAGCTGGCCATAGAACGTGCTGGGGGTAGTGGGGTGTGTTCTAGGCAGGGGAGTAACCAGGCAGGACTGAGCTTGGTGAATCTCAGGAACAGAAGGCTGGTTGGGGGAGCATGGTTCCGGGTGGGGGCAGGGTAGGGGGGCAGTGGGGGACCGGAGAAGGCAGAGGACAGATCATGCAGAGCCTGTAGGCTGGGGAAGGAGGCTGCGTGTTATTCATTCGGCCTGCTGACTCACCCCAGTCCTTGGCTAGGATGCTCTGAACTCAACCCTGCTGAAGGACCAGGATCTAAAAGTGTCCCTTCCCTCAGCAACGATGCCCACACTTCTGTGCCTTTGCACAAGCTGTTCTCTCTGCTGGGATGCCTTCCCCATGTTCTCTGTCCAGAGATTGCCCAGATATCCTTTAAGACCCAGCTTACATTGCACCCCCTCTCCAAAGCCTTTCCAGGATTTTCTGGGCAGTGAGCCAGCCTCTCCTCTGTGCAGCCATAGTCCTTTGTAAATACACTAACGCTCACATTGATTAGCTGCATTGTCATTTTATAGTTCTGAGCCTCTCTCATCCTCCTCTGCTTGTCAGGGCCAGTGTCTAATCCTCTATCTGTCCCCAGCATCCAGTCCATATTGACCATATGAATGTGTGCTGAAGGTTCTGATTGAACCTTAGGGCTGGCTCTCTCCAGCTTCAATCTTCCTTGCCATCTCCTCCTCCCTCCTTAACCCTCCACCTGTGTTACTCATGGCCAAGCTGGACAGGGAGCTCTAAACCTTGTCGGATCCCCTGCAACAAGTTTTGGGCCTTGGAAAGCCTGCATTAGAGCTTTAGAAATAGACAAATACACATTGTCCTGTCCAGAGTCCCATTTCCAAGGTGGAGATTCATCAATATTTTTGGCCACTCAGCATCTAATCCCTCTTCTTCAAAACATCTGACTTCCTCTGGGAGGATCATAATAAAATCCCATTATAACTCTTTTATGTTCCGGGGCTGTTCTAAAAGCTTCACATTTGTTAACTCAGTTAGTCCTCATAATAGCCCTATTAGCTGAGGGCTATTATTATCCCTATGCAAAAGGGGCATAGGGAGGTCAAGTAATTTACCCAGGGTCACACAGTAGTGACAAGCAGTCTAGTGACAAGCAGTCTAGCCCAATCCTTGCTCTTTACCATGACTTTACTGCCATGGTGTGCAGACTTGATTTGCTCTCCCACTGCAGGATCTAAGGGTCCTACCATTTCTTCAGTCAAATCCTTCCTCTCATATCCTAGTAGAGCCAGAGGGTGGGCAGATGGCCTAAATTAGTCAAGATGACTCTTCCAGGACTTGAAGTTGAAAGGATGTAAAGTGTGGAGATGCAGCAGCTGTCTTGGAACCATGAGGGTCACATTTGGTTGAGAAGGCAGCTGAGAGCAGAAGGTGAATAGAGATGAGTGGAGAGGCAGTGAGAAGTGGACTCTGGCTGTATTAGTTTTCTATTGTTGTTGTAACAAATTACCATAAACTTAGCAGCTTTAAACCACACAAATGTATTATCTTACAGTTCTGGAGATCAGAAGTCTGAAATGTATTTTACTAGGTGAAAGCCAAGGTGTTGGCAGGTGCCTTTGTGTGTTTGGGCAGCTATCTTAGTCTGGGCAATTTATAAACAACATAAATTCATTACTCATACTTCTGGAGGCTGAGAAGTCCAAGATGCTGGCAGATTTGGTGTCTGATGAGGGGCCTGCTCCCTGCTTCAAAGATAGTACCCTCTGGCTGTGCCCTCACATGGTGGAAGGGACAAACAAATTCCTTTAGGCCTCTTATATAAGGACCCTATCCCCTAAAACCATCACCTTGGGGGTTAGGATTTCAACATATGAATTTGGGTGGACACACATATTCAGACATAGCAGCAGAGCTCTGTTTCTTCAGGAGTCTCTAGGGGAGAATGTGTTTTCTTGACATTTTCAGCATCTGGAGTTCCATTCCTTGGGTCTTGGCTTCTTCTTCCATCTTCAAAACATAGCATCTTCAAATCTCTCTCTGCTTCTATTGTCACGCGACCTTCTCTGACTCTGACTCCTTCTCTGTCCTTCTTATAAGGACCATCGTGATTACGTCGGGCCCGCCCAGATGTCCAGCATAACCTCTCTATCTTGCGATCCTTCACTTAATCTCCTCTGCAAAGTCCCTTTTGCCCTATCAGGTAACAATCACAGGTTCCAGGGATTAGGACATGGACATTTTGGGGACTGTTATTCAGCCTGCCACACTGACATCTTCCCTGCTCGGCCACGCCAGGCTGGCAGGGTGGCCCCCATGGGGAAGAAGTGTTCTTTTCAGGATTCCTTGCTTGTGCCAGTCCCAGGAGGCAGAACATACAGTAGCAGCGATGGCAGTCACCTTCCACTACAAACTCTGGAGTTGCAACTGTGGTTCAAGGACAGATATTTCTCTGAGAACCATCTCCTTGGGCACAGCAGCAGAATTCCATCTGCTGCAGAGAGCTTACCACATTCCCAGAACCTCTAGCTGAGCCTCATATCTTTTCTGAGAGGCAGCCTGGGCTGTGTTTACTCATGGATGTATCCAGGTGGAATTGTTACTTCCAGAGAAGATCAAAAATAGGAGCTTGGTCTTCAGATTTTCCTGTTTCTCACTGTCCTTGGAGAAAGAGAAGTCAAGGAGGTTGGAGACAGGCCTTCCAAAGGAGCTAGAGGGAGGGGCCCTGGAAATGTCATGCTGGGCAAAAGACATAAATATTCCTTTTTTTTTTTTTTTGAGACCGAGTCTTGCTCTGTCGCCCAGGCTGGAGTGCAGTGGCGTGATCTCAGCTCACTGCAAGCTCCGCCTCCCGGGTTCACACCATTCTTCTACCTCAGCCTCCCGAGTAGCTGGGACTACAGGCACCCACCACCACGCCCGACTAATTTTTTGTATTTTTAGTAGAGACAGGGTTTCACCATGTTAGCCAGAATGGTCTTGATCTCATGACCTTCATGACCTTGTGATCTGCCCTCCTTGTCCTCCCAAAGTGCTGGGATTACAGGCGTGAGCCACCGCACAGAGCATAAATATTCTTTTATTAAAGTAACACTATCAATAACAATAATATTTAATATGCTTGAAATTAAAATTAAATTTGAAAATATTTTAATTTAATAAATATTAAAATTTAAAAATGTATTGTCACTGAGTGGTAAGCACTTAATTTACATTATTATTTATTTTATTAAAAATAATTGGCCAGGTGTGGTGGCTCACAGCTGTAATCCTAGACCTTTGGGAAGCTGAGGGAGGTGGATCACCTGAAGCCAGGAGTTTGAGACCAGCCTGGCCAACATGGTGAAACCCCGTCTCTACTAAAAAGTTATATATATATAACTGTATATATGTGTGTATATATATATATAACTGTATATATATGTGTATATATATATAACTGTATATATATGTGTATATATATATAACTGTATATATATGTGTATATATATATAACTGTATATATATGTGTATATATATATAACTGTATATATATGTGTATATATATATATATATATATATATATATATACACACAGAAATTAGCCAGGTGTGGTTGCGGGCATCTGTAATCCCAGCTACTTGGGAGGCTGAGGCAGGAGAATTGCTTGACCCAGGGGATGAAGGTTGCAGTGAGCCAAGATCGCACCACTTCACTCCAGCCTAGGCCAAAGAACAAAACTTCATCTCAAAAAATAAAATAAAATAAAATAAAATAAAATAAAATAAAATAAAATATGTATAAGAAGATATGCTATAAAAATATAAGCTCTCTTCTCACCCCAGTCTGTTTCTCTCCTCAGAAACATTGTTTCTTGCACATTCTTCTAGAATTTAAAAAATCCATGAGCAATCATATATGAGACTGCTCTTTAAATAAAAACAAATGGCTACATTTTATACATCTCATGCTGTTTCTTGTTTTTTTTTTTTTTACAGGGAAGGATATATCTTGGCAAGTTTTTTCATTTTATCCTAAATAGATCTACTTTATTTTTTTAAAGTGACATTTTTTTTGTTTTGTAGATGTGCCATAATTTATTAAAACACCTTCCTTTTGAGGGATATTTTGGTTGTTCCCAGTCTTTTGCTCATATAGAAAACCCAGAAATAAAAATCCTCCCTGTATTCCGTTGCATACAGGTATAAGTTCTTAAGTAGAATAAATTCCTGTGAGTAAAATTCCTAGGTCTTCTCTCTTTAGTCATAATTATCCTATGAAGCAGGTATTATTATTATTTTCACTTAGATGGGGAAATAGCAATACTGACAGGCTAAGGTAACTTGCCTAATGAATTATTGGTTGAGATTGGATTAAAGCATACTGAGAACCTCAGTCTTCTAGGGGCTCTAGACTTCTTGATATTAGAAAGAGTTCTAATTTTTTTGCTCAGGACCAAATGGGAACCTGTGTCCTAGTTGTGTGAATCAGGATAGGGTAGGTTATGCTGCTGTACAAATCAATCCTCAAAGCTGGTGTTTGAACAAGATGAAAGTTTATTTCTTGCTTCTGAAATGTCTGATGGAGCCTCTGGGTGCTCTCCTTCCTCTGGTGATTCAGCCATTCAGGCTCTCTGAGATACCTGCATCTCAACACATGATTATTTGACATCCCTGCAGCAGGGAAAGAAAGAAAGAGGGCCCTAGAAGGTATACCAGCTCTTACCTACATGGGCTAGAAGTGATGCAGTTTATATCTGCTCACATTCCATTGTGATAGGAACCCAATATCTGGATTCAGGGTTGGGGGAAAGAGGAGCCACCACTTAATTCCCAAGAGTCACTGCTTCACATCTTCATTAATAGAAATTTATTTTACTGATGGATATCATTGGTTTTCTACCCAACAGCCTTTCTTTGATTCTTCTCTGCTAAGAGAATCTTGATTCTGTTCCAGCAGAAATGTGCCCCGCTTCAGTCCTCTTACCTTTTGATAGTGATTGGTCTAGAAGTCGACATGTGACTCAGCTTTGGTGAATAGAGGAAAGGGATGTCCGCTGGGGCTTCTGGGAAACTTTACTTCCTAATAAGATAGAGCAGCCATTTAGTTGCAAGTCTCCTTCCTTCCTGCTTTGTGCATTAACTTGCAAAGATGTTGAGGCAGCCATCTTGATATCCTGAGAGCAGACATGAGGATGAGTGGAAAGAGCCCCAGGAGTGCTTTGATGACTCTTGAAGACATTGTTGAGTTACCCCTCCCCCAACCTATATCTGAACTTCTTAAGTAAACAATACACATTCTTATGGTTTAAGCAGTTTTTAGTGACGTTTTCTGTTACTTGCAGAAAACATTCCCAACTGGTACAATGCTGTGCCCTTTGCTCGATGCTGGGGAATGGAGCTGAATTGTGTATATCTCCTGCCCTCAAGGAGCTCGCAGTCCAGTGGAGAAGCACCTCATGGGAGCAATATTTGGGCTTAAATGAAATATGCTGATAGTGTTGAGCTGGGAAGAAGTAGTGGTGTGGAAGGGTCGGGTGCCTGGTGAGTGGTCCCACACGTCCTTCTGTCCTGTCATTCTTAGTCCCACAGGACTCTCAGGACATGAACCTTGATTGCCAGGAAGTGGGCAGCTTTCTCTCTTTGAAGGCAGGGGCTCACTTTTCAGAGAAGCGTTCCTGTTACACCGGGGCTACAGATTAACACATTATTTTAGGCCATTTCTGGACCATAATTTTATCCTCCCCTTAGCTATTTACTGCATGCAAATTTTCCACTCTATGCAAATCACTCACTTTACGGAAATCATCTATCATATGTTCCCAAGCCCTAGCACCTGCACCAGGAAGAATTGGATGATTCAGTCCTTGGAGCATTAAAGTGCAAACACTTAACTCAAAGAATCTCTTGGGGGATAGTTGAGCGTTGGATGCCAAGAACAGCAGCCTCTGCAGATAGCCTGCTTAGCTTACAGGGTGTGCTGAACTCTGCTGCCTCCCCTCACCCCTCTTCCCTAGCTACTTACAAGCCCCTTCCAGGTGGTAATGACTATTTGGAGTAAATATTTTGATGTGACAGAATGATTAAGTCCAGACTGGCTCTGCAAAGAACCTTAAGGCAATTAGGTTTCCCAATCAGTGTAGGTGGGTACATCTGTGTGCCTGGCTGAGCTCAGACAGGTGCTGTAAGAAGCTTGTTTCTCTAATAGGCTTCCTCGGGGAAGCAGTGGCTGCTTAACCTTGGATACACATTGGAATCACCTGAGGAGCTTTAAAAACTATCCAGGCCCGGTCTCGCTCTCCCATATTCTGATTCAATTGATGTGGCAACTCAGGTGTGGGGAGTTTAAAAATCTTCCCAGGTGATTCAAAGGTGTAGGCAAGGTTGAGATGCATGGGCCTGGACAGGAAGGCGGAGGTCTCTGCATGGTTCTGGCTCTGCCGATGACCCTCTGCATGACACTGGGCAAATCCAGATACTCTGCCCTCTCTGGGCCTCTACTGTAGAGCTGTCCAGCACTGGGTCCTCCCTGCAGCGTCACAACCAGAGTCAACACTTGGCATGGGTGCTGGGTGAGTGCTTGATTAATTAAACTAAAACAATAACTTAGTAGCGGTTTTTTTGTTGTTGTTTTTTGGAGATGGAGTCTCGCTCTGTTGCCCAGGCTGAAGTGCAGTGGCATGATCTCGGCTCACTGCAACCTCCACCTCCTGGGTTCAAGCGATTCTCCGGCCTCAGCCTCCTGAGTAGCTGGGACTACAGGTACACGCCGCCATGCCTGGATATTTGATTTTGTATTTTTAGTAGAGATGGGGTTTCACCGTCTTGCCCAGGCTGGTTTTGAACTCCTCATCTCAGGCAATCCACCCACCTTGGCCTCTCAGAGTGCTAGGATTATAGGCGTGAGCCACCGCGGCCGGCCTAGTAGTAGGTTTTAAGAATAGCTTTATTGAGGTGTAATTGACATACAATAAACTGCATTGATTGATTGAGGGTCTTGCTATGTTGCTCAGGTACCTCAGCCTCCCAGATAGCTGGGACTATAGGCACATACCACCATGCTCAGCTAATTTTAATTATTATTATTTTTTTTAAGAGATGGGGGTCTTGCTATATTTCCCAGGCTGGTCTTGAACTCCTGGCCTCAAGTGATCCTCCTGCCATGGTCTCCCAAAGTGCTGGGATTACAGGCATGAGCCACTGCACCTGGCCCCTGCCCATACTTAAGTTGTACAATTTGATGAATTTTGATGTATGTATACAAACATAAAACCATTACCACAATGCAGGTGTTGATATCTGTTAGTTTGCGAGGGCTGCCATAACAAAGTACCACATACTGGGTGGCTTAAACAACAGAAATTTATTTTCTCATAGTTTTTTTTTTTTTTTTTTTTTTTGAGATGGAGTCTTGCTCCGTCGCCCAGGCTGGAGTGCAGTGGCGCAATCTCGGCTCACTGCAACCTCCACCTCCTGGGTTCAAGCGATTCTCCTGTCTCAGCCTCCAAAGTAGCTGGGATTATAGGCATGCACCACCATGCTCGGCTAAATTTTGTATTTTTAGTAGAGATGGGGTTTCACCATGTTGGCAGGCTGGTCTGGAACTCTTGACCTCAGGTGATCTGCCCACCTCTGCCTCCCAAGGTGCTGGGATTACAGGCAGGAGCCACCATGCCCGACCATGTTTTCTCATAGTTTTTAAAGGCTGGGAAGTCTAAGATCAAGATGTCAGCAGGTTTGGTTTCTTCTGAGGCCTCTCCCCAGGACTATCTTCTCCCTGTGTCCCCACATGGTCTTCTCTGTGTCTATACAGGATTTGGGCCCACCCCAGTGACCTCATTTTTACTTAATCACCTCTTGAAAAATCCTGTCTCCAAATGCAATCACATTCTGAAGTACTAGGGGCTGGGACTTAACATATACATTTTGGCGGGGTTGGGGGTGGGACACAGCTCAGCCCATAACAATCTATCGCTTCCAAAATTTCCTGGGGACTCTTTGTAATCCATCCTTCCCTCCCCACTCCACCCCCATCTCTGAGCAGCCACTGATTTATTTTCTGTCACAAGAGATTAGTTTGCATTTTTCTTGGAATTTTATAAAAATGGAATCACACAGCATATATTCTTTTTTTGTCTGACTTTTTTTTTCCCACTCAGCATAATTATTTTGAGAGTCACCCACGCCGCGGGTATCAATAGTTTGTTTCCTTTTGCGGCTGAGCAGCATTCCATTGTATGGATGTACCACAGTTTGTTTCTCACTCACCTGTTGATGGACATTGGGGTTGTCTCCAATTTTTGGCTATTGTGAATAAAACTGTCATGAACATTCATGGACATTTTTTAGGTATATAAGGCACATTTCCACATATTGTCTCCTAATTCTCGCCACAATGCTGCAAGGCAGGCAATCTGATTCTCAGACTATGGATGGGCGAACTGGAGCAAGACGTGGCTGTCATGCCACATAGGAAAGGATTGGGTCTGTTTACTGCACATCTCC
Organism: Pan troglodytes; assembly: GCF_028858775.2. NCBI lineage: Eukaryota > Metazoa > Chordata > Mammalia > Primates > Hominidae > Pan > Pan troglodytes. The sequence goes on from NC_072419.2 coordinate 47,988,258, forward strand.
AGTGGCCAGACAGCATGATCTTAATAGATGTTTTTCCCTTGAGTGAATGAATAAATGAGAGTGAAGGATTTGCCCGAGGTTGCCCAGTGGGGTCTAGAAGGTTGGTAGCCTTTCTCTGTGCACAGAACTTGTATTTAGCTCTGAGAAAACAGCATCATCTCTGCAACTTCTTCCAGAATGGGAGCCACAGCACCTGCAGTTGCTTTGGGTGTGATCAGGGGTGGGGTGGGACCTGCCATTCAAAGCAGCCTTGAGGCCGAATCTCACAGGTTGATACTGTTGAATAGTTCAACTGAAAACCGAGGGAACAGAAGCCTGGCTGTGCTCAGATGGACTCTGGTCAGAACACGGCGAGGGGGCTTTATTATTCTGAACCCCAGAATAGGTGAGTGATGGCCAGTCAGGACTGAAACCCAAGCTCCTAACTTCCAGCTCAGACCTTGGTCTCCTCACCTTCTTTGACTGCTGATGCCCTTCTGAGCCTCCAAGAACTGTGAGATGCAAGCAGGTTGTGGTGTGTGTGTTGCTCTGCAAACCATAACCTCCTGAGCAGGCAGGGGAATTGTTATGATACCTTAGGTTTGGGTATTTGTGGCCACACGATTGAGCTATGATTCAAGAAACAAAAGGAAATCTTCACACAGAAAAACTTTCCCAGGACACTGCTGACCACTGAGTCCCTCTTCTGCTCTCCCTACGCCAGCTGGTGGCCCCAGCATACAGCCTTATATTATTGGCCTCTTCTGTGGGTACCATGCAGTAAAGAATCTAGAAACTTCTCTGTACAACTTCTAATTTAATCACTTCAACCCCTATGGGAGTTAGCATTGGTCTAATTTTATTGACAATGAAACTCTGGCTCAGGAAAGAAAAGGAGCTTGCCCAAAGTCTCCCAGCTAGAGAGTAGCAAAGATGCATCTGGAAGCCAGGATTCCTGTGTCCAGGTGTACAGCTGTACAGTCAGTCCTAGGACACTATTTATTTTTCCTAGGACTTTACATGCTGTTACAGCCAACTCACTCCTGGTCCCAAATTGGGGACCCTGTGTAGTCTTCCCTATCAAACAAATAGCTGGTTTCTCAGGCTATTTCTCCCACCCTCAGCTGGCAGAAGAGCTGGGGCTCTCCCTCCCATCCCCAGGGCCATGTAGGAGGCACAGCACCATCCAAGGGGCCCAGCCAAGTAGACAAGAAGAAACTTCACAACCCATGCTTGACAACAGGAGAGCCACCTGCCAGAGGAACGGGCCTTGGCACCTAGTGGTCTTGTTATTGGGTGGGGCTGCTGAGTGGTAGAAATTAACAAACAGCAATTGAGGATGGGTTTGGAAACTCACAAACCAGAGAGTTCCAATCCAGGCTCTGCTGTTTTGTGTGACCCTAGAGCACCATTGTTGGGCTTCTGAGGCTGTGCTGCAAGCAGATGTGGCCAGGCCAGGGCCCCAGGAGAAGCCATCAGACAGGGAGCCTCTCAGATTGGACTGGCCCTGTCCCACAGGCAAGACTGCCCTGCTTTGTCCAGGTTGGACACCAAAGGCCAAAGTTACCTAGAGGAGCATGAGAGTTTTGTGAGGATGGGTGTCCCAGGCTGTGTTCCACACAGCTGTTCCGGCACCAAACCCTCTGGGGTCTGCACAGGCTGGAATCCTGCCCCTGCTACCGTGTCCAGAATTGGTTCCTTCCGGTGGGTTCTTGATCGCCCTGAGGTTAAGAATGAAGCCACGGCCCCTCGTGGTGAGTGTTACAGTTCTTAAAGATGGTGTGTGCGGAGTTTGTTCCTTCAGATGTTCAAATGTGTCTGGAGTTTATTCCTTCCGGTGAGATCGTGGTCTTACATAACTTCAGGAGTGAAGCCGCAGACCTTCACAGTGAGTGTTACAGCTCTTAAAGGTGGCACGTCTGGAGTTCATTCCTCCTGGTGGGTTCGTGGTCTCACTGACTTCGGAAGTGAAGTTGCAGACCTTCACAGTGAGTGTCATGGCTCATAAAGGTAGTGTGGACCCAGAGTGGGCAGCTGCAAGATTTATTGTGAAGAGCGAAAGAACAAAGCTTCCACAGTGTGGAAGAGGACCCCAGCGGGTTGTTGCTGCTGGCTCCTGTGGCCAGCTTTTATTCCCTTATTTGACCCCACCCACATCCTGCTGATTGGTCCATTTTACAGAGTGTTGATTGGTGCGTTTTTACACAGTGCTGATTGGTCCATTTACAATCCTTTAGCTAGACACAGAGTGCTGATTGGTGCGTTTTTACAGAGTACTGATTGGTGCGTTTATAAACCTTTACACACAGAGTGCTGATTGGTGCGTTTTTACAGAGTGCTGATTGGTGCATTTACAATCCTCTAGCGAGACAGAAAAGTTCTCCAAGTCCCCGCTGGGCCCAGGAAGTCCAGCTGGCTTGACCTCTCACTACCTCTCCAAACAAGTCTCCTGCCAGCTCCAGTGTCTGTGCAGGTTGTGGGATCTCCTGAAGCTGGGATCCCTGAGCTATGTGGCAAGAGCATGCCATTCCTCACCTGTTCAACTCATTCCTTTCCCAGGATCTACTGGGGACCAGGAGTGAGTCCTGATGCTTGGCAACCCCGTGCAGTTTTTCCAGCTTCCTCCCCATTTAGCCGAGGTTCTGCAACCTCCTTCTGTCCACTCTGAATGCTTCCCCTCTGGAGACTTGCTTGGAGTGTGCCAGTGTTCCCAATGGCCTGGTCTCTTGGTGGGAGATGTTGTTCCTGGCTGTGTCTAGTTGGCCATGTTGGCTCACCTGAATATTGACTTTGGACTTTTGAGTTGATGCTGGAATAAATTAAGACTTTGAGGACTATTGGGATAGAATAAATATATTTTGCATGTGAGGACGACATGAATTTTGGAGGCTAGGGGCAGAATGCTATGGTTTGATTGTGTCCTCCAAAGTTTATGTTTTGGAAACTGAATCCTCAATGCAGCAGTGTTGGGAGGGGGGCGCCTAATGAGAGGTGATTAGATCATAAGGGCCCTGCCCTCATGAATGTATTAATACCATTATAGTGGACATGGGTTCCTGATAAAGGATGAGTTTGGCCCCCTTCCCCTCTTACTCTCTCACTCTTGACCTCTCTTGCCCTTCTGCTTCCCATAAGATGACACAGCACAAGGGCCCTTGGCAGATGCCAGCAACTTGATATTGAACTTTTCAGCCTCCAGATCTGTGAGAAGTAAATTTATTTTCTTTATAAATTACCCAGTCTGTGGTATTCTGCTACAGCAACACAAAATAGTTTGTCACCAAATAGTAAACGGGACACAAAGGACATAATCACAAAGAAGTCAAAATGGGGACATTATTGATTTAGTTCTTTAGTGTTAAAAAATCAAGCTTTTAAAAGAGCCTTTCAATCAAGCATATTGTGCAGTTCCAAAAACCCCCGCAGGGTGAGCACAGCGCCTGCTGTTCCATTCCGCATTACAGATCTGCCGTCTGCTCGTGTGTTCCTAGGACAGTGTTGCATGAGGAGCTCAGTAAATCCCTAGGTGGGCATCAGCACACCCCCAATGGGCCCCACAATTCTTTCTTATTTGGAGTGTGGCACGTGAGCTCTTTGCGACTGTTCCTGTACCCCAGTCACCAACAAAGGCCTTCACGTGGCTGATCTAAAACATATTGGCTCAAGGATGAATGGAAGGTCCTGGAGCCAGAGGGGAATTTTCCTTGTCTTCCAGAATGACTGGGGTTGCTGGACTTCCTGAGCCCAGGGACTGACTGGCAGGGTTTGCTGAGAGTTGGCATGCTCTATGAAGAGTAGAAAGGACAATTCCTCTAAGCCAGCCTGTGTTGGGGCTGTATAGAGAACAGCTGCTCTCAATCCATGCCTCTTATGGGGTACCTTCAGGCTGTAGTCCTCTGACTGATCCTCTGATCTTGTTTTAGGTGCCCTCTGTCCCCTACATTCTCATTTTGGCTCCACATCCAGTTCCCATCCCAAACCTCAGTTACTCACTTTAATGCTTGGCTTGATCTCACCCAGCTTTTCTCCAGGATATGATTTCTAGCCTCTGTACTGGCTACATATACCACTTCTACCAGAAGCTCCCTCCTCCCCAGCACATAGGATCCAGGAGTCAGGACCTCTTTAGCTAGGGAAGCTAGTTGGTTTTGACTTAGGTCCTGATTCTAGCATTTATTATTTATGTGCACATAGGCCTGCTACTTTGTCTTCCTGAGTTTCAGTGAAAGGAGGGGAAGGCCATTCCTGATGGTCACATATGGACACTGTTGAGTAAGAGCCAGAGTCCCAGACCTCAGACCCCAAAGCCAACACAGGCTCCAGTTCCCTTGATGAAGATATTTCTTTCCATCTCAATTGGGAATGTCTTTCTCTTCCACCCCATTTCTTTTTCAGGTAAGGATGGGCCATTTTCAGAGCTGGCTTTCAGTAATGATGACCTTTCTAGCTGTGTGACCTTAGGCAAGTCTCATGTTTACTGTCTATATTTCAGTTTCATCATCTATAATATGAGAAATACAAAGGAACCTATCTCAGGCTGTGTAAGGTAATACACTCACAGGTTCTGGGGATTAGGATGTAGATATCTTCAAGGAAGTCATGATTCTGTCTACTTCAAGTCCTATCTGAGCTTGCTAAGTTATGTGGTTCCTTAAGGCCTGTGGCCTTCTTTCATTCTCCATGTCTCTGCCATTCTCTCCCATCAGCTGGGTGCCTGACAGTTGACTTGTCTCAACAAATCTTACTTGTATCTGCTTGAGTGGATAGAGGTCCTTTGGTATCCGGCATCTTCCCAAATGGCCCAGGTGCCAGGATGGCAGATCTTTAAATGACATTCTTTATGGGCCCAGAAAACATATGTATTCCTCTGATTAGATTTGGAGGCCAGCCCCTGTCCCTTCTGAGCTTTGCTTTCTCTGCTAGAAGTGGCTTTCATTTTAGATGCTTATCAGAGGCTTTCGCATTGTCAGATAACTGGGAATCACTATTTGGATGTCATGGTGTACATGTGCAGTTAGGAACTGGTACAACCATTTGCCCCTGTGAAAGCAGCAGCCCCAGGATAAAGCCAACATACAGAGCTGGGCACAACCTAGGGGATATGGAGAAATGGAGCTTGAGCCCTAGATCAAGCTGATCTTGAAGCCCACATTACCTTCCTTTTACATGAGCCAGTACATTTTCTTATTAGTTAGGCCAACTTGAGTTGTGTATGCAGCTGTTATGTATAGCTGAAAGCATTACAAATGATAAAATGTGAAGGAGCTTGTATATTTCCTCATGGCTTCACCATGTGAAGATTGGGGATTCACGACATGTATTTATGTCCTCCCCCTCCTGAGACCTAACTATAGAAATGAAAAAGGAAGAAAGTCATGATGATGCAGAGAATGGGAAAAGATCATTAGTGAGTAAGATAGTTTTTTTTTTTTAATTATACTTTAAGTTCTAGGGTATGTGTGCACAATGTGTAGGTTTGTTACATAGGTATACATGTGCCATGTTGGTTTACTGCACCCATTAACTCATCATTTACATTAGGTATATCTCCTAATGCTATCCCTCCCCCTGTCCCCCATCCCATGACAGGCCCCAGGGTGTGATGTTCCCTGCCCTGTGTCCAAGTGTTCTCATTGTTCAATTCCCACCTATGAATGAGAACATGTGGTATTTGGTTTTCTGTCCTTGTGATAGTTTGCTCAGAATAATGGTTCCCAGCTGCATCCATGTCTCTGCAAAGGATATGAACTCATCTTTTTTATGGCTGCATAGTATTCCGTGGTGTATATGTGCCACATTTTCTTAATCCAGTCTCTCATTGATGTACATTTGGGTTGGTTCCAAGTCTTTGCTATCGTGAGTAGTGCCGTAATAAACATACATGTGCATGTGTCTTTATAGCAGCATGATTTATAATCCTTTGGGTATACACCCAGTAATGGGATCCCTGGGTCAAATGATATTTCTTAGTTCTAGATCCTTGAGGAATCACCACACTGTCTTCCACAATGGTTGAACTAGCTTACACTCTAGTGAGTATGATATTTCAAGAAAGTTCTGGAAGAAGTAAAGGACATGGCAGATGGCACCTGAAGAAGTGACTGCTTAAGTGCATAAGTTCTGAAGACACCAGGTACAGTAGTGTAAGATGGAGATGCAAGGCTGAAAATGGGCATTGTGTGTGTGTGTGTATGTGTGTGTGCATGTATGTGTGTGGCATACGCACACAAATATATACACATATATACACATTCTTTCCCCCTAATTCAGAAAAATCAAGCAACGAAATAGAGGGTTCTTTTCTTGTAAAATTGACTGGTCTCAGTGAAGTGTCCCAAATGTCTGGCATCTGGGGTAGGCAGACTTATGCATTGAACACAGTGCCTAGAGCCCACAATTCACTCAGGGCTTCCCAAAACGTTTTAATTATTTTAAACTCAGAAAAAATGAGTATAATAATAATGACTATGTAATAATAAAATTGACCTGGATTATTTCATCTTTATACCAACTCAGTCATAAAATATAATTTAAAATAATATTTTTCTCAAGGAAGGAGTCCAGAGAGTTAAAAGTGCCTGAGGCCCAGGAACATCATAATGTGGCCCTGATCTGGGACCCCCTAGTATGAGGATCACTTTCCAACCCATCACCCCAAAGTGCAGCCCACCAGTCACAAGCCCCATCTGTGTTCAGAGAGCCCAATCGGATTTTTAGAACCTTGCCATTAAAAATGAGGTGAGAGCATATCCCAGTCTGTGACTGACTCAATTTGAATAGCAGTTAAAGGTGGGTGAGGCTATATTAAAAGCTCTGGGACCCAATCACTGCAGGATTCCCCTTGGTGTGTGAAACGGACTACAAAGCCAAGGTCCCATTGACTACTAGAGAGGTTGTCAGGTTAGTGCAGGTAACCTGAGTCAGAAATAACTCACATGTTCATGCAATAGACATTCACTGGACTGGGCCCAGCGTTGAGTAAGAGATGGCTCCTGTCTTCAGGTGTGCCCAGTCTTCTTAGGGGTCCAAAGACCTAACCTTATAAGACTGTGTCATCAGTGCCCCAAGACAGGTGTGTGCCTGGTGTCATGGGGCTCAGATGGGGGATTTGGGAAAGATTCACACATGAGGAAATATTTGAGTTGAGTTTTAAAAATTGAAACATTTTGACAGATGACAGGGGTGGGAAACTTTCAGGCAGAAGGAACAGTGTGAATGGATGCTCAGAGGTGTGGAAGGCCATTGTGTGTTGAAGGAAAGACATACGGCTGACCAAGGCTGAAGTGACTATATAGTGTAATGGCCAAGTGCATGGACTGTAATTCTTCCCTACCTGGGTTCAAACTCCCGTCCTGCTATTTCTTAACTGTGTGAATTTGGCACATTTCTTAAATCGATTTTTTAGCTTTCCCATATGTAAAGTGGAGAGAATCATAATAGTACTGTTGAAGCAAACTAAATATGGTCTGAGAAGGACTCTGTGCTTCTCTATTTGAGTCCTTGTGGATGAACTATAGCCTAGCTTAGTCAGACAAGATTGAGAACCTAACTTAGGAGCATTTGCCTGTAACAATAACTGAGTCTTGGCCAATCCCAGGGCCGTGCTTCAACCACTCAGAGGGCTAAGTGTTCAAACTGTGTTCAAATGAGGCAAACGCCAACCTGGAACCCATCCAGCTGTTTCTGTGCCTCACTGCCAATTTCTGTACATCATTTCCCTTTTTTTTTGTCTATAAATCTTCTTCCACCATGTGGCTGCACTGGAGTCTCTGTGAATCTGCTGTGAATCTGGGGGCTGCCTGATTTGCGAATCATTTGTTGCTCAATGAAGTTCCTTTAAATTTAATTTGGCTGAAGGTTTTCTTTTATCAGTACCTACCTCAAAGGACTGTTTTCAGGATTATATCCTGGAATAAAGTAAATGCTCTATATGTTACCTATTATTGTTACCCCCACCCGTTTGGATTGTGGAAGTTTCTTCTGTCTCCCTGATGGGCTGTGAGCTCCTCGGTGGTAGGAGCCACACCTTCCTCACCTCTGCCTCTTCCATGGGACCTAAGGCCATGTAAGTGCTTGCTAAAGGCAGATTGAATTAAATGGGCCTCTGAAAGGGTGACATATATAAGCAATTATGATTTATTTTTCTTCTAAAGAAGGAAATAGAAAGTTCCTTTCCTCTGCTGGTGATGACAAATTTGCATTGCTTAAAAATGCTGATTGGAGGAAGGCAGGCCACATTTATGGAATGTCCACAGTGTCCACATCCCCAGCTTCATTTACTCCTTCCTACAACCAGTGGAGCAAGGTTTACATACCCATTTAATAGAGGGGAAAACTGGGGCCCACGGTCACTGAGATAAGTGTGATAGAGTCAGAATTCAAACACCTTCTGGCTTCTAGAACTCTGAGAAATAAATCTTTCTTGTTTATAAATCACAAAGTCTATGGTACTTGGTACTTTTTTTTTTTTTTTTTTTTTTTGAGATGTAGTCTCACTCTGTTGCCCAGGCTGGAGTGCAGTGGCATGATCTTGGCTCATTTCAGCCTCCACCTCCCAGGTTCAAGCGATTCTCCTGCCTCAGCTTCCTGTGTAGCTGGGACTACAGGTGTGTGCCACCACACCCGACTAATTTTTGTATTTTTAGTAGAGACGGGTTTTCACCATGTTGGCCAGGATGGTCTTGAACTCCTGACCTGAGGTGATCTGCCTGCTTTGGCCTCCTAAAGTGCTGGGATTACAGGCGTGAACCACCACACCTGGCCTATGGTACTTTGTTATATCATCCTGAACTAAGACTCCTTCCCTGGAAATTTGCTCAAGCTCTTGGGCATGGAGGGCTAAAGGAAAGAGCCTGGCCACTCATTTGGGAGGGGAAAAATAGTTGCTAACACAGACGGAGGGAGAGACATCTCTATCCCATTGAAGGTGGCTGTCCTGTGGGAAGCCTGCAATTGCTGACTGTGACCACTAGATGGAAGCATGGAGAACAGTGCCGGTTACAGTCTGGGTGGAATTTGACCTGTGCTCCCCAAGCAGGAGCTGTGCCTGGGCTTCCATGGATGCTCCAGAGAGAAAGCCCCAAGCTGGCCTGGCCTCGCAGCGTGTGGGCTGCTGCATGGAACAGGAGTAGTCAGTTGGTCCTATGTTCCCAGCTCAGGGACTGGCCTCAAGATTCACTGGGCTGAATGCTGGGGTTCCATTACCCTTTTGGATTTCATGGCTCCTGGCTTCCCTCTGCTCACTGTCGCCACCACTGGGCTCAGTCCATCCATGGGGAACATCTATTAGTGGAGAAGGGCCAAGTAATTTATTTTTTTGGATATGTGTGTCCACACTGCTTGGAAACCAAATTGTAGCTTCCTGTACTGGCCAGATTCTCTGTCCTTGGCCCTCCACAGTGGCTCGTCCCTGGTCAGGGTCCCAAGCGGCCACCCCCGATCACCTAGAGTTTGGCAACTCTTGGAAGACTAGAGCAATGGTCTGGTCTTGATAATTGCATCACATAAAAGGGCAGGGAACACATTGCAACAAAGTTCACTCCCTGCTTCATTCCCAGAATAATGTGTCTGTAAATGAATTAGAAGTGGATTTGACATGTATTTTCAATGAAAAGGTCAAAGACATTACAACTGAAAACACTCCTCTCTGTGTAGACAGGCCTGCTGGTGTGTCACAAGGCTCTCAAGGAGAGAGGGGGAAAGACTAATGCCCATGGGCCATGCAGGTGGCAGGGGCTTCGTCTACTGTCTCTCTGTGAAGTGGACATTCTAATTATTATTTCTACCTTACAGTGGAAAGTGTGGCTCAGAGAGTGTATTTGTTATCTATTGCTGTATAACAAATTACTTCAAAACTTAGTCGCTTGAAATAATAAGCATGTAGTTTCTGAGTGTCAGGAATCTGGGAGTGGCCTAGCTGGGTGGTGCTAATTTTAGGTATCTCGAGGTTGCACTCAAGATGTTGGTTTGGGCTGCAGTCATCTGAAGGCTTGACTGGGGCTGGATACTCTGCTTTCAAGATGACACACTCACATGGCTGTTGGAAGGACGCCTCAGTTCTGCATCATGCAGTACTGGTGAGGCCTCCACAGGAGGCCTGAGTGTCAGTTTAGCATGGCAGTTGGCTTTTACAAGGGCTAGTGATCCAAGGGAGAAGGCGAAGACACATGCCTTTTTATGAACTAGCCTCAGAAACTACACGCCATCACTTCTGTCATATTCTATTGGTCGTGCAGACCAACCATGATGCAGGGTGGGATGGGACTCCAGAAGGGTGTGCAGATTGGTAGACAAGGATCTTTGGGGGCTATCCTGGACACCGGCTGCTACCAGAGAGCTTAAGTAACTTGGCTATCAAATAGACTGAAATTCACTTAAAGTTCCCACTGTTCTTTTGTAGTAGGGGCAGAGGCCTTGGAGAGACATTCGGATAGGTGAAAGAATCAAGAACTCATGCTTTGCCCACTCTACTGAAAAAATTAAAAAATGCTGATAATACTATTTCTCAGGATATGGGGAAATGGACACTTTCATTCACTGTTCAAAATTTAAATTTTTCTTTATTTTGACTCTACCACTCTTTAAGACTCTATCCTATAGAAATATCTACATTCGCACATATATGCAACATATATACATATATAGCTTTTTTTAAAAAAACCAGAAGTATCATTTATTATAGGGAACAATTGGAGATAAATCTGGGATTGATTAAATAAAAATTATATGTCATTCTAGTGAAATATCTGATAGCCATGGAAAAGAATAAGGCAGATATATATGGAAAGATTGTTGAGTGAATATAGCATGTTATAGAACTATATAGAGACATAGTAGGATTCCATTTATGTATATGCATATAAGACATATACATATATGTATGTATTTTTATTGTTACTATAAATATAAAAAAAACCCCAAACCATTAGCCATGGTTACTTGTAGGAGGTGGGACTTTGGGAGGGGCATGTGTACTTTACACTCTTGTCTGTACTTTAAATTATTTCCATAGGTTCTTTTCACATCTCAATAACTTGATAAAATTAACATTGATACAACATTATCTACAGACATTGTTTGAAAGTATCCAGTTTTTCCAGTAATGTTCTTTTTTTCTGGTGCAGGATCAGCACTCTCCATTGCATTAGCTATGTCTTCCTGGTCTTCTCTAATCTGTGAGAGTTTGTCAGATTTTTATTTGTGACTTTCATTACCTGACACTTTTCAAGAGTACTGGTCAGTTACTTTGTAGCATGGCCCTCAATTTGATTTGTCAGGTGTTTTTTCATGATTAGATTGAGATTATGCATTGTGGCAAGAATATCACAGAAGGGACGTTTTGCTCTTCTCAGGGCACCGCATCACTGATGTTGATATATCTTATTACCTGTGATATTAATGTTGATCTCTTGGTAAAGGTGCTGTCTGCCAGGTTTCTTCACCATTAAGTTCCTATTTCTCCATTTGTATTTAATAAGTATCTTGCTTGCAACAATTACATGGTGGTGTTTGCCTGATGGTGATTTTCTATTTCCATTATTCCTTGTATTTATTAGTTAGTGTTCTTCTGTAAGGATGAGCTGTCCCTATCCACCAATTTAATTATTCAGTGATTTATATTTATGTCAGTATGGAAAATAGCGTATTAAAATATGTTCTTTATAAAATTAATATAAACTAAAAATCTTGAATGTCGAGTTACCATTTTTCAGAAAGAACAAATAATTTTTGGTGAAAGGATCCCCTGTCATGCAGGGCAGAGAGAGCAGGGCTTTCAGGAAGAAGCCCAGTCTTGGGACCATAATAGAATTTGAGCCTGCTTGCAGCATAGAGATCCTTAATTTCATTTCACAGATGATGAAATGGCTCAGAGAAGTTGAATTGGCAAATCATGCTGTAGCCAGGCTTAGGATCTATGTCTGTTTGATTCTAAGACTCACGTGCATTCCACCATCCTCTTTCAAACATCAGGAGGCGGTGAACTTTAAGGTCCCTTTCAAGTCTGAATTTCTACACCTATGAAGTCTCCCAACCATGTGGACCTGTAACCTCATCTTCCTTTCCTTAGGGGACTCCAGCCAGAGCCTTACTGCCCTGGGGGAGCCTCAGTTGCTGTTCTACAGACCCAGCTTGTCAGAACCTCAAAGATAAGGCTTTTAAAGAACCTTTCAGCTCTTCCCCAACTAAGCATGACTCCATACGACTGCGGTTCTCATCTGCACATAATTTAATTCCTCTTCAGCACAAAGAGATGGTAAATCAGTTGTGCATGTGTATGTGTGTGAATGTGTGTGTGTGCACATGTGCATGTATGGATATATATGTGCGTATTGTGTGTAGGGGGGAGTGAAAGGGAACCAGATAACCACACTTAACACTGGGGGTTAGTTCAAATTGTTCCCAGCAATCAACTCCCAGCAGGCTTGTCAATGCAATCCTTGAAAGCTTTTGTTCTGAGTTTCCTGGAAGAGAATTGAGACTTTTAGTTTTTAGCTTACCCATCATAAAAGAAGCTCTATTCGACTCCTTGTTCTACATCACACACACCACCCCTGTGTCCTTCCTAGCACTTTTTCCAGGGCACTAGTATCTCAGTAATTATTTGAGTTATGTTGCCTCCCTTACTAGACTATATGCACTATAGCAGACAGTGACCATATTTGTTTTCCTCATTGTGGTACACCCAGTGCCTTGTATAGGGCCTTGCACATAACAGGCACTCAATAAATATTTGTTAAATAAATGAACAAATCATTTAGTTCAAAAAATCAGTGTTTCCTTTGATGGGCAAGAAAGGCATGCTTGTATAGTGGAAGGCCTGTGAAAAGCATAGTTGTTCCTTAATCTGCACCTGTGTATTGCATGTTAGTTAGCTCAGCAAATGTACATTTTCTCTGGGAAACTTCTGAAAACACAAAGGTTACATGCCATTGAATCCATGCTGAATTTGGTGATTGATTTTATGTTTTTTTGATCTTTATAAAGGTTGGGCAGTGGATCAGACTGTTAAATAGCAAAGCAGATATCCTTGTTAAGATATCCAAAGGTGTGAATTCTCAGAAACTGGGTTTACACACCCAGTGAAGGGCAGACACAGCCCGGTGGTGTTCTCCAAAGAGCCACAAGATGGTGCTGCTGTTGCTCCCCAGGCCTGGCCATTTTGCTTGCGCCTGTAGCCGCTGGAATAATTACAGTAAAAAGCTCTTTATAAGTTAGAAGTGATTGCCCGATAGAAACTCTGCTCGAATTTTGGCTAATGACGGAGACTTCTCACAATGAATGCTTTTGAAGAAGGCCTCAGTGAAAGCCTTGCATTCTTGGTGTATTTTCCAAAGGCACCAATTGAGAGAAGGAAAAATGGCTGGAAATGGCAGCCTCTTCCCCAAGAACCACCAGCAGACAGTGAGCCCTCCAGCAGCAAGGCTGGATTGATTGGCTGTTCTCTCAGGCATAACTCTGTCTCCAGTGGCATTTTCCCTCCTGGCCCTTTGAATCCTCTCCCACGGATCCAAGTTTTCTGTTAGCAGTTGTATCATTGAGCTGGGTTCTGTTCTAGCTGCTTGAAGTCTCTGATTTAATTGTAATGGGCTAGGCATGCATTTGTTCACTCATTCCTCCATTCATTCATTATGCATTTAGTACTTGCTGTGTGCCAGATACTGTGCTAGAAACTAGGAAAGCAACTGCAAATAAGGCAGCCAAAGATTTGGACTTGAGTTTTCCCCCGACCTCTGCTCTACCCTGATCCAGCCTGATTCTGGCCAGCCCTCGCCCATGGTGGAGGGACTCCTTTTCCCTCTGCCTCATTTTCCTATTGGGTCTATGCCTGGGTCTTGTACAGTTTGATGATCTGAACTGTAGCTTTAATACTGACTCTGAGAGAATGCCTAGGAGCCCTGCCTGTCCTGGACACCTTATCTGTTGGACAAAGAAACTGATCTGAGTTTGGGTGACTAACCAAATCTGTTTTCTTGGTACTGAGAGGAGAGATAGTCATGGGATGCAGAACTTTCAGTTTTAAGAAAAGTACTGATGAGTTTCCCAGGATGTGAGACTTTCAGTGCTAAAACCTGAAAAGTCCTGGGCAAATTGGAGTGGGTTTGTCACCATAGGTCAGCTTCCCCACCACACTCCTGACAGGCCTGGCCTCCTTGCCTCTCTCCACCCAGTGTTTCTGAGGTCCAAGCTACTAGACTGAGAGGCTAATTATTAATATAACCCCTGCCTGTCCTGTGCTTTCTGGTCACCTTAGGGGTGACTAGCAGGATGCCTGGTGAGGGCGGGGGGAGCACGTCTTAGCATGAGCAATGACCTTGAACAAGTCACTTAACCTCTCAGCCTCCATTTCTTTTATTGTAAATAGGTATAATTATCCCTGTCTCAGATTTCTTGAGAGGATTAAGTGAGTTCATGCATATAAAGTATCAGGTATAAACCTAAACATGTGGGCACAGCCAGATGTCGATGATATAGTGAGTGAAAAAAGCAATGGCAGAATTATATGTGGAAGTAAGTCTGCAGCTGCAATCTGGAGTGCAGAGCACAGGGCAGGTTGGGGTAGGGTGGTGGGGAGTGTGGCTGGGCCTGGCAAGAGGTGAGACTGAAAAGGCAGCCAGGGGCCGGGTCCCGGAAGGCCTTAAAAACCTCTCTGAAGCTTTTAGATTTTACTCTGATTGCAGTAGAAGTTGCTGAGGGATTTTAGGCAGAGGAATGACCAGATAGGTTTGGGTTTTAGAAAGATGCCATTTCCTACTCATGGCTGTTGTGTGGATATAATGGCGGTCACTCAGTGGCTGCCAAAAAATATCCCCCTTTTTCTTATTATTGTATTTTTCCCCTTACAGTCTCCCTGGTCCCTTTACCTCATTTATCTATTCAGCAAATGTCTTTATTAAAAAGTTCAACTTTTATTTTAGATTCAAATGGTACATGTGCAGGTGTTACATGGGTATATTGTGTGATGCTGAGGTTTGGGGTACAATTGATCCCATCATCCAGGTAGTGAGCATAGTACCGGACAAGAGGCTTTTCAGCCCCTGCCCCCTCCCTCCCTGCCCCCTTTTGGAATCCGTAGTGTCTATTGTTCCAATCTTTGTGTCCATGTGTACCTAGTGTTTAGCTCCCACTTATAAGTGGGAACATGCGGTGTTTGGTTGTCTGTTCCCATGTTCGTTCACTTAGCATAATGGCCTCCAGCTGCATCCACGTTGCTGAAGAGACATGATTTTGTTCTTTTTTTATGGCTGTATAGTATTCCATGGTGTATTTGTGCCACATTTTCTTTATCCAGTCCACCGTGGATGGGCACCTAGGTTGATTCCACGTCTTTGCTATTGTGAATAGTGTCATGATGAATATGAGAGGGCATGTGTCTTTTTGGTAGAATGATTTATTTTCCTTTGGATATATACCGGTACTGGGATTGCTGGGTTGAACGATAGTTCTGAGCTCTTTGGGAAACATCTGAACTGCTTTCCACAGTGGCTGAACTGATTTACATTCCCAGCAACTATGTATAAACATTCCATTTTTCCCGTAGCCTCACCAGCATCTGTAATTTTTTGGCTTTTTAGTAATAGCCATTCTGACTGATATGAGATGGTATCTTATAGTGGTTTTGATTTGCATCTCTCTGGTGATTAGTAATGTGGAGCATTTTTTTCATATGTTTGTTGGCCATTTGTATGTCTTCTTTTCAAAAGTGTCTGTTCATGTCCTTTGCCTATTTTTTGATGGGGTTGTTTTTTGCTTGCTGATTTAGGTTTCTTACAGAGTCTCAATATTAGATCTTTGTCAGATGCATAGTTTGTGGCTATTTTCTCTCATTCTATAGGTTGTCTGTTTACCTTGCTGGTAGTTTCTTTTGCTGTGCAGATGCTGTTTAGCTTAATAGGGCCCACTTGTCAGTTTTTGTTTTGTTGAGATTGATTTTCGAGGTCTTAGCTATAAATTCTTTGCCATGAGCGATGTCCAGAATGGTATTTCTCAGGTTTTCTTATAGGATTTGTATAGCTTGAGGTCTTATATTTAAATCTTTGATCCATCTTGAATTAACTTTTGTATATGGTAAAAAGTAGGGGTCCAGTTTCATTCTTCTGCATATGATTAGCCAGTTATCCCAGCAGCATTTATTGAATATAGAGTCCTTTCTCCATTGCTTGTTTTTGTTGACTTCATCGAAGATCAGATGGTTGCAGGTGTGTGGCTTTATTTCTGAGTTCTCTGTTCTGTTCCTTGGGTCTATGTGTCTGTTTTTGTACCAGTACCATGCTGTTTTGGTTACTGTAGCCTTATAATACAGTTTGAAGTCACATAATGTGATGCCTCTGACTTTGTTCTTTTTGGGTAGGATTGCTTTGGCTAATCGGGCTTTTTAAAGAGTAGTTTTTTTTCTTTCTGTGAAACATTATGTTGGTGGTTTGTTAGGAATAGTGTTGAATCTGTAGATTGCTTTGGGCAGTATTTTAATAATAGTGATTCTTCCAATCCATGAACATGGAATGTTTTTCCATATGTTTGTATGATTTCTTTCTTCCTCCTCCCCTTCCCCTTCCCCTTCCTTCCTCCTTCCCCTTCCTTCCCCTTCCTGCCTTCCTTCCTTCCTTCCTTTGAAACAGGGTCTCACTCTGTCACCCAGGCTGGAGTGCAGTGGCACAATCTTGGCTCACTGTAACCTCTGCCTTCCAGGCTCAAGCGATCCTCCCACCTCAGCCTCCTGAGTAGCTGGAACTACAGGGGCATACCATCACGCCCCTCTAATTTTTGTACTTTTTTTAGAGATGAAATCTTGTCATGGTTGTCTAGGCTGGTCTCTAATTCTTGGGCTCAAGTAATCCACCAGCCTTGGTCTCCCAAACTGCTAGGACTACAGGCATGAGCCACTGCACCTGGCCCATCTATGATTTCTTTCAGAAGTGTTTTGCAGTTCTCCTTATAGCGCTCTTTCACTTCCTTGCTTAGATGTTTTCCTAGGTGTGTGTGTGTGTTTATATATTTTTTTATGGCTATTGTACATGGAATTCTTGATTTGGCTCTCAGCTTGAGTGTTACTGGTATATAGAAATGCTATTGATTTTTGATTTTTGTATCCTGAAACTTTACTGAAGTTGTTTATCAGTTTTAGGAGGCTTTTGGCAGAATATTTAGGGTTTTCTAGGTGTAGAATTATATTGTCAGTGAGAGGTTTTTTAATTTTTTAATTTTTTTTTGAGATGGAGCCTCACTCTGTCACCCAGGCTGGAGAGCAGTGGTGCAATCTCAGCTCACTGCAATCTCCACCTCCCCAGTTCAAGTGATTCTCCTGTCTCAGCCTCCTAAGTAGCTGGGATTACAGGTACGCAACACCATGCCTGGCTAATTTTTGTATTTTTAGTAGAGATGGGGTTTCACCATGTTGACCAGGCTGGTGTCGAACTCCTGACCTCATGATCCGTCCACCTCGGCCTCCCAAAGTGCTGGGATTACAGGTGTGAGCCACTGTGCCTGGCCAAAAAGAGATGATTTGACTTCCTCTTTTCCTATTTGGGTGCCTTTTATTTCTTTCTCTTGCCTGATTGCTCTGGCTAGAACTTCTAATACAGTGTTGAATAGAAGTGGTGAAAGTTGACATCCTTGTGGTGTTTAGTTCTTAAGGAGAATGCTTCCAGCTTTTGCCCATTCAGAATGATGTTGGTTATGGGTTTCACAGATGGCTCTTACTATTTTGAAATATGTTCCTTTGATTTCTAGTTTGTTGAGAGCTTTTATCATGAAAAGATGTTGAATTTTATTGAAAGGTTTCTCTGCATCTATTGAGATAATCATATGGTTTTTGTTTAGGTTCTGTTTATGTGCTGAATCACGTTTAAAGATTTGTGTATGTTGAACCAACCTTGCATCCCAGGAATAAAGCCTACTTGATCATGGTGAATTAACTTTTTGATGTGCTGTTGGATTCAATTTGCTTGTATTTTGTTGAGGATTTGGCCTTTATGTTCATCAGGGATATTGGCCTGTAGTTTTCTTTTTTTGTTGTGTCTTTACCAGATTTCGGTATCTGGGTAATACTAGCTTAGCAGAATGAATGAGGGAAGAGTCCCTCTTTCTCAGTTTCTTAGAAGAGTTTTGGTAGAATTGGTACCAACTCTTCTTTGTACATTTGGTAGAATTTGGCAGTGAATCTGTCTAATCCAGGTTTGTTTTTTTTTTTTTTTGAGAGGGTGTCTCCCTCTGTCACCCAGGCTGGAGTGCAGTGGTGCGATCTCCACTAACTGCAAGCTCTGCCTCCCGGGTTCACGCCATTCTCCTGCCTCAGCCTCACGAGTAGCTGGGACTACAGGTGCCCGCCACCAAGCCTGGCTAATTTTTTTTTTGTATTTTTAG
The DNA here is from genome assembly GCF_028858775.2 of Pan troglodytes. NCBI lineage: Eukaryota > Metazoa > Chordata > Mammalia > Primates > Hominidae > Pan > Pan troglodytes. The sequence goes on from NC_072419.2 coordinate 48,006,597, forward strand.
TAGAGACGGGGTTTCACCGTGTTAACCAGGATGGTCTCGATCTCCTGACCTCGTGATCTGCCTGCCTCAGCCTCCCAAAGTGCTGAGATGACAGACGTGAGCCACGAAGCCTGGCCTCCAGGGTGTTTTTTAGTGGGTAGGTTTAAAAAAAATTACTGATTCAATTTTGGAACTTAGCATTGGTCTGTTCAACGTTTCGGTTTCTTCCTGAGTCAATTTTGGGAAGTTGCATGTGTCAAGGAAATTATCTACTTCCTCTAGATTTTCTAGTTTGTGTGCATATAGGTGTTCATAGTAGTCTTTGAGAATCTTTTGTATTTCTGTGAAATTGTAATGCCAGTCTTGTTATTTCTGATTGTGGGTGTTTGGGTCATCTTTCTGTTTTTCTTTGTTAGTCTAGCTAGTGGTCTTTTGATCTTGTGTGTCCTTTCAAAGAACCAACTTTTGGTTTTGTTGATTTTTTTTGTATGGACTTCTGGATCTCAATTTTGTTCAGTTCTGCTCTGATTTCAGTCATTTCTTTTCTTCTGCTGGCTTTGGGGTTAATTTGTTCTTGTTTTTCTAATTTCTCTAGTTGTAATGTTAGTTGATTTGAGAGCTTTCTAATGTCTTAATGTAGGCGTTTAGCATTATAACTTTTTCTCTTAACACTGCTTTTGCTGTGTCCAAGAGATTTTGGTATGTTATATCTCTATTTTTATTTATTTCAAAAAGAATTTTTTGATTTCTGCCTTAATTTTGTTGTTTACCCAAAAGCTGTTCAAGAGCAAGTTGCTCAATTTTTGTGTAGTTGTGTGAATTTGGAAGATCTTCTTGGTATTGATTCCTATTTTTATTCCACTGTTGTCTGAGAGTATGCTTGGTATGATTTTGATATTTTTGAATTTATTGAGACTTGCTTTATGGCCAAGTATATGGTTGATTTAGAGTATGTCCCATGTGCAAATGAGAAGAATGTATATTCTGTGGTTGATGGGTGGAGTGTTCTGTAGATGTCCATTAGGTCCAATTGGTCAAGGGTCAAATTTAAGTCCAGAATTTCCTTGTTAGTTTTTTGCCTCAGTGATCTGTCTAATGCTGTCAGTGGGATTTTTGAAGTCCCCCACTATTAATGTGTGACTGCCTAAGTCTTTTCGTAGGTCTAAAAGCACTCGTTTTATGAATCTGGTTGTTGGGTGCATATGTATTTAGGATAGTTAAGTCTTCCTGTTGAACTGAACTCTTTATCAGTATATAATGTCCTTCTTTGTCCTTTTTTGCTGTTGCTGGCTTAAAGTCTGTTTTATCTGATATCTGATATATCCATCTCTTTCCTTTGAGCCTATGGGTATCATTACATGTGAGATGGATCTCTTGAAGACAGCAGATGGATGGGTCTCATTTTTTAAAATCCACCTTGCCACTCTGTGCCTTTTATATGGGGTATTTAGACCATTTGCATTCAAGGTTAGTATTCATACTGAGGAATCGATCCTATTGTAAAGTTGTTAATGGGTTGTTTTGTAGCTTCCATTGAGTAGTTGCTTTATAGAGTCAGTGGGCTCTGTACTTAAGTATGTTTCTGTGGTAGCAGGTTTTGTTCTTTCTTTTACATGTTTAGAACCCACTTAAGGATCTCTTGTAAGGCTGGTCTAGTAGTAATGAATTTCCTTAGCACTTGCTTGTCTGAGGAAGATTTTATTTTTCCTTTTAGATATGAAGTTTAGTTTGGTGGGTATGAAATTCTTGGTTGGAGTTTCTTTTCTTTAATAATGCTTAAAATAGGCCCCTAATGTCTTCTGGCTTATAGGGTTTCTGCTGAGAAGTCTGCTGTTAGCCTGATGGAGTTCCCTTTGTATGTGATCTGACTTTTTCCGTAGCTGCCTTTAAGATTTTTTTCTTAAGATTGAACAGTCTGGTGACTATATGCCTTGGTGATGCTCATTTTGTATAGTATCTTGCAAATGTTCTCTGGATTTCTTGTACCTGAATACCTACATCTCTAACAAGATTAGGGACATTTTCATGAATTACTCCTTCAAGTATGTTTTCTGGGTTGTTACCTTTTTCTCCTTCTCCCTCAGGAATGTCAATAATTTATAGGTTTAGTCAGTTTATACAACCCCAAACATCTTGAAGACTTTGTTCATTTTAAAAAATTCTTTTTCTTTATTCTCTTTGTTCATTTAAAAAAATTCCTGGGTTAGCTCAAAGGACCAGCCTTCAAGCTCTGAAATTCTTTCTTCTGTTTGATCTAGTCTATTGACAGAGTTTTCAGTTGTGTTTTGATATTCCTTAACTGAATTTTTCAACTCCAGAAATTCTGATTAATTTCTTTTAAGATGTTTATCTCTTCCTTCATTTCCAGGATTGTTTTACAGGTTTCTTTACATTGATTTTAAACCTCATCTTGAAAATCATTGAGTTTTATTGTAATCCATGCTTTGAATTCTTTATCTGACACTTCTGGGTTTCCATTTTGGTTGTGGACTATTGCTAGAGAGCTAGTGTGATCCTTCGGTGGTATCACAACATGCAGATTTTTCATGGTGCCAGAATTCTTATGCTGGTTCCTTCTCATTTGGAGATGCTGGCACTTCTAATTTTTGTAATAATTTTCGTGATGATAGGCTCTCCCCCTTTTTCTTTCCCTATATTACTATTGTTTTTTTTTCTTTCCCTTTCTCCCACCTTGCTAGAGGGTATGACTGTAGGGCATGTTGGGTAGGGTTTTTTTGGCTTTGCTTCTATGGTCCTATGCACTTCCACCAGTAGGTTTTATACTGGGCTGTGCATTTCAGCATGTGGGCCAATAGATGGCACTTATGGGTGAGAGCCAGCATGGTGCAAGCAGATGGGTATGTACCTGATCTGTGTTTACTGTGAGATGCTCTCTGTTGTTTTAGGTGATGGGCTGGACCACAGAGTGCTCCTTGCCATGTGCTTCCTGTTCCATGGGGTAGGGTGACACAGCTAGGCAGAGCTGGAGCCCTGGCTTGCCCAAGAATATCCCCGTGTTGAATGTAGGTACCTTCCTTGATGAGGGTGGCTGGGAGGAGCTCCTAGTGAAATGAGCTGAGGTCTCTGCATGGGGGTGGGGTCAGGGGCTGCACCAGCCCCTCATCCTTGATAGGCAGGAATGTGGACTGCTCTTCTGTCTCACTCCTGTTCCAGAGCTCATGACTCCTAAATCAGATGCACATCATAGCCTATCTCTGGACCACAGTGTGGTTGAGAGCCTTGGGGATTGACTAATTTGTGATTGTCTGTGGGAGTGGTTTTGGGGCAGAACTTCATCACTCAACCTAATACAGATGCTCTGTGGCTCCCCTCTTCTCCAATGTGATAGTGCTACTTCTTTGTGTAAGAGGATGGGGACCTCTGTCTTTGGGCCTGTGCAGGGGTTTGTTGGTTGTGGTGGCATTGGCTGGTTGGGCCAGTGTAACCTCAGGCTCTGGGAGAAAGGTCAGGTGCCAGCAGAACTGGAATGGGTTAGGTAGTTCTCTAACTCCCTGGCCCCTAGATGGCTGGGTGGACAGAGTGTATAAGTCCTGATGGGGCTGGGGGCTCAGGTACTGGCTGTGATGGGAAGGATTGGGCCAGTCCCCAGGTCACTAGCTGAACTCTCAGTTGGGGTGAGACAGGGTGCTTAGGTGGTGGGAGCCTGAGGGAAGCTCATAGGTTGTGGGGGTAGGGTTTTAAGTAGGGCTCTGGGCCAAAGCTGAAATGCTCATGCAGGGCAGCGTGGGTGCACTAGAAGCCAGAAAGCTGCAAGCACCATTTGGGAGAGGGCAGGGAAGGTGGGGGGATCATGAGGAAAGAATCTGGCTGCTTCTGTAGGGCAGCTGCTGGTGTGCTGGAGGCTCCAGTAAAGGCAATCATGCTTTTTGTTCTCTCCCCAGCCTGTGGGGAAGTAAGAGTGGGGATCCCAGTGCCAGTCGATGGCTGAGGGCCAGTCAGTTGCCTCTGGGAGCTCCACCCTAGAGAAGCACAGAGCCGTGGCAGATAGGAGTGATCAAGCAGGGGTGGGTGGCTGTGCTGCAGGCCCAAACTGGGAGACCCTGCCTGGTGAGGAGCAGTAAGGGCATGGGATCGCCCGGAAAACAGTCTGGCCTCTTCTCTGTAGGGGAGCTGCGGCAAGCTGGAGGCCACAATAGCTCTCTGGCTCTTTGCTCCCTCCCCAGCCTAAAGGCAGTACAGCAGGCCTGTAGGGTTACCTCTGGGAGCTGCTTCTCAGAGAAATGCAGAGCCATGACTGGCCAGAGTGCTCAGGCAGGAGTAGGGTGGCTGTGCTGGCGACCCAGGCCAGTGGGCCTTGCCTGGTGAGGAGCAGGAAAGGTAGGGCCTACAGTCCTGCTGCTCCTCAGCACCGTGGAGGTGGTCCCTAACCTAGGGCTTGTGAAAAAGCCAGTCCTTCCTGGTTGGAGGGGCTGTGGCAGCTGGTGTCAGGGTATTCAGGGATCCAAGGCCCCTGGGGCTTCACATGGGCTTGAGCAGTGGCTCTGCCCAGACTCCAGGTGGCTCTCTGTGTTCACCTGGAGCCCTGGGGAGGTCATGGGAGATCTCCAGTGCACAGGATTGCAGAGGTCTGTGGTGGAAGTATGGGTCCCTGGGGGGCTCTTGCTCACTCACCCTTTCCCGCAGTAGGGAGCTTCCCATGGCTCTGTGTTGATCTCAGGTGGGTGGCTGCCCTACTTTACTCTTCTCTGCTCTCTGTGAGTCTTGATGCCTCCTTGATGAATCCCAACGTGACCTCCTGGACAATCCATGTGAAGAGCTAGTGTTCAACGCCACTTTGTCTCCTCTCTGTGAGAGTGGTGTGTACTAACTGCTTCTAGCCAGCCATCTCAAGTTCTCCCTGGCAAATCTCTATGAACACACAATCATTTAGGACTGGGGTTGAACTCCTAGCCTGCCTCTGATAGAGCCAACCCAAGGCTGGTCTATAAGATACTGACAGCCCTGGTCCCCTGGGTCTCCCAGGCTGCCTGCAGATGACACAGTGATGGGGCCAGTGGGGGTTGAGGGAGTGACCCAGACTGGGGACTGGCTTCCTTGCCTCCCTGAGCTGCCATTTCCTTACATCTGGTGAACTCTGAGCATGCACCTTGATGAACACTGCTCTAAGACTTTAGAACCCTCCCTGGCTTCTGAGTCTTGCTTTTCTAGATTCTTGATGCTGATTCCTTCTCTGGGAATTGCCACGGGGACCAGGCCTGGGGACTGGGGAAGAGTGGCAGCACCAGCCTTGCCAAGGGTCATGGCTACCCTGGGAATTCTTCTCTGGGCAGAGTCCAGGGGCTTGTACCCTGTCCCTGGTACCACTTAACTGTTGGCAGCAAACCCTCTCTCCACCTTTTAAGCTGGCAGGACTCGCCCATGAATGCTTCGCCTGCTGGCCCATGATCAGATAAAAGCATCAGTGAGATTTGTGGCCTGTGTTCAGCCCCTCCCCTGCTCCTTCCCTGCTCTGACCCAGCTCTATTCCCTCCACTTGTTCTGTATTTCCATGGCCCGGACTTCATCCACAGTTCAGGTGTTGACAGTCATTGCCCTAGCATTTTAACCCACAGAGTCTGACTTCTTTTATTATTCCTGTTGTCTTGGTAGAAGTTGCTGCCCAAGACCTGTCTTTAAAAATCCCTGTTCTGGTGGCTCATGGTCACCCGGGACGGCCAGACTCTTGTGAGGGATGTATGTATGAGTGTTGGGTGGGGAAGGGGCTTGGGTGAACACAATAGGACTTGGTAGAAGCAAAATCAAGGTTGGGCCAGGTCAGTATGAGGGGTCCTGACCTCTGATAATCAGCCCACAAGGTGGAAGCTATGGGGGTCCTAACAGAACTTACCCAACTGAGCCACTCCTAGGGCGCCAGAAACGCCATGTTTAGGATTCAGCCAAGTTGGGAGCCAGAGATGTGGCTGTCAAAGGTGAGAGTAGGTGGCTAGTGAAAGGTGACACTGGGAAATTTTGTCAAATGTTTTATTGGTTCAGCAGCATCTTTGCCCTTAAAGCTGATGCTTGGGGGACAATGGATGGTGACAGCTTTAAAATCCTTCTACCTAACTTGCCTGCAAATAACTGAAAATTCAGTATCCTTCTCTTGTGAGCCTAATGAGAGAGTTGTAGCCTCGGTGGGGAGCGGTCCCACCACAACTAAAAGACTGAGCTATAACGTGGCAGCTGACTGAGGCTGCTGGGAAGGGCAGCAGGGGTCAGCATAACTGAGAATAGGGATGACCACCAAGAAGAGCATGAGAGCCACTGTCAGGGTCCTGCCAGGGGAGGGGAGTGACCCTGGAGCTGCCTAAGACAGAAGGAAAAAGAGAATGGATAACCACACAGAAGAGACAAGACTTGCTCTTCCCACAGAAGCGCCACCTGCTAGTTGTGGCTACCCCACACCAGGCAGCCTTCAACCCCTGTGTGGGCTGCAGCTGGACAGAGCTGCTGTGGACATATTTCTATTGAACTGCTGCTCTGCCATTGCAGACACAGAGGGTTATGCATCATAGGGAAAGCATGGAGAAGTAAGTGTGGGCCCCTCTGACTTCCACGGATGAGGCTAATTAATCTCATAAGTAGAAAAAGCCTTGCATTTTATCATCTGTAAAGTCTTTAAAAAAATCCTTGTTCTGAAAATAAAGTGAAATAAACACATACAGTGTATGTGGTACAGGGTCTGACTCACAGTGAGTGCTCTGGTTTCAGACAGACTGAGCTCACGACTCCAATATTTGTTTGATAAACCTTGGCCTTGGAATCATCTGCTGGGCAGAGCCCACCAAGCTGCCCCTCTGCCCTGTCCTGCACAGCATGGCAAACTCAGTCTCTAAACTCATGAACATTCATGGATGTGCCACTGCTAGTAATAAATGGCAATAGTGCACATTCATGGGGCATTGTATAGTGTGTTTATATCTGCTATGGTGTGAATGTGTCCCCCAAATTAATGTGTTGGAAGCTTAATCCTCAGTGCAACAGTGTTGGGGGCTCAGGCCTCATGGGAGGGCTCTTTAGGTCATAAGGCTTCTGCCTCATGAATGGATTAATGCTGCTATGAGCTTGCAGGAGTGAGTTTGTTCTCTTCTGCTTTTTTGCCATGTGAGGACACAGCATTCATCTCCTTTTTGTCCTTTCACCTTCTCCTATGTGAGCACATAGCAAGAAGGCCCTCACCAGACACCAGATGCTGGTGTCTTGATCTTGGACTTGGCAGCCTCCAGGACTGTGAGAAAGCCATTTCTCTTCTTTATAAGTTACCCAGCCTCAGGCATTCTGTTATAGCAGCACAAACAGATTAAGACAACATCCATTACTCTAATTTAAGCTGCAGCAAATTTTTGCTCAAACAAAGATAGAAGTTATAGGTTAACTTGAGACAAGCCCACTTTTATAATCTTTACAATAACAGTATTGAAAATTATCCTTATTTTATAGATAAGAAAACATTTATCCAACAAGGAAACGGAGTGTCTTCTGATACTTCCCCTTTTCTCTTTGTTTCTCTAAGAACCATGTTCTTTATTCATTGCCACTGTCCATGTTAGTTCTCATTTGGAGACTTGCTACAGTCTCTTTTTTGTTCTCACTGCCTCAAAGTTCCCTCCTCCATCCTACTGTTCACTGCAATTGCTCCAAGACTAAAAAGTAATCATGCTACGCCTCTGCTTAAAAGTGAAAATTAGGCCGGGCATCGTGGCTCACACCTGTAATACCAGTGGTTTGGGAGGCTAAGGTGAGAGGATTGCTGGAGGCCAGGAGTTTGAGACCAGCCTGGGCAACCTAGTGACACTCTGTCTCTATAAAAAATAGAAAAATTTAGCTGGGTGTAGTGTGTGCACCTGTAGTCCTGGCTACTCAGGAGGCTGAGGCAGGAGGATTGCTTGAGCCCAAAAGTTTGAGGTTACAGTGAACTACCATTGTGCCACTGCACTTCAGACTGGACAACAGAGTGAGACCCTGTCTCCAATTTAAAAAAAAAAAAAGGTGCAAAGCAGTCCCAGTTGTCCCCTGGGTAGAGTCCACATTCTTTAGTGTGATGCACAAGACTGTCCTTTGTCTGATACATGTCAACTTTTCCAGAATTATTTCTCATCACACCTTGCCCTGAACGCCACTAACATTCTTTCATATGTGCCAGGGTAGACTTTGCTCAGCCTGAGCCTATACTGGTTTATCTATTTAATTTTTTATATTTTTAGAAATAAGAACTCTTGGAGCTTTTGAAAAATAACAAGCTGAGCTCCATTTTCAAATTAATTAATTTCTGTTATCTTCAGTTATTCCTTCTGTCCCCTCTAGTTAGGATTACTTGATTGTGTTAACACCCTGTTCTGCTCCCCACTCCAGGTGGGCTCAGCCCCCTTGGCAATAGTGAGGGTAGGGAGAACATTCAAGCAGAAGTTTTTCTTGCTTATTTTGATCCTAGGCTTTGTTTTCTTGGTGCATGGTTACCTTTATGTACCCACATTGACCAGTAGAACTGTCAAAGCTGGGTGTATGTGAATTTTTACCTGCACTGGCTGATGACAGGAGAGTCCATAGGGTAGAAGTTAGTCTGTAGCACCCCACAAGTTTTGAAACCTACCAAGTTGGTTTCATATATTATAAGACCTGAAATCCTCTTTTTGTGATTTTCTTTTTAAAATAATTCCGTTTAGGTCCCTTCCTGTATTTCTTCTGCAATTTTTCTATTTCCACCTACACGGAACCATATAAAACCATATTAAGTAGGCATTTCCTGTTGTTTCTTCAGTCATTCTACTTTAAAATGAGGGTCGTTGTCTTAGACAACCTTGTTTGTAGTCCTAGGCAATCTTGTTTGGTACCTGAGGGATAATCATGAGAAAACGACAAATCTTACAGTAATATACATATTTGTACAAGTGTGCAAAGATGTATGAGTAAGAATATTTATTGCAGCAGTGTTTGTAATATCCAAAATTGTAAACAACTGAAATGTCAGTCGAGAGGGAGCTTGTTAAATGCATGTGATTACAGCCATACAACTGAATATCATGTTTCCATTGAGAGAAGCCTGTATGTACCAATATGGAGGGTTACCATTTATATGCTTAGGTGAAAAGAACAAATTTTATGTAAAGTACAAAAGTATGATTCCATTTCTGTTAAAAAGAGATTATTATATACATATATACCCTTAATAGCCTGGAAAGTTTTTGAAGGAATATTCACCAAATTGTAAAATTAGTTAAGGTATTGGTTGAGGGGTGGTTGTAGTAGGGAATGGAATTACAGAAGAGAGGACTTCATAATCTAACTTATGTATTCCTGAATATTTACTTTTATCTTTACAAAAACAATGTGTTACTTTTATAATCCGGAAAAAAGCTTTAAAATGTATATCTTCTGAGATGCAACTACAGCAATTATAAGTGGAAAATTTATTGCCTCTAATGCTAGAATTTCTTAACAGAAAGAATGAACATGAACTTATTGATAAATAAAATATGAGTAGATGTCACACTGGTTTAGGAATAAATGGACATAAGTAAAAAGTAATCAAAGCACAATTAAATAGAACAAATACAGGGACACAGATTAATTTTGACACCAGCTGGAGCCAGCAACACATCTAGCAAATCTAGCATCTATCTAGTTATGCTTCTGTGAAAAACATGGTTTGCAAAACACTTGAAAGGAGCAACCAGGTCTTATAACTGGTGGAGCATGTAGCTCAGTGCGGTTTTGATTTCTGATTTTTGTTTGAAACAAAAGTTGTTCAGGAGACAGGATGTTTCTTACTAATTAGGCTTCCTTTTTTTGTTTGTGTCAACTTTTGTGCCAGTTTTTGTTACTCAATTTTATGGTATTTTTGAAGAATGTGTTATGTGCTATTTCTTTTTTTCTCCTTTATTTTGAAATTTCAATAGTTTTTGGGGACAGGTGGTTCCTGGTTACATAGATAAGTTCTTTAGTGGTAATTTCTGAGATTTTGGTGCACTCATCACCCGAGCAGTGTCCACTGTACCCATGTGTAGTCTTTTATCCCTTACCTCCCTCTTGCCCTTCCGCCTGAGTCCCCAAAGTTCATCACATCATTCTTACGCCTTTGTGTCCTCAAACTTAGCTTCCACTTATAATTGAGAACATACAGTTTTGGTTTTCCATTCCTGAGTTACTTCACTTAGAATCATGGTCTCCAACTTTATCCACTTTGTTGTGAATGCCATTATTTCCTTCTTTTTATGGCTGACTAGTATCCCGTGGTATATAGATACCATATTTTAAAAATCTACTCATTGGTTGATGGGCATTTAAGCTGGTTCCATATTTTTGCAATTATGAATTGTGCTGCTATAACCATGTATGTGCAAGTGTCTTTTTCATATAATGATTTCTTTTCCTCTGGATAGATACTGAGTAGTGGGATTGCGGGATCAAATGGTAGTTCTACTTTTAGTCCTCTAAGGAATCTCCATACTCGTGTGGATTTAGTAAGATTTCTTTAGAATTAACTTCTGTAAACAATCTATGGGGCCTTAAAATGTATGCTTGTTTTTGAGCATATATTTTGAGCATACATTTTGAAGGTGTAGAGTTTGAAATTTATCTATTGGATAGACCTTATAAATTTTATTAATCAGGTCCTGTGCAGTTTTGATTATTTTTAGTCCCCTTGATCTGTCCTGGGATAAGAACTGTGAGTCTTTTTTTTTTTTTTTAAGTTCTCCTTGTATTTACAACAGTTTCTGTATTACATATTTTGATGACACATGCTACTTAGTGCTTGAATGTTCAAAATATCTATGTTTTCATCATGCAGTACTATTTTTATTATAATTGGCCCCATTCTTCCAGTTTAATATCTTTTTTTGTTTTTTTGAGACAGAGCCTTGCTCTGTCACCCAGGCTGGAGTGCAGTGGTGCAGTCTTGGCTCAGTGCAACCTCTGCCTCCTGGGTTCAAGCAATTTCTCCTGCCTCAGCCTCGTGAGTAGCTGGGACTATAGGCACACGCCGCCACACCTGGCTAATTTTTTGTATTTTAGGGTTTCATCGTGTTGCCCAGGCTGGTCTCGAACTCCTGAGCTCAGGCAATCTGCCCGTCTTGGCCTCCCAAAGTACTAGGATTACAGGCATAAGCCACCATGCACGGCCTTATCTTTTTACTTTGAATTCAAATTTGATATTATCACAAAAACATTGATTGCTTCTTTTTCTTTCTTTCTTTTCGTTCTCTTTTCTTTCTTTCTTTCTTTTCTCTCTCTCTCTTTCTCTCTCTCTCTTCCTCTCTTTCTTCCTTTCTTCCTCTCTTTCTTTCTCTCCTTCTTTCCCTCTCTCTCTCTCTCTCTCACTCTGTCACCCAGGCTGGAATGCAGTGGCCTGATCATGGCTTACTGCAGCCTCGACCTCCTGGGCTCAAGAGATGGTCCCACCTCAGCTTTCCAAGCAGCTAGGACTACAGGCATGTGCCACCACACCCGGCTAATTTGTGTATTTTTTGTAGAGATGGGGTTTCACCGTGTTGCCCAGGCTGATCTTGAACTCCTGGGCTCAAGCGATCTGCCTGCCTCTGCCTCCCAAAGTGCTGGGATTACAGGTGTGAGCCACTGCACCCAGCCAATTTCTTTTTTATATAACAATTGTATTGGGATATAATTCACCTACCATATAATCTACCAGTTTAAAGTGTACAGTTCAATGAGTTTTAGTATATTCAGAGAGTTGTGCAACCATCACCACAATAAATTGTGGAGCATTTTCATCATCTCAACAAGAAACCTACCCACCAGCAGTCACTCCCCATATTTATTCCAATCTCCTGAGCCCTAGGCAGTCACCAATGTACTCTCTTGTCTATAGATTGGCCTATTCTGGACATTTCATATCAATGGAATGATATAATATGTGGTCTTTTGTGACTGGCTTCTTTTATTTAGGATGTTTTCAAGGTATATAAATGTTACATCCATGAAGTAACAGTGCTTCATTCCATTTTATTATGGAACAATATTACATTATATGGGTAAACCACATTTTATTTATCCATCAGTTGATAGACATTTGAATTGTTTCTACTTTTTGTTATTATCCTTGCTATGCTCATCCATGTACAATTTTTTTTGTGTGGGCATGTTTTCATTTCTCTTGAGTATATACCTATCTTTACAAAAATAATGTGTTATTTTTATAATCAGGAAAAAAGCTTTAAAATGTGTGTCTTCTGGGATGCAACTACAGCAATTGTGAGTGGAAAATTTATTGCCTTTAATGCTAGAATTTCTAAACAGAAAGAATGAAAATGAACTTCTAGACATATAGAATTGCTGGGTCATGTGGTAACTGTCTAACCTTTTGAGGAACTGCCATGCTGCTTTATTGTCTTCTGTTTTCCAAAGTGGGTACAACATTTTACACCAGCAGTGTATGAGGATTCCAATGTGTGCACCTCCTCACCAATACTTATTATCTGTATTTTTGATTATGGACCATATAGTGGGTGTGAAGTAGTATCTCATTGTGTTTTGACTTGCATTTCCCCTGACAGCTAATGATGGAGTTTTCACAATATAAATTTTGTAATTCTTTTGTTAAATATCCCCTCAAATATTTTATTCTTATTGATGCCATTATAAATAGAATTGTTTGCTTAGTTTTCCTTTTTGGGTTGTTCATTGCTAATGTATAAAAATACAATTGATTTTTGTTTTCATTTTTGTTTGACTTCCAACTTTTATTTTAAGTTCAGGGGTACCTGTGTGGGATGTACAGGTTTGTTACATAGGTAAATGTGTGCCATGCTAGTTTGCTGCATATATCATCCCTTCAGCTAGGTGTTAAGCCCAGCATTCACTAGCTGTTCTTCCTGATGCTCTCCTCTGACAGGCCCCAGTGACTCCTCTGACAGGCCCCAGTGATTGTTGTTCACCCCTATGTGTCCATGTGTTATCATTCAGCTCCTACTTATTAGTGAGAACATGCAGTATTTGATTTTCTCTTCCTGTGTTAGTTTGCAGCTCCATCTATGTCCCTGCAAAGGACATGATCTTGTTCCTTTTTATGGCTGCATAGTATTCCATGGTGTCTATGTACCACATTTTCTTTATTCAGTCTATAATTGATTGGCATTTAGGTTGATTTCATGTATTTGCTATTGTAAATAGTACTGCAGTGAACATACACTTGTGTGTCTCTTTATAATAGAATGATTTATATTCCTTTGGATATATACCCAGTAATGGGATTGCTGGGTCAAATGATATTTCTGCCTCTAGGTCTTTGAGGAATTGCCACACTCTCTTCCACAATGGTTGGACTAATTAACACTTCCACCAACAGTGTAGAAGCATTCCTTTTTCTCCACAACCTTGCCAACATCTGTTTTTTTTTTTTTTTTTGACTTTTTAATAATGGCCATACTGAGGCCATACTGACTGGTGTGAGATGGTATCTCATTGAGGTTTTGATTTGCATGTCTCTGATGATCAGTGATGTTGAGCTTTTTTTCATGTGTTTGTTAGATGCATGTATGTCTTCTTTTGAGAAGTGTCTTTTCATGTTGTTTTCCTACTTTTAATGGGGTTGTTTTTTTTCTTGTAAATTTGTTTAAGTTTTTTGTAGATGCTGGATGTTAGACCTTTGTCAGATGATGGATTGCAAATAGATTGTTTACTGTGATGATAGTGTCTTTTGCTGTGCAGAAGCTCTTTAGTTTAATTAGATCCCATTTGTCAATTTTTGCTTTTGTTGCAATTGCTTTTGGCATCTTTGTCATTAATTTTTTTCCCATGCCTATGTCCTGAATGGTATTGCCTAAGTTTTCCTCTAGGATTTTTATAGTTTTGGGTTTTACATTTAATCTTTAATCCATCTTGAGTTGATTTTTGTATATGTTTAAGGAAGGGGTCCAGTTTCAATTTTCTGCATTTATTATATAGGGAACCCTTTCCCATTGCTTGCTTCTGTCAGGTTTGTAAAAAATCAGATGGTTGTAGGTGTGTGGTCTTATTTCTGGGTACTCTATTCTGTTCCATTGGTCTGTGTGTCTGTTTTGGTACCAGTACCATGCTGTTTTGGTTTCTGTAGGCTTGTGTAGTTTTAAGTTAGGTAGTATGATGCCTCTGGCTTTGTTCTTTTTGCTTAGGATCATCTTGGCTATTCAGGCTCTTTTTTGGTTCCATATGAATTTTAAAATAGTTTTTTCTAATTCTGTGAAGAATGTCAATTGTAGTTTAATGGGAATAGCATTGAATCTATAAATACAATTGATTTTTGTATATTGATTTTATATCCTCAAACCTCGCTAAACATTTATTAGTTCAAATTATTTTTCAGTGGTTTTCTTAGAATTTTCTGTATATAAGATTCTTTCATCTTAAATAGAGATAATTTACTTATTTTCTAATCTGGATGCCTTTTCTTTCTTTTTCTTGCCTAATTGGTCTTGCTAGAACCTCCAGTACAATGTTAAATATAAGTGAACATCCTTGTCTTGTTCCTGATCTTAGGGGGAAAGTATTTAGTCTTTCATTATTTACTATGATGCTGGCTATGAGTTTTTCATAGATGCCCTTTATGAAGTTGAGAAAATTCTCTTCTATTTCTTGTTTATGAAGTATATTTATTTTGATAAATATTTGATTTCCCTCCATCTCTTGAGGTGATCATTTGGTTTTTGTCCCTTATTGATATGGTACCTTACATTAATTGATCTTCAGATGCTAAGCCAACCTTGTGTTTCTGAGATAATTGTACTTTGTCATGGTAATATGATCCTTTTTATATATTGCTGGATTAAGTTTGCTAGTTTTTTTTAGCATGTTCTGTGCTAAATTGGCCTATAGTTTTCTTTTCTTATGATATCTTCATCTGGTTTGGGCATCAGGGTAATGCTGGCCTCATAGAATGAGTTGGGAAATGTTACCTCCTCTTCTAATTTTTGAAGGAGTTTGTGAAGAAATGGTTTTACTTATTTTTTAAATGTTTGGTAGAATTTACCAGTAAAGTCATGTGGGCCTGGGCTTTTCTTCGTGACATGTTTTTAACTTACAAATTCAGTCTTTTGACTTGTTATATATCTACTCAAACTTTCTATTTCTTCTTGAGTAAGTTTTAATAGTTTGTCTGTTTCATATAAGTTATCTAATATGTTGGCATACGTTTGTTCACAATACTACCATGTAATCCTTTTTCTTCCTGTAAGGCCATTAGTAATGTCTCTTGTTTCATTCTTGATTTTAGTAACTTGAGTCTTTCTCTTTCTCTCTTCTATTTTTAACTAACAGTTTGTCAGTTTTGTCCATCTTTTCAAATAATCAACTTTTGCTTTTGTTGATCATCTTTTAAATTTGCTCTTTCACTAATTTCTACGTAACCTTTAGTACTTCCTTCTACTTGCTTTGGGCTTAGTTTTCTCTACCGTTTTTTGTTTACAATTTTTACCTGAGAACTCTCCCTTAATGAGAAATTTGCACTCAAATCCCCATCTCAAGCTCTGCTCCTAGGAAACTTGACCTAAGACATTCCAGGCAGAAATTTCCTCTTACCCCAGCATTTGGCCACTCTTTCTCCAGCTCCTGTCTCTCGTCTCTGTTTCTCCTTACTTTCCCAAATGTAGTTTAATGGTATAGACTTCCAAGGCCCAGACCTTAGGACCATAAAAGACCCAATTTACTTCTCCTGGGCTTGAGAAAGACATGCTTCTCTTAAGTAGCAGAAGTCAATAATAAGGTTGAGTTTTCTTATGCTGCTACATTAAATCCTTAATATAACTCTCCCTATTATATTAGGAGGTCACATGTTCACTAGCTATTTTAATATCTTTTGTAAGTTATCACTTTCTGTTATTTACCATTTGTTTGGTAATTTATGTCTCTATGAGTAATGCTAACTTTTTGTCTGTAACAAACATATGTTGAAAATATTTTTCCAAGTTTATTTATTGGTCACACAGAAGGTTTATGTTTTTTTTCTGTTTTTTGTTTTTTGTTTTTTTGAGACAGAGTCTTGCTCTGTCACCCAGGCTGGAGTGCAATGGTACGATCTCAGCTCACTGCAACCTCCTCCTTCTGGGTTCAAGCGATTCTCCTGCCTTAGCCTCCCAAGTAGCTGGGATTGCAGGCACCTGCCACCATGCCTGGGTAATTTTTGTATTTTTAGTACAGATGGGGTTCCGCCGTGTTGGCCAGGCTGGTCTCGAACTCCTGACCTCAGGTGATCTGCCCGCCTTGGCCTCCCAAAGTGCTGGGATTACAGGCATGAGCCACTGTGCCTGGCCCTACATTTTTATGTAGTACAATCTGTCAGTCTTTCCTGTTTGGTTTCTGTTATTGACGTGATGATTTAAAAATGCCTTCCCCATCCTGGAGTTATAAAACTATTTACCTAAATTTCCTTATGGTATTCTTTTGCATACCCTTTTTATTTTTACATCTTTGATTAATTTTTGTGTGTGTGTGTGAAGAGTGAGATAGGCATCCAGCTTAATTTTTTCTCCAAAGGACTAGTAAATTGGGAGAGGTGTACCAGAGTGTTTTCCTAGGTCTTGATTCTATGATAGTAGCCATGTGAAGTTAAGTAAGTTAATTCCCTTCCCCAAGCCCTATTTTCTTATCTGTAAAATGAGGATAAAATGGCAGTTATCTCACAGCGTTGTTGTGAGAATTACAGGAGAAACTACATGTAAGGCATTGCCTGCACTTAAGTGTTAGCTATTTTTATTATGTAGTTCTAGATACTAGCTATAGATATTAGCTGTTTTTATTATGTGGCTCTGTTCTGATAGCCGTGTGAGATCTCTTCTTCCTGCCCATTTCTATGAGAGTTTTGTTGGTTCAAAGAGTTCTTAGAAACATTTGTTCCCTAATTAAAAATGGAAAATTATTTGTACAACCTCAAATGCCCTCAAAACAGATAATAATAATAATAAAAATAATAATAGTAATAGACAACGGCTATTTTGCACACACATATGGGAACAGTGGGAGCAAGAGATGTGGGTTTATGTGTTTTCCTTGACTACAAGTTGTAAAAGCCAAGAGAGCTCAAGAAGAGATCCAATCAACATCACCCCTTGCTCAAATGTAAATTGCAAAAGAAACTCAGTTGCAAAGTGCCCAAGCATATGCTCAGATAATTTCCAAAGTTTGTTTTTAGTTTCTACATTGGCAAGAGAGCAAGTACTTTTCTACTTCCAGTGTCTTCAGGGGCTGGAGACTTCTCTATTTCCTCTTTTGCATACACTTGGCCTATCAATTAT
This sequence comes from Pan troglodytes, assembly GCF_028858775.2. NCBI lineage: Eukaryota > Metazoa > Chordata > Mammalia > Primates > Hominidae > Pan > Pan troglodytes. The sequence continues at coordinate 48,023,798 of NC_072419.2, forward strand.
TTAATAATCAATTCTCCAGCACACTTCCTATTGATTTCTTTTCATTTTGAAGTTTCCTTTTTTTTTTTAAATTATACTTTAAGTTCCAGGATACATGTGCAGAACATGCAGGCTTGTTACATAGGTATACATGTGCCATGGTGGTTTGCTGCATCCATCAACCCATCATCTAGGTTTTAAGCCCCACATGCATTAGGTATTTGTCCTAATGCTATCCCTCCCCTTGCCCCCCACCCCCTGACAGGCCCCAGTGTGTGATGCCCCCCTCCCTGCGTCCATGTGTTCTTATTGTTCAACTCCCACTTATGAGTGAGAACATGCGGCGTTTGGTTTTCTGTTTGGTTTGTGTTAGTTTGCTGAGAATGATGGTTTCTAGCTTCATCCATGTCCCTGCAAAGGACATGAACTCATCCTTTTTTATGGCTGCATAGTATTCCATGGTGTATATGTGCCACATTTTCTTTATCCAGTCTATTATTGATGGGCATTTGGGTTGGTTCCAAGTCTTTGCTATTGTGAATAGCGTTGCAATAAAAATAGGTGTGCATATGTCTTTACAGTAAAATGATTTATAATCCTTTGGGTATATACCCAGTAATGGAATTGCTAGGTCAAATGGTATTTGTGGTTCCAGATCCTTGAGGAATTGCCACACTGTCTTCCACAATGGTTGAACTAATTTACCCTCCCACCAACAGTGTAAAAGCATTCCTATTTCTCCACATCCTCTCCAGCATCTGTTGTTCCCTGACGTTTTAATGATCGCCATTCTAAATGGTGTGAGATGGTATCTCATTGTGGTTTTGATTTGCATTTCTCTGATGACCAGTGGTGATGAGCCTTTTTTTTTTCCATATGTTTGTTGGCCACATAAATGTCTTCTTTGAGAAGTGTCTGTTCATATCCTTCACCCACTTTTTGATGGGGTTGTTTGTTTTTTTCTTGTAAATTTGTATAAGTTCTTTGTAGATTCTGGATATTAGACCTTTGTTGGATGGATACATTGCAAAAATTTTCTCCCATTCTGTAGGTTGCCTATTCACTCTGATGATAGTTTCTTTTGCTGTGCAGAAGCTCTTTAGTTTAATTAGATCACATTTGTCAATTTTGGCTTTTGTTGCAATTGCTTTTGGTGTTTCAGTCATGAAGTCTTTGCCCATGCCTATATCCTAAATGGTATTGCCTAGGTTTTCTTCTAGGGTTTTTATGGGTTTAGGTCTTACGTTTAAATCTTTAATCCATCTTGAGTTAATTTTTGTATAAGGTTTAAGGAAGGGGTCCAGTTTCAGTTTTCCGCATATGGCTAGCCAGTTTTCCCAACACCACTTATTAAATAGGGAATCCTTTCCTTATTGCTTATTTTTGTCAGGTTTGTCAAAGATCAGATTATTGTAGGTGTGTGATGTTATTTCTGAGGCTTATGTTATGTTCCATTGGTCTATATATCTGTTTTGTAACCAGTACCATGCTGTTTCGGTTACTGTAGCCTTGTAGTTTGAAGTCAGGTAGCATGATGCCTCCAGCTTTGTTCTTTTTGCTTAGGATTGTCTTGGCTATACAGGCTCTTCTTTGGTTCCATATAAAATGTAAAGTAGTTTTTTCTAGTTCTGTGGAGAAATTCAATGGTAGCTTCATGGGAATAGCATTGAATCTATAAATTACTTTGGGCAGTATGGCCATTTTCACAATATTATTTTTTCCTATCCATGAGCATGGAATGTTTTTCCATGTGTTTGTGCCCTCTCTTATTTCCTTGAGCAGTGGTTTGTAGTTCTCTTTGAAGAGGTCCTTCACATCCCTTATAAGTTGGATTCCTAGGTATTTTATTCTCTTTGTAGCAATTGTGAATGGGAGTTCACTCATGATTTGGCTGTTTGTCTGTTATTGGTGTATAGGAATGCTTGTGATTTTTGCACATTGATTTTGTATCCTGAGACTTTGCTGAAGTTGCTTATCAGCTTAAGGAGATTTTGGGTTGAGACGACAGGGTTTTCTAAATATACAATCATGTCATCTGCAAACGGAGACAATTTGACTTGCTCTTCTTGCTATTTGAATAATCTTTATTTCTATCTCTTGCCTGATTGGCCTGGCCAGAACTTCCGGTAGTTGAATAGGAGTGGTGAGAGAGGGCATCCTTGTCTTGTGCTAGTTTTCAAAGGGAATGCTTCCAGCTTTTGCCTATTCAGTATGATATTGGCTATGGGTTTGTCATAAATAGCTCTTACTATTTTGAAATATGTTCCATCAATACCTAGTTTATTGTTTTTAGCATGAAGGGGTGTTGAATTTTACCAAAGGCCTTTTCTGCCTCTATTGAGACAATCATGCGGTTTCTGTCATTGGTTCTGTTAATTTGATGGATTATGTTTATTGATTTGTGTATGTTGAACCAGCCTTGCATCCCAGGGATGAAGCCAACTTGATTGTGGTGGACAAGCTTTTCGATGTGCTGCTGGATTTTGTTTGCCAGTATTTTATTGAGGATTTTTGCGCCGATGTTCATGAGGGATATTGGCCTGAAATTTTCTTTTTTTGTTGTGTCTCTGCCAGGTTTTGGTATCAGGATGATGCTGGCCTGATAAAATGAATTAGGGAGGAGTCTCTCTTTTTTTATTGTTTGGAATAGTTTCAGAAGGAATTATACCAGCTCCTCTTTGTACCTCTGGTAAAATTTGGCTGTGAATCTGTCTGGTTCTGGGATTTTTTTGGTTGGTAGACTATTAATTACTGCCTCAATTTCAGAATTTATTATTGGTCTATTCAGGGATTTGACTTCTTCCTGGTTTAGTCTTGGGAGGGTGTATGATGAACACATACTTTCTACCGAAAAGAGCTGAACCTGTCAGTATCCTATATTAACATCATGTTGCTGTGAAGACAGAGTCCATGCTTCTTATCATGATGTAAATTCAACTCAGGGAGAAGTGTCTAGTCTTTATAGTATATTACAGGGTAATTATAAGGCAATAACTGGTTCTCTGGTAGTTGAGGCAGGGATGGATATTGTACAGCAGAGGCTGCTCCACCCTGACACTGGAGACACCTATTATAAACAGACAGGGGCTGGTGTTCTCTTGCCATTGTGCACTGTGATTGTAGAAAGTGTGGTAGGCACTGTGAGTTTCCAAGTGAAGATGCTGTAATGGGGGATGATATGAGTTGAAGGCTAAAAAAAAAAGTGGGGTATGACTTGTGTACAACTAAAGAGAAAAGTTGGTAAAAAGGGAAATGAGAAAACGAAGACTAACACTAATGTGAGGTAGGAAGCCAAGGCTCTAGGAGACAGCCTATGGGGGAACAAGTGGAAGGTGGGCTTCTGCAATGCTGAGGCTCAATACTGCAATGCTGAGGTGGGATTCTGCAATGCTTGAGGCTCAAGGACCCTGCTTGAAGATAACTACGGAGCAGCCTGGGTTAACAATGCTGACTTAGACAGCTCTTTCTTCCATCCTTCTCTGAGACCAGAGGGGATGGGTACTGGCAAATTCGGGATCAGAGTAGGGGTTCTTAACTTGGGGTCCATAGAAAAGTCTTTGATAGAATTCTGGGAGTCTATGAACTCAGAAGGGAAAAATATTACGTTTCTATTTTGTCTAATATCTAATTGAAATTTACCATTTCTTTCAGTTACTGAATGTAGGCACCAAATTACAGTAGTATTAACAGTGTCTGTGACTTTGTTACCAGTAAAAAAAATCACAGATATTTTAATTTCACATTAGAGTCATTGCAGATATATCAAACATCATTCATACTCACTACTTTGAAATTATGGATATTATTAGGCCCTCTGATATATCTTGTTTAATACATTAATAAAGAAGCCCATATATTCTTATAGCATATTTTAAAAACATTTTGATGAGTGTATTTTAATATTTTTGGTTTCCTGTGTCACCCGTTGTTTTTTATTTTATGCATTTAAAAATATATTCTGAGAAGTGATTCATAGGCTTCAACAGATTACCAATGTAGTACTTGAACAAAAAGGTCAAGAAACACAAATGGATAGGAGGAATGAATATTGTGAAAATGGCCATACTGCCCAAGGTAATTTATAGATTCAATGCCATCCCCATCAATCTACCAATGACTTTCTTCACAGAATCGGAAAAAACTACTTTAAAGTTCATATGGAACCAAAAAGGAGCCCACGTTGCCAAGTCAATCCTAAGCCAAAAGAACAAAGCTGGAGGCATCACGCTACCTGACTTCAAACTATACTACAAGGCTACAGTAATCAAAACAGCATGGTACTGGTACCAAAACAGAGATACAGACCAATGGAACAGAATAGAGCCCTTGGAAATAATAGCACACATCTACAACCATCTGATCTTTGACAAACCTGACAAAAACAAGAAATGGGGAAAGATTCCCTATTTAATGATGCTGGGAAAACTGGCTAGCCATATGTAGAAAGCTGAAACTGGGTCCCTTCCTTACACCTTATACAAAAATCAATTCAAGATGGATTAAAGACTTAAATGTTAGACCTAAAACCATAAAAACTCTAGAAGAAAACCTAGGCAATACCATTCAGGACATAGGCATGGGCAAGGACTTCATGACTAAAACACTAAAAGCAATGGCAACAAAAGCCAAAATTGACAAATGGGGTCTAATTAAACTAAAGAGCTTCTGCACAGCAGAAGAAACTACCATCAGAGTGAACAGGCAACCTACAGAATGGGAGAAGATTTTTACAATCTACTCATCTGACAAAGGGCTAATATCCAGAATCTACAAAGAACTTAAACAAATTTACAAGAAAAAACAACCCCATCAACAAGTGGGTGAAGGACATGAACAGACACTTCTCAAAAGAAGACATTTATGCAGCCAACAGACACATAAAAAAATGCTCATCATCACTGGCCATCAGAGAAATGCAAATCAAAACCACACATCTCACACCAGTTAGAATGGCGATCATTAAAGTCAGGGAACAACAGGTGCTGGAGAGGATGTGGAGAAATAGGAACACTTTTACACTGTTGGTGGGACTGTAAACTAGTTCAACCCTTGTGGAAGACAGTGTGGCAGTTGCTCAAGGATCTAGAACTAGAAATACCATTTGACCCAGCCATCCCATTACTGGGCATATACCCAATGGATTATAAATTATGCTGCTATAAAGACACATGCACACGTATGTTTATTGCAGCACTATTCACAATAGCAAAGACTTGGAACCAACCCAAATGTCCATCAATGATAGACTGGATTCAGAAAATGTGGCACATATATACCATGGAATACTATGCAGCCATAAAAAAGGATGAGTTCGTGTCCTTTATAGGGACATGGATGAAGGTGGAAACCATCATTCTGAGCAAACTATTGCAAGGATAGAAAACCAAATGCCACATGTTCTCACTCATAGGTGGGAATTGAACAATGAGAACACATGGACACAGGATGGGGAACATCACACACTGGGGCCTGTTGTGGGGTGGGGGGGAGCAGGGAGGGATAGCATTAGGAGATATACCTAATGTAAATGACAAGTTAACAGGTACAGCACACCAACATGGCACATGTATACATATGTAACAAACCTGCACATTGTGCACATGTACCCTAGAACTTAAAGTGAAATAATAATAATAATAAAATGGCCTAGATTAAAAAAAAAAGGTCAAGAAATGCTGGGTTAGATGGTGCAGAAGGGGTAGATAGCTAGGGAGACTCTTATCTTTGGAACCTAGAGGGAGGAGGTTGTTGTCAAAGAGAAAATTGAGAGGATGATTTGGGAGGTGTAAGGATCCGAGTGCCTGGACTTTTGACCATGCATTGCTGCTGTAGTTTGTTCAGGGTGGTCCTCAGGTCTGCGCTGGCTCCCTGGGCAGATGATGGAGCTGAAAGAACATGAGTCTCAGGGCCTGTTCAAGGCTGGTGGACCTAGGTCTAGAAAGATAAGCTATGGTAAGAATGCTGCTTGCATGATTAGTCTCAGATTGTCTATCTGATAACTGAGTCGGCAGATCTGAGATTAAGAGCTAGGCTTGCCGCAGACCGACTGGGTCAGCGTGGACTAGCCATGTAACTTTTTTTTTTTTCTTTTTGAGACAGAGACTTGCTCTGTCGCTCAGGCTGGAGAGCAGTGGTGCGATCTCAGCTCACTGCAACATCCACCTCCAGGGTTCAAGTGTTTCTCATGCCTTAGCCTCCCAAGTAGCTGGGACTACAGGCACGACTAATTTTTGTATTTTTGTAGAGATGGTGTTTCGCCATGTCAGCCAGGCTGGGTCTCGCCATTTTGGCCACTTCTCCATGTTGGCCTGATCCATGGATCACCTCAAGTGATCCACCCACCTCGGCCTCCCAAAGTGCTGAGATTACAGGCATGAGCCACTGCACCTGGCCCAGCCATGTAACAACTTCTTTTTTTTAAAGATGGAGTCCTGCTCTGTCACCCAGGCTGGAGTGCAGTGGCTCACTCATAGTCCTGCTCTGTCACCCAGGCTGGAGTGCAGTGGTGCAATCATAGTCCTGCTCTGTCACCCAGGGTGGAGTGCAGTGGCGCAATCATAGCTCACTGCAACCTTCACCTCACAGGTTCAAGCAATTCTCTTCCTCAGCCTCCTGAGTAGCTGGGATTACAGGTGCACCACCAGGCCTGGCTAATTTTTTGTATTTTTAGTAGAGACAGGGTTTCATCATGTTGGACAGGCTGGTCTCGAACTCCTGACCTCAGGTGATCCTCCCGGCTTGGCCTCCCAAAATGCTGGGATTACAGGCGTGAGCCACTGTGCCCAGTAGCCATGTAACTTCTGACCTCTAGTTTTCTCATCTCTAGATTGCCATTCATTCAGTTAATATTGATTAAGCTCCAAGCACTGTGTAGGAGGCTGAAGCCTCTACAATCATTGAGTGGATTAAATGAGATGCTGCATCCGAAAGCACTTTGAAAAGAGATGCTCCCATTGAATCAGTTCCTTTTAAAGTTATCCATATTTTCTGCTCTTTAGTCAAGGTGCCTGTTGAAGAGAAGAGACTTGGGTCTTTCCAAAAAGAGTCAGCCTAGGGAGTTTGCAGCTCCACTGGGTCGACCCTTCCAGTCACCCTGACAATGCAGGGTAAAGCGTCAGGACCAAATTCCAGAGATTTTTTTTTTTTTTTTTTTTGCCAGATGAGACCAGACTGCTGGATTCAGTTAGAGCTTTCAGCCTGGCTAACAGGGTGTGCATGGTTATTTATGCACTGAAGTGCTCTGATAATTAAGCTCATTCAATGTCACAATGATTGGTTACTTAAGAGGCCTGAATCATCATAAGTGAAGACTGTCATTTGAATGTATGTCAGACTGCTTAACTTAGAAGTACAGCACAGTTTATTGCAAGAAGGCCAAAGGAAAAAAATGTTCATGTGTTGAAGGCAAAAGAGGCAGGTCAGGGCAAGTGGGCCAGACCCTGCTGTGATCCAGAAGGCACTGGAAGCCTTCAAGATACTCTTTTCTCTTGGTAGAACAGAAGAGGGCATGCCAGCTTTTAAATCAACACAGTTCTACCTTCCCAGGTATAGGCCTTCTGGAAACAAGATTTTAGGCCATCACTAAAGGTGACAACCTTTGCTGATCATACCTCTTACATTGTCTATCTTCCAACCTTGGCTACCAGCCCTACTTTTGGGAGTTTGACAGCTGAGGCCTTGCAGAACCTGTGAACTCACTGGTGCGGCGATGGCCACGGAAGAGCTGATTCTAATTGTAAAGACAGCAGAAGGTGAAAAGCTAGGGCTCTGGCTCCAGACTTCTCATATCCCACCATTGCACTGACTGTCTGGGTCACTCTGGCTAGTTGCTTAGCATCTCTGAGCCTTTTTCTTTATCTCAAACATAAGAACGGCAGTAGCTATCATACTGGATTTTCTGAAGATTAAAAGAGAGAATGATTCTAAAGCACTTGGCTCCATGCCTGGTCTACAGTAGGTGCTAAATCAATGTTAGCTGTTGTTACTACTGGGGGGTTGCTGTGGATGGAAGCAAACTTGTCAGACCCTCCTGGGTTGTGTTGCTTTTCCCAAACCCCCTTTTCTTCTGGCATTGTGTCTTCTGCTCTGATTGGCGCCCTCTCTCTATTCCTGGGAAAATTCTTGCACATTTTTCTCTTGGTCCTTTAGTTTAAAAACTTGGCTTGCGTTTCCCCCAAGAGCAGAATAAACAAATCTCTGTTTATAAGGCTGTAGGATTCTGATAGGAAAGTTCTTCAGAATCTTGAACAAGGTCAGGAAATGTCACCTTCTGACTTCAGTGCTTGGAAAATTAGCATAAGGGAGGCAGGGGAAGGAAGGAAAGGACTTGGCCACTTCTTAAACTGAAGGGACGATTACATCACTTGTGAGTGGCATGTTCTTGGATACATGGTTTAACCTGTCTGAGCCCAGGGCTGTTGTGGCTGAGACAGTGCTATGTCCACCACAAACTCTCCTTTCTATGGTATGGTGTTGGTGTTTTCACTGAGGGGTGCCTGTCTAGCCAGAAATTCCACATTCCACCTGCACTTCCATTTATGTGAGGCCACTTGACCAGTTCTCCCCAGTGGGATGTGAATGGCAGCGATGCATCCTTTGTGAGCTGAGGCTTTTAAGAAGCTGGTGAGGCTTCCTATGCTTTCTTTCTGCTTCTGCTGGCTGGAAACAAAGGACACTGAGGCCCTCGAGGGATGGTAGAGCCACAGGAAGGACCCTGGGTCCTTAAATCAACATGCGGAGGAAAGCCAGCAGCCAGCCATGGATACTTGCATTGGACTTTTAAGTAAATGAGAGGTAAATTTCTATTATGTGAAGATATTGCAAATACTGGGTTTATTTGTTATAATAGCTAGTGTTATTCTAACTAATAAAGCCATCATATAAAAGGGGTGTACTAGTTTGAAGTGCTTCACAAACCCAGGTTGCAAATGTCGTATTCATTGATTTATTCATCTGTTCGCTTTCAAAAATAAATATTTATTAAGCACATTCTGTAGGCCCTGCTCTAAGTGCTGGAGATACAGTGAAGTGCAAGACAGATGAAAGCTCTGCTCATATAAGGCATTTACAAATATAAGGATGATGAAAATAACCTCCTTCCCCTCTTCCCACACTGGTGATATTTCATCTCCATCAAATACTTGCTTCTAAACCATGCTCTTTCCTGCCTCCATGCTGTTGGAGAAGTGTTCTCTTCCTGTGAACTCCTTCTCTTTATAGACCCAGCTCTCCCGTGGGCAGCCCCTGAGGAGAGGAACTCCTCAGGCCAAGGCAGCAACTCCCTTCTACCTGTCTTCCTGCCCTGACAACAGCATGAGCTGTGTTGTAGTCTGTTTGCTTTTTTATGCACTGATTTCCCTCTGCAGTCTGTGACCTCCTTCTCATCCACCTTTGTATTTTAGACTATTGCACAATGCTGGGCACACAGCAGGTGCTTGCTGAATATTTGTAGAGTTAATTTGAATATAAAACCACCAGAAATGACTATTTGGTTTTGTCAGGAACCTGCAAAATGCATTGTGTGTGTGTATTATTTTAATTTTTTTGAGACAGAATCTCCCTCTTTTGCCCAGGTTGGAGTTCAGCGGCTTGATCTTGGCTCACTGCAACCTCTGCCTCCCGGGTTAAAGCGATTCTCATGCCTCAGCCTCCCAAGTAGCTGGGATTATAGGCATGTACCACCATGCCTGGCTAATTTTTGTAGTTTTGGTAGAAATGGGGTGTCACCATGTTGGCCAGGCTGGTCTTGGACTCCTGACCTCACGTGATCCACCTGCCTCAGCCTCCCAAAGTGCTGGGATTACAGGGATGAGCCACTATGCCCGGACTGCATTGTTTTGAAAGCAGCTTTTGTTTAGTGTCAGTGTCTAGAACACCAGCCCCTTTCACTCTGTGCATATGGTGACTGAGCTGATTTCATTTAGTATGTGCATAAATACTCCTATTTCTCAGATACAAGGCAAGATTTCTTTGTTTTCTTGTTTGTTTCTTTGCTTCCCCTGGTTGCAAAACATATCCTTTCTACCTCCTGGCAAATCTGACAACACGTCCTCAGATTGATGAAACAGAGTCCACTAGATCCTCTTGAATGGGGGACATGAGGGTTTGGGGTAAGGGTGGGATGAGATGAGTTTCCATCTGTGAATTCTCAGATTTTGCTCTTTATTCTTCAAATTCTCATCAGACTGACAGCCAGTGATGCATGGGTTAAGATAAGACCATAGCTGAGAAATCTCTTCTGTTTATGGCAGAGGTCATTTCATTGACATTCCTTGGAGAACCTTATTGCAGGAAGATAGGGAGGAAGAGAAGAGAGCACCCATTCCATGAGCACCCTTATCTGTAAAAGGTCCCTGGTGTCTGCTCTTTGGGCTGGAATAAAATGAGACTTTAGTTATGGAAGAGAAGAAAGAAAGTGGTTTTTATGATAGGAGGAGGCTGAAGAAAGGGAAGCAGGGTGAATGGCGTATACTCAGGGAGGATCAGAGGTTTGAGTGGAGATAAATGAACAAAACCATCTTGGAGACCAGATTTTTCAGAGGGTGGGGGCATGGAAGAGACCATCAGTTCTTTGGGCAGAAGTAGATGAGTTCCTCTGCAATAGGAGAGGGGGATGTTAAGGGGATTAGCAGAGGAGTCTTAAAGTCAATGTTATCTGTTTTGGGATGCTGAAGGATGTTTTGCTCCCTTTAAATGGTGATTGATCTGGGAAAGACCCCAATATATGAAGCAGACCCTCAGGAGTATAGGTCTAAAGCCCCAGGAATGCTCACCACACCTGGGAGGCTCTGTTACTGGGAACAGTGGTGCTAATGAGAAAGTCAATCATGCCTTTTGGGGTTACTGCTATTGGTGGCCTGCTCAGAGCCCCTTTATTGGGAGGTGTGCCCATCATCCCTCAGCTACTGGGAGTGCTGTAGCTAATGGTTTCTACCTAAGAACTTACCTAAGAATTGACCCTGAATGACTGAAGGTACATCATCTGGCAGTACCTGGGAAGTTGGTCCCCCATCTCCTTGGTGTGTCAGTGACTGATACAGGTGCACAGAATGTCAGCTCCTTGCCTTAAGGCAGATCAACACTGTGGTGTGATTTATGCTCCAGAGCTCCCAATGGATCAGGCCAAGGCTAGATTTTACCCCAAACCCCATTCTTACTGGACTCTTCCTTCCCTCTTCTACTTCCTTCCCTCCCTTATGGATTTCTTCTGACAACTTTCCCTTGATACAACACCTGCATCTGAATCCCTATCCCAGGTTCTGCTTCCAGAGGACTCACCTCAAGACTCACCCTACTCTGTGCCAGGTTCCACGGTGGTCCTCACAACAACCCCCTGGGGCAAGACTGCTTCCTTCCTGCCCCACACTGCCCCCTTGGCCCAGAAGGGGCTTCCAGACTCCTCTGCAGCCCCCTCACTGATCGCTAACCCTACTGCTTAGAGCTTAATGTTCACTGGGCCACCTCTTGCTAGTAAGCAAGGCCTCTGCATGCCAGTGAGCAGTGTCTCTGTTCTGCCTGCCCCTGGGAAGTGGAGACTGGCTATTCTTGCTACATGACTGGTAGGGTCTGTGGACTCAGTGTTTGCTTGGAAGACCTGGTCACATAGATTTCTTTCCATAGGTGAGCATGCAAAGCCCAAGATTTAGGTTTTGGGGCAGGAGGGTAGGGGGCTCACTCAGACCTGGGAACTTGTTTGTGACCTCCAGTTGCCCTTTGTCTAGAGAAGTTTGTATTTGAATACTGCATGTATGCTCGAAGCTGGGGCTGTTTCTGTTCTGTCTGTGGACCCTTAGGTGACTGTTCCTTGGCAGAAATCCAGGAGGGGATGAGGAGTGAACGGTGGGGCTTAAGCATCAGCCCCCTACCCCTGAACCCCTGACAAGCCCTGCAAAGTAAATATAAAGATTCCTGTTTGACTAGAGAGGAAACCAAGTCTTAGAAAGCTTAGATGGCCTGAGGATGAAATTTAGTATTGTCTGAGATGGAATTTGAATCTTGGATTGGCTAGTTCCAAAGCTCAGGCTTTTTTTTTTTTTTTTTTTTTTTTTATCCATACCAGAGATTGGCAAACTACAGGTGAAATCTTGCCCACTGCCTGTTTTTATGACTAAAGTTTTATTAGAACATAGCCATGCTTATCTGTTTAGATTAGATTATGGCTACATTTGGGCCACCCTGGCAGAGTTGAGTAGTTGCAACAGAGACCCTATGGCCCACAAAGCCTAAAGTATTTGCTGTCAGGACCTTTGCAGAAAATGTTTGCTGACCCCTGCTCTGCACTCTATTCTCTCAGGGACTGTTCCTTTTAGAGTCCAGGGAGCCCAAGACACTGAGGGGTGGAAAGATACCTGGTCTTTATATCCAAAGCTCTGGGTACAAATTCTGACTGTGTAACACTAGTCAAGTTATCAGTAGACTTGACTTCTCTTAGTCTTGGTTAATTCATCTTTAAAAGGGAGAGAAGAGCAGCCACAAAAAATAGTTTTGTTTTGAGGATGAAATAAATGAACAGTGATAAATAATGATTTTAAATATTTGAGTTGAAATAATCTGTACACCAAACCCTCATGACACACAGTTTACCTATATAACAAACCTGGTTGTGTACCCCTGATCCTAAAATAAAAGTTGAAAAAAAGGTTACCGAGTGCTTATTATGTGCCAGGTCCTTCACGTACATTATCTCTTTTAATTCCTGTAAGTGTCCAGTACGTGGTAGACATTCAATAAGAAGACATTGAATGAATGAGGTAGGTACTTATTATTCCCATTTCTCAGATAAGGAAATACAGGCTCAGAGAAGTGAAGCAACTTCCCCAGGGCTTGGCTGCCTGTGATGGCTGGATTCAGCACAGGCATGAGAGAGGAAGGGCACTGTGTTCCTGCTGAAGGGGAGGGTTCTTCTCTTCCTGGGAAAACTTGTGGTCTTTGGGGCTGGTTTCCACTGAAGGTAGTGAGTATTGCTTTCTCTCAGCTTCTCCTCCTTCAATTTAATCAGATTCTATTCTATCCTCTTCAATTTCCCCTATATTATGTAGCAACTGGGATTGTCAGCAAACCCATCATCTTGTTGTTGTCAGTAAAACAAAGATTATCTGCCTCAGAAAAGTGAACACTTGGGAGTCGTAATTATGGGAATCACTTGTAGTTTGGGTCTATTTGAATGCGTTTGAGCCGCAAGCGAAACAGACAGTGTGCTCGAAACCTTTTCTAGTTGTGGCCCTCGTTATTTTTGTCCTGCAGAAAGAAGTAGAACTGTCACTCTACCTGCACAGGGCAGACAAAGCCACCTCTCTCACCAGCTGCCCCTGACCTTTGTGACAACTGCACATGGAATGAATAGAATCCTGAAAACTGCTCAGGAGTTTAATAGCTTCAATGAATAAAGAATTTTGGTTCCAGGAAAAGGAAAATAAATTGAATTGATTTGAGGAAAAATCATTGTCTTAGTTTGTGTTTCCCTGGATGCAGACTCAGAAACAGAGATAGCGAAGAAAGTTTCCTTTTTGGGATTGGATTCCAGAAAATGCAGTGGGAAACACTGGGAAGTGAGACAGGGAAGGGAAGTGATATGGTTAGGCTTTGTGTCCCCACTCAAATCTCATCATGAATTATAATCCCCATAATCCTCACATGTCAAGGGTGAGACCAGGTGGAGGTAATTGAATCATGTGGCCGGTTTCTCCAATGCTGTTCCCATGATAGTGAGTGAGTTCTTACTAGATCTGATGGTTTTATAAGTGCTTGGTTGTTCCTTCTGTGTTCATTGTCCTTCCTGCCGCCTTGTGGAGAAGTGCCTTGCTTCGCCTTCGCCTTTCACCAAGATTGTAAGTGTCCTGAGCCCCCCACCCCGGCCGCCCCCAGCCATGCTGAACTCTGAGTCAATTAAATCTCTCTCCTTTATAAATTACCCAGTCTTGGGCAGTTCTTTAAAGCAGTGTGAGAACGAACTAATACAGGAAGGAAGTCTATGCAGGATGTGTTCTCAGGTAGATGACCACCTTGGGCAAAAGAAGATTAATTCCACTAGAGAACTCTGAGAGCCAGAACAGAACTGCATAATTATCCCCCTCAAGGGGTGAGAGATCTGGGGTAGTTAGACACCCACTTTCATCAGCCATGGGTTGAGGTATGGCATCTTCAGTTGGCTTTGCTGGCAGGCCGCAGAGATGGAAGTTGGTTGGCATGCCCTGAAATGGTGAGGCTCAAGGAGACACGGGTCAAGAACTGCTACAAACTCCTGCTCTGAAATCAGACTACCTGGATTCAAACCTCCGATGTTCCTTCCTATTTGTTATGTGACCTTGGGCAAGTCACTTAAGCCCTTTAGTCTTAGCTGTTGAATAGAAAATATGATAGTCCAGACTTTACCAGGTGGCTGTGAAGATTAAAAGAGATAAGGCATGCAAGACACTTACAGGGTACCTGGCACAAGGCAAACACTCAACAGACTTTAGCTGTTATTCGTAACTAGTCTATTTATTGTACTGAAACTGATTGGGGGAACATTCAGACCTAGACGATGTTATGGGGAATAATAGACAGGAAAAAACAACCCAAGGTTTTATCCAAGAGCTATGTGATGTAGAGTGTGACCAGTGGACAGCATTGTATATTTGGACAAATATGAATATATAAATTTTTGAGTTGTCTTTTGGATATTAGCTTATTTATAGGAGGATCCTCTGTGCAGTTGATGAAGCCCATGTAGCTGGAATCAAAAGCTTCTGTACCCATGGGCTGAACTGGTAGTAGCAAACTGACCAGGGAATTAGAGCATGACACCCAAGATGGTGGGAACCAGCTGAGATGCAGGTCATAATCATGATAACAGCAGGTAACATTTACTGAGAATTTTCTATGTGTCAAGCCATGTGCAAAACACATCACCAGATTATGACATTTTCTCATCACAATAGTCCAAGGTGGTGTCCCTGTCATGACAGCCTGCCTACTCTCCTTTCAGAGTGCATGTTAAAATAACCTCTCGCTGCAACCAGTGGTTTTCCCAGTAGTCTCTCTTTTTTTTTTTTTTTTTTTCTGGAGTCCGGCCTTTCATAACAAGCCCCCAGGTGAATTTGGAGTTGCTACCTGTAAATGTGGCAGGATTTCTCTTCATCAGACTTTCGTCCCTGTTCTCTTCCCTGAAGAGCAAACATGCTGCACTAGAAGGAATCAGTGGCTCATTGTCACTGGCAAAGCCGAGGCAGTGGGAGGACCATTTTTTCTCTGGGTTCAGCAACCCTCCTAGTGGTTAGCAGACAGCAGCATAATGGCCAGCCAGTGTGAAACTGTGCAAATTGCCTCATAAATAACTCATAATGCACAGGCAACAGGGAGAGGCCATAGCTCATGGATAAATGACTCCCTGCCATTTCGGGGTATTAAACCAGGGATAATCCGGACCTTGCCATGGGGATTCATTAACTGCTATGGGTTTCCCGCACGCAAGCCTGCTGGGACTCAGGCCTGCTTGGTGCTTCTTGTGGCATCATGATGGGGGCAAAACACTTCCGAGCAGGGCCATGAGAAAGATAATGTAAGTACCTTTAACAAACCAGCCAGGGGTGAACCCTGTAGGAGCCAAGTATTTTCTCTGTGGAACTTGCTTTCTGAAGAAATCTCTTTGAGGGGCAGAGAAAAACATAACCTTAACAACTAACATGTATTGGGCATTTACTCTGTGCCAGACACTGTGCTAAGTCTTTTTTTTTTTTTTTTTTTTGAGATGGAGTCTCGCTCTGTCCCCCAGGCTGGAGTGCAGTGGTACGATCTTGGCTTACTGTAAGCTCCACCAGCCGGGTAGCTGGGACTACAGGCGCCTGCCACCACACCCGGCTAATTATTGTATTTTTAGTAGAGATGGGGTTTTGCCATGTTGGCCAGGCTGGACTTGAACTCCTAACCTCAGGTGATCTGCCCACCTTGGCCTCCCAAAGTGCTGGGATTACAGGCGTGAGCCACCGCACCCCTGTGCTAAATCTTGTGTAACTCCCACAAACATTCCATTGAGTGGATACTATTATTATTAGTCCTATTTTCATAGAGGATGAAGTGAAAGCTCACAGAGGTTTAGTTATTTATTTTAGGCAATATAGCCAATATGTGGTGAATGCATTAGTCAGCTTTTGTTAGGTTGTGGTAACAAATAGTCCACCAGTCTCAGTGGTTTAAAATCACAAGAGTGTTTTGCTCCTATTTTATGCCACTCATGGATCAGCTGCTCTCCTTTACCTGTCTTTATTACAGGATCCAGGCTGAAAGAGTAGCCTCTATCTGGGACATACTATTCTCATGGCAGAAGAAGACAAGAGCAAGAAAACTGGTGGAACTGGCCATGGCTGTGAAAGCTTCTGCTCAGAATGGGCATATATCACCTCTGCTCACATTTCATTGATCAAAGGTGGTCATATGGCCAAGCCTTCTTTCAATGGGGTGAGGAAGTTTACTCCTCACACTGGGAGGTACTGCAATGAATGACAATTGGGGAGAGATATCTAAGTCTCTTAGAGGAAAGGCAGAGATCAGAGAATAATAATATAATCTATGCAGCTGAGTGAGATCAGATCTTTGTGGTTTTACATTTCGTGCTCTTAATTTCTGCCCTTTGCTGAATTTGGAGTTGGGATACTTGGGCTTGAGCACCACTCTGCAGTGAGAAACTCTGTGACTAAGGGCAATTTATTTCCCTCTCTGGGTCCCAGTTTCCCTGCCTTAGTTAGATCCCCCAGAAGCAGACGCAGAGACAAGGAATGAAATGCAAGTAGTTTATTTGGGAGGTAATAAGAGGAAGCCCCAGTAAGAAAGGAAAAGTAAGATAGAAAAAGGAAGGAAGGTAATAAAGTATGTTACCAAGCAGGTTACCCTCAGAGCAACCAGGGCAGAATTCTGCTAAAGAACTGTGGGGATACACACCTCAGAATTATCCTGCCCGAGGGGTGAGGAACCTGGAAATTTACTTACCAACTCCCAGCCCATCATTGGTTGAGGGCTATTTCTGAGACCATTGACTCTTCTGCAACCAGATAAAAGCCTTTGAGCAGAGTTATAAGTTTTTGTAATAAGCATCTTTTGGCATACAGAGGTGAGCCAAAGTCCCTATCTATGCAATGGGTGGTGTTGGCTAGAAACACTTCCATGGCCCTTCTACTTTTTGTCCCCTGTGCCTACAGCCCTGCCTGGCATGGGGTTAGCACATGGGCAGTCTGGTTGAGTGTGAGGATCATGGGCAGTTGCATTTTCCCTCCATCTTCCTATGAAACCTCATGCCCCACCACTGGCTCTTCCTCTTGCTTTTCCACTGCATGCAAACCTTG
This sequence comes from Pan troglodytes, assembly GCF_028858775.2. Taxonomy (NCBI): domain Eukaryota; kingdom Metazoa; phylum Chordata; class Mammalia; order Primates; family Hominidae; genus Pan; species Pan troglodytes. The sequence continues at coordinate 48,041,092 of NC_072419.2, forward strand.
GCTCTGCAGGATGTTCCATCCAACTCCTGCTCTTCACAAATGTGTCTCTTACCCAACGTGCTGCAGTTCTTACTGCCTGCTCGCATTGGGCACACTCTTTATTCCCGTTACTACGCTTTCCATGGTCACAGGGAGGCAGCATCAATGATATCCTCATTTCCCTGGCATCTCTCATTCTATGCAAAATATCCTTTTGCTCTGCACTCTGCCACCCCCTTTGCTGTCATCTTTGTTCCAGTACTAACCATCCTTCCCTGACCCTATCAAGCTCCATTCACCTAAGGCTGGCTCCCAGCCTCCCTCCCTCTCTGAGCTACCTACCACCTTGGCTCCTCCCTTGTCTATGGGGTTGATGCATTCCATACCTACAGTTCTTGTCCCTGCTTAGTTCAGACCACCTACATCTCCCTCCACAACTCAAAACAACCTCTTCAACCAGTCTCCTACTGCATTCCCTACATACACTTCCAAACCCCTAAATTTCTGACTTCTAGTTCATCAATACTTTGGCCAAGCGTTCTCTCTAAAATATGATTGGGTAGGGAAGTAGCCAAATGTAGTAGTTAAGAATGGGAACTCAGAGATAGACTGTCAGGGTTTAAATCCTAGCTCTGCCACTTCTTTCTTATGGGAACTTGGGCAAGCCACTCACACTTTCTGTGCCTCAGTTTCCTCATCTGCCAGATAGACCTACCTCATAGGGTTGTTGCCATAGACCACCTGGCACATAATGATTAGATCACCACCTGGCACACAGTAGTTACGGAATCACTGTTTGTTAAATACATTGAATTTGCAGATGATGTCTGTTACCTGCTTCAAAGCCTCCAAATTCCCAGTCACCCAGAGGGTAGAGTCTGAGCTGTCCAGTCTGGCACTTGAGGCCTTGGGTAGTTGGCCTCTACCTCCCTTTCCAAAATCAACCCCTCAGTTCCTTTTTACCCCACATTTTATGACTCAGCTGTTTCATATCTCTGAGTCTTTGCACGTGCTGTTCCCTTTGCCTGGTATGCTGAGCCCTGTCTTGTTCTGTTCATTTCCTACTGACTTCTCAGGAGTGCCCTCAGGCTTTGCTTCCCCTGGAGAGCTTCCAGGTCTACTCGGGTAGAGATAATTGCCTTCCTCCTTGTAGAAACTGGGCACTGCCCCTGTTTCAGGGCTGAGACCAGAGTGGGATGAGTGAGTTTGCTTCAAAAGTGAAATTTAAGGGGGCATTCAAAAACTCAGTAATCAAGACAATATTTGAATATTAAAATAAATCTTGTGTTAGTTTGCTGAGGATGATTGTTTCCAGCTTTATTCATGTCCCTGCAAAGGACATATATTCATTCTTTTTTATGGCTGCATAGTGTTCCATGGTATATATGTGCCACATTGCATGTTGTCACTCATAAGTGGGAGTTGAACAATGGGAACACATGGACACAGGGAAGGGAATATCACATACTGGGGCCTGTTGGGGGGTGGGGAGCAAGGAGATGTGGAGCATTAGGACAAATACCTAATGCATGTGGGGCTTAAAACCTAGTTGATGGGTTGATAGGTGCAGCAGAGCACCATGACACATGTATACCTATGTAACAAACCTGCATGTTCAGCACATGTATCCCAGAACTTAAAGTAAAATTGAAATAAACAATAATAAAATCAGTGCAATAAGTCTAGTTTGAAAAGAGCATCAACATTTTAAATAAAGATGAGATCTAACCTGTTCTCATGAGACTCATGCCGCTTGCCTGGCCTGTTGGATCCTGGGCTAGCCTGCTGGAGATTGAAAGATCATGAGGAGGTGAGCCCAGTTGTGCCAGCTGAGGTTATTCAGGTTATTCTAGACTAGTTTACAGCCAGCTGACCTCATACCTGTCAGAGAGCCCAGCCAAGGTCAACAGAGCCACCTACATGACCCACAGCTGAAGAAGACACCCGAGCAAGCCCCACTGACCTGTAGACCTGTAGACCTGTGTGCAATACCAATACTTATGATTTTCAACTACTACGTTTGGGGATGATTTGTTACACAGTGGTAGCCAACAAATACACTTCTTCTGGCCACAGAGCCTTTGAGCATACTTAATCTCTGCCTGGAAAGATCTCTCTTCCCTAGGCCCCTTCATTCCTTAGGCCTTCAGCTAGTGCTGCTGCTTTAGAGAGGCCTTTCCTGACTTCACTATGTCAAAGCTCCCTCCTCCAGGCTCTCCTTTTACTCTGTAACTCTCCATCTTTGCCCTTCACTGCAGTTCTACTGCATTTATTCATGTGATTGTCTGATGTCAGTCTCACCTGATAGATGGCAAGCTGCATCAGGGCAAGAATTATGCTTTTTAGGTCTCCATTGCATTTTGGCCCATAGTTGGTGTTTGATAAATGTGCTGAATGAATACATGAATGAATGGGTTTATTTTGAGACAAAATTTGAGAGTGTTGATCAAGCCCCATGATTTCTCTGCCTTTTACCCAGTGACATAATATGTAAAATGGATTCTGATGCAAAGGTCATGGGCCTCTCCTGGGGGCGCCTCTCCACCCCTGTGCATCATAGCTCTCCTCTCATCTTCTGAGCAGGGTTTGCCAGCAGAACATAAACAATAATGTGAATGGTACTCCTGGAGTTGAGAAGCCCTGCATTGAGTGTAGTGGAAGCACGTCTGGCTAAGCCAGGGCTAGAGCAGTGCAGATGGGAGGATGTGGACATGACTTGATGAGGGCAGCAGCCAGGGATGGGCTAAAAGGGAGGGTTGGGGGGCCTCCCTGGGGCCCTCTCTCTGATTACCTGGTATCACTCCCTTCACACTGTAGGCCTCCTTCTGGCAATTTAAGATTCTGCCCCAGGCTCTGGTGGCCCCGTGGAGCAGAGGATCTGATGCCTGGTTTCTTGACCTCCATGTATCATGATTCCTAATTCATCCTTGCTTCTCAGTCTGGGAAGGCAATATAGGCTAAGACTGTGGACCTTCAAGCCACAGCGCCTGGGTTCAAATCCCAGCACAGCTTTCTACTAGCTGTATAGCTTTGGGCAAGTAATGTAACTCCTTGCCTGTAAAACGGGCTCATACCTACATTATAGGCTGTTATGAGAATCAAACTGAGCTGGAGTGGGTTAAAGCACAATAGTGCTTGCTACATGGTACGTAGGATATCAGTGTTTTTGTTTTCCTTTGATTTGGCTGGCCTGAGGCCCTGATGTGAGGCTAATGGTCCCAGCACATCTAACCAGGCTGAGCATCCTGTTTCTTATTGGGGAGTGCCATGTGGCTCCAGGTTATGTCTTAGGTGAGCTCTGGTCTCTGTTCTTTGAAAGGCTTGCTTTGCAGGAGAAATGTCCTTGGGCAAGAAGCCGCTCTGGTGGGGCTGTCTCCCAGATACACACATGTGCATGTACACACACACACACACACACACACACACACACTCCTGCGTAGCCCACTCCAAGGCACTCTATGAGCCTTTCACTCCTTGTTCAGCCTCATCAACACCTTATTATAAAATCCTTTTCCAGCACTCTGTCCAAAGGTCATCACAATTATAATCACTGCTGTAATTATGTCCAAACTCTTAGCCCCCCACTGGGGAGTGTGGGAGCACTGTCACCAGCCTAAGAGGCCCAGTTCTGTGAGGCCTGCTTGTCCCACCCTGCCACACTGGGAACAGCTATGCTGCCCCCATAGGGATGGCAATGGTAGTGAGGCTTGCCCTGTACCCTCAGAGATGCTTCCTTTATTCAAGCCACCTGTGCCCCACCTATGCCACCCCCCTGGAGTGCCCTCTATTCCCAGGGAGGGCCCTGCACAGAGGCAGGTGGGCGGGTGTCACATGGGTAGAGGAATGACAGTTTTCCTCACATCCTCCCTGATGCTCTTCAGGTGTCTCTCCTGCTGTTCCTGACTGGAGTGCAAGCTAAGTGAGAGATGAGACAGGGGTTTTGACAGGAAGGGCCTCGCTGGGTGGCAGGATGGAGGTGAGATCCCTGTGCTGATGAACAGGTTATGTTGTATGTTCATGCGACAGAATCAGACACATGCTCATTTTGCAGGTTGTGCAGAGAGGCCTGTAATCTCCAGAGACTCCTCACCTCAAAGTGCTTTGCCTATTGTTATGGCTGAACCGTGTCTTCTTAAAACTCATGTGTTAAAGTCCTAACCCCCAGGACCTCAGAATGTGATTATATACTCTGATGTAGAATCTTCAAAGAGGTAACTAAGGTTAAATGAGGTCATTAAAGTTCTTCTAGGCGCCTTCTAGTTTTGAGCAACCTTAACATGAGAGTGGCCTGTGATGCTCCCGGGGCCTCCTCTGCCCAACTCACCAAGATTGGCTAGAAATAGGGGTTGGAGGGAACCTGGGAAGTGAGCCAACATTTCTTCTTGTGCTGTGATCCATGCTAGTCCTGGTCTCAAATTCTCTTTCCCCTCCACATTCTGCAGTGCCTCACTTTGCCTGTCTGTGTGCTGCTTACATGGATACCCATATTTTTAGGGGATAAGCACATTGACAGGGAATCAGCAGAATGCAATAGAGGCAGGGATGGAGGAGAAAACAGAGCATGAGCAGGCTGTGCTGAAGGGGAAGGTTCACCTGAACCCCAGGAGATGGTGGGAGCCAGTGGCGGGTCTCACAGGTGCCTCAACATTGGCCTGTGGCCCAGTGGGGAAGGATATGGGGGTCTCCCCCATGTATGGAAAGTGCCATGCTGGTGGCTTACCCCCTGAGGAGCACCTTCCATACCCCATGGCTCTGACACAATGTGGCTTCTAAGCCAAACACCTAAAAGGTGTTTAGAAGAAAAGAAGTCTGTGTTACGGGCAATATTGCACCCCTCTGTAAGGCTTTGCCAGCCTTAGAAGTCTCTGTAGCAGACCTCATCTGCAGCTAGAGACAGAACTGAAATAGGACGTAGCTGAGATACCTGGGTGTAATTCCGGGGGACACCACCCGGTACAGGGGAAACTTTGAAGACCTAAATCTTCTTCAGTAGTTTATATAGTAGTTTATATGGTCTCTATATAGTCACTGTCGTGTATATAGTCAAAGTGAGAAACTGAGTGGCGAGACTGTGACTCATTTTTACTCCCAGACAGGTATGGCCTGAAATTTTGGCAAATATTAACAATGGTTATAAAAACAGCTCATTAGGCATTTGTGATGTACTTAGCAAATGCATGCCCCAGGCAATGTGTTAATGTTTTCCATGCACTAAGACATTTATTAACCTTCATAACAACTGTATGCAGGAGGGTTATTAGCCGCTTTTTAATAGAGGCTTAGAGAGGTTTCAGTCACTTGTACAAGGACAGTGACCCAGGAAGTGAAGAAACTTGTGCCAGTAAGCTCAATGTCTAGCTTGAAAGTCCATGTGTGCAAGCTCTTTGCAATCTCTGTTACTGCAAAGCCTGCAAACTGAGCTACAGCATGTGGGAGGACTCATAGTCCCTAATGACACTAATGTGCCTACCATGTGCCAGCATTACGCAGTCCACATAGTTTATTTACTCACTGTGTAACAGGCCTCGGAGGCAGGTAATCATAGCCTCATTCTGGAGATGCAGAAACTAAGATTCAAAGAGAATAAGTCACCTGCTTGTGAATAGTACAGTTGGGATTCAAGCTCAGGCTGACACAAAAGCCCCCTCTTTTTAGGCTTATTTTAGTGGGAATAATAAGAAGTGTGTGTGTGTTGGGTAGTTTGCCCTGAGCTCCTGATAGCCTGTTTGATTTCAGCGATTTTCAGAAACACCTGGGAGTACATGACGGTAAGGCAGGATCTGGGCATCCTGCTGGTGCTGTGGACAGAGGCTTCCTATAGCAGCCCTGAGAGTGCACACTCAGCCCATGTGTGGGAGGGCAGAGCTGGTTCTCTCTCCGCTTTATTGATGTGGAGTGAGTTGAAGGTTATTGCAATGAATAATAAATGAGCTATCATAGAGGAGCCGATTATTCCGAAGTGTTACCGATGTTTGTGTTGATAAAAATGAATAAATGGCTAAGTGTTTGCAGGGAATGGAAGAGAAAAGGCATAAAGAGGAAATTCATAAGTGCCTCTGATAGTTAGAAACAATGAGTCTTGAAGCAGAGGCAATCATGGAATGGGATAAAACGGCTTTGTGATTTGTTATGTAGGGAAAATAATGACAGAATCTTTCATCTCTGGCCATGTTGGCTGCAAAGTGGCAATAGACATTGGCTTTGAACAGAGGAGATAAGAGACCAAGAGAAAAATAAAGTTCAGAACAGTGAATAAAAGAGCCAAGTTGTGGCTTGGCTTTTCTCCCAGAGACAGAGACATATGAGGAAGGACAGGGCTGCAACCATTTCAGCCTCTCTGTAGATAGAAAAGAGGGCCTGACTGGCCCCAAATGGGGGTGGAGGGGCTTCTCCCAGGATTGAAAGCCAAGATGAGATGTAAAAGGATCATGAGAAGTCAAATTCAATGGATGGGGGTCAGCCAGGTGTGGAGTAGCTCTTTGGTACAGATGACCCTACTCCAGCTATTCACAACCTTTTTTCCCCTCCTGCTAAGACACAGTCCCAGGTACAATTCCTGTCAAGCTGGCCACAACTTCTCCTCTTTCTTTACTGCTCAGAAAAAGCATATCAGAATGCAACAGAGTGAGAATGATGCTATGTCCATGATTCCCAAACTGTGTGCTGAGAACACCTCAGTAAACTTAGAGGGTGCAATGGGATATTTTTTTTTCTTTTTTCTTTTTTTTATTATACTTTAAGTTTTAGGGTACATGTGCACATTGTGCAGGTTAGTTACATATGTATACATGTGCCATGCTGGTGCACTGCACCCACTAACTCGTCATCTAGCATTAGGTATATCTCCCAATGCTATCCCTCCCCCCTTCCCCACCCCACAACAGTCCCCAGAGTGTGATATTCCCCTTCCTGTGTCCATGTGATCTCATTGTTCAATTCCCACCTATGAGTGAGAATATGCAGTGTTTGGTTTTTTGTTCTTGTGATAGTTTACTGAGAATGATGTTTTCCAATTTCATCCATGTCCCTACAAAGGACATGAACTCATCATTTTTTACGGCTGCATAGAATTCCATGGTGTATATGTGCCACATTTTCTTAATCCAGTCTATCATTGTTGGACATTTGGGTTGGTTCCAAGTCTTTGCTATTGTGAATAATGCCGCAATAAACATACGTGTGCATGTGTCTTTATAGCAGCATGATTTATAGTCCTTTGGGTATATACCCAGTAATGGGATGGCTGGGTCAAATGGTATTTCCAGTTCTAGATCCCTGAGGAATCGCCACACTGACTTCCACAAGGGTTGAACTAGTTTACAGTCCCACCAACAGTGTAAAAGTGTTCCTACTTCTCCACATCCTCTCCAGCACCTGTTGTTTCCTGACTTTTTAATGATTGCCATTCTAACTGGTGTGAGATAGTATCTCATTGTGGTTTTGATTTGCATTTCTCTGATGGCCAGTGATGATGAGCATTTTTTCATGTGTTTTTTGGCTCCATAAATGTCTTCTTTTGAGAAGTGTCTGTTCATGTCCTTTGCCCACTTTTTGATGGGGTTGTTTGTTTTTTTCTTGTAAATTTGTTTGAGTTCATTGTAGATTCTGGATATTAGCCCTTTGTCAGATGAGTAGGTTGCAAAAATTTTCTCCCATTTTGTAGGTTGCCTGTTCACTCTGATGGTAGTTTCTTTTGCTGTGCAGAAGCTCTTTAGTTTAATTAGATCCCATTTGTCAATTGCAATGGGATATTTTTAACGTTTGGAGGGAAACTTGATATCCTCCGGACATCACGGTAATACCAGCTCTGCTAATACAGTTTCAACTTTAGGTTAAACTACGTTCCTTTTGATGACATCATGTCTTTGCAAACAGAGGCTTTTAGTCATTGCTGTGGTTAAAATGAAGTATGGTATGTAAATCACTGTAGAGCAGGCAATGAAGATCATGGTGTCTAATCTGATTCCAAGGTTTAAGAAGTTGTGTAGTGCCCAACAAATATACAGATCCCATTATTAAGTAATTATAGTTATTTCAGAATGAAATAAAAATATTTTTAAATCAATTTATGTGATTGTTTTTTAATTGACACATAACTATACATATTTATGGAGTACAGTGAGATTTTCAATACATGTATACATTGCATAATGATGAAATCAGGGTATCTAGCATTTCCATCATCTCAAACATTCATTTCTTTGTGGTGAGAAGATTCAAAAATCCTCTTTTCTAGCTACTTTGAAATACAGCATATGACATTGTTAACCATAACCACCCTCTGGGAAATAGCACACCAGAACTTATTTCTCCTATCTGTGACTCTCTACTCATTAACCTATCTCTCCCTTCTTCTCTTCCTTCTACCTTCCCCAATTTCTGGTAACCACTATTCTGCTTCCTGCTTCTATGAGATCAGCTTTTTTAGATGCTGCATATGAGTGATATCATGCAGTATTTATCTTTCTGTTTCTGGCTCACATCACTTAACACAATATTCTCCAGGTTCATCCACATTGCCACAAGTGGCAGGATTTTATTTTTTTTTTTATGGCTGAAATGTATTCCATTGAGTATATATACCACATTACAAAAAATCCATCTGTCTGTTGATGGACACTTGGGTTGATTCCATATCTTGACTATTGTGAATAGTGCTGCAGTAAACACGGGAGTGCAGCTATCTCTTCAATACTCTGATTTCGTTTCTTTTAGGTATATACCCAGTAATGGGATTTCTGGATCACATGGTAGTTCTATTTTAATTTTTTGAGGAACGGCCCACTGTTTTCCATAGTTGCTGTACTAACTTGCTGTTTCATCAGCAGTGTATAAGTTCTTTCTTGAGATCCTTGCCAGCATTTGTTATCTTTTGTCTTTTTGATGATAGCCATTCTAACTGGGGTAAAGTGATATCTCATTGTGATTTTAATTGCATCTCCCTAATGATTAGTAGTGTTGAACATTTTTTCATATACCTGTTGGTCATTTGTATGTCTTCTTTTGAGAGATGCCTGTTCAGATTTTTTGACCGTTTTTTTTTTTTTTTTTTTTTTTTTTTTTTAAGATGGAATCTTGCTCTGTCACCTAGGCTGGAGTGCAGCGGCACCATCTTGGCTCACTGCAACCTCCACCTCCTGGGTTCAAGCAATTCTCCTGCCTCAGCCTCCCGAGTAGCTGGGATTACAGACACACGCCACCATGCCCGGGTAATTTTTGTATTTTTAGTAGAGGCTAGGTTTCATCATATTGGCCAGGCTGGTCTCAAACTCCTGACCTCATATGATCCACCCACCTCGACCTCCCAAAGTGCTGGGATTACAGGCGTGAGCCACCGCACCCAGCACTTTTTGCCCATTTTTAAATTGGATTTTGTGTTTTGGCTTTTGAGGTTTTTGCATTACTTATATATACTTGATATTAACCCTTATCAGATGTGTAGTTTGCAAATATTTCTATAGTTTTTCTCTTCACTCTGTCGATTGTTTTCTTTGCTGTGCAGAAGCTTTGTATTTTGATGAAATCTCATTTGTCTATTTTTGCTTTTGTTGCCTGTGCTTTTGAGTTCTTGACAAAAAAATCTTTGCCCAGACTAATGTCATGGAGGATTTATTCTAATAGCTTATAGTTTTAGGATCTACATTTAAGTCTTTAATCCATTTTGAGTTGATTTTTGTATATGGTGAGAAATAGGGTCTAGTCTCATTCTTCTGCATGTGAATATCCAGCTTTCCCAGCACCATTTGTTGAGTGGTTCTTTCTCCAATGTGTGTTCTTGGCACTTTTGTCAATCAGTTGCTGTAAGTACGTAGGTTTATTTCTGGGTTCTCCATTCTGTTCCATTAGTCTGTGCATCTATTTTTGTGCCAGTACCATGCTATTAGGTTACTATAGCTTTGTTGTATATTTTGAAGACAGGAAGTGTAATGACTCCAGCTTTGTTGTTTTTGCTCCAGATTGCTTTGGCTATTTAGGATCTTTTGTGGTTCCATATACATTTTAGGATTGTTCCATATATGTTTTAGGACTTTTATATTTCAGTGAAGTACATCATTGGTATTTTGATAGGGATTACACTGAATGTGTAGATTGCTTTGGGTAGTATGAACATTTTAAACAATATTCTTTCAATCCATGAACATGGATGTCTTTATATATGTTTTCTTCAGTTTTTCATCATTGTTTTATAGTTTTCATTGTAAAGCTTTTTCACCTCCTTGGTTAAACTCATTCCTAGGTGGGAGGCTGAGGTGGGATGATCACTTCAGCCCAGGAGTTTGAGACTAGCCTGGGCAACATAGTGAGACTTCCACTTCTACAATTTTTTTTTAAATTACCTGGGCATGGTGGAGTGTGCCTGTAATGTTAGCTACTTAGGAGGCTGAGATGGGAGGGTCACTTGAGTCTGTGATGTTGAGATTGCAATGAGCCGTGATGGTGCCATTGCACTCCAGCCTGGGTGGCAGAGCAAGACCCTGACTAAAAAAAAATTCCTAGGTGTTATTTTTGTGGTGATTATAAATGGGATTGATTTCTTGATTTTTTTCTGGATAGTTCACTATTGGTGTATAGAAACACTATATGTGCATCGTTTAAAAAATCAGCTACTGTTAGGACATACTTATTAAATTGTTTAGCTCTAACTAAAGATAAGGTATTTCTGTTCATCATGAACATGAAAAAAATTGTGGAGACACTAAGGATCCTGTCAACAGGTAAAGTAGGGGGAACTTCTGTTAGGTCCTAGCAGGAAACCAATGGCACACTCAAACTGGATAATTTAAAGAGAGTTTGAGAAAGGAATTCTTTTCAAAGATGTGGGAAAGGTATAGAGAAATCACAAGGAATAGGCAGTATCCTGAGGTTAGTACTGGGGAGAGGGAATTGGAAAAGTTGGGAGGAAAAAAGAGGGTGGGAGGGAAGAAGTGGTTATTACAACCTGTAGATCATGCTGTGGAGAGAGGCCTGCCTCACAGTAGTAAAGAGCTTCAGCTCAGCAACATGGTCAGCTTCAGTTCTTGGCATAGAGATCTGGGAAAAGAGGTGCCCTGACCTCACTCTTATCCTTCCCTCTCTCCCAGTTTCTGCAGGTGTTCCCCACTGGCCAAGCCCAGGAGAGGGCAAGGGAGCCTCTTGACATAACCACAGGACTTAGCTTCCCTGGTACAAAAGAAGGTGGAAGACTAGTCCTGGAAGGGCAACCAGGAGCAATCCAATATATTATGATACAGCTAAATTTGAATCTGCTGTTGCTTATACAAAGAATAGTGAATCCTTCTCAAGCTTCAGAATCAATAAGAACACGCATTTATCAAGCACTTTACTGTGTGCTCTGCTGAGTTAAGCACTTTACAGGCATTATCTCATTTAATCCATAAACAACCTTACCAAGTAGATTCTATTGTTCACTCCAAAATGGAACATAGAACAAATACATGGCAGCATTGCTGTGAAGAGGAGAGAAAATGAAGAGGAGAGAAAATGCATCAAGGTAACTTCCTTCATGTATATAGTGGGCTCAGTCAATGGAAAAAAAAAATTTTGTTTGTTTTTTTTGAGACAGAATCTCACTCTGTTGCCCAAGCTTGAGTGCAGTGGTGCAATCTTGGCTCACTGCAACCTTCACCTCCTGGGTTCTGGCGATTCTTGTGCCTCAGCCTACCAGTAGCTGGGACCACAGACGTGCTGCCATGCCCAGCTAATTTGTTTGTTTGTTTGTTTGTTTTTAGTAGATACAGGGTTTTACCATGTTGGCCAGACTAGTCTCAAACTCCTGGCCTCAAGTGATCTGACCACCTCGGCCTCCCAAAGTGCTGTGATTCCAGGTGTCAGCTACCATGCCTGGCCATCAATGGAAATATTTTTTGCTATAATTTTTTTTTTTATTAGAAAACCTTTCCAATAGGGAAGAAAAAGTGTTGGCCAACTAACATAAAGGTATTTCTTTCCTTGGCACTTCCATTTCCCAGTCAAAATTAATAAAATGGCCTCTGGCTCTTGCGAGTTAGATGAGTGGTCATTAACATTCTGGATTCCTCCAGAATCCAGTTACTTTTGTGTTTCCCATTCTGCAGTGTGGTGGATGAAACCAATGCCATGGTGGCCTCACTAAGGTGCCACATCCCACAGAGACCAGGCTGCAACACTGGCTTGTCATAGCTATGCCATGGTGGTTCTCAAAGGATCCCCACGGGGAACACCAAAATCACATCATGGTGGCCTTTTCCCTACTCATCAATAACATTAAAGTCTTGGGATAGAACTTTCTCAATTCTAACTTTTTCTTCCATAAATTTTCTTTAAACTGAGCCAAAAATGAATGAACAATAAATATTAATGGGAAATTTTAAAATGTGATTTTTAAAGGAGTGTTTTATGTATTGTTACTTTTTTGAGATGCAGAAACCTGCATGCATATAATATAGCCATATTTTCTGCTAGTAAAGTTGTTGCTGACTCGTGTGACAGAATTAAGTGCATCAATTTTTTCTTGTGGTTATGCAGAAAGCATCCCATCTTCCCAATGTCTGAAAGAATTTGAAACTACTTTGATAGAAAAACTTGCATATGGTATAAAATTTAGGCTCTAGGAACATTGTGAGCATTACCACTATCATCATCATCACTGTCATCATCACCTCTGTCATCATTATGAAGATCATTTCTTTTCAAGGGAATCAAAATGTGTCCTCTGTGTGTCTTCGCTACATTATATTAAGCAGTGGTTCTCAAAGTGAGGCTTCTGGACCAAGCAGTGTCAGCAAATGCAAATTCCTAGGCCTTACCTTAGAAAAACTGAATCAGAATCTCTGGGCATGGAGCCCAGCAATCTGTGTTTTGATAAAGCCTCCAGGTTGAGAACCATTGTTTTTTAGTAATTCTTACACAAGCCGGTGAGATAGGAGCCACTGTTTCCATTTCAGTGCTATGAAAACAAAGGGTGAGAGAATATTGCAGTTATTAAATGGTGAGAGTAGAGCATGGATTGAATTCTTCCACCTCTAGGATGAGTCCTTATCCCGACATCACTCTTATATACATAACTAATGAATCAGGAAACTGTGCGTCCACTCTTTTGTGGAAGATATATTAATAGGTAAGGCACAGTTGCCAGAACTTATTCTCTTAAGAAGATAAGGCAGGAAACGGTTAGCAATTAAATGCTAAGTGGCATCATTTCCAATGTCATAGGTTTTTGGTGATGAAAGAGGTCACTGTGGGCTGGACTGAGTGGTGTCCCCTGGAATTGTTCAAAGTACTCCAAGTTGCTAAGATCTTGATCAAATATCTCTAGAAATAAGTGGTCTTCAGTTAGGTCTGGAAGGACAAAGTGGATCTGGCTGGCTGGTGGAGGAGGAGGAGGTCAATAGTTGATTAGCAAATGGACAAGAAGGGTGTGACTTTCTATTGTTAAAACAGGTTAAAGCTAAGAAGCAGCAGCCAGCAAAAGCCTTGACTGAAAGATGAGCACCTTGAGACCTCTTACTGCAAAATAAATTCTGTAGATTGCATCTCCACCTGTTGGTTGGGATACTGATTCTATTCCACTATGAGGAGGTAGCCATTTCCTTCCTAGCCCCTCTCCAATTTACTGCTAGACCAGGGGTGGCAAACCTTTTCTATAAAGGGCCAGGCAGTAAACATTTTGGTCTTTGCGATCCATATGGTCTGTGTTGCAACCTGTCAACTCTGCTACTGTATGAAAGCAGCCATGGGCAATATGTAAATTGATGGGCATGGCCGTGTTCTAATAAAACTATATTTGTGGACACTGAAATTTGAATTTTACATACTTTTCATGTGTCACAAAATATTCTTTTGATTTTTTTTTCAACAATTTCAGTGTAAAACCCATTCTTAGCTTGTGGGTCATATAAAAACTGGTGGCAGGCCAGATTTGGCCTATAGGCTATAGTCAGCTGATCCTTGTACTAGACCATAAACCTTACAAGGATAGAATCTTTTCTGCTCACTATCATATACCCAGGACCTGTCGCAGTGCCTCATACACAGTGGCCACTCAAAAAAATATCTGTTGAATGAATGAATGAATGAATACAGTCTGTCTATTCTCCTTTGTTTCCTCTTCTCTGAATTTTTCCAAAGAAAATATGAGGTAAGGAAGCCGAGAAAGAGTAATCAGAAGGTATCCAATGCCTTCTCTTGTCTACATCTTAGGTAGGAATTCACAAAGCTTCTGATTTTAGTGAAAAGAAAGATTAAATAAAAGTCTCTGTAAGGGCTTTAGTTGTCAATCTGCCCTGAAGTTCAGAAATACTAAACTCAGAGCTCAAATATGCCAAGAATGTTTTTTTTTTAAACCTAAGAATAAATCTAGAATTATAAAGTTGTTTCCTACTTAACCCCAGAGGGTACACTGAGATTAAGTATAATTGTTTATAGTTGTGAGTTAGTAAGAATGTGTTCATAATGCAAAGAACTGCGTGGTTTTAAATGTTCTAAGTTGTGCATTACTTTAAAAATATATGGTAATGAGATATGAGTAATTGGTGTTTGGTGAGGTTGAAGTTTCTGTAAAATGTATTTCAGGCTGTGCATTGGAGCTGTAAAAGTGCAACACTGACACCTTCCATGAAAAACCAGGCGGGTGCTGGAGGCCATAACTGAGACAGTGTTGAGCATGGAGGAACAGGTCATGTCAATGAGCTTTAACCAATAAAGCATCTTGGAAACATCTGAGAAATCAAAAATATGACTTGCAAAGGGTGATTATATACATGGGGAGAATAACTAGGAAAGGGCCTCAAAGGCTAGACCTTCCTTCTGGGATAGGGGAGGAGGATATATGCCCTTTGGGAAGAGAACAGAGCTAGCTAGGCACTTCAGATCAGAGCTGTGGGTGCTAACAACTAATTTGTGCTGGTTGAAACTTAACCATTGTCCAAGACCTTCCCTTTCTGGGTCATTCTTAACAATTACTATTATACTTTAATAATTCAATATAGAGTATTTATATATATGTGTATATATATATATATATATATAACTTTTTAAATAGAGCTTAACCGGACGGAGACATTCACTGTGTTGCTGAAATCCCTTTTGTTCAGACCATGATTCCGTTATTGTTTATTTTTTCTGCTTTTCCAGCACTCATTACCTCCTTCACTGTAACGGGGGCGGGCCTCATTCCTCTGCCTCTTTCCATTTAACTGAGGCGGCTCTCACCCTCTGGACCAGGCAAGGGCACATGATCTTGGGCTAGCCAATCAAAACATTTCATTCTTCTAGACATAGTGATTGGTTCAGGAATGAGCATATGACCTAAGCTAGACCAATGAGAACCATTCCCAGGTCTTTCCTGAGCCCACTGATTAAGTAGTTAAGCTTCTAGGCTGCTAACTGGAAGCTTCTGTTGGTGACTTCCTTGAGGGAGGATTTTTTTTTTTTTTTTTTTTTGAGACAGAGTCTTGCACTGTCGCCCAGGCTAGAGTGCAGTGGCATGATCTTGGCTCACTGCAACCTCCACCTCCTGGGTTCAAGTGATTCTCCTGCCTCAGCCTCCCGAGTAGCTGGGATTATAGACATGTACCACCATGCCCCGCTAATTTTTGTATTTTTAGTAGAGACGGGGTTTCACCATGTTGGCCAGGCTGGTCTTGAACTCCTGACCTCGTGATCCACCTGCCTTGGCCTCCCAAAGTGCTGGGATTACAGGCCTGAGCCACCGTGCCTGGCCTGAGGGAAGGACCTCTTGAGAAGGGAGGTATCACAAAGATGGCCACTGCCAATTTACCTTCCCTTGTGGATCTTTTGCTTTCTAATCTTTGCAGTGGTGGGGAATAATCTCTACTCAAAGTGTTTGGTGGATTACATGAAAAATACACAGCAGGTAATTGGAAGCATTTCCATCTGCCTTTCTTCCTTCTTTCCTCTTTTCCTCCTATCTCTCTTTTCTTCCCTCCCTCCTTCCTTCTCCCCAACCTTACCTTCCTTTCAAGGAACTTTCCCCAAAGGGAGATTATTTAGGTACAGGCTTGGCAACTTTTTCCCAGTGACTTCTCTTCCATGGGACTGGGGCAGCCACGGGGCAGTTTCTTGAAGGCTTCAGTGAAGGTGAGATTTGTAGGGCTTTTGTGATCACCCGGAGGATGCAGGGCTGAGATTGGTAGAGGGTGGAGGTTAAAGGAGCAGATCCTTTTTGGCCGTAAAAAAGAACTTTCTAACCAAAGCATTTTTCAGTAAAGGCAAGAGCATCTTAGGTGGTGTTTCCAACCTGGGGCATCCAGCCAAGGATTAATGGCCATCTCTCAGTGTATTAGGATTCTCCAGAGAAACAGAATCAATATAATATGTTTGTGTGGATGTATTTTAAAAACTAATTTATTTTAAGGAATTGGCTCACATGATTGTGGAAGCTGGCAAGCCCAAAACCTAGAGAGTAGGCTGGCAGGTTCCAGGCTACCCTGGCACCCAGGGAATAGTTGATATGGCAGCTTGAGTTTGAAGACAGTCTGGAGGCAGAATTTCTTCTTCCCCAGGGTACCACAATCTGTTTTTTCTTAAGGCCTTCAACTGATTGGATGAGGCCCACTTACATTACAGAAGGTAACCTGCTTTACTCAAGGTCTACTGATTTAAATGTAAATCTCATCTGAAAAATACCTTCACAGTAACATCCAGACTGATGTTTGACCAAACGTCTGCGTACTGTGGACTAACCAGGTTAACATATAAAATTAACCATCATGAGTCTACCCTTGTCAACTTCGTGCCCATTCACATTTCTGTAAGTCATTTTAATCTCCAAATAGAGACAATAACAAGATTATGCTTCTGCCTAACATGATACAACCGTCCTGTGTGCAACTGAAAACATGCTAACCCTTTCTCCGGAAAATACAAAGTCTTTGAGTGATACTTTTCTTCATGATATCCCGTAGCTTAAGTACTATGATGTAAAGTTAACAATACGTAAATACCGTGATATAAAGTCAACACGTTACATGACAAGGGGAGAAAAAAGGGAAGAAAACAAAGATATTTTCTTCTTACATACATGCAAACTTTCCATAAAAAATAAGGAATAAAAACTCATGATAATTATGTTTCCCATTTCTATAGCTGGTCACAGCTGCTATTTATAACTACCTTCTTTTATCCGTTCTGTATTTCCTTTGCCCTTGACAAGCACCTCAGCTAGTTGTGGCTTTTGACTTGCTGGGGTGACTCTAACCTTCATTTCTGAAGGGTCCAGGTCATTAGTCCTAGGATGGGGTTGTTACAGTTTTGCACTGACTTTAATCACAAGGCATGATAATACTAAGTGATGCTCTCAGGAATCTCTTGTATTCCAAACACACTCTTCCTTACCTACATTGTGGAATAGCAGTCCGATTTCCCCTTGGTAGTCAGGATTAATCAGCCCAGCCAGCATAGTAACTTTCTTACTTGCTGTTGCTTCAGAGGCAGGAGAATCCCAGAGTAGCAGTTTTAACTTCTAGTTCAACAGGATTGTTGGGTCTCCTGATGAAAGTGTTCCTCCCCTTAGAACCAGGACCTCTAGGCCAGCATAGCATAAGGTTGCAGAAACAAGCAAAAATTTTGATAGTGGGTCACTAGGGGAAATCGTGAGTGGCGTCACTCTCATTCCCACTCCTGGATTCCTGAACCCATGAATTCTGGCTATGGGAGAAACAGCACCATATATTGGACACTGATTCAGAGCTTCTACAGCTTCCTGGGGAACCCTGCCCTAGCCTTGCAAGGTATTGTCACCTAGCTGGGGCTGTAACTAAACCTTCAAAAGGCCATTCTACTATTCTGTCAAGCCAACTGCATTAGAATGGTGGGAAACATGGTTAAACCAGTGAATTTCATGAGTGTGGGAAGTGAGTTCCCTGATCAGAAGCAGTGCTGCGTGGAACACCGTGATGGTGGATGATGCATCCTGTAAACCCATGGATGGTAGTTTTGGCAGAAGCACTGCATGTAGGGAAGGCAAATTTGTATGAAAAATAAGTTTCTATTCCAATAAGAAACAATTCTGCCTCTTCTGTGGTGGAAGGGGTTCAGTGTAATCAGCCTGTCACCAGGTAGCTGGCTGATCTCCCTGGGAAATGATGCCATCTGGGGAGTCAGTGTTGGTCTCTGTTGCTGGCAGACTGCGTATGCAGTGATAGCCATAGCCAGGTTAGTCTTACCGAGTGGAAGTCCATGTTGCTAAGTATGTGCGTGACCTCCATCTCTGCTACCATGACCACTTAGTTCATGAGCCTGTTGGGCAATGTCAGGGGTGTCTTGGGAAAGAGGCTGACTAGTAGCCACAAAATGGGTTATCCAATCCACTTGACTATTACAATCTTCGTCTGCTGAGGCCACTGTTTGATGAGTATTCAAATGGGACATCAATTCCTTTAACATTTTTTGCCAATCCAGAGAGGTCTATCCACATACCTCTTCTCCAGACCTTCTTGTCCTATTTTCCAATCATGGTCAAGTCCCTTACCTTATAGCGAAACCATTGGTCACAGCCCATGAATCAGTACCCAGCCACACATCTGACTATTTCTTTTTCCAAGTGAAATGAACAACCACGTGTGCTGCTTGAAGTTCTGCCCACTGAGAGAATTTCTCTTCACCACTGTGCTTCAGGGATGTCCCAGAGTGGGGCTGTAGCACTGCTGCTGTCTATTTCCAAGTGATGGCTGCATATCGTGCAGAACCATCTCTAAATCAGGATTATTTTCTTTTTCTCTGTGAAGGGATCCTATGGAACTCCCCATGAGACACACTCACATTATGGAGGGTAATCTGCTTTACTCAAAGTCTGATTTAAATGTTGATCTCATCTAAAATACCTATTCACAACAACATCCAGACTTATATTTGACCAAATATCTGGGTACCATGGCCCAGCCAAGGTGACAAATAAAATTAACCATCACGATCAGGGATGCAATAGAGGGGGCTTCTGTTCAGGGAGGCAGTTTGGACTAAGCTTCCAAGAGGACTTCTGGCTTGCAAATTGCAATCTCTGATTTGTTCAGCTAATGCTACCGCCAGGTGCTCCTCCCTTCAGTGTGGACCTAGAAAAGGTATTCTTTCTCTATGGCAGTGGTTCTTAAGCTCTTCAGTGCATGAGAATCACCTGAAGGACTTGTTGAAACACCAATTGTGGGGCTGCATCATGACTTTCTGATTTAGCAGTTTGGGGATGAGCCTCCAAATCTGCATTTGTAACACATTCCCAGGGGTTGCTGATGCCGCTGGCCCAGGGACCACTCTTTGAGAACCCCTCTCCTATGGGTTCACTAATTTCATGAATGATAGCTGGTGTATTGTTGAAAAAGCACCAGGCTAGGAGATAGGAGACCTGAGTTCTTGCCACTTGCTACTTCATCTAGCTGTGAGTATGTGGGCAAGTCACTTGCCCTCTCTGGGCTTTCCTCATCCCTAAAAAGAGACAAGTCACTGGTGTCTATCTTTTTAGGATAATGGGCCTCCTTCAATCAGCTTTCCTTTTGGTGGGCACCATGATTTTGAGGGATTATTTTTTCCCCAGAAATACAATGTGTATTTAAATAGTAGCCTGGGTAGACTGATTTATGGCAAATACCTAATTTTCTTTGGTCTTTTTTGAAATAAAAACAGTAGCTCAGGGATCTCTGCATCCATAACCACTAAATTAAATGATATTTACAGTTTCCTCTCATAGCTCAAAGAATGTGACATTCGAGAACAATCAGGACACAATGCCAAGCCTTAACTTTTGGGATGATTATGAGCTTTGGTGCCTGCTGAGGTTGCCAATAGCTTGTTGAGGATGCTGTCTGGGGCATTTCAGGTTATTAGCTGGGAATTTGACTACGTGGCTTTCGAGGTTTCTTAGCTCTAAGACGATGGTTTTCGGCCCCCACAGACTCTTCCAGGTCATCCCTTGGGGCCCACAGTTGAGAGTTTAGAGTTGGTGCTAATTCAAAGGTTTTGGGGTTCATCTTCCAGGCATGTTCTTCAGGAGGAGCATTAGCGTCTCAAAGAGATTAACGAGTTAAATGAGTGTAGGTGCTTCCTGTTAGACTTTTGTTAAGCAGAATGAGCTCAGATGTGTCCTATGTTGATAAATATATCACCTGAGCCTCACACACCCAGAAGGGATGACTGCTGAACATCTGGGCCTCTGCTAGCTGCTGCAATCCCTGCCTATGCTGGTTGGCAACACCTCTGTACTCACATCTTTTCCAGCTAAGTGAACGGTTAGCTTATGCTAAAAACACATGTGAGTGTGATCAATTGTATGCAACGCATGGAGTCGAACCGCTACCATTTGGTAGGGTGGGGGAGGGGAAGGTTGCTGTTTTGAATATGCTTTTCTTTGAAAGCATGAAAAACCAAATGTGTCTGTGAATTGGAGTACATTTTAGAGACTTTCCCTATACATTCAAGTTGATAAGATCCTTTTTTATACAAGTGTTTTCTAAGCACTAACTGCCTCCCAGGTTCAATGTGAACTCCTGAGAAAATGTCATTTTGGCCCCAGTTCCTCACAGTTGAGCAAGGCAGCCAGTCTAAACAGACATTAACGGAAACACAGAAAGCTAAGTGGGGACTGATGAGGAAGAAAATTACCTCCCTGGGGGCTCTCAGGAAAAGCTGCTCTTCAGACCAGCTAAATAGCTAACTTTGGGACTGACACAAGCAAGGTAAGCCTTTCAAATGGGAAAATCAATGGATGTTTTAATGCTGGCTCTTTGAAGGATGTGGTACTCACCAAGCCAAGGAGGGGAGCATTTCCAGCAGAGGGAGCAGCATGTACAAACCGCCAGTTGTTTTGGATGGGTCAAGAAGCCGTGTAGCTGAGTATGGAGGGAAGCTGGGGTAGGTGAGAGTGAGCACAGGAAATCAGGAAAATCAAGACCACACTGCAACATTTCTTTTGTGTCATGCTACAGATGTGTCATACTAGAGAGCAGTGATTCTCAAACTTGAGCATGCATCAGAATCACTGAGAGGGCTGTGGACACCCAGATTGCTGGGTCCCATCTCGAGAGCTTCTGATTCAGTAGGTTAGAAAACATGCACTTCTGGCTGGGCATGGTGGCTCACGCCTGTAATCCCAGCACTTTGGGAGGCCGAGGCAGGCGGATCACTTGAGGCCAGGAGTTTGAGACAAGCTTTGCCAACATGGTAAAACCCCGTCTCTACTAAAAATACAAAATAGCAGCTGGGCATGGTGGTTCATGCCTGTGGTCCCGGCTACTTGGGAGGCTGAGACATGAGAATTACTTGAACCTGGCAGGCAGAGGTTGCAGTGTGCCCAGATTGCACCACTGCACTCCAGCCTGGGTGACAGAGTGAGGCTCTGCCTCAAAAAGCAAAAACAAAAACAAGACAAAAAAGCAAAAACCATGCATTTCTAACTGCCCAGATGATGATGATGCTAGTTTAGGGACCATACTTAGAGAATCACTGTTTATAGAGTTTGGATCTCTGAGCAATAGAGTATTCCTGAGAATTTTCTAAGAAGGAGTATGACAAAGTCAGACATGCATTTTGGAAGAAGCATTATGAAGAAATTGTGGCAACCATGCCGGAGTGGGTAGTCAGGGGACGGGCAGGTCAGTTACATAGTAGTTGAAATGGTTGAAGCAACTGAGAATGGGTGAGGCCTGAACTAGGTGGTTTAAAAGTGTGAGAGGTGCTGGGTTTTCAGCCTGGAGTGTGGGCTCCATCTTATCAGCCTATTCTGGTACTGAGTTTCGCACTCCTGGCCTAGTGAGTCATTCTGCAGGTGGGATCACTGAGGCTTTGAGTCACGTGCCAGGCCATTCAAAAGGCAAAGCACTGTCTCTCAATGAGAGACAAAAGATAGTATTTTTACCCAAATTCTGCAGGATGATCTATTGTGGTTTTCATTTTCTCAGCACATTTTATTCAATTTTACTAGGTCATTTAGCAAATAATTTTAATTTTCTGCTTAGATCAGAATTTCAGAAAGTAATGTACTGTTGTACTATTAATGGGCCCTCTAATAAGCTCCACTAGAATGCAATTTGCAAATCATTCACAAACATAACTGTCACTCTGCCTGGTTGTCAATTAACACACTCCTCTGTCATTCTCCTTGAGAGGGCCCAGAGATTTCTGGGAGACTCCTGTACCTGGCTGGGCCTCCCGTGAAGCCTCTGTGAAAGGGGAAAGCAGATAAGGGAGTCAGAACTCATTTCAATGTTGAGCTGTGGCACCTGCTGCATTCTTGTTTCCCACTGCAGGGCAGCTGGTTCCTAATCTCAAAACTGAATCGCACCTTGGGTTGCATGGATCAAGTAATTGTAACAACTCAGCAGGTTAACCATCCAGGCATGTGGGGATTTCAGCTGCAGGATGGTGGTGGATGAGGAGTAGGAGAAGGAGCAAAATTTATTAAACACAGCTTTATGCCAGCACTGCATTAGGACATTCTTTTTATTGATATTATTTTTAATACAAATAATACATTAATACAAGTTTTTTTTGGCAATTTATTTTAGCAATAAACAATTTGCCTCTTACTCTGCTAACAAAACAGGGGTTGGCAAACTATGTCCATAGGCCAAATCTATCCCACAGAGTGTTTCTGTAAGTAAAGTTTTATTGGAACAAAGCCACATCCTTTCAGTTACACATTATCTATGGCTGCTTTCCTTCTGCAATTGCAAAGTTGAATAGTTGTGACAAAGCCTCACGAAGCTGAAAATATTTGCTGTGTGGTTCATATATATATATATATATATACACATATATATATACACATATATATATTTTAAATTATACTTTAAGTTCTAGGGTACATGTGCACAACGTGCAGGTTTGTTACATATGTATACGTGTGCCATGTTGGTGTGCTGCACCCATTAACTTGTCATTTATATTAGGTATATCTCCTAATACTATCCCTCCCCGCTCCCCCCACCCCACAACAGGCCCCGGTGTGTGATGTTCCCCTTCCTGTGTCCAAGTGTTATCATTGTTCAATTCCCACCTATGAGTGCGAACATGCGGTGTTTGGTTTTTTGTCCTTGTGATAGTTTGCTGAGAATGATGGTTTCCAGCTTCATCCATGTCCCTACAAAGAACATGAACTCATCCTTTTTTATGGCTGCATAGTATTCCATGGTGTATATGTGCCACATTTTCTTAATCCATTCTATCATTGTTGGACATTTGGGTTGGTTCCAAATCTTTGTGATTGTGAATAGTGCTGCAATAAACATACGTGTGCGTGTGTCTTTATAGCAGCATGATTTATAATCCTTTGGGTATATACCCAGTAATGGGATGGCTGGGTCAAATGGTATTTCTAGTTCTAGATCCTTGAGCAATTGCCACACTGACTTCCACAATGGTTGAACCAGTTTACAGTCCCACCAACAGTGTAAAAGTGTTCCTATTTCTCCACATCCTCTCCAGCACCTGTTGTTTCCTGACTTTTTAATGATCGCCATTCTAACTGGTGTGAGATGGTATCTCATTGTAGTTTTGATTTGCATTTCTCTGATGGCCAGTGATGATGAGCATTTTTTCATGTGTCTTTTGGCTGCATAAATGTCTTCTTTTGAGAAGTGTCTGTTCATATCCTTCACCCACTTTTTGATGGCGTTTTTTTCTTGTAAATTTGTTTCTTTGTAGATTCTGGATATTAGCCCTTTGTCAGATGAGTAGATTGTAAAAATTTTCTCCCATTCTGTAGGTTGCCTGTTCACTGTGATGGTAGTTTCTTTTGCTGTGCAGAAGCTCTTTAGTTTAATTAGATCCCATTTGTCAATGTTGGCTTTTGTTGCCATTGCTTTTGGTGTTTTAGACATGAAGTCCTTGCCCATGCCTATGTCCTGAATGGTATTGCCTAGGTTTTCTTCTAGGGTTCTTATGGTTTTAGGTCTAACATTTAAGTCTTTAATCCATCTTGAATTAATTTTTGTATAAGGTGTAAGGAAGGGATCGAGTTTCAGCTTTCTACATATGGCTAGCCAGTTTTCCCAGCACCATTTGTTGAATAGGAAATCCTTTCCCCATTTCTTGTTTTTGTCAGGTTTGTCAAAGATCAGATAGTTGTAGATGGCTATTATTTCTGAGGACTCTGTTCTGCTCCATTGGTCTATATCTCTGTTTTGGTACCAGTACCATGCTGTTTTGGTTACTGTAGCCTTGTAGTATAGTTTGAAGTCAGGTAGCGTGATGCCTCCAGCTTTGTTCTTTTGGCTTAGGATTGACTTGGCAATGTGGGCTCTGTTTTGGTTCCATATGAACTTTAAAGTAGTTTTTTCCAATTCTGTGAGGAAAGTCATTGGTAGCTTGATGGGGATGGCATTGAATCTATAAATTACCTTGGGCAGTATGGCCATTTTCACGATATTGATTCTTCCTATCCATGAGCATGGAATGTTCTTCCATTTGTTTGTGTCCTCTTTTATTTCGTTGAGCAGTGGTTTGTAGTTCTCCTTGAAGAGGTCCTTCACATCCCTTGTAAGTTGGATTCCTAGGTATTTTATTCTCTTTGAAGCAATTGTGAATGGGAGTTCACTCATGATTTGGCTTTCTGTTTGTCTGTTATTGGTGTACAAGAATGCTTGTGATTTTTGCACATTGATTTTGTATCCTGAGACTTTGCTGAAGTTGCTTATCAGCTTAAGGAGATTTTGGGCTGAGATGATGGGGTTTTCTAAATATACAATCATGTCATCTGCAAGCAGGGACAATTTGACTTCCTTTTTTCCTAATTGAATACCCTTTATTTCTTTCTCCTGCCTGATTGCCCTGGCCAGAACTTCCAACACTGTTGAATAGGAGTGGTGAGAGATTGCATCCCTGTCTTGTGCCAGTTTTCAAAGGGAATGCTTCCAGTTTTTGCCCATTCAGTATGATATTGGCTGTGGGTTTGTCATAAATAGCTCTTATTATTTCGAGGTATGTCCCACCAATACCTAATTTATTGAGAGTTTTTAGCATGAAGGGCTGTTGAATTTTGTCAAAGGCCTTTTCTGCATCTATTGAGATAATCATGTGGTTTTTGTCTTTGGTTCTCTTTATATGCTAGATTACGTTTATTGATTTTCATATGTTGAACCAGCCTTGCATCCCAGGGATGAAGCCCACTTGATCACGGTGGATAAGCTTTTTGATGTGCTGCTGGATTCGGTTTGCCAATATTTTACTGAGGATTTTTGCATCAATGTTCATCAGGGATATTGGTCTAAAATTCTCTTTTTTTGTTGTGTCTCTGCCAGGCTTTGGTATCAGGATGATGCTGGCCTCATAAAATGAGTTAGGGAGGATTCCCTCTTTTTCTGTTGATTGGAATAGTTTCAGAAGGAATGGTACCAACTCCTCCTTGTACCTCTGGTAGAATTCGGCTGTGAATCTGTCTGGTCCTGGACTTTTTTTGGTTGGTAAGCTATTAATTATTGCCTCAATTTCAGAGCCTGTTATTGGTCTATTCAGAGATTCAACTTCTTCCTGGTTTAGTCTTGGGAGGGTGTATGTGTTCAGGAATTTATCCATTTCTTCTAGATTTTCTAGTTTGTTTGCGTAGAGGTGTTCATAGTATTGACTGATGGTAGTTTGTATTTCTGTGGGATCGGTGGTGATATCCCCTTTATCATTGTTTATTGCATCTATTTGCCTCTTTTCTTCTTTATTAGTCTTGCTAGCAGTCTATCAATTTTGTTGATCTTTTCAAAAAACCAGCTCCTGGATTCATTGATTTTTTTGGAGGATTTTTTGTTTCTCTATCTCCTTCAGTTCTGCTCTGATCTTAGTTATTTGTTGCCCTCTGTTAGCTTTTGAATGTGTTTGCTCTTGCTTCTGTAGTTCTTTTAATTGTGATGTTAGGGTGTCAATTTTAGATCTTTCCTGCTTTCTCTTGTGGGCATTTCGTACTATAAATTTCCCTTTACACACTGCTTTAAATGTGTCCCAGAGATTCTGGTATGTTGTGTCTTTGTTCTTGTTTGTTTCAAAGAACATCTTTATTTCTGCCTTCATTTCGTTATGTACCCAGTAGTCATTCAGGAGCAGGATGTTCAGTTTCCATGTAGTTGAGCGGTTTTGAGTGAGTTTCTTAATCCTGAGTTCTAGTTTGATTGCACTATGGTCTGAGAGACAGTTTGTAATGTATTATATATTAATCTCAGTGGTTGATATGTAGGTATATACATAGGTCAAAATAAATTCACTCTTTTTTTTTTTTTTTTTTTGAGATAGAATCTCGCTTTGTTGCCCAGGCTAGAGTGCAGTGGTATGATCTCGGTTCACTGCAATGTCCACTTCCCAGGTTCAAGCGATTCTCATGCCTCAGTCTCCTGAGTAGCTAGGACCACAGGCATGCACCACCATACTTGGCTAATTTTTGTACTTTTAGTGGAGACGGGGTTTCACCATGTTGCCCAGGCTGCTTTTGAACTCCTGACCTCAAGTGATCCACCTGCCTTGGCCTCCCAAAGTGCTGGGATTATAGGCGTGTGACACTGTGCCCAACCAAAATTCACCAACTCTTAAGATCTGTGTCTTTTATATATATATATTAAAAATGTAAAAAGTTACAATACAAGCCAGATTCTGATCAAGTAATATTAATTATTTACTTTATGCCAGACACTGAGCTGCAG
The DNA here is from genome assembly GCF_028858775.2 of Pan troglodytes. Lineage (NCBI taxonomy): Eukaryota > Metazoa > Chordata > Mammalia > Primates > Hominidae > Pan > Pan troglodytes. The sequence continues at coordinate 48,067,674 of NC_072419.2, forward strand.
ACTTGCAGTACACATGACACTGGGCACCTGCCTCAGTTTCTCTTCTGCATTCTGATTTCTTTCTGAATCTGGGTGTCTCTCTAGTCATTGACTGGGCTTCTGCTCCATTCTTGGTCAGCAGTTCATGGATATCCTGGTTTTTTTTTTTTTTTTCCCCAAGAATATTGCTTCTGTTTGAGGTCTTCCCATTCCAGCCCCAGAACTGGGTCCTTAGCCCAATCACTACAGCTTGAACAGACCGCCTGGGACATTCAGCCTTTTGTGGAGGGCCCCCAGCTCAGCTTGCTGCTCCCACCATCTCTGCTTTCCCTCATTTTTGCCTCTAGGATTCTCCCAGTCTAGTACCTGCACACACATTTGCTGGATGGATGTCCCTCTAGATGATGATAAACACCTCTTTATGGCACTTTGCAGAGCTGCTCTCTCAGCGATGGGCATCAGCATGAGTATAGCTGAAAGCTGAGACTACCTCTCTTATGTCCCCTCTCACTTCTCCTCTAATGAGCCTCCCTAATTTTAAAGGTGCTATTTCCTGGGTGGTTAAAGGAAGATGAGAGTTTTATTAAGGAAAATGCCCAAGTATCATCGTTGCTAGGGAATCCACCTGGGAGTCTTTGCTGCAAATGTGCCTGTTTGTCATTTCATGCCTTACTTGGGGCACTGACTTTGCTGCCAGGAATGACCAAATCTGTTTTTCCTAAGCCACCACTGGGACACATAGCTGGGAAGATGACCCCACTAATAGCCCATTAGTATACAGATTCAAAAATGATTCAGCAGTTCAGGGATAAGAGCTCCATGTGGGTGCAAACACATCCTCAGGCTTGGCTGGGGCATGAGATTGCAGCCTTGGTCTTCAGCAGGCAAGGCCAGGTGCTTTGCTCCTGAAACAAATGGATCAGTGTGCTGGTTATTGCTAACAAAGTACTAGTTGGGCCCATTTGTGGGTTAAAACAGCCATCTCTAGACTGGTGGGCCCAGGATCCTTGTTCTTAATTGCTTTCTCTTGCTTTTGTTGTGGAAATGAAGTAAGAAGTTGCTTATTAACCAATTTACTTTGACCATTTTCCATTCCTTAACCAACCTGCAATAATTCATAGCATTTCTGGAACAAAAGCAGCAGAGGGTTCCTCCTGAGTTAATATTGGTGAATTACGTGTCCATGATAGAATGGTTTTTGGTTGTGCAGGTTAAGAAGTAAGCCTTACATGCTGCAGGGTGCTGGCTATAAGTAACTGCTCCTTTTATGGAAGTCAAAGAATGCCTGTCTCCTGGCAGTAATCTGTTCCCTGTTTCCAAGGTACCAGGGCACTGGGTATAACTGCAGGAGATCTGGGTTGTAGTCTCAGCTGTAGCATTTTCTGCCTTATAACCTTGGACAAGTCATAGAAAGAAATGTTCTAGAGTTGAAAGAGCTCATCTATGGCTCAGCCCCTCTGTATCAACTTTGCTTACCCATGCTGTCTTTGCTTAGATGTTTCCAAGACTCACTACTGAGAAGCCTACTTCAATAGACAAATTCTGAATATGAAACATAAGATGGAGTTTGTTCATTCTTTTATTAATTGGATGTTGGCTGTACTTGTAACCACATCTCCAGGTTCACTGACCTTGGAGCCCATGGATATTCACACCTTATCCATTGCATGAAGGCGGTCTCTGTGGAATCTTTCTAGAAACTCGTAAGACGGGACTTGTCCACAAATTAGACTTGTTCAGTGTGGCTATCAGGGCTGGCCAATCTGGAGCTTTGTAACTGCATTGGAGTGGGCAACGCAGGCCCTCTGCCTTCCGCTTCCCCATCACGGCCTTGAAGTGCTGGGTTGTGTGCAGGAATGAATGACCCTCTTCCCATTTTGTGCTGCACTTTGTTGTTTCTGTCTTGAAGATGCACCTTCTGTGCCCAGATGTTCATCACGTCTTCAACGAAGGCATCTCTTTTATCTTCCAACCTTGATCTTTCTTTCCTCAGGGGCTCTGGCCTGTATCCAGTCTACCTTTGCCCATTTCTTCCCTCTCCCCCAATGAAACAAAATGCCTCCCTTCAGCCAAAACAATAGCCATCGTGCAAGAGGCTTGGGCAAGTTGTCTTAGAGAGGAGGGAATACTGTCTAAGCTCTGCTCCCGAGAAGCCACTGACTGTCAGCTCTGGCTTAGTAGACTGGACACTGCAGTAGTGAGTAGAGTGCCCAGAACAGTACTTAGTATAATAGGCCCTTGGTAAGTGACAGCCAATATGGCAGCCTCGTTCCCATCTCCCAGGCCTGGTGTAAGATAATGTAGATCCTGGAGTATGGACAGGATGAAAGGCAGGAGGTGTCCTGAGAACATGAAGTGGGCCCAGGATTGGAGCAGCTTGGAAGAGGGGAAGACTCACTCTGGGAAGCTCCAGCTTGCCTTGTTCCCAGCAGAAGCAGCAGGTGGAGCAATCGGCAAAGATCATTCCCTTTATCCCTGTGCACATCTTCTCTCTAGAAACCACTGCAATTCTTTTTTTTTTTTTTTTTTTTTTTGAGTTGAAGTCTCACTCTGTTGCCCAAGCTGGAGTGCAGTGGTGCGATCTCAGCTCACTGCAACCTCCGCCTCCTGGGTTCAAGCGATTCTCCTGCCTCAGCCTCCTGAGTAGCTGGGATTACAGGTGCCCACCACCATGCCTGGCTAATTTTTGTATTTTTAATAGAGATGAGGTTTCACCATGTTGATCAGGCTGGTCTTGAATTCCTAACTTCGTGATCCACCTGCCTTGGCCTCCCAAAGTGATGGGATTACAGGTGTGAGCCACCGCGCCCAGCTGAAACCACTGCAATTCTTGAATCTGAGTCCAGCGGGAATGATGCTCAAGATTGGGCCACTATCATCCAGAGACTGGCCTCATGGAAGATGTGACACTGGAAAGAGCTATGAGTATGGGTGAGCCATTCTGGGGCTTGTTGAACTCCAGGTGAGGAGGTGAGGAACCAGGATGATGGCCTCACATCCTGCTCTACTCTGTCTCACTCCATTCTGGGCTGATACTCCCAGAAGCTCTGGCAATAGGGTCTGGTGCTAGGTTGGAAGGCTATGTGGCTTTCTCAGGGGGGCCAGAGAGAGAATCTAAAGTTGAGACAGGATGCAAAGCCTACAGCTGGGAGATAGGGTGCCGATTATTGAACCAGGAGCAGGTTGAACTGTGGCATGCACGGTAGTTGAGGGTAAGCTGTTGAGGACAAGGACAGCGAAGGGGAAAGATTGTGTTGGAAGCTTCTTTGTGCATTCTGTGGGCAGGAGTCTGGGTCAGCCTGAATGGTTATTGGAGTCGTGTAGGGATGGGTGCTTTCATTTTATTACCCTTCAATCAGATGGATTTGATTCTGCATGTTTCCAAAGACCTGTTGGATACCCCCACATGCACATCCCATAGCCAATTCCATTTTATGTCTTGATGGTATATATTCTGCCCTTTCTCACACTTTCTGTCCTGGGAACAGCACTACCATTTACCTAATTGCTCAAGGCAGAAACTTTTCCCTTCCTTACCATTTATAATGTCTGCTGGTCTGTTTTTCTTCCTAAATATCCTTGGAGACTATCTCCTGTCCTCCTACTCATTGCCTTTATGTCAGTCAGTTCTAGTGTTTTCTCCCTGGGGTACAACATCCACAGCTCCCGAGATCCTTCTGCTTCTGCCCTGCAAATCCACCTTCCATGGGGTCCCATTTCTATATCCCAACCTTAGGCATGCCACTTCCCTACCTAGAATGAATCCTTGATGTCTTCAGGGTAATGTTCAGACCTTGCAGGACCCACAAAATCCTCCACATGAGTTGCTGAAGTATCTGGTACTTTTTCCCTCCACTTTCCCCCATGGCTTCCTCTTCCACCTCCTCATCATAGTGGATAAAATTTATTGAGCATTTATTGTGTATTGGGTCCTGTGCTTGGAGCTTTACAAATATCTTGCTGATTCAAAGAACAACCCCATCTGTAGGTCTTGTGCTTTGACCACCATGTGGAACCCCTCCCTGCTCTCCAGCTCTGCAATGCCCCAATGCTCCATGTCTTTTGGAAGGCATACAGACTTTGTATCAGATTTACTGTACTTAAATCCTCACTCAGAAGCTGTGTTACCTTGTGCATGCTATTTAGCCTTTCAATGCCTCAGTTTCCTCATCTGTAAAATGGGAGTAATGATGGTACCTACCTTGTAAGAGAGTGCACTGCAGGGGGTTGTTGTGAGACATGTAGGAGAAAATACCTGTAAAGGGCTCAGCCTGGTACCTGGTGTGCCCGTAGTACTTAACAAATGCCGAGCGTGACACTGCGTGCTTTGGATACCCTGTCTTCCTTCTGGAAGCGTCCTACACCAACCAGACAGTCAAGTCACTGCCATTCTTCAAGGTCATTCTTTCCTCCCAAGATCTTGTACAACTTCCACAGGCTGGAAGAGGCACCCTCCTCAGTGATCTTGGAGGGTCTGTGTTACCCCTAACATAGCACTTACCTCCCTGGGAGCAGCTGGGGTTTTCTTGTCTCTTGAGGGCAGGATCTGTCCTTGGCCATCTGTGTGCTTAAGGGCCAAGAACAGCATTTGACACAGAGCTGGGCTCAGTGAGTGCTTGCCAGTGGGCGGGAGCTAGCAAGTGTTCATGAGATCCTGGATGGTGGAGGAGTGCCTTCCACGTCAGCTGTTTCACGGTGTGCCCTGTGCTACAACCTGACGTGTGACAGGAGAACTTAGGAGGCCTGTCACACCTCTGACCTCCTGACAGATTTAGTGTAGGTTGGGGCTGTCTGTATCTCGGATCTCCCCCCATCCTACCCCAGCAGTAGAGTCACATTTGCATACTGCAGCCATGATCAAGTTAAAAGAATAGTTGAGATGAAAGGAGCCGAAAGCCAGGTCTCTTGGGCAATTTCTCTGGTAATGCAGGAACAGAATTATCCAAGGAGTGACTGACAAATTAGAAGCACTTTGCACCTAATTTTAATGCATTTGGCTCCTTGAGAGGAGGAATATGTTAACTTAAAATTATTCACCTTGCAGTAGCTTCTGTCTTTCAAATCAAAATCAATCTTCACGTGGGGTACTAAATCTTAAGGAAACAAATTGCTTTCTATGGTACATTGCTTTCTTTAAATGGCTTTATTTGGAGGGCCAGCTGAGCAAGTTAATTTCAGTGGCACAGCTGGCTGGCGATTGTGGAGTAGGCATTCTCCCATGTAGTTGGAGGGAGCTTGGTCTGGTGCTCATTAACCACCCTTGGATTAAAGAAACAGTGAGTAATTGGCACATACATGGGACCATGGGGTGGAAATTAAAACAGAGTTTCGAGACCCAAGTTGTTGTGTTGATGTACAAGAGTTTGAACTTGGTCCTGGGAATATCCTTTTTTTTCTCTCTCAGTGGCTCCCAAATAGCTGCTTCTGTACCTTAGGGCCACGTTCTCTCTCTCATCAACCATTATGGAAACCTATTCCTGGAAAAGGACCACATAGACTCATTCACATGAAGGTGATCATAACTGATGACAGCTTGAAATGTGGTATAATCTTAAATGTTTTTTTTTAATTTCAAAAGAAGATGAAGCCAAAGCAGTTAATCTCGAATTAGAAATTTTTTGGCAAGAACTGGTGAGTGGAGACCTGCTGCCATCCCCAAGGGAGCTGCCTCCCCTAGAATCATAACATTCTTTAGCAAGAAGGAAATAGAGGTTTTTCTAGTTGAATTTCTTACAGAATGCAGAAATTTCATTACAGAATACTTTAATAGTTGTTCATTCTTCGCTTGAATGCCTTTTGAGATGGGGCACTCATGGCACGAAAAGGCAGCCCATTTTATTGTTGGGTACTTCTGATTTTTAAAAAGTTACACCTTATTTTCAACTAAAATTGGGCTCCCTGAAGCTGCCACCATAGTTCCGCACTCTAGATTCCAGATGTCTTCTAAATGACAGCTCTTGCTGGGCACAGTGGCTTACACCTGTAATCCCAGCACTTTGGGAGGCTGAGGTGGGTGGATCACCTGAGGTCAGGAGTTCAAGACCAGCCTGGCCAACATAATGAAACCCCGTCTCTACTAAAAATACAAAAATTAGCTGGGCGTGGTGGCGGGTGCCTGTATCCCAGCTACTTGGGAGGCTGAGGCAGGAGAATCACTTGAACCAGGGAGGCGGAGGTTGCAGTGACCCGAGATTGCACCACTGCACTCCAGCCTGGGTGACAGAGCGAGACTCTGTCTCAAAAATAAATGAATGACAGTTCTTCACATGTTTGAGGATAACTCCCTAGTCTCATACTTCATTCATAACATGTTATCTCTTCTTAGGGTTAAACATTCCTTATTCTTTGAACTGTCCTCTCACTACATAACTTTCAGATTTGGGTTCTGGCTGTTTTCCTTGGGACGTATTCCAGTTTGTTCCCATTCTTCTTAATATGCGGTTAATGCAGTTTCTCTTAATGCAGCCTGGCTTTTAGGGAGGAGATTATCTCTCATCCACAAAGCTTTGAAGCTGAGTCTGCCCATTCTGTGGCTGTGCAGACGCTTTCATGGTCTCCCAGGCAGGACTTTGTCCTTAGCCCTGTTAAATTTGATTTGGCCTATTCTGGTTATCACTCCCTCCATCCTATGTGTCTTCTATCCCTCTCAGCAACTTGCCATTTTCACATTTGATGAGCTTTCTTCCTGACAGTATCTCTGATGAGATGTGAAAGGCTATTAAGGATAATGTACTTAGAAGTAAGAGGCGACAGTGGTGGCAGCAGTTTTTTAAAAAACAACTCATTTTATAAGTCATGTATTTAAAATATAAACACAAGGAAAATAACAATTACCTATAAAAAGCTATTTTTGCGTATGTCCTTCCCTATACACATTTATCCAAGGATTCATATTGTATATTTTGTTTTTTCACTTAGGAACATTTTCCAATGTTACTAAGCAGTCTTCTATAAGTCCATTTTTAATGCCTCCCTTATACAGGAAAAATGATAATTAATCACCTATTGTTGGGGATTTAGGTTGTTTTCCAATTTTTCCATCTTGTGAAACGTGCTGCTAGGTTTTTGCACTCATCTGTGATAAGTTTCTAGAGATGGAATTGCCGAGGGCAACAGGTGGGTACAGTTTTTGATGTTTGTTGTCGAATTTCACTTCAGAAAGATCATGCTATTTGAAACATACTATTTTATATTTCTAAAAGCAGCATGCTGAAGATTTTGCTTCTGCAGTTGTTTCAAGCAGAGTTCTTGGCAATGTGGACAGTGCTTGGTAGTAACACATTCAAAGAGAAAAGGTACCCCACTTTTAGGAACCCCAAATTAGAGCAATACTGATGGAAAGAACAATAGAAGGGACCCAGGAACAGAACAAAATGCCTAACTTAAAATTCTGTTTTAAACATGTATTTTTGTTTTCTACTTTGTTATGGAATATGCTTTTTATTTTAGGCTGCCATTTTAATAACGTTTACTTCTTTAAAGTAAAGACCAATATGGTGAAACTCCGTCTCTACTAAAAATACAAAAAATAGCTGGGTGTGATGGTGTGCACCTGTAGTCCCAGCTACTTGGGAGGCTGAGACAGGAGAATTGCTTGAACCTGGGAGGTGGAGGTTGCAGTGAGCCGAGATCACGCCACTCTACTCCAGCCTGGGTGACAGAGCAAGACTCCGTCTCAAAAAAAAGAAAAGGTCAGGTACCTTCAGAAACTGATACCTGTAGATATCTTTTCTCATTCAAGCCACATGATAGGATTTGCCAGGATGTGACAAATATTTCAAAATTCACACCCCAGATCCTGGGATCTTTGACACAGTAACCTGAAGATTCCTTGTGTAAAATGTACCAAAATACCTGATCAATTTTACTCAAAACAAGTACTAATTTCTGGTTGTATTTGTAGTAGAATCAGCTTGAATAGTTTTTAGATTCTTGAGATATAACATAGTTAAGTGGATCCTCCAAACTGATATCTGATTTTTTAAACAGTTTTGCAAAAGACGTGGAATACACTGATTCCAACTAAATATAGCAGGTCCAATCTCTCAAAGATTGCATATAAGGCAATCAGACAGCTGCTGTCAAAGGAACTGATGCTTCTAAAGTTCCAAAGTACGTCACTAAAATCTAAATCACTTCCTCACACATACACAAAACTTTAGAATTCCATGGGGAAACAGATATTTATTTTAGCCATAAAACTCTAAAGATGTTCTAATTTGTTGTCCATCTGACCACAAAGGCGTTGTATAGCAGCTGGTTTTGCAGTTGGTTGCATGTGACAGAAACCTGACTACAGTGTTTTAACCAAGCTGGAGTTCATTTCTTTTACATAACAAGAAGTCCAGGGCTGGTGCAGCTGCTTGAAGAAGTTTCCAGGAATCCAAATGCCATCTAATTGCCTGGTCCATCATCTGTGTAATGAGATTTTTTTTATCCTCCTGTTTGCAAGATGTCAAGTAGATAGGGGAAAAGCTAAAGCTGTGTGCAAGCTAATTCTGTTCCTTTTTATTTAAAAAAAATCTGTTTTCATCTTACTGCCTCAAACAAGGTCCACAGGCTACCTCCTAGCTGCAAAGGAGTCTGGAAATATGAAATGTGAGTATTTTTAAATTGAGGTTATTAATAAGGTTGAATGGGGAGAATGTGTTGGAAAAGTATTAGTCTCGGGACTTGAAGTCATTTGTCTTAATTTCAGCTCTGTCACTTGCAGGGTCTGCAAACATGAACAAATCACCCTTTTATCTTTGGCTTCAGTGTATCATCTGTGAAATGATGAGGTTGGAGAAAATGATCTTGAGAGCCATAGTGTACAGGAGCTGGTTCATACCAACTTATGGGAGCTGACTGTGTACTTCTCATCCCAACTCTGAGTTCAGCAGTGTCATGTTGGTGGCCTGAAATTGGCATTAGTGAGAGTATTTTACACCATGGAAATTAGCAAATGCTGCAAATCAGGGTATTCCCATCCACTCCCTCCCTAAGAAGGTTGTTAAACATTTACCACTGTCTGAGAGGCCTTCCAGTATTAACAGCCTCTGGATATATCATTTCAATTTTATAAATCAGAGTTTTAAAGGGCAATGAGACCTTACTCCAGAGACTTCTAAGCCTCACCCATTCATTTTTCTGTTTTATGTCTCTAGGTTTCTCATATCGTCCCCTTCTCCATTTCCTTCAATCCTTGCTTTCTGCTTTTTTACCTTCTCCTCACTCTGTCTCAGAGACCATGTCATGAAATTTAGAAACAAGTTTGTTTGTTATGACTATACACCAGGCTTTTGTGTTTCTGATTGTCAAATGAGAATCTGTCAAATGTCTAATGTGATATGTATTTAATCTAAATATTTAAAAAACAAACACCACTTCTTTCTTTCCACCATTATACCTGAAGTTGATTTTTACTTAAGTACAACCCTGAATTACTTTTCTTCCTAGTGTATTTTTTTAATGATCAAGGATTCCTTTTAATCATCTGCTAATCAACAATATGATTAAGTATTTTTTCAATTTTGTCAAAAGCACAGAATTGGAAATTGACTTACCAAAGGCTTGGTTGCCATCTCATTAGAATCATTAACAATTTTTATTGTGGAGTTTTTAATTAAACTTTTTATTCTGAGATAATTGTAGATTCACATTGAGTCATAAGAAATCATACCAAGAGATACAGAGTTGTAAGAATAATACAACGTTTACATTCTGCCAAACTGTGGTACAATATCATAACAAAGATACTGACACTGATATATCCTAGTGCATCTAAAATTTTCAATCAAATATTTAAGGTTCTGTAACATGGTTTTGGATATGAAAGGGAGTGTACCTTCCACAAAGGAAACAATTATTATTATTCTTTTATCTTTTACAAAATGTTATTTTAATTTTTGTGGCTATATAGTAGGTATATATATTTATGGGGTACATGAGATATTTTGATATAAACATCCAATGTGTAACAGTCACATCAGAGCAAATGGGGTATCCATCAACTCAATCATTTCTTCTTTCTTTGTTCCAGAAACAATCCAATTATATTCTTTTAGTTATTTTAAAATGTATAATAAATTATTGACTGTAGTCACCCTGTTCTATCAAATGCTAGATCTTATTCATTCTATCTAACTGTATTTTTGTTTTCGTCAACCTTCTCCACTTCCCCTTCACCCTCTAACCCTCTACTACCCTTCCTATCCTCTGGTAATCATCATTCTACTGTCTCCATGAGTTCAATTGTTTTAGTTTTTAGCTCCCACAAGTAAGAGAGAACATGCGAAGTTTGTCTTTCTGTGCCTGGCTTATTTTACTTAACATAATGATCTCCAGTTCCATCCATGTTGTTGCAAATGGTAGGATCTCATTCTTTTTATGGCTGAATAGTACTTCATTGTATATATGTACCACATTGTCTTTATCCATTTGTCTGTTGATGGACACTTCAGTTGATTCCAAATCTTGGCTATTATGTGTAGCACTGCAGTAAACATGGGAGTGCAGAAAACTCTTCAATATACTGATTTCCTTTCTTTTGGGTATATACTTAACAGTAGGATTGGTGGATCATATAGTAGTTATATTTTTAGTTTTTTGAGGAACCTCCAAACTGTTCTCCATAGCAGTTGTACTAATTTACATTTCTAGCAACAGTGTACAAGGGTTACCATTTCTCCACATCCTGGCCAGCATTTGTTATTGCCTGTCTTTTGGGTAAAAACCATTTTAACTGGTCATTGTAGTTTTGATTTGCATTTCTCTGATGATCAGTGATGTTGAGCACCTTTTCACATACCTGTTTGCCATTTGTATGTCTTCTTTTGAGAAATGTCTATTCAGATTTTTGGCCTTTTTTTTTTTTTTTTTTTTTTTTTTTTTTTTGAGACAGAGTTTCGCTCTTGTTGTCCAGGCTGGAGTGCAATGATGTGATCTCGACTCACCACAATCTCTGCCTCCTGGGTTCAAGCGATTCTCCTGCCTCAGCCTGCCAAGTAGCTGGGATTACAGGCATGCGCCACCACGCCCGGCTAATTTTGTATTTTTAGTAGAGGTGGGGTTTCTCCATATTGGTCAGGCTGGTCTTGAACTCCTGACCTCAGGTGATCCTCCCATCTCGGCCTCCCAAAGTGCTGGGATTACAGGCGTGAGCTACCGCGTGCGGCCTTTTTGCCCATTTTTAAATTGGATGATTAGATTTTTTTCCTGTAGAGTTATATGAGCTCCTTATATATTCTAGTTATTAATCCCTTGTCAGGTGGATAGTTAGCAAATACTTTCTCCTACTCTGTGGGTTGTCTCTTTGTTGATTGTTTCCTTTGCTTTTTAACTTGATCCAGTCCCATTTGTCCATTTGCGCTTTGGTTGCTGTGCTTGTGGGAAATTACTCAAGAAACCTTTGCCCAGTCCAGTGTCCTGGAGAGTTTCCCCAGTGTTTTCTTTTAATAGTTTCATAGTTTGAGCTCTTAGATTTAAGTGTTTAATCCATCTTGATTTGATTTTTCTATATGGCAAGAAATTGTCTAGTTTTATTCTTCTGCACATGAAAATACAGTTTTCCCAGCACCAAGGAAACAATTGTTAGGCCCACAGCAGGTGCCAAGGGTCCAGCCAACTTCCTTCTTCTGTTTAAATCTGTCCCCATCTTTTCTCTTCCCAGCATTCCACAGCTGGGTCTTTTCTTGCTCAAGTTGAATGAAAAACAAGGTCTAATATCTTATTCCTCAAAGACATGGTTTTGAGAACTAGCAGCATGGGCACCACCAGGGAGCTTGTTAAAAAAGCAGAGTCTTGAGTGCCACCCCAGCCCTACTGGATCAGAATTCGCATTGTAACAAGCTCCCAGGTGATTCTCAAGCACATTAAAGTTTGAGAAGTTCTGATCGCATGTTCTCAGTCATATGTGAAAGCTGAAAACAGATGATATCATAGAAATAAAAAGTTAGAACAGAGGATACTAGTAGCTGTGAAAGGTAGGGGAAGGAGAGATAGGGAGAGATTTGTTAAAGGATACAAAATTACAACTAGATAGGATAAGTTCTAGGGCTCTATATCGCTATAGGGTGACTATAATTAATATTATATAGTTTAAAATAGCTAGAAAGACATTGAACATCCCCAACAGAAAAAAAAGATGAATATTTGAGGTGATGGATATGCAAATTACCCTGATCTGATCACTACACATTATTTGCATGGAAACATCACTGTGCACCCCATGAATATGTGTAATTATTATTTGTCAATTTAAAAAATGAAAGAAAAGAAAGCAAAGATAATACAGCCTTTAAAAAGTTAGAGAAGTTCTGGTGTAATAGATTACTGGGCTATCTTCTAAGTCAGACGCATCTTTCTCTTGGGGTTCTCTAAAGAGGTCCACCTCCAATTCTAAACACCTCCTCATCACGAGAATCTATCACCTGTTCTACGGAGAGAACCACAGAGTCAGTAGACCTAGGTTACCACCGTCTTCTATCAAGTCTCTCTCCCTCATTGAGCCCAGGGAATGTAAGGATGAAAGATTTCCCTCCTTAGGACTGATCCATATTCCAGTAAGCCCAGGGTTCCGTCTCTGAAGGGGTGATTAAGGGAGGAAATCTGGCAGCCTGTGAGAGTACTCCTTCATAGCTACCTTGAAGGTGGGAGACATTGTCTCCATTCTTGCTTTGTCATTCATAAATTGATCAAGCTCTCCCAGTCCCATGAAGCCGTTTCTTGTTCTGGCCTTCCCTTTTTTAACTCTTATGCAAAGAGAGTGAAGGAGAATAAATGTTTGATGGCTCCCTGCTTTGTGTCAAGTGTCAAGGGCTTTACTTAAGTGATCTCATTTAAATCTTGTCTTCCGCTGTGTAAGGTAAACCCTATCACATCCCCTTTGCAGTCTTGAATAAAAAAGAGACTAAAAAAAAAAAAAAATACTTTGCCAAACATCATACCTAAGTGAAAAGATGTGATTTTCCTCTAATTTGATTTTGAGGTTTCTCTCTGAAGAATGGCTATAAATTCTAGTCCTGTCCTGCTGGGGCTCCAGGGGAGGTATTTGTGGATGTTTACAGCATGCCTTTCATGGGATGCTTCTTCCCAGTAGACAGCCTAATGCCTAAGGGTCCGACCTGTGACCAGGTGTTCCTCTCACAGGAAACTTGTTTTGGACTTGCAGACACCCTTGTACCTCTTGTCTGACGTGTTCATTTTATTCCTACCATGATAGCCACTCTCTAGGAGAGCCCTGACATGGAAAGAACTTAGGTTCAGATTGTGGGTCAGGTGAGACATAGAGGAGACAGCACAACCAAACAAATGTAATAACAGAAACAGTTTTATTACTCGCAGCTCCCAGAGAGAAGAGAGCAGCACACTTTGCAGGGCCAGTGGGAAGACGTGAGCTATCCAGAGCATGCATGCTCAGCCAGCAGATGGAGAGAAGGAGGGAGGGGGAGGACTTGTTTATAGGACCCTGGGATTGACCATTAGGGTATTTTTGTGGTCAGCCACTGTGGGATGTGTTGTGTTCTGAATCAGTGAAATGAGGAACAATAGAGTATATCACAAACCACACAGGGAGGGGAAGTTTTAGGTAAGGCAAAGGGGATTGGGTCCAACTGGGTTTCAAGTAACTTATGTCGAGCCTGAAAATAGATGCCAAGGCAGCAACTACATTAAACAAATTTATGACAGAAGATAATTATTCTGGGTGGGTAGACCCTGAAAAAATTATCCTTCCTTGGATAAAATCAAAGAGCACTTCCTCTGACCTTGGTCTTTTTAACTTCTCACCTGATTACAGCTACTGGGCTTTCGTTAGCAATCTTGTCCATGCCCACAACATTTGAGGTTAAACTAAGTACTTTCTGCGTTCTGTTTCATTTAGTCTTCATAAGATCCCTGTAATATTGCTTTTATCCCATTTGTCAGATGAGGAAAATGGAAAATGAGACCTGCCAGAGGAGCGAAAGAAGTTGTTGAAAATCTCGCAGAAACTATGTAGGCAATACCCACTAGGATGACTATAATAACAAAAGACAGATAGTAAGAAGTTGGAGAAGATGTGGAGAAATTAGAACCCTCATACACAGGTGGCGTGAATGTAAAATGGTACAGCCACTTGAGAAAAGTCTGACAGTTCTTCAAATAGTGAAACATAGAGTTACCATATGACCTAACAATTCTAGTCCTAGATACATACCCCCAAATGAAAGAATACTGCCACAAAAACTTGTATACAAATGTTTATAGTTTATAGAAGTATTCATGATGGTGATCACAGCAGGAGACAGACAGATTCCTAGGCAGACAGAGATGGGTCCTGGTGAAACCCAACCCTCAAGTCAAAGACAGCCTGAAGCCTGAAAACTAAGCCATTTGCCAAGCTGTGGGTGGTGGGAACAAGCGAGAGCTGCGACATTTCTTGGGGGCTTGGAACTTGGGACTCCCCACGTGAGAGCTGTAACACCCCTTGGGGCTCCACAATTGCTGACATCTCCAAGTTTTCGGGCACCACTGTGTTCCCCTCATCTAGACGGCAGAGTCCAATCCAGAGATTGCTTGCGGTACACCCAGTCCAGGCACTGGCTGAGCGTGGATCCTGCAGCAAGTGTGGGATCTGGGCCAGGGTGCGAGCGGAGTGCAGCCTGCCAGGCCCAGTGGGCAGAGTGAGCCCAGGAGGCCCAAGCAAGGCCCTAGGCAGTGGTCATGGCGGCCACAGAGATTTTCAGCTGGGGAAGGAGCACTGAAGGAATTCTGTAACACTGTAACCCTCCCTTGCAATCGCCGAGCGATGGGTGAGAAAAAGCTGCTGGGTGCCATTTCCTTTCACTCACTTAACCACAAAAGCTGTAATAATAGCCCAAGATGGAAACAACCCAAATATCCATCAACTGATGAATAGCTGAATAAACTGGCATATCCATACAATAGAATATTATTCAGCCATCAAAAGGAATAAGATATTGATAGATGCCACAACATGGAAGAACCCTGAAAGGATTATGCTAAGTGAAAGAGGCCAGTCACAAAGGATCACATATTGTACAATTCAATTTATAGGAAATGTCCACAATAGGCAAATCTATAGAGATAGAAAATGGATTAGTGATTGCCTAGGGTTTGTGGGGTGACGGGGAGATTGGAGGACAGTGAAAGCAAGGGATTTCTTTGTGGGGCAAGGAAGTATTCTAAAATTCTGGTGATGGTTTCACAACCTGAATATATTGATAGCCATTGAATTGTATAATTTAAATGGGTGAATTGTATGGTGTGCAAATATCTCAATAATGCTCTGAAAGCAAACAACAACAACAAAATGAAAATAAAAAACAAACGTGAGAGTCAGTGATCCATCCAAGGAATTCCCTAAATGTTCTGCATTTCTTCTATCAAACTCCACCAAGCTGTTAAATCAGTGGTTCCCAGCCCAGGATGTGCACTGATACCCTGATGCCTAGAGCCCCTGATGAATGACAGCAGAAGCTTGGGGTGGACCTGGACATCAATATATATTATAGCTCCCAGGTAATTCCCCATGTGCAGCCATGTTTTTGATGGAGAAACTTTTCTACCACAAGTCTCTGTTCAGAGGCTGTGATCTACATGGAATCTAAAAGATTTGGCATGAAATTTTGATCAAAGCAATTACCTATATGCTTTTTCAGTGGAGGTTGTCTGAGGTGTAGCAGTCAGAAATTGAACTGTCAAAAACGAATATAAGAATAATAAGAGAATATTTCTTCTTCATTGGACACCCAAGATGAATAGCAGGTAAAATAAAATTTTAAATTAAATTGAATATGTATACGACTTTACTTTTTTGTTAAAGGACTATAACATGAATAATGAACATATTAAAAAGACCAGACCCTCAATTTCTTTCAATAATGTTAGTGTTGTATATCCTAGCTCGAATAAAACACATTTCATAAAACACCCACACGGTTCTGCAATGCATTATGGATGGCCTCTCTGGAGAAATCTTACATGCCTTTCAATTTTGACATAGTGATATGGTAATAATAAAAGTCTTTGGCATATAATTCTGCAGGTATTTTTACAATTCTGAGTTTTGCTGATCAAAAGCCAGGATTTACCTTACCTGGGTTCTGACCTGCAGTAGATTGGGAGAAGTGAATGGGGCAGAAAGGATCATTTTTGTTCCCCATATTTGTGGGGTTGTTGTATCAAAAATCTAAATATAAATGTATTTGAAATTGTATTAGTTGAGATAGAGTTTCAGCTGCTCTATCAAACACTCAAAATGATAGTGGCTTAATAAGTAAGAAGATGGTTTCTCTCTCCCATAAAAGTCCAGGTGAGTGTGGCTGCTCTGTTCTTTGCTAGAGCTCAGCAACCCAGGCTGTGTCTGTGTTTGCTTCTCCTTTCATTCCTAACATACTCTCTCTCTCCATATGGTCCAATATGACCCATCACTCCCACCACCATGTTTGCTGTGGGAAGAAAGGAAAGAGCAGAGCCGGCCTCTTCTGTCTAAAAATAGGAACTGGAAGTGGCACATGCCACTTCTGCTCACATCCTGTTGGCCAGAACTTAACCGTCTTAATCATATGACCTCATCTAGCTACAAGGGAGGCTAGGAACTGTAATATTGATTTTAGATGGCCAAGTGTCCAACTGAGAGTCAAGAGTTTCTATTACTATAGAAAAAGGAGAACATGGGTATTGGGGAATAATAAGCAGTTTCTACTAAAGGAAGATGCAAGGGCTATAATATCATGGATATTATAAAGGTAAAATGAGTTTCTTCCTTGCAGTCATCTAGTACCATCTCTCCATCATCTAATGAGGAAATAGATCTATTTTAGTGCCTTTGCCTCCTCCAATCCTCATTATCACACGGTCCTACTGACACGTAGGTTCAACATAAATTTATTAAAGGCCCACTCTGAGTTGAGTGTATAGTGGACCTTTAGGTGCTCATGACAATCCCATAAGATAGCTATTATATCTATTTGCCAATGAAGGGAAGATGACTCACAGAGGTTAAGCTACTCTCCCAAAGCCACACAGCTGACTGAGGTTCTAGTATCTGCTGTGTCTATACTGGGGGACTTCCTATATTAGGGACTTCCTAGTTTTCTTCCTGCCTCACAATGGGGCAGGGAGAAGACTAGGAAGTGCTCCCCAGAAGATAGTGAGTTAGGTCTTTAAGGAGACCACACCAGGGAGATGGGGGAGGAGTGGGGTTTAGGAAGAGGGAGCAGCAGGTATGCAGGGCATAGCAAGGCACTTGTGTAGGGCTACAAGCACTTCCACAGGTGGAAAAGTAGGATGTATAGGGGAGAAATGGGGACAAAGTAGAAGAAACAGGCAGAAGCCAATTAAGAAGGACACCTAAATGGCCTTTTGTAGCCAAAGGAGAGTCCTGAGGGGTTTTAAGCAGGAGAGTGATGTGGTCAGATTTGCCTTCTATAAATCTGCCTAGAAGTGAGGAGATCAGCTGGGACTTGACAAGGTTTGAGCAAGGAATGAACACCTCAATGGTGCAAATTGCATCTTAGGGAAAGAGTCAATAGATACGAAGAGTTAAAATTATAGTTCTGATCTTATGTGAGGGTGAGGGAGAGAGACAATTACAGGACAAATCCTAGGATGACCCAAGGTTTATGGTATGGATGACTGAGTTGATGTTTTCACTTATGAAGAAAGATTTAACTAGTTTCTCTCTAACTGCAAAAATAATAGTTGTAAACATCTTCATGGCAGAAGATTGTACAATTAAGAAATTTATGGGAAAAATAGAATGGGGGGATCAGGGTAGTTAAAAACTTATGAATGTTCTTATAGGTACATTTTACACTTGCAATATTAAGGTGATAATATCCTGAATAAAGATAATGTCAGTGACAGTTTTTGTATCTTAAATTGGCAAAATAGCATTAATAGGTACTGTATCATTAACTTCCACCCACTATGGCTCTCTGGAAAATTTTGGTATCATCCTTCTCTATAGTTTTAATGGAATATGGATTCGTTTTGCTCTGTTGAAGATAATAAGCATACCAAGAGACATTTTCTTTTAGTGCTTGAACCTCCATCCAAATGCTTAATGCCTTTCTGATTTTAAGATTTGGACTGCCTAAGTCACCCTATCTAAGTCATGACTCAAAAGTAATTACCAATTCACATATAAACATGATCGAAAATTCTCACAGCTGCAGGAGAGAAACAGAGAAAGAAGTCCATCCATGCACACCAGAATTTTGAGTAAGTGGAGATTGCTCCAGGGGAGGGACTGCTGCTGGTCTGGAGGAACCTGGACTGTAAAGGTAGAAGTCACTCTTGTTTCTTTCTGGTTGATTGTGCTTCATGCCACAGCACCTGTTCATGTGACTTCAGTTGTGTGCTCAGTCCTTCACCCAGGTAGGTCCCACTGAAGTGGACAGAATCGGAGAGGGGCAGCTTGAGCTGCATTCTCAGGGTCTTGCCTCCAAAGCCTATCCTGGCTGAGCTGGCCTGACCTGATGTTTGAGCCCTGATCATGGCTCATCTGCCTTGTTTCTCATAAGTAGAACTTCATCATAAAGGAAGGGGAACAGCTTGGGCTCTGCCATTTGCTGACTGCGTGACCCTGGGTGGATGGTTCAGTTGCACAGGCTGTTTTCTGGGGTATTTCAGGAAAGCCATAGCTGTAGACTTTTTATGTAAAAGCAGTTCAGGGCTGAAGTACAGTGGGACTTGAGGCAAAAGTGGCTAGTGGACCTGTATTAACATGGCAGACTCTCCATCTCTCCATTTTTAGTTTCCTTATATGTGCAACTCGAATGAAAAACACAAGCATTTTCTAAAGACGCATTTATTCACAGTTCATATGAGATTAAGGAAAGTTCACGTGCCCATACCAAAGAAAGAAAAATAACCATATGAAGTTATATCAGTAGATAGCGCAAGAAAATATTGATGTTCACCCTGGTTTTATAATGCATATATTATGGCCAAAAAAATACCATACATTCATCCTACCTTCAAAAGGCCTAGCAAGGCTAAGGAGTTACAGCATTGTGATTCTTTGGTTATGGTCAGAAACAAATGCTTCTGTGATTCCAGTGTAAGCTCTTATCTCTTGTTGAATTTATAACTAATTCAGTTTGTTTTGATACCACTACTGGTATTCTTCAAGAAAGTTTTTGTTAGTAGCAGGGAGGAAAAATATGTCACATACCATAGAAATCATTGGCAAAGCCATGTCGATGCAGCATAGCAGATGGGAGGCAAGGATTGGGTGGGTGGGAGAGTGAGTGCTCCCGAACCCGAGGGGGTTATTGGAAGGATTAAATGAGGTGATGTCTGTAAAATGTCTATCTTGGCGACTAGTATATAACAGTGGCTCAGTAAATGGTGTCTATGATTAGAATTATTTTTTCGAGATCCATTCCTTACTTCAATCACCAGTTTGATACTTAGTCTCAACCCTTAATGATACAAATAGACATAGCCAGGATTCCCAATCCCAAATTCTTTGCTGGTTTCTTAAGAAAGCATACTGCAGCTCCACTTTTGAAGATTTGCAATGCACATTTGAATAATAAAGGCTCTGAGAAGTCCTGCATGAAAGAAACTTGTTGACTTTTGTGTTGCCTTGTATTTTCCAACCTTTTCAGACCCATTTTTTTTCATGGACTGCCTATTGGCAGTTTTTGGCGCAAGAATTCTATGGAACACCCTATGGCAAAATGATAGTCTCACACCTAGCATTTCTTTGAGGTAAAGAATTCTAGACAGTGAGTCACTGAAAACTTTTTAGGAGAAAAATTAAGTTTTCTTTTCCTCATCAATCAAATTAAAGTCACTTGATTTTGTGAACAGTGTTTTGTGACAGATGAAGCTATATATTCAGACTTGACTGATGTTACTGATTTCTAGCCCTGGAGGTCAAGGGAGAGGCAAGCTGGGGTAAGACAACAAGCTACAGATTGGTCTGGGCATTGCTTGGCATTTATCCTTAAATTATTCTTCACACCAAAGTTCACACTCGCGTTTACTCAAACTCATCTTCTTTGACTCAAAAACAGCCATAGGAAGTAGGCAGGATAGGAAATGACCGATTCCATCTTATATCCAATGAAACTGAGATGAGCAGAGGTGAAGCAATTTAAGGCGAAAGAGCTAGAAGTAGATCGTAAGTCTCCTGACTCAATTTAATTCTACAAGCATTTATTTAGCACCTACTATGTGCCAGGTACAGTGCTTAGATTTTGGGAGTACAGGGTGACAAAATCAAATATTCTGCAGAATTTAGAAGAGACATGAAAATAAGAGTCACAACAGAATGTGAAAAGTGCAATAGTAGACCCAGGGAGGATCAGAATGGTGAGGGAAGAACAAAAGAAAAGGTGGTTTATGAACTGGGTTTTGAAGGATAAATAAGACCTTTTCCCCAGGAAAACAAGCAGGGAAAGACGGAGGATATCTCTATAAAATTGTTAATGTCCCTCTCCCTGATAACCCCCATAGCAGGTGATGGACCTTAGAGGATATTAGTTGTGTGTGTGTTGTGTGTCTAGGCTCTGAGATAGTAAAATCCTGAGGATTTCCCCTTCATTCCTTTCTACTTATTTTTGAACAAAGTTGGAGGCATAAATGTTTTGCAAGGACCGCGTCACATTACAGCATGATGATGGATGGGAGAAATTCATCAATGTTGGCTGAGAAATTCATCTATGAGGTTAAAGTTTACAACTTTAATAAATCAAATCTCTTAAACTTGGGATTGAAAAACTAGCAAAAGGGACAAGATTCTGGCTTCTGGCTGCCCACAGTTCTATTTCATTTGCTGGCTGGGGAAGGCCTTTTCCCTGGGGCCTGATTGGCAGTGACTCCTGCAGTGTTTCAGCCCAAATTTCCCTTTTCTTGATTAATGTGATTTTCTATGTTTTCCTGGTAGCTCAGAACCAATGAAGAGCAGTGATCTGGGAAACCACCTCCTGTGGTTCCCTTTGACAGGGTTCTCAGTGGAACAGAACAAGTAATTTTGGTTGGCATCCCGGAAGGTTGCCTTTAAGCAGCAGCAGTGGCAGCAGCCAAAGGAGCCCGATACCACCTCACCTGGACCTTCCTGCAGTGCAGGAGGCTGGGTGGTGTCAGGATCACTGAGCCAGATACAACTAGGTTGTCTTTGGCTAAACTGGTGTGCTTTTGCAAGCACGTGTAGATAGGTTCCTATTTAAAAGACATCTCACAATGAGAAAAAAGTCAGAAGGCCAGGGCAGTGGGAAAATGATCAGTGCATCTGAGGATTATGAAGGGGTGATGGGTACAACCTACAGTTGCTCATGGATATTTCTTTTCCTCCCCACAGAGGGACAAGAGGATAGGTAACAAGAGGCCTCCAGGTGCCAGGCAGCAGTGGCTGTACTTTGTTTCTCTGTGGATGGAAAATATTCTGCAACTCAGGGAGGTGGCCAGAGACCAAAGGACTGCCTGAAGCTGGGCAGCAGCACAGGAAGGGTTGCTTTTAATTAAAGTTCTCTTTGTTTTGTTGCAGCACCTAAGAGGTTGGCGTCTGAGAATTTTGTCCTTTACCTTCTTAGAAAGGACTCTCAGTCTTGGCCAGGTTTGTGAAATGTTTTCTTGTAAGCACATCTTCCTACCTAAACTTTGAAAGGGAGGATTTATTCAGCTTTTGAAGGAAACTGGCTAAAATTTGGTCAGATGACATCAGCCCTGCCAGCCAGCCTGGGTATGCAGGTCGTTCCCCATTGGACTCTCTCATGCCTTCAGATGCATTTTGTACATGCCTTCATCTTGCTCTGTGTCCTGCGAGGCTGACATCTATAGATTGTTTAACCTGCGCTCCCTTATCTTCTGGCTTCTGCTTGGGTTTGGCCTATAAGTAAAGGAGAGAGGGTAGGAACAGAGATTCGGGCACAGATTCTGGATTCCCTCTCTGCCTGCACTGGTGCGTGCCTCTGGCTGTGGTTACACTCTTCCATGTCTACTCCTTGGTTGTTCCCACCACACTGGGCTTCACGATTGCTATGCTTATATCCTCCTCTTGCTTCTTCAAGCCAAGGACAGCAAGACTCTAGCTCTTGCTAATTTTGGGGTGTTTTTTTCATCCTTTTCTCCCCACTTAAATCTTTTCTTAAAAAGTGAGGTGAAATCCACATGACATGCAATTAAACATTTTAAGGAGTACAGTTCAGTGGCACTTAGCATATTCACAATGTTGCATGAAAACCTTCTCTCTCCAGTGTTAAAACTTTTTTTTTTTTAATCACCCCAGAAGGACATCCATTAAGTAATCACTTCCCATTTCTCTCTTCTCTCCATTGCCTGGCAACCACTAATCTGCTTTCTCTCTCTCTGGGTTTGTCTATCCTGGATATTTCATATAAAAGAAGTCTACAGTATGAGACCTTTTGTGTCTGGCTTCTTTCACTTAGTATAATGTTTTTGGGGTTCATTCAAGTTGTAGCATTGTTAATACTTCATTTTTTTTTTAAGATGAAATTTCGCTTTGTCACCCAGGCTGGAGTGCAGTGGTGAGATCTTGGCTCACCGCAACCTCCCAAGTAGCTGGGATTACAGGTGCCCACTACCATGCCCAGTTAATTTTTGTATTTTTAGTAGAGATGGTGTTTCACCATCTTGGCCAGACTGGTCTCGAACTCATGACCTCAAGTAATCATCCCACCTCAGCCTCCCAAAGTGCTGGGATTATAGGCGTGAGCCACTGTGCCTGGGCTCCATTTGTTTTCATGGCTGAATAATATTCCATTGTATGGGTAGACCACAGTTGCCTTTATTCTTAACTCTGTAAGCTGGTGGTTCTCAAAATGTGGTTCTTAGACCAGCAGCATCAGCATACTCTGGGTACTTGTGGGAAATGCAAATTCTCAGGACCATCCACTCCATGAAACTCTGTGAGCCAGGGCCCAGACATCTGTTTTGTAACAAGCTCTCCAGGTGATTCTGATGCCTGCTCAACTGTGAGGCCCACTTCCATAAGTAGCCTCTTGATTAAGGTCTCCTCATTTAAAGCATTTGGGGTGAATTCATTTTCTGCTGGGACCCTGATGAATAACACCTCCAGCTGGGGTAACTGACATCTGTTTCTTGTGTGTTTAGTGCTGGGCACACTAGAGCAGGGCAGGGGGTAGTTTTAACAACCTTAGTTCTAGAAGTAGATATAAAGCACATGTTCTAAACTGGCTCCCAGAGTTCCCCAGTGGGCTTATGTTCTGGTTGTCTGGAGTGGAAACTTGCTTTATAAGACACCATTTTTTTGGCCGCCTTCCCCTTCCTGTTTGATTTCACCATTCTCCTACTGGTGCCAGTTCTTCCTGTAGTTACTCTCCATCCCCCATGCCCCTACCCTCACAAAGAAACTACTTGTGCTTGAATCTTTATCTCAGGGTCAGCTTCCAGGGGACCCCAACCAAGATACCACATAATTGACCATCCTGAAAAAATGGCCAGTGTGGATACGGGTAGGAGGTTTTTTGATTCAGATAACACTTGTGCTGTTACAGCCCTGAACTGATCGAGGAAGATTATCTTTGGAGTAATGTGGGCTAACTGTGACATTTATTTCTGTTAAATCACTGTCTGCTCCCAGCTACTTGGTGAAGGAAAGCACATGGCCCTGTTTGGGATTCACCTTGAATGTGTGTCTAACTTTGCTTGTTCTGGGTTGCTACCATAGTAACAGGAGTAATTAACCTGAATTTCACTCTCTTGCTCTCTCTACACCACCTCCCCTCTCCCCTACTCCAGTTCATTCTGGATTTGCTTTGAAGCATTTTAGCGAAGCAGTTAGAATGCCTTCATCTACCTTCATCTGCACATCGATGATACCCTTTTCCTGGTTTTATCAGGCTGCTTGTTTTTGTTGTCTGTACATCCATTTCTTTGGTGATGAAGCACATGCATGGTATAGCTCAGGCATTTAAACAGGGTTCAGCAATTATAAAACACAGAAGTGACATCAACTGGGGGCAGTGTTTGGGCTTCCTTTGTCAACTCAGAACATCTGTTTGGCTCATGGGGGCACCTTAGTTTATTGCTGTCATTAGGAGCTGTCAGTCAGAGGAACCGAGACCTGCACTTCCCACTGAGGTGTTGAATATTAAAAACTTACATTTCCTACCAAGGGCTCAGTCCTATTTCACTCTTTTTTTTTTTTTTAAAGTAAGTTCTTAATTTTTGTTCATAAGTGTATACTGTGTTCTAGGAGACATTCAAGAAGTAAATGACTGGTCCTTTTTGGTGGACACTTTTCACCCAAAAGAAAAAAGAATGATAAATTTAACAGGTTCCTGTGATAATCTATGCTGCATCCCTTTAGTCTACCTGATTTTAGGAGTGCCATGGTAGACAGTTCCCTGTAATTTAGTTGTCCCACATCAAAGTTGTGCTGTGATATCTCTTTACTGTTTCTTCAAAACTTCAAAAGCCTGCTTAGCCTTGTTCAGTGACAACTCAGATGTGTATGGGATGTTAGCATCCCAGATACAACCCCTGAGCAATAGGTTATCAGAGTTGGTGGACAAATGTCCTGCCTCCTTGTGCTCTGATGGGACAATTCTGAGGCACATTCTAATAGCTCTTCGGAGGATATCCGAAGGAGTTGAGCACCAGTTGCCCAATGAGGCTGTCAGCCTGTCCTCTTTTATTCATTTATTTATCTGTGGCTGACACTATTGATTGCAGTTCAGGTTTCATGGAAAGCAGCTTCCAAGATGGGGATAGCACGCTGGAAATTTACTGAAGAATGCCTTTGGGATCAACCACTGTAGAAGGGAAGGGAAGGAAGCAGGATCAGGCAGCAGTAGAAGTTGGGCTGGAATGCAGCAAGGCGCCTCTGAAGGTGAGTCTGGCACCCTTTCTATTCTCACCCTGGATGAGCTCCTCAACTCTCATATTCAACAATTGTTTATGGAATTCTGATTTCTAATCCACACTTCCAACTCTCATCTCTTATTCAGGTGTCTGCTCCTCTACTCAGTAGCACCTGGCCATGTGATAGGTTGTTGGAAATATAAATGAGTCAGACATTGTATTAGTCAGGGTTCTCTAGAGAAACAGCACCAATAGGCTATATAAATAGATTAAATAGACAAAGATTTATGATGGATTAGCTCATATGATTATGAAGGCTGAGAAGTCCCACGATCTGCCATCTGCAACTGAAGGCTCAGGAAAGCTCGTGGTATAATTGTAGTCCAAGCCCTTAGGCCTGAGAACTGGGTGGCTAATGGGGTAAGTCCCAGTCATGTCTAAAGGCCCAAGAACCAGGGGTACTGATGTCCAAGGGCAGAAGAAGATGGATGGCCCAGTTCAAGTAAGGAGAGTGAATTTGCCCCCCTCCTTGTTTTTTTGGTCTTATCTGGACCCTCAGTGAATTAGATGATGCCCAACCACATTGGTGAGGGAGACCTTCTTTACTCAGTCGACTGACTCAAATGTTAATCTCTCCTGGAAACACAGTCACAGAGAAACCCAGAAATAATGTTTTACCAGCTTTCTGGGCATCCCTTAGCTCAATCCAGGTGACAGATAAAATTAAACAGCTTAGACATGATCCCAGATCTGGAGGAATTGAGTCTTGAGGGGGTTGCAGAACACAGAAAAAAGTCATTACAGTATACCCTGTCAAATTCATGGAAATATAAGAATTAAAACAGGTTGGGGTGATGGGAATATTGTAAGCAGCGAGCCAAAATCACAGCGCGTAAGTTGTGGCATACAAATCAGAGAGCAGACCTGAAGTGTTATAAGATTGAGCCTCAAAGGAGACAAATGTTGTTACAGTTTTAGCATCTTGGGACCTTGGAGGTCAGCTGGCCCACCTTTACCTGAGGTCTGGCTCTTCTCCACAGAATTCTTGCAAGGTAATCATCTAATCTCTGCTTAGTTTCATTGCTGTATCTAGTGATTTTATGCTCTCTGACTGGGGAGTAGAGATAGATGGGAGCACTTCCTTGTAACTTTGCCCATTGACTCTGGTTTTACCTATGCATCTCTGCTTCTTCTTCCATACAACAGCCCTTCATATTTGAGCTGGCACTTTGCATATTCCCCCCAAATGAAAAAAAAACCTTGGATTCTTTAGCCATTTATCAAATGGCATCTTGCAGTCCTATCAATTCTTCCTCCTAAATATCTCTTGAGTCTGGTTTCTTCTCTTTACTTCCGTAGTCACTTAGCATGGAAAATAGGACAAACGACCTTGTGGAAATTAGTATCAATGGCTCTATTTTTAATCTTCCTCTTCTCTGACCTCGATGACTACAGCAGTCTTCTAGCTGGCCTCCTCACTGCCATTTTGCTCTTTCCACTTCATTTTTACTGTCAGCAGAGCAGTCCTCCCCAAATGAAAATATGACCATGCCATATTCCTGTTTAAAACCATTCAGCAAATTCTCAGTGCCCTTCATAGAAACAATGAAAATCTTTAGCATGCCCCTGAAGGTTTGCAATGTCTGGCTCTTTCCAGTCACAGCTCCAGCCTTCCCCTTGGCAACTGACATGCTAACCGTTTAGAAAGTATTTTAGCATCTTGCTTATGACATGACTTCTCTGGTCCCAAGGCTTCATGTAGATGGTTCCCTCTGCCTAGAATCTGTTCCTCTTATCTACCTGAATAACTTCGGCTCATTTTTCAGGTCTGAGATTTGCAGTAACTTCATCTGGTAAGCCTACACTGAGTGGCTACCCATCTCTTTAGGTTAGGGCTCTGTGATAGAACCAAACCAACCAACCAACCTACCTCCCTCCCTCCATCCTTTCCTCCCTCCCTCCCTCCGTCCTTCCCTCCCTCCCTCCCTCCATCCTTCCTTCCCTCCCTCCCTCCGTCCTTCCCTCCCTCCCTCCGTCCTTCCCTCCCTCCCTCCGTCCTTCCCTCCCTCCCTCCGTCCTTCCCTCCCTCCCTCCGTCCTTCCCTCCCTCTGTCCTTCCCTCCCTGCCTCCCTCCGTCCTTCCCTCCATTCCTTCCACCCTCCCTCCCTCCCTCCTTCCCTCCCTTCCTCCCTCCCTCCCTTCCTTCCTTTCTCTTTCTTTCTCTTTCTCCTTCCTTTCTTCCTTCCTTATTTTTTTCTTTCTCTTTCTTCCTCCCTCTCTCCCTCCTTTCTTCCCTCCCCTGCATAAAACCTCCCGGGTTTATGCCATTCTCCTGCCTCAGCCTCCTGAGTAGCTGGGACTACAGGTGCCCGCCACCATGCCTGACTAATTTTTTGTATTTTTAGTAGAGACGGGGTTTCACTGTGTTAGCCAGGATGGTCTCGATCTCCTGACCTTGTGATCCACCCTCTTCGGCCTCCCAAAGTTCTGGGATTACAGGCGTGAGCACTGCACCTGGCCTGATTTTATTTTTTGAAATACTTGCTGCTTCTTCCTTCTGGGCTCTTCCTCACTGGAATGATCCTTGCCAGGAGGATTTTACTTTCTACTCAATTGTCACAAGAGCTGGCCTTGTGACTTGCTTTGTCCAATGAAATGTGATAGAAGGAATGTATGCCACTTTGGATTAGATTAAGAGTCATTGCATGGTTCTGCTACTGTGATTTTTCCCTCTGACACGAGGTTAGCATACAGGCTGACATACAGAAGAATGAAACTGGATCCATATCTGCCACCATAGGCAAAAATCAACTCAAAATGGGTTAAAGAATTCAATGTAAGACCTGAAACTATAAGAAGACTAGAAGAAAACCCAGGGAAAGCTCTCTTGGACATGAGTCTAGGCAAAGAATTTATGACTAAGACCTCAAAAGCACAGACAATAAAACCAAAAATAGACAAATGTTACTAAAGAGTGGACAGCAAAAGAAATAATCAACAGAGTGAAGAGACAACCTGTTGAATGAGAGAAAATATTTCTAAACTATTCACTCAATGGGAGAAACTAATATCCCCTATATACAAGAAACAGAAGAAAACCAAATAATCCCATTAAAAAGCAGGTAAAGAACATGAATAGACTTTCTCAAAAGAAGACATACAAATGGCCAAGTAGAAGAAAAAATGTTTGACATCACTAATCATCAGGAAAATGCAAATTAAAACCACAATGAGATATCATCTTACTCTAGCCAGAATGGTTATTACTAAAAAGACAAAAAATAACAGATGTTGGTGAGGATGCAGAGAAAAGGGAACTGTTATGCAATGTTGGTGGGAATGTAAACTAGTACAGCCATTATGAAAGAGCACAATGGAGATTTCTCGAAAACGTAAACATAGAACTACCATTTGATTCAGCAATCCCAGTCTTGGATATCTACCCAAAGGAAAAGAAATCAATGTATCAAAGGGATACTTGCACTCACATATTTATTGCAGCACTATTCACAATAGCAAAGACATGAAATCAACCTAAGTGTTTATCAATGAATAAATGTATAAAGAAAATATGGTATATATACACAATGGAATTCTATTTGGCCATAAAAAAGAATGAAATTATGTCATTTGTAGCAACATGGATGAAACCAGAGGTCATTATCTTAAGTGAACTAAGCCAGCCACGAAAAGACAAATATTGCATGTTCTCACTTATATATGGAGCAAAAAATTTGATTACATGGAGGTAGAGAGTGGAAAGATAGATAACAGAGACTGGAAAAGTGAGTTGGGAGATGGGAGAGGATTAAGAGAACTAGATTAAAAGGTACAATCATACAGTAAGATAGAAGGAATAAATTCATTGTTTGATAGCAGAGTAGAGTGACTATACTTAAAAAAATATAGTACTCAGGTGATGGACACTGTAAATATCTTGACTTGATCACTATACCTTATATACATGAAACAGAACTTCTCATGTACTCCATAAATTTGTACAAATAAAAAATAAACAACAGCAAGAATTAATAAAACAGACTGAAATAGAGGCTGGTCCTCCATTCTGGGTCCTAGGATGAAGAACAGGTGGAAAGAGCCACAGCTGACTCACAGTGGACAACAGTGGAGTGAGAACTAAATATTTATGGTTACAAGCAATTAGAATCTGGGAATGTTTTGTAATTTCCACAAAATTTTGTCTAAGTTGACTGATCCATCGCCTTTCCTTGTATTCTCATAGCATTTTATAATTCCCATCATAAAATGGCACAAATTCCAGTGAAGTATCTTTTAACCTGCTCTCTACTTGACCCCCTTCTACCACACCCCAACCTGTAAGGGTGGAGACTGTACATGTCTTGGTCATTCTTGTAAACCTAGCACCCAGTACTTTGATGAATGAATAGTAGGTTTTCAACACATATTCATTCAATGGAATGACTTTTAACCTTTTGTTGATGGGAAAATCAATTTTCCTAGGCGTGCTTACCATACATAGTGGCCTGGAATGGAGCACCATTTCCCTTTCTCTTTAACTTTTGACAGTTTGATTATGTGTCTCGATGTGAATTTTTGGGGATTTATCTTATTTGGTGTCCCTTGTGTAGAACACCATTTCCAAGTATGTTCTCCTTATTGAGGAGAAGATGATAGCTCTAATCTCCCTTCCTAAGTACAGGCTACTCCTAAATATATGGCTTAGGTGGCATTAGTCTTTGATAGTAACATCTCACTGTTGGTCCATGTTGACTTCACTGTAGACTCAAACTCTGGAATGTCTCCTTGTGGCACTACTACTGAGCCAGTTTTCTCACCCTGGTTTGGGGCAGGTTACCCCTGGTGTACTTATTGATCACTATTTCCCTCTGTCAGTATGCCTACTCTCACACCTTTCTCTGGAGTCTGAGTTTACTTGTTTGTTTATTTCAACCACGCCTTCCTCACTGCTTTCTCATTTCCCATATCTGGTTGTTCTATCTCAGCCTGTCCTCCAGAAACCCCAAAATACTCCATTTCAAATCTTATCACAGACCTCTGTCCACTTCTGATTGACATGGGCATTTATCAGCTTCCAGCAAATTGAACTTCATTGTGCTACAGTATAAAGGTGTCAGAGTGAGAAATAGCCTGGTCAAAAATTAGCACTTGCAATTTTGAGCAGATGCTAGTATAACTTTTGATTTAGTGATCATATTTCAGATTCTGTATTTTCTTATTGATTGTAGATGTTCTTTACATTTTCTGGGTATTCATTCTTGGTTGGCTATGTGAATTATAAACAGCTTTTTCCACTTTGGTCCTTTCACTTTGTTTATAGTATCTTTTTGGTTTTTTTGCTACATACAGTTTTAATTTTAATTTGTTGACCTTTATGGTTGACAATTTTATGATATGTGTTTGTTATCTTTTGTTTAAGAAATTCTTCCCAACCATGAGTTAAAAAAAGTGTACATTTTCTTCTAAAAATATGTATTTTTAATTTTTAATTGATACATAATTTTACATATTTATTGGGTGAAATGCGATGTTTCAATACATGTGTACATTATGTAACTAGCAAATTGGGGTAATTAGCATATCCATCACCTCAGACATTTATAATATTTCTATGTGGTGGTAATATTCAAAATCCTCTCTTCTATTTTGAGATATGCAATACCTTTTTATTGACTATAGTCACCCCACTATGCAATAGAATACCAGAACTTATCCTTCTTTTCTGATTGTAACTTTGTACCCATTGACCAAACTCTCTCCATAACCCGCGCCCCTCACCCCCACCCCAGTCTCTGATAACCACTGTTCTATTCATTACTTCCATGAGATCAACTTTTAAAAATATCTGGCATATGTAAAAATTGTTTCACATTTTGGTCTGTAATCCATCTTCATTTAAAAAATTTTATGTGGCATAAGGCAAGGGTGTAATTTTAATTTTACTCTTTTCCTTACAGAAATAAAATTATTCCCAAACTTTGAATTGCTATATGGATATATAATGCTGTTATGTACTTCATTCATACTCATATGTTCCCTATTCTTTTGCAAGAAACTATGGTTTTATTCTTGTATCAAGACCATACTGCCTCACTTATTATATCTTAATAATATCTTTCCTATCTTTTCATGTGAATCCCTTTTGCTTGTTTTTCTTTTTAAAAACTGTTTTTGCTGTTCTTGGATTTTTACTCTTACATGAAAATATTAGCACAAGTTCCATGAAAAGTCCTATTTGGATTTTGACTAGAATCACGTGGACCTTATAAATTAATTTGTAGAGAATTGGCATTCTTATAAATCTTCCTTCTTATCATATTATAATTTGCCATTTATTCAGGTCTCCAAAAAGTGTTTCAAGGATGCTTTGTAATTTTCTCTATAAAATGTCACACTTTGTTTTCTTAGATTTATTCTTAGTTGTTTTATGTTTTTTGACTAATGCGAATACTGTTTTTAAAATTCTGTATATATTTCCTAATTGGTGATATTTGGTGTATAAAAATAACTGCTGGAATTTTTATAACTTTGAACTTAAGCAATTGAATGAAAATATGTATTCTAATCATTTTTAGATTCTCTGGGATTTCAGGGTAGCAGTCATATTCTAGACAGATAATGATAATTTTGCTGTTTACTTTTCCAATCTTTATACTATGTATTTTTTTTGGGGTCCATTTAATTGACTAGGATCTTCAGAAGAACAGAAAGGGTATGTGTATTTGTGTTTTGTTTCTAATTTTAATGGAAATTCTTTTGAAGTTTAACCATGAGGTCTTATTTTTACTGTAGCTATTATTATTATTATTATTTTAGATACATTTTTAGGTTAAAACCTATTTCTCATTTGCTAAAATTGGAGGATTGGCTGTTACATTTTATTGAATACTCTTCTGCAACCATTTAGATAATAACCTGTCTTTATATTTTAATATGCCTATGTAGTATATCACATTTTCAAAATTTTTAAAAATCTTTTTTTATTATTATTATACTTTAAGTTTTAGGGTACATGTGCACAATGTGCAGGTTAGTTACATATATATACATGTGCCATGCTGGTGTGCTGTACCCATTAACTCGTCATTTAGCATTAGGTATATCTCCTAATGCTATCCCTCCCCTCTCCCCCCACCCCACAACAGTCCCCAGAGTGTGATGTTCCCCTTTCTGTGTCCATGTGTTCTCATTGTTCAATTCCCATCTATGAGTGAGAACATGCGGTGTTTGGTTTTTTATCCTTGTGATAGTTTACTGAGAATGATGATTTCCAATTTCATCCATGTCCCTACAAAGGACATGAACTCATCCTTTTTTATGGCTGCATAGTATTCCATGGTGTATATGTGCCACATTTTCTTAATCCAGTCTATCATTGTTGGACATCTGGGTTGGTTCCAAGTCTTTGCTATTGTGAATAGTGCTGCAATAAACATATGTGTGCATGTGTCTTTATAGCAGCATGATTTATAATCCTCTGGGTATATACCCAGTAATGGGATGGCTGGGTCAAATGGTATTTCTAGTTCTAGATTCCTGAGGAATCGCCACACTGACTTCCACAATGATTGAACTAGTTTACAGTCCCACCAACAGTGTAAAAGTGTTCCTGTTTCTCCAGATCCTCTCCAGCACCTGTTGTTTCCTGACTTTTTAATGATCGCCATTCTAACTGGTGTGAGATGGTATCTCATTTTGGTTTTGATTTACATTTCTCTGATGGCCAGTGATGATGAGCATTTTTTCATGAGTCTTTTGGCTGCATAAATGTCTTCTTTTGAGAAGTGTCTGTTCATATCCTTTGCCCACTTTTTGATGGGGTTGTTTTTTTCTTGTAAATTTGTTTGAGTTCATTGTAGATTCTGGATATTAGCCCTTTGTCAGATCTAAAACACCAAAAGCAATGGCAACAAAAGCCAAAATTGACAAATGAGATCTAATTAAACTAAAGAGCTTCTGCACAGCAAAAGGAACTACCATCAGAGTGAACAGGCAACCTACAAAATTGGAGGAAATTTTCGCAACCTACTCATCTTACAAAGGGCTAAAAATCATTTTAAATTCCTGGCATAAATTCTACTTGGCTATATTTTATAATTTTTAGAAAAATTGGATTCAATGGACTTTTTAATTTAGGATATTCATATTAAAATTTATAAAGTTAATCTATTTTTTCTCATACTATCTGTAGAAGATTGTATTATCATTCACAATTATTTAATTATACCTTCCCTGTGAAAGGATTACATACTCTCAGTGTGACATATAATGCCTCCTGGTGGCTGGGGTATACTTCATGCTCCTTTGCCGAGTTTGACAATAGGATTTACTGGACCCAGTGTGTGTGTACATTGCTTTGTGTCAGTCTCACATTTTTTTTTTTTTTTTTTTTTTTGAGACGGTCTCACTCTGTCACGCAGGCTAGGTAGGACTAAAGGTGCATGCCACCATGCCTGGCCAATTAATTATTTTTTTAATTTTTTATTTTAGAGAAGGGGTCTTGTTTCTTCCAAGTAGAGGGTTTAGGGAGCAATACAGTTATTCTACTAACTCTCTGGGTCTTTTTCTCTTTCACAAGAGCAGACATGTTCCACATAAGTAATATTCCTTCAGTTTGGGCCCTTGAATGTGGAAACAAATGGGACAGGGCTGAGCTTGGAGCACAACCTCAGCTGACCTGCAGCCCACATGGAATATGAATGAAGAATAAATCTTTGTTTTTTGTAAGCCCCTGAGATTTTGGGTTGTCACTAAAGTAAAGCTGACTAATGAATTATCCATACCTGGTTTAAGAATCAAGGTTAATGCAGCCTCATAAAATCATTCTTCTTCCCTGAAAGAATTTATATAATGCAGAAATAGTCTGTTTCCTTAATGTTTGGTAAAATATGATTGCAAAGGTCTCTGAACCTAGTGCATTTTTTCAGGTGGAGAAGAATTTCATCAAATGATTCAGATTTAAAAATAGTTATTGGCCTATTCAGGTTTCCTATTTTTTTTTCCTTACATCAATTTTGGTAATTTATATTTTTGTAGAAAAATTCCTTCTGTATCTATGTCTTATGTCAACAAAAACCTGTTTGTGATAATTTTTATGATAAAAACAAAATTTAGCTGTATTTTATCATCTGATGAGAATATTATTTGTGCCTTATTTCTTTTTCTTAATCAATGTTATAATAAGTTTGTGTACATAATTCGTACTTTCAGAGAACAAGCCTTTTTATTGTCAGAAATTTTTGTCATTTGGTCAAAAACATTTTATGAAAACATCTGCTTTTTCATATTTCATTAATTGATGCTCTTTTATTTTTTTCTAGTTTTTGGAGTTTTCTTCCTAGTTTTAAAGATAAATGCATAGTTCATTTATTCTCGATATTTCTTAAATTAACATTGTAAACTTGGCTGCCTATAGCAAAGACCTGAAATAGCTTAAATAGATGAAAGTTAATTTTTTTATACTTGAAAATTTAGAGGGCAGGTAATCCAGAGCTGGTAGGATAACTGTACTTTGCAGAAGTAAAGACCCAGGATCCTTCTACTTTCTTGTTTATGGGGTATTGCTTTTGTCTACCAGCTGCGAGATAATTTATCTCTATGCTTATGCTTCAGCCAGCATGAAGGGGGAAAGGGATAAGAAGGGCTTCCCTCCCTTGAAGATATGATCTGGAGGTTACATGCCTCATTTCTGCTGGTATCCCATTGGTAAGAACAGTCCTACAGCCATATAAAAGAGACTTGCAATTTAGCTTTTATTCTGGGAAGTCACATGTCCAGCTAAAAATTAAGGGTTCTCTTACTATGGGAGCAAGGATACTGGATACTGGACAAGGGGTATAGTGTCTGCCACAGTCCACTCCTTTGGTATCCAAACATCCATGTGTACCTATCTTCTCAACCATTCCGATGCCAAAGGAGACACTCTAAAATTCCTTGCAGTTATTAAATCCAATTTGAAATCTAGCATACCTGCATAATGTACAGTTTTCTCCATCAGGTCTAGATGTGGCTCCTCATGGTACAGTGGCTTAAAATGTAAAAGGTAAGTTATCTGCCTATCATATACCCAATATACAACGACAAAGCAGGAGCAGGAAAGCAACAATAACAAATCCCTTTTGGACAGAGAAGAAAGTGAATACACAACTGCCAATGCTAACAATAATCAAACACCATTGCCCATCCAGTGGCCTCTGATTATCCTCTTTGGAGGAACTCTTTAGATCACCATCCTTTGTGTTTTCTGGTGGTATGTTTTTGTCTGTTCTTTCTTGTGCATTATGCTTCCTGGTCGCATGTGAGATGGGCCATGCACAGTGGGTTCTCCTTGTGAATCGAAAAGCTTTTGTAGCCTGCTTTTTGCTGGTCCATGTCAAGTCAATTCTTTGTCACATATTGACAATTAGCTCTCTTGTTTAGAAATAGATTCTTGAGCCTGAAGATTCTTGTGTTACTCTTTAAATTTGCTTTGTGCCTTGTTGATTGTCCTGTCTCTAACTTAGTGGCAACTAACTAGTGCATCTGAAACAAAAACTTGTGTGGGAAAGACACTTCTATTAATTGAATCCTTTCCTCCAGGCTGGCTACAATTTTCTGGCAGGAGCATCTTTTAAAAGAAGGTGTTGATAAAGTCATGGGGCCATGGTATTACCACCTGCTAAGTCTGGCACTACAGAGCCATCATTCTTAATAGCTGCATTTTGGGTATATAGAAGTAATTGGCCTTTTCACTCTGAAAAGCCCCAGACGACCAGACTCCTGGTCAACTTAGGTTGTAAACCACAGGCAGAGAGTGCTTTAGTGCTATATTTTCTTTCATCTCTGTTAGCACACTGGCTAGCTTTTTTTTAAACAGTTTTTTAAAATATATTTTTTAAATTGACAAATTGTGTGTGCTGAGGACATTTAAAATCTACTGTCAGTAATTTTCAAGTATACAATACATGGTTGTTGATTATTATCACCATGTTGTACAATAGATCTGTTGAACTTATTCCTCCTTTCTAACTGAAACTTTGTATCCTTTGATCAACATCTCCCCAGTCCCAGCCCCTGAGCCCCTGGTATCACCATTCTACTCTCTGCTTCTGAGTGTGACTTTTTTAGATTCCACATATAAGTGAGATTATGTAATACTTGTCTTTCTGTGCCTAGAATTATTTCACTTAGCATAATATCCTCTAGGTTCTTGAGTTTATATCTCTTCTTTGGGATTTTGCTAAGAGCCACAAAAACCAGTCGTACCAACATTCTCTATATATTACATATATAGATTGGTGCAAAGGTAATTGTGGTTTTCGCCATTACTTTTGCTTGCACCAAGCACCAAGAGAAATGTTGATCAAAGCATACTTATTCTTACATCACTATAGCCTCTGAACCTATGTTCTGTCTTCCAAGGTAAAACATTATGGTTTTGCCAAATGTTTTGCCACTGCATAACAAGGATTATCAACTTTCCAACCGGCTGTATCTGAGTCAACACTACTTATCACACAGTCAGTATTCCAATGAGACACCCGTTTGTCTTTCTTACGTTCAGCACTCTACTTTAAGACACCAAGATTAGCTGTATATGTGTTCAACAGCAATAGTGGGTTTCACAAGATAAATGTTTGCTTCTCATATGAGATACTGGAGGTAGACAGTCCAGGCCTGCTAGGAGGAGTTTGTGCTCTATGAAATCTTGAAGGATCCAGGGCCTTTCAGTCTTTTTGCTCCACCATCCTTAAGGTGTTCCCCTTGCCTTATGACTCTAGGAGCACTGCCAACTACAGTGCTCAGTGTGTTCCGGTTTGCCTGGGACTTTCCTGATTTTAGCACTGAAAGTCCCATGTCTTTGGAGACCCTTCAGTGCTGGGCAAACTGGGATGGTTTGTCACTATTCCGTTTCCACCCCAGCTGGCCATAGTGCAATATAATTCTGATGCTACCACCTAGAGTTAGCCTCAGATCTCACAAGTTAAGGTCTCAGTCTTGTACTAGACTCCTGTCACTTCAGATGCCAGCCACAATTGGGGGCCCCAGGCTATCTGCACTTCTAACCAACTGGCTATCAGTCTGGGAGTCCCCCTGCCCCAGGT
The DNA here is from genome assembly GCF_028858775.2 of Pan troglodytes. Taxonomy (NCBI): domain Eukaryota; kingdom Metazoa; phylum Chordata; class Mammalia; order Primates; family Hominidae; genus Pan; species Pan troglodytes. The sequence continues at coordinate 48,104,519 of NC_072419.2, forward strand.
TTGATAATTTGTTAGAATGATTCACAGAATTCACTGAAAGAGCTAAATTCATGATTACAGTTTTATCATAAAGTATACACATAGGGAAATCTAGAAGGCTCCCCAGTGCAGCACTTCCATGCCCTCTGCCTGTGGAGTTAGGGTGTGTCACCTGCCCAACTCACCAGTGGGTGCTCCAATCAGGAACCTCCTCTTAGCTTTGGTGTCTACAGTTTTCACTGGGGTTTCATTATGTAAGCATGATTGATTAATTCACTGGCCACTAGAAGTGATTGTATTCAAACTCAATCTCCATCCCTCCTTTCCCTCTCCAGAGGATGGGTGGCTGAAAGTTCCAGCCCTCTAATTACATATTGGATTTTCCTGGTGACTAGCCCCTATTCTGAATCTATCTAGGATCCCACCATAAGTCACTTCACTAGGGTAATAGAGACACTCCTATCTCCCAGGAAATTCCCAGGGTTTTTTAAGCTCCATGATAGGAACCAGGGACAAAGACTAGAAAAATTATTTGTTATACCATAGTCAGTCTGCTGGCATCATGTCTATGTTCCAATCAGCGGGACAGTGAAAAATGCCAATAAGGCAGTTTGAAGACATGACCAGAAAGCTGCACATGTGACTTCTGTTTCAGCTCCTTGGCCAGAGCTTCAACACTGGCCATGCCAACTACAAGAGAGGCTAGAAAATGTGGTCTTTATTGTCAGCAGCCTCGTACCTAGCTAGAAAGCAGAGGTTTTATTATTATAGAAAACAGGGAGAATAGATATTGATGTAGAGTTACCAGTCTAAGCCATGTTTATTTGGTAATTGAAGGCAGTGCTTTTTCTTTGATGTCTTGCTTCAGCTCTATCCTACAAGATTGGCATGCAGTATTTTCATTGCTTCTCAGTTCAAAATACAGAGTATACTGAATGCATATTGCTTTTGCAGCATCATAAAGTCTAAAAATCGTTAAGTCAAACTACTATAAATTGGGGACTTGTCTGTATTTTGTAATTTCTCTTGTAATTTCCTCTGTATACCATGGGTCACTTAAGAGTGCTTTTTAACTCACCAAACAATATTTTCCATTTAAGTAAGCATTTTCTTGATTTCCAATTTAATTCTGTTGTCATAATATAATGTGGCTATATGATATCAATTCTTTGAAATTTATTGTCTTTGTGACCCACTACATGATCAGTCTTTGTAAGTTTTCAATGCATGCTAAAGAAAGAATATAGTCTGTATTGGCTGATGGCAGTTGATGAACCCTCATCACTATTCTGGTAAAAAGTTTACATCTCTATCTTTTTCTTTAAAAGTAGAATCGTATTGTATATAGTATCTTGCAGATGTATTTAAACATGTAATAATGTATTTTAAACATATTTCCATATAACTACATGTGACTTGGAGCACATCTTTATTTATCCGGATAAACTCCAGTGGGAGACTGTCCTTCAATGGTATGCTTTTTAAAAAGGGTTCCTCTAAATTATTGTCATGATTATCAATTCATCCTCCTCCCACCAACCCCTGAGAAGGGTTAAACCAATTTTTGCTCCCTTCAGTCCTGTAGAACGTTGCCCATTTCTTATATCCTCTCAAGCATTATTATGTATTATCATATTTTTTATCTTTGCCAGTGGTCAAGCTGCTTCCTTTTGCTGATGAGACGGAAGCTTGGATGTATACAGCAGCAGGCAAAATAAAGCAGAGTGAGATCCAGGAGTGGATCCTGCCTCTCATTTCCTGCCCAGGACGGAGTAGGGAGAAGTGATAAAATCCAGCTGTGCTTTTCTCTTCTACATTCAGAATTGTGAGTTCCAAAAATTTTTTTTACCCTGTCCAGCACCAACTTGGCTGAAATTTTGTGAATGATATGTCCTTCTCCTAAGGGGTGAATCAAACCTGCCAATGTCTGTGCCTCATGCAGAACACAGAGCTTGACAATTTTTTTTAAGCCAAATGTGTTTTCTTAGCTGGAAGTAGGAGAAAAATTGAGATTCTCTTTCCCTGGTTGTGTAGCTCAGCTGGGTCCTAGTAGCTCTGATCTCTGCCAACATATTTTTAGGATTTCCTTTCAGAAAATGGCAGTACTGGGACCACCCACCTATCCTGGGATGCAAAGAGATGTAGCTACTTGAATACAGAAAACAAAATTACAACTGAACTTTTCTAAAATTTACTATTTATTTAGTTTTTTTTTTAACTGACACATAATAATTGTACATATTTATGGGATACATAGTGATGTTTTGATACATACAGCATGTAGTGATCAGATCAGGGTAATTAGCATATTAATCTCTCAAACATTTATTATTTCTTTGTGTTGGGAACATTCAGTATCCTCCTCCTAAGCTATTTGGAAGTATGGAATATATGATTGCTAACTGTATCATCCTACAGGGCTATAGAACACTAGAACTTATTCCTCCTATCTATCTGTAATTTTTTATCCTTTAACAAGTCTCTCCCACCCTTTCTCCCATACTTCCTTTCTGATTCCAGTTGTAGCCTCACAACTACTCTGTGTGTAAAGAATGACAATTGCTCCCCTTTTAAAGATGAGGACACTGAGGGTTAAAAAAGCTAGGGAACTTTTGTTGGTTTGCACAGCTAGAAAGAGGCCTTCCCTGACCACCTTGACGAGGTAACCTGCGGTTCCCTCAGTTGCTAGCCACATTGCTCTATTTTCTTAACATCACTAATCACAGTGTGTAATTATTGCCTTATTTATTTGTTCGCTACTATGGTAGACAGCCTCCTCACTTCTCAGTAGTCATGCCATTTTGTAGTCTCCTCCCATATTGAGTCATGCTGGTCTGTGTGACTAATAGAGTGTATGGCTGAGATGGTGATGTTTGATTTCCAGTGCTAAGTTATAAAGGGCATTGCAGCTCTGCTTTGCTTAAGGAAGCCTGCTGCCATGTCATGGGGATGCTCAAATATCCCATGGAGAAGCCCACATTAGCAGTAACTGGGTCTCCTACTAACAGCCAGCATCAGCTTGCCAGCCATATGAATGAGCCACCTTGGAAGTGGATTCACCAGCCCCATCAAGCCTTCAGATCACTATAGCCCCAGGTGGCTCGAAACGCAATCTTATGAGAGACTCCAAGCCAGAACTGCCCAGCCAAACTACTCCTGAGTTCCTGACCAACTTGTGATCCCACTTGAGATATGGAATTAAAAATGTCACAGATAACAACTGTGTACTGTTGTTTGAAACAAGTATTGCATAATTTTCTATACATCAATAGATAGTTAAGATACTTGCTCATCTATTTCCATGGATAGACTGTAAACTCTGTGAAGGCAGGGCCCCTGTCTCTCTCACCACTCCCACACCTAGAATAATGTCAAGCACACAGCAGCAACTTAACAAAATATTTAGTGAATAAATGAAACACTCAAAGTAGTAGTGAGAGGATTAGAATCTTGATGCTCTCATCTCACCTTCTAGCATTTTCCCACAATACTGTATTGCCTCTCTTCCCTTGCAGAGTGGAGCCACATAGCCACCTGGGGGGTGGGCTTTTTCCTGTTGCCTACACAGCAATTCATAGTTAATTAAACCATTGAATAAACAGAATAAGGGAGGATTTAAAAGTAATGAGCTGACAGCCCAGTGTGCATTATGCTGGGCTGAAAAGAGAATTTAATTTAGAGAAGAATTATGCACAGGCGAAAGAGCAGTCCGTTAAAACAAAGCAACTGTCTGGAAAGAGATAAAATAGGTTCTGCATCCTGTGAAATAAATAGCAAAACCACTCACATTTGGGGGCACTTTGGAATCCTCAGAGCTGGGATCTCATGCAGAGTGGGACAGGGAAACACTGGGCAATGCAGGCAGGAGGGCAGAAGTGGTTTCCTCCAGTTCTCCTGTGTGGGTTGCAGGAGGTGTCTTGCTGGAGCATAGTTCTTGTCATAGGATTTTTTTGCTCACAACCCACTTGGAGCTTCTGAAGAGCAGCCTCGAGTGTTTGATCCAAGGATTCAAGGGCTAATATTTTATTGAGAGGTGTAAGGAACTTGAGTGGATAAGAAGGGAGGTAATCCAGGGAAAGAAAGGCCACAAATAATGAACGCTTAATCCAGCTACCACAGTGGCAACTGGAGCTTAATCCCCTGGGGGAAAACATGGAGAGACCTTCTAATACACACATCTCAGATTTATCCCAGACAAAGGGTGAGAGAGCTGAGGTACTTATACTCCCATACCCATCAATCATTAGTTGAGGGCTGCTCTATGGGCCAGGTAGGTGAGTGATACAGTTTGGCTGTGTCCCCACCCAAATCTCATCCTGAATTTTAGCTCCCATAATTCCCATGTGTTGTGGGAGGGGCCTGGCGGGAAATAATTGAATCATAAGGGCAGTTCCTCCCACACTATTCTCATGGTAGTGAATAAGTCTCACGATATCTGATGGTTTTATAAGGGATTTACACTTTTGCTTGGTTTTCATTCTCTCTTGTCTGTTGCCATGTAAGACATGCCTTTTGCTTTCTTCCATGATTGTGAGTCCTCCTCAGCCACGTGGAAGTGTGAGTCAGTTAAACCACCTTTTTGGTATAAATTACCCAGTCTTGGGTATGTCTATTAGCAGCATGAAAATTGACTAATACAGTGAGCAAAGTGGCATACCCTGTAGGCAGGCCTACGATAAAGATGCAGGTGTGTCCTCTGTTGTGCACGAAATGGTAAGGGGATCTGGAGGATTATGGGCAGAGCATTGAAAAATTCTTTTCCACCATCTCAATTCCTCAAGAACTCTAAAAATTTGGCTCCTGGACCCCCAGATTCCAAATACCCAAGAGGTCCTCTTTGACTTCTTATTACACACCTCTGTCCCAGTATAAAAGTCAGTTCCCAAGTTCTGGCATTTTTCCATCAACTTTCACATGCTGTTTATTCTCACTATCTTAATTCATTTACCTAGATTATTCATTCACTCTGCCAATAATATTTGCTGCCCTCTCAGCTAGGTGCTATATTTGATTCACAAAGTGAGCAAACACAGATGTGGAGGTCACAGACTGGCCTTTAGAATCCATATTAACTTGTTAACATGTTCCCATAAAAAACAACTCGTAGTGCAGGACTACCCCAAACTCCTCAACTGTGCAAAGCACCCCATTACGGTAAGTGCTAGGGGGAAGAGTTTGTAATAGGCTGATCTAATCTCATCTTGGGGTATCCAAGATTTCTCCAAAGAAATGATGTTTAACAGATAAAGAAAATTATCCTGATTCTGATGAAAAATTATGTAATTGGTTGTTTAATATCTGCCGCACCTTACTGAAAGCTCCATGAGAGTAGGGATCATGCCTGTATTAAAGAAAAAATAAAAATACAGAGATGTTGGGAGGCCAAGGCAGGTGGATTGTCTGAGCTCAGGAGTTTGAGACCAGCTTGGGCAACATGGCAAAAACCGCTTTCTACTAAAAAAAAAAAAACAAAAAAACAAAAAATACAAAAAATTAGCCAGGCACGGTGGTGCACACTCGTAGTCCCAGCTACTTGGAAGGCTGAGGCATGAGAATTGCATGAACCTGGGAGGCGGAGGTTTCAGTGAGCTGAGATCGTGCCACTACACTCCAGCCTGGGCGACAGAGCGAGATTCTGTCTCCAAAAACAAAAACAACAACAGAAAAAACAAAGATGAATCTGTAAATTTAACATTTTATTTGGGAATCACAGAGTTGCAATTCAGGGCATATGCACAGACAGGAGGTCTTTGGTATGTCTGAGGAAAAAAGGAAATGTTGGGGGTTGTATTAAAAAAAGAAATGTTATGTATTCTCTTGAAAGGCAAGAGAATTGGCGCTAGAGAAATTTTGAGAGCTGGCAAGCTCTGACTAGTGAGTGATGGTGGTAGGTAAAACTAGTCTCAGAGTCATACCACGTCATTTCAGCAGATACTAGGTGAAACTGGTCTTAGGGTTACAGCAGTCATTTCAGCAGCTGGGCTTGTGGAATATTCCATTTCTTGGAGCAGGTGCTATGTGCCCCAAGTCCTTTCCCCACCTGGCCTCTCTACTCTGATTTAGTTGGCTACGACAAGAATGACCCAATTGATGCAGTCAACTTTCACATTTCCTCCTTTTGATCAAGATCTTTTTATAAAAGCATTGCTTGTGAATCATCTTGAACTTAGGCTTAATTGTTTTTCAGTGCCAGGATGCACTTTTCCTTGCTGTCTCTGTCCCACATTGGGGGGAAGGCATGGGGGCTATGTAAGGCACCCAGGTCACATTTGAGTAATAAAGAGGCCAGAAGAAAAACTTTTTGTCTTAAGGCAGGTTTGTCTGAGGTGTCCCAGGGAAGCAGGGAAGGGGCTCAAAGGCCCTGAGTGTGGATTCTGCATGCCATAGCACCAGGGGCCAGTGATCTCCCTGAGGTGAATCAGCTTTGAGTCTCACTTCTGACACCAAGTAGGTCAAAGTCAAAAGTACACAAAAAAATCTCTAAACTTAATGTTCTATTTGGGAATTACAGAATTGCAATTTGGGGCGTTCATACAGACTGAGTGGTCTTTAGCATATCTGAGGAGCAAAGGAAAGGTTGGGGGTTTTATTAGAAAGAGAAATGTTCCATATTGTTTTGAAAGAAAGCTCATCGGCACTAGAGAAGCTTTTGGGAGCTGGCAGGCTTTTATCTGGTGATTGAGGGTGGCAGGTAAAACTAGTCTTAGAGGTATGGAAGGTTGTTTCAGCAGATACTAGGTACTAATGGTCTTACAGTTGTTACAGCAGGCCATTTCAACAGCTGGGCTTGTGGAAAATTCAATTTTTGGAGTAGGTTGTCATATGTCCTGAGTGCTTTATTCCCCTGGCCCCTCAACTTTGGTTTAGTTGGGTATGACCAAAATCACCCAATTTGTCTAATCAACTTTCACACCTGTCTTCTTCAGTGCCCTATCCCTGGTACCTAGCACAGTGTCTGGCACACAGAGAGTACTCAAATATTTGTTATACAATTGAAATGTTTAAAGTCCTACTTGGAAAAAAATAGTTACATACTGTATTAGAATAGGTTAAGCTGAAGTAACAAATAGAACCAAATATATAATTGTTCAACACAATAGAATGTCTTTTTCAACTTTTTATTTTGAAATAATTTTAAATTTATAGATAAGTTTCAAGAATTGAACAAAAGAGTCACATACTCTCAACTCAGATTCTTCAATTGTTATCATTTTACCATATTTGTCTTATTTTTCACTCTCTCAACTGTATCATCATCTCTCTCTGTCTCGCTGTTAGTACAGTTTTTCTGAATCATTTGAAAGTAAGTTGCAGATATCATGGCCAATAACTCCTAAATAATTCAATGTGTATTTCTCCAAAACAAAGACACTTTTTTGCATAGCCTCAGTAAAAATGTAAAATCAAGGATATTAACATTGATATGGTGATACTGTTCAATCTGCAGACTCATTTAAATCATGCCAGTTGCCTCAATAAATGTCTCTCATAAGCACCCTTGTTTTTCTGGTCCAGAATTTATTCAGGGTCATGCATTGCATTTAGTTGTGATGTCCCTTTAGTTCTCTTCAATCTGAGGCAGTTCCTCAGGTTTTCCATGTCTTTCATGACTTCGACATTTTTGAGGAGTACAGACCAGATGCTTTCCGGAATGTCTTTCAATTTGGCTTTGTCTGATATTTCTTCATGATTAAATTCTGATTATATATGTACCTGTATATGTTAAAAACCATGAGCTCACACTGATGCCTCCAATTCCAATCTAACTCCCAGCCTCCCTTTTTTCCATATTTGTATCTCTCTTCTCTGACAGTAAGAAATCTGGCTTCCATTCTTCTCAATCTAGTCACTTAATTTCTCAATTCCCCTGTATATAATCAATCTCCTGATTATGCAGACCATCTCCTTTGCCTTGATCCCTACACACTGGTCAGACTCATGGGCCATGTCCTCCTGCATTTCTTTGTGGGTCTTGCTGGACAGACTCCTCCCCACCTACAGTCATACAGGCATGAGGATTCCAGGCCTTAATCTCCCTGTGGCCATGCAGGGTAAGGGGGCAGTAACATTGACTCCAGGCTCCGATGCTATTGCTACTAGATGTTTATGTTTTGCTCACATAACAATCATGGGCAGGTGAAGAGTTTGAGGGGGTGGCCTCCTTCTCATGGTCATTCAGGCAGGATTTATTCTGATAGAGGCTCTGTTGCTTTCAACATGTGGCTTTCAGGACCACTGTGATACTTTCTCTCATTCTGCTGGAAGGAGAAAAGAGCATGGAAGGGATAGGTGGAAAGTTTCTATAGAATACTCTGAAAGCTGCAGGCATTCCTTCCACTTATATTCCATTGGCTAGAACTTAATCACATGGTCACACCTCACTGCAAGGAAGGCTGGGAAAAGTTGTCTAACTGTGTTTAGAAAGAAACAATGTATTTGCAGCTTCAGTTTTAAAAGTAGAAGGATTTCATCCATGGGCTCCTAGTGTCTCTTTCTATGTGTAGGGATATTTTCTCTCACTCTTAGATCCCAAATTCTTTCTCCTATTATCCTTTTTTTCCTGTGAAGTTACAAGTATAGTTTAATATTGACAAGTAAAGTGACAGTACACTTCTCTCCCTCCTTTTCCTAAACTTTCTCATCCATATTCTTTTTCTGATTAGGAAACACCACCTTAGTGGGGCTAAGATTTCAGAGTGGCCTCTGTGAGTTTTCACTGCAAACTTGCAACATTTTCCTATCAATGTCTCCCTCAAGAGGGGAGGCTCTTTAATCCGATGAATTCCTTGTGTTGGGAGGGTGTGCATGGAATGTTGCCTTTGGAATTGCCTTTTTACTTTATTTTCCTGGTTTAGGAAGCATGGAAAAGATATTGACAATCTGGAATTGGAGTTACAAAGTTCTGAGTTCAAACAGTGCAAAGCACTGTTCACTGGCTGTGTGACTCTGAGTGAGTTAATTCACTTTTCTGACCCTTATTTTCTTACCTGTAAAAAAAAAGAGTTCTTCATAGGGTTACAGCAAGGATTAGATAACATAATATTAATAAAATGCTCAGCACAGTGCTTGGCACATGCTAAGCACTCAATTAAATTGTAGCAGCTGCTATTCTTCTTCCTCTTTCAGTTCATTTATTCCAATAAGGTTGTTGGAATGTGCCACCCACACAGCATTCTAATATGTTGTTCAAATACATGGATTAAAAGTTATGCTGAAAGCCATATTCTAACCTCTGGCAGGCAGTAATGACCTGTCCACAGCCATGGGCCATGCAAGCATGCACTCACCTGGACATGGGCAGGGGTCTGCACCAGGCCACTCTCCTTTCTGAGCACCATAGTGAAGACATCACAGGATCCAGTTGCAGAGCAGGAGCGCAGCCTCCCTGCAGGGTCAGCACCTGAGCAAAGGGTCTCCTAATCAAGTCTTAGGCAATTAAGAGGGCTCATTGTCCCTCTACATTGCTGGCTCATTAGAAGGTATATCTTTCAGGACACATGAGAGGGCTCGGGCAGGGCAATGTCCTCCTATTGGACAGACCACTACTGCCAGTCTGGACTGGGCTCTGACAAGTCCCAAGGAGGTTGTCAAAACCTCCTCTGAACTGAGAACTGAGGACAGGAACCAGTGTTTCCCAACAATCAGCCATCTGAGCAGATCCTGCTCCTACCTTGGAGCTGGATCCTGTGTCTCTCCTCCTTGTCTGCTTCCCCCGTAACCTGGGGGAGAGAAGAGAAGGCTGAGAGAGGACTTGGAGAATGAGAATGCTAGTCCCTATTGTCATGTGCATTAGCACATGCTGTGCTGGAAGTCTCCTTGCATCCTTGGGTGTAACCCATGAGATGTTCAGAGATCATGAGGTTAACAGACGATATTCTGTTTACCTGGGCTGACCTCCTCAGCTTTGTGTGTAGGGGGAAAGAAAGGCCACTGTATTTGGTCCTGGCTTAATGGTGTGGTTTGGGCTGATGACTCACCTTTCCTCCATGCTGGGGGCTTCTGTGCAGACAAAGCGTCAGACAAATTAACCTTGTAGCCTGACTTGAAATTGCCTTGGCCACTGACAGTTATACTGAGCTGACCGCAAAGACAGGATCTGCTGCTTTGTGAACCTGGCTGTGTTGCCATGGATACCACAATCCCGCTATCCCTCTGGCTCTCTGGGGTTAGGAAGTATCCACTGGGAGTAGAGGGGCCACGCCAGGCTGGGGGAAGGGTGGGTAAAGTGGTGGATACCAGGCTTCAGGAGGTGAGATTAGGCGATGAACTGGGAAAACCCCACTTCCTGAGGTAGGAACTAAGTCCCCATTTTCAGCCGGGCTCAGAACTGAGTCCCTAGAACTCTTTCTTTTGGAGAGCCTCCCTTCCCCACCAGATTCCAGAGCTGGCTGGGACTAGGATAGTAGTGGTATTCCCCTAGCAGAAATCATCAGTTTAGCTTAGCCAAGGAAACTTTCAGCAGAATGGGATCCTGGATAACTGTAGCCTTCAAATGAGTCACTGGTAGCAGAGTAGCGGAAGGGCTTGTGGGCTGTGAGCTGTTCTGCCCTGACTTGGGCAAATCTGTACTCCAGTTCTCTTACCTGAAAAATGGAATGAATAATCATAATGCCATTCCTGCTTACCTTATGAGGCTGCTGTGAAGGTGAAAAATTAATATTGGCGTGTGAACACACTTTCTAAACTTTGCTACCCTCCGACATGGGTAATCTCCACTTGAGTGCCATGATGGTTGGTGGTGGTGGTCCCTGCCCCTGCTATAAATCCAGGTGCCTAATCTGGAGACTGAAGGCTAGCTTGATGCATCCTTCAGCTCCTGCTTTTCCTGTTTCTATTTTCCTGTGTTATGGGCCAGCACCCCTACCCTCTCCTAAAGTATCAGCTCTGTCAGAGTTGGGGACCATGCCTCATCAATTTTTGCAGCTTGGTTCCCTCCACCCCTTCCCTACTCTGTGCCTCTCTGGGATGAGTACAGAACCTGATTCCTGGTGGGAACATGCAAGTCATTACACATGTAGCATTTAAAAAATTATCTCAATGTCTCTGGCTTTTGTCTTTTTGTGTTTGGGGGGCATTTCCAGAAGCAGATCCTGAGAAAAAGATTCAAGGGCAAGTAGTTTATTTAGGAGTTGATCCTAGGAGCCACCAGTAGATGAGTAGGGGAAGTGGGGTAGGGAAAAGAAGTCGAGTCCTGATGGCCATCTTCTTTCCTCTGCACCCAGGGTTGGCAGACCAAGACCCATGGGCCCAATCCAGCCCACCGCCTGTTTCTACAAATGAAGTCTTATTGGAGCATAGCCAGTTCATGTATTTGCGTGTTGCCTGTGGCTGCTTTTATGCTACAGCAGCAGAGCTGGGGGAAGGCAGCAGAGACGGTATGACCCCCAAGGCCTAAAGTCTTTACTATCTGTTTCTTTATGGAAAAAGTTTGCTGACCCTTGCTGTAAACAAAAAGTTCTAGACAAATGATTCCTCTATTTTAAAGAGGGGTCATCAGAATCCAGTTAGTAGCATGGTCCAGCAAGTTATCACCGTGTACAAAGCGAGTGGGGCTCATCCCTGCTGGGGACACTGGGAGCGAGTGTAGGGTATGCCTCAGTGTTACCCCACCCAAGGGGCGAGGGAGCAGGGACATTTATCTCTCAATGCCCATCTGACCCAGGGCTGCTGAGGGGGACACTGAGTGCCAGGATTGGGCTGTAGTTCATAAGCTTCAGTGAATGTAAGGAGCACTTGGAGGTAGAGGGAGAACATGAGAAATGCAGATGCAGGCCTCCAACCAGGAACGGTCTAATGTGGTGGGTCAGAGGTGGGGGTGGAAATGTGCATTTCTAAGAAGCCCTCTCTCACCCCAATGGGCGATTCTGATGGCCCCTCTTTAATTTAAGGCAGAGGGATCATTTGTCTAGAGCTTTTTGTTTACAGCAACGGTCAGCAAACTTTTTCTGTAAAGAAACAGATAGTAAAGATTTTAGGCCTTGTGGGTCATACAGTCTCTGTTGCCATCCCCCAGCTCTGCTGCTGTAGCATAAAAGCAGCCACAGACAACACGTAAACACGTGAATTGGCTGTGCTCCCATAAGTCTTCATTTGCAGAAACAGGCGGTAGGCTGGATTGGGACCAGGGTCTTAGTCTGCCAACCCTGGGGCTAGAGGAAACAACAGGGGCATCAGGATTAGATTCAGGTTTACATCCTAGCTCTGCCTGCTGACTAGTCGTGTGACTTTTAGGTGGGTCACTGACCTTCATTTTCTTCCTTTGGACAATACAGATAATAATATCCATTCTCGAGAGTTGATTTGAGGAGAAATAGCATATACATTACTACTGACACATTGAGGGGCTCACCCATGGCAGATTTCTCTACACCCCGCTCCTCTTCTTCCAGGCATGGGAGCCCATGCCTGCATGCCTGATTAGCTTGGTGGTTAATGCACCAAGGGAGCAGGCTGAATTTATAAGCTTAGTTTCATGTGACTTCTCATAACTGCCATGATCCAGGGCCACTGAGAAGACCTCCCTGGAGCAGGCCATCAGCTCTGGGTTTAACGGCAGGCAGAGAAGCTACAGGTGAGAAGAGCTAGGTTTGGAGTCTGATGGTGCCTACGCTCTGAGCCACACACTATTCTACAAGAGTCTTAACTGCTCAGTTTGGCTCTGAGCTGCCTGGACAAGTGGGAAATTGTGTCAATGTCGTGATTCATAGGGGCCACATAGTAAACACAAACCAGCTGCTTAGGAGAGTGATGCTCTTCCTACTAATAAAAACGAGAGAGATTTCTCCTATAGGCTCTCTTTGTGAACAGGATTCTTAGCCCTGTCATCAGAGCAAAGACAATATTGGGTTCCATGGTGCTTTTTCTTAAGTCCCTTAGTATAAGGAAGTGGCTAAATGCCAGAGTGCAGTTCAATAAAAACAATTCTGTGAGGGCCAAAACAATGTGTTTCCTTTATTCTCTGATGGTATGGCTTAATTCAAAGGCAGCACTTACAGTACCTGGAGGAATGGATGGTCTGACGCTTTCAGACACTCCTACACAAATATTGAGCTCTTGGTGAGGTCTGAGTGGGAGCGAGCTGGAGGTCAGGTGTCTGGGTAGCCGCTATGCTATGAAGCCCATTAAGGGCAGAGCTGTGTGCTTTCAACTGTCCACTGTCCTGAGGGCAGCACTGATGGCCACTAATGAATGTCGGGGAACTTATCAAGGATTCATGCCTGAATATAATGCCACCCCATCTCCCTAATGAGATGGGCCTAGGGCAAATCTAGGAGCCAGATCAGGGTCTCGTACCACCCCTATACTTTTAGTCTGGAAGGGTTTTTTTTTTGTTTTTTGTTTAACTAACTACCTTTTTCTATTTTTTTAAAAATTTTTGTGGGTACATAGTGGGTATATATATTTATGGGGTACCTGAGTTGTTTTGATACAGGTATGCAGTGTGAAATAAGCACATCGTGGAGAGTGGGGTATTCATCCCCTCAATCATTTATCCTTTGAGTTATAAACAATCCAGTTACATTCTTTAAGTTATTTTAAAATGTACAAAAAATAATTAGAAAAGAATGAACGAGACCTACTTTTCTATAGCACAATAGGGTAACTATAGTCAATAATAACTTAATTAGCCTGTAAGACTTTTAATGGGGCTTATTAAATGTTCAGTTCAGTTCAGTCATAAAAGATTACAAAATATTCTAATTTCAAACAGCATAATCTTTCAGAGATCTTTTCAAGATAAATCAGTTTTAAAATATGTAAATGCATTGGCTTGTATCAGTTAGCTTTTACTATGTAACAAACTAACCAAAACTTTAGCACCTAAAATCAGTAACCATTTGCTTAGCTCACAATTTCACAGCTGTGTAGGGCCCAGCTGAGTGATTCTTTTGGTCTCTGCTGGACTTAGTCATGTTTCTGCAGTTGACTGCCAGGTTTGCTGGGAGCTGACTGGTCTATGATGGCGTCAGTTGAGATGGTTTGTCTTGTTTTACATAGTCCCTCATCCTCCAGCAGGCTAGCCCAGGCTTGTTCACATGGTGTCTGGGTAGGATTCTGAATAAAGGACTGTGAAGGCTTCTTGAGGCCTCAGCTTGGAATTGGCACAGTTACTTGTACCACATTCTTTTATTTTACCTTTTTAATTAACCTTTTTGTTTCGAGATAATTATAGATTTACATGCAATTATGGGAAATAATAGATCTTCTTACTGTTGATTTTTTTTAAAAAAAGAATTCTATGTTTCAGAGACTAGTCCTCAGTCAGATGCGTAGTTTGCAACTATTTTCTTCCACTCTGAAGCTTGTCTTTCTATCCTCTTCACGTGGTCTTTTTTTTGTTTTGTTTTGTTTTTTTATTGATCATTCTTGGGTGTTTCTCGCAGAGGGGGATTTGGCAGGGTCATAGGACAATAGTGGAGGGAAGGTCAGCAGATAAACAAGTGAACAAAGGTCTCTGGTTTTCCTAGGCAGAGGACCCTGCGGCCTTCCGCAGTGTTTGTGTCCCTGGGTACTTGAGATTAGGGAGTGGTGATGACTCTTAACGAGCATGCGGCCTTCAAGCATCTGTTTAACAAAAACATCTTGCACCGCCCTTAATCCATTTAACCCTGGGTGGACACAGCACATGTTTCAGAGAGCACAGGGTTGGGGGTAAGGTCATAGATCAACAGGATCCCAAGGCAGAAGAATTTTTCTTAGTACAGAACAAAATGAAAAGTCTCCCATGTCTACTTCTTTCTACACAGACACAGCAACCATCCGATTTCTCAATCTTTTCCCCACCTTTCCCCCTTTTCTATTCCACAAAACCGCCATTGTCATCATGGCCCGTTCTCAATGAGCTGCTGGGTACACCTCCCAGACAGGGTGGTGGCCGGGCAGAGGGGCTCCTCACTTCCCAGTAGGGGCGGCCGGGCAGAGGCGCCCCCCACCTCCTGGACGGGTGGCCGGCCAGGCGGGGGCTGACACCCCACCTCCCTCCCAGATGGGGTGGCTGCCGGGCGGAGGGGTTCCTCACTTCTCAGACGGGCGGCTGCTGGTCGGAGGGTCTCCTCACTTCTCAGAGGGGGCGGCTGGGCAGAGACGCTCCTCACCTCCCAGATGGGGTCACGGCCGGGCAGAGGCGCTCCTCACATCCCAGACGGGGCGGCGGGGCAGAGGCACTCCCCACATCTCAGACGATGGGCAGCCGGGCAGAGACCCTCCTCACTTCCTAGATGGGATGGCGGCCGGGAAGAGGTGCTCCTCACTTCCTAGATGGGATGGCGGCCGGGCAGAGATGCTCCTCACTTTCCAGACTGGGCAGCCAGGCAGAGGGGCTCCTCACATCCCAGACGATCGGCGGCCAGGCAGAGACGCTCCTCACTTCCCAGACGGGGTGGCGGCCGGGCAGAGGCTGCAATCTTGGCACTTTGGGAGGCCAAGGCAGGCGGCTGGGAGGTGGAGGTTGTAGCGAGCCGAGATCATGCCACTGCACTCCAGCCTGGGCACCATTGAGCACTGAGTGAATGAGACTCTGTCTGCAATCCCGGCTCCTCGGGAGGCCGAGGCTGGCGGATCACTCGCGGTTAGGAGCTGGAGACCGGCCCGGCCAACACAGCGAAACCCCGTCTCCACCAAAAAAATACGAAAACCAGTCAGGCGTGGCGGTGTGCGCCTGCAATCCCAGGCACTAGGCAGGCTGAGGCAGGAGAATCAGGCAGGGAGGTTGCAGTGAGCCGAGATGGCAGCAGTACAGTCCAGCTTTGGCTCGGCATCAGAGGGAGACCGTGGGGAGAGGGAGAGGGAGAAGGAGTGGGAGACCGTGGGGAGAGGGAGAGGGAGAGGGAGAGGGAGAGCTTCACATGGTCTTTCATGGAGTGAAAAACAAAATTTCTTTTTAACTTTTATTTTAGGTTTGGGGGCACATGTGAAGGTTTGTTACATAGGTAAACTCATGTCACAGGAGTTTGTTGTACAGATTGTTTCGTCACTCAGGTATTAAGCCCAGTACCCAATAGTTATATTTTCTGCTCCTCTCCCTCCTCTCACCCCCACACTATCAAGTAGACCCCAGTGTCTGTTGTTCTCTTCTTTGTGTTCATAAGTTCTCATCATTTAGCTCCCAGTTATAAGTGAAAACATGTGGTATTTGGTTTTCTGTTCCTGTTTTACTTTGCTAAAGATAATAATGCAGGACCATCCATGGTCCTGCAAAGCACATGATCTCATTCTTTTTTATAGCTGCATAGTATTCTGTCACGTATATGTGCCAAACTTTCTTGATCCAATCTGTCATTGGTGGGCATTTAGGTTGACTTCATGTCTTTGCTATTGTGAATAGTGCTGCAATGACCATTTGCGTGCATGTGTCTTTATGGTAGAATGATTTATATTTCACTGGGTAAATACCCAGTTAAGGGATTGCTGGGCCAAATGGTAGTTCTGCTTTTAGCTCTTTGAGGAATCACTATACTGCTTTCCACAATGGTTAGACTAATTTACACTCCCACCAATAGTGTGTAAGTGTTCCCTTTTCTCTGCAACCTCACCAGTGCCTGTTATTTTTTGACTTTTTAATACTAGCCATTCTGACTGGTGTGAGATGGTATCTCATTGTAGTTTTGATTTGCATTTCTCTAATGATAAGAGATACTGAGTTTTTTTTTTCATATGCTGTTGGCTGCATGTATACCTTCTTTTGAAAAGTGTCCATGTCCTTTGCCCGCTTTTTAATGGGGCTGTTTGCTTTTCTCTAGTAAATTTGTTTAAGTTTCTCATAGATGCTGGATATTAGACCTTTGTCAGATGCATAGTTTGCGTTTTTTTCCCATACTGTAGGTTGTCTGTTTACTCTGTTGATAGTTTCTTTCACTATGCAGAAGTTCTTAAATTTAATTAGATCCCACTTGTCAATTTTTGTTTTTGTTGCAATTGCTTTTGGTGTCTTTGTCATGAAATCTTTGTTCATTCCTATGTCTAGGATGGTATTGCCTAGGATGTCTTCCAGGGATTTTAGAGTTTTGGGTTTTACATTTAAGTCTTGAGTTGATTTTTGTATATAATGTAAGGAAGGAGTCCAGCCTCAATCTTCTGCATATGGCTAGCCAGTTATCCCAGCACCATTTATTGAACAGGGAGAGAAAAACCCTATAGTCTTGGCCCCAATGCTCCTTCAGCTGAGAAACAACTTCAGCAAAGTTTCAGGATACAAAATCAGTGCACAAAAATCACTAGCATTCCTATACACCAACAACAGCCAAGCTGAGAGCCAAATCAGGAAGGCAATCCCATTCACAGTTGCCACAAAAAGAGTAAAATGCCTAGAAATACAGCTAACCAGAGGGATGAAAGATCTCTACAATGAGAATTACAAAACACTGCTCAAAGAAAGAAGACACAAACAAATGGAAAAACATCCATGCTCATAGATAGGAACAATCAATAGCATTAAAATGACCATACTGCCCAAAGCAATGTACAGATTCAATGTTATTCCTATCAAACCACCAATGACATTCTTTACAGAACTAGAAGAAACTATTTTAAAATTCATATGGAACCAAAAAGAGCCCAAATAGCCAAGGCAATCCTAAGCAAAAGAAACAAAGCTGGAGGTATCACGTTACCTGACTTTGAACTACACTACAGGGCTACAGTAACCAAAACAGGATGGCACTGGTACAAACACAGGCATATAGACCAATGGCACATAATAAAGAGCACAAAAATAAGCTCACACACCTATGACCATCTCTGATCTTCAGCAGAGTTGACAGAGCAAATGTTTTCAATTCTGATTAGGTTCAACTTATCAATTTTGCCTTTTATGGATTCTACTTTTGATATCAAGTCTAAGAACTCTGTCTAGCTATAGGTCCTGAAAATTTTCTTCTAATTTTCTAAAGTTTATAGTTTTATGCTTTACATTTAAGTCTGCTCTCCAAACCTAAGTTATCTTTTCATATAAGTTATTTTAAGTTAATTTTAATGTAAGTTGTAAGAATTTGACCAAGATTAATTTATTTTTTTGCCTATGGATGTCTAATTGCTCCATAATAATTTGTTGAAAGAGTTATATTTATTCTATGTAATTGCTTTTGTACTTTGTGAACAATAAGTTGAGCATGTTTGTATGAGTCTATTTCTCGGTTCTCTGATATATCCATTGATCTGTTATTTACCTCTCTGTAAATATATCATACTGTCTCGATGACTAGAAATACAATAAGTCTTGAAATTGGGTAGACTGATTTATATTGCTTTATTCTTCTTTTACAAACTGGTTTAGCTATTATCATTCCCTTGTATGTTCATGTATATTTTAGAGTAATATTGCCTATATCTACAAAAAGTCTTGCTGGGATTTTGATAGGAATTGCATAGAATCTGTATGTAAACTTGAGGAGAATTGACATCTTTACTATGTTGACTCTTCTAATTCAACATGATATATCTCTCCATTTATTTAGGTTTTCTCTTCATCACAGGCTTGTAGTTTTTGCAGTACTAATCTTGTTCATGTTTTGCTATAATTTTTTAAACCATCAATCATAATTTAGAAAACTCAAGGGGAAAAGGGAAGTTTATTGTAATTATTCATTTTGTTCCTTCTTTGCTGATGGCTCAAGGTTTCCTCTTTTATCATTTTGTTTCTATTTAGAGAAATTCTTTTAGCCATTCTTTTGGAGTAGGCATGCTGCTGAAAAATTGTCTTAGTCTTCCTTCATCGAAAGATATCTTGATTTACTATTCATTTTTGATATATATAAATTTCAGCGCTTGAAAACCCCAGTGCCATTTCCTTCTGTCTTCCATTGTTTCTAATGAGCAATCCACTGTCATTCAAATTGATTCCCTATAGATAAAGTATAATTTCTCTCTCATTGCTTGCAAGATATTTCTGTCTTTAGTTCTCAAATTTTCCTATGATGTGAATTCCTTCAAATTTATCCTGTTTTGAGTTTGCTCGGCTTCTTGAATCTGTAGGTTTATGTATATTGCCACATTTCAAAGGAAAAAAAATCAGCAATTATTTCTTTGATTACTTTTTCAGTCCTGCCCTCTTTCTCTTCTTCCTAAAGTCAAATTACATGAATGTTAGATCTTTTGTTATAGTCCCACAAGCCTCTGAGGCTCTGTTTTATTGTTGTTGTTGTTGTTGTTATTCAATTTTTCTCTCTGTTGTTCAGACTGGGTAATTTTTATTTTTATAATCTTGTAGTTCACTGACCCTTTTTTCCCTTCTCTTTTATTCTGCTGTTGAGTCCATATATTGAGCTTAAAATTTCAGTTGTTGTATTTTTTAGTTCTAAAATTTCCTTTTGGTTTGTCTGGAGGTCTTTTTTCTTGCTTAGAATTTATATTTTTTCATTTGTTTTAAGCATGTTCATAATTGTTTGCTTTTTTTAAATTCAGTTTGAGATATTCCTGGTTTTTGGTATGATGAATGATTTAAAAAAATTAAAATCAAGACAATATGGGTATTATGAGACTTGGGATCCTATTTATCTCTGTTTTAGCTGGCTTTCTCGGGCAACACTCCATTGGGGGAAGGGGATGATGCTTTATTAATACAAGTTTGGAGTAGAAGCCTAGGTTTCCCATATAGATTCCATTGACACCTGGGTTCCTCTCCCACATTCTTTTGGCTAGTGCAAGTTACAAAGCCTACCTAGATTTGAAGACTGAAAAAATGGATACTATCATTTTTTTGGTAGAGCTTCAAAGTCATGTTGAAAAAGGACACAGACACAGGGAGGAAAATAATTGTGGTCATTTGCTTTAGTGATTATGGATATGGCTACTAGTTGGTAATGTTGGGAGCAGCTACGAAAAGACTGGTTTGGTTTGGGAATAGTTGAACTAGGTTATTTCTTCTGGCAGTGATTTGATAGCAGGGCCAGTTTTCCAATACACATTCTTTTAGTATGTGACAACGAAACCATGTTATCAATTTGTAAGGGAACATTTATCTTTTATTGCCCTCTGTAGCTGGTAGACACAAGCCTGTCTCATCTAAAGGCAAATTCACATTACTGAAATACAAGTTAAAGAGAAAGGTGGCTAGAGCACATTCTGTTTTGTTCCTCACTGAGAATTGTAGTCTCTCCTGTTAGGACTCTTTCTATTAATTCTCCATCTCACATGGGTATTAGGGCCTGATTCTATAGAAGCATCAATATCCAGGGGTTGATACTTAGCTCATGTAGCCCATGACCAATTTCCATCTATAGAGGAAAGAGCAATAAAAACTGCTGAAAATCTTATGTTGTATTACCAAATTTTTCTATAACATTGTCTTACCAGAATGTTATACAAGGTGTTAGAGTATATAACAATAGTCAGTAGTAGAATGAATGGGCTCAAGTGATTACATCTCCTATAAAACACTGGCTTGCAAAGATGAGCGTGATCCCTGAGGCTGATCCCCAGCTGCCCTCATTGCTCATTAACATAAGATACTCCCACCAGTACTAGGATAGTTTACAAATGCCATGGCAACAAACCAGAAGTTACCACCCCTTTCCCAGAAAGTTAGAAACAACCCACCCCTCAATTTGCATTGACCTGTTCCTTAATTTATATGCAATGGAATGTGGACTTATCTGAGTATAAATACAGTTGCCAAGGACCCATACATTGCCTATTCTTGGTGTACTGCCTATGAGTTAACTCTGCTTGGCAAGGAGCAGTACTGCTTAATGAAAGATTACTGTCTAACACCACGGGCTCACCCTTGAATTCTTTCCTGGGTGGAGCCAAGAATTCTCCTGGGCTAAGCCCCATGGGGCTTACTTGTCCTGCATCATTCCCTTTGATCGTTATGACCCAGGCATCTCACCGTGGCCCATCAGAACTCCCATAATCTTGTCTTTCCTGTTTTCCTAACATACCTCTCATATCTTCCCTATACACATTAGTTTTCAAGAATGTTTTCTTATACCTTAGAGTGCTCTTCTGAAGGTGTAAGTGGGGTTTTTTTCCCCCCTAAGTCCTGTTCAATTCCTACTTAGTTCACAAGTGATACCCTGATAAAGCCTTAGTGACCCACCATGTGGAATTAACAACCTTTTCCTTTGTGTTCGCCCACCTTGATTTTCCACCATTGCTCCTATAACAGATTGCATACTTCTCCATTTCCATGCCTGTTGCCCCCTTTTATAAAGTGAACACCTCTAGGGCAAAGATTGGGTCTTCACATTTCCTTCCTTCCTTCCTTCCTTCCTTCCTTCCTTCCTTCCTTCCTTTCTTTTTTTTTTAGATGGAGTCTTGCTCTGTCACCCAGGCGGGAGTGCATTGGCACGATCTTGGCTCACTGCAACCTCCGCCTCCCGGGTTCAAGCAATTCTCCTGCTTCAGCCCCCCGAGTAGCTGGGACTACAGGCACATGCCACCACACCCAACTATTTTTGTATTTTTAGTAGAGACGGGGTTTCACCATGTTGGCCAGGCTGGTCTTGAACTCCTGACCTCATGATCTACCTGCCTTGGCCTCCCAAAGTGCTGGGGTTACAGGTGTGAGCCACCGCGCCCGGCCCAGGGTTTTCACATTTCTAACACAGTGACGGCCACATGTTTATTGACTAGCCAAGGATCTCTTGACCTTGATACGGTTTCCTCTGAGGCAACTCTGGACCCTCCACTACACAGAGTTCTGAAACTGTAGTGCCCCAGCCCTTCCTGGGCTTCGCAACCAGTCTTCCTTCTGCCCTAACTCTGTGTCCCAAGAAGGGGCACATGCCTTTTAACTACTAGCAAAGCTTTGCATACCTTCTTAATTAAATTTTTCAGATCAGTTCCTAGAAGTGAAATTACTGGTTCAAAGTAATTTTACAGCTTTTGAAATATATTATCAAATTACCCTCCAGAAAAGTTTATTTACTATTTCCATTTCCTTGAACATTTGCTATTACTCAATATTATCATTAAAAAACCCTCTCCAATTTGCTGGTAAAAGCAATGTTCTCTTACAGTTTTCTTACTATACTCATATGGGTATTTTAAAATCTTGGACCTTATTTTTATGTCCTAAATTTCCATTCATGGATCTTCAGACATTGATGTAAGTGCTTTCTTCTCTCTTCTTGACTGTTCCTGGACTCCTCAGAGTTTTGTTGGGCAGGTATGCAGCTTGGGCTTCACACTAGCTTCAGTCTGTGTGTCCAGCTCTTTTTGACTCCTCCACCCAACCTGAGTTGTCATGCAGTGTTTTGGGGATCTCCTACCCCTTTGTTCATGGTGTTCTGTTCATAGCTACTGGGAATTCCTCCATGTCCTAAAATTTTCATGCATTAAGCCTGCTCTGGGCTGAGCTCTTTGTCTTGTTTGGTATTAGGGGGAGATTAGAAATGGCCTCCACAGGTGGTGAGCAGAGCAATAACTGGGAAAACAAGCAAGATCAATATCTAATCCTGTGCAGTCAGCCAACCTTTTCAAAGCCTCATCTGTATTGATTTCTGTGGGTGACACTTCCTTTTCTTGGGTAATCAGTCCCTTTTCTCAGCGGGTGAACGAGTGAGCAGTACTTACTCCTGCTTTTGTAGAAGCAAGGGTGGCTGCTTAACTCTGAGCTGCTGGAGAGAGGGAGGGAGGCCCAGAGTGGCTTCCTTTGAACCAAAGCCCCTGTGCAGTGGCCTGGGTGATATGGGTATTTATCTAGTTGCATTCTTGTTCTGGATTGAAGGCTCTTAAATCCGAGGGGACAGAGAGCTGTGGCTTAGCAGAAACGTGGTGGAGAAAAGGTCAGTAAATTCAATGGAAGAGAATGAGCTTTTCTAAACACCCATTATGACTTCCAGTGAGATAAGCATTATCACCTTCATTTTAGATAAAGAGTGTGGTTCAAGGAAGACAAGTTACTTATTCAAAATCACACAATTGGCAGTGTCAGAATTTGAACTCAGAAGACACCAAAGTCACTACACAACACGATATCCTACACCCTTGATCTGAGGACCCAAAATCTAGTGTCACACGGTCCAGAAATACCTGGATGAATCTCTTGCGGGGCATGGAGAAGAAACTGGGGATGTATACATTTTGGAAAACGGGACATGTCAACAAATATCTGAAGGACGATGATATACAATAGAAGTGAGAATTTTGTTGTTGCTGCTTCAAAGGGCAAAAGTAGGATGCAAATGTGCAAGCCACAGGAAGGCAGATTATGCTTCCCTAGAAGGAAACACTACGCAGCTGTGTATTGTTAACAAAGGAATGAGTTGCACTGAGATCTTCCCCAACACAGAAGTACATTTCTGCATAACTCTGTACTTCTTAGTATGCTGTTTCTTCATCCTGGAGTATTGAGTGAACTCCTATTCATCCTTCAGGACTCAGCACAAATGCCATTCGTCCATGCACCCATCCATCCAAAAGTATTCATTGAATGCTATATGCCAGGAAATATATTAGAAACTGGGGATCCATGATGAGGAAGACAGGCATAGTTACTGGCTTCCTGGGTTTACGTTGTGGAGTGAATCTCTTCTCTGTGTCTTTGACACATGCCTACTGAAGAGCTCTCAGTTGAGCCTCCTCTATGGCCCCACGATACCATGCTTATGATTTAACATGGCAGCCACCATCCCATATGTAATAATCTGTTTGAGTAGACCCTGTTAGTGCCCTATACGTATCCATTGGGATCTTAGTATGGTCATGTTTGTTGCCTGATTTCCAATTGCCCGAGGCTTTCTCTGGCAGCCAGAGCCCACTCTGCTAGCAAAGCACAGCAGGCCAGAAGTACCAGACAATAAACACTCTCTGGGAGAAGCCCTCAACAAGTGCGTTATGGGAGTTGGTGGATGTATTAAGCATCCTAGATCTCTTATCCCTCAGGTGGGATAACTGTAAGGTGTATGCTTTACCCTGACTCTGAGTTCCCCATATGATTAAGATCTGGTTGTCTGCAGTGATCACTGGTTGATAATGCACCCTATATTATGATTGGCTGTCTCCTTTTTCCTATTTCACTTTCCCACTTTCCTATTGGAGTTTCCAGAAATCGTTTCCTAAACAAAGTCGTTGCCCTTGAATCCTCTCAGCATCTATTTCAAGAGAAACACAAATAAAGACATTGTTAATGGGTAATAGTGGTTAGAAGGGAAAAGAATCATAGCAGAATAAACATATTTCTAGTCCAAGGCAGTAATTGTGGCATACACATCACATATGTGGTACGAAATTTTGTACAGGTGATGGCATAGTTTGTATTTTTGTTTAGTTAGCAATAAAAAATGTGTGCACTGTGTCCTTTTATCTTGGAACAATCAAGGACAATCAAGCCAACCCAAGGAGATGAAGTGAGGCAGAGCAGAGAACCAGTATTTGCTTTGATGTCTGGCTGTCCCACAAACTCTGAGCTTCAAGCAGGGAGCAGTCATATTTTCTTCACAACTATAATCCATAAGCCTGCAAAAGACATTGATTCAAAACAGGCAGCAACAATGCAGAATTGACTTGTACATTCAAGTGGTTCTGTTTATGAGTTTCAATTTTCACCACAGTATTTAATGAGAACAACACCACAACCAACACAATTTATAGGCAATTTTCTGTGGGTCAGGCATTATGGTTGGTGCTCTACATACATTTTCTAATTTAAAAGTCCCAGCTTGTGAGGTGGTTCCATGGTACAGATGTTAATACTGTAGCAGTTGCTGGTGACACCCTGCCCCATCTCCCCTTGGCCCATCTGAATTGACCTGCAGCTGTGATTCTCATCACTATAATAGCTCTTCACCTCAGGTGCTTCCATCTCTCTTCTGTGCCTCAGGGTTTTATCTGGCATTATGGGAACTTGCTGTGTAGTACATAGAGAGAATCTGAAAGTAGAAGTTAAAGACCTCAGGGGTAGCCATCAACCAGTGAGAGAATGGCGTAGGCAGATATTCTGCCCCAGCCTCCCTGTCCTGCATGAAGGTTCTGGGGGCACATTTTACATTATTTCTTGGAGTACTTCCTGTGGGACTGGGCTCTAGTGGCTCACAGCAGGAACCTGCTCATGAACATATGCCTGATTGGCTTTCCCTGCTTCACCACTTCCTCACTGGCTACAGAAAATCACCAGCATCCAAGTCCTTATCTCAAGGTCTCCTTTGAGGAACCCAAGGTAAGACAACCATCATTTTACAATTAAGAAAACTGATATTCAGAGAGTATAAGTGACTTGATTGTGGTTGCTCAGTTAATAAGTGGTGGACCCAAGATTTAAACCTAGATCTATCTCGTCTATGATCATTCAGTTCTATGCTACATCCCGAAATAAAGACAAAAGTTTTATTCAACTATAAAAGTTTCTACAGTCATTCACAAGCACTTACTACATATCAGGTTCTCTGTTAGGTGCTAGAAATAAGGAGTGAATAATGGCAGTGCCCAAATGTCCAAGCATTTTAGAGTCTAATAGAGGAAGAAGTTTGGAAGTATAAATAGCAAAAAACAAAAACAAAAAAAAAGAAAGCTGCAGAGAAGAGAGCCTATCGGAAATATTCCAGTTCAGTAGCTCAAGAACACAGTGGAAAAGTCAATGGTATAATTATTAATCACCTCTGCAAGAGCAATAACTTGGTAATTATATTTTTGTACGTTCATTAAGCATTTAAACCTAATTTTTATACACAATGGGGTTATAACATGGCCGTATTAGTAAGTTCATTTTGTATTCACTTTCCAAAGATGTTAACACTCATTTAATAGTTTGGTAATTTGTCTGTGTCATCCTAAATTATTGGCACAATCTTCATTGGAGGAAGAAAAAGTATTTCTGGAAGCCCAGTGTACCTTTGATGGCTTGTGGATAAAAACTGGGCCACTGTAAACTGTCACACACAGTCTACACTTAGTCCAGGGAAATATATACACCCTCACTTTTTCATGAGAGTATCAGAAATCTCCAAGGTATGTCTCATCAGTCCTTCACAATGGCCCCTTCGGTGATCATATAGTACCTGTCATTTTCCTCCTCTCCTGTGTTAGCTCATTGTGATCCCATCTCTGATGATGCCCAAAGAGCATTGACATCACTGCATCAAAACCCTGCATGCTGATTCCTGCTGATGTGTTGTTGATGCCTAAACCTGGGGACCCATATATAAACTGCCAGTCAATACCTTCCCCTAGGCCGTCAAAGCAGCTGACAACTTGTCTCTCCATGCCCTGTCTCTTGAAGAAGTCTTGGCTGTCCTGCTTCTGACTGGCATGCTTCCAAGGGGGGATTACCTGCCAGCACTTTCTACCTGAAGAGTAAACCCCATGTGTCCTCATTTGCGAAGTGGGATAGGATCTATCTTCAGGTCTGTAGTAGACACTCTTTGTGTCCCACTGATATCTCTGGCTCTTACCATTTCTGTGCATGTTTGCCTAACTTTTCATTGCCAGTACATGCATTTCTTTTCCTGGGGTCTCTCTTTGGCTACCACAAGCATGACAGCTCAGAAATGCCAAGGAACTAATTCCTGGGAGCAGCCTTCAGCCAATGACTAAAGGGAGTTATTGCTTAAATATCCCAGCTCCTTCACTCCTCAAATGGGAGAATTCTGCAGTTCAAGTTCAACACAGTATCTCAGAGCTCCCCAGTGGTATTGAGCTCTAATTGTCCATGGTGGTTCCTGCTTGTGACACCACACCTTTTTACTGCCTTCTTTCCCTTCTCTGTCCCACTTTTCCACTCCCCTACCAGTGTGTCCTGCAATCACCTCCCAAATAAAGAACTTGCCCTCAGATTTTTGTCTTGGATGCTATTTCTGCAGGAATCCAAACTAAGACACGGGGTTGCCATAAGATTAAATACCATGTGTGTGTATAGCTCTTAACACAGTGTGTATACATTAGTCACTAATACTTGTTGAATAAATAAGTGGATATATTTGACTCTGTGAAATCTTTTTTTTTTTTTTTTTTTTTTTTTTGAGATGGAGTCTCACTCTGTTGCCCAGGCTGGAGTGCAGTGGCGCAATCTTGGCTCACTGCAACCTCTGCCTCCTGGGTTGAAGCAATTCTCCTGCCTCATCCTCCCAGCTAGCTGGGACTACAGCTGCGTGCCACCATGCCCGGCCAATTTTTTGTATTTTTAGTAGAGACGGGGTTTCACTGTGTTAGCCAGGCTGGTCTCAATCTCCTGACCTCATGATCTGCCCACCTCAGCCTCCCAAAGTGCTGGGATTACATGCATGAGCCACCGTGCCTGGCCATCTGTGAAATCTTAAAGTTTTACCTGTTGTTATTTCTTTGCGGCCCCAGCTCTACATTTTTATGACTCCTGAATTCAACTTCTGTGCTTGTCTCAATTTATTAAGAACAGTTTCTAGAGTTAAATAAGTCTGAATCTACTTGTTACTTGTTTTCTTCTGATAATACTAGATTATAAAAAATTCATGAGCTTCAAAAGGCAATGTTCTATGAGTTACACGAGAGATCCATAACAAAAACATTCACACATTTAAAATAGCATGAGCTCCAATTAACATATAGCACACGCATCCCAGTAACAACAGCTGTACATCTGCTCGGAAGAAACGAATTTGGCTCATCTACCTAGTCTGGGCTTTGGCTCGTGTTTGCATAAAGACTCATAGGCCAAACCCTGATTGTCTTATCCTTTGGAGGACCACCAAATTGCCATGCCTTTAAATGCCTTGCAACTGGACTTTTACCTTTAATTATATCATAGATCCAGACTGATGCTCCACAGGCTAACTCTGGATAGAAGATATGTTTTGTTTGGTATAAAAAATGGTAGTACAAATTCATCCAACCTTTAAAAATTGAGAAATTTCAATGAATATATGGATTCATGGTTCCTTTTGAAAATATTAGAAGATCTAGTAACCCTGGGTCTGAATTTCCCCAGGGCACCATAAGCAGCTGGTGCTAAATATTCACTGTTCCTTCTCAATGGGGCATTTTGGCATAAGCTCTTTTGAACTCTTATGTCTGCTACAGTCCTCGCCATTTCCTATTCTCACCCATCTCACTTCTTTCAATTACATTAATTATGTTTTTATTCATTTTCGTTGGTGACCATGGCTTTTCAGAGATGAAAGGAAAACAGAACTCTTTTTATTTTGTTTTCTCTTCCCACCGCCTTTTTCTTTTCTTTATATTTTGAGGCTTACACACACACACACACACACACACACACACACACACACACACGAAAAAACCCTACTTGCTGAAACAGGTCTATAGTTTCAGAGACCTTAAAAAAGGATTACATTAAATTAACACTTTAGGACCCCCAAAATAAACTACACTATAATTATGTTCTTCACAACTTAGTTATAGGATTAATTCATGGTATATTACGTGATAGGGCTTGGTAATGGGACAAAAGATTAAAGCATGATGAATACTTGTCAGGTGGCTCTGTGAATGAATGTATAACAAGACAATTGAAGATAATAGAAAAGTGGTTTGGGGCACCTTTGGAAATGGAAGACCTGAGATAAATGGTCTTCTTGACCTGTGCAATCATAGTCCTTCTTTTAAACACCTGGTTTATAGTCACCAATTTAATGTGACTATTCCTTATCTTTATTCTGGGACACTTCGTACTCTCCTTGGACTCTTGGATAAATTTAGTGTAAAAAAAATCTCTTTGGACAGACTTGTGGTTAACAAAGTATAAAAGAGGAGGGCCTTTTAGTATATCTGTTAGATGATTACGTGTTCTTCCTCTTTGGGTGGAAAGATTTTCCCTCCAAGCAGCTGCATGCTGAATAATGCACAAAGGTTTGGTCTAGTCAGGAATGTTAAACACTTGTTTATCTGTCTCTTTATTCACCACATCCAGGGGGGATCAAGACAAGAACAAACACACTGCTTTAGGAAATTAAATCCACTCAGATTGGTGTAAAATTCCTTAACATCAGGTGGTCTCAATAAAGCTATGTTCTTTCAATTTATCCATACTCTTTTCAAACTAAGCATGATCCCAAAATATACAATATTGATGGTCTTTAAACATAGTAATTCCCAGCAAATCCCACTGTGTTCTGAGTAAAACTGATCAGATCCTGCACATGGATTAGGTATGCCATGTCTATCTTTCTTAATTTTATATTCTATGGCGATTTGGCTCCCAAATCATGAGCACACTATCAGATTTAGTGACCTAATTTCTCATCAATGACAGGCTTGATGACACTCAAATATATCATTCATTTCTTCCTCATTCCAAAATACACCAACATTGTATATCATCATTCACCCAATTTGACTTATAGGCTATTTTTAAAAAATCATTCTCATTCTGTCCAGACAAAGTTGATAATTCAACTGGAACTTACATCCACAGGAATTTAATAATTATCAAATTTGGAGGAAAAATTAATTCCCAGCTTGGTCTTTTCCTACTTCAATGCTGGCCAGTTTTTCTGAAATTTTTCTGTGATTGTTTTTTAAAGATAGGATAGATTTTAGATCCAATTTAACTTTCAGTTTATTAGCATACTGTTCAAAGAAAATGAATGTAATTTTTAAGTTCAAATTCCTAGTACACTAGAGTGTGGATTTAAACATTAGACAAACACAGCACTAATAAAAACAACAATTTTCCCTTGGCTATAATGCCAGCTCTTCAGCTTTGGGAAGGGATCACAGTCACCCTTCTTTGCCTTACGCCTGGGCTAGCTTTCCCAATAACAAGTAAATAGAACCAGGCTCTGCAGCTATGCACGTATCTTCCAGAAAATGTCATTTCTTCATCTTATTTCTCCAGAATCCCTCTGAACCAAACTCCTGAATCTTCTCTTTTCTTTATAGGGAGCTTTTCAGTTCCTTCATACTCCATGGGAAACCAGCAAACAATACATAAAAAGTATACAAAGGAAAAAAATCAAATTTATTTCTATCACCACCCCCTCCCACTCCCACTTTTCTCCCTAGAGGAGACCAGGGTCAACAATTTTATATGTTAATTTCTGATCAGAGGACGAACTTCCCCCATCTTTTCTTACCATGTTCTATTTAGATACTGCTAATTCTTAACAAGTTGAAAAATGATGTAGATATAAAAGCCAAAAGACCAATTATTTGATGTGAGAGTAACCAGGTCACTGTCCACCTGTTTTGAGATAGCATAGACCTGACTTAAACGTAGTGTGTGTGTTGTTTTATCTTGAGGGATTCATATGTTCCCTTTCTCCCTCAATTCCATTTGCTCCTTTTAGGACTCTCAATCTTCATGCTTTGCTACATTCCTCTTAACTTCATAAATATGCTAAAACTCAGAGCCAATCAGAGCTTTTCTATGTGATTGATAGATGGATGCTTTTGGACTCTGGGCATAAATAAGGTTGAAATTGCAAGCGGTCATCTTTCCCACCATGAAGAAAGAGCCTGTCTGAGAAAGAAGACAAAGACCTGGTAATCTGGTGCCAGAACCTCTGCTGGACTTTCCCAGTTGCATGAGCCAATACATTCCCTTTATTTAATGTAAGCCAGTTTGAGCTGGTTTTCTGTCACTTGCAACTGAAATAGTCCTGATGCATATGCAGAATATGTCATGGTTCTTGTAAATATCTAATTGTAAAATTTTTTCAAACATGTGAATGAGACTGAAGCATCTACATAGACAATCTGGCTTCATGTGTACTGATTCTGGATAACATAGAGGAAACTGCTGAAAAAGATAATACACCTGCATATGCAATCCATGGTACTGCAACAGCACATAACAGAACATAACCTGATGTGGAGATGTTCTGGAAAGATGTCCTAGAGATGGGAAAAAATGGGAAGCTTTCCAGGGTGAGCTATAAGAAAGTGGGGTCCCAGGTGAGAGCTAGGTTCACTTCAGTGCAGAAGAGGAAAGAGAGTTTGAGGGTATAGACACATTCTTCATGGTTCAGAGGGTTCTGGGTATTGAATGGAAGGGTTTGGGTGAGACAAGAACAATATGGAATTAGGGAAGCAGAGAGAGAAGCATAGAGCAGTGTGGGAATATACATATGGGAGAGGAAAGCTAAGAAGGACTCACTAATACAATCAGAAATGTGAGATATGGGGAGTATTAATGAACCATGGGGTTTTCCAAATATTTTAGCTTGGGGTGAAGGGACTGGTGGTTGGCTCAGTCTATAGGCATTAAGTGTAACTCTGTGGCCTTGGGACAGTCAAGTGCTCTCATGTCCAAAGATGCACCCTTTGATTTTTTGTCCATCCATCCATCCATCCATCCATCCATCCATCCATCCATCCATCCCTGAATCCCTCCATCCCTCCATCCATTCCTCTTTGCATCCATCCATCCATCCATCCATCTTCTCAACCATTCATCCTCTCATTAATCTGTTTAACCATTATCTATCCATCCCTGAACATTTATTGAGCTCCTGTCATGTGCCAGGGCTTATGTTGCTTGTCAAGGAGAAGGAAGAAAAAACATGGCTTTTATCTTTTGGATACTTCAGTCTGTGATGTAAAAAAGATACGTAAACACATCATTGCAATACCTTTTGCTAAGAGCAACAACAAAAAGGATTTTACAAAGTGCCAAGAGAAGGCATGTTGGTTGTGAAGATTAAATGAGATTAAATGTGTGAAAAGCACTTTGTGAGCTATTCAAATATTAGTCATTATAATCTTCATAACAACTCTGGGAGACTGGCTTGGATTATTATCCACTTAAAATTTTTTTCTGCTATAAAAACTACCTAAAAGTTCCACTACAAGTTACAAAATAGAGAAAATAAGAACTCATCCACATTTATGGTGCTTCAACACTGACATTGTTTTACATGTTGCTAAGTGTCATTAGTGTCTTTATTCCTGGAATTTTATTTTATTTTATTTCATACAACAATCATGCTGTGATGTGGTCTGGCTATGTCGCCACCCAAATCTCATCTTGAATTGTAGTTACGATAATCCCCATGTGTCGTGGGAGGGACCCCTTGGGAGATAACTGAATTTGGAGGTGGTTACCCCCATGCTTCTGTCCTTATGCTAGTGAGTTCTCACGAAAACTGATGGTTTTATAAGGGGCTTTCCCCCGTTTTGCTGGGCACAATCCTTCCTGACATGTGAAGAAGTATGTGTTTGCTTCTTTTCCTGCCATGATTGTAAGTTTCCTGAGGCCTTCCCAGTCATGCTGAACTGTGAGTCAATTAAACTTCTTTCCTTTATAAATTACCCAGTCTTGGGTATGTTATTAGCAGCAAGAGAATGGGCTAATACATGCTGCATATATCATGATTCTGATTGTTTTCTCCTTAAATTAAATTGTCTACGTTTTCCCATGTGTAAACCTGTTTCATGGGTCACATCTATGCAGGAGGAGTGGGAGAGGTCGCCATGGTAACAGTTGACATGTCTCTGTCTCAGTCTCAGCCTAAACCCCACCTTCCTGGTTCCTCGTGAGTTACTGGGACCCTTCATAACAATGGCCACATAGATTCCCTGTCCCTGTCATGGTCTTCTCTGCCACTCTAGACATGGAGCTGTGCCTGGTATTGTGCCATATTACTTTCTCCTTTATTTTTTTGCTGACTCTGTAAAGCCTCTGTATGTCTGCTGATGAGAAGCTACCTTTCTGTCCTGAGCTCTGTCCCCATGGCGAAGGGAAAATGTACCTTTGTATCCATCTGAATCACATTGGTGGACCACTTTGTGCCTATGTTAGATGTCTAAGGTTGGGGGAGATCCATACTTACCTCTACTTCCTTTTTAAAAAAAATTCTCTCTTAATGATAATCCAATTAGACTCTCATTCTCATCACTGTGCCAGTACAGCTCATGTTAAGGTGACCAATAACCTTCATGTTTCCAAGTCCAATGGCTAGTGCTAATGCTAGTTATTATCTTACTTGACTTAATAGCAACATTTGAACAATTGTTTACTTATTCCTCCTTGAAGTGTTTTTATTTTTTTCACTTAACTTCCAAGATACCATACTCCTGATAGCTCCTCCTCAGCCCCTTTTGCTAGTTTCTCCTCATTTCCTTGACTTCTAAAGGTTGGAATATCCTAGGACTCAGGCCTGCAGACATATTCCCTATCTACATTTGCTACTTAGGTGATCCCACTCAGTCTCATGGCTTTAAATACCACTATAGGCTGATGACTCCCAATTTTATCAATCCAACTTATAGCTTTTCTCTGACCTCCAGATCCATACTTTCAACAGACCATTCATCATTTCCATATGGATGTCTAACAGGCATCTTAAACATTACTTGTCCAGCCAACTCATGGTTTTCTCCCCTTACTTGTTCTTCCCATGATCTTCCCTATTTTTGTAAGTAACATGTCTGTTTTTCCAATTGCTTTGGCTAAAAACATTGGTTGGACTCATCTTGACTGTCTTTCTTTTATGCCCTGTATTCAAATCACCAACAAATCCTGTTATCTCTCCTTCAGAATACATCCTGAATCTAAAGCTAACCACTTTTCACTACTTTTCCCACTATCATCTCAGTTTAAGCTACCAGCGTCTTTCACTGGGTTACTGAAGTTGCCTCTTAACTGCTCTCCTGATTCGGCCTTTGTTCCCCTGCAGTCTGTTCTCAACATGGCAGTCAGAGTGATTTTATTTTTAAATTTTACAACTCACATCACATCATGCCACTCCTCTGTCCCCCAAACCTTCCATTGGCTCCCATCTCACGTACAGTAAAAGCCAAAACCTTGCTATGACCACAAAAGCCAATACAGTCTGGGCCACTGGCCTCATCTCCTATTATTTTCCCTTTTGCTCATTTTTTTTTTTTTTCTTCAGAACCACTAGCTTCCTTGTGTATTGGTTGTTCCTCCAATACACTGGCACACTCCTATCTTGGGGCATTTGCTGTTTCCTTCTGCCTGGAATGCTCTTTCCCAGGGCACATGGCTTATTCCTTTCTTCCTTCAGATCTCTGTCCAAATGCCACTCCCTTAAATAATTTGTCTCTGTTTACCTGTATACCATAGCAACTCTGTCCCATGACTAACATGCTCTGTTCCTTCTGTTTGTCTTTTATTAGACAAATCACAAGCTGACCATATCCATATCTACACACATGTATATTTATGTTTGTTTACTACCCACCTCTCATCCTAGACTCAAAATCCCATGCCATGAGATCAAGGGCTTTGTCTCTGTGCCCATGGCACTTACAGCGATAGCTGGCACATTAGTACATGTTTCATAAATACATGTGTTTCCTGTTGCCAACTCTTATGATCTCCTCCTATGACTAGGAATGTGTTCTTTGTAGCCCTTACTCCTATCCTTTAATGATGTAAAATAATAAAATGGCCAACTTACTCACTGAGCCTCAGTTTCCTAATCCACATGATGGATCTGATAATAGCTCCCACCTTATAGGGTTGTAAGACAGAAATAAGGTATTGCAGCTGACATCCTTAGCACGTTGGCTGGTTCACAAAATAGTTTTTAATGATAATTCTGAACACTATGGAGTCAGATGAATCAGGATTTAAATGACTTATATCAAAGCACAAATCAGGATTTAAATGACTTATATGAAAATCACAAAGTAAATGCTATCTAAGTATGAGGTCTAATAATAATTATATTTGATTCATTTTCAAGAGTTTTTGCAGTCCAAGAAAAATGACAACTTCCCTTAGTCTCAATTCCTTATCTCTACTATAGAGATGAAGTAGCTCTTGTGACAGTTAGTAAGATACAGTATGTAACATGCCCAAACACTGAGGATGTTTGTTAACTGTTTCCCTACTGTGGGACAATCAGATTATTTCATTTGGAAAGCCATCGTAGACAATGCTGTGATGCACATCTTTGTGCATAATGGTTTTCATATATTTCAGATTATTTCCTTACCTTGGAATATCAGGATAAGTATTATTGAGTAGAAACTTCTAGATATTTTTATGGTCTTTGTTACATAAGCCAGATGGATTTCTTATCCTCATTTTGCAGAGTGACTCTGAGCCTTCAGGTTACTTGGCTACTAAGTGTCAGAATTAAGATCAGAGGGCTGGGTGTGGTGGCTCATGCCTGTAATCCCAACACTTTGGGAGCCCTAGGTGGGTGGATCACCTGAGGTCAGGAGTTCGAGACTGGCCTGGCCAACATGGTGAAACCCCATCTCTACTAAAAATACAAAATTTAGCCAGGCATGGTGGTGTGTGCCTGTAATCCCAGCTACCCAGGAGGCTGAGGCAGGAGAATCGCTGGAATCCAGGAGGCAGAGGCTGTAGTGAGCCAAGATTGTGCCATTGCACTCTAGCCTGGGCGACAGAGCAAGACTCCATCTCGAGAAAAAAAAAAAAAAAAGATCAGAGCGCACTCAGGGGCTCACGCCTGTAAGCACAGCACTTTGGGAGGCTGAGGCAGGTGGATCACATGAGGTCAGGAGTTCGAGACTAACCTGGCCAATATATTAATATATTAATCAAATATATTAATATAATTTTTCTTGTTTCTTTCACTTTTCAAAATGGAAAACCAAATATCATATGTTCTCACTTAAAGTGGCAGCTAAGCTATGAGGATGCAAAGGTATAAGAATAATATAATGGACTTTGGGGACTTGGGGGGAAGGGAGGGAGGGGGATGAAGGATAAAAGGCTACACATGGGTAAAGTGTACACTGCTGGGGTGACAGGTGCACCAAAATCTCAGAAATCACCACTAAAGAGGTTATCCATGTAACAAAAAACCACCTGTACCCCAAAACTTAAAAAATGTGGACACTAGAAAATTAGAAGTTACATATATTGCTTGCATAATAGGGATAGTGCTGTTCTAGATGCTATAATTATTAACAGATGCTATAATTATTAACATTTATTGACCATTTATGTGCTAGTCACAATGCTAAATGTTTGCCATGAATTATTTTATTTTCACCTCAAAACAACTGTTTTGCAAATGAGGAAACCAAAAATTAAGTAACTTGCCCATTCAATTATAAGCAGAGCAGGTGAAATAAAACTTGTATCTGACAAGCCAAGAGGCAGACTGGGAACTTGGAGCCAAATTATCTGAGAAAAAGTGCAAGAGAGTGGACATACTTAAGCCAAACTCATGGAAGACATGAGAACTCTTTACAAATACTTCAAAGAGGCCGGCGTTACAGATCACGCCTGTAATCCCAGCACTTTGGGAGGCCGAGGTGGGTGGATCACAAGGTCAGGAGCTCGAGACCAGGCTGGCCAATATAGTGAAACCCTGTCTCTACTAAAAATACAAAAATTGCCCAGGCGTGGTGGCAGGCACCTGTAGTCCCAGCTACTTGGGAGGCTGAGGCAGGAGAATCTCTTGAACCTGGGAAATGGAGGTTGCAATGAGCCGAGATTGCGCCACTACACTCCAGCCTGGGTGACAGAGTGAGACTACGTCTCAAAAAAACAAAAAACAACAAAAAAAAACTTCAAAGACTGTCACGTGGGTGGAGAAATAAACATTCCAAGTGGCTCCCAGGGGAGGAGCTTGATGATTCTCAGATGGTTGTTTCCTGCCAATGTTTTTCTTCTGAGCTCCAGGGTCATAAATCCAAATACCTTCTCGACTCACCCAGTTGCATCTCTCTTAGGTATTTCTTTTTTTAAAAATTAATTTTTTTAAAGTTCTGGGGTACACAGGATGTGCAGGTTTATTACATAGGTAAAAGTGTGCCATGGTGGTTTGCTGCACCTAACAACCCATCACCTAGGTATGAGATCATGTCCTTTGTAGGGACATGGATGAAGCTGGAAGCCATTATTCTCTTAGGTATTTCAGGCTGAACATGGCCAAAGCTTGTTTTGGTTTCTTTCCTTAAAAGCTTGTTCCACCATTAGGGTTCTAAGCTCAGTAAATGACATTGACATGCATGTGAGTTCCCATGATAAGAACATGGGCACCATCAGGGACTTCTTTCTCTTCTTTGCCCTGGACATCTGCAAACTCCTCATGAGTTGAAAAAGCATACCTTTCTTGTTTCTCTGTTTATATTGGTTATCTAAGGCTGTGTATCGAATGCCCTTCAAAATTCGCAGCTTAAAACAATGAACTTTACAAGCTCAGTTTCTGTGGGAGAGGATCCAGGAACAGCTGAGCTGGGTCCTCCAGTCTGGGTCTCTCAGAAGGATTTGATCTGATGCTTCAATCAAAGCATCAGCTGGCGCTGCGGTTATCTGAAGACTTGCCCAGAGCAAAATCCACTCCCAAGTGTGCTTGTGTGGTTATTGGTAGGATTCATTTCCTTGTTGGGCATTGGCTGGAGGCTCCTCTCGGCTCTTTGCCACATGCGCCTCTCCATAGGGCAGCTCATATCATGGCCCCAGCCTTCTGTCAGGGTGAGGGAGAGAAGGCTAGGAAAACGGAAAGAGGCTTTTGTAACCTAATCTCCAAAATGATATATCATTTTTGCTACATTTATTAGAAACAACTAAGTCCAATCTACATTCAAATGGAAGGATTACATTAATATCCAATGCATGAATGCCAGGTACTGAGGGTCATTGGCAGCATCTTGAAGCTGTCAGCCACATATCCCAACCATGACTGTGATCAGCATACTGTTGGTCATTGTATTCCATTCTTACCGCTGTAATATCTTGGCTATTTCTTTCTCTGCAGCTTTACTACCTCTTTTGTGGTTCATTGCCATCTTTCACCTGGACAGTTGCAAAAGCCTCTTGGCTGGCCTTCCTGCCTTCTGTCTTCCTTCTTCCATCCATGTCCCGTTTCTGGCTTTGTGGCTGAGACAGGAATGGGTGATGGTGGTGTGTGGTGAGCAAGGAGTCTAGTTCCAGACTGGTCCATTAGAGCATGGGTGGGTCCATTTGCAGAGTGATTACAGTCCAGGTCAGGTATGAGCCCCAGAGGCATGTTCTGGGTGGTGAGGAAGAGGACAGGTAGGAGTGACGAGAGTCTGAGCTTTCACGAGGAGCCTAAGAACCCTGGCTACAGGAGCAGGCGCTTGGAATAGAGGCCCAAAGCAGAAGGCAGAGCTCTGAATGTGGCTTCTTAGTGGTGGTTCCATCCTCAGAATGCCATTCTGTGACTGTGCCTTGGAACCGGAATTGGGCACCAGTTGTCACCATGGGCCCTGTTGCACCAGGCAGGCTGCCGCTGGCCGCTGAGTGACCACTTGGTCCACTGCAGCCTCATGCGCCATTGGCAGCAATATCTTTTCCTTCCATGCCTTCCACCTGTAGAGACAGAAGGGGTGAGCCAGGAGCAGGGCTCTCCCAAGGCCTCCTTAGTGGCTGTGAGAAATTTGCTGATCTTGTTGGACATGTCTTGCCAGAGTCTTCTCTCCCTTTGAAACTAAACTTGCTCTATTTTTAGAAAGCACAGAATAGCAGAGAGAACACAGGCTCTGGGGCAGGCAACTCTAAGATTGGAGTCTGTCTCTACTACTGATTACCTGTGTATCCTTGGGAAGTTATTTACCTTCTTTGAGCCTCAGCTTTTTGGTCTGTAAAATGGGGATAGCAAAGCTTACCGCATGAGATAAATATGAGAAAACATTCACAGGTGCATACAGCACAGTGCTTGTTCAATAGCGGGAAATCAAATCAAATGGTTTGGGAAGAGAAGTATGCGGAGCACATAGGGGCTGCCTCAGAGGTGGGTTCTTCAACCACACAGGTGTTGTGGATAGGATCCAGGGCTTCAGGGATGAGAAGCGGGGATTAGGCAGAGAAAGCTGTGGCTGATGTTTCTGGGAGGCAGATTTTGATTCCACACAATGAAAAATTTTCTGCCTTTCAGAGCTTTCCTGAACAAAGTTGCTTTCCTGTGGAGGAGGTGAGTTTCTTGTCCTTAGAGGTGTTCAAGCAAAGCCAGAATGGCCACTTGGTGGGGATGTTGCAGAGGGGATAAAATATCAGGGCGATGCTTGCAAGAGAAGATTGTTAAGGTCCTTTCTAATCCCTAGGAATTAACATTTAAGAGAAATCTGAATGTAACAAATATGACATACATACATGACAGCACTTTCTTAGCTGCAAGTCAGTGTGAGGAAAGGGGTGGTCATTGGATTTCCAAAGGCTGGGGTTTGAAGGCACTGCTGATTTAGGAAGGAGGTGGAGCCACAGCTCACATTTGAAGGGACCTCCTGCAGCTACAGAAATTACTCTTTGGAATAGACAAAGGACATATTGCAGGCAACCTGTGGTTTGTAGCATAGCTGGGGAAATCAGCATCCCAGGAATGGTTGTTACCCACCACTTGGACAGGAAATGTCACAGACAAAGCCTTGTTTTCTGCTGCAGGAATTAAAGTTCAGAGGCAGCTGCAAGAAAATCAATACCAAGCTGCTAAACCCTTAATGAACGACAGCAAAAGGCTGATGGTGTTGCCTAAAACAGATTTTTTAAAGCTGCTTGTCTGGGGTGAGAGTGTTAACAATAATTGATTGAGCTCCTATGAGGTGTGGTTTCCAGGGTGCAGCTGCGCAATGTAGGGAAATGCACGTTGGATCCAGGAGCAGTCACCATGGGTTCATGTCTTGCTTGGAAGCTTAGTCATCGGGTTACTGAGTCAGTCATTAGTGTTAGCAACTTGGGAGTCCAGTTGTGAGGCCTATATGCATGCAGCCACTCCTCTCCACACCCCACTGGGTCGGGTCCTCTGGCAAAAGATCAATAGCCAGATCAGAATCAAAGTTCCTGTTTTAGCCATGATTGAACAAGAGCTCCAGGTCCCAATTCATTGCCCTCTGGGAGAAGCAGAGCTCGAGAAGCTTGTTCTGGCTGCTAGGCTTAACTAGGCTTCCTGTTTCCTACTCACTTTTGCTTAAATTGGAGGTTTTTTTGTTTTGTTTTGTTTTTTTCAAACAAACCTATAACTCGACGGAGAAAATGAACAACCTGGCAGAAGGGAGGGCGAGGGTATATGGCACACCACCCATCGGTGAAGTGGAGCTCAGTAAATGCCACCCCGTGAATGACTCCATTAGCCATTCCTCCTCTCCAGGGGGCTGAAAGTGTGGGTAGAAATTTCTTTCTTCAGGACCTAGGCAGAAACTTAAAGGGTTAAGAGAAAAGATGTTTCCCACTGGGCCATTTAACTCGTCTTATTTCCCATTTCCCCATCTATCAAGTGGGCACAAAATATCCTCCCTGTTTTCTGTACAGGGTTGTTGTAAGAAACAAATCAAATTACATCCACACGAGTTTGTGGTAAGCCAAATTGCTTCCTCCAATCAAATGGGATGTAGTGCTTTTGTTTGCGACCTGGAGGAGGAATCCCAAGGACAGAAGAAAAAACAGGGAACTGTTGTTTTGATTAACCCCCCTTGAATCCTCACAGCATCCCTGTAGGCAGATATTAACATTCTTACTTTATTTTATTTTTGAGACGGAGTCTCCCTCTGTCACCCAGGCTGGAGTGCAGTGGCATGATCACAGCTCACTGCAGCCTCGACCTCTTGGGCTCAAGCAATCCTGCCACCTCAGCCTGTTGAGTGGCTAGGACTACAAGTGTGTGCCACCATGCCTAGCCAATTTTTTTGTTATTTTTCATAGAGATGTGGTTTCACCATGTTGCCCAGGTTGGTCTTGAACTCCTGGGCTCAAGCGATCTGCCTACCTCAGCCTTCCAAAGTGTTGGGATTATAGGCATGAGCTATGGTGCCCAGCCAACACTCTTGTCTACAAATGAGGAAACTGAAGTAGGGTAATCAACCATCCGGGCTTGCCCAGAACTAAGGGGTTTTCTAGGACATGGGACTTGCAGTGCTAAATCCTGGAAAGTTCTCATCAAACCAAGATAAGCTGGTCACCCCAAACTCAAGTCCAGAAACTTTGAGTGACTGTCTTAAACCCCAAGGCTGTTGAATATCATTGTTGGATTGGAATGCAGGATAGTTACCTTAGTACTCATGTTCTTTCCTGCACCCCTTTCTGCTAACACTCTCATTGGGCTGACAAAATATGCACATATGAATGAGTTGCAGGCCAAGAAGATGTGCTAATCAATGTCATGGGGTTTCACAGGAAAGAGAAAGCTTTGCTACGAAGGGGTGCTTTGCTGTGATACCTTAGATCTCAGTCTTCAGTGGTTCTCTTTTAAGGGTTTGCTTAAGAAGATACCTAAGTTGGATATGGTCATAGATAAAGTCCTGCTTTATAAGCCAAGTGGCACATTGACTAACATCTTTATTGTGATTTTTTAAATCTTGTTTGGTGGCTCTTAAACTTTAGTACCAGGGCCGGGTTATTAAAGAGGCACATTTGTGGGGCTGCCATCAGCTATCCTGATTCAGTGTGTCCTAGGAGGGGCCCAGTAACTGCATCTGGGTGACCTGGTTAAGTCATCCCTTCCCTCTGCTCTTCCTGGAACTATTGCAACAGCCACGTAACTGGCCTCCTTCTCTGTAAAGAATCCATCAGTGACTTTCCATCAGCTCCAGAAGCAACCCAAGCTCTTTAGCCTGGCTGACAAGGTTCTCCAGGGGCTGGCCCCAGGGTCCCTTACAGCCTTCTCACCTGCCAGACTTGGCCTGCTCTCTGGACTCCCGCAGCCTTGATGTGCAGATAACCTGGCTCACTGTGCCGCTGCTGCTTCCCGGGGTCCCTCTTCATTGTATGGCTCCTCCTCCTCCCCATCTTTAGGCATTGACTTTCTCCCACTCTTTCTCCAAGATGCCGTTCAGGCATCCTCAACTCCAGTAAGATGCCCCTGGCTTTTTCCCACATGCACTGCCCTCATGGAGGGGAAATGCACCTGATGGCAATAACTTACACATACACTGAGAATGACCCTGTGTGGCAGACACACCTGAATATGTGTTCCAAGTTAGAGAATCTGGGAGTGGCCAACCTGGAGATTTGTTCGTTGTCTCTGAGGAACATCTGAGCCCCCACCTGTCCTGTGGAACACTGGCAGTACAAGGGATCGAGGCCTCAGTTTGGGGTTGAATAAAGGTTGACAGGTGTAAGTTGTTAGGGAAAG
This sequence comes from Pan troglodytes, assembly GCF_028858775.2. NCBI lineage: Eukaryota > Metazoa > Chordata > Mammalia > Primates > Hominidae > Pan > Pan troglodytes. The sequence continues at coordinate 48,146,341 of NC_072419.2, forward strand.
GGTGCTAAGTGAAAATGCTGTATAAACTCCATGCCTTTTGCAAGTGGCTCCAGTTTTTCTTCCCAGCCCAACACCACTGGGCTGTGTGGTTCTCTTGTCCAGCCCCCAACCTCTGTACTTTCTCCCCTTTATGTAAGCCCCCAATAAAACTCTATGTCTCATTCGCTGGCTCTGGGTCTCTTCTTTGGCCTCTTGAACATGGTGCCATCCCACTGGAGTCAACAGGGGTTTGGCAAAACACCCACCCACTTTAGGTGGCCTTCAGTATCATTTGAATAACCCATCAGGGTCTGCCTTTCCCACTGAACCGTGAGTTTCCAGAGGGCAGAAACTGGTTCTCAATTCCTAACATAAGGACCCTAAAGGTGCTTATTGAAACAGATCAGACCAGGGTGGAGGCAGGAGACATTGTTTACCTGGCATTGGCTCTGTGAGCTCCCATAAGCCATCTGTGGTACTGATTACCCACTCTGAGCACAACAGATCAAGACACAAGGCACTCAGCAACACTGCAAACATTAGTTTTAATTGCTGGGGTGAGAAGGGATTAGGGAATAGCAAACTGACAACCTGGCTTATTCTGAGGGCTAAATTAGGAACAAGATTGGCATGCTAATGGGAAAAATAGTGAGCCTGAGAGGTGGTGTATGTTAGAGGGAATTTGGGGATGTGACATGGAGCTGCTAAAAGTTAAAGTTAGGCGACTTAAGGTTCAGAGATTAACGGTGGCTCTTGACAGAGAGGCCACCTGGTAGAATCACACTCTCTTTGTCAGTCCTTATCTCAGTATTTAACTGTAATAAATTGGTAAACTCCCTAATGGCAGGAACTTGCCTATTGCCATTGTATTAGTGCCTGGCACGTAGTAGCAGCACAATAAATTTTTGTTGAATGAATGACCACTCTAAATACTGCTTTCTGCCTCCACTTTCCACAGGGAGGTCTGATCTACCCTAATCTTTTAAGCCAATTTGCCTTTCTCCGTCCTATATCCTTGCTGCGCTAGGAAAGCGAGCCCCACTTTCTGGCCATTCTGACTTCTCTATCTTTGTTCCAGAACTGCTTGGGCTCTGGCCTCTTCTCTGGGGTAAGGACCTGGGTCCTGCCTCTGGCCCCAGATCCTGGGCTTCTTTGTGTTATTTGGCATCTAGACCTGGCCTTGCCCATGTTTATGGGCTTGGTCTGCATCTGCCACCGATATCTCAGGTCCAGTTCTGGCATTGATGTTGTGGAAACTGCCATCTCTACTGGCTTCTTGGTGGGCCCCTGGCCAGGTCAGCCCCAGCCCTTGTGAGAAGAGGACAATGACTTCTTGCAATTGCTGATCCCAGTCCCAGCCCCTGCATACCTTTCATCTCAGGCTGCCTTCCACCACTGTCTTTAAGATGTTAGAGTGGGCTGGCTCAAACCCTTGGCATCCCGAGGTGGGCCCAGTATGGCCCTCCTCCTTGAGAGCTGAAAATCTTCACATTTATTTAAGAAAAGTCCTAGGTTTGGTTAGAAAAATAACAAACAGAAATGAGGTTTCTAGAGGCCTTCCAAAGAAACCTCTGATTGGGCTGGATCAGAACAGGCCACTCTGGAGGAATTATAGTCCTAGTGAATGTTGTGTGTGTGAGTGTGCATATGTGTGGTGTACATGGTGTGGAAAGCTGTGTGGGGTGCATACATGGGGTATGTATGCTGTGTATATGTGTGTGGCATGTATACATGTTATGTATATACATGTGGTATGTGTGCATGGTATATGTGGTATGTATACATGTGGGTTGGTGTGCACAGGCCATGTACACATATGTATACACACGTGGGTGTATGTGTGGGGTGTGTACATGGTGTCTACCCCTATGTATATGTGTGTGGCATGTGTGTGTGTGTGTGCCCATGGTGCATATGTGTGTGGTGTCTATCAATGTTTGTATGTGTGGGTATGTGTTATGCAGAGTATGTATATGCATGTGTTGTATGTAGTTTGTGTATACACATGTGTGGTATATGTATATGTGGCATGTATACACATGTGTGGTATGAATGTGTGGGGTATACATGGTCCATATACATATGTGCTGTGTGTGCACGTGGTCCTGAGGTCCTGGCCAGGGTGGGGGCAGGTGCAACTCAGAGATGTTTGAGCAGGACATGGCTTGAAGTGTATGTGGGAGCCAAGGTCTCTGGTGGGGGAGGTGGGCAGAGCCTCGGAATCTGGGAGATGGAGACAAAGCTGTGGTCAGCCAGGGGAGCAGGAGGCCAGTTGATATGAAATGACCCAGAGCGAGGCCATGGGCAAGGGGGTGCTGGCATCTCCGTTCTCGGAGCTGTGTGGGCTGGGTCTGCTGGCTTCAAGGGCAGCTCTGGCAGGGAGCTGGGCAGTGCACGCCTCTGCTGACCATTGTCCACAGGCATTTATTAGCATGAGGCAGTGCCAGGCCCTGCATGAGGTGCTGAAGAGAACTGACAGATGAGGTTCCTGTTCACAGAAAACAAATATGAGGACTGAGAAGCTGGGGACGGTGGATGGGGAAGAGGGATGGGGAGAGGAAAGGAGGGAAGGAGAGGCAGAGATTCCTGGGGCTGGGATGGAACACAAAGGGTAGAGGCTGTCCAGCTGCTTGGACTGAGGACGGGGCGGATCACACTGGAATTACAGACCTGTGTTCAATTTGTTCCAATTCTCCCCGTCAAAACAGAGGTCATTTCTTTGAGTGGTTATTAAAATACTCCAGTGAATCTGGAGCCCCCTACTGGGTTTGTTGGTTTCCCCAAGCTCCCGAATCTGGTTCCCCACTCACTATCATCTGGACATCCAGTCGGCCCACAAATCCCAGACTGCTGGGGAAGCCGTATTAGGTTATTTGGGAGATAGGAGCCTCCTTTTCCTTTCCTCCCCCCACATTTCAGTTCCTGATTTTTTTTTTTTTTGCCGTGTTAGCAAATTTGATGGATGGTGGCAAATGCTTGAGGATAAAATACTGTAATCAGGAAAGTGTCCCCTCCCTCCCTCCCTCCTCCTCTGTCCCTGGATCTGGTGCTGACCGTTTTTGTGGAGTCAGCAGATGGATGGATGGCTTTTGCTGATGCTTTGCTGGAGTGATAGGATGTGTGGCAGGAATAACCCTGCAGGCTCCTGAGAAAAAGAAAAACAGGAATAGCTCAGGGAAGTGGGGGAACTGAGAGGGAGAAAGGGGAGCGGAGAAAATCGGAGTGAACTGGAGATCCCTGCTGTGGCCCTGCCCACAGTGTCTGATGGTCCAGACCCTATTACCCAAACCCCTAAGTTGAGCAATGGCAACAGACTCTTACCTGGTGCCTTCAGCTCCAGGCTCAACCCCCTCAATCCTTTCATCTGGCACTGTGCCATAATGATCTAAGGCACAAATCCCCCATAGTCCTCCCTCACTCACTCTCACACCTTCCATGGCTCCCTGCTTCCCATCAAATCCTGTGCAAACACCACAGTCTAGCATCAAAGGCTCTCTGTGACATCACTGCATCTATTAGCACCCCATTTTGGATACCCTTGCTATTGGCCAGTTTTGCAAAAAGTTATTCTTAAACATGGCTTTCTGGCCTTTGTGTGACTATACTCTTATTTCTTTCCCCATATGGTCTTTTCCTCCTATTCTCCCATCTTAGCCTTTGGAAATCCCATCTGACCTTTAACTCCGACTGCAAATGTCATATTTGCCATGCTGACTTTGTAAGTCCCCTTGTCAGGTAACATTCTGTCACCTGCTACAGCGCTTATTTCTCAAAACCTTTTGTTAGTATTACTCATGTTCATGTCTGTCTTTGCCATTAGATTGTGAACTTGTGAGGACTGAGCCAGATTTCTCTCTCCGTGGTGGTCTGTCCTATCTCATGTTTAACAGGTTCACTGTGTTGAGTTGAAATTTGTTGAATTCAAGTACATAATTGCAAAATATTCTACTTGATAAGGCAAAATTAATGTTACAGCAGTTTGGTGCAGAGTGTACATTTGCTGAAAACTGTTGTCTTGCGGGAGGAAGGATAAGAATCTGTTTTCTAGAGGACTTTTGAGCTTGTCTTCTGAAAGCCTTTCTGTCACAGTTTGGTAGCGTATCAGTCAGCTTTTTCTATGCTACAACCTCAAACTCTCACTGGCTTATAATAGACATTTATTTTCTTGCTTGCAGGTGAGTTGATCAAGCTAATCTTGGCTCCAGGTCATGGCTTGGGTTCAGGTCTGAGTCTTATAGTTCCTTCTTCTCCTTGGATTAGTAACTCCCTGGAGTGTGCTCTTCTTATAATGGATTCCAGGAGTGTCAGAGGCCAAACCAAACCCTAAAAGCATATTTGTAGCCTGAGTTTGTGTTATCTCCACAATCCTATTGGCCAAAGCAAATCAGATGGCCAAGCCCAACATCAATGGGCTGAGGAAATATATACTGCTGAGGTAGTGGTAGGAGCTGCAAAGTCATATGGCAAAAGGCTTGGACGTGAAATTCCAAAAAGGGAGGGGGTAAAGAATTGGAGATAGCAATCCAATGTACCTCCAGTGATCTCAGGGTTGGGGAAGAAAACCCCTACAGAACGGGTACAAGAACAAAGAACTTAAGGATAAAGAGCAGACATAGGAGCAATAGTACATAGTTTAAAATGCGAAGATCGATATTTATGTCTATGACCAGATTGGAACTTGCTAACCATCTGTTCATGATGAAAACCCTTAAACTCTCTGAACTTCATTTTCTCCTGCCACAAAATGGAGACAAAAGTACAATTACTATACTTATTGGGAGGGCAGCTTGTGAACAAGCAGGTGAAGATGCTTTGCTAGCTGAAAGAGCCCAAGTAGGGGAAGAAGCTAATGGGAGCAACTGTCCCCAGTGGTCAGGGAAGGTGGAGAAGATGAGAGAGGTTCACGGCAGAACAATGCAGGAACCTCGGTCCTTCTCAAGTCCACCTGCTTGGGGCATCAGATTTTCTGCCCCAGCCAGGCAAGGGCTTAGCCCTAAGTTATGTGTTCTCACACACACCTCTGAGCTCTGCCCCATCAAGGTGCCCATCCCCATCTCAGATTCTGGGTTTCACCCAAACCTATGTGAACAGTGTGGATAGGGCCTCTAAGAGTGGCTGTGAGGATCCAGCACTAAAAGCAACAGCATGGTGCTAGGCACATGGCACAGGCCCGATACTGAAACAAAACAATACATTTACCAAATGAATGTGGATTAATGCACACATCTGTTTCAGACGTTTCCTCACTCAGTACAATTGACAGAAACGCCATCCATTCATCTCTTGCAGGCATCCACCAGGATGTGGAAATTGCTTAGATTAACTTGTTAAATCCATCAAAATGGTGTTTATTAAAATGGGATTTTATGTGTTGACCACATAAATATTCATAACTTTATGACAATGCCCAAACACATACCACTGCTTCTGCGTCCTCGCCACTCTGCCAGGAGAAAACATCACATGACAACAAAACGGAGCCCGTGTTATTTACCTGACAGTGTGTTCTGATACCTTGGAGCAGGGCTCTGCCAAGCAGGGGTTTTTCTGACAGACAGTATGCAGCTGCTATTCCCTTCCCCACTGTCCTCTGCAGAGCTAGCTCATGGCCCATTTTCCCTGCTGTTCCTAAGCACACCAAGTACTTGCTTTATCCATCAAACTCAAGTCCTTTCTTTCAGGAGAAAGAAATCGATAGAAATTGATTTGAAAATGTCAAACCTTATCAACTGCTAACTGTCACTCCAAGCCAGGTATTTTAAGGATGGTGTAGACATTTGAACTCACCAAGGCCCTTCTCCTGGCTCTGAAAGTCTATGGTGCCACCAGTCAACCTCTAAATAGTCTCTGGGGGCCTATTAGAGAGGGAGGTGGCATAGCGCAGTGGCTAAGTGTGTAGGCTTAGGAGCCAGACTGCTTGTGTTTAAATTCTGGCCCCATTATTTAATGGCTGTGTGGCTTTGGGAAGGTTATTTAACTTCTCTGTGCCTCAGAAGTCTCATTTTGCACCTTAGGATAATAATAAGATATACTTCATAGGGCAGTGAGAACTAAATGACAACCTGTGTAAGCCACTTATAAAATATGGAGAATGTTATAAGTGCACCATTAATAGTAATCACTATTTATTACTTATATGCCACTTCACTAGGCATCGAGGGTTATAAATAAGGCCAGTTGGGAGAGGCAAGGCATACACAAGGCAAATGGGGCACCTGATACATAGAGACTGAAGTCCGAAGTCCTGGGTTTGAATATCAGTTCTACCACTTACTTCTCCATGATTTTGAGCAGTTTCCCTGGAACTGTTTCACCTGTAAAATGGCAGGTGAAAATCACAGTGATTGACAAGCCAGCTTGTTGTATGTTTCTAGTTAGAAAACCACTTTGAGACTAGAAAAGCACAGTGTATTTGTTAGCAATTTTATACCAGCGAAAGGTCATTCTGTAACATGGAGTGGCAAATGCTAAATGCCAAATGCGTAGGACACAGAAAGGTTCAGCATCAAGAGAGACACTTTGGGCAGAGATTGTCATAAAGGGCTTACCAGGAAAGGTGGGATTGAACTGGGCTTTCAGAGGAGGCAGGCTTTGGAAAGTCCAGAAAATACTGCCTGGCATATACGAGGCCCAACTTTTAGCAAACAGAGATATAAGCTTAGGAGAGGTCTTGATTTAGCAAAGAGGAATTCTGAAGTGACTTCTTTTTACACTTGGGGAAGCATCTGGATTATTACAATCAGGTGTGTTACCTGATCTGGGTGTTAGTAACTTCCTGGATTTTGCAAGGAGCCTAGCTCAGGGTGGGCAAAAGTTGAAGAGGAACACAAGGTAGGAGTTGATGGAGTTGGCCAGGTGAGAAATGATGGTGGCTTGGGCTAGGACATTATAGCAGTGGCAACGGAGAAACCCAGACAGAGGCAAGATCTTTTTTGGAGGTAGAGCTGTCAGGACTCACTGATGTATTCATTCAGTTTATTAATTCAGCTGTTCTAGGCTCTGGGGATATAGCAGTAAACAAAACAAACAAAAATATGCTTATATAGGTTAAGTACTGGTGGGAGGTAGAATGCAGGGGAAGAAAGGGGAGTAAAAAGGATGATTCCCAGGTTTCCTGCCTGAGGGGATGGAGTGATATTTGCTTCATAATGTGATTTTGATACCCTTTGTTACAAGTTGCTAAGGGGCATCATCTTGCCTTGATTTATCCAGTTCCTTCTCTTCTTTGTGAAGCTCTGGATCTTCTTCTTTGTTCTTTGTTCCATCATCTGCATCCTACTGCCAGGGACTAATGGGAGTCAATTCTCAGTGTCTATTAATATGCCGGAAGGTTACCTTTTATATAATCTCTTCACATACCTGCACAGTTCCATCTATGATGTAGATACACATGGTGCTGGGTTTAAGGTTTCTTTTCCCTTGTTATACTCTGCAAGGTGCTATTCACAACCAATTAACCCCTTTGCTCTCTTGCAGGGATGGGAGGACTCATATCCTGCCCTGCATTGAGTAGCATGTGGTAGCTCCCTGGTTGAATCTGACTTTAAAATGATCCCACTTGGACAGGTGATCCAGCTTTCATTGCACTTGCTGCATGCCATGATCCAAACCCTTCTTTCTACATTTTACTACATAACTTTCTATATTTTACTACATACGTCTTTTTGACCAGCCAGTGTTGGACGAATTGAACTAAGAAGAGACAGAATTCTAGAGGAAATGTACAACTGGAACAAAGATACAGAGGCAGGAAATTCCAGGCAGAGTTTGGGGCCCGCCTGATGATGACAATCCATTTGAAGACTATGCTTGGGATGTCCTGTGGAAGACAACTAGTGCTTTTTTGAGTGTCTAACACCAGTTGGTGAGCCACTTTCATCTCCCTGCTGAGAGAATACATGGAAGAAGCCTCTCACTTAGAATTATAAAGGATCCTAGTGAACATAATTTCAGCAATTACCAATGTTCAGTAATTATGCTAATGCTGATTCACAAAGGGCTGTTATTTGCTCAGCATGTTCTGTGCACATTATCTCTTTACCTGACTAACAGTGTTTTCTCACTGCAGTTATGGTTTGCTTGTCACGTTAAGTGATGTTTGCATCTTTGAGCTTGTCAAGACACTAGGATTAGAGCCAAAGTCTTGTTCCCACCCCCGTTACGAAGATTTTCTTGTGGGCCTCTTGATGAGAATGGAAGGAAAGGGGAAAAAGCAAAAAAGAAGCAGAAAAAGGAACCCTATTGACTTGTGGGGAAATTATAGTTCAGAGGCGAAGTGAGTTACAGAGAAACAGAGAGCTAGGATTTGTATCACTATCTTTCTGATTCCTGATAGGGCCTCTGGTGATTAGGAAGGTTGAGAGCTTGCCTGGTCTCCTCTATCTGTAACACAACAACAGTGCGTTTTTTTGGCTTGAAATGGTCATACCATTCTGAGTTTCTGCTTCAAGTTGTAAGAGTGCTTAGAGATTATCTAGGACAGTGATGCTCAAAGCGTGGTCTTCAGACCAGTGGCATCAGCACCACCTGGGAATTTGTTAGAAACGCAAATTCCTGGGTTCTATGCTAGAACTAGATTCAGAAGCTCTCAGAGTTTTTGTGTTTTAACACTGTCACATATATATTTTTTCCTTGAGACGGAGTCTTGCTCTGTTGCCCAGGCTCACTGCAACCTCTGTCTCCCGGGTTCAAGTGATTCTCCTGCCTCAACCTCCCAAGTAGCTGGGACTACAGGCATGTGCCACCATGCCTCGCTAATTTTTGTATTTTTAAAAATAGGCACTGGGTTTCACCATGTTGGCCAGGCTGGTCTCAAACTCCTGACTTCAAGTGATCCACCTGCCTCGGCCTCCCAAAGTGCTGGGATTACAGGCGTGAGCCACCGCACCCAGTTGGTCATATGTGTTTTAACAAGCCCTCCAGGTGATTCTGATGCATGTTCAAGTTTGAGAAGGATACGCTAGGCCTTTGATACTGGAATTGTGGGCCATAGACCAGCAGCATCAATGTCCTGGGAGAGCTTGTTACCAAAGCAACATCTCAGGCCACACCCAGACTTACTGAATTGGAGTCTGCATCTTAGAAGATCTGCAGGTGATTTATATGCATGCTGAAGTCTGAGTATCACTCATTCTACTCCAAATGCTTCCACTTACTGTTGACAAGAGGCAAAATGACTGGTAGATGTTGCACTAAGTAGTGACAGAACCAGACTGCTATTACTCCTACTAAATAGCTAACATTTATTGTGTGCTTTGTGAGCCTTGGAGCTGCTTTTGTTTAAAGAGGGCTTACTATGTGCCAGCATTGGCCCCTGGACTTTTAAAAAATTACTTTCTTTAGAGACAGGTTTCACTCTGTCATTCAGGGTGGAGTGCAGTGGCATGATCATAGCTCACTGCATCCTCAAACTTCTGGGCTCAAGTGATCCTTCCGCCTCAGCCTCCCAAGTAGCTGGGATTATAGGCTTGTGCCACCATGCCTGGCTGGCTTTTCCCGTTTAATTCTCACCATATCCCTTTGAGGTAGGTATAAAAATCTGCTTATCTAGAATGGGTATTTGGCTAGATAACTGAACAAAATCAATTAAGGTAAGAAATCATACAAATTATATACACTTTAAGCATTTAATTTTAACTTAAGCATATAAGTGTACATGCATTCATGAGTCTTTTGATGTGGGGGGTCCAGGTATTTTCCTTGAGTACCCAGGTTTCCTTTCTGCTGAAGTTTACATATCAACGATGATCTCTAACTTAACTTGCTTTGAAGTGGGCAAGAATTCAACCTGTGAAGAAATCTGAGGGCAGGAATCCTTCTAGAATTTTGTTTTTCCCAAACTCCGAATTCTGTAGAATTTTTAAAAAAGTTATTTGCCTTGTGCACAGTATTCAAACACAGTTTTCATAGATGCATCGATTCTTATATATAATATTTAATTAAATCTGTGATTATAGTAACAAGTATAAATAGCGTTAGCACGCTTGGAACCAATGCAAGATTAAACAACTCAGCTTTTAGAAGCTGAAGCGAATGAGTGTGTCAGAGAGTAGCTTATTAGCCCTGAACATTCTAGTGCCATGGGTTTGGTCAACGTGTCTTAGAGAATTGGCAATGGTGGTTGAATACCAAACAGCTGAGCTCTTAACACATGTTATTATCATCTCTATGAGGTTCAGAAAGGTTAAGGACTCTTCTCAAAGCCGCATAGCTAGAAAGAGCTGGAGCTGGGAGGTAGACCCAGCCAGCCTGCATCCAGAGTCTCTACTGAACTCCCCTGATTGTCTGTTTAGGTAAAAAATGATAATCAGTCTTTTTATCTTGACAAAGTATAAACACTTCTCCTTTTTATATAACTATAAATACTTCTCCAAATACATGCTTCTTCCTGCCCTCACTGTCCTTCTATCCTTAATTTAGAAAGAAAACTTGGTGTTCTTGACAGATGAGCAATTGAAATGGATGCATTAATTGATTTAAATGTCCAAGCATCAATATTCTCTGACAAAACATTGTCAGTGCACAGAAGACCAGTTAATGAAGAAAATAACCATGGAAGGGGGAATCAATTAGACTGAAAGTTTAGTTGAACCCTTTGATAAAGCATCTGTAGGTAGCTAGGTAGCATGCATTTCTCCTTCCCTCTGCTATGTCCCCATCCTCTCCCATACACACCTCTTATTGTGTAAAGCATTATACATCCAGTGAAATACTACACCTTATGGTCCTAGTTCTGTTATTATTTCTGTGCACCATCTCCTTTGGTGTGACTCATTGCTGGTTACTTGCCTTCCATGCCCTATATGTAAAATGGGGATAAGAATAGTACTTGCCTATCAGAGCTGTAGAGAGATGTAAATGGGAAATGCTTAGGACAATATCAGATACATTGTAAATGCCCAGAAAATGGTAGCTATTATTGTTTTTCCAACCCTTTTTCCCTAGGGAAAAGATAAAAAAGACTTAATCAGACATAGCTAAGGGAAAGCATTCTGTTTTAGCTCTTTTGGCCTTCTTTTATAATCCTAGTCCAGTGCCCACAAGGCTCAATACATATTTGTAGAAAGTTGAATAGATGAATCGTAGGTCAGTGTTTTTCCCCAATCTGCTTCTGCATCTCATGATGGTCTATGTTATACGGGTTGTTTCTCTGTATCAAAGCCTTTTATACTTCTGTAGTTTCAAAGAATTCTCAGTCTCTCCATCTGCAATTGCTTATGGTCTTCATATTGTCAAGTACGGACTTTTTCTGAACTATGTTTTCAAGGGAATCTTGTTTTCCTCTCATATTCTCAGAAAAATGCCAACAGACAATCGCCTGCAGAATGACAAATGGCTCACATGGCTTGTTGCTCCGCTTTGTTGCTTGGATCTGAGTGCCCTGTGATCTGAGGTTTATGTCTCTTGGCTGCCTCCATGTCTCACTGTGGTTTTATATCCCCTGGCTTTTTGGCAGAAACAAAACTTTTAGATTTGTCCTCAACTGAAAATGTTTCAGCTGTGTGTGCAGGCGTCTTCATGCTATAGAAGAAGGAATGGAACTGTGAATGGTGGGAAAGACTGAAGGAAGTAATGGAGATGACGATGCAGAAGTAGGTGCTCTTGCAAAGCAGTCCTGGGACAGATAAAGGAAGCAAAGGCAGAGAACCCCAACGCCTTGTAAGTAAGTTCTTTTGTCTTGGCGGAGTTCTAACCTGGAGTTGTCTGGGATAGGACTGGGATGCTAGAAGCCAGGTTAGGTAAATATCCCCGTGGGCAAGTGAGGATCACCTGCAGCTCTTTTTGTCTTAGGTGGTTGTGTCAAGTGCCTTTCAAGTGCCTCTTGACCACCCAGAGCTATTCTTTGCTGCCTCTCTGCTGTGCTCTGCTCTCTTCCCAGTAGGCTGACTCTGATCGATTGCATGAGCAGGTTCCTGTGCCCTTTAGCTTCAGCTAGGCGGGTCCAGTCAACAGGGACCCTTGGCAGGAGATCAGAGGTTTGGAGGGAGGAGGGTATGCTCAGGGTATCTATTCCTCTGAAGGAATTGCCTCAGGCTGGCTGTGCCTTTCAGTGGAAGGTAAATGTTCCCCTCAAGGTGGCTCCTTTTATGAAATTCTCTCCTTCCAGTTCTGGTATCTGTTCTCTCTCCTCGTCATTATGAGCCTAGAAAAGATAACGACCACATTGTTACTAATCCCGGGGTACTGCACTGTCCCTGAAAGCTTCCCTATAACCTGCCCCCACCTTTGCAAATGGTTCTTTTATTAAGTCCTGTTCATGTGATCCCAGTATGAGTTTGTCTATGCTTCATGCAAGGACACTGGCTGTTACAGTCTCAAGTTGCTCTGCCTCTGTAGGAAAACAGTGGTATCTGAGAGGTAAGAGTCAAAAAGAGATAAAGATAGCGTGGCTGGATATGAAAGAGGTGGTTTCAGTTGCAAGCAATAGGAAACAGTCCCAGCTCACTTAAGTGGAAAAGGAATTCATTGGTGGGATATTGGGTATGGCTCATAGAATTGGGAAGGCTGAGGATCAGGCAGGAAGCTGGGCAGCAGGGACCACAGGGGCATTCTGGTTAGGATGATGCTGCTGGTTACTGCTGCTGTGAATGCATTCTCAATTGTAAATGCATCTTTGCTTCACCTCCTTAGGATCCCAGGTAGGAGCATCTGCTTGGCCAGTGCTGCGTCACATACAGGATCCTAGTTGCAGGAAGGGGAGAAGTTAAAGCTTCTCTCTTCCATCTGCGTTGGCTTCTTTCCTTCCTCCCCTCCCCATCCCACCAATAGTTACTTCTGGTTTCTCCAGGGCTGGGATTGAGGAGAGAGGAGACGTATGGTCAGGAAAGGCTGTACTTGGTGGGTACTGTCATGAGCTGGTGTTACTAGTCTCTGGGATTGGCAGCTGTTCAAAGCTGAGTCTTAACTCTCCTTGACCGAATCTATCTTCCTTCTGTCTGGCCATCTGGTATTCTATCTCTTCTGTTGGGAATCCCATCCCTGCTGTTTCCTCCCAGTCATTCTTGGGAGAAATCCAAGATGACCCTGGTATGGCACCCCTCCAAGGGCTGCTCAAAACCTATATTTTTCCTCAGCCTTTGGAGAAGGCCAGAAAGCATTTAATTTTATCAATCTCATACAATCTGGCTGCTTGTATTGGAGGCAGTCGGCTGGTGTAAAGGTTCCGGGTGGCTTTAGAGCCCACTCTAATAAACATTGAGAAGCTTTGCTCTCTGCACTCATCTACACAGAAGCTGGCTTGATTTTATAAAGACCACCCCAGAACTATCTATCCAAGCTCCCAGACACGAGCCAAGGTGGAGATAGCCCAGAAGGAGACATAGATGGTTCTCTTGGAACAGGGTTTCTCCCAGAAAGGATTTTCAGACAATATAGAGTTTCTATCAGTTTCTACCCTTTCCTAGAAAAAGAACAAAGCCTTCTAATGATATTTAACACTTCTAAATTTCCACTTAGCCAAGAACAATGGTGCCCAGTCTGTCACAATTGACCATGTTTTATTTGATTGTTATGTGAGCTTTCATTATGTTTCAAAGGCCTTATTTGCCATTTTAAATAAGCATTTATTGTTATTGTGTATCAACCTATGAACTCAGGGCGCTTAGTTAATCTCGTCTTTTTATTTTTTTTATAAGAGATCTGAGTAAATGTAAATAATGGTAACTTCAGCAGTTTAGGGGTCTCGATGGGTCAAACTAGAACCACAGAGCCTGGGACTTGGCTCTAGCCTGACATTAATAAGAAGGTCCTATCCCACATGATTTCCACTTTCCCCGCCCCACTACCCCTGAGCTATGAAAGGTCAAGACACAGGCTTTTGAGAAAGGATGGAGGCCAAGGAGGACTTTACTAGGTAATTACTATTATCTCAAAGAAATAGAAAAGGTACCAATTGTCATTTCTCTATGATACCAAATTTTAGGAGAGATTTCTAAGATGTTCAAGGATGATGAATATATAAAATACTGGTTTTATTATACAAATGGATCTTGGGATAATATTAGTGTTGGAAGCTTTTGGGGTCTCTGCCTAATAGGCAGGATTTTTTTTTTTTATTTAGCCATTTGGGGGGTACGGATGATGCAGATATAAGAAGTCAAAGACATTCTTTGCATTTGAAGCAAAAGCATCTCAAATCGCTATTATCTTCACCATCACCATCGCCACCCATAATATCTTCATAAATCTTTATGCACATTCTTTATTACTTTCTTTAGATAAATTCTTCCAGGTAAAATGACTAGCTAAAAGCATATGAATTTTAAAACTTATTTTTAATGAAAAATTTTATATATTTTATAAAAGTAGAAAAAATAGTGTACAAAGATTTTAAAATCTTGTAATATGCATTGCTTAGCTGCCTTCTGGAAAGTACCATTAAGTTGCACCCTCATAAGTCTTGAGAATTCCCATATCCTGACATTGTGCACAGGACTGGACTTTAAGTGTTTTTGGTCAATTCACTGAATGAGAAATGGCATCACATTGTTGTTTTAATTTTCATTGGTTTGTTTAGTAGTAAGGGTAAACATTTTTCCATATATTTTTGGTCATTTGTTTCATGATTTCTTTATTTATATACTCTGTTCAATTTGCCACTGCCTATTCCTTTCTTACTAATTTGCAAGAAGTCTTTAAAATTTAAGAATATTAACCCTTTTTCTGGTAAGCACATTGCAGTTATTTCAATTATTTTCTCATTTGTCTTTTGCCTTCCAATTTTCTTCATTATGTTTCTTGACATATTGAAATATTATATATAATAATATGTTATATATATATTTTATATATATATATTTTGAGACAGAGTTTCACTCTTGTCACCCAAGCTGGAGTGCAGTGGTGTGATCTCAGCTTACTGCAACCTCTGCCTCCAGGGTTCAAGTGATTCTCCTGCCTCAGCCTCCCGAGTAGCTGGGATTACAGGCACATGCCACCATGCCAGTCTAATTTTTTTTTTTATTTTTAGGAGAGATGGGGTTTCACCATATTGGCTGGGCTGGTCATGAACTCCTGGCCTCAAGTGATCCGCCTGCCTCGGCCTCTCAAAGTGCTGGGATTACAGGTGTGAGCCACTTTGGCCAAAATATTACATTTTTATATAGCAAAATCAATCTAGTTTTTACTGATGGTTTTCCTTACTTTGGTTACTTGCTTAGGACTCAAACATATACATTTCTCTCTCTCTCTCTCTCTCTCTCTCTGTGTGTATATATATATATATACACACACACACACGTGTATATATACACACACATATATACACATATAGATGTTTTTAATTTACACATATAGATGTGTATATCTGTGTGTATATATACGTGTGTATATGTGTGTGTATATATAACATACATATGTATGTGTTTATATACATAACATATAACACACACACACGTGTGTGTGTGTGTGTGTGTTGTCCCTTGATATATGCAGGGGATTGGTGTCTGACCTTCCAGGATACCAAAATATGCAAAAGTCAGCCCTTTGTATTGATAAAAGAGAAACTTTAGTTGAATTAAATTTAAAGGAGTTTAATTGAGCAATGAATGATTTGTGAATCGGCAGACCCCAGAATCACAGCAGATTCACAGAGACTCCAGCGCAGCCACGTGGTGGAAGAAAATTTATAAACCAAAAAAGGAAATGACGTACAGACATCGGCAGAGAGGTACAGAAACAGCTGGATTGGTTCCAGGTTGGCGTTTGCCTCATTTGAACACAGTTTGAACACTTAGTCCTCTGAGTGTTTGAAGCACGGCTGCTGGGATTTGCCAAGACTCAGTTATCGTTACAGGCGCATGCTCCTAAGTTAGGTTCTCAATCTTGTCTGACTATTAAGCTAGGCTACAGTTCATCCACAAGGACTCAAATAGAGAAGCACAGAGTCCTTCTCAGACCATATTCAGTTTGCTTCAACAGTATACCTGGGTTTCTCATCCCTCAAATACTGTATTTTCAATCCACGTTTGGTTGAAAAGCATTCACGTATAAGTTGACCTGTGCAGTTCAAACTTGTGTTATTCAAAGGCCAACTGAAAAAAACTACATATTTAACACTTTAGTAGTTTCATTTCCTGTATTTAAAAATCTTTAATACGTCTGGGATTTATTTGGGTATGTGAATAGTACAAGATAGTATTCTTGGGATTTTTCCTTTTCAAGTAGTTAAATAATTTGAGCAATCCTTATTAATGTAGTCTTTTCCTATTGATTTAAAGTGCTGCCATTATTACGTACTAAATATTTATGTCTAAGGCTTTTTATTGTGTTCATTGATCTGTCTAATCTTGTACAGTACCCAAGTGGCTTTATAATTGAAACTGTATACAAGGTTTTACTTTTTGACGATTTACCCTGTCTCTAATTCTTCCAGCCAATATTTCCTCTTTTTCTAAATTTTTTGGCTTCTCTCAGATGTTTATTCCCTAAACTTCAGAGTTGTTCTTACAATTTTATCAACTGCTTTAAATTTATAATTGATTTGGCATAATTTATATTTTTATATATTTAAGTCTTGCCCTCAGGAGCATTTTGTCACTTTCTCTTCTATGGAGGGAAGGGGCCATATTCTATGGCCTCGGTAAGGTTTGGATGTGTTCTTCATAAAATGTTTACTTGTTGATAATTAAATTTATTCTTGGAGATTTTATATTTTTGTTACAGCTATGAATAGAATTTCCTCCACTTTTTTTTTTTTAACAGATTATGGCATGTATATAGGAAGGTACTCATTTTTAATATGTATTTTGTAACCGCCAAATTTAATGAACTGTTTTATTAGTTCTAATACTTTAGAGTTGATACTTGTGTTTTCTAAGTAGAAACTGGCATCATTTACAATAACTATGATTCTGAATATTTTTCAACATTCTTTTTTTTTTCATTTTTCTCTCTCTTCCTCTCTCCCTTTTCTTTCTCTCTCCTTTTCTTTCTCTTTTTCCTTATATTTCCAGCACTTCTATGATGATGTTAAGGTAACAATGAGCATCCTAACTCAGAATAGAAATATCTCTTGCTTTTTAATTTAAATTACATATGATAATATTTCATTAGTTATTTTGCAACTCCCAGTAGTTGTGTATGTTCTATGGGAGTCGGCTCCCTTGGCTGTAGCTGATAGAGTCTTTTCAAGGATTTTTTGATTTGGAGGTAAGGGGACTGAAGAAGCCCCCTTTTGATTGTGGGAGCCATAGGACTAGAAGTCAGGAATTACAGCTCAACTAGATCCTTGCCATGTGAAGGACAGAATGAATCTAATACAGAAAACTGCACCCAGTGGAGAGAGTGCAGATGGCATGAGTGTCTGGCTGCAGCTGCCCTTGACACGCAGCTCTGGGGAGGGGATCTCATTCCTATAGTTATTTGAGTTGCCCCATTATCCTTCTAATAAATTCCCAAGGTAAGTTTAAATTTGGTTTTTGGTACTTCTAATCCTGAGAATATAGGTCCTCTCTCTTTTAAAAAATATTTCTTACACAATTAATGGTTTGCTGGAGTCGTCCAACTTCTCAACTCTTCTTTAGGAATATATAAATTACCCAAATTTACTTTACTGAGGATTTCAAATTGATTAGCAGAGAATTATCCCTAATTCTTTCTTATGAGTAAAAATAAACTCACTACTTAATGTGAAAAAGCTCATATATGTTACCCAGTTTCTTTCTACGGTATTTTCTAGTATAAAACAATTATACTGTTAGAAGCACTGCATTTGAAAGATTATATTATGAAAAAATTGTTTCAATATGACAAAAGAAGGTTAGGAGTTAGACAGTTTCAGATCTACAATAAATTATTTTTTCTACAGAAATGTCAATAATAAAGGTTTATTTATTTTTATTTCTGCAGGTATATTTTGTCATTGCAAATGAAAAATGAAAAAATTGATTTATCAATACCAACAGAAACAAACTCAAATATCTCCTTACTTGTCCTTATATTCTCACATGCAGGAACCTCCTATTCTCCTTGAGTCAACTTTGAACTTAACCTTACACTTTTGCTTGCAGCACAATTTATAAAAGTCAACAGTAAAAATGAACCATAGAATGTGAGGATAAATGAAAGTACACATTCCTATGATAATACTCGAGCACTCACAGCAGGCTGCTGGGTCTTCTTCTTTTCAGTCAGTAGCTTGTCTAATTTTGAACCATTGGTGGTCCCCATAAAGTATATCAGTTATCTTTTACTGCATAACAAACCACTTCAGAATGTAGTTCCTTAAAAAAATCAACACGATTTTGTGGTTTGGCGACTGGGGCTGGGTTCAGCTGGGAGATTCTTCTGGTTTTGGCTGGGCAGTCAGCTGCCAGGCCAGCTCAGGGCTGGTTGAACAAGGAGTGAGCTCAACTCAGTGGCTTATCTCTACTTCACATGGTCTCTGATTTTCTAGAAGGCTAGCCTGGCTTTGCTCACATTATGATGGCAGGGTTCTAAGAGAGAGGGAGAGGAAGTAAGGTTTCTTGAGACCTAGGCTTGGAACTGTACAAGGTCATCTCTGCCGTATTCTATTGGCCAGAATTAAGCCAAAATAGACTCACTCTCTTCATGACAGGACTTAAAAAGTCACATTGCAAAGGGCATGGCTACAATGAGGGGTGAGATTGTAATATCTGCCATATAATATGAATTGTGTTACTGTAGTTCACAATGCAAACTGTATCCCCAATTAATCAACAGGTTACTTTCTGTTGATGGTGAAAAACTTACCAGAAGGATGTGTATATGTGTATGTGTTGTGTGTTTTTCAGTTTTCTGAATCATTACTTTTTGTTTGTATTTTTGTTAATTTATATGTGTCAAACATAGAGTAGGCATTTAATAGATACATGCTGAATAAATTATTGCATGGTTTCTCTAATATTTTATAGCTAAGATTTGAGTTTTAAGCTTAGCAAATATTTTATATTCCTTTTTGTTTAATAGTAAAACATGGAATTAAGTGAATTTGTCCTTGACTAGAGATTTGGTCACATACCATAGGAAATTTTTTTAAAATTTATTTTTATTTTTAATTTTTGTCTTCATAGTTTGATGAGTGATCACAAAGAGGCACTTTAGTATTTACTACCCAGGTGCAGAAGCAGATCATTGCTAGCCTTCCAAGAAATGGCCTTTATGCCTCTATTCGGTTGCTGCTCCTCTCTCCCCTCAAAGTAACTACTATCTTAATTTTTATGTTAATTACTTTCTTGCTTTTCCTTTTGATTTTGCCAGCTACATATGTGTACCTAAACACTACAGTTTAGTTTTGTTTGCTTTTTGAACTTTATAGAAATGGATTAATATAGTTTATTTTTGTCTTTCTGGCTTATTTGGTTTCACATTATCTTTGTGAGATTTATGACATAGTTCACTCATTTTAATTGCTGTTTATTTCATTATATGAATATACTGCAATTTATTTTTTTATACTTTTACACGCATATACCACCATTTATTTGTTCATTTGAGTACTAATGGGTTGTTTTGTTAATGGGTCTCTTCAGCTTTGGGATTAATGAGTTGATAATGAATAAATGGTGAAATGGGGTTGAATGGCTTGTTTTAAGTTTTTTATGATTATAAATAATGCTGTTACAAGCATTCTTTTATGTTTCTTGATGCATGTGAGCATGCATTACTAGGGGTGAAGTTACTGGGTAAGAGGCTTTGTGTGTGTTTAACTTCAGTGGTGTAGTACAAACTGTTTCAAAGTAGCTGTATCCATGTGCACTTTCACCAACATTGTAGGAGAGCTTCCACTGCATCCATCCTTGCCAACACTTTGGCATGGTCAGACTTTTTATTTTTAGTCATGCCGGTGGCTGTGTAGTGGCATCTTGTTGTTTGGATTTGTATATCTTTGATGACTAATAAGATCAATCATCTTTTTTTTTTTTTTTTTTTTTGAGATGGAGTCTCGCTCTGTCACCCAGGCTGGGATGCAGTGGCGCAATCTCGGCTCACTGCAACTTCCACCTCCTGGGTTCAAGCAATTCTCCTTCCTCAGCCTCCTGAGTAGCTGGGACTACAGGCATGTGTCATCATGCCCAACTAATTTTTGTATTTTTATAGAGATGGGGTTTCACTATGTTGGCCAGGCAGGTTTCAAACTCCTGACCTCATGATCCGCCCACCTTGGCCTCCCAAAGTGCTGGGATTACAGGTGTGAGCCACCGCACTGGGTGAAGATCAATCATCATTTTATATACTTTTTTTGACTGGGGGGAGATTAGGATTTTCTCTTTTGGGAAGTACCTAGTTAAGTCTCCTGCTCATTCTTCTATTGAGTTGACTGTCTTTTTTCTTATTAATTTATATAACTTCTTCTCCTGACTTTCCTTTTTGTAATCTTAATGGTATTTTTTGATGAGTACAATTCTTAATTATAATCAAGTCCAACTTATCACACTTTTTTTCTTATTTGGTTAGTAATTTCTATGTATGATTTAAGAAAACTTTCTCTACCTTGAGGCTCTCTGTTGCATTCTACTTTTCAGTTTCATTAGTTTTTGCTCTTAACTTTCTCATTTGCTTCCTTTTTTTTTTTCGGGCTCAATTTGCTATTCCTTTTCTAAATTTTTAAGACTAAATGCTTTGTTTACTGATTTTCAGCTTGTAAATTCTTTCTAATATAAGCATGACTTTAGTTATATCTCTCAAATTTTAATATGTTTTATTTTCATTATAAATCACATAAAAATATTTTCTAATTTCCTTAATCATTTGTTCTTTGACTGATGGGTTGTTTGAAGTGTATTTCAACTTAAAAAATTCCCAAACAAATGGCAATTATTTTTGCTATTATTTGTTCCTGATTTCAAGCTTAATTCCACTGTAGCCAGAGACCTTACTTTGCATGATGTAAATCCTTTGAAATTTGCTGACTCTTGCTTTTGTGCAGGATATGGTCAATTTTTGTAATTAATGTTCCATGTGTCCTTGTATTTAAGTCTTTGTCTCATGCTCTTCTGAGAGAACACAGGCTAAGATATGACAGTTGAATCTTCATTATGAAACCTAGACTCTATCAATATATAACAATCTTTCTTGTCCTGTGTAATATGTTTTTGCTTTGAAGGTACTTTATCTGATATGAATGTAGTACTTATGCTTTTAAAATTTGCATTTATCTAATACACATTTGCCCTTTTCATATTTAACATAGAAAGATACTTCACTTGTGTCCTTGAAAACTGTATCGTTGGATTTTGTCCTTGACTTAATTTGGGAATTTTTTTCTTTTAATAGTGGAGTTTTACATATTGGCATTTACTGTTAAAACTATTTGATATTATTTCCTTAGCTTTGTTTCATGTTTTAAACTTTTATGCCTCATTGTTTTTCTTTGCATTGTTTTAAACTAGAGAACTATATTTACTTCAAAAAATGCCATTTTGGAAGATATATTTTAATCAGAGTAGTGGGTTTATTTAAGATTTTCAAAAACATTCTGTAACTGTTGCTTTTTAAATTTTTATAACTAAACATGAAATTAATTTTTCAGTTTTTTCTCCTTAATATGCAGTATGAGCATATTTTTATTCTCTTATCCTCAACCTCTTGGGTTTTATGAACACAATCTAGTGTCTTGCATTAGGTAATCTTTTCTTAAGAATAATTTTTGACATATGCATTGTTTTATAAACAGATTTACAAGCATTACTTAGACGTATCACCTTTTTGGCTGATTGCAGAACTCACCATTGTCTTTTAATACCTTGATTTCCCCAAAGTTGAGTTGTTAACTATATCATGTCTTGACTATTTAGTGTTCAAGTGGTTTTTTAATTTCCAGAAAGATGCATGGTGGCACATTTTCAAAGTCTTCGTTGAAAACGGTTTTGTTTTTGCTTCTACACTAAAAAAGGCGAGTTTTCCGGGTCTAAAATTCTTAAGTGGCAAACTTTTCCAGACTATGTCTAGATATTAATCTCTTCATTGATGCTTGAAATCAGATATCTGAAATGTAGATATCCTTATAATCTTATTACAGATCATTTCTCTAGTCTGGGAAAACATTCTCTTTTCTTCTTATTGCTTCTGTTCTGTTCTGGTATCTCTTGAAAATGAATAAGTTATCTTTATGTTGCATTTTGCCATTTTCTGTCCTCCATTTCTATTATCTTCTTTATCATAATGTTTGTCATTGTCTTTTTCTCCTTAATTCTGGGAAAGCTAGTATTTTTTAAAATCAGTATCACTGAATGTTTTATTCAGTATAATGTTTTATTCTTTTTTCTTCCATGATTTAAAAATTTGTTACTGCGTTTTACTTTTTCACTTTTCAGACTTTTAATGCTTTTTTGCCCAACTGTACCGAGAAAAAGCTATACTGCCTAAAATGAGCCAGGATTGAGGTATCTCTGAAAGTCTTTTCGGAGACTCATTTACTTTCTCCCCAGATGGATCACTCTGTTTGGAGAGAGAATTTCAAACTCTGTGCTTTCTGTATGGTCCTATCTCCTCAGTATCTATGAGGCCTCTTGAAGTTTCTGGCATGTATTTATTTAGCAAACACTTATTGAATACCTATTATTTTCCAGGTATTCTTCTAGGTACTTGTGATGATCAGTGAATGAACAGATAGATAAATACCCCTGTTTTTTTAAAAAAAATTATTTGCGATAGTGGTAAAATATATGTAACATAAAATTTACCATATTAACCATTCTTAAGCACACAGTTCAATAGTGTTCAGCACATTCACATTGGTAGGCATCCAATCTCCAAAATTCTTTTCATCTTTCAAAACTGAAACTCTGTACCCATTCAACAACAACTTAAGTATTTTCTCTTCTTCCCAGCCCCTGGAAACGACCATTTTACTTTTTACCTCTATGGATTAGACTACTCTAGGTACCTCATATGCGTGAAATCATACAGAATTTGTCCTTTTGTGTCTGGCTTCACTGAGCATAATGTTTTCAAGGTTCATCCATGTTTTAGGATGTGTCAGAATTTCCTTCCTTTTTAAGGCTAACATTCTGCTGTGTGTATATGCCACATTTTGTTTATTCATTTATCAATAAACACGTAAGTTGCTTCTATCTTCCAGCGATTGTGAATAATGTTGCTATGAACGTGGGTGTACAAATATCTCTTAGAGACCCTGCTTTTATTTCTTTTGGATACATACCCAGAAGTAAAATTGCTAGATCATATGGTAGTTCTATTTTTAATTTTTTGAGGAACCACCCTGTTGTTTTCCACAGTAGTTGTACCATTTTACACTTCTACTGACAACACATAGGGGTTCCAATTTGTTCGCATACTCACCAACATTTGTTGTTTTCCATTTTTTTAATAGCAGCCATCCTAATTACCCCTACTCTTATGGAACTCAGATTCTAGCAGGAGTTAGAAGAGGAGAGAGATGACAAAAAACAAACATAATATGCCATACATTATGTAGTATTTTATAAGCTGATATAAACATAGAGCAGGAAAGGGGAGGATCAGGAATGGTGGTAGGAGGGGGTGAGATTGGTGCTAATTTAAACAGGTGATCAGGATAGCTCCACCAGTCCACTGACAAGATGATGAGCAAAGACTTGAAGGAGGTAAGGAAGCTGACCTCAAATGGAAAACCTTCTGGTGTCTAGCCTTGTTGGGGCTGTTTCTTCTGAGTTTGGATTTTACGGTTCATTTGGACAGGTCTCTGCGGATGGGGAAGTTAGGTGGGGTATTGTTTACGTGTGCTTAAGAAACTCCCATGCCTGAGAGCCCTCATCTCTTCTTGGCAAACCTTCATAGCTGGCTCTGTAATGGGGCCATTGTCATGCTGGGCCCAGACACAGGGTGAGGAGGTGAACTAGGGTGAAAAGTGGCTGAGAGTCAGGTGGCTGGCAAGCTCTGGAGGCTGCTGATCAAGGTCAACCTGAGCTGGGATAAAGAGAACAGGGCTGATTGGGAGCATGTACAGGACACAGGTCAGGAACAGGCAGTAAATAAACATGAGGGGCACATGCAAAGCCTGAGCATAGGACAGGTTTCAAAGTTCCAGGCTAAGTCTGGGGCCCAATTTGGGAAATGCGGAGAGACTATGGGCAGCTTGGGGGATATCTGTGACTCATAGACTCATTAGACTATGAGATGGGGTTTGAGGGCTGGTGAGAGATCTTTGTATGACCGGAAGATCCAGGTGAGAGACTGGGTGACCAAGACAGTCAAAAACAGGGTGGAATTTGGATTCTGAGACGTTTGCCCCCAGCAGGGGGTGAAGGTGGATATATGGGATATGGGTGGCCAGCTGGCTGTAGTGGAAAGTGAGGCAGCAGAGGGGACACCCGCAGCAGTTCGCTCCTTGACACAAAAACTTCTCAGCCCTTCCTCAACTGTAACTTTTGTGGAAACTCTCATTGCCTCTCCCGGTGTGCTTCCTCCTGCACCTTTCTCTTGAGAACAGGCTCTGCCTCTTAACTGCAGTGGTCCAGCCTGAGTATTCCATCCTCAGCCGCCATGATGACTTCATGGTAGAAATGGCCACAGTTGGAGAAATCAGAGTCTTTGTCCAGGAATTTTTTCTTTTTTCTTTTCTTTTTTTTGTAAATGAATTGATATTGGTTATTTATTTGTTTGTGGTTTAGTCAGTTAAATTTTGCATTCTTTGCAATACAAACTCTTCAGGTATCAGTTCCTCACCGTCTACCTCCCATATACCTCTCATCCTTCCACAAGCTTTTACCTATATAAAGGCCAAATATCTCCTCACAATATTAACAAAACTTTATATATATATATATATATATATATATATATATATATATTTGTTTTTTAAATTATACTTTAAGTTCTAGGGTACCATCATTCTCAGCAAACTATCACAAGGACAAAAAACCAAACACCGCATGTTCTCACTCATAGGTGGGAACTGAACAATGAGAACACTTGGACACAGGAAGGGGAACATCACACACAAGGGCCTGTTGTGGGGTCGGGGGAGGGGGGAGGGAAAGCATTAGGAGATATACCTAATATAGATGACGAGTTAATGGGTGCAGCACACCAACATGGTACATGTATACATATGTAACAAACCTGCACGTTGTGCACATGTGCTCTCCAGGAATTTTTTCTAATTTGAGCTAGCAGGGAGGTCACTCTTGTCTGTTTCATGGAGCTAGAAGGGTGTGAATCTATGATTGCTGGTGACCAAATTCTCTGCTTCTTGGAGAGAGTCTGTCTGCAGGGAGAGGGGAAGAGGGAAAAGGAGAGGCAGAGGGAGAGGGGGAGGGAGTGGGGAAGGGGGAGGGGAGGGGGAGAGGGAAGGGAGGGGGAGAAGAAGGGGAGGGAGTGGGGAAGGGGGGGGGGGAGAGGGAAGGGAGGGGGAGAAGAGGGGGAGGTAAGTTGGTTTTCAGTTACTGAGGTCTCCTATCTGCCTGTATTCCTAAAACTCTGCTTTGCATCCTTGAGCTACCTCAGGATCCTTCTCCCTAGATTCTCCCTTCCTCCCCTTCCTCCCCTCCCTTCTCTCCCTTCCCTCCCTCCCTCCCTCCCTCCCTCCCTCCCTCCTTCCTTTCCTTCCTTCCTTCCTTCCTCCCTCCCCCCCTCTTTCTTTACTTCTTTTGTCTCTTTCTCTTTCTTTCTCTCTCTCTCTTTCCTTCCTTCCTTTCTCTCTCTCTTTCACTCCCTCCCTTCTGTCCTCTCTTTTTCTTTCTTTTTTCTTCTTTTCTTTTCTCCTTCCTTCCTTCCTTCCCTTCTTTCTTTCTTTTTCTTTCTTTCTTTCTCTCTATCTTTCTTTTTCTTTCTTTCTCTCTCTTTCTTTTTTTCTTTCTCTCTCTCTTCCTTCCTTCCTTTCTTTCCTTCCTTCCTTCCTTCCTTCCTTCCTTTCTTTCTTTCTTTCTTTCTTTCTTTCTTTCTTTCTTTCTCTCTCTCTTTCTTTTTCTTTCTTTCTCTCTCTCTTCCTTCCTTCCTTCTCATGCTAGTTTGAGTTGAGGTTTCTCTCACATACAAAAGTGTTCTGACTACTGTAACAAGATTTCCAAATAGTGGCAGCCCTTCTTTTCTTGAATCTCTCTCTTTTTTGGTTTTGTGGCTCTCAGGTCTCTCAGCTCTCTAACTGGATCCCCACTCTGACTTCTGCTGGCCGCTGTTTCTTCTGCTGCTCCATGGTGTCTTTCCCCATGATTCTGTACTTCCCTTTCTACTTTTTGCTTTCCAGGCATTATCCTCAGATAGCTCACCCGCTCACACAGCACTAACTGCCGCTGCTGGGGGAGACCCTTTAACAGTCCACCCTAGAGCTCCAGTGGCTGGTCTGGATGACAGCTGCATCCATATAATGCCTCACAATGGTCCAGAAACTTATTACTACATTGTGCAATAAGAAATACATGGGCTTTTGAAACTAGGCAGGCCTGAGTATAAATACTGGATCTAAGCATAATGAACTATGAGCATATCTTAGAGATCTTGCAGGTTTGGTTCCAGACCACTGCAATGAAGAAAATATGGCAATAAAGGAAATGTTTTAATGAAGTTAATATCACAATGAAGTGAGTCACACACATTTGTTGGTTTCCAGGGGTTAAAAAAGTTATATTTACACTATACTGTAGTCTGTGAAGTATGTAATAGCATTATGTCTAAAAATGTACGTATGTAATTAAAATACTTTTTTGCCAAAAAATGCTAATGGTCATCTGAGACTTCAGCAAGTTGTAATCTTTTTTGCTGGTGGGAAGTCTTGCCTTGATGTTGATGGCTGCTGACTGATCAAGGTGCTGGTTGCTGAAGGTTGGGTGGCTGTGGCAATTCTTGACATAAGACAACAAGGAAGCTTGCTGCAGTGATTGACTCTTCTTTTCCTGAAAGATTTCTCTGTAGCATGTATTGCTGTTTGATAGCATTTTACCCACAGTAAAACTTCTTTTAAAATTGTAGTCAATCCTCTCAAACCCTGCTGCTTGTTTTTCAGCTGAGTTTATGTAATAAACTAAATCCTTTGTTGCAATTTCAACAATGTTCACAACATCTTCACCAGGAGTAGATTCCATTGCAAAAGAAAAAAAAAAGCAATTTTTTTCTTACCTATAGAAGCAACTCCACATTTGTTAAAGTTTTATCATGACATTGCAGCAATTCAGTCACATCTTCAGGCTCCATTTATGATTCTAGTTGTTTTGCTATTTCCACGACATCTGCAGTGACTTCCTCCACTGAAGTCTTGAACCTTTCGAAGTCATTCATGAGAGTAGGAATCAACTTCTGGGAAATTCCTGTTAATGTTGACATTTTGACTTCCTCCCATGAATCATGAATATTCTTAATGGTATCTAGAATGGTGAACCCTTTCTAGAAGATTTTCAATTTACTTTGCCCAGATCCATCAGAGGAATCACTATCTATGGCAGCTATAGCCTTATAAAATGTATTTCTTAAATAATAAGACTTGAAAATGGAAATTGCTTCTCGATTCATGGGCCGCAGAATGGATGCTGTGTTATTAGGCATGAAAAAAAACACTAATATCCTTGTACATCCCTATTGACACTCTTGGGTGACCAAGTACATTGTCAATAAGCAGTAATATTTTGAAAGGAATCTTTTATTTCTGAGGAGAAAATCTCAACACTGGGCTTAAAATATTTGTAAACCGTGCTGTAAACAGATGTGCTGTCATCCAGGCTTTGTTGCCCCATTTATGGAGCCCAGACAGAGTAGATTTAGCATGGTTCTTAAGGGCCCTTGGATTTTTGAAATGGCACATGAGTACTGGCTTCAACTTAAAGTCATCAGTTGTATTAGCCCCTAACTAGAGAGTCACCCATTCCTTAGAAGTTTGAAAGCAGGCATTGACTTCTCTCTAGCTGTGAAAGTCCTAGATGACATCTTCTTCCAATAGAAGGCTGTTTCATCTGCACTGAAAATCTGTCATTTAGTGTAGTCACCTTCATTGATGATCTTAGCTAGATCTTCTGGATAACCTGCTGCAGCTTCTACAACAGGAGTTAGAGACCAGCCTGGCCAACATGGTGAAACCCCATCTCTACTAAAAATACAAAAATCAGCTGGGGATGGTGGAACACACCTGTGGTCCCCAGCTACTTGGGAGACTGAGGCAAAAGAATCCCTTGACTCTGGGAGGTGGAGGTTGCAGGGAGCTGAGATTGCACCACTGCACTCCAGCCTTGGTGACAGAGTAAGACTTTGTTTCAAAAAAAAAAAAAAAAAACAACACAAAACAAAAGAAAAAGAAGTATGCCTGTATATCTTGTGTTTTGATCAGGACATATCTGGTTGTATGAAAATCCATCCTCACTGGTAAAGAGGTGTTTTAATTTAGAGAAATAAGGAGCATCTTACAGGCATCAAAGAGCAAGAGACAAAGTATATAGGTGGGCTGTGGTGTTCAAAAACCTGTCTACAAATTACTTGACATTTCTCCATCAATAGAGCGGGTCTTTTTCACCTCCCCTAAACTACTGCTGGCCTCCATACCTTGCTGCTGAATGTAGAATGCATCAGGAGTGGATGCCTCATGACTTCCTAGGCTAGGTCATAAAAGGCAATGCAGCTTCTGGCCGGCTCTCTCTTGGCAGACCCAGGCCTTTGGAACATTGAGCAGCTTCCAGGAAGACTTCCAGGTTTCTGAAACCACCTTGAAGGAGAGACCATGTGGAAAGACCATGTAGAGACAGAGAAAGATGCCTGAGGAGCCCAAGTTGTTTCAGCCCCACCTGTGTGATCTTCCCAACTCAGGCCTCCAAGATGCAAGTGAGCCATCCATCCATCCATTGATTGCAGCGCCTGCCACTGTTTGATGGCAACCACATGACAGACCTCAAGTGAGAACCACCTAGCTGGTCCCAGCCAACCCCAGAAATGTGGGAAATAAGAATAATATGATTATTGGTCTTTCAGACTGCTCAGTTTTGGGGTGATTGTTACAGATCAATAGATAACTGAACACAGGTTGAGAGTATAAGATTTGGAAAGCTGAGTTTATGCCCTCTGTCTCTGATGAGGCTATGAGGCCTTTTGTCCTTGCATTTTTCTGTGCCTTATGCTTTCTTCATCTGCATCTCTCTGCAGCTGAGATTTCTGTTGCTTAGGACTCCTCTGTTCTCCACAGCTTCAGCTTTGACTCATTTGGCTCTGGCTTTGGTTTTGAACTCCTACCATCTCCTACCGGACACAAACTCTGGTTCACTTGGTTCAGATCCTCAGTAGAGTGAACTTGATCACCTCACCATGGTCTATGAGATAGATTTCCTGGGTGAGATGCCTCAAGGTGCTCAATTGTGGCTGAGAGCTGTGTGGGTGGGGATATCAGTGTGGTAGCAAGGATGCAGGCAGGTTAAAATGTTTTAGACAAAGGTGAGGATGGGAAGGCAGTGGTCGGCATCTTAAGCTCAGCTTGAAAAATTTCTTTTCCTTTTTTGTATTCATAACTAAAAATTTGATGTTGAGGGTAAATAGGCAGAGATGCTTAAATTAATTTCTCAGAGTTTTGGTTATAAAATGATAATCTATGTATAAAATATCCAATACAGATGCCTGGCAGATGAAAGACAATCAACGAGATTAACTTCTCCCTGCCTTCTGCCTTTCTTTTCTCCTCTCTAAAAGACAAAAAAAAATTCTAAAATCCAATTCCTTGTCTTAGCATTTTAAGCTGCATTCCTTTCAACCTCATCCTCCTCCAATTCTCTGCTGAACCTTGTACCCTGGCCAAACAGTTCATTTTAAATAATCCAGGAAATAATGGAAGATTTATCATGCTTTCTTCATCATTGCACAAGTGATTTTCATACAGTAGTTTCTAAATAAACATTTCAGGACGGATTGGCTGTTGATAATTCATCTAGAAGTCATATAAATCATGATGATTGGTCATTCAGAGCCAATCCCTGACTGACCAATCATCAATTTTTCAGTGTCTGTGGCTGAGTGGATGAAATTCACACTCTCACCATGCCTTACAAAGCCCTGTGTGATCTTATGTCTGCTACCTCCCCATCACTGCTCATTAATCTTCAGACAAACCTTCCCTTTCCTTGTTTTTTACACAGCTCCTTCCTGCATGAAAACCTCCATCCATGCTATTCCATGTTTCTGAAACATTCTTCCTCTTACCTCTTCACCTGGGTATCTTCTGAGTCTTAACTTAAAGATCACTTTTTCACTGCCTCCTCCTTCTACATCACACTAAATCATGTCCCTTATTCTATCTTATTATGGGAACTGGAACTCTCCTTCACTACATTCATTGTAATGACAATAACATCAATATATATATAAGCTGATTTATATAGTATCTATACCCAACCAGACTGCAAACAACTTGAAGGCAGTGGTTGTGTCTGTCTCATTCACAGTCGTACCTCTGATGTTTATCATTGTGCTTGGCTCAACGTAGACACTGAGCCATTATATGAATAAAAGAAGATGGTCACTAACACTTATATGATGCTTACAGCATGCCAGGCATATTGTAATTTCATTTAATAAGATTGAGTGAATGAGTGAATGTGCATAATGTAAACTATTCTCCTGATTTAGAAAAAAGTCAGTATTTTAAAGTCTTCACACACTATAGCACACCTCCTAGGTGCTCAGTGGATGGTATGCTATCAACTTACTTTACTGAGTTTGACAGCACTGTCTAAAGAACTCTCTGAGACTCTCTGTGTAGCAGAAGAAATTACCTAGTGCTGTCATTGTGATTCTGAGTGAAAGAGGGCAGGTTGGGTTCAGCCTTTTCTCCACGTTTCAGTTTGTGGTTTGCTCTGGTTTCCTCTGACCTGTAACACTATCTGATAGAAGATTCTCAAGGCCTGATCACTTTTAGATGTTTATTTGCCCCTCTGCTTGCTAAGATTTCATGCCTATTTATCACCTACGGTAAAGAACAGGGCTGGCTCACCAGAAAATAGCTGACAGATGAGGTTGTGTAATGAGAAAATTAGAACTTCATGACTCCCGTGCAAGCTTAGAGTCCATCGTAATAGCTTGGAGCTTGCAGCAGCTTCTGAGTAGAAGGGAGACCTGATTCTAGGAAGAAATATGATAATTGGAGACCCAGGGGAGGTCGACTGACTTTGGCCAAGTAAGAAATTACCTTCAGTTGTTCTGTTACTGTAATTCAGCAACTCCAATTATCACAAGGTAATAAAGTGTACATGTCCGAATCCATTAAAGGAGCTTTAATGAAATCATTATACCTATGATGCCTAATTATAGTTGGTATTACTTCTATGATTAGTGTAGGGCCAGTGAAATATAAGGAATCAAAGAATGGGCCAATTAATACAATATGTGAAAATTCTCCCATGCTGCTTCATGTTTAGGGTGAGGATTGGGCATTTCCCTGGGGCAGAGAGAAGCACAAAGCAGAAAACAGCTCCTCTGGGAGGGAAAGAAAGAGTAGGTGCTTCTAAACTCTGGACTGATTATTACTCAAGCAGTGAATCTGATTTGAAGCTTTCTGGTTGCCATGGCAGGTAAGGAAACAGAAAGATACACAATGTTCATTTCTTGAAAACAGGCAGCACACACATTTATCTACCAAAATGGCATTCTTTAAATTTCTGCAACTTTATTCAAATAGAAATTTATCACTTGGCTTCTGGTAGCTTCTTCCTTCTCTAATTCCTTTATGGCCTCTCCTCCCGACTTTGAGCTAAGCACCAATTCATCTCCTGTTCTACCTCCTTCACTTCTCTTTTTCAATCTGTAGAAACAGGGAAGAGTTTGGTTGAAAATTGTTTTTTCGTCAGCACAGAGGTTCTTCCACTGTCTTTCTGAGACTCAGTTTTCTCTTCTGTGAAAATGGTGATTATGTTATCTCTTTAGCAGGGCTGTTTACATAATCAGTGCCTATTCCACAAATGTGTAGTGAGTGCTTTCTGTGTGCAGGGCTGTGCTTGTATAACAGACATTGAGCATAATATGACATAGTTATCCTCAACTGTAAGTGTAGGAAGGCTGTGAAGGCACTTTGTTCAATAAATAAATAAACCTCTTGCAAACAGATATATATATATATATATATATATATATATATATATATATATATATGTACGTATGTTTAAAAACAGGCCAACTGCTTTAAATCAGCAAATTTCCTAGACAATGCCAGAAATGCTCACCGTGAAGACATACATTATATCCCTTTATGTCTAAGGAATATTTTGCTATACATTGTCATAAACACAGGAATGATTATGTCCATGTTATAGATGAGAAAACTGAGGACTTGAGAGGTTAATTAACATTGAATCTGAATTAGCAGCAGCATGTAGGAAATTTATCTCCCTGGTTTTCTCAAATGGGGGATGCATATGATTTTCATAAGTGCTATACAATTATTTGGGGCAGAATGCTGGTTGTTGACTTTTAAATTTGGATTTATATCATTATATGCCACTTTCTAACCCCTATAATTATTTTTAAATTATGACGTACCATAGGTTATTGTAAACACAATAAAACCCCAAAGTACATATGAAAAGTGAAAATGTGAAAACCCCTGCACCCATTTCTCTCTTGTATCCCTCTTGTATCCCATCCTCCACAGATGATCACTCTTCACTATTTTGGACACCTTAGGCAGACTGGAGATTCTGCCAGAATTTTAAAACATTCGATAATGTGATGAACCTAGAAATGCCAACCACTTCTTCCAGTCTGATGGGCTTCCTGGGGGAGTTATGTGCTAAAAGCAGACACCCAGTGGGAGATACAAAACTGCCTTATTAGGAGCAGAGACAGTGACTGATATCTACCAGTGCAGAAGTCTGCACTCCCACTTGGAGGCAGGAAGCAAAGAACCACCCATGTTTTTAACGCAGTGACCCGGCCCATTAGCACCCTTGTTTAATCAGTGTCTTAGGTTTTGGTCAGTTAGACTGGAGATACCTTTTCCCTTTGGGGAAGCTAGGGAAGAGCTGTGGTGGCGGTAGGGTGGCTTGTAGCATCTTTTTTCCATGGGATGGTATAAACTAGCCTGGACTGGAGTAGTAGCACTGTTCCTACCCTGCAGCCCAGGTCTTCCTACATCCCCACAGTTCTCTCTTGACTGCAAGCCATAGAAAGCCTGGCCAGCAGCATTTGCACCAGCTCCAGCATCTTATCTCCCGGCTTCTCTGGGCAGTTTCCCTCTAGACCTTTCCTGGCCACAGTCTGGCTTCTGACTCTTTAAAGACCCCAGGTGCCCACCCAGTGTGGTGTGGTGCTCTTTGAAATGCCTCTTCTCTCAGCCTTCATTTTCCTCCCAGGTTTGGGATCGGAAACTCCTGACTTTGGTGCTGGAAGACAGGCTGTTCTGTGTTCTCGAGTAGGAAGTGTCTCTGCCAGGCTTGAGCTGGCTTAAAATGGATCTGCCATACATTGATATAAAAGCCTTTTGGATCTGTTCATGCAGTTATCGCTCACAAACTATCTTGTAGTGTCTATGGTGATGCCAGTTCCTGTGTGTGTATGTGGCCAAGTAGGGGTGGGTTGTTTACATATATGAATCAGGATCTTTCTTCTCCACGAAATTTATTTCATTCATTCAGTATTTACTGAGCATCCACCACATGGCAAATGCTGTGTAGCTAGGTGCTGGACATATAGAGGTGCAAACAAGGTCTTATGTCTTTCCTCACATGTCTTAGACACTAGCGGAGAATAGAGACAAAAAAGTAAACATGCGGCTGGGTGCCGTGGCTCATGCCTGTAATCTCAGCACTTTGGGAGGCCGATGCAGGCAGATCACTTGAAGCCAGGAATTTGAGACCAGCCTGGCCAACATGGTAAAACCCTGTCTCTACAAAAAATACAAAAATTAGCCAGGTGTGGTAACACACGCCTGTAATTTCAGCTACTTGAGGGGCTGAGGCACGAGAATCACTTAAACCCAGGAGGCAGGTGTTGCAGTGAGCCAAGATCGCACCACTGCACTCCAGCCTGGGTGACACCGTGAGACTTTGTCTCGAAAAAAGTAAAAAAAAAAAAAAAAAAGTAAGCGTGAAAATACAAACCATGATCCTTTTATGCTATAGATACAAGAGGTTTCTACTTACAAAGTTGTATTCACATTTCTTGAGACAGTGTGGTGTGGTTGGCAGTGCATGAATAGCTTATCTACATTTTCTAAGCTTTATTTTGATTTTCAACTACAAATTTAAGGTCCTAACTTGAATTGAATCAAAGCTGGTACCCCTTGTGGAGGTTTCTTTCTAAGGACTGTGCCTAAGGTGAAAACTAAGCGTAGTCAAAATTTCCCCCTTAAAAACAATTACAAATCCTTTCAATCACTCACAAAGTCCAACATATACGTAGTTTTCTGTATACATTACAATGTATAAATTCATAATTTAAGCAATTCATGGGCAATCATATATAGTATTTGAGTTGATATGCAAATTTTAATTTTGTACTGTATTTGTAAATTTTTTAAAATGGCTAAACTATGAAATTACTAATATTTGAACATTTTTAACCTATACAAATTATAATTTCACCTGATCCAACCCAATAAATAACTATTTTTCTCTTTTGCCTTATACAGCATTAAATTGACGTTATTCTATATGAGACTCTAACTGCAAAGAATCATTCCAGAGATATCATTTTTGGGGTGATAGAAATATTCTAAAAATTGGGATTGTGGTGATGGTTACACAACTCTGTAAATTCACGAAAAGTCATTAATTTGAACACTTAGAATGAGTGCATTTTATGGTATGTAAATTGTGCCTCAATAAAACTATTAAACAAAATGAAAGAGCTCAAGACCAGACACATGGATGAGGTCTGGTATATGGAGTTTTCCATGATGCCTTTGATGAGGTATCTCATAACATCCCTTGTGAGTTAAGTCAGGTCTGGCTACTCTGTATAAGGAAAAGGCTCAGAGGGATAAGGTGACTGAGCCAAGGTCACACAGCATGTACCTAGCAGAGCAGGGATGGAAATACCATCTGGCACTGAGACACTAGGCTGATTCCATTTCTTTTCATGCAACCGGGATTGGGGGAGCTCCCTTCCTTCTCACTATCCCTCCGAATGCTCTGACATGGTTTGCTCCAAAGCATATCTTGGGAACTGAGCAGCCTGGGAGTGGAATGACTGTGGAAAATGGATTTGCACAACTGCCTCCCTGGGCAGCCCACTTTGGAAACCATTTGTGACCTGTAATTGACCATGACGATACAAAAATTGGAAGCTGAAAATTACAAACATGTGAGGTTATTAGATGGTGAAATTGCAGCTTCCCATCAGCCTGCTGCTTCCTGAATTCTCAGTTTTGCTTTTGGGGGCTAGAGCTTGGCAAATCCTCACGATACACCCCCTCCCTTGCCTGAATGTGCTCCAGGCTACCTGTTTCCCCTGCTCAGGGGAAAAAGAACAAGAACCCTGATACCCAGCTGGGTGAGCCACTAAGCAGAGGAGAGAAAAGCCTCTACTTGTCTCATCAGGTTCTATCACATTGCATCCCTTTGAAGCTGTGCATCTGATCTGAGTCATCATCAGGGCTCCCCACTTGCTTGGCCTGATAAGGGCTTGCAAGGCCTCCAGTTACCTCTCTGACCTCATCACCCTCACTCTGACCTTAATCTCTCCCTGCTCACGATGATTGACTAACCTCCTGGCTATTCCTCCAATGTGTCAGCACACTCCTGCCTCCACATGTTTGCACTGGCAGTGCCCTCTACCTGAAATGCTCTTTCCTCAGACATCTTCATGGCCAGCTCCTGCAAGCCTTTGGCCAAATGTCACCCTTTCAATGATGTCTACCCCGACTACCAGGCTCTATCAGCCACCGCCAGTTCCTTATCTCCTTACTCTGCTTAATTTTTTCCCACATTGCTGATTACCTTCCACAACAACATATCATATAATTTACATATCCCATTTAGGATTCATTGTCCACTTTTCTCCTGGGGATATCAGCTCCTCGAGGGCAGTGAAAGTGCCTATTTGTTTACTGATACATCCTAAGTGTCCATGAAGAGTGCAAATTAATCTCCAATAAAACTTCGTGGCATCTTTTTTAAATGACAGCTTTAGTGAGGTATAATTCACATACCATGCAATTCACCTATTTAAAGTGTGCAATTTAATGTTTTTTAGGATGTTTGCAGGGCTATGCAACCATCACCACAAATTGAACATTGTCACCACCCTCAAAAGAAACCCTGTACCCTGTAGCCATTTTTCATTTCTCTCTAACCTCCTGTTAGGAGAGGCAGCCACTAATCCACTTTCTGTCTCTATAGATTTGCCTCTTTGAACATGTTATATAAATGGAACCGTGCAGTATATCTTGAAGCTTTAACCATGTTGTAGTGTATACTAGCACTTTCATTTTAGAGCTGAATAATATTCCGTTGTGTGAGTATATTGCATTTTATTGATATATTCATTAGCTCATAGATACTAGGGTTATTTCTACTTTTTGACTTATAAATATTGCTGCTATGAACATTCACATATAAGTTTGTGCGTGGACATATGTTTTCTATTATCTTGGGTATACACCTAGGAGTGGAATTACTGGGTCATCTGGTAACTATTTAACCTTTTGAGGAACTCCCAGATTTTTTTTAAATAGCTGCACCATTTTATAATCTTACCAGTAGCATATGAGGGTCATGTTATGTGTTTTAAAAGTTAAACACCTCAGTCAACAAAGAGATCCTAAATGTTTTGCTGAATAAAATATTCTGATGTCATTCAAACACATGTCACTGTGTTTCTTTCAAATAGGTATTTTTGAGATGACTTTTCTCCCTTCTCCCTTCTCTGTGTGTTTCAGACTCACATTCCCTAGAAACATTTTGAAAGAAGTCCTGGGAATTCACAGGGATACAAGGATGCCTTTGAGACTGATGTATTAAACTAAAGTGAGGTGGTCCTGGCCTCTGGTGGCTGAGCACTTTTGTGCAGTGTGGCCCTTATAAATGACAGGGCCTGGTTGTAAATTGTGATTCTGTAGTCTTTTTCCACAACGTGTAGAACAGTGCTGTACATAAAAGTGGAACTTGGACATAACAGGTGTTCAGTTATTATGTTTTAAATAACTGGCTGAAGTAATCATGGCAGGTGTACTCTCAGATGTTGGGAGTGCTCAAAATCTACTTACTTCCTCAAATATTTGTTGTTCCTTATAGTGACCCTGAGGGTAGAGCAAACATTGTTGGTGCCATGCTCAGATCCCCCTACCTTCAGCCCACTCCAGAGGTTACCTGCAAACTCTTCCAGTGTGTGGTGGCAGCTCTGTGTCTCTGTCTGAGGGCATTTTTTGGTCACAGATGGTTGTTCACCATGCATTTGGAGCAGCCAGAATTTCTGGGGACCCCAGGAACAACTCAATCAATGAGGGCTGGAAGTTGGTGATAAATACCCCAGCTTACTTGCCAGCCAGTTGAGGAAAAATCCTTGGATGTAACCACAGTCTCAGGATCCCTACTGGGATTGGGCCCAGTGGCCCAAAGTGGTAACCAGCCCTCTTTTCTGGCTTACTTTTACTTCCTGTCCCATTCCCCACTCCCTCTTGGGGCTATTGGGATAACATCACAAATACATGACTGTCACCTGAATCCTTGTCTCGGCGTCTACTCCTGATGAAGCCCAACCCACGGCAACCCTTAGGATTTTGTATTCATGGACTACCTGGCTGGTCAGCAGAAAGCATCTCCTGGTCTGTGGTAGTCCTGCTGGGCATCTGGCAGTGAGTAAAGATTTGATTTGAATTTGCATGTCAGAGATTTGGAATTGGGACTAATCAGCTGTGACTGGCGATTCCAGGAAGCAGGAACTAGAGGGAGGACAGATGGTATTATGAGTGCTTGTGAGGGGGTGAGGCAGCATGTGGGAGGGACAATCTGAGACTCAGGGATTATGCAGAGTGTCCCTCACCAGGAGTATTAGTTTGTTTTGCATTGCTGTAAAGGAATACTTGAGGCTGGGTAATTTATAAAGAAAAGAGGTTTATTTGGCTCATGGCTCTGCAGGCTGTAAAAGCATGGTGTCAGCATCTGCTCAGCTTCTGGGGAAACCTCAGGAAGCTTACAGTCATGGTGGAAGGGAAGGGATAGCAGCCATGTCACATGGTAAGAGAGAGAGGAAGAGGTTCTAGGCTCTTTAACTCTTTAGCTCTTGCATGAACTCATTACAAAGGTGAGAGCACCAAGCCAGTCATGAGGGATCCACCTCCATGACCCAAAGGCTCACTTCCAACTAAGGATCACCTCCAACATTTGGGATCACATTTCAACATGAAATTTGGAGGGGACAAATATCCCAACCATATCACTCTGCCTTTGGGCCCCCAGATCTCATGTCCTTCAAACATTGCAAAATACAGTCATCCCTTCCCAATAGTCCCCCAAAGTCTTAACTTGTTCCATCATGAATTGAAAAATCGAAAGTTCAAAGTCTCATTTTATAATCAAGGCAAGTTCTTTCCACCTATGAATCTCTAAAGTTAAAAACAAGTTATTTACTTCCAAGATTCAATGGTGGTACAGGCAATGGGTATACATCCCCATTCTAAAAGGGAGAGATTGGCCAAAAGAAAGGGCAACAGGCCCTGTGCAAGCCCCAAACAGAGTAGGGCAAACATTAAACCTTAAAGCTCCATAATTATCTCCCTTGACTCCATGTCCTGCACCCAGAGCACATTGGTGGAAAGGGTGAGACCCCAGGGCCCTGGGTAGCTCCACCCTTGTGGCTTTGCAAGGTGCAGTCCCCAAGGCTGCTGT